>NC_072474.1:95461689-96930439 GCF_027574615.1 Eptesicus fuscus
CATCCCTGGCCTCTACCCATTAAAAGCTAGTACCTGCTATCCTATCTTCCTTGCCAGGCTCTTCCAGTTAAGACAATAAAAAAAAAAGTCCCTAGAAATTGCCAAACGTCCCCTGGGAGGAATGCTGCCCTGAGGGAGAGCCACTGTGTTAGATGTTAGAAGTAGTCTACACAGTCTCTTCTACATACAAACATGAACAAGAACACACGTGCAAAGCAAAGCAGTGTTGGGAACCCAGGGCAAGTTGCCAACCCTTCATATTAAGAACATACTCGTCATTGAATCTTAGCAAAACCTGGTTGAACTGGTTTTTTTTAAAATCTTAATTCAAGTGGTTTCTATGGCCCAGAGATGACAAACTCAAGCTCGAATGTGACAAACCCAATGTCACCCAAATTACTGCTTATTCGTAGAGGGTTGGAGATTAGACTCAGGTCAGCCTGACTCCAAAACCTATTTTCCTTCTCATACATTATTCTACATCTTGCCAAGAATACCAAGGCAATACTATGTGCAAGACGGCTCTTCTATTGCATAAATTCGGATTGTAGTTGGAAAAATTTGATAACCATTAGCAATCTTTTTCATAATGCATTTCTTTTTTTCCAAATAACTACAGCTGTTATTATGAACAGTAATTGGTATAGCAATAAATTTTAGTAACAAGTGGCATATATCAAGGACTCTCCATATGTAAGGCACTCTGATAAATGTTCCATGGGGATGGTCTGATTAAATCCTCATAATAACTTGTTGAGCTAGATTCCAGTATTATCCACATTTTACAGATAAAAATAATAATTAGAAAGAAATATCATTTTTGTTTACTAAATGATTGGCCCATTATTAAGTCCCTCATGTGTATTTAATCCTCATAACACTTTTATGAGGCAGAAAGTATTTTTTCCATTTTTTTTTTCAGTTGAGAGAACTGACACTTAGAAAAATGAAGTAACCACTCAGAATAAAGCTGAGAAGTGATGTAGCTGGCATTGAAATCTGTATTTGTCTGACCCATTGTCTGCGAACATAACCATGTGTCATGCTTTTCTGGTATCAGTAATACATTTATTAAAAATTCCAACAATTATAAGGAAATGTAAAATGCCTTTCCTCTTACAAAAAGATAGCAATAAACACATTTGAAGTGATATTTTTTTCTTTTTAACATTAAATCTCTGGTAGAAATATCTTTCTTAGAAAGGTGCTCTATCTTTGCTTGATCTCTCCCCTTTCCTCCATACCTCCCACCCCTCCCACTAGGGGCTCAGAGTAAAGTGGAGAAAGTGAGAGGGCATGGAATAAAAGGAAATGTCAACCAGTCAGAGTTGTCAGCAAGCACAAAAGGTGATGGACCACGTGTGCTTTGGCAAGCCAGAAACGCTTATGTTTCCATCACACACTGTCTCCATCCCCTCTTCCAAGCGTCATCTGAAAGTGTCCCCATTAGAAACGCAAGGGAGCAGCCTGCCAAGGAACACATTCTCCCTTTAAATATGGGGTGCTGGAACAGACTTCAGTTTATCAAACCAAGATTGCAGCTTGGTGCTTTTCGTCTCACTGAAACATTTGAACAATTATTAAAAAATACATGCATTTGACTTGCCATTTTTTTTTTGTTCAGGGTCTCTTCTGTCATTCCTCATAGAGACAGCAAAGTTATAGGTACTGCAGCAAGAAACAGACTGGTCTTTACTTTTGCATTCCATTAAAATGGGCAGCCTACAAATTTGCATACATAGAGCTTGTGGCATATGTCCTCTTGTTCCGGTATAAGAGAGATGGCTAAATCAGCCAGTGATGAACCATGATTGATAAAGACTGAGAGTGTATCTATTAAATCAGTGGTTGTATAATAAAATGACCTCACAAGGCAGACCTGTAACTGAAATGGGTAAAGTGGGACAATATAAGAGATGGTAAGGAGAGTTGGGGCGAGCGGTCTAAATCTGAGCATGTGTGGTTTGTCTGAATCGGGTGCTCATGACTCAACACTAGCAGATATTTGCTATGCAAAAATGTGGGTTCCGTGTTGCCAGATTTTATGACTTATAAGAGGAGCCGGAAATCCATATTTTCAAGTTAAGTTTTCTGACTTTAAAATGTTGACAAATTTCTTCCTCCTTTTAAAAAATACTATTCAGGCTGCTCATATGGTTCCTTACTTATATTGGATGAATATCGATTTCAGAATGTGGTAGCCTTTGTGGTCATTTGTACACCACTCTACTGAGGAAAACGTTCATGGTGGTCTGACACACCTCAGTATTTGAACGCACACTTGACTGGGCATTGTTTGGGGGAGAAGAGCTTGTTACAAATTCAGAAGCACAGGGATTCCAATTCAGTAGGTCTGAGGCAGAGCCCAGGAATTCTGCTGTGGATAGCACAATGAAGATACTGTGCAAACTCTCTTAGAAAGCGGAGGAAGGAACCCATTCGATCAAGAGTTGGCAACCTATGGACTAAATTCAATCTGTTGCCTGTTTTTGTAAATAAAGATTTATTGGAACACAGTCATATCCACTTGCTCACATTGTCTATAACTGTATCATGCTACAAGGGCAGAGTTGAGTAGTTATGATAGAGATTCTATGGCCCTCAAAACCTAAAATATTTACTGTCTGTTCCTTACATAAAACTTTGCCGACTCTACTGCCTTAGACCAAATGGGCCCTATATCTCGAAAGCTCAATAAAAGCATGACTTCTTAATATTTTCTGGGTTCACAAAAAACAGATGAAAAGAGCTATATTGCTAATGATGTTGATTTATAATTCAGTTTTTTCCAAACTCTCCTAAGCAAAGACTATTTCGTTGCTATGACTACACTTACATAAAGCTATAGAGAAGAGAAGAAAAAGGCAACAGAAAACTTATTAAATGTTAGACCAGAGAAAAGGACAGTAAAAGGTTTGTGATTTGGCTTTGCCTTCGGCAGGGCTATAAACACACGCCTGTTCACACTCTCCCCCATAGGTGAGATAGTCGCATGTGACTCTGAGGCCCCATCCCCCAGCACAGCCTCCACAAACACCATCTGTGTGTGTGAGGAAAGGATTTCACAAATAAATGAGTCATATGCCAGAGCTTTTTACTTGTCAGCAGTGTAGATAATGGGTTTATAGGATTAAAAAATAGATCAACGTTGAATTTCTGTTGCCTTACCCTAAATATATATCAATCATATTATGACTGAATAATCCCACAGAATCTCAATAGCTTTTATATTTGTTATTTCATTAACAGTCATGTAAGCCAGCTGCTCTGCTGTTTCCATCTCAGTGAATGGCATAACCATTCACTCTTTTCCTGAAGCTAAAACTCCCAGGCTCCAACAACTTCATCCTTTCCCTCTTAGATCACCTCTGCAGTCACTTCTCAGCCCCATGATGACACTCTGGTCCAGCCACTATCATTTCTTGTCTGGCCAAATGTAGTCACCTTCTTACGTATCTCCTGCCTACACGCTTCCCTGCCAACACTATATCTTCCACTCAGCAACCAGAGTTCTACTTTAAGAACATAGCTCAGATAAAGTCATGAGCCAGCTCAAAACCCCTCTCTCAGTGTCTTCCTTTCACAATCAATTAACCCCAAATCCTTCCCATGGCTTATGGTCCCATAGATCTACCCTCGTTCCCTACTGCTTAGCCCTTACTTACTCCAGCCCAGCCACCCTGGCCATCTTCTTGCTTTTCAGATGCCTACACATGCTGAGTTCCTTTCTGCTTCAGGGCCTTTGAACTTTCTGTTTCCATCCACCAGGAAATCTCTTCTATAGTTTTTGTTTGGCTCTCTCTCTTTTTATTCATACACTGAGTGGCCAGATTATTATGATCTCTGAATACATAAATAATCTGGCCACTCAGTGTATATGTGAGTGTGTGTGTTGTGTGTCTGTGTGTGTGTGTGTGTGTGTGTGTGTGTGTGTGTGTGTGTATTGGAGGCCCGGTGCATGAATTCGTGCATGGGTGGGGTCCAGCCAGCCTGGCCAGGGGGAAGAGACATGGGCAGTTGGCTGGTTTACCTGCTGGTCGAGGGGACAATTTGCATATTAGCCTTTTATTATATAGGATATACACTGAGTGGCCAGATTATTATGCATTCAGAGATCATAATAATCTGGCCACTCAAAGTATATCCTTCCAGATTGGTGGCCTTCTCTGAGCACTTATCCTGAATTAGTTTTCTTCATGGAATTTATCATCACATGACACCCTATTATATAGTCGCTTGTTTATGGACTAGGGGCCCGGTGCACGATATTCGTGCACTGGGGTTGGGGGGTCCCTCAGCCCAACCTGCCCCCTCTCACATACTGGGTGCCCTCAGGGGATGTCCTACTGATGGCTTAGACCCACTCCCCACTCTCCTTTGTGGGAGGCAACCGGGCTGATCAGGGGAAGGCACCAGCCCCATCACCCCACTGCTGCAGCCACTACCAGTCACCACAGCCACGAAGGTGTTTTCATCAACACGGACTCCAGTCCCTTCACCAAGAAACAATGACAACTTTCTTTAGGGAGGGAGAGACAGAGAGAAACATCAATGTGAGAGGGACACTTTGATTGGTTGCCTCCTGTATGAGCCCTGACCATGGGCGCCAGGCTGGGGGGCATGCAGGGACCCCTGGGCCGCACGCAGTGGTGGCCCCCAAGGGTCTCCACACACCCCAGAGGCCAGCAGCCAGCCCCCCATCATGTGCGCCAGGCTGGGGGCGTGGAACCAAACTGCCTCTTGGTGCTGGAGCATTCCCAAGCGGCTGGGGGCACTATGGTGACAGGGGATGTTTCCACCCCGCCCCGCCCCCAGCCCCTTGGCTCCTGCACCTATAGGCTCAAAGTGGCCAGGGGGCGTTCTGGGAACCCTGCCACTCAGGACCTAAGCGCCAGCCTACAGGCTCTGAGCAGCTTTAGGTCCCAGACCCCAGACTGCTGCAAGTGTTTGGGAGCGGGAATGTTCCCGCCCACCAAGGCTCCCAGTGGCCAGGAGGCGTTCTGGGGCCCCTGCCGCTCAGGACCTAAGCGATCCGCCTGAGTCCGGAGGATGTTTATGGGACCCAGGCTGCTCAGGACCTAAGTGCAGGCCTACACGATCTGAGAGGCTTGGGTCTGAAGGATGTTTCCCAGACCCCAGACTGCTGCACGTGTTTGGGGGCGGGAACATTCCCGTGTCGCTATGGCGCCCAGCCAAGGTTCCCAGTGGCCAGGGGGCGTTCTGGGGCCCCTGCCACTCAGGACCTAAGCGCGGGCCTACAGGCTCTGAGTGACTTAGGTCCCAGACCCCAGACTGCTGCAAGTGTTTGGGGGCGGGAAATTCCCACGTCGCTATGGCGAAGCGGGAATGTTCCCGCCCACCAAGGCTCCCAGTGGCCAGGGGGCGTTCTGGGGTCCCCTCGGCTCAGGACCTAAGCGATCCCGCCTGGGTCCGGAGGATGTTTATGGGACCCAGGCCGCTCAGGACCTAAGCGCAGGCCTACAGGCTCTGAGCAGCCTGGGTCCAGAGGACGTTTACAGGACTCAGGCTGCTCAGCACCTGCATATGCAAATTAACCGCCATCTTGTTCACTCTGATTGGCTGTGGGCATAGCGAAGGTGCGGTCAATTTGCATGTTTGGGTATTATTAGGTTAGATTTTCAGCATATCCTACTCACCTTCATGAGGGCAGAGAGATTGTCTGTGTTATTCCCTATTTTATCTGCAACATCTAGACAAGACATGGCAGAGTAGGCACTTATTTTTTTACTAAATGAATAAATGAAAGAATGAATAAATTAAATTCTAAGATTGAAGTTTTACTGACTTTCCTGTTTTTACAGTTGCACAATTTTAAGACATCAAAATCTTGTACCTAGGCCTGCCAGCACCATAACTTCATTTCATCCAAGGAAAGATACTCTGAGTTAGGCATCTATGATGCTATAAGAGGATTAAATAGAATAGAAATACTCAACATGTAAAAAAAAATTCAGACCAGATTATATAAGCTAATTTTTAAAAAGAAAGGAAAAACGTAAGGAAGTAAGGTCTGAGCAGTCAGATCAGCAGAAAAGTCAGGTGGGGCAGCAGTCCTTGGGGACAATACAGGTCAATGGCCATGCTGGGCCACGAACTCCAGCCTGCTCCTTTGCTAGCCCTTGATAACTTTAGTAATTTATCCATATGTGGCTTATTATCTCACAAACATGTGAGAGTCACGAGGCAGAATAAGGTGAATGAAGGTGACTGGACTGCTATACAATCTCTTGCTACTCATTCACACACACACACACACACACACACACACCGCGGGAATCAGTTTATACAAGGCCAGCACACATCAATTAGAGAAGAGGCATTTGGCATAAACATGGTCCAGAATGATCCACAAGGCTGAAGAGTCTCATGCAATGTCTTAAACCCTACTTTACCCTTCACATTTGTGTAGTAGATGCAGATCCCTGGGTAAAAATTCAGTGAAACAATCAAATGGTCAAAAATGATTACCTTTGGACACTGATCATTTGCGTATTGATGATATGGGGGTATCATGGAAATTGAAACAGACTATAGCAAACCCTACATTGCCTTTAACAAGATTTTTCAGGAAGATATTTTTTCTAACATTTTTGTCTTGTAAAATTTATACTTAATTCCCTTTAAAATATATACATACACATATATTTAATATATCTTTATATGCTATCACCTCATAAGAACAAAAATGTTAAATAAGTTTCTATCACACTATACCTTTTCTGTAGTACATGCATGAGTCGGGGGTGTCCTTCACCCCAGCCTGCAACCTCTCCAAACTGGGACCCCTGAGGGGCCTAAACTGGCAGTCAGACATGCCTCTCACAATCTGAGACTGCTGACTCCTAACCGCTCACCTGCCTGCCTGCCTTATTGCCCCCTATCTGCTCCCCTGCTGTCCTGATTGATGCCTAACTGCTCCCCTGCTGCCTGATTGCCCCCAACTGCCCTCCCCTGCCAGCCCAATTGTGCCCAACTACCCTCCCCTGCAGGCCTGGTCACCCCCAACTGCCTTCTCCTTCTGGCCTGGTCATCCCCAACTGCCGCTTCTGCTGGCCTGATCTCATCCCCAACTGCCCTCCCCTGCCAGCCTGATGGCCCCCAACTGCCCTCCCCTGCAGGCCTGGTCCCCCACAACTGCCTTCCCTGCCAACCTGGTCACCCCTAACTGACCTCCCCTGCCAGCCTGGTTGCCCCTAACTGCCCTTGCTCACAGGCCTGGTCGCCCCCAACTGCCCTCCCATGCTGACCATCTTGTGGCGGCTATCTTTGACCACATGGGAGTGGCCATCTTGTGTGACAGCGTGAGGGTTAATTTTCATATTACCTCTTTATTATATAGGATACAGGCTTTCTCTGTGCTGTTGGGATGTTGTAGTTGGAGAACCATGAATTGTATTATTATTCATTAATGCAAATTTTTACCTAATTGATTATTCATTAATGCTTTTATTTAATCTAATCTCCTTGCATATGGGAAGTATAGTTTTGACATGATTTGTGATGGGGACAGATCTGATGAATGCTCTATTCTGACCCATTCCAAAGTGTCTGGGGGTGAAATATATATTGCTATCAGCAGGCCTGGGAGAATACCCATAGCAGAGTGCTTGGGATTGAGAGGCTAGTCACTTGGCCTCAGAAGCTAGGAGCCTCCTCAAGGCACTAGACAAAATACTGCGCAATCATAATCTGAAAGGTCATTAGGCTACGGCTACTAGTCCATGTACTCATACGTTTGGAGCTTGTCTTTCAGAATTCCTGAACAGGAAGGAGATCTGATTTAGATGTTTTGCCTCTTTATGAATCAATAGGGTGAAGTGATTCTTGTGAGACTCTTCTGCAGACTTAATTCCCACTCCGATACCCTGTTTCAAGGTCTAGTTTAAGTGGACAGGCCTGAACAGTTCCATTTTGGCTCTTACCTTATATCTGGGTTCTCTGCTGACTATTTTCTCTTACTTCAGTTAGTGTAGAGCAGCGATGTTTAACCTTTTTCATCGCATGGCATGCATAAACTAATTACAGTTCTGAAATTCTGCAGCCTACCAAAAATATATTTGTTGCCTATCTGACAAAAAGTAAATATAATTTTCATTCATTCACACTGGATGGCTATTGTTGTGTTGCCTGTTATCATTTTTTTTTAATTTGACAGTCTAAGGGAAAAGAGGTCAGTGCCCCTGACTAAATAGTAGGTATTGCATGTTTTAAAATTCTGTGGTACACCAGTTGAATATCACTGGTATGGAACTTAGGTGGAGAAGAGAATGCTGTTTATTAGATTTTCCGTTTCAAAGACACTAAAAATAAGTATTATTATTAATCTTCATTTTACAGTAGAGAGAACTGAGACATAGAAAGACAGTGCAATATGTCCAGGCTCAGACACATGAACCTGAGTTCAAATCCTGACTTTGTCTCTCATGTTTTTAACAAGTATAAAATGGTACCTCTCAATTATTACAAAAGAGCGTAATTATTTATCCATATAATAATTGATTCAATCCCATTTTGCAAAGCAACTAACTGGAAATATGAATTATTAACTTAGATTCTTACTGTCTAGTTCTATAAATCTTCATCTTGACACATTTAAGGACATTTTAAAAATAACACTCCAGAGAGTTACTCCTACCAGAATCTAAATGAAATTCTAACATAAGTTTTATTAACTTTATTTAGAAAAAAAGTGTTAGAAAAATAATGCATATTTGTACAGATTCAGTCTTACCCACTGGGATGTGAGGTGTCAAAAGCTGTCATTTGCTACAAATTGAAATAACAACTGCAAAAAGCTTAATTGCCTAGACAATTTTTCACTCCCTGGGACACATTTTTCACACTTCTTCAATTTGCTATTTGGGGGATCTGATTTATATTTGTGTAACTGACTGCAATATAAATATATTTACGCTAGGGCTCTAATGTTCTCATGTATTTTCTCTTTTTGGCACAATTTCTTTTACTGACCCTGGATACCAGGGAATTGGTTACTGCTAGGGACAAGCCAGGTAACCAGGGGTCATCTAACATATAAAAAGTTATCGAATGCTTTTGCTAGACGCTTTCACAGCCCACCTCCCAGTTGTCTAATACACTAACCATCTTCACCATCTCTCTTTCCCCAACAATTGCCCACTGTTCCCTAGCAATCACTTTTTCCTTTTCCTCTTTAGCAGCAAACACAAATGCACATAGACATATCTCATCTAAGATCAATAATTGCAAGGTGATGCAGTCTTGATTACCTTGACAATGACATTGTGAAGAGAAGAAGGATCTCAGATAATCAACAGAATTGTTGGACCAGAGATAACTATCACACACACACACAAAGAAAACACCCTACAATTTGTGAAGATCATTACCATATAAAAACATGCGTAATTTCTCATCCAGATATATGGTTTCTTTGCAAAATAATTGATTCCACTTCTTGATAATTACACTGTATGTGTTTACGCTGTCAAAAATCAGAATGATGAGCTGTTAGATGAACTTGTTTCATGAACCCCTTTTTTCGTTTGATCTGAAAATGTTGTTTCTCATTGCTCTGCCTGTGTTGTTTTTATTATGAATCTGTCAAAAACAAATATTCTACGTTAGCTGAACATTTGAATGAAAGCCTATTAGAATTGGCATATTTTCATGCTGAATCTGCAGTCAAGCATAATTCCATAGAAAGAGCAGAGTGAGGTAGCCTTGCAGGCTGGCTTGTACCTTGTCACGTGGCAACGCTTCCCATTCTTCCTCTATGTTTTCTACCAGCAAGTACCCTCACTAATGTCTACGGTGACTGGGACGAAACAGCGAGGCCCTTGTTCATTAGAGGCCCTCTGAGTATTCGTCTGCCTTCCAGGAGGCCCTTGCACTCTTCCAGTGGGTGGAATCAACGTTTCTAATATTTGCTTCACAAGAGAAAAGGTGAAACAAAGCAACAGGAAAAATACAAGAGAATGTCAAAAAGGGATTGAGTGGATGTGGCAATTGGATACAACCTTACAGTAAGAAACTCTTGCAAAATGAATGTCAAACAATATTAGCAGAGGGACGAAGGTCAAAACTCCCCAAAGGGGGCACTGACATTATGGCTACTGATGAAACTCTATATTTCTGCTTCTACATTTCACTATTTCACTTTTTATTATTTTGTCTGTTCATTCTATAATCATTTGACATGTTTTTTATTGAATTCTTACTCAGTGCTGGGCACTGAGCTTGGCCCTGAGAATAGAAGAGAAAATAAGATGGAGAAAGTTCCTGCCCTTACGAGTCTTATATATAACTTAATAAACCATTTCACAATTCCTTCTACTAGAAAACTACTGTCCTGGGTAAGATCTCCAGCTATACCAAGGAAGGACTCTACAAGGCCGAGAATTGTATAACAGTGTGATAGAAATGAACAAGTTACACATATTAAGTGACCCCAAGACAGTCATCTCACATTGGACACTAAGAGAGCTCTGAACTCCTGATCAATCTAAAAGTATCTAAAATGACACTCTATCATTCATTATTCGTATGAAAGACAAGATATTTGTGAACATGTTTCAAAAACTGTTTTAGCTATTACAGTTGTTTCTTGGGCAACAAAGTGAAACAACCTTTTAATTATAGCAAATTAGCACAAGAGCATTTTTTTTAGGGGGGGAGGGTAGAGCCAAATGCTAGTTGGTAAACATCAGAATAATTCACCTGGATACAAGGTGAGACCCTAAAGGCTATATGTCAACTGTAGCCAAAGCAATAAAAATAAAATTGAAGCTTCTCTATCAGGGAAGAAGATAGAAATTGTACATTTGTTTCTTCATATTGTTAGTGGCTCCCGAGAGGAAAGGACAGATTGAAGAGAAGAAGAAGGAGCAGCAAGACGGTTAGATGCTTGGGTATAAAAAATAAGAGGCAGGAAGAAACCATCAGTGGCAGCACAGCTAATGTGACAATTAAGAAAAGAAATATCTAATATATTATTTAAACAGTGGGACTCAAAATCTTCTGTAAAATCTATCTAAAAGGTTTTTTGTGCATGTTTCCTTGTTTTCTGTCATTTTGTTTATGGAAAACAATGAAAGAGGATTTATTTCAGATCCAGGATACTCAGTGAGGAACAGGGAAAGCACAGGCAGAAATAGGAGTGAGAAGCGTATAACCTGCAAAAAGTAGGCAGAAGTCCTAGAAGGGACTCTCAATTTTCTGTGGTTTTGAATTAGAATTGAAGTACATCTCACCTACATAGACCCTGGATTTCACCTTGGCTAGCTTCACAGCAAAATCAAGATGAGATATAATTCAAGTGCGTTTCACATGTTACCCGATAACTGATGAGTACAGGAAAATTTTTCATTACTTTGGAAATTCAATAGTTATCCTACATAATAAAAGGCTAATATGCAAATTGTCCCCTCAACCAGGAGTTCAACTGGGAGTTCTACCAGGGGTCGTGAGGACCAGCCGGACAACCGCCTATGGCCCCTCTCCCCTGGCCAGTCCCACCCCAACTTTTCTCAACCCTTTTAAACAATGAGTAGTTATTTTGATATTCTTCTCAGGGTGCCTAAGACTATATAAAGCAGGTTAATATTGAAGGTATCCCAATAATATATTCATATATCAACTTAGAAGTGAATAAAGAGGATTTATCTTCAAAAGTACCCCCGATCGGCTGCGATTGATTGGGGCGGGCAGACCCCACCCATGCACGAATTCATGCACCGGGCCTCTAGTTTTTAAATATAATACCACCTCCACTAATTCTCCTGAGCAGGATTTATGTGATAATAGTAGAGCAGGTACCATTTATCCTTATTTTACAGGTGAGACCCTGAGATCGAGAAAGATTTAAAAAATTGTCAATAATCACATGCCCAGAGAATGAATTGTTGATGAACACAAAATATTTCACTCTCCATACTAAATGTGGCTATTGTTGTGCTGTTGTTTAGTATATTTTAAAGTAATTTTTATGAATATAATTACAGAACAACTCATTTATACTTTTACTATGAAAGAAGTAATGAACAGATTCTTAAATTCAAAAGCAACATTTCAATAAAGTTTTCTAGTGTTTAAAACTAGGTCGTTTGCATATTTTCCCTTTACTTAAATACCTAATTGCCATGGTATCTGCATTTTCCTATCTGATTTTACTAGCACATCCAATTCATCTACATATTACTGTTGAATGGCTGGAAATGGGTGGCCTTTCCTACCCATAATTAGAATTAAGTTCAGCTTCAACACACTTCAAGAAAGGGAATTTTACAGAGCATAAAGAAGAAATATGTTGAGACTTAAATCATGTCAACCCTTTTAAACAATGAATAGTTATTTTGATATTCTTCTCAGGGTTCCTAAGACTATATAAAGCAGGTTAATATTGAAGGTATCCCAATACTATATTCATATATCAACTTGGAAGTGAATAAAGAGGATTTATCTTCAAAAGTACAAAATATTTTATCCCAGGTGTCAGGCACTGGATTATACATTCTCAATTTCCATAATATATACCTTCTTTGGCTGACTTTGATATTAAATCTCTAATTTTAGAAATGAAAAAGAATAGAAATCTGATTTATTGAAGAGGCTTTCAACCTATTTAATTAACACTTCACAAATGCTCAAAACAAGGGCTGAGGGATTCTGTGTCATTTTGCTCAATTTACACTATGCTTACCTAAAAGAACACAAATGTGAAATACACATCATTGTACTGTTAACTCATTGTCCCCATGATCCATGTGCATTCGCAGTTACTTTTAACTTCATCCTGAATATCATGACCAGGAAGGCCTTACTGCTCTGCTCACTTGACTAAACTTTGGACGGGTTCTTCCTGACTCTTGGCCCCTAATCTCCCTTAGGACACTTACTTTAGTAAACTTTTTACTTAACTAGTGGCCCAGTGCACGAATTCGTGCACCTTGAAAGGAACTGTGGGCCACAAGGCTGTGGTAGGCACAGGGGCAGGTCTCAATCCATCCTCCGTGCCCCTGCCCGGTCCCTTGCTCTGCAGCCCCTGGTCCCCTGTGTGCCGGCAGCCCTGCTCCAACTGCCGCTCCCACATGCTGACGGTGCTGGCCCCACTTGCATCCGCTCATGGCATGTGGCGATTGGGGCCAGCACCATCAGTGGGTGTGAGCGGCAGCTGCTACCCCGATTGCCCCTCAAGAGCAGGGAGAGGTGGAGAAGTGCTCAGGGGCAATCAGGGCTGGCAGCCGCTGCTCACACCCGCTGATGGTGCCAAGCGATCAGGACCAGTGCCGAGCACCAGCAGTGGGTGTGAGTGGGGCCAGCGCTGGCAGCAGGTGTGAGTGCTGGGTGGGACCACGGGGCGCGAGAGCAAAGAATTTTCAGTAACCACCAAAGGCTCGCTCCGATGACAGCAGCCAGCGCCCTGCCTTGGTCTGGCACCCCCACTCACCTGCTCCACCATCCCGCCACGGCCAATGCCCGCCATGTTCTTTGTGTGCCCCCTGGTGGTCAGCACACATCATAGTGACCAGTTGTTTGGTTGTTCTGGTTGTTCTGCTGTTCGGTCTATTTGCATATTAGCCTTTTATTATATAGGATTATTTCTCTGTCCCTTTGATACAAAGATCTTCTCTCAGCCTCTTGCCAGCTTTATAACCCAGGAATGTCTTTCTGGGCTCTGGGAACCATCCCTTTCAAATGTAATCATCAAAGGAGATATTGCCCCTATCTCCTAGTCCCTGTGAGAGGGTAGGAACTTCAGTGAATTAGCAAACATATATGGCCTATTCTCATTGGCCACCTACTTCACCAACATCCTCCAGTATTGCTCTACTAGCTCTGCTCATGCTTTTTATTTCAGTAGAGTTCAGTTCTATCTTTGTCTTCTGTTGTAATCGTCTTGAAGAAAGTCTTTCTTGCTTCTACAGGAAACTCAGCTAATAATAAGAGTTGGATTTGCTTCTCACTCTTTGTGTATTTTAGGTGTATAGTTCCCCTGGGGACTCATGATTTGGAGAGGACATAGGCAACATTGGATTTGATTCAACTCTCCCTTAGCCTCTAGATATGAATGGCAAATGAGTAAAACAAAACAAAAATCTAAAAATCAGCTATCCTAATTTTAACCCCAATGCATAGCATCTTGGCTATTTTTCTCTATTCAAAACATTTAATGGTATATAAATAAAATTTTAGTAGTCCAGTACACAAGCCTGGATCTGGTACACAAACCTGGGTGACCCACAGGTCTATAGAGACCAAATCCCTGATTTTACCATTTCCCACAGTTACACCCATAGTCAGTGTGAACACATTCATGACAATGTTACCAGTAATGTCATCCATTTTCTTTTCCTCCAAACACCTCGTGTGGTGTGTGTGTGTGTGTGTGTGTGTGTGTGTGTGTGTGTGTGTGTGTGTAAGATCTGCTCTTCCTTGGACTTTCAAGCACCCATCTATCTAATTTAAAACACTTGCTTGTGTCCTATCTTTATATGGCTAGAACCTACACCTTTTATATGCATGCCCACCACTATCAGGGACTATGTCTACATGTCCCCCTGAAAGTAGCCTAATGAAGTAGCATTATTTACACAATAGAAGAGTAATTCTACTATTACACCTCTTACCATACAATGACTGATGTACTTTTCTCTTCATAGCAGAACTTGCCATAACAATGTATGATGTTCTGTCAAATAAAATAAATCCTTCAACTTCAGTTTCCATCTCCATTAAAGGGAGAGATTCTAAGTGGGATGTGTGGCCTGGCTTTGCCCCAATATATAAAGAAAATTTGTCCAAGACTGAGGATGAAGGATCCTACCTGGAGACTTATAGCCGTGGAGTGTCTCAGTACCTTGCCTGCTGACTTTGGCTTCCACATTGGAATGGATCCTGCAGATCCACTTCAGGGTTTATAATTTCAGGCTGTGCTTAACTCACTGAGACCCCAATTTTTACCTTGTGCCGGGGCAACCTGCCTCCGTCCTCAGGACAAGATGACATAGAGGAAACGCTAGAATATCAAGAGGTCCCAGCTATTGGCAGTGTTTGGTATCCAGAAAGGGGATGGCTGGGAGGGAACAGTAATGAGAAATGTCCTTTGGCCTCAGATACTCACTTGCAAGTGTTAGGTCCTTCCATGCAGATGGGTCAGGGAAATACGGGCCTCGCTCTGTTTGGGGAGAGGATTGTGAAGAGGGGGTATATTGATATATATGGACCACTCCTGTCCCATATTTTTGTGTCAGCCCAAACCACTGCATGTAGTGGCCCCCACTTAGTTAGAGACGACTGGACCTCTTACTATCATTCCATGTTCCCACTGCATAGATATAGTCACCTGTCTTCTTTCTGCATATTTTATTTATTTTTTGAGCTGAATTTTTATTTTTTTACTTTATCTTTATTTACAGTTGTCCCCCTTTTCTTCCCATTGACTCCATCTACCCCACACTCGCCTGTTTTAATCCTGAGAATTCCCTTGGGCATCAAGCCCCATGCCAGTGAAGAAAAGACAGACAATGCCAGATAGTTTATTAGTTTCCCATTGCTGCTGTAGCAAATTACCATACACTTAGTGGCTTGAAACAAGGAACATTAGTTATCTTATCTTAATGGAGGTCAGAAGCTCAAACTGGGTCTGACTGGGCTACACTTACAGGACCAGCAAGGCTGCTTTTCTCTCTGGAGGTTCTGGAGGAGAATTCATTTCCATACTTCTTCCAGCTTCTGCGAGGCCACCAGCCTTCCTCAGCTCTTGGATCCCCTTCCTTCATCTTTAAAGTCAGCAATGTTACCTTTCTCTCCATTTGCAGTCACAGCTACCTCTGATTCCTCTGCTTCCTTCTTCCACATTTAAGGACCCTTATGGGCACATCTTGATAATCCAGGATAATCTCGTAATTTTTAAATCAGTTGATTAACAACCTTCATTTCCCTTTTTCATGTATAGGTACGTGCCCTTGTCCAGAATTGAACCTGGGACCCTTCAGTCTGTGGGCCAACGCAGAATCCATTGAGCCAAACTGGTTAGGGCGTGTCTCCTAACGTATTTACAGGTTATATTAGGATGAGGCCATGTTTGAGGGGGAGGGGTGTTATTCTGCCTACCACATCTGTTAAACCAGTCAACCCCACAACCTACTTCTAGCTCTGCCTATTACAGGCAGTATATGAGCTGTCAATTTCCACTACTTGATTCTTGCAGTACCATTGGGTTACAAGCATCATGCAAGACCTGTCATTTTTCTGGTTTCCATTTCCCCTGCTCACTTGACAACATCTCAATTTCCATCTGTTTTTCATATACTATGTTTAGTCCTTCTAAAATTCTGTTGCCTGGGAGACAACCACAGGATTGGAAACTTGACAACAAACCTAGAGAGATGTTGTACTCTGTTTGGAAATGTGAAACCTTTGTTTGGTGTCAGATAAAATAGTTTGGCCCTAGCTGGTTTGGCTCAGGGAATAGAGTGTCCGACTGGGGACCAAAGGGTCCAGGGTTCAGTTCCACTCAAGGGCATATACCTCGGTTTCAGGCTCCTCCCTGGGCCCTGGTCAGGACTCGTGCAGGAGGCAGCCAATTGATGTTTCTCTCACATCGATATTTCTCTCTGTCTTTCCCTCTCTTCCACTCTCTCTAAAAATCAATGGAAACATATCCTCAGGTGAGAATTAAAAATAATAAAGAAAAAAAAAAATAGTTTGGTGGAAAAGACACAAGTACTTAAGGAGACTGCCCTTCTGAGAGGTAGTTAAAGGAAGTAAGATATTCTTTGTGTGTAGTATCAAGAGATTGTTCTCGGTGACTGAATAGCACAATCTCAAACATAAATTTTGCAGGTTATCATCTTTATTCTCTTTAAGTCGAGTTATGATGGTTTTTTAAAAGGTGTGGAATTGTAAATTGAACTATTTAATTATCATATTTCAAAGCAGCTGGTGTGTGGTACAAATATAACTATGGACTAACAAGAAATCACTGGTTGTCACTGCTATAAAGACACAAAGGGTGAGCACTAAGCAATTATATAGTTTGGAGCTGTCTATCCAAGCACAGTGATTTTCCTCAATTGTCTCCAGCAATTAGCATTTTCCATTTCACAAAGCAATTATTTATATTCCTTTTCTCCTAATGGATTGTATTAATTACATCCGTCACCCATAGAAACAGCATTTATTAACACTGGCAGTAACACATTTTAAAGGTTGCATTTATTTCTTAATCAGAGATGTAAACACTAATTGATGGAATCTCTAGAAAGCAGGTCTTGCTGTGTGGATCAGGTGATATTGGCAGCCTAGCAAGGGAGTGATGGAACAATCCATGCAGAAATCAGTTCTGGTTCTCTGCTAAATTCCCCATCTGGATTTTTCTGTTAAGTGTCCTGACCTCCTTCAAAATCATGCGTTAAGGATCCTTTTGTGATAGATAATTACAATGTAAAACATTTCCATCTGCTGTTTGTAAGATACTATCCTAAATGCTAGAAGGATACACAAAAATGGATACACATTTATTATATTTAAGATATATTATGTTTAAGATATAATAAATATCTTTAAAAATATTGAGTCTGATAAAAATCCTTGCAACTAAAACAGAATTCAGGTAAATTATCTGAAGTATGACAAAGTGGCACAGAAATGTTCTAAGTGCAACATTTCTAAAGAAAAAAACAAAACACCACAAAATAAAACAAATGAATAAACGAAATATAATAGAAACAGACCCATAGATATAGAGAACAAGCTGATGGTTGCCAGAGGGGAGGGGGACTGGAGGATGGGAATTAATAAAAAAAATGTTCTAAGTGTAAATGGATCAAGTGAACATAATTAACTCCTGGAGGATAAGATTATTTCTCACAGCCCTCTTGAGTTTAGTTGGTGGTTAGATTTATGAAGGAGCAGCATTTTGGCTGTGCAGTGAAGGACATACAGAATGTTGACACAAATCAGATGGGAAAAGGGGTTGATAGAGGCAAATTCAGGGGTTGGTGAATGAGATCAGCAATCTCCATCTGTTCTTTTCTCGTCCACACTTGTCTCTGGCCACCATTCCTCACTTTGTAGCCATGCTGATCTGTTTAAAAATGCAAGTATGATCCTGTCCTTCCCACCTTAAATGATTCCAGTTGTTCTCAATGAAGTCCACAGGACTTAAAATGCCCCCACACCTACATGACCTGACCCCTGTTGAAAATTCCATCCTCATCTCTTACTTCCACTGACATTCGGGGCTCAGTAACATGCTTTACAGTTTGCACCGCCACATGTGCTGACTTCCTCTGCTTCAGAACCCACATGGTCTCATAGCTAATCATCTTTCACTCAGCTCTACATGGCTATGATGACTCGGCTTCCTCTTGTTCAGTTCAGTCCTGACTTGGCAATCCTTGAGGATTCTCTTGGGCTCTAATTGCACAAAAATAAGAACAGTTTACATCTTTAAATGGACTGTACCTGCTCCTGACTATCTTAAGAACTTTTCAGGTGCTTTTTCCTTTTGCTTGTAATAGTCTGGCTCCCTCTACCTCCAAAGTCTCCGTCTCTATATCTTCCAAGCTAAGACCAGCTCATCTGTAGAGCCAAGTCTTTAACAACCCTCATTTCCTCAGGGCACACTTCTTTGACCTTGAAAACTGAAGTCCCTTTGTTATAGGGTCTCAGAGCACTTGTGTGTCTCCCTTACTCTCATTAAAATTCCAACTAAACACCAACCTTGGAAATTGTCTGCAATATTAGTCTTTCCTTTAAGGTAGTAAATCTATATTGTGGGAGACTAGATATGTCCTGTTAACATTGTTTCTTATGTAACTGGTAAGTCTTAAATAAATGCTATTGAATAAATGAATGTGTGAATAAATGGGACGATGTGATTCGGAGAACAGGCTGAATTCGGGTTGGAGAAGGCCTTGCGTGCAATACGATGCTAAGGTTTTGTGTAGAAAACCAGAGGACATCTACAGTCGTAAAAATAACTTGTAGGTTGAAACAAATGTTTGAGTGTGAGAGGGTAGGACTGCGCAATAAATTATAGCTCATTTTTCCTTTGTTTTCTGTGTATATAGATGTTCAAGTTCTCATTTTCCACTTCATCGCACTCCTGTCTGTTCTCTATAATGTCAACATTTTTTCTAAGGGAATCTATCTTCCTCCCTGTCCACTTTTACTGGACTTGCATTCCTCTACTGCTCCTGTTCTAATAATAACAATGAAACATTTTTTCAAACACCCCAGCTCCTCCTTGATTCTCTGGGAAGACCTGATTCTTAGAGATAGAGGGCTTTTAAACTGTCATGTTTACTTTCGTATAGGCAACATTTTAATTTTTTATTGGCTTAATATTTTTATTTTATTTTGGTAAGAGCACTTAACATGAAATGGGCCCACTTAACAGATTTTTAGATATACAATACAGCATTGTTATTTAGAGGCACAATCTTCTATATCAGATTTTTAGAATTTATTCAACTTGCATGACTACAATTTTATACCTGGTGGTTCGCAGCTCCCCATTGCTTCCTCTCTCAGTCCCTGGCATACACAATTCTATTCTTTATTTCTATGAGTTTGACTATTGTAGGTACTTCAAGTGGAATCATGTAGTCTTTCTGTCACTGGCTTATTTCACTTAGCATAATGTCCTCCAGGTTTCTATAGGTTTCCACATATTGCGGGATTCTTTCCTTTTAATGGCTGAGTAATAATCCATTGTATGTATAAACCACCTTTTAAAAATCTATTCATCTATTGATGGACAGTTAGGTTTTTTCATGTTTTGATTATTGTGAGCAGTGCTGGAATGAGCAGGGGGGTACTAATATCTCTTTGAGACCCTGATTTTAATTTTTTAAAAATACGTAACCAGAAGTGGGATTGCCATATTACCTGTTTTAAAAGTTTTTTTTTAAATACGTTTTTATTGATTTCAGAGAGGGATGGAAACATCAATGAGAGAGAATCATTGATTGGCTGCATCCAGCATGTCCCCCACTGAAGATCGAGCCCACAACCCCTGGTATGTGCCCTGACCGGGAATCGGACTGTGACCTCCTGGCTCAAAGGTCAGCACTCAACCACTGAGCCACACCGGCCAGGCAAAATAAAATGTCTTAGCTCCCTGATGCATTAACTTGATAGAACTGTCTAGGTCGATGGGTTATTGACTGCATGGCAGAGTGGAGGCAAACATCAAAGGAAGCTGAAGCCTACTTCAAATAATGTGGGAAACATGTTTCCCCTTGGGGGAAGGCAAGCCCTATAGAGCAACTTATTCTAGAAAGATAAAGTGTGCTGAGAATCCCACAGCTACAGCATAGTGCCACTGGCACGCATGCTTTGACTATGATTAGCAAACCAGAGATTGGGTTTTATACTGAATTTGAAGTTAAAGCCAGATATATTTTACTCTGAGTTCTGAACTCTTAACCGCAAGTCATTGCTCCTTTTCTGAATCTGCGTACTAATATAAAGATACCCTACTGCTTTTACATAGAAAAATGACAACACTATTACCTATAATTGAGACCTCACCCCCATTTTAATGTTCCTTTGGCCCAAGGCAGCTACAAAGGTCTTTTCAAGAAACACTGGACAATAAATAATTATATCTTTAGCATGTTTCAGATATTCAGATAAAGCCTTTATATTCTGCCTCCATTTTAATAGGTTGTGTGTGTGTGTGTGTGTGTGTGTGTGTGTGTGTGTATAGTTCTAACTTATTCTTCAGACAATTTTTCTATTTACAACTGGTATATTGGAAGAAGATTGTTTTTCACCATTGAAAACACTTCTTATTTCCCTGGTGCTTGGATACACATATAACAACAGCATCTTTGTTGGCTTTGAACTCATATTTTGTATTAAAAGAAGTAGTTGTCACTTTAAATTCCATAAACCAGTGTCAGGCATGTTGATGCCTTCATCTCCTTTTAAGGCTTGAATAGGTAGGTAAGCTCTGGCACAAATAAACACAAACAGTGCCGCTGTGTGACAGACTCCTTTGTCCCTCCAGAAAGACAAGATTCAAAATTTCACAAGGTTGAGAGAAATGAGGGTTCATAGCCTTTCACTGAATTCTGTGTGTGAGAAGGAACCATGAGAAGCGGTATCATCTATGAAGATAGAGGATTCCTATCTTTAGTAAAATGTATTTTCCCCACTTTGTTTAGCTAATCAAATGGAGGCTTCAGAAGGAAAAAAAAATGGTTTTAAGAAAAGCACAGAGAGAGAAGGCCAATTAAAAAGCAATACAGCCCGGCTGTCATGGCTCAGTGGTTGAGCGTTGACCTGTGAACCATGAGGTCATGGGTTTGATTCCCAGTCAGGACACATGCCTGGGCTGCAGGCTCGATCCCCAGTGTGGGACATGCAGGAGGCAGCCAATGAGTGATTCTCTCTCAACATTGATGTTTCTATCTCTCCCTCTCCCTTCCTCTCTGAAATCAATAAAAATATATTTATAGACGTAAAAAAAAGCAATACAGCCCTGGTCAGGTAGCTCAGTTGGTCACAGTGTCATCCCAATACACCAAGTTTGCAGGTTGAATCCCTGGTCAGGGCACATGCAGGGAGCAAACAATTAATGCATAAGTAAGTGGAACAACAAATCTATGTTTTGTTCTCTCTCTCTTTCTCTTTCTCTCTCTCTCCATATATATATCAATAAATTAAAAAAACAATACAGCTTTCAGGCCCATAAAATAATGTTTCTCAAGACCTAAAAGACAAATGCATGCAATTCTGACTGCCCAGTAGGAATGTGGATTCTTAGAATACTTTCTGAGTCCTCAAGGTCTGAGTTTTCACCCCACAAGGGAGGGAAGTGGTTAAGCAGGCAATGGAATGCTATATGTGAATCCAGGACTCCTCGGTGAGAACACATATCATATGCAGGAAGTAGCAACTGTTTTATGTGGCAAGATGTGTTTGGGGGCCAAAGGAACAAGATCATAAAATAAATTGCTGTTGTACTTAATTTATTCCAAAAATAATGATGGACAACGGAAGACTTTTCCAAGCAGAAGGGGGACATGTTCTGATCTCTGTTTGAGACAAATGATTCTGTCTTCTAATGTGGAGGATAAGCAGAAGGGGCTGGTATGAAGGAAAGGAGACCATTTAGGAAGCAATTAAATAGTTGAGAAAATAAGTAACACAGACAGGCATCTCAATAGACTATCAGTGAAGCTGGAAAAAAAACTATAGATTCAAAAACTATGAAGACTCATATTTTGCAATTGTGAAAATGCTCATGTATAGACAAGATAGAAGTGGAGGGAGGTTTGGAACAAGCAGGAGTAGGAAAACAAGGTGATATGTTTTGTTTTAGCATTTTTGTGTCATTGTTCTTATGGTACTTGCAGATGGATAGTTCTAGAAAACGGGTAGAAATGTAGAGCTTATGTTTAGGATAGAGGTCAACACAAGGGATACATATCTGAGGAACATCAGCGATAATTTTTTTAGCTGTCACTGATATGATATACAGATTTCAGAACAGATTAGTGAGTCAAAAGTAAAGAAATTATAAAATATTGTAACCCAAGCCTGTATGATTATTTAGATAATATTAGTGCTATAAAGAGAGTAATTGAGATTTTATAGAATCCTGGAAGGCTATAGAACTGATTGACTATTTTTCTCTTCCCCAACCAAGGTGTGGACTTGAATTTGTTTCAAAGAAAGAAAAGCCTTATAGTTATTTCTTTAACAGCAATGAATGGATGGGTAGTCTCATTTCTTCATGTGGTGGTGTAGCCTGAGAAACACAGAGTTGGTCCTAGAATGGTCTGAGCTTCTCCGATTTGATACCTACAGCTACTAGTATATGCTGCCCTGGGCTGGGCCTTGGGCTCCAAAGCAATCTGTGTGGAGATTTCAGGCTTCTGCTCCTGTTTTGTGTGTGTGTGTGTGTGTGTTTTTGGGGGGTGTGGGGGGGGGGATGTGTGGTCTGTGTATGTGTGCGTATCTGTGTGTGCATGTGTGGCTTGTGAGTTTATAGCATATGTATGAGTATGTGTATTCATGTGTGTACACATGTGGGGACAGGTATGAATGATCTCTTCCTTCCAAACTAACATCGCCTGAAATGATGCAAGAGTCAGTTGATCTAGTTCAAGTTATTTGATGAATTAGCTTGACCAAGATCTAAAATTCTGAAATGATGTTGCAAGGTAACTATAATGATATGGTTCCAACATGAAATATCTTTTGAAACTATGTTCAAGACTCAGTATGCTATTTTATAATGCATCTGAGTAGAGCAAGTCTAACTTAAACTAAAATGATGATGTGTTTTCAGTAGATAATTGCTAAATCAAATATACCAGCTTCAGTCCTCTAGAGAATTCACATAATTAGAATAGATGTTTGTCCCACTTGTTAATAATTTTCACAAAGATTTATTAAGGATCCTATTTCCTTTTACCACTTTTAACTGATTAATCAAAGCATATTCTAAATACAAGTTTATATCTTCCTGTTCCAGCTGGTTGCTCAAAATGCTGAAGTTCTAATTTTCTGAAATTGCTGCATGTTTGTTTTGTTTTTTTTTTGCCATGGCTGTATAGAAAATAAACTGCTTTTCAGAGTTCTCATAGCTTACACAATTAGTAATTTAACTTTTAAAAATACATTTTTCATATTCTATATTATAAACCCATAATTCCCTATATTATTTTGTAGCAAAAGAGAAATTACAGACTTGAATACAAAACAATATGTGTGTATGTGTATCTCTGTTATTACAAAGTACTCTGTAAAGTCTGTGTTCATTATTTCATAAATCAAGTGTCAAGGATAATTTCCAAAGATCTATGAGCACTTGGTATGCATAAGTTAGAGCATTACAGTAATATAAAAAGTTAGAAGATAAATATTTATAATTCCATAAAGACTGCTCATTCCTCAAGGCAATCTAATCAGTATATCTGATGTAATGGATGAGAATCTACTAATATTCATACAGAGTTTAAAGACTCACATTGCATAAAGCAGGGAAATGATATATTGAAGAGCTATATTTATAAATCTATCATAATTCCTGAATTTTCTTTTACTTATGAACTTCAAATTTCCTAATTATTAATTTCATTGACCATAACATAAAAAAATATGGTATATTTTTCTTTTTTAGATGTTTTATAAACATCACTGCATATACAAAACAAGTTTTGTGCAATATTAATTGGTTGGCTAAAATACAAAGTAGAAAATATTTATGGGTTAGATACTTGGGAGTTTGAAATAATGTGAATTTTGAGAGATTTGATAAGTATATTGTAAAGGTGCTATTGGATAATTGCAGCCATTACAAAGTACTACATTATCTTAGTATTTCTGTCATGAATAAGGAATTAAAGATTTAGAACATATCAAAGATGAGTTTTTTTTCTTACATCCTCTGCTTTTAGGTCTGGAAATTTGCTTTCATAGATACCTGAACATTAAGAAGCAGACATATCAGACCGAAATCTCAAAAAAATCAAGAGAATGATATATCATATGCCTTATAATAAAAAATTTGAATTATGCATTTAATAAACAGTAGTAAATAGTGCCATTCAACCATGTAGATGTTTAAAAAATTAAAGAAATAGAATTATACTTACAAAAAATTATTCAATGTAGTTAAAGGCTTAATTTTCAGCCAATTCTTTGTTTTGCCTAATTCTCTATACACCTTTTGCATTAGTTATCTACCAGTGTATAACAAATTACTTCACAATTTAGTGACTTAGAAGAGTACAGTTTTATTATCTCACAGTATCTGTAGGTAAGAAATCCAGATGTAGCTTACCTGGGTGGCTCTGGCTCAAGATCTGTCATGTGGTTGCAGTCAAACTGTCAACCAGAGCTGCGGTCATCTCAAAACTCACTTCCATGACATGAAGAAATTGCTGGCATGGTCAACATATCCACTTCTAAGCACACTCATATGTCTGCTGGCAGACCTCAGATGATCTTTGTCTAATTCATTCATGTGGCCTCTTTACAAGGCTTCCTTGGCAGTTGGTTTCCTCCAGGGTGAAAAATCCAAAGGTGAATCAGAGAAAGCCAAGTTGGTAGAGGTTAAGGCATTAATCGGGTTTACTTAAATTGGCTTGAGAGCATAAGTATTATGAATTCACTTAGGAAAGATGCAATTGGTGGAGGCCCTCTGAGAACTGGACTTCAGCTATTACTATAACAGATTAATTTGTAGAAAAAGGTATATTTGTGACTGAATGATGCTTGAAGACAACTAATATGTTATACTTTTCTACCTACATATTCAAAAAATAACATAAGTGTTTCTCAGTGTTTGCTTTCAGGCTAAGAATTTTGTAACCATTGTAATTTAAACCTCACAAGCACACTACCAAGGAAGTGTTATAACATTCCTTAATAGATGAGTAAATGAAGACTCAGATATGACCAAATCACAGTGCCAGAAAGTGTCAGAGTTGGGAAACCAATCCAGTTCTAAGCCAAATTTATTTCTTATTACTGTAATATTATAACAACATTCTTGTATAAAGATGGTTGGACCCAAGATCATTCTTAAAATCTCGTTTAGAACATAAAGAGGGAGAGGGTGGCAGAGATAGAGAGAGCAAGCAAATCTTCAAGGACATCAAATATTACATCAAAAAATAGCATTTCATCTGAGTAATGATGGGCAATCAAAATATTAGTGTTCTTCCTTTACAACTTGGAAAAACACCTACACCTGATATTTTAAAATTCATGAAAAATAATTTTAAAATTATAGTAAAGCTTCACAGAAATCATTTAACTACTTAGTTCTGACCACAACCTTTTTTAAGAAAAAAATTGAATTGAATATAAATGAAATCTCTTTGAATGTTTTTAATCAATATTCAAAAAATGTACTTAATATTTTCAAAATTCAAATTAGTAATAAAACATACCATAGAATTATCTCCAAATGACAGGAGGAAAATTGCAAGAGACAAAGTGGTGTTTGATGTTAGTTAGATCTCACTTATAACAAGGTAAACTCTTGGTTTAGTATCTTTGAGCCTCCTTATAAGATAAAGAAAAGTTACCTCCTATCATGCCTGTCAGAAGCAACCTCTAAGACCTGCTCTAGGACTCTTCCATTTATTAAAATCTAGATGAAGAGTCTGAACCTGAGCCTCTTACTTCATGATCTACTCCTTTGAGGGTCCAACACTGGTTTTCCTTTTCCAAAATCCCCTCTGGCTATGCCATAATTTATTAACAACCCACTCAACATCCTCTGGTACAGTTACTACTTTAGCAAACCACAGTAGCTCTTCTACAACCTATGACTTCAACACCACCTCCCAAGACATAATCCCCCAGCAGAGACTCTTGCTAAATCTTTATCTCCTACTCAAACAGTTGCTTTCAGACCCTATCTGGCTGGTTCCTGAGACCCAGCAGAGTTATGAGGATCCAATCAATGGAGAAGGCATTATTTAAAAACACTTTTAAAGCTATAAAATGCTGTAGACCTGTAAGAGATTCTTAGTACTGCTTTTTCTCTTGAAAGGTTTATACATCCCATAAGAGTGGGCCAAAAGGACTTGAGTGATGTTGAGACATTGAAAGGAAAGCCACATTTTTTCCAGATGTCAAAATAGCCATAGAAGAAAATATTTAAGGGTGAATTTTTTACCCTGGCAAATATTGCTATTTTAAGGAGCAATAAGATCACTCTTTTTCATATCAATGTGATCCTTCAGCTAAGAATAAAATAAGGGAGTGGGCTGCATTTGAGACAAGGGTTATAGCAGGGCTAGAGTTTGATGAAATAGGGTAATAAAACAGCAATTCCATTTCTAGTGTGCATTTTCATCTTATTCTTTCATATGCATGTTTCATGTGAACTCTGAAATCCAGATGCATGCTAATTAGTAATTAATATTCATCAACTTGTATAACAGTCCTCAACATAATGGTGATTAGCTTTAGATATTTATAGTATCATGAATAACTAGTTGGAGAATTGTACCACTTTTATTAGAATTATATAGGAGAATGTGTGCCTTATACTAGAAAAATACAATGATGATTTAAAACATTTCAAGGATACTGAATATATCTATTCATATACCTGGTAAAATTGAATGGAAAATTATTTTCCAAATAATTATTTTTTTAGTCTTACTTTCCTGATTTTTTTTTTTCTCGTGGGAAAAAATTAGTCTGCCAACAAGTATTTTGAACTCCAATAAGCCTTGTGCTGGGCCACGAAAATACAGGCGACAGGTAACAGCTCTCAAAGTCCCATCCCCTCTTGGCTACTCAAGGCCATAGACAACCAGTAATCCTTTGCCTCTCCTGCATCCTATTTTTCGCTCACTAAGTATTTCCTATCACCTTACAAACATGCTGTTATCATATTGCAAAGCATTACACCCCTTCAGAATTTCCTGTTTCTTTCTGCTGCTCTATTTTTCTCTATAATACCTCTCATCACTATTGACACCATTGTCCTGTTTCCCTTTGGCCTATCAGCAGCATTTGACCCAGTGGGTCATTGCCCTATACTGGGCTTTCAGGACACCACACTCTATGAATTTCTCCTTTTTACTTTACAGTCAGCTCCTTCTTAGTCTTCTTTGTTGGTTACTTCTAATCTCCGTGACCTCAGAAGCATAGATTTCCCAGGGCTCTGTCCGAAGACATTTTCTGTTTTCTACTTCAGTTGCATAGTTGGTGATCTCATCCAGTCTCTTGGTCCTAAACCCTACAAATATGCCAACAACTCCCAAATTTATGTCTGCAGCACAGATCTCTTCCCTGAACTCTAGACTAATAAATTTGACTAATGACTTTACATCCCCACTCAGAGATAAGTATCTCAGACATGTCTAAAATTCAGTTCTGATATTCTCCATGAAAGCAGCTCATCCCATAGTCTTCTCTGTCTCAGTCACTGGTAACTCCATTTTTCTAGAGACTAGGGCCAGATGCATTAAACTGATCCTTGTCTCCTATCTTCTCACACTGTACATTCAGTGATTGATTATAGTAAATCCTATTGACTGTAGCCTCAGAATACACTTGTCACTCACCATTTTTTTACCTCCTTTGTTTCCACTACCCTGGTTCAGGCCACCCTTATTTGTCACTTGAGATATAGCCCCAAAATGGGCTTGGGCCTTTTTAAGTCTATCTTCAAACACAATAGCCTTTTACAATGTAAAAAAGATTATGAACTCCCTTAAAAGCCTCCAATGGTTTTCCTTCTAACTCAGAGTAAAGACCCAAATCCACATAGTACCCATACAATCTAGCTCATGTTCACTCTGACTTATTTCTCCCATGCTATGCACCAGCAATGCTGGCATCATGACTGTTTCCTGACCAATTAACTGTAATCCCACCTTTCCTTCGCACTTGTACCCCTTTCCTGGCATGCTTTCCCCCAGATAGTCTCGTGACTCACACCCTTACTTTCTTGAGAAAATACAAACATTTTTGTGATCACTTTCTTTAAAATTATACCCCTTCAGAAATTCCTATTCCTTTAGTTTTCTCAATAATACCTCAACAAAATAGCATTTCACATGGGTTGTCAGACATTCTGCTAATATTGTGTGTCATTTCTTTATTAAGATTGGTGTTTTTTTTTTTTGTTTTGTTTTGTTTTTACTGTCTTCTGCACTTATAATGTAAGCCCTTTGAGAGTGTGGATTTCTGTCTGTTTGGTTCATTGCCATATTGCCAGTGCCTGACATAGTAATTGCCAAAAAATATGTATGTGTTGAATGAACACATAAATGAATGAATGAAACAAGCTTAAAACTTAGTTGTGGAAACCAGGGTAACATTTAAGGAAGAAAATACATAAGGCAGAAGACTATGTGGAATAATGACAATAAATTTCAGAGGAAGGGGAAATTTATAGATCTAGAGGCCTTGGCGAGCATCTTGGAGGAGATATCCATGATACAAAAGAAAACTGGTCAGTTGATTAATGAACTCTAAAAACCTGAATATTTCGTACATTCCAGCAAAAACACCCACTACCACCTCTCTCAGATCACTCCATCCGCTTTTGCACTGTTAGACTCAACTTGCTATTCTGCCGGATTAGTCATCCCTCCATCTTTGCAAATGGGGAGGAGGGGGGAGTTCATCCTCCTTGTCCAGGATCAAACCTTACCTCCTATTTATATTTACTAGATGATAAAAGTCTATGAAGATAGATATTGAATCTGTTCTTCCAAACACCTTTTCCCAGTACCCAACACATAATAAGCATAGGCGTTATATAAATATTTGTTGAATGAAGGACTAAATCTTCCCTGGCCTCTACCTTACCACTACTTTGCCATCTTTAGTTTAATAATACATTTCTTATGTTTCGTCTAATAGTGTATGAAAGGACTGACATGTCTTTGTATCCACAGTAACTTTTAAACTTCTTGAGAGTTGGGTTTTCTCTTATGTCCAATACTAATACCAGAGTGTGAAGGTTTACAGGGTTTCACAGCATTTTAACTCATTCCATGAAATGTTTTAGAGTGCCCACATGTGCCAGGTACTGGTCTAGCTCCTGGGGATACAAAAATGAATACGAGACACAGCATTCTTGTGAAACAAAGAAGGAAGCAATGACTCATTTTACCAAAGAGTTAAGTGATGGCTTAGTTCACATACATAATAAATTGGAGAGCCTGAAATTGACCAGAGGCTGGTCTATCTTACAAATGAGTTTTGCACTGCTTCCTAATTTACCTTTCGTCCCGACAAGATTAGGATTCCACGTAGAGTCCACAAATGAGATGCAGTGACAAGGACAGAGATGAAGCATTCTATGTTAATATCATTGGATAAATGAGGGCAACTTGCTTAGCTTACCAACTATTCCAGGCCAGGTACCTCACCTTATATATGTAAGACATACCACTCTTAGACAGAATAATCTCTGAAACCCACCTTCTCACTTGCAAAGAGCTCTTATAGACACTATTTCAAGCAATAGAACTGAGTCTCTGGAAAAGTCTCTGGAAAGTGACATTTCAAGGATATGCGAACTCACCTTGAAACTTTACTTAGTAAAATAAAATCCTCCATTTTTCTTCTGTTGTTACTCTGTGCATTTTCACATTGCTTTCCCCCAACAAGCTGTTCCTCTCAGGAACATATTGATTTAATCGAATCTTACAGCTGTAGCTGGGAAGCACCCTGAATAACAATAAGGCTTTTATATGGAATGTGACTTAATTTAGAGAGTAACTGCTGATGCAAGATGGCAGAGTCATTAAACTGCCTGGCTGATCAATGCACTACCATTTGGAAAAGCTAGACTAGACACAAAATAGCATTTCACATGGATTGTCAGACATTCTTTTAAATATCTTGTTATGTGTTATGACAGATGGATGAGGAACAGCTTTAGGTAATCAGAACATCCAGGCAGCAATTTGAATCTACCAGCAGGAGAAAAATCACCTACGTACAACAGGTGCTGCTCTCAGCCTCAGGTTGTTCAAGGAGAGCTCCCTTTCAAATCAGAAATAAAATGTGGTCCATGTCCTCTGTGGTCTCAAGGAGTGTGGAATATAAATTCTTTATTATAAAAGCAGCTGCTTCCCCTGTTTTATCAATTTTCAGTGAATAGAAAGCTCCCTAAACTCCAGCGGGAACATGGTTCTTCCTATAATCTGTGCCAGCAAATGGATTACTTATAACTAAGTCACGGAAGCACTGTCTTTAAGAATTTGCAGGCCTTCTGCTCCTTATTCTAGAAATAGCCTTGTCCCTGAGACATCGTGGCCATAAGCACCAGACCCGTTACACATTCATTGCTTGGTTCCAAATCCTCAGCGAGTTGTCTGAATCAGCAGCGCCCTGCCCTGCTCTAACTGGTCCAATTAGGATTAAGAAACGAGGGAACATTTCTTGCCTCAAAGAATAGTCATGCAAACTGCAGTCAGTTGGCAAGGCATCTGGAGTGCAGCCCACCAATAGGGAGCCACAGCGATGGGCCTGAGAAACTTTAATTTTAGCTCATTTTCAGTGGGAGTTCTACAGCTGTGGCTGTGATTTTTTTTAATGCTCTAATTTGATATAACAGCAATTATCCTCTAATCGCTTCCCTGTTTAATGAAGTCACATCTTCCATGGAAAGATGTGTGTATTGCAGTCTCATTCAGAACTCTGCTCTTATTACCTTTAAATAAATAAATAAATAAACAAATAAATAAATAAATAAATAAAGGTCAGAACATGCCAAAGATGAAAATAAATTTTTCTTTATATTTTTCCTCTGAAATTTAATTTCAAAACAGCAAAATAAAAACACCATGAAGATAAAAAAAAAGGTGAAGTAATTAAGAAGTAGAAATTACCAGATATAAAAACAGTCACAGGTATATAAAGTATGATATAAGGACTATGGTCAATAATACTGTAATAACTATGTATGGAGTCAGATGAGTGCTAGACTTATTGCAGTGATAGATACATAAGTTATATAAATGTCTAACCACTATGCTATACACCTGAAACCACTATAATATTGAATGTCAACTATAATTGAGAAATAAAGAAATATCTTTTTGAAATCCGACAAATATATGTTAGAAATGGTATATGTGGTTGGGGACAGGGGATTGATGACTCCATTTCCCATCTGTGATGTCATTGTCATTGTCCTGACATATGTAGGATGCCAGTGCATTTCATGTCACTCTCCTTTTGAGCTGATTAGAACAAGTGCAAGAGTAGGATAAGACAGAGTTGTTTCATTTCATAATAAGGCTTTACAGTGGCCCAGATGCAAGGTGACCATGATATTGCATCTGGACAGAACAAGGAAACAATCAAGGAAGATTTAATCACGAGGTGTGAGGAGACCAGCAGGAAGGCTTCTCAACTATCATCAAAGATAGTAGGTGTGAACATAATGAATGGAAAATTGCTTGAGGGATTCATCAGCATTGGGATCTACAGTTTAGTTGACCAAAAATTGGCAAACTTTTTATATTGAGGCCCACATAGTAAATAACTTGGGCTTTGTGGTCCATACAGTGTCTTTTCAACTATTCAACCTCGTTATTACAGCATGTAATGAATGGCATGGCCATGTGCCAATAAAACTTTATTTAGAAAAGCACGTGGTGTGCCAGATTCGACCTGCTGGCCTTTGTTTGCTGAACCTGATCTAGTCTTTGAAAGAGTCAGGTTGGGTGGGGAGAAGCATAGATCTTGTCAAAGACAAACCAGAGTGGCTAGCAAGGACTTAGATTTTGAGTCACAGGATACTGATAAAAAGAACTGATACTCAAATCTATGTGACAGTGGCTGTACAAATAGGGGCCATTCTTTATGGCAACCCTGGAAGATTAGAAAAATGATGGAACTCGAGCATGACAGAAAGTTTTATAAGTTATAAAATCAGAAAATTATAAATTTGACCTGAGAAAAATAAAAGCAAACACCTATTCAAATACTACTTATATTACTTGAGCATTAAATTATTTTCTCTGAGCTGAGATTCATCCACAGTTCTCTTTTCTGTAAAGGGGATAAGAAGAGTACTTGAGTCATAAAGTGTTGTAAAAGCAAAAATTAGATCCAAAGTATGTAAAGCATTTAATCTAGTATTTGGACTCATCAAGCTCCCCAATAAAAAGCCAAAGCCATTGTTATTATTCGAGTGTGTGTGTGTGTGTGTGTGTGTGTGTGTGTGTGTGAAATTGATTGTTATTACACCGAAAAAGAAACCTTATCATACCCTATTTAGTATTTAAAAACAGCAATGTTCTATGAAATGGCCTTCTAAAGATTCTACTTTAAAAAAGGATAAATCAAAATAAAGCCATTGGCCCTAGCTGGTTTGGCTCAGTAGATAGAATGTTGGCCTGCAGAGTGAAGGTCCCAGATTTGATTCCGGTCAAGGGCACACGCCCGGGCTGCAGGCTCAATCCCCAGTAGGGGGCGTGCAAGAGGAAGCCAATCAATGATTCTCATCAATGTTTCTATCTCTCTCTCCCCTCTCCCTTCATCTCTGAAATCAGTAAAAATATATTTAAAAATCAATAAATAAAGCCATTGGATTGAGAATCAATTGGATTTAGATTCAGAGCAAACACCAAATTTTTTTCAACTGCAATGTGACCGTTGTCACATTTTATGGCTATGTGATTGCTTGCTTCCTTTAGCTCCTCCTCTTATTCCTTTTCCTCAGTTTCCTTTTGCCTGGTCATAAGGAAAGGAAAGAAGGGGGAAATTTACAGGGCAAATGAACTGCTTCATTTTGTAAATTAAATACTGAATAATCTCTAATGATATAGTGCAAATTAGGAAAAAATGGAAACAAAACAGAAAAAAAAGCTGTTCTGACACTGAGGAACTACAATAGAACTAAAATCTGGATGGTATTAAAGGTTTAGAGTATTTTAGGACAGAGTTTCAAGTCAAGCTGTGTGGGCAGGGCAGTATTAAAATTTCCTTTAAATTGCATGCCATCAATTTAATAAGGACAACTAGTAACTCAATAATAGCAAAAATAACAATAGCAGCTAAAATGGATTCCTCACTGTGTGCAAGGCATTATATTCAGGGCTATATCCATGAACTAACTTAGTGCTCAAATTATACCTAAGAAGTAGGTGTCATTACAATTCCCATTTTACAGATGAAGAACATTGACACATAAACAGGGTAGGTAATTTGCCCAACATGACTCATTAAATAGCAGAGTCAGTGTTTTCACCCAGAGGATCTGGGTCTATAGCCAGAGAACTTAACTCAAGCAAATAGCTATGCCTCATATTTTCTTTTCATTTCACTGTTAGAACCAGGGTGACCAACTTGTTCCAGGTTGCCTGGGATTTTTTTAATTTTTTAATTTTTTATTTTTAGCACTGAAAGTCTTGCATCCTGATAACTCCCTTAATCCCAGGCAAAGCAGGACAATTGCTCCCCCTTACAAACCTCACATACATGAAATTTGCTCTGAAGAAGATAGCAAAAAGACCTCAAGCTATCCAAAGATCCAGAGGGAGAGGGAGAGCTGTCCACACCATTACAAAGTTCATCTAAACTTAATTCAGGTGCAATTAGAAATCTTAGTTTAGATGCAATTATAACGGAACTGGTTAATTGACTTCCCAACTAAACAGAAAGGAACTCAAAAAGCAAGAGGTAAAACTGACAGAAAAGAAACTAAAAGGCTCTAAGGACAAACTCTGAGGACATTTAATGACACTTAATGACATTTAATTGTGCATTCGTTAATGCATTTTATATGTCAGTGAAGGGAAACCAACTTGAACCATCTTTAGCAACAAGAAAAATGTATTAGACGTATTTGTAACAGGAGGAATAGATGCCTTAGAACTTGCCTTCTATCATCACTGATTCTCTTTGTAGTAGCTTTATTCTCTTAGGCCTCTTTCTTCTTAGTTAAAAACATGAAACCAACAACTAAGTTTTAGATGTTCAACCATAGGAGAAAATTTGATGTTTTCAGTCCAAATTTTAAAATCCCTGGAATCTTTACCCATTTGCTTACTTTGGATTATGCAACTATTTCTGAACCAAGTTGGGGTCGTAGAAGAACATTGCAGCCTTGTAGGAACCACATTGATGGGGGCGGCAAAGACACTTTTCAGCAGGAGGGGAGCCTACTGATGTCGCTACAGTCCTCTGCTTGGCTGTCCAGAGTATTCCCACATCCACTCTCAACCAGTTCTCAACACACATTCTCTCTTACTCTTTTTCCTTAGGTAGATTAGCAAAATGTCACCATTAATGTATTTTAAATATCCCACATACAACCACAAAAGTTCCTCTTCCTCCACCATCACCATCAGGAAAGAAAAAAATTAAACACAGTTTAAACATAGTTAATACAGCTAACAATGATTTTTGCAAAATTGTTATTTACAAAAGTATACTGAGCTTGACAAACAAGAGGGGAGGGTGGATATCATGGGGTTACTTGGCTCCAAGTTCAGCCATTCTGTGTAACGTCATAGCAGAAGTGATGTCCTCTTCAAGTTAGGCTGCATCATGCACTGATCATACCTCATTTAGTTAGTACTTCAATCAATACTAACTAATAAATTTAGTAAGCCAAGATGGTCAATATACAATAGTAGAGAAAATATGGAACTCTCACTTGGAAAGTGAGAAAGTTAATGATAGGATCAATATATCTTAGTCCATTAGAATGTAAACTCTATAAGGTCAGGGATTTTTATTTGTTTTATTGACCAATTTATTCCCAGTACCCAACACAGAATAGGCATTCAATATGTACTTGTTGAATATATGGGCATCCTTTTTGTTCTTTCTTTATTTTTTAAAATATATTTTATTGATTTTTTTACAGAGAGGAAGGGAGAGGGATAGAAAATTAGAAACATTGATGAGAGAGAAACATCGATCAGCTGCCTCCTGCACACCCCCTACTGGGGATGTGCCCAAAACCAAGGTACATGCCCTTGACCAGAATCAAACCTGGGACCCTTCAGACTGCAGGCCGACGCTCTATCCACTGAGCCAAACCGGTTAGGACTGGGCATCCTTTTTTTGTCTCATTCTCTGTAAGCAGAGTGTGTTTCTTGGTCAACTGATGTGGCTACCTAAGATCCTGTTTGTTGTTCTGGGTATTGCCTTGAAAAAGAAAAGGAAATATTGAGTTCATTATAATACTTAGTGATATTTACGTTGACTGTAAAATGAACAATCATTATTCAAAACATGAATATCTACTCTCAATTAGTCTTCCACTATCTGTGCCTTCATTTCCTAGTTGAAGTCTTCAGTTATTGAGAATATTGCCATGATCTAAAGAATCAGGCAACCACTAGACTATTCCATGGGGGAAGGCAGGGGTGGGTGGGGGGTAGAAAGAGATTAACTAAAGAACTTATATGCATATATACATAACTCATGGACACAGACAATAGAGTGGAGAAGGCCAGGGGTAGGGGGCAGGTGCAGGCTGGAATGGGTCAATGGGGAATAAAGGGGGGACATTTGTAATACCATCAATAATAAAGAGAAATACAAATAAAAAATAAAAGATAGAACTCAATCATTTGAAAAAAAAAAGAATCAGCCAACCAACTCTCTCAGTTATAAAGTTCATACAAAGGTTTCCTTCCACAATTCTCTTAGCTTTACATAGATAATAGAGAATGTTACCTCTGAAATTCAGGTATTTTGGTGGGATTCAGAGAATCCTGAATGGATTTCAGATTTCCAATGATGCTGTTTAATGTTATATGTTCCTCTTTAGGTATTGCGATGGATTTATTGAATGTCTTGAGGACATCACATCATGATTTTTATATCTCCAAAAGCAGGGGTAAAGTTGAAGCTGTAGATGTCTGAGGCTGTGTGCACTAGTGAGTTTGTGTGTGTTCTGTGCTACTTCCTTTAGAGTCAGGACTTTACCCCCTCACAGTTAGTGTGGCTTCGGTAAGGCTGACTCCTCCTTCTGGCTTCGGATCTAGGCGTGTGGCCGAAGCCCAATTCATCAGGGAAGTTCATAACTTGGCCACAGTTATTAATTCAACAATGGGTCTCACCCCAAATGAGCCAATGAGAGTCATCCCTGGACTTTCTTTTTTTTTTCTGGACTTACGTGAAAAATAGGATAATTTTCTCTGGAAATATTACTAGCCTTATTGCTTGCAGGGGTCATATTTGACAACAAAAGAAAACACATTTCTGAGAATGAAGGCCACTCAAGGATGAAAGCAGAGACCTAATGATATATAAACTTCGTGCCCTTGAATACCAACATATCTTAAATCAAATCCACCCTGTAATTTTCAGTTGTGTAAGCATCCACAACTGAAATGTTCTAAAAATTTTTCTGTTATAGTAATTTGAGATAAAAACTTGTAATAAAATATTTATGAAACTCTTTGAATGCTTCATGAAATAGTTACATTGAAATAATGTTGGTATAATGTTGGTATGAGAACAATCCTATATAATAAAGAGGTAATATGCAAATTAACCCTCACACCCTCACAAGATGGCTGCCTACGACCAGGCCGGCAGGGGGGTTAGTGAGGGATGACCAAATGACTGAACAGCAGGCCACGTGGGGCGACAAGGCTGGCAGGGGGTTAGTGAGGGACAACCAAATGACTGAACAAACAGGCTGCATGGGGCGACCAGGCCAGCAGGGGGGTTAGTGAGGGATGACCAAATGACTGAATAGCAGGCTACTTGGGGTGACCAAGCCAGCAGGGGGGCTTGTGAGGGGCAACCAGGCCAGCAGGAGGGGCAGTTGGGGGCAACCAGGCTGGGAGGGGGGGCAGTAAGAGGCAACCAGGCCAACGGGGGGTGGGGGCAGTTAGGGGCGACCAGGACAGCAGAGGTGGCAGTTAGGGGTGATCAGACCAGCAAGCAGAGGCAGTTAGGGGTGATCAGGCTAGCGGGGGGGGGGTGCAGTTAGGGGCGATCAGGCAGGCAGGAGAGGAGTTAGGAACCAGTGGTCCCAGATTGTGAGAGGAATGTTCAACTGCCAGTTTAGATTGGGCCTAAACCGGCAGTCGGACATCCCCTGAGGGGTCCCAGATTGGAGAGGGTACAGGCTGGGCTGAGGGAAGCCCCTGTGCATAAATTTCATGCACCAAGCCTCTAGTGAAATATAAATATCTATAAAGTGCAAATATACAAGCAGAAATACTAAAGGACAAATTATAAAGATAGAGTGATGTACTCAAAGGATAAACAGTTCTCAGAAATAGATTCAAGTTAGAACAATAGCTTTGAAATCTGTCTAGGACTTCAGCAATACTATCCAATTAGTGTTCAAAATAAATGTTTCCTAAAATCATAATATTTACACATACTTATTTCTTAAAATTAACTTTGTCATAATTTTTATAAATAAAAAAAGTTTCTTGTTGACTCTCAAATGATACATGTAAGGTACAGTTTTTTAAATAATAAGTGAAATTTCTTATTTCTGAAGTATGAAATAGAATATTGAGCCTAGCAATAATTTCAACATAGCAATAGAGAAAGTACTGTATTTCATCTAAAAGGTGACTGATTCCAAACCTTAAGTTAAATGGGCAGCCATTTGACTAATGAAGAACAATTAAGGTTATGTATCTTTTGTGAATATTAACAATTTTCTTGTGAAACTTTATATATAGGACTATATTTATTCACTAAAGGTAAAATGAGTTGAGTAGCTTAAACAAAGAGGCCTGTTAGAATGCAGCTTAAGGATATGGTTAGCCAGATAATAACTTCACCAGACACACCCAATAAATTTAAAAGCCTTTTCTTTATAAAAAACATTTGTAAACAAAAACAAAAACAAACAAACAAAAAAAACAACAACAGTGGAGTAAGGGGTTAGGGGAGGGAATTTATCATCTCCTGCAGTTCCTTCTCTTTGCTTTTTAAAGCTAAGCCAAATAGATGTCTTGGGATATTTACCAAAATCTATAGTAATAGTACTGCCAATGTAATGGCAAGATAGAGAATAAATTAATGGAACTAATAAATCTGTTCTGTGGCCTCTGTAGATCTGAGGACCACAGGGAAGTATTAAAATAAATATTTCTTGTCAGTAATAAGCATAAGCACACTGTTAGATAATAAAAATGACAAGGATATATTTAGCATAGGAAAAATACACTTGCTAATATTGTCTTGCGAATAGCACCAATTTCAGTATTCCTCAAGCATGGTTTGTGAAATGAGATTTACACAAGATTTGGCAGTGCATAAATTACTCTGGTGGCATAAGGTATGAATTTTCAGAGCTGCATTTAACTGTTTCAGAACAACCACACATTCTAAATAAAAAACCGTGGTGCTGCACTGGATTCTGTTCTAGTGGCCAAAAGAAGTCTATCATTATTTTACAAGTATTTCTTGTAAGCAACTTCTGACAGCATTTTACTAAGCACTGAATGAGATGCAGACATAATAGTATAAGGAAGAGCCATGCTCCCGACCAGTTCTTGGCTTGGGAGTTTAGGCAGGAGACTTGGGATACAGCCTGGCTTCTCCTCCCAACCATATGTGTTCCTAAATTGGACATATCCTAAATCATCTAGAAACAGTTTGGGTTTCTTTTTTTTAATCAACTATAATATTGGGCTAACCTTCTTTTTAAAGTCATTTCTGGCTCTAAATTTCTATGAATGTATTATATTCTATTTTCCCTGAGAGGCAAAAAATACAAATATCTAATTGATAGAAAATAGACTCATGCATTTAACAGCTACAAATCTATACTAATAATCTACACTAATAATAGAGGAATATGCAAATTGTCCAGGATGCCGTCACAGTAACGACTGAACAGCAGGCTGCATGGGGTGACCAGGCCAGGAGGGGTGTTAGTGAGGGACAACCAAACGACTGAACAAGCAGGCTGCATGGGATGAAAAGGCTGGCAGGGAGTTAGTGAGGGATGACCAAATGACTGAACAGCAGGCTGTGTGGGGTGACAAGGCCGGCAGGGGGGGCAGTTGGGGGCAACCAGGCCTGCGGGCAGGGGGGAGCAGTGAAGGCAACCAGGCTAGCATGGGGGCAGTTGGGGGTGACCAGGCTGGCAGGGGGAGGGCATTGAGGGGTGACCAGGCCGGCAGGGGGACAGTAAGGGGCAACCAGGCTGGTGGGGGGGCAGTTAGGGGCAACCTGGCTGGTGAGGGGGGCAGTTGGGGGTGACCAAGCTGGCAGGGGGGGCAGTTGGAGCAACCAGGCCAGCAGGGGGGGGGGCAGTTAGGGGCGATCAGGCTGGCAGGCAAAGGCAGTTAGGGGTCATCAGGCTGGCAGGGGGGGGGCAGTTAGGGGTGATCAGGCAGGCAGGTGAGCAGTTAGGAGCCAGTGGTCCTGGATTGTGAGAGGGATGTCCAACTGCTGGTTTAGGCCCAATCTAAACCGGCAGCCGGACATCCCCTGAGTGGTCCTGAATTGGAGAGGGTACAGGCTGGGTTTGAGGGGATCCCCCCCCTCCTGTGCACAAATTTTTGCACCAGGCCTCTAGTACTCTATAAAAAGACATCCATTTAATGAATCCATCCATTCTATTAGAGGAAACTGTAAGAAATTTTAAAAATTCTTTTAATTCTTTCCCCAAACCCTCTTCATAATAAATTGATCTCTGCCCTTTTAGTTAATAGCACTTCAAGTACGCCTTTATTATAGTAATCACCTCTTTGTCTTAAAGTCAGTTGTACAGTTCTCTGTCCTATTTCTCCCCAGAAACCTGAGTTTCTTGAGTGCAGGATCTACCTTGCTTTCTTACCCTAGAGTTATCTCGACATAGATTTGGCACTTACATGATGCTTGAATACATAAATGAATGAGTGAATTAACACTTTTAGAGAAGTGTAGTCAGAAAAAGAAGTTTTTATCCAGAGAATAATGTATAACAACCTTATTTTATAGGTAATATAAAACACAAGATGTATAAAGTATTTTCAAGGTGGCATTACTTGCTAAGACATTTTCTCCATTAATCATTAACAATCTACAATTCAATTCTATTTTTTCCTAGGTAGATTTTTTCAATCTAACACGATTTTGGAATAGTGGCCTTATAATTGCTATCTATTTTCATGATCTTAAAAGGGCTAAAATGCTAAATTATGCAACAGACTGACAAATTTCAGAGGGAAGAGGGGGTGGGGCAGGAAGAGTTAACCAGAGAAGTTACATGCGTCTATGCATAACCCATGGACAAACAATAGTGTGGTGAAGGCCTGGACAGGGGGTGGGAGCACATGGAGGGAGTCAATGGGGGAAAAGAGGGGTATCTATAGTACTTTCAACAATAAAGATAAATTAAAATTTAAAGAAAAAAGTTATAGGTGAAATAAAGTATTTCAAAGGAATGCTGCATAACAGACAACTGAGTGGCATATAGGAAGAGACATTCATTAGCTCATGTGTTTGCAAAATTTAGCTGATTTGACCCAGGCTCGCTCATGCATCTGTATCAGCTGCAAGTCATCTAAGCAGCTCTGCTATTATTGTTCAGGCTCATAGATGCATGTGGAACTTCTCTGTCTATTAGGTGATCCAGGATGGCATTGACTGGGATAATGACAGTGAGTCAGCACTGCTCCATGTACCTTTAATCTGTTAGCACTCTAGCCCTGGCATGTTCTTACAACAATGACAAAGGTGCACAAGTAGGCAAGCCCAATTAAAACACATCTTTCAAACCTCACTTTAGTCACATTTGCTGACTTCCTACTAACCAAAGCAAGCCACATGGCCGAGGCTAAAGTGGGAGTACCAGGCCACCATAAAGTCATGTGGCAAAGGGGATCGACATAGGAAAAGATGAAGAACTAGGGCCACTTGCAAGGCCTGGAGCACAGAGTTCTATTCTAACTACTTTATAGGACTAGAGGATGATATAGTTCATGCTCTCATAGGATTTATGAATCCCGTAACATATAATTTGCATATTAGTATTCCCCATAAGACAAACATTTATTGACCTTATTAGTACTTTCAGACATTAATATTGCTCTTCTCCCTCTCTGTCAGTGCAGGAATTGGAGGGGTGTATGTGTGTGTTATTGGGCTCCTTTGTCCATGACTTGAAGTATTAGCTGACATTTTTTAATGACAAGTAAAGAGTAATGTTCTCCTTCAGTCAGGAATGTTATAAGGAGATAAAAGTGAAAATGAAATGACAAAGGAAATGAGCCAGAAAATAAGACCTTTGGACAATTAAAATTCAGCATCCGAGCCAAACAAGTGAAAATCTTTTAGGTAGATTATATAAATTCATCTTATTACAGGTTTCCAAAGAAAACAATTTTGAGTTTTCTTATCACCACAAACAGCTGCTACACCTCCAAATGGAGTTTCCTAATGAGTGTGGAAACAAAATCTGTTTCTTTATATCCCCGATACTCTCTGTCTTTGCCTGGCTAGTAACCAACACTGACCAGCTGCGACTCTATTCTGCAGCCACCTGGTCTTCTTGCTGACATTTGAGTTTGGAAGGAGTGTGCACTTCTTTCTAAACATTCCATATATCATCCCTTATTTATACCGTACATGACTCCTGGATTGACCCTAAGTGTCAAAATCCCTCTGGCCTTTCAATGAGACACACTGAAGTGCTTGGAGGCTCTCATCGAGGAGACTGTAGCGTGTTTTGTCAGTAGTGTGGAGATTGAGAAGCTTACATTTAGATTTCCGAGACACTTTTGCAGCAAGGGTTCTTGAGGTAATATCAGTTATCCAAGTAGGTTGGAACACGGAAGGAAGCAGAGCCAGGCTTTTGCAACAGGGGGCAAGTTTGGTCAAGAAGACTGTGGGCTTCTCTGCAGTTACTTTAACTGGAGAGCAATGATAGGAATCACTGTGAACAGTCATCAGGTGTCAGAAGTCACAGTGAGCAGTCATCAGCTGTTAAAAGTGTTAATATAAGTTCAATCTTCACATTACCGACCAACAATAGAAGGAAGGGAGAAGGGCTGTGGTGGTCTGCTCAGGGAGACCCTCCTAGCTCTTCACTGTGTCTCATCAGATGTGTGCATTGAGAGGTAGGTTGTGACTCCTGATGGAAGCTAAGGTTGTGCATTTGTGGAGCCTAGAATACCTAGCTTTCTTTCTGTTATATGCAACTGAATTCTGCTTCATACAAACATGTTAAAACCGGAGACAGTAAGTTAGTTATTTCCTTTCCTGACCACCAAAAGTGAAATGTGAAATATAGATTTTTATTATTGCTTCATTAATTTTTATTGCTTTCCCTTCTTTTTATTTACTGCCCTTCAAAATTATGAAATATTTCAAGGTCACAGAAAGCAGATGAAAAAGGAATGTAACATCTTTGGGTTTCGACTATAAGATTGATCAAATGTTACCATGTGCTTCAAATCTTGTTTTTTAACTAAAATATTACAATTTTATCTAAATTCCTCCCTAATCCAACTTCCTTTTATCCATCCTCAGAGGTAACCAATATCCTATAAAATATATGTATATTTCACACATATTTTATGCTTTCACTATACATATATATGAACTCAGACCAATTTGTAGTGTTGTTTTGTATTTTTATACTTCATATAAATCCTCCCCTATTATATGAATTACATGTTTTGCAATTTGCTCTTTGAATCAGTATTATTTTCCTGATATTTTTCTATTTTTAATACATTTAAATCCAGTTAATTAATCGTAACATATCTATTATTTTTCATTGACTGATTATGCTATTTCTCTCCTGAGGTTGTTTCCAAGGATTGATTTTCTAATAGCATCTCAAAATCGGTGTGCTAGTAATTGAATTTGTAATTTCCCCTGGTTTCTATAAGTGAGTTCCTTATTTTCATTAAAGGCATTGATACCCCCATTCCTTCCAGCTCCAAAACTTTGGGATCACCTTGATGCACTATTTTTATTAATTCATTGAACATTGGGTCCTTGTCAGCCTTTTTATCTGAGCTGAAATGCCACCTCCAAAGAAAGGCATTCCTAAACTAGCCTCCCACTCTCTCACTCACTTCAGCAAGGCTCTTCCTACTTTTCAGAACATTTATCACAATATACAATCAATATTTACTTAAATTCTGTTTTATTTGTTGTTGGTCTTCCCTGATGGCCTATAAGCTCTATAGGTCTGTATACACAGTACTGACATTAGAGCATGGTAGGAGCTCAGTTGATATTTGATAAATAAATGAATAAACGCACAGTGTAGGCAATTGCCTCCTAAGTTTAACCAGTCACTTTCTGAAGAATGTTTTTCTTTAAACATCAATAATGTAAATACAAGGAGAGGACATTTAGATAACAAAGAAATATAAAAATAAAGCATTGCTTCTAAAACTGACCACATCACCTGGTTATATGTTTACTAGTAAAATCATAGCCATTAAAATGGTAAATATTTTATGCATGTAAATAGTTCCTTTTATTTTTACCTTAGGATACATGACCCCAAATAAAAACCACTTTGTCAAATAAGTGGTCTATATATTAGAGCAGTAGCTTAAAACTTTCAGTGAATAAATTGTGTCCTAATAATAACATGAATTTTTAAAAATTATGTATACTTTCAAATATCAAGAAAGTACAAAAATAATACAGATACCTGTACCCACTACCAAGATTAAACAGATGTTAACATTTTGCCATATGTGCATCAAATCTGCCTTTGAAAATGGGAAATAAAATAGTACAAATTCAATTAAATCCCTCCCTCTTCTCTCTCCTCTCCTCCTACACATAACCATTATCTTAAAGTTGTGTATCTTTCCTGTATATGTCTTCATGAGCATAGAAAGAGTATAATTGTGACTTATGGGCATATCCTGGGACTCTTATTTAAGAGAAAAAATAAACAATTGCAAGCAAAATTAGATGTGCAAGTAAATACTTGTTTAGAATGAGAAGAGAAATCGCAACGCGTTTATAAATGTAAAAAGCTGATAAATGTCATGTGCATCGCGCAATCCACAAAAGTAATGTATTTTTAAATGTATTGCCTGGCCTACTTCTATAACATATTTTTCTGTACATTTGTGACCACATGGTATTTGATTACTTCTTCTCCAGACATTTTAAAATATTAATTTTTATAGAGCAATTAAAAAGAAAATTGTTTCCCCTCTAGTGTGAATGCACTAATTAAATTTTTTATTATTGATAGCCAGAGTGTATTAAACTTACTACTTCACACATGTGCTTCCCTGTTGTGCTGATACATGTTTATGCCCAACATATCAGGGACTCAGAAGGAAGAAGCTCTAGCTAGTGAAAGTCATTAACATCGCTGGAGGACAGCAGCTGCAGCTGAGGGAGAGATGGTCCTGACTCCACAAGGTAATGCATGCCTGTCTTACTTCCTACTTAGCTCTTACTTCCAGTTGTCTACAACTTTGCGGGAGACACTTACAGCCTCATGATGGTTTTGAAGCAAATAACAGTGAAGTATTTTAATGATAAGGAGCTGTGAAGCTCATGTTACAAGTGCCTCTAGATAGGGGAAGTGGATCTCCCTTTAGTAATCCACATGGAAACCATCTGAGAACATAACTCAAATTTTCAAAAAGATGAGGAACAAAAAAGACCTAGGGATAGATGGGAAAAAATAGAAAGGGACAGAGGGGGGGAAAAGGAATGAGAAGAAGGAAATGAAACAATAAAGAGAGGAAAAACACATGTGCTCTAGTGATGCAAGTATATTGATAACTTGGAAAGATCAAGAAAGAACTAGGAAGACCAGAACAGTTTTTTAGTTCAAGCATTTGCAATATTTTAACTTTACCTTTTAATTATACTTTTTTTTTTCAAATATAGAGCTAGCTACAAATTATTTTATTGCTTTCCTTGGAAAGTTTCTCAAATTCAGTATCTCCTCCCCTTTTGAATCCACAACCAGCACCACCCTTTACTCCTCTGTGGGTCGTTAGCCTCCAGGGGTCCATTGTGCGGCACTTCCTCCCCAGGCCTGGCCCTTGCCTGCCTGCTCCTTCCTGCTGCCATCTGTCAGCCTCTTGGGCTCTGCTTGGAGCAACACAGTCCCTAACTCCTCCCTATGCCGCATTTATCGAAACAGCTACACAGTTCCTCTTGGGTTTCTTATACACTTGCTTTGTTTTCTCATTTGGTTTTGTTACTGATAGTGACCAAATGAAAGCAGACAGCAATAAACCATTCATGGACCATATTACCAACTAACAGTAATGATCATTATTAAACTCTAGGTGCCATACTTTGTTCTAAGACCTTTGATATACATCCATTGTCGTCCTAACAACAATCCTATCAAATTGTGCTATTTATAAGATATTTTTATCTCACTTTATAGTGGAGGACCCTAAGTCACTGAGCTATAGAAGGTGATTAGTTTTTTTTGTTTGTTTTGTTTTGGGTGTGTGTGTGTGTGTGTGTGTTTAAACATATTCCAGATGCTGTTAGGCCAAGTGAAATTTTATGTGCCAAAGAGTGGGTGTTTCGAATTCTCCAAAGTTCATATGAGTTTTATTTATATGCCAGAAGAAAACTCCATATTTTCAGAGTTCTTAGATCTCTTATGAGAAACTTAATTTAAGAAAATCCTGGGATATTTCTTTCTCTTGAAACCAGACCACTTTGTTTCTTGGTTTTGTTTTTTCTCTCACAAAAGAAAAGCACTGATATTTAATATCTCCACAAAAGGAAATAGTGATCATGTTGGTAGATCCCTGGCTTTTTGTAAGAACCACATCTTCCCGGCTGTTTGGATCCAGCAATTTGACTGTATAGCTCATTAGTAGCATACCCTATTGTGTACGTGAGGCAGGGTCCCACTTCTCTCCAGCTGTGCGGCTTTGGTCCATGCACACTCTCTCTGGGCCTCAGATTCATTACCTGTAAAACGAAAGGATTGGTCTAGAACAGAACGTCTCAAATATGACTGACGGCATTGTGGCTGGATAATTCTTTGTTGTGAGAGGCTGCCTTTTACTTGCGGTGTTTTATCTGCTACATGCCAGCAGCATCCCCTGGATAATCAAAAATGTCTCCAGACATCACCAAATGTCCTCTGGCAGGCACATCTCCAACAAGTGAGAACAACGGGTCTAAAAGGACATTTTAGTTCTCTCCTTGCACTTAAACTTTAAATTTTTCAAGAACTCCAGCAGTAGTCAGGGGTACGATACACTTTTGATATTTTATGTTATTTAGGAAGACATTTTCTGCTGAGAAATGTTAAGATTTCTTTCCCCTCTTCTCCCTCTTCATCACCATGACAACAAATTACTGCTAGGAAGTAACATTTATTACAAAGAGCAGAGTGCTAAAGCCAAGGTGGATATCTCCTTCTCAAAAGCTGGTACCTAATAAATCAAAGATTGCTTGTTGTTCTTCATGTGTGTAAATTGCATCTGTCTTTTGAAGGACCAATGATTCATTAGGGAAATAATAAATGGTTATGCATTTGAGTACACAGAAATAGAAGGTAAACCTAAGTGAGGAAACTCACTTAGATAACCACAATCTTATTTAAATTGGAAATGTATAATCATCATTCCCCAAAAGTGTGGAAAAATATGCCAATTAGGGTCATCTAAACTTCAAAATATTGTATTTCATACTTAGACCAAATTTCAGCATTGCTTATGATGCTTATGCAAGAAGCCCAGGATACTCCTCCTTGGCAACATCCAGCTCCCTACTGCTTGGTTGATCATTAGAGTGGTATCTATTGTGGCACATGTCTTTGCTCAGGACACGTTTAACTATCTCTGTTCAACACCCTTTCTCACAATGGCTGAGGACACCTGTAATCCCAAGAAAAAGCAGGCAAGATTCTGGACTATAATGAGAATTTTTTAGGAATTTATCCACTTGTCTTTGGAAATGTCAGAACTGAAAATTTTGTAGAGCCCCTGAGCTGGGACCGTGATAAATTATAACCAATAGTAGTGTTACCGGTGGAATGCCCTCTGTGTCCTATCGGTTACGGGTGGAAGTGAAGTTCTTGCAATGTCACAAGAAAAGGAATTTCCTGATAAATTTTCTTTATTTCTGTTGAATTAAACTCCTGGGTTTCCAGTGTCCCATTTCCCCCCATCCCACCCTGGGAAAAGTCCAATCTTGTCTTCAGCAGGGCAAGAATGAAGGCCACTGCCCAGAGTCTCCACTCCATATTAAAGTCCAGTCCAGCATCTATCCAGGGAAGCCTGTGTTCCCAGCTCAGTCCATTGTGTGCAGGGTCCACGTGGTCATTGGCCATGCAGCTGCTTAAGGCCACCTGACAATGGAGAGAAAGCAGGCGAACAAACCAGCCAGTGTGGTCACAGAGCAAGAGAGCAACAGGGAATAAGGAGAACAAGAGAGAGGGAATTCTTTAGGGATGTTTAACCTTCAAAGAGTTCACACACTTGCAGTGGCTTTACCCTTCTAGCTAATCCATGGTAACCCAGGCTAGACTGAGAGGGAAACACCTTCTCTATGTCACCCCGACTTCACTGTGCATATGCCCATCTTCCCCTTTGTTGGATCCCCTCCCCCAGTGATTTGCAGGGAATGGACTGGTCGTTTCCTGGGGAGTGTGATGCTGTGGCTTCACGATAAAGCTGTCCACCCCTGCTTACAATGTGTCGACTCCCCTTTGTTTTTCCCCCTCTTATTAATACTAATAACTAGATAATCCTATCTAATAAAAAGGTAATATGCAAATTAACCATCACTCTGTCACAAAGATGGCAGTGCCCATAGCCACAAGATGGCAGTGCCCAGTCCTCTCAGCCCCGCTGGAGTCCCCCAGTCCCGGGGTGGGAGGGGCAGCCACTGAGAGCGGGCAGCATGAGTGGCCTGGCTGAATGCTTGCTTTGTCGCCACAGCGACGAGGCAAGCCTTCCACATCTGGCTGCAGATGGGCCTCTGGCCAGGCCAGGATGCGGAACACTTGCATCGTTGACCCAGCGATGAGGCAAGCATTCCATGCTGGCTGCGGATGGGCCTCTGGGCCAATGAGAGCCTCTGGGCAGCGGGTGCGGAGCAGCCAGGCCCCGCAGAGAGCTACTGGCACACAGATTCGTGCACAGGGCTACTAGTTATGATGATAACAGTATGAAAGGTTAAGGATGATTATCAGACTTCTGATTATTTGGTGATGGCTTTACTTTATGGTGTTTCCATTGGTTAAGATAAGAAAACTGGTAAAAAAAAAATAACAAGACTTGGGGGAGGAAACTATACCAACATTGAGTTAATGATTATTTCTTGCTATACCATGAGTTCTTTGCAAATAGAGACTATATATTCTTTTTAATCTTTATTGTTGAAGTATTACATATATCCCCTTTTTCCCCCATTGACTTCTTCTAGCCCACCCTCATCCCTTCCCCCAGGCCTTTACCACCCTATTGTCTGTGTCCATGGGTTATGCATATATGCATACAAGTTCTTTGGCTGATTTCTTCCAGCCTACCCACCCTTCCCCACCTTCCCTCTGAGATTCGACAGTCTATTCTATGCTTCTATGTCTCTGGATCTATTTTGTTCATCAGTTTATTTTGCTCATTATATTCCATATATGAGTGAGATCATGTGATATTTATCTTTCTCTGACTGGCTTATTTCACTTAGCATAATACTCCCCAGGGTGCAACCATGCTGTTGCAAATGGTAAGAGTTCTTTCTTTTACAGCTGCATAGTATTCTATTGTATAAATATACCACAGCTTTTTTATCCACTCATCTTCTGATGAGCACTTGGGCTGTTTCCAAATCTTAGCTATTATAAATTGTGCTGTTGTGATCATAGGGGTGAAAATATTCTTTCTGATTGGGTAGAGTTATATCTTATTTAAGTTCATATTAATGGGACTTGACATTCTATCTGAAATTGATGAAAGTCAGTATTTTTAATTATAACATATATAAATAAAGTAATTGTTCTTTTATTCAACAGTCATATATTGAGTGCTATGTATCACTGTTGTGAATAAAGACATGACTGTTTCTATGTAGCTTACATTGCAGCAAGAATTTACAATACAGAAGCATTAACCTGAAGGAGAGTTTCCTGGACATGTCCTTGTCTGCCAAACTTAATTATTGTTGGCATTTTAGAGGGCCCATAAAATAATATCCCTCTTGAATACAGTGACACCTTTCTGTTCCCTCTGCCAAGAACTCTCTTTTTCCAGTAATCCACATGGTTTGCTTTATAATTTATTGTATAGTCAGAGTTCTCCAGAGAAACAAAATCAATATCATGTAGCTAGAGAGAGGTAGGTTTATTATTAGGAGTTGGTTGACAAGAAATATGGATGCAGACAAGACTTAAGGTCTGTAGTCAACAAGCTGAAGACCTAGAAGCACTGATGACATAGTTCCAGTTTAAGTCTGAAGATCTGAGAACCAGAAGAACGAATGATATAATTGCAGTTCAAATGCCAGCAGGTTCAAAACCCAGGAAGAACTGATGTTCCAGTTTGAGTCTCGGGGCAGGAACAAAAGCTATGTCACAGCTCAAAGGCCATCAGAGTTCTCCTTACTCCCAGAAAACTCAGCATTTTTGTTCTATTCAGTCCTTCAACTGATTGGATGAGGCTCACCCACATTAGGGAGAGCAATCTGCTTTATTTAGTCTACCAATTCAAATGTCAATCTCATGCAGAAATACCCTCAAAGAAACACCTGAAATAAAGCTTAACTAAATGTCTGGGCACATCATGGCCCATTCAAGGTGGCATAAAATTAATCTTCATGCATATCTAAGGATGTGGTCAAATGTCACTACTCAGTGAGGCCCACACTGACCACCCATGCCATTTTTTTATAAGCCCACCCTGCTTTTTATTTCTTCCCATATAATTTTTTACCTTCTGGTATATTGTACTCTATTATTTTACCTATCTAATATACTATATTATTTATTTATAGTTATGTTCAATTTTTGTCTTCCCAAGCTTTATATGTTCCATGAGTGTCATATTTCCGAGTTATTTTTTTTTTACCACTGCTGTGTTTTTCACTATTTAAGATGTTACTTCACATATGAAATGTATTCCATGAATACTTATTGAATGAAAAAAGTGAATTCCCTAAACAGTCAGATGAAATAAAGTCATCATCTTTATTGCTGAAGATGCTATTTGGGAAGCTATTGATTTTAGAGAGACAGAGGAAAAGAGAGATAAACATCAATTTGTTGTTCCACTTAGTTTTGCTTTCATTGGTTGATCCTTGTATGTGCCCTGACTGGGAATTGAACCTACAACCTTGGCATATTGAATGATGCTCTAACCAACTGAGCTACTTAAATTTTAAGCACCAAGTTCTAAGAGCCTAGAAACTATGAGATTATACAAGAATATGCATTAAAGGATATATGACAGCACTGGTGGATGTAGAAATATACAATTTGTGACCCATAATGAAAATTGTATTTTGACTTTAATTCAATTCCTAGTAAATAAAACCATATTACATTATGCTCTCTTTAAATGTACTCTTAAATATAAATTAGAGAGCCAGGTTTGAAACTCTTCTCAATGACAGATAAATATAGTCACATTATAATATACTTTAAAGTGGCAGCACACTTTGTACTAACCTGCCTTTTCATTTAAGGCAAAGTTATCACTTCCATTACTCTCTTTTTGTATTTACCTGTGTCAGAATGATAAATGGGTTCTGACAAGTTGAATTACAGTTTTCTCAGAAATATGTTTCAAAAACCAGAGGAGTAGTGAAGTAAACTGTTACCATCTATACCATTTAGCTTCAAGGGATTTATTTTTTTCTAAAGAAAAGCTGTTAGAGATGCCAACAAAGTAAATGTTATTTTGACTAACTACTTCTGTCAGTTCTTGTGGCAGACATTAGCTTGAAAAAAAGATAATGGCTCCAAATTTGTGATTCTGCACCCATAAGTTTAATAAGCCCTAAAGAAGATTTAAAATAAAAATTTAAAAAGTTCCTTTCCAAATGACTGCATTTATGACTTCAGCATAGTATGCTTACTCTTATAAGTTAGAATTTAAGTGTTCTATAATTTATCTGATTCACTTGACATGCAGGAAATCATCTAGAAGGGCCCCAAAGTACTTTGGAAATCAAGAGACATCTTCCAACCATGGTGATTTTTAAACTCTTAGACATGTGGGTTTCCCACCTGCTGGTTCTAATAGAAAGCAGGCCCTGACTTAGTATGTTCTTCTGTTATTTTTAATTTTTATTCTTTTCATTGTTGTTAATTTTTCTTTATTTTTATTAAATTTTAGGGGTGGCATTGCTTAATAGTATCATATAGTTTCAAGTGTACATTTCTATGATGCATGATTTATATATTGCATTGTGAGTCTACCACCCAGTCATCTTTTAAAATGTCTCTCCAAATTTGTTTCAAGTCCCCATTTCACAATTTAGACCCTTTCTGACTTAGTATTAACTATTCAAACTCCTATAGGTATGGCGTTTTGGGGGGTAACACACTTATGGGCACTTTCACTAATTGCCAGATCTTCTAGATGGTAATGACAAAGTAACTCAATAATCTCTTCTATAGTTGGACACCAACAACAAACTTTGCTGTTCATCCTAAATGTCAGTCCTAAGCAGAATTTATAAAGGCAGTGAAGTTACATATGGAAGTCTTCTACATTCACCTCCTTGGAGTGAATCCAATAGCCCAGGATTAATCACTAGCTTTCTAGAACTCTCTCCTTTACCATAATTATGAAATTGTCACCTTGGAATGCCTTTCCCTAGAAAATGTCCTAGGAGTTAAAATTCCTGCTCTCTACATTCCTACCAAAATTTACTCGGTGCTCATTTCAAAGGTCTCAAGATAAACCTCAAGTATGCTGATTCTCTAGAAGGATTTACCTCATACAATAGCAGGTAACACCCATACCTGAGGTTTAGTACAGGAAAGATGTAAAGCAAGAACAAAAGGAAGCTATACATTGGGTGGAGTTCAAAGAGGCCAAGGACAGGTTTTCAAATCTTCCCCCATCTGAGGTTACCATACAGAATGTGTCTTTTCCCTTTTTATAAACTGTAAGGACATACTAGGAAACTCTCCTGAGAGAAGGCTTTTATAGAGAGCTGGTCCCATAGGCAAATCCTATGCTACACAACCATCCATGAAAACAAAACTCAAGACCCCAACAATGAAACCAGGTACACATCATCCATCTTGATGCCTATGTAAAAGCATCCTGACAGGCTCAGATGGCATGGTCTATCTCTCCAGTTGTACACAAGAGAAGAATCAATCATCAGCATGAGTCTTCTGAGGGCTAACTTCTCAGGGGTTGGCCAAAGGTCAGTTGTGGTTCCAGGTTCCCTTGGAGACATGCACAGAGCAAGCAACACTCCTGCTGTGCTCTCTCAGAGTGCTCTCTCCAGAATTGGGTGCCTACTTAGTATTCATTCATTTTTCTGTTTGTGTATTACACTTCAAAAAACACTTAAAATAAGTCAGGGATGTTAGGCTTTGTTCAAATACTATCTCTAGAAAGCCCTGGATCAACTGGCCTTTAGAAGATGAGCTAAGGAAGTTGAATGGAAATGTTGAAGTTTAAATTCCAAATAAGAAACATTTTTAACAGCATGTGCATAAAAAAGTGTTGGGGTTTCCCACCTCTCTTTCTTCATGAACACCTTGGCTTGGCTCCATGTGGATGACCTGATTCATGTTCTGTCTCTGTTTCACAGGCCTCCCTTTTTCCTTTCTAACATTTCTACTCTAAAAGGAAGATTGTGAATAGCCAGAGAGTAGAAATCATGTGTGCACACAGAACTTCTGAAAGATAGAACTTGGGGTTGACGTGTAATTCTGTAACGTCTACAGTGAGTGTAATATGCAATTGAGTGCAAACACGTAAAGCATGACAACACTGTCCAGGGTGCTTCCATCTGTTTTATGTAAGATCTCCAGGGCAGTGCAGCATGATGGTTAGCTGAGTACACTCTAAAACCCACTACCTGAATACTCTCAGCTCAGTGAATCATTAAATCTTCATTTCTTCATCTATAGATTGGGAATAATTTTAGTATTTGTCACAGTGTTGTGACAGTTGAGTGAAATAAAGGCTCTATTGTTCTATAAGTATACAATTTTAGGGCAAGTGTTCAATAAATAGTATTATTCTTTTTCAACATTGTTGGAACTTAATAAAACCAGCATTGAATATGAAGTCAACAGTTCAGGGTTTATTTTTCTGGTCCATAATTTTCTGGCAATGTAAACTTGTGTATTTAACTACACGAAGCCTCACATTTTTCTTATGCAAAATGGGAAAAATAAGCCAAAATGAGATAAAGTACGTGAAAAATACCTAGCTCAGCTGCTGGTCACATGATAAATCTGCATTTCATATTATAAATACAAACTCAATTAGGTTTGCAGTTCCCCTATAATAAAAAACTATAATGTGCTGGTTCTGTGAAAAAAAAATATTTGTATTACTTATGATAAATTTTAAAGCTCTGTTTTGACATTAGCTTTGAATGTTGTTATTATGTATGTTTGAAAAGGGAGAGAAAACATTCCATCAAGCACTTGTAAGACATGCATATCAAGTGCATCTAGAGTACAGCGTCTGAATATGTAAGTCACAGAAATGAAAATTCAATATAAATCTAAAGACTTTTGGTTAAGATAATTTTTCTTTGCCACATAGCAAGGTCAAACCATGGTTCTAAAATGTAATATGGTAGATGTTCTGGGGTTTTACTGTTGCTATCACCACTCTTTTGGGATGGTTGTTAAAGTGAGACTAGCATTTTTATTGTATTCCATCTGGACTGTCATCTCCTCTCTCAGATTCTGGCCATGTGTATCTGTATTCAGAAGATAGCAAAGGCTTCTTTGCAGGAGGGCTTGCCTTTGGAGATGGTATCAGAAAGAATGAGTCACTCTTAGGATTGACTTCACATAATCTGTTGACAAGCTCATTTGCTAATGCAGTCATCTAAATCCCGTTGTCCACAGAACACAGGGAAAGACACAGGGGAAGACAAATTTGTCCTTGTCATCGCATGGCCAGAGTTGTCTTTAAAAAAAAGAAAATTAATTAGACTATAAATTCATCTTCAAAATTAAATAACAGGCTACCTGCACAAAAGGATCTGGAAGAGGAAGACATATTTTTATTAGGAACCTCAGTAGTGTTCTGTTTCAGTAGCATACATTTGTGCAGAAGAGATAATGATTTGTCATTATTATTTCTCATCCGGTTAGTCAAGGAAGAACTAAAATTAATGCTTCATCATTATTGACTATACATGTAATGTTTTCTCGATGGCAACATCACTACACTCAGAGATCTTAAAAGGCTTAGGAAAACATTTAAATAAAGTAATAATTGAGCTAGCGAGACTCTGGAAGATCTTAAACATTAAATATCATAGTTGCTGTATAAAATGCATTGAAAACTGAATCGGCAAAGAAATGTCTTACTCTTATCATTTCAACTATCATAATGGAAATATATGATTATACATTTAAAAATCATTTGCTGTTGACAGTACTTAAATTTTCTATATGTCTTTACTATTTTTCATCAAGTAGAAAAATTTTAAAGAATACAATATATAAAAACATTTCTTTTAACCTAAAAACTATTTAACCCTATTTCTGACTGTTGAGCAGTATGCTTTTATGAAATGATACAAATAAATGTAAAAGTGAGACTAGAGTAACTGAAAGGTTCCAAACCACTGTGCCGAAAGGGATACATGGCCCTTCTGGTTGCACATGGTTTGCAGAACTTGGGCAACTGAAGACACAAGTAGCATTAGTTCTCACTGGGATTAGAATATAGGTTTTGACATAATGTCCTGGAGGAAAAACTAGATTTAACCTATGGCAAGTAGTTTATACTCTTTAATTCAGGACAGATGGCAAAAGAACAATGGAGACTGAGTGTTGTAGACTTCATGGGCACCATTTCCTTAAATGGGTCATAGAAAAGTAGAGATCGTATTATACTTACAGGGTAGGGCTAACGTAGGTTTACAGTTGTGAGTACATGAGAGTTTATTTTTGTATTATTATTTATGAATTAATGTATTATTTTTCATATGAACAACTCTAAACCTACTTTGCCCCACACTGTATGTTTGTAAGTGCTAAGTATATAGGCCATAACTAGAATAATAAGGGAAACTTAACGTCTTTCATGTCGAAAGTGTTTGAGCAAGTGAGAACTGAGGCACATCATAAATTCTGGGTGTTGGGGGCAGAATGGAAGAATAGGTCTTTCCCTACATCACTACTCAGGAAAAAGGGTATCTATTCTCCGTGTAACTGAATGCAATGGTTTTAGACACTGGCCAGAAAATGTTTGATTGACATTTCAACACATGGAAATAGTTACATTGACACCTAAATTGCCACTTTCTGCAAAAAGCTGTACAATGCTTGTGTGAAAGACTAGACAGCCACTTTTATATTTTGGATAATGGCCTCCTATCAGATATAAATTGACAAATATATTATCCCATTCAGTAGGTTGCCTTTTCATTTTATTGATGGTTTCCTTTGCTGGGCAGCAGCATTTTAGTTTGATGTAGCCCCATTTATTATTTTTGCTTTTGTTGCTTTTGCTTTTAGTGTGAAGTCCAAAAATTCATTGCCAAGAGCAATGTCAAGGAGCTTACTGTCTATGTTTACTTCTAGGAATTTCATGGCTTCAGGTCTTTCATTCAAGTCTTCAATTTTTTCATATGATGTAAGATAGTGGTCCATTTTCCTTCTTTTGCATGTGGCTCCCTTGTGTTACTTTTTATAACTTACTTGGTGTCTTATCATTACATGGTGATTTTACTTGTTCCAATTCTATGAAAAATACCATTGGTATTTTGATAGTAATTGCATTGAACTTACAGATTGCTTTGGATAGTATGGACATTTTAGCGATGTTAATTCTTCTTAGTCATGAGCACTGTATATGCTTCCATTTACTTGCAAAGGTACAAATTCTTTATTCTAACAACCCCAGTTCAGGTAACTAATTTTTCCTATAGATACAATTTCACATATGTAAAATGATTATGCTTAAGCTTACTAAAGAATTATGACATTGCTTACCATGTCAGTAGATCGAAAACAACCTACATGTCTATCAATAGTCAAATAAATTATACTTGGTTAAATAAATTATAATACATCTATCTAATGGAATACTTTGCAACTGTAAAAGAAAGAATGAAAAAGCTATATATAGACTAGTATGAGAAGACTTTCAAGATATAAGTAAAAATAAAAATAAAAACATTGCACAGAAGTATGCATGATATATTTGTCATAAAAAGAGGGGAAAATAAGACTATATATTTACAATTTCCTGGTATTTGTATAAAGAAACTCTGAAGAAGCATGCAACAGACTTCTAACAGTGTTCACATATCTCAGGAATAATGCAGGACAGACTTTTTTGAACCATATATATTTAATGCCTAATTCATTAAAAAGAATTAAATGTCACCATAAAAGAGCGTAAGACTTGGGATGGATGTCCTTGTCTCAGTATCAATACCCAGGCCGTTGGGTCCGGGTGCAGCTACAGATGCTGGGGCCCACCAGCATCTTCCAGTCAGCTCTCTCTAGCTCCATCTAGGTAGAACAAGTTTGAATGTGATAAACTTAAAAAACTGTGTTTTCAAAGATTTGTGACTCTTGGGATCCAGGCAGTTTTGTGTTGCAGTTTTTCCCGACTGAGTATGACAATGACAAAAGCAAAATATAATATGCCTTCGTGACTCAAAAAATCACTTTGGCCTGGCCAAAAGCTCTAGATCTCTATCTAGGAAGGATATAGTAAGGGAAATTAGGGATTACTAGATGAACAGATATGATAAAGGCAACATCCCTGTATCTTGCTAAACTTCAACAAATCATAAATCCACAAATTCTGGCTTTAGGGTCTATGAAAGAAAGCAACGGAATGCTGGTCCCTGCCAGGAGGAGACTATGCATTTTTCAGGCCAAGTCTCTGCTGGATTGATTTCAAAGAACCATGACACTGAAAGTGACCACATGCATCTGGCCTACGCAGTAGAAGCAGCCAAGACCAAACTGTGGGACTATCCTAGGGTGAAGAGTGATAGATTACAACCTGGACAGGAAACTTTAATAATCATATATCCCCATACAGTCCACACAACAATAAAGAAAACAAAAGGATTCTAGCAAGTGTGAGTATAAGGAAACTGAGGCGTTTACCTGAAACTGAAGAACACCTTAGCCAAAGACTTACCATTAAGCAGGTAAGGGATTAAAGTCATGAAAGAGAATTGACCAATTTGTAGGCACTGATCACAGGAGGCCTGGGAGATTGACTGTAAAAATAGTCTCAGTGCTGCACACCTCCCTGTATTCCCACCTGTTGCAATGTGATTTTGCAACTTTTTCTCTGAAAAGAAGTCTATTAATCTTCCCCTTGAATCTGGGCTGGCCTTGTGACTTGCTCTGATCAATGGAGTGTGGCAGAAGTGACAATGTAACAGTTTCAAGTGTAGACCTCAAGAGACTGTGTGTATTTTAACTTTCACTCTTAAAATTCTATTGCTGCCATGCGAACAAGCTTGGGGTAAGCTGCTGAAAGATGAGAAAATACCTAATGCAGTTCCAGGCCACTCTTACTGAAAGCTCCCCCCCACCCACCTCCCAGACAATCCAGACTCAGATTAGCAGAATGCTCAATCACCCCTTCAACGAATGAGAAATAATAAATGGTCATTGTTTTAGGCTACTAAGTATTGGAGTTGTTGTTACCCAGCAATAGCTAAAGATACAGGAGATTTAAACATTCAAAAGAAGGAAAGGTGGGAGGGAGGCAAGAAGGAAGGAAAGAGAGAGGTGGGAGGGAGAGAAGAAGTGAGGGGAAAAGGAAGGAAGAGAAATATCCAGGGTGACTCATATTTCCTTAATAAGTGGGCCTTTTCCCACTCCCGAGTGGTCAAACACTGGTAATAAGAGGAGTTAAATGAATCATCTCATCAGTGTGAGGTCACAATAATTCATTTCAAACTGGAGGGTGATCACAACTATTGGGGCTGTCAGTAACAACTTCAGTCTTCAGATTACTAAGCATTTTTACAACTAAGGTGTCACCTTTCCCTCATAGTGAACCTGTAGACCATGTAATTTCACCAACCAGAAAACAGATTTCAGGAAATTTAACAGACTTGGTGGGAATAAAGACTGTAAGTAGTAGAGTTTGATCAGCATTTCTATTTCATGAATCCAAATTCTGATGTGCAAAGGGTAATGAAGAAATTGACAAGTGATGTCTTAAACCTTTATTATCCTGAAAGTTTCTAAAGGGTTTTAGCAGTATCTCCTTCACTTATGCCATATCCAAACTTCGCTGTTTACTTGTATTGTAAGGTTGGGAATATTCTTTAAACACTTGTGCTTTAGTTCCTTTGATTATAAAATTAGTGATCTTCCTCCTAAATGAAGTACTGTGAGAATTAAATAGCATAAAACAATGTGATCAGTGGCTGTAACACAATTAACATTTAATAATGTTTCATAATAGTAGTTGTATAAAATAACCAATGGTTGGCACAGATTAACATGGGTGCTAAATTCTTTAAATGATTGAGCCAAAAACAAGGCTAATGATTCCCTTAATATTTCTTTTTTTTAAAATATATTTTTATTGATTTTTTTTACAGAGAGGAAGGGAGAGGGATAGAGAGCTAGAAACATCGATGAGAGAGAAACATCGACCAGCTGCCTCCTGCACACCCCCTACTGGGGATGTGCCCGCAACCAATGTACATGCCCCTGGCCGGAATCGAACCTGGGACCCTTGAGTCCGCAGACTGGCGTTCTATCCACTGAGCCAAACCGGTTTCAGCAATTCCCTTAATATTTCTAATCTCTGACTTTATGATTAAGATTAAATGGAGACTCCACCATTAAAAGGTGATAAAAATAGAGATTGTCTTTCCTAATTCAGAGTAGATAAATAAATGTAATAAACAGCACCTTGCATGCGATTACTTTAACGTAATTGTTATTTTTCATTTTGGAATAGAAGATTTGAAACTAAATATAAGAACTCCTCTTAGACAGAAGGACATTGTAAATATAGACTGTGTCGGCAAAATGCCAAAACAAATCAGGCAGTTCAATAAAAGTTTCAGTCATCTGGACATCATTCCAGCTTGTTGTCAAATATCCAGATTGACTGAGGTTTTCACTAGCGGCTCTCTTTTCACAGAATTAACAAGGTTTGGGACATTGCCGATACATTATCATGAGCACCAACCCATAAAGAGTCACACTCGTCAGAGAAGTAAAATTGGCTATTGTCACAGCTTAAGTAAAAATAAGATAATCTGTGATTCATCAATGACAATTAATGAAACCATTTTTTCAGGGATAAAAATCTCCATTAGAAAAATAAAATTTTATTTGTTTGCATTCAGAAAATACAAGATGGACTCAGACCCTTCAAATATTTTGCCATAATTTCCATTTAATTTGTATCAAATATTTAAATTTAATTTAAATAATAGTTTATTTTAGCTAGAGCATAAGACAAACAGTACTGGGTGAATCATTACAGGAATATAAAGAAATATTTGCTCGCTAACACTCAGAAGTATTTACCTGAGTCCTCAGCACAAAGTCTTCTAGACTATCAGAGGTAACTATAGCAGGTCCTCGAATAACGTCATTTTGTTTAACGTCTTTTCATTATAATGTTGATTAGAAAAAAAATTGATTCCCACCAGGGGCCACTGTCTGTGTGGATTTTGTATGTTCTCCCCATGTCTGTGTGGGTTTTCTCCAGGTACTCAGGTATCCTCCCACATCCCAGAGATGTGCACGTGAAGTGAACTGGCATGTCTACATTGTCCCAGTCTGTGTGTGGGGTGTATGATTGTGATAGAAAGGCATCCTGTCTAGAGTGGGTCTTGCCTTGTGCCCTGAGCTGCTGGGCTGCCTACACCCCAGATACTGGGATAGCAGGTTGGAAAGTCATGAGCTTGTTTTTATTAATCTTCATAAATGAACAGATAATTGATATTTATTTCAGTGTTTAATATTTGAAGTGTTTTAGGTCTTTATTTAGAAGTTTGGTGATTTTTTGTGTGATCAGAAATATGCAGTAGATACTTAAATCTTGCTTCTATCAATTAGTTTATGGCAAAATTGGTTTTATTATATGTCCTTTGCTTAACGCCACAGTGTCTAAGAACCTGTTGATGACATTAAGTGAGGACTTACTGTCCTACTATATTAATTTTTTTTAAAACAACTGTATATAACATGTAAACCAATGGAAAGCAGGATATCCCTACCAAGCCACCAGGCCCCACCCTTCTCTGATTGTGTGTATTTTTAGGAACACCTTGGATGCCTTCAGCACATGGCATGCTTTCTTTCTTTCTTTTTTTTTTCTTTTACAGTAAGTCATGCCACACTACAAGAGTTTTCCAACTACTGGTTCTATTGTCGCAGTTGTGGGGGGGTGGTACTGGCGTTGCCCTACATTTTAGGACGCTCAGCAACAGCCCCCACTTCTACCCACTAGATGCCAGTAGTAACGCTCCTCTAATCCAGGCATGTCAATCAAAAATGTCTCTAGACATTGTCAAATGTCTCCAAATCCCCCTGGCTGAGAACCAGTGCACTGCAGTCAGGAGGATGCATTGCCACCCAATCTTTCCCACACTCACTCCCCCAAACACCAACTTTCTCAGTTATCTCAATTCAATTCACCATGTCTATGAAAACGCATTCTATAAAAGGCAATCCTGAAAGGCAAGTGTTAGCACGGTCCTTCAGATCTTGCATTTATGATAGAGGTTCTCTTACATAATTCATGTTGTTTTTTTACACTCAACTAGCACCCTTCTTTGAAATTCTAATCTGCCCAGTCTGTATCCAAAAATCAAGATATAAAAGAAAAAAAGTGATAAGTTGAAGGGTTCCTAAACTTAGCACACAAAATCAAATTATATGTGTCTGGAATATTAAGTAGCATACTTGTATGTACACATACACACACTCTACATTCATTATTGTCAAAGCCAGGATATCAAAACTCTTGTGACTGCCAGCAATGTTTTAAAATGAGAAAATTAGTATGGTTCATATAGAATAAAAATTGTGTGATTTTTTTTCCTGGCAAAACAGACTTCTGTATATGGCACTTCACCAAAAGTTGAAGAGAATATAATACTGGAAAAAGTATACTCCTGAAACTAAAAAAAGGTTTATCTTAGGACTTCCAATGGCTGGAAATTAGCTCAATCCTCACCAGTGTTGATCCCCCAAAAATCTCCATCTTAACTGAGATCCATTTTGGACATAAAACTAGAGGAAAGTTATTGCTTCCCAATTTCAAGGGCACCTTTATTTCCCACTGCAGAGTGATTTGCAGTGGGAACTATACATTTCTTTCTTTGCAAACAGAAAAGTGGCTGAGAGAAGAAAATCACAACATATGACAGAGCGATTCTTAAAGTCTGAGTGATTCACTTAGAAAAAAGCATCATGAATAAGACCCTAGCATTCTGGTCCAGCTTTTCTCTCATTCCTTCCTGTAACATGAGGCATGAAGCATTAGGCCTACACATGCTCCCGGAAATATTCTGTTTACAAAACTCACTTTGAGAGAATAATGAAAACAGACACATCACCCAAAAATAAGGAACAAAATTCATACAGAGTTAAGTCTAAATATATATTTAGGGAAATTCGTATTCTTAAATTTTTAAACTACATCCTATTTAAATATCTAAAGCAAACCTCATTATATTCAGTCTCAACCATCTGCTTTCAGGTTAATCTTGACTTTATAAATTCTTTCTAAGAACAATGGAACATTATTTCTTTAACATATCATTCTATATAATAAAAGCCCAGTGACCATAATGGCATAATGACTAGAACGACCGCTCGACCAGTTGCTATGAGGTGCATTGACCACCTCTTGGCCCCTCCCCCCCCCCACCCTGCCTGCAGGCTTAGATCACCAGATGGCGAACGGGAAACTGGGGTGGGTGGTATTGGGGTGGGACTGGGGACTGGTGAGCGGGTGGACAGCTGACCTCTTGGTCCCTCCCCCTGGCCCACAAGGCTCCGATGAATCTGCCAGATGGCAAATGGGGAACTGGGGTGGGTGGCAGCAGCAGGGCGGGACTGGGCACTGGGGAACCGGGTGGGTGGCGGTAGCAGGACGGGACTGAGGACTGGCGAGCGGGCAGAAGATGGCCCTGATCGCAGGCTAGGCCTAAGGACCCTACCCACGCACGATTTCATGCGCTGGGCCTCTAGGATATATATATATATATGATTCATTTTAATGATTATCTCTAAGTAAAGGTTTGGTCCAAAGATAAGTTGTTGCTACTACTCCTATAAACAGAAATCTGTGAGAAATTTAAATGCCCTTTCTCCAGCTTTACAAAATTATTTCCTCTAGAAAATTCCTTTTGAAAGAGCAGCAAATCACCCCTACACAAAGGCATGCATCGTGTAATGTTTTTCGGCAGCACAATCCCAGAAGCTTTGCTTTGTAGCACTGGATGGTTTAACAATAGATGTCAACTGCAGCAAAACACCAAGCAGATTTTACAGACCCCCAAAAGGTGCTTTCAGGTAAGAGCTACAATTACATAGGAACACAAGCAGCAACTGAGACAGCAGGAGAGAAAAGCTGCCCCAAAGAGAAAATATGTAGGAACAAGTGATGATGTCTGAGATTAAGCTGTAAAAGGAAATCAAAGCAGTTTGAGGGCACTGAAAAATGCACTCCCAGTTTTGAAATATAAAGATGAAGATAGAGAGGGTTAGAATCAGGCTTCCAACTCACCTTTATAATAGTCTTGAATTGAAAACAAGCCTTGACCCAACTTGAAATTTTTTCGCTATGCCAAATATTATATTTTAAAATATGCTTCAACCAATATTAAAGATGTGTTTTGATGATTTTCCTAAAGTAAATAAAGTTATTCTTTTATTTATTAAGTTTATTGAGGTGAGATTGGTTAATAAAATTATATGTTTCAAGTATACAATTCTATGCTTCATCATCTGTATAGTATTATTATATTGTATACCTAGCACCCAAAGTCATATCTCCTAGAATCAGCATATGCTTGACCCCTCTTACCCTTTACTATCTTCCTTTCCTTCTGGTAACTCCATACTGTTGTCTGTGGCTATGGGTTTTGTTTGTTTGTCTTGCTTCTTCATTCATTTCTTTCAGTTTTATATTCTACATATGAGTGAAATCATATTATTCTTGACTTTTTCTGTCTGGCTTATTTCACTTAGCATGATATTAACAAGATCCATCTGTGTTGTCTCAAATGGCAGTAGTTTCGGCTTTTCCTAGGTCTAAGAAGTATTCCATGGTATATATCACATCTTCTTTATCATTTATCAAGGGGAGTTTAGTACAAAGATAAGTTGGTATCATTCCTATAAATAGAAATATGTGAGAAACTTTTAAGTGTCCTTTTTCCAGCTATGAAAGACCAGATGTCAGTCATAAGAAGGACCCCGGAAAACCCAAATACATCATCATAATTGACAACAGGCTCCAACACTGAAATTTGATATCCACCATCTAGTTTGCCCAGAGTCTGTGCCTATCACAAGGTTATTACCAGCCAGTGTGGTGGGAAGTGAGGGATGGGCAAGAATACTAAGGCAGACTAGGGTTCTTCTGATGACTCAAGGGCTCCCTTCTATAGCAATCAAGTTCACTTCTCCCAACCTTCTCTCCCCCTCCAATGTCAGACTTGCATCTTTGACAGATGGCTTTTCAGCCTCTCCCAGATTCCTCCCTACTTTCTTTTATAAAATATTCTCTCCTTATATAACCCTTTCATATTAATCTAACCTTGATATCTGGCCCAAACTAACATGGAGAATATATTCTTGAATCAGCATGTTCTCACCTTCCTAGTTAGATGATTCTGGAAAAGCCATGCGCTGATGTGCTCTGAAGAGCCTGCCTTTCAGTGGTTTCTAAAAAGTCCTCTCAAAGGTAAACCCCAAAAGAAAATCAGATGGAAGAGACAAAATGTTCATAATATATTAAGTGAAATGAGATTTCAAAAGGGTTTAAAATTAGTAAATTTATTATCTCAGCTATGTAAAACAGCACTAATGAAATGAGGGTACTGCATCATGCTAGATGTATTTTACTCTGTTTACTATTGTTGTTACTATATTCCAAGTTTGATTTATTGAACACATTGATATTTAATATTATATTGGGAAGAAAATAAAAATACATATGAAGTATATTAATCAAGTCAAGAGTAGGAAGTGAGATGATAAATTAAACAATTGAAGAAATCTCTTGGATCCTTGCTTGCCTACGTTCTCCAAGAAATATCAAGAAGTAAACTGTTGACTAACTCCTGGTCTATGTCTACTCTACCATCTCACCACAGAAGTCTTTGACAGTTTGGAAATCCTTACTTTTCTGCTCGATGAGGAATAATCCTGACCTTTGTGTGGTAGAAATATTCAGGAGACTCCATTATCCCCCTTAATATCATGTGAGACACTCAGTGAAGCACCCAGAGATTCTTGCTCCTCCCCACTGGTGGTCGCTGCCATCAGCCAGTGCAGCTGGAGAGCACCTTTAAAAACATTTAACCGTCGTAGTAATCTCAACATGAAAGAGGTCAACTAGAAAAAAAAATGTGATTTTCTTGACTTTGCAACACTTATTTCCTTTTGCTGTAGAACTCCAATTCTCTAATGAAGAAACATACAATTTCTAATGAAAGATATTCTGAGCATATGCAGTTGAAAGTCCCAGGTAAATATTTACTCCTTGCAAAATTCAAAGGCCTCATCAGGTTTACTTTTTTTTTTTTTTTTCACTAAAGGGGCTGCTCTGTCCTGCTCTTATTTCCAAGATCATGCCTGGCTACAGGAAAAAGTAGGAATAACGTCACAGCGTTAAGAAACTGGGCTGACAATTGGGTCTCCATCTTCCTGTGCCTAAAATGACTCATCCAACATTTCTCTGTGATTTGCCATCAATGTTCAGTTTCTTTTCTGCTGGAGTATTCATGGCTTGTTTAACTCTGTGTCTTTGTAAACTTTTTGATAAAGGCAAGACATGATGGTTGGTTCCCGGGAGGTTAGCCATCCCCCACTGACTAGGCACCCACCTTTGCTCTGACTGATGCTTCAGTTACCCCGAGTTATGTCAATGGCTGTCCTGTGATTCCAGGTTTGGGGAATCTACTCTAATGCGCTCTACTTCACTGTCACTATATCCCTCATGTTGGTTATTTCTGACAAATTTGCCAGAGAGCACACTCAGCCATATCCTCTATCTCCTTTACAGCATTTTAAGCTTCTACATACCCTCCACTCCACGAAGGCTCTAAGGAGGTTGGGGATCAACATCTACAAACACACCTCCCTCAGCCATTCCTAATATTCTTCCTTCTGTCTCTAGATATTGCATCATGCTGACCATGTGGTTTCTTTAAGAAACTTGCCTTGTCCAGGGGAAAAATCCCCAATAAATAAATGCATGGGGATCTATTCTCTTACTCTGGGATTATGCCCCCTCCCCAAAATGTAAGTCTTTCTTTGATTCCTTTATTTGCAATACACCTCCAGGAATTCCAAACTTCCACTCAAAAAGAGATACCAGTTAACTAGTGTCTTTTTTTTTCTTAACTACACTATTTGTCTCTCAATGGGTGTCTGTAATCAGTAGAGGAAAGGCTTTCAAATTCTTCCTTGTGGTAGTTGAATGTTTCTGTATGTGCTACACTCCTCTGCTCTGTGTTCTACAATGATGCCACCCTCTCTTTTATAAAGCAATGAGCCTCATGACCTTGCTTTTATTGAAAAGGTCTAGAAAAAACCTAGATTATTGAAATAGAAGATACATGGGCATTATTCCAACACCATTTGCTCACATTTGAGTATCTTTTACCATTTTAACTTCTTTGCTAAGATGATACTATCTTCCATATATTTATAAAAATCTTTAAGTAATCATTAAGTAACCTAAAAGATAGTTACTGTTATCATTCCCATTTTATAGATATTAAAAGTGCGGCACAGAGGGTGACAGTAATTATCCTAGATTTTTCAACCATGAAGTGGTATGTCTAACATTCTAAGTTTGGGGCCCTCAGTTCTTTGGCTTCATGCATACTAAAGCCACATGCCTTATCATGTATTCTATTTCCTCTGCTTATTCTACATATAACCTAATTTCTGGTGAGAAAAGAGGGAGAGGTAGGAGGGAGAATAATCCTGATGCCATAGCTCACATAATCAACTTCTTTTTTTATTGATTTAGAGAGAGAAAAAGGGAGTGGGAGAGAGAATTCGGAACATTGATGAGAGAGAAACATTGATTGGCTGCCTTCTGCACATCCCCTACTGGGGAATCGAGCCCCAAACCCTGGTATGTGCCTGGAATCAACCAGTGACTTCTTGGTGCATGGGTCAATGCCCAACCAGTGTGCCACACTGGCCATGCCCAACTTCCTTTTTCAGCCACTCCTCACAGAGATGGGCATGCATGCAAATAATCCCAAGGCATTTGCTCAATACCCTGACATGCCTTTTTCCAAGATGATAGTTATATATACTTGTTCTCAGAAGAGTGTGAATCCCTCAGCTCATAAGTAGATGTATATGCAGTCCTTTCATAAAGCCTCTGGGTAGTTGTTCAAACCTTTGACTTATACAAGGATTTGAGCAGAGCCTTAACATTAGAAACCATAATTACTGAGCACAGATCAATGCAAATGTCCTACTTTCTCCCTTCCTCCTCTAATTCACAGAAACAGAATACAGTAGGGGGAAAAAGCTGGAAAAGGTACAAACCAAAACCGAAAACAGCAGAACGAGGATATTAATGAAGTCATTTCTTTGAGAGCATTTTACTGTAATTAAAGAGAGATTGATATTTAAAGCTAATTTCACATGTCCATTTATAGATTAATTTGTGGCCTAATGGATAGGGCAATTTAGTGAATTTTTAGTCTGGTCAGAGCACAATTAATACATTATTTCCTAAAAAGGTATTTTGTTTCCAAGTTTAAGTACTATTTCTAACCAAGACTGTTGCACATTTCATTCTACTTCGTGCAATGATCATCTCAATTCTCTTCTAAAGTGAATGCATGTTTATTAACCAGACCAGGATGAGATGAGAGCAGAGATGATAAAAGAGACATACTATCAGAATTTTCTCATTTCTGTAAGTTAAAAGCCTAAGCAGACATTCTATCAAATATATTTTTAAGGCATCTATGTTATTCTGTGAAGTAGGAAGTAGGCAGTAGGCAGTAGGCAGTTTGGTGATTTCAACGTACAGTGACATTTTTTGAACAATTTTGCTCAGTGGAAAAGGGTATCTTGCTTTCATTTTGTGTAATTTGAACTATCCCAAGTCAATAGCTTGAAACTCTTAACTTGTAACATCATAAGAAATGACACTTAGTTGATTATTGTTCAAAATAGCACAAGTAGACCTACTTTGTTCAAAGCACTCAACACTCAACGGTGCCTCTGCTGCTTCAACTGAGCATGGTTTGATGGCCACAAAAAAGAGAAAGTATCTTAATACTAATATATTGTCTTTTTTGTTTTTGGAACCCATTTACTTAATACTAATTATATATTGTCTTTTTTATTTTTGGAACCCATTTACTTCATCACTTTGGAACTCATTTCTGTAATGCAAGACCAGAAATAATCAAATTTCACTCAGCTTTAGTCTTAGTTGATCATTGTGTGTGTATACTGATTTTGTTTCCTATTCACTGTGCCTACATTATATTTCTCCCTAAACCTGACAGTTACGGAAATAGGATATCTAAGCTTTTAGGTTTTATAGGATATCTGAAATAAATGGGCCTTAACTTGGCCAATTTGCCTTTTATTTTTCAAGTTAATATTATTTACATAGTGTACTCAGTAGTAAAAATAGACCTGAAGATATCAGAAGTTACTGTCATTGTTTAGTACATTTTTGCATAATGCAAAACAAACATGGTGATTACAAACAAATAAGCCTAAATCAAAAGACTATGAAAAAGACTGATTATATTTCCCAGTGTGCCTGTGTTGTACTATTTTTTTAGTCTTTAGGGGTGATGGGGCCAGAGCACACCCCTATGAGTTAGGTGCTGTGAATTTTCCCTAAAGGATTTAATGTTCCCACTGTCACTCACTCTGGAAAAATGAGATCCTTTTTTTTTTTTTTTTTTAAGATTGGGGGACAACTTGCTCTCTGGACCAGGGTGGAAACAGAGAAAATCATCGAGATTATATGTGATTCTAGATGTCAAGGGAAGGATGGTGTGACCTTCCATAAACTATACTGATATAAATCAAAGAACTGGGGCAGTAAGAGACCCTAAGATAGGTCGGGCCTTCTCAGTAGATTTTAGGTAATCTCCTTTCATTATTTATTCAGTTTCAGCCTCATAAAATCAACCATATTTTCAATTTGGCTGTGGAGAGTTAGAGATGGGAAAATTCCCACGTACTGAGTTTCTGCCCTAGACATTACATGAAGAGGCCATCTCATCACTACATCAAAAACTGAGATTAGCTTGGCCAACGTGGCTCAGAGGTTGAACATTGACCTATGAACCAGGAGGTTATTGGTTCGATTCCCGGTCAGGGCACATGCCCGGGTTGTGGGGCTCCATCCCCAGTATGGGGCATGCAGGAGGCAATCAATCCATGATCCATGATTCTCTGTCATCATTGATGTTTCTATCTCTCTGTCCCTCTCCCTTCCTCTCTGAAATCAATCAATCACACACACACACACACACACACACACACACACACACTAGAGGCCCAGTGCACGAATTCGTGCATGGATGGGGTCCGGGCCAGCGCGGGGGAGGGTGTTGGTTTGCCGGCCCCACCCCCTGGTCAAACTCCCAATCAAAGGAACAATTTGCATATTAGCCTTTTATTATATAGGTTATATACATTTAAAAATAAATAAATAAATAAATAAATAAATAAATAAATAAATAAATAAAAAGAAGAAAATCTGATAAATTGCCGTACTATTAAAAAAACAAACCTGAGATTAAACCATTGTGGAAAGGTGTGCATAATAAAGATGTGAGGGAACTTCATCCTCAACACAACTGAGGCCCTAGGAATACTTATTGAAATGGCCAGGAGATATCTTAGGTTTGGGCTATCTTGAATTTAGCCCTTCTGGCCAAGCCATTATAATTTTAAAGTAAAAATTAAATACTGTGACATTTTATCATCCCGGGTTAAAGAGGCCTGAAATACATGATTCCTTGGAGATTTCTGCCTTTTTTTTGTTCGGTAAGTTTTTGCACAGCACATCTGTAGAAGGTGCATTTACATCATAGACATCATAGATTATTCAAATAGTGCTGGAGGCAGCCGATCCATGATTCTCTCTCATCATTGATATTTCTATCTCTCTGTCCCTCTCTCTTCCTCTCTGAAATCAATTATATATATATATATATATATATATATATATATATATATAGAGAGAGAGAGAGAGAGAGAGAGAGAGAGAGAGAGAGAGAAGGAGTGAAGGAGAGAGAGAGAGTCCGTGCATGGATGGGGTCTGGGCTGGTTGTGGGGAGGGGCCGCGGTGTTGGCTGGCCAGCCCTGCCCCCTGGTCGAAATTGTGCAGAGTACTATCTGCATAGATCTAGTCAGTGACCTTGCCAAGTCATAGCATTTGGTTTCCAGCTTTATATGCATCCATTCTTTATATGCACGAGTGAATTTTACACCATATATCTTATCTTTAACGTTCTTGGAACCATCAGAATTCTGTGGCTTAGATTTCCCATTCTTCTGTCGACAATCTGTCTTATAGCCATATAGAACTCTTATGAACACAAATCACTTTTTTAAAAAGTATCTTTGGCACACACAATGAAAATTAAATCTACATTTTCCCAATGTTTCTATTTCATGGGAAATTTGGTTTTTGTTTTTCATTTTCAATCTTTTAATATCTTCTGATGGCACTGAAATGCATAAAAACTTGGCAAATATCTTGTTCCAACTTTGCTTGCTAATTAAAAAGAAAATAGTTAAGCCATGTACATTTTACAGTTTTACAGAAGGGCCCATAAATATTTTATCAGATCTGAAAATTTGTCGCTAGATATGTGAGAACTGTCTTGGGGAACTTTTCTTTATTCAAATTAGAAATGTGCTCTTATATTTAAAAATAAACATTGTTCCTTTTTCTTATTTATTACTAGTGAGTGTAGTTGGGTTTATGATTCAGATTTTCTTTGGAAATGTAGTTTCATAATTGCATGGGAGATAGGAGAGTGTTCTACCAAAGCTTTATATCAACTTCCTTTGGTTCTAAGTGAATGGTGATGTTTGTGTGTGTGTGTGTATGTGTGTGTGTGTGTGTGTGTGTGTGTGTGTGTGTGTGTGTGTGAGTGTGACAGATAGAGAGAGATACACTTATGCCCATCTTTATAGGATAAGTGTATAGTTCATCTTCTGAATTGGATAGAGAGAGCTAGTAATGAAAAATTTAATTTTGACCCTGGCTGATGTGGCCCAGTTGGTTTGGGTGTCGACCTTTGCAAAGAAAGTTTGGCAGTTAGATTCCTGGTCAGGGTACATGCCCAGGTTGTGAACTCGATTCCAGGAAGGGTGGGTGCAGGAGGCAGCCGATGGATGTTTTTCTCTCACTTCGATGTTTCTCTCTCCCTCTCCCTCTCCCTTCCCCTCTCTCTCTCTCTCTCTCTCTCTCTCTCTCTCTCTCTCTCTCTCTCAATTCAATACAAAATCTTTAAGAAAATAATTTTAAAATTCAATTTTGGATTTTCTTTTACCATTGATTCCTTCCATTTAAACCTGTGGAATTTTCACTTTAATACTCCCTTTCCCTATTTAATACTCCCTTGCCTTTATCCTCCATCCTAACCCTTCCTGTTTTTCTTGAATGTTTAAGCCTATGACTATACATGTTTATGACATAAACATTCTATGCAAGAGTTCTGTGTCTGAATGGAAAATGGATATTGTGTGTATCTTTTGCCTTGTCAGGGTAACATCTAGATGATTGCTCTCTTGACTTCCTCTTCCATTAACATTTGTTTTTTTTTTCTCTTTTACAACTGTTTCGACCTTTTGAAAATCTAATTTACTTTGCTTAAAAAAATAATTGTGCCTTAGACTTTGAACTGCTTTTAATTGTACCTTTTGCTTCTTGCCTTTAATGTTTTTCAATCTTCCCCAACTCTAAATTTCTTTTGAAAAAATGTTTAATAACTTAGCTATTATTAATCATCAAGTCTAATTATTATTTGGCCTCCATTTCTCTCTTCTTTGCTACTACTCTCCAATTCTGAAACACTTTTTAGACACTTCAGAATTAAGAGTCCACTTATTTTTAACCATTTTACATTTTTTCTCTCATTTTTTTTTAATTAAGAATACTTAACATGAGATCTACACTGTTAACCGATTTTATATATAATATCTAAAATACTCAAACTCATAGAATCAAATAGTGAAATATTGGTTGCCAGGGGCTGGGAGTGGGGTAAATGACAAGCTATAGCTATTTATAAGCAAAGCCTTTCATTATGAGAAACTGTGTATTCATTCATTCACTAAACTAATAAGTCTTATTAATCAACTATTATAGGTGGGTGTAAAACAGGTTCAAGTCCTGGGTGACAAAGAGGTGTCCTACATTTATATGACAGGCTACTGCACAGATATACCTATCACCACCATTCTTCCTCATCTATCAGGATATTTTCTCAAAGACCCTGTATTTACTCTATAGAGTATAAAGTGTAATTAAGGCACCCAGGATGGGATCAGGAAAGTCTTTTTTCTCTGTCATTGTATAGTACTAGGCACATAGTAGACTCAACATATCTATTGCAAAAACGATCCACACAGTTGATCAGACATTACACAGATTATGGATAAGGCTCAAATTATTTCCAAATGCTCTTCTGGAGGTTAGAAAATTCAGGAATACTATATAAGGAATTTCTCTACAACTATGTTTGCAATTAGAAAATCACTCTTCCTAGAAAAAGTAGGATACATCCAGGTGGGATGGGGAACAGAATTATCTCTCTATATAAAAGGCTAATATGCAAAGTGTCCCCATGGGAGCTGGACCAGGAGACATGGAGTTTGATCACTCGCTATGATGTGTGCTGACCATCAGGGGGCGGCGCGGAACAAAGGAAGGCCCTGGCTGGCAGCCTGATCAGCACTGATCACTGGCCAGACCTAGGCACCAGGCCTCTAGTTTTACTGTATATGCACCAAGCTACAGTCTTAATGCAATTCTAGTTAAAATAGACTGTTTTATATGAAATACACATAGAGCTACAACAATTCTATAGAAGACTGCAATTAGCTTTTCTAATAACTTTTAAATTAGATGTCATTCAGAATTTAGAAATCTCAAGTTTGGAAGAGATAATAAGATTTACACACAATAAATTACATTGCACCTGCTGAAGGGCCTAGGGCAGCGATGCCAAAAGCAAAACCAGGAACCGTTTTTTGGCAGCAAAATATATGACTATTCTTACTAAGTGGAAAATGAAGAATATAAATTGTCTTATGTCAGTTCAAATCAGGCTTCATTGCCAAAACAATAAAGGACAGGTCAGGTTTTGCAAGTGAATTATAAATCTGTTTTTGGTTTCCCAAGTAAATTGCAAATATCTTTTTGGTTTTTAGAATGTTTAGGATTTTGGAAAAGCAGATAAAGAATTATGGACCTCTGTTGTTTTATCTACTAATCTCTGAAGATAATTGAAAATTTTTAGAAATCCAACCTGACCTGCAGATTAAGATCAAATATTGGGACCTTTGGCCAACCTGAACAATATTTGCAATAATTGCCAAATAGCAATCCTATATAATAAAGATGTAATATGCAAATGGTAGTTATGCCATGAAGCATAACAACTGACCACGTAACGACCAATCACAGATCAGCAGGAGGGTGGGCAGCAAGCTACAAGTGGGCGGTGGAGAGATACAGGAGGGGGCAGGACAGTAAGCTTTGAGGGGGGCAGCAGGGTGGAGGGGGCTACAGGAGGGCAGAGCAGTGGGCGGAGAGCTACAGGAGGGCAGCAGTGAGCTACTGGCTACAAGAGGGTGGTGGAGAGCTACAGAAGGGGGCAGGGCAGCAAGCTATGCGGGGTTGGCATGGGGAGGGGGTATGGGGGAGCTACAGGAGGGCGAGACAGCAGACAAAGAGCTACTGGAAGGCAGCAGCGAGCTACTGGCAAGCTACTGGCGCATGGATTCATATTATATATATTATATTATTCGTATATATGTATTATATTGTTATATATTTATAATAATGTCACATCATATACATAATATCTATATATATAAAAGCCAAGCAACCGGAACTGTGGAACAACCAGAGCAACTGGTTGCTATGACGCGTACTGTAGTGGCCAACCAACCTGATGGGGGTCCCCAATCAGCCCCCCTAACCTTCCACGTCCCCTCCCCCCCACCGACCCGACCCCAATTGGCCCCCATCGGGGCAAGCCAGCCAGACCCCACCCGTGCACAAATTCGTGCACCGGGCCTCTAGTATAATATATTAAGATCATTAATTATATGTTATGTTATGTTATGTTATGTTATGTTATGTTATGTTATGTTATGTTATGATGTTATATAACATAGCAATATTAAAAGAATATTTTTACCTGGAGTTCTCTGACACTTGCTTTTATTATACTTGGTAATAAGATTTTGAGGAAGAAGTTAATTCTTTTTTTAAACATCTTTGGGGCTTGTGGCATTATCTTCCAAAAATAACATTGGAATTGTGAAGACTAGATTGGGCTAAGTTGTTTTGTAACACCTTACTTTTAAATCTTACAAATAAAACAAAAGATTGGGGAATGGGATTGTTATCTGCAGTCCATTCTCAATCTATCATCACATTTTTTGGTTGGTGGGAAGGAGGAGGAATATTTTCACAGGCTTACTTAAAAAGCTTCTAATTTATGAAAGAGATACAAAGTTTCCTAAACTATGTTACAGTTTCTAAACTATGTCCTTGTCCAGCAATGACATATAAGCTTTTTTTTTCTAATTTTTTAATTAAAAGAAAATAATGCGTGAGAATATGTATTATTATAGAGTAAGTAAATTACCTTTTCTATAGTCGATATAGGTACAGTCTAGTGGAAATTATTCCAGAAAAATAGAACTGTGGGTTGGAAATAACAGTATGTGATTTTCTCTGGCTCATTTTTAATGAAGAAACCCATAAATTTGTATTCAAACTGATCTGAATAGCACTCTCAGAACTGTCAGAGTGAGGCACGCACAATGCGGTTCTGAAATGACCTACCCAGTGTTCATCTGAGCAGTTCTTGTATTTATTTTGTATATTGGAGTTTGACAGTTCATTTTGTAATGAAGAATATTTGCAGTATTTTCATCTATGTATCAGATGAGTTGGGATCACAAGTAAATGATGTTAGAGTATAAGCCTTATTTCCCACATGAGTCTGTCAGAATGGAATAAAGTTGGACTAGCAAGATAATCTTCTCATAGTCATGAGAAACTAGGGCATTAACTTTCATTGTGTATTCTGTGAGAATCCTTTCCAGCTAAGCAGCCTATTAAGTCTCAAGGAAAGTCATTGAAGTTTAAATTTATGTGCAGACTTATCACATAAAATTGGGGTGATACACAAACATATTCATTCAAATTGCTAAATCAACTAATATTATAAATGAACTGTGATCTCATTGGAAGATTTACAATACAATTCAACATGCCATTAAAACCCCATTCCACTCTCTGCAGAATAAATGCAGATATGACTTATAACCTAACACCTAATGGGATTTTAAAATACTATTATGTGTCACTCTGAATGTGAATACACAACGTCAGTCCTGAGCTTCCAAGTAGTCGACTTTTTCAGTGAACATGGATATAGGCACACTTTCTCTTGCCCATAGTTTATGTGGAAAATCATTATCTTGAACTCATATATTAAAATATATTATTAAATCCTTCTGAATGACTTCATGTATTTTAAATTGCTTTTCTGCTCTCTGGGTTTATTGCAGAAATATCACTTGCAGTTCTCCATTATTACCATCAGTACTAGTTTCTCATGTGATTGGATACAGTAGGAATGTTCATTATAGTTATATCTAACTAGGTTTCATATAGACCTCTTTATAATTATGAAGTTCAAGAGGGGGTTTGCATTGAAATCTAAAATCTTTCTGTAAGTTACAGAACAAAACATTATAAAATAGCATGTGTAATAAAAAAATATAATGACTGTTCATGCATATTCTGTACCAGACTCTGTGATAAATGCTTTGCAAATATGAACTCATTTAATTCACTCAACCAGCATTCAGGATAAGGATTGTTCTCTTTTTAAAAAAAATATATTTTCATTGATTTCAGAGAGGAAGGGAGAGGGCTAGAGAAATAGAAACATCAATGATGAGAGAGAATCATTGATTGGCTGCCTCCCTGCACACCCCACACTGGGAATTGAGCCCGCAACCAGGGCATCTGCCCTGACCTGGAATCGAACCATGACCTCCTGGTTCATAGGTTGATGCTCAACCATTGAGCCACGCTGGCTGGGCCAAGATAAGGATTGTTATCCCAATCTTTGCAAAAAGAAAATTGTGATTTATAAAGGTTAATTAATTGATCCAAGAACAAACAATTAGTAACGTATACCTCCATAGAACACTCCTCATTGACTTTAATATGGTATATAATATTGTACTTTTCTGAACAGGAATAACAGCCTTTGTTTACTTTTCTGGTATAGTCTAGATCCTGACAATAGAGAAGACTGGTCTACATTAATAATTTGGCTCTGAAATGTGCATCTACACAAACAAAAGATTCCAAAGTGAAAGGTAGAGGGATGGACCCTGCTAACGATAATTAGATAGTGAAAGTGTCTGGGATGCTCTATATACCTTATTTCCAAACACTAGATAAAAAGAGGTCTTTCTCGCTAAGCATTTTTAAGTGGAAAAAATATTGCCTAGATCTGAAAATAAGGCACTGCCAGCATCCCAAAGGGGAACATAGCTTAAAATGTACAAACAAAATGACATGGTTTTAAAAAATGTATATTATAAAAAAAAGCAAGGAAAAACTTAGAAAACATTCAAAGTGAACATGGACTCCAAGCTTACTGAATAAAAGTGAGAAGAAATGGAAACAGAGATGGGAAAGGAGAAAGTGTAAAGAAAAAGAAAATAAGCAAAAATGCAATATCGAGAAGTAAAATCAGCAGTGGTGGCAATAAAGAACACAGTGGTGCACTAGAAACCTAATTCAGTGATGAAAAAGTGGTGTGAAGAAGCTCATGTTGATGCAGAAATAAAGAGGAAAGCTGTGAAAATTATGAGAACAGTGGAGAAAAGAAATTATGAGAACAGTGGAGGAAATAAACCCACAATATCACCTTCAGAGTAGTGGGGGTTTATTTCCAGACCACCACAATAAAGTGAATATCACAATATAGCAAGTCACATTAATTTGGGGGGTTTCCCAGTGCATATAAATGTCATAGTTACACAATGCTTTAGTCTATTAAGTGTGCATAGCTTTATGTCTAAAAAATTTATATACCTTAATTAAAAAATATTTTATTACTAAAAATTGCTAGCCATCGTCTAAGCCTTCAGGAGTCATAATCTTTTTTTGCTGGTGGAGGTTCTTGCCTCAATGTTATGGCTGCTGACTAATCAGGGTGGTGGTTGCTGAAGGTTAAAGTATCTGTGGCCATTTCTTAAAATTGAACAACAACAAGTTTGCTGAGCCCATTGACTCTTTCTTTGACAAATAATTTCTCTGTAGCATGTGAAGCTGTCTGATAGCATTTTTTCTAGACTAGAACTTCTTCAAAATAGGAGTCAGTCCTCTCAAACTTTGCCCCTGCTTTAGCAACTAAGTTTATGTAATATTCTAAATCCTCTCTTGTCATTTCAACAGTCTTCACAGAATCTTCACCAGGAGTAGATTCCATCTCAGGAAACCACTTTCCTTGCTCATCCATAAGAAGCTACCCCTCATTCATTGCATGACATTGCAGCAATTCAGTCACAAGCTCCACTTCTAATTCAAGTTCTCTTGCTACTTCCACCACATCTGAAGTTACTTCCTCTCCTGAAGTCTTCAGCCTCTCAAAGTCATCCACGAGGGCTGGAATCAACTTCTTTCAAAATCCTATTGATGTTCTTATTTTGACCTCTTCTAATGAATCACAAATGTTCTTAATGGCATCTTAGAATAGTGAATCCTTTCAGGAAGGATTTCAATTTACTTTTCTAAGATCCATCAGAGGAATTACTATCTATGGCAGCTACATTTCTTAAATAATGAGACTTGAAAGTCAAAATTACTCCTTGACCCATGTGCTGCAGACTGTTTGTTGTGTTAGCAGGCGTGAAAATAACATTAACCTCTTTATAAATCTCCATCAGAGCTATTGTGTGACCAGGTTCATTGCAATGAGCAGAAATATTTTGAAAGACTTTTTTTTTTTTCCTGAGCAGTAGGTCTCAATAGTGGGCTTAAAATTTTCAGTAAGCCATGTTGTAAAAAGATGTGCTGTCATTTAGGCTTTGTTCTATTTAAGGGCCCTAGGATTTTCAGAATGGTAAAAGAGCATTGACTTCGCCCTAACCGGTTTGGCTCAGTGGATAGAGCATCAGCCTGTGGACTGAAGGGTCCCGGGTTCAATTCCAGTCAAGGGTATGTGCCTTGGTTGCGGGCACATCCCCAGTAGGGGGTGTGCAGGAGGCAGCTGATCGATGTTTCTCTCTCATCAATGTTTCTAACTCTTCTATCCCTCTCCCTCTCCTTCTCCCTTCCTCTCTGTAAAAAATCAATTAAATATATTTAAAAGAGCATTGACTTCAACTTAAAGTCACCAGCTGTGTTAGCCCCTATCAAGAGAGTCAGCTTGTCCTTTGAAGCCAGGCATTGACTTCTCCACTCTAGCTCTGAAAGTCCTACTTGGCATCCTCTTCCAATAGGCTATTTGAAAACCTGTTGGTTAGTGTATCTACCTTAATTAATTACCTTACCTAGATTTTCTGGATAACTTGCTGCATTATCTACATTAGCACTTGCTGCATCTGCTACATTAGCACTTGCTGATTCACCTTACACTTTTAAGTTATGGAGATGACTTCTTTCCTTAAACTTCATGAACCAATCTATGCTAGCTTCAAACTTTTCTTCTGCAGCTTCCTCACCTCAAAGCCTTCATAGGATTGCAAAGAGTTAGGACCTTGCTCTGGATTAGGCTTTACCTTAGGGAGTGTTTGGTGGGTTTATCTTCTATCCAGTCCACTAAAACTTTATATCAGCAGTAAGACTGTTTCTGATCATTGTGTGTTTGTTCACTGGAGTAGGTCTTTTAATTTCCTTTAAGAACTTTTTCTTTGTATTCACAACTCAGTTAACTGTTTGGTTCAAGAAGCCTATTTTTCAGCTTTTCACATGCCTCACTCACTAAATATAATCATTTCTAGCTTTTGATTTAAAGTGAGTGACATGTGACTCTTCCTTTCACGTAGAGGCCTTTGTAGAATTATTAATGAGACTTTTTTTTGAATATTCTTGTGTCTCAGGGAATAGAAAGGTCCAAGGAGAGAAAGCAATAAGTTGGTGGGACCAGAACACACAAATATTTATTAACTTTGCTGTCTTACATGGCTCTGGTTCATGGCACTCCAAAACAATTACAATAGTAATATCAAAGATCACTGATTACACATTACCATACAAATATAATAATAATGAAAATGTTTGAAAGATTATAAAAATTATCAAAATGTGTCATAGAGACACAAATGTGTTGGAAAAATGGCACCATTAGACTTGTTCCATACAGGGTTGCCACAAACCTTCAATTTGTAAAACCTAAAATTTGTAAAGAGCAATAAAATAATCTTTATATGGGTGATAGCCCAAAGAGAAAACCAGAGCAAGTTAAACAGAAATGATTATTAAAGCCAAAATACACTAGTCTACAGATCAAAACGTCTCACCATGCATAACACAAAACAAATGAAACAGACTGACATAGAGACCTATCCTGTCTTCCTGTCTTTTATTGTTACTTAGAGTTATAAGAAAAAATCTGCATCCAGGTAGAAAAAGAGATACAGTAATCTACTTGATTGCACACTTTTCATCAGTGCTAAATTCAAGAAGAAAATGTACCACAGTCTGAAGAGTCCTGGAGGAAAACTTGTGATTCAAGAATTCTGTACCAAATCAAGTTATATTCAGGTTCATAACCAAGCAGATTTAACTCTGAAATGACTAAATGTAATATCACTCATTATAACCTCAAAAAAAAAAAGTTATAAACTAGAGGCCCGATGCACGAAAATTCATGCAAGAGTAGGCCTTCCTTCCCCCAGCTGCTGGCCCTGGCTTCCCTCCAGCACCCGGGACCTGGGCTTCCCACCTCTGGCTGCTGGCAGGCACCTGGGACCTGGGCTGGCTTGCCCCAGGCCACCCGCTGGCAACTGAGACCCAGGCAAGCTTCCCCCAGGCCCTGCTTCATCAAGAAGGATGTCCGGAATGACGACCGGAAGACGTTCAGTCTAATTAGCATATTACCATTTTATTATTATATATAGTAATAAACTTAATTGAGACAGAATGTAGCTCACCAGATTATCTACTTAATCATAATTTTTAGCAGTTTTTTTTAGGAGAGAGGCAAATCCTAAAGAAATGTCTCAAATGAATTTATGAAAACAGTCTTCAAATATCTCGAATGAATTTATGAAAAAAGTCTTCAAATTGCAGTTCAAATATATGAGAAAAAATTATACATTATTCACATAGACTGAGAACTAGAAAAATATCAAATAGAGACTTTGAGAGCTCAAAGGAATCTCTGTAGGATCAATTAAATGATACTTCATACCTGCAGGCTGGAGATTCAGAGTCATAGGAACCTGTGTTCATAGGGGTTTTGCAAGAAAGACACCTGGCAACTTTTTGATATCAATGTTGTGAGAGCTGGACTCCCTTAGTGAACAAACTGATATAGGCTGGTGGGTAAGAATCAGTCAGCTTACCCACCTCTGTAGGAAGCACATTTCAGCTGAATATAGTAACGATTGGAGAGCCACACTGCTGAGAAGAGAGCATTGTCAGCAGTAGAGAGCAATTAATGGTATGTGAATATGACTAAATAGAGGAAGAACAAATGCTGAAAGCAATGGTGAGTCTGAGCATGTTAAAAAATAGTGATTATCCAGTCCACTTCCATTCACCACGACTTCGGTTTCTGTATAATCCATTGCTCCCTTTCCAGCCACTGCCACTGGCACTACTTTATTTCGGCCCTCATCATCTCTCCCTTCGGTGCCTGTAACAGCCTTTGAGCAGCCTTTCTGCCCCAGGCTTCTGCAGGCTCAGGACAGCACAAGGCATGAGGCCCACTGGCCACGAGTTTGACATGCTTGCGTAGAGTGCTGCCATAAGGCTCCTTCTGCAGGACACATCCAATCTCATCCAGCCTTAGACTCCATCCATTGCACTCCATATTTTATTGCAGTGTTTTTCATTTTTAGAAATAAGATTGGTTATCAAGCACAGTCTTTTGCAGAATCCAAAAATAAAAACACTTAAACGAGGAGCTAAAATGGTTGAAATAAAAGACCAGCTTGATTTCTAGCCCTCCTCTTCATCTGCCTCACATCCCAGTATTATTAGCAGTCCTGGGGGTCCTCTAAAAAAAATGTTGAAACTCCCTAAAGTACCTTTTGAAACCCAATGATACACAAGAAAATGTCCACACCTCTTAGCAAGACACAGAATTCCTTTCACTGGGCTCTACAGCCCATTTTGGATCCTCTCCCATCAAGTCTGTGCTTCACACAATGCTGAAGAACATGCAGTCACTGATCAGCTCATTCAGTTCCTCACCAATATTACTGTGCTCCAGAGTCAGTCATTCTCTTCTGAGCTTGAACCATCTCTATTGTAAATTACTTTCCAGGGTTTGATTTTAGTCTAGAATCCAAAGTCTCAGTAAAATTTTAGTAAAGAAAAATTCTATAACTGTCCAGAAACACAAAGGTATTTTTTCTTCACTACACATCTCAGATGCCAATGCATAGAAGATATAGGAATTATATTTGATATTCAGAGTTCATTCTCTCCAAACATATAAATCATCCTCAACTTTCTGCGATCTCCATTGCCATGAGCTAATACTTATTTTTAAGAATCCATTAACAAATCCCATATGTTGATCTGCCAAAAGCTTTCTTGTCTGAGGTACAGTTTGAACCAATATCCAATTGAATATAAGGTATAAGAGGGTTCTGGAATCCAGCAATGATTTCCTTTGGAAGACTCAATATAAACTATGGCAAAACTAATTTTATTTTATTTCTTAATGTACTTAACATAGAATCTCATATAACGTTTATGAATGAAATACAATGCATTTGTCTAAAAAAAGTTCACACTTTTATTTTTCTAGCTCTTATATCAATGATACTAGAAAAGTTTTGATACTATAATTAAATGGTCACTGTTAAGACAGACTTACATTACATTTCATCATAGATTCTCCTTTCTGATACAACAAAATAAGAATCCCATATTTCTTTTTACCATTCTGTCTAATTTTCTACTGTTTCAGGACCATTTTTTAAAATATATTTTTATTGGTTTCAGAGAGGAGGAGAGAGGGAGAGAGAGATAGAAACATCAATGATGAGAGAGAATCATTGATCGGCTGCCTCCTGCAAGCCCCACACTAGGGATCAAGCTCGCAACCCAGGCATGTGCCCTGACCGGAAATCAAACCGTGACCTCCTGGTTTATAGGATGACACTCAACCACTGACCTATACCAGCCAGGCTGTTTCAGGACAATTTATTAACAAAATTGTTAATAAGCAAAATTTATTTTTGAAGAATTTTTAAAAATATTGTTAAAATATTTTAAATTACTATACTTTTAATGTGAAATTGATTTGAAAAATTGGAAGTTGAATTAAAAGTTGAAAATTGACATTTTTACTGCTTGTTACATTCACTTTTAAATTCAAAGAACTTTTTATTATTAAAACCTCTGCAACTTTGAAATCAATATGTTTTTGTCTTTGAGCAGATCTATCACTTAATAGAAACACAATCTCATAAAGAAGACCACTCTATGATCACCATTTATGAGAATATACAATAATTGAGACTGTAGTCAAATGGTTTCAGTAAGGCATTAAGCATTAGGGACATTGTGTTCATTTTAATGCTGACTTAAGACAATTTTAATAAGTTTGCATTTTCTCATTTTAACTAGGTAGTAAATAATACCTCACTACCTCACCAGACTACTGTATAAGTGGATAAAAGCAGAGGCATTCCAAAGTAAGGGATCCTGTTAATACAAAATTAAGAAAGTTAATTATGCTAATAAACTCTGAGTGTTTCTAAATTGCCTCAAGTCATTTTCAGCATCACAATATGAGACTGTCCTTGGTATTGCTAAATGTGAAGGAGTGACTGTAGTCTGTGACTTCTTTTTGCTTATATTTATAAGTTATAGGATGTTGAGCAAATGAATAATTTCTATGCATTTCCATATTCTCATTTATGGAGAATACCTAACTCACAGAATAGATTTAGGGACAGAATGTGATGCTAAAAACAAGTCACCAACCCAAACCTGTCACTTAGCAAGCACCACACCCATTTTAAGGGTTAGGTCTCATTGAGTGATTTTTGCAGGACAGTGACGTGCATTGGGGATCCAAGAAGAAGCCAAACACTGACACAGGCAGGGCTGTGATGAACAAAGCCAGAGCCTACACCTGGCAGATGACTTCCAAACGTGGCTCCACCACGTACCAGCTGTGTGATAATTTGGAAACTCAACTTATTTTTGCCTCAGCTTGCTCATCTTTAGAGTAGGAATAGCAGTCCCATCTAATTTAGAGTTGCTTTGAGGATTAACTGAGTTAATGCAGTGATTTTCAACCTTTTCCATCTCATGGCACCCATAAACTAATTACTAAAATTCTGAGGCACACGAGAAGTATATATTTCTTGCCAATGTGACAAAAAAGTAGGTATAATTTTGATTCATTCACACCGATGGCTATTGTGTTGGCTGTTGTCTTTTTTTTTTTTTTTTTTGTTTTTAACATCTAATGGAAAAGAGGTCAGTGTCCCTGATGAAATAGTCAGGTATTGCATGTTTTAAAAATTCTTGCAGTACACCGGTTGAAAATTTCTGAGTTTCTAAATGTAAAACACTTAGAACAGTATCTGGCACAGAACAAGTGTGTGAATATGTTAAAGTGAGGAGGAGGAAAGAATATTCAGGTACTTAAAAGAGAACACAGGTAAAAACAGAGAAATGGAGTGGGTAGCGACGAGGTACAACATGAGAAAGGGAAGAAGGGAAGTAATGGCAAATGAACATAAAAATAAACAAAACAGAAATGTGAAAGCTCATTTTGAGACTGGCTCAAACACATATTTTCATTATGTAATCTGAGGCCAGATCGGCAGATGACATTGGAACCCAAATGATAAAATAAGATTCCGCTGTCCTTGAAAATTATATTAAAACGCCAACAAAATATTTTTAAAATTGTTCTCCCATATTTTTTGTTCTGGTTCACAATTGTTAACAGATTTTTTGGAGGAAAATTTTTTAAATTGTCACCTGTTATTAAAATATGTACTGTTAATTTAAAATTTGAAGAATTGACAACACATTTTTCTTTCAACGTGTCTCAACTGGAGCTTTTCAATACTTTTATTATAAAGCTTGAAATAATAGGAACTTTGTGCTTTGGTGGATTCCAGTCCAATTTAAAACAGGCATAGAAAATTTGAACATTCAATCATAGAGATGAATGTTATCTGGAAGAGGCCTGTGACATAACCAAGGTCCTAGTTTGGGTTCTAAGGTCATTACTAGGATATTTATATGAAATTCTGACCAATTAGCTTTACTTGAATGGTGAAAAAAAAAAAAAAAAGGGGAGACAGAAACTCTGGATACTTTTATCCAGCAACATAAGCCAAGGAAAAATACAACATGAAATTACCTATTCTTTCTCATTTGTATTTTATTTATTCTTGTCCATCAATTACTGCACAGAAATTGGATGGCAAAAACATTGGACCAAATATTCTAAGTAACAACATCATTTAAAGGCATAAATCAAATCTGAATAACCTACTGAATCTTGTTTCTGAACAGAAAAAAGAACATTTTTGGGGCATAAGAAAAAGTGAAATTTCACAAACTATAATAGTTGGTAGAAAATATGACAATTGAGTTTTCATATTATTACTTGTCTACAATTGACTGTTCTTTTCCTTGTCTCCATGCAAAGAGATTATTTATTAACTAGGGGCCCAGTGCACGAATTCATGCACCTTGAAAGGAACTGTGGGCCGTGAGGCTGCAGTGGGCACAGGGGTGGATCTCAGCCCATCTTCCATGCCCCCACCCAGTCCTTCCCACAGCGGCCCCTAGTCCTCTGTCTGCTGGAAGCCCTGCTCCCACATGCTGATGGCGTGGAGCGATTAGGGCCAGCACCAGCAGCAGGTGCAAGTGGGGCCAGTGCCATCAGTGGGTGTGAGTGGCAACTACTGCCCCAATTGCCCCTCAGGAGCAGGGGGAGGTGGAGAAGCCCTCAGGGGCAATAGGCACTGACTGCCGCTGCTCACAGCCACTGCTCGCACCCGCTGCCAGCAATCAGGACCAGCGCTGGGCACCGGCAGCGGGTGCAAGCAGTGGCTCCAGTGCCAGCAGCAGGTGTGAGCAGGGCTGTTGCCGGCAGCAGATGCGAGAGGTGGCTGCTGGCCCCAATTGCCCCCCAGGAGCAGGGGTAGGTGGAGAAGCCTCTGCTGCCAGCTGTTAGGCTCATGTTAGTTCTAGGTCACCTTCTCCCTCACCAGGGTGAGTGGAGGCTGCTGGGTATCATCCCATCCCAGCAAACACACTTCTGTTTTGAAAACAGTAGTTCCAGCTGGTGTTCAAGTACAAGGCTTCCTTGGGAAGGGCTGAACTATCACCCATCCCTGCCCCAAAGCACGGTGGCTTTATCCATTCGCTCATTCATCAAACTGTGTATTTTGAAGGCTTTACAGCCCATCCTCAGCTGAGCACAGTGGGTAAAGAAAATGGAAAGAAGCATCCATTCCTTTTGAAATGTATACTAATAACTATAAAGAAATCACTGCCTTTAGTAGTTTTCTCCTAGCCATGTAAATTAATCTATTTGTTGCCAGTAATTTTGCCTTAAGAGTTAGTGAAAGAAAAGTAAGAAAGATCTAACTTTATCAGGACTTTTGTTCAAACACATCCTCATTATTTTTCTCTTTCTACACATGTCAGAATGCGGGTGTTCTATTTCCACACGTTCACGCCATGAGCAACCCGCTTGCCACCGTTGGTTCTTCCTTAGGGCTTTGACCCATTACCTCCATCAGTTTGCTGCTTTTTTCTTCCTTTGTCTTGCTCGGAAAGATCCCTTCTCTGCTTGAATAGCTCTATTTCCTACTACTTTCAGCACCGCTGAGCTTCTATATCTGGAGGAAATACTTTAAAAGGCTCATCTATTAAATCTATTCTGCTATTTCTAGATGAGAAATGTGACTGGGTTAAAGAATTTTAAAGTAGGCCAGCCAGCAATATTTGTGCCAATCTAAGCCAATTTCCAAACATTCTGACAGCAGAATTGAGCTTTAAAAAATAAATAAAAAGACAACCTCTGAATGCTCAGTGTTGGCAGAGTGTGAATGCTAAGTGGGGATCTGAGAAAAAGTTGTCATAGTTCTGCTCAAAATTATTAGTGTGCTAGAGTGAACTCCTAGTGTCACTAATGACATTTTTTTTCTGAATTTTTAACCTTGATGTATCATAAAAATTATCACAAAGCATCAAGTTTGAGATAAAAAGAAATAAGATAAAAATATAGTTTCCCTGTCTTATCAACCATAAGCCAATCATATTTATTCTGGTATTAACAAATGTTGGGGGGAAAGAACTGTTTCTAAATGCATGGGCATATTGAATTACTCTCAGGCAGTACATAGGGTCCTTATTGAGTGCCGAATCTTCTCTAGGCACTTTGATAAATATACGCACCAGCAAAGAGGTAGCAAAAAATAGACATGGGTAGTTTTATGTAAGCAGTAGTATATATGGCTCAGCTGAAAGCTCAGTGCATAGCCCCTGAAAGTTTTTATAGGTTTTCTACCAAATCAGTGCACTAAGAACAGTAGATATACACTTTGGGAAATGTTACAGTGTTTTACGATTTTTGAGGAATCGTCTGTTAATAATAAGCATAGTGGTCATTAGTATGTATCTCCTACTACATAAACTTTTGCAGAAAATATATTGATTCATGATTATAATTACCAAGCATAAAATCAACACATGATATGTTTTTCAATTATTTTGTATGGGTTCCTCTACAAATCAAATAATATAAAATAATCACATAGGGCCATTTTTCTGGAAAGCTTTAGCATGGAAAGTGTGCTTTTAATTTCAAGACCAAATGCAGGAAAGGTGAGGGGAACGACAGAGGTATATTCTAGTTGCAATAACTTCCTAACATTGGGCATAGTTCAGGATCTAAGTCATATCAGGGCATAATTGTGATGTGAAGTTTCATAATTCCATGCTGTACAGGCAAATGGACTAGTTCCTTTGACACCAAATATTAGACATTTTACATATTCTTCAGTTAGGAGGTCAGGGTTAGAGCATGAAAATAGCTATTAGATTATCTCATTGCTTCAATAGGAAAGTCAAACTTAACCTTTTTGATACTTGGTTTTACATCTGTAAAATGATGAAATCATATTTGACAACTCATAAAGCCTGGTCCAACCTCAAAAACACTAGCAGTTGTACAAATGTGCCCAGTCATTTAATAATATGGACAGATTTATGTGCATCAGGACCTTTTTGTCAGGCTATTGCCCAGGTAGACAACACTGTTCCTACACCTCTGTTTCATTCATGAATATATTTACTGCGTAACTCACAAGAGGGCAACACATTTTAGGGGTCGACTTTATCATGAGTTAAAGATGAGGAAGCAGAGCTAAAAAGAGAGTCAGGATTCTGTCTTCTCTCTCAGGGCTAATTTTCAGTGATTGTGTGAAACTCTGGGCACAAGCACAACCACGCCAGAGAACAGAGTGACAAAGCGTGGCACAGAGAAAGCTGTCCTCTCCCTTCTCCTCTGATCACAACCTACCGCTGTTCTGGTCCACAGGCATCCTTTGTGTTGGCAATACCTGGGAATAGCTAAGAGAGCATTCATCTCAATGTGGCCAACACGATACAGGAAATGTGCTGGCTTGTGGAACTACCTAAGCCAGACTAGGGAGTCCGCTTCATCTTGTGTTTCTCAGTCCCGTTTCTTCTGTATTGGCCTCACTTTGGCAAGATCTTCCCTTGTCCCTGCCACATGGCTGGCAGCCAAGGACAAGTTCTGGAACAGCCAGCAACACAGAAAAAATTCTCTTCTGGTGCTTCCCACAGAAGAAGGAGACTTTCTATTTTCCCCCAGAAGCACCAGTAAAGATTACCCAGTGTCTCCCTGACTGACTGGGTTACAGAGCCATCTGTGAACCAATCCCTGTGGGCAAACATTGGGGCACACGTTACCTCTAAGCTGATCAGAGACCATACCTAAAGCTTGAGGGCGAGAGGCAAATCCCTCCTGAAGCCTTCTGACTGAAAATTGGGAAAGGGTGGCTTCCCTGAAGTGCAGTTAGAGTAGGGTACATGAAGGAAGGGAGAGCTGAGATGAATAACAAAACCAAAATGTTTCCATGTGAGCCACCTTTATGTAGGCTGTGGTGTCCTTCTTATGGGCTGTGACAGCTAGGAGGTTGGCCAAAGCAACATGTAGGTAAATGGAGGCTGGAGGAGAGAAGAAGCTCTGTAGTCCTTTCATGATGACTCCAGTTGACAATGGGTTGTGAACACATTAGAGACAGCTGTTGTAAACTCCCGGAAGTAAGGAAGAAATGGTTTCTGTATCTGAAGTGGTGGGTACTGTGTGGTGAGAAACCTAAGTCCTCTACACAAGAAAATGTTATCTTCCAATCCTGCAGTTATATAGGCAAAATAAATATCTAATAATGTTTCCCCTCTCCCCAGCAGCTCTTGTCCTTTTTTACCTTATGCTCCCCACCAGTCGTGTCTAATATAAATACAACACAAACACACATGCAAGTCACATACATAATTTTAAATTTTTTAGTAGTCACATCGACAAAGTAAAGAGAGAGATTAATTAATTTTAATAGATTTTATTAACCCAGTGTATTAAAAATAGTATCATTTGAACATGCAATCAATGTCAAAGTATTATTGAGATACTTCACTTTCTTTTTTTCACTAAGTCTTTGAAATATCCACTGTGTTGGATCTCATTCTGCACATTGTAAGTTCAGAATAGCCCTGTGGCCAGCAGCTACCACATGGACAGTGCAACTCCATTCTCTAGTCATATTTAAGTACTTCCTCTTCCCAGATGTTTCCATTTTTCTCTAACTTCTTCATTTCTTATGTGCAATATTCTGACCTAGAACATCTTTACCTCCTCTCAGTCCTCAAACTCAGCCTTATTGGTCTTGGTAAATGCATTTTTTGTCCTTTAAGGCTGTCCTTGGCTATCAGCACATTCAGAAAGCCTTTCCCAAGCCAAGTACAGGTTATATAGCTCTTCTGTGTCCTGTGCTTATCCAGCCCAACATGTTAATGAGGTTAATGATCATGAGAGAATTTTGTACTTAACAGTCAAAGATCTAGTAAAAAATAATAAAGATAGATCATAAACTTCTTGAAGCCAAAGATTTCCTTGTTCACTATTGTATGCACAGAAGTAAGCCCAGTAACTAGAATAGAATAAATACACAACAAATATTAGTGGAATAAATAGGAAAGAATATAAGTTGAAACTAACTTAAACTCTCACCAAGTTCTTAAGGTTTCAATAGTATCGAACTTTTCTACTGGGAAATTATATTCTCTCTTCAATGATAAACAAATTGATATCTGACAATATCTAACCTTCCCCAGTCTATGAGTAATTCACAATAAATGCAAACACAATTTAGGTAATTTTTTTCAGTTTTATTTCTGTTTATAACTATTTAAAACTATTATCTAGCTATGTGAGGAATAATTAAATTTCAGAGAAATTTTCTTTTTATTTATCATATGCAAGGTGCTATGCTAAGTGGTCTACATGTATTATCTGACATGACATCTACACATCCTAAATATATGTTATAGACACTATTTTTTAATCTTCAGTCATGGTAAAACATAGTATAGTGTTAAGAATAGATTAAGATACAAACAACCTGGATTTGTATCCTAGCCTTAGTCTTACTAGCTATTTGAACATGGCCAGGCTTCTAAATTTCATACGTTGTTGTTCAGAAATATTAACTACCCTCCATCACCCACTGAAAAGAGTGAAGTTTATTTCACCACCACTTGACTGTGGACCTAACCATGTAGTTTGCTTTGGCCAATGAGATATTAACAATGCGGCAAAAGCAGACATTTGAAAAAGTGTGAATTGTTTCTATCTTGCACTTACATCATTTCCAAAAGAAAATATTTCCAGGTTAACCCACTGAACTCTGGAAAAGGAAAAGAAACTTGTGGAATAGAATCCAGTCATCCTACCCAAGCTGACCTCCAGCCAGCTAATAGCAGCACCTCCCAGCCCAAACCAGCCAAGACTAGCTATTCCTCAGTTGACCTGCCAGTTGACCTAGCTAGTCAAGAAAAGGTATTATCATTCATTTGAGCCATTGAATTTTGGGGTGGTTTATATTACAACATTTTTGTGGCAATAGTTGTTTCCCAATTTGCAAAATAGAGATAATAACCACATGTACCATGTAGTGGTAATGCTTGATTTATGTAAAGGCTTAGAAGAATTCTTGGCCTCCAGAAAACAGAGATAGAGATAGAGATAGAGATAGAGATAGAGATAGAGATAGAGATAGAGATAGAGATAGAGATAGAGAAAGATAGAGATAGAGAAAGAGAGAGAGATTTCTGTTTATAAGAATAGTTAAAACGATTTTTATCTAGCTATTTGAGTCTTCAATAAGCACTGAACTTTTAAATAGCATATTAGTTATTATTTGTAAAATGAAAAATAATGAGTAGCCAAAGAGATTTTTTAAGTAACTCCCTCAAGATCAATTCATAGTAAATTATTGAAATCTGGTTTTGAATTTAATAGACTTCCTCAAATATCTAAAATTTGACCTTTCACAATGTATCAGAAAATTAGAGAAGGTAACTAATAGAACCTATTCTTGGGAAATGGAATAGGTCACAATAAAACAAGATGGGCTTTGGAGTCAGACAGAACTTAATCGCATTCATTGAATAAACATTTATGTGTTCTCTGGGAGTCAGACACTCTGCTGGGAATGAAGAATGTGAAAGTAAATTCAAGAAGGTTTCTGTCTAAAATAACAGCAAAAAAGGAGATCAAGCTTTTCCTTTGCCACATTATTATTAATGTGATCTTGGGTAATTAATATTTCTAAGCCTCAGTTCCTAATAAGCTTCTGTGAGGATTAAATGAAATGACTTATGTAGCAGGGACTGTCTCATTGTAGGCAGTCAGAAAAGATTAGTTTTTCTTTTCTCTCCTTGCTTCCCCTTTCTCATGAGAGTCCTCTCACAGCTCTCCCTGTATCTAATGAACACCAAGTAAAATTAGGTTTCCTAACAACACCCCAGAAGAGAAGAGAATTAATTAAAAAGATTCTTTTGGAGAATTACTTAAGTACACTCGATTATAATTATGGAATTCAAAGCCCAAGTAAATACAAGTAAATAAAAACAATCTAATCAAATGAAGTTGTGTGATGGATCAGAAGTGGCTTCATCAAGCTGTAAGGACAGTTATTTGCATTTAGACTTCGAGGTATTGTCATTGGGTGTCTATGTTCTTGGCTCATCCTCTCCTCGACCCTAAGGACTTGAGAAAGAACAGATGTTTGTCACTTCAACAACTCGTTTGAATACTTTTAAGCACTTATCTCTAACTCTGCGACAGCTATCACTAGTTAGCTCACTCTGCTGAGAGGTTTCTGAGAAGAATTTTACTGTTCTGTTGACAATGGGCCATCCTTTCTTCTTTTTCTTCCTTGAACATAATTCTTATGTCTGGAGTTTACATAATTATCTTGGTCAAAGTGGAATGAACAGTGTAGGGGCAAGATAGGAATCTGCTCCTTGATGCTATTAAGGGCTGGCATTCTAAATATTTAAAAATAATTAACTTATGGGTATCAACCACTCAGAAAAGGGAAAAAAATGGATTGAAATGAGGATATCCAGTTCAATAAACATTTCAAAGCACTGAGAATCAGCACTGAAATCACTGATTTTGTTATAACAAATTTGGACTGACTCTCCAAACCCCTTGAGCAACTCTAGTGTATACTTTTGCTTGCAGCCAAAAGATGAGAGAGAGAGAGAAAGAGGGGGGGGGGGGGGATTCAGTATCAGAATCTACAAATGATGCAGCACTCTGGAAAAATAATTGTGTGACGTTTTTAAAGGTGAAAATATTTTTTAAAAATTAGAATCTACTTAGACTACCAGGCATTAATAAAATTGAAATGCCTCATATGAACACATCCTCTGAGAAAGGCTAATTATATTAATACTAGAGGCCCGGTGCGTGAAATTCGTGTACTCGGGGGGGGAGGGGTGTCCCTCAGCCTGGCCTGTGCCCTCTTGCAATCAAGGAGCCCTTGGGAAATCTCCAACTGATGACTTAGGTCTGCTCCTCCTGGAGAGCGAGCCTAAGCTGGCAGTCAGACATCCTTAGCACTGCCACGGAGGCAGGAGAGGCTCCTGTCACTGCCGCTGTGCTCGCCAGCCATGAGCTGACTTCTGGCTGAGCAGCGCTCCCCCTGTGGGCATGCACTGACCACCAGGGGCAGCTCCTGTGTTGAGCATATGCCCCCTGGTGGTCAGTGAGTGTCATAGCGACTGGTCATTCTGTTGTTTGGTCAATTTGCATATTAGCCTTTTATTATATAGGATTTTAAACACCATTATGTTGTAAATCATTGTGAACTATATGAAAGCAAATAAAGGAGATCTTATAGTTAATAATGTGCTTTGCAGTAAAATTTTGTTAAGAAGGTAGATTTCATGTGTTTTTTCAGTTTTTTTTAAATGAAGGAAGAATTTAATTCAAAGGACCAGTTATTTGAAAAATGATTAAATTGAGTCAAACATATGGATAAATAATCCAAGTGTCTTAATGTCTGCCTAAAAAAATAAAATCCAAACATCTTAATGTCTGCTTATAATTTCTCTCTCTTTCTTCTCCTCTTTACCATGCATGTGCTGCTTCAGCCAACATTCAGCATTTTGTAGATTCTTGGACATGTTTCTTCAATTCTTCAAACCCTCAAATTTCCTCACTTGCAATTTTGAGGTTATAAAGAGAAAGTCCTTGTTCTTAAGCACAAAGAACAGTGCCTGACACATAGAAATAATTCCATGAATCTTCATTACATTTCACTTCTAATTGGAATTACCAGTGACTGTACATCAAGCATGTCAAACTCGTGGCCTGCAGGCCACATGCCTTGTTCATTAGGTGTACCGGTTAATAATGGAGGATTTTGTAATCAAAGAAAACACGATAATTTCTAGAGAAACATCAAAAGTGCTTTATTCAAAGCAATGTCCATCGCTAGCTACACATTTCCCCCATCTTTCAGGTAATTCAGGTGGATACCATTCCAATAGAACTTTTCTTGTTTTGAGGCAAACCATTCAGAGACCCAATTTTCCACTTCTTCATATGTTTTGAAGTGCTGCTCAGAAAACGTGTGTGCCATTGATCAGAACAAATGGTAATGTGGAGGAGCAAGGTCTGATGAATACAGCGGGTGGGTTAATACTTACCAGGCAAGATCTTTTAATGTTTCTTTAACTGGTTTTGAAGTGTGTAATGGTGCATCATCATGAAGCAAAATTACTTTGCCATGTCTTCTGGAAGATTCTGATCATTTCACGATCAATGTGTGGTTCAAATTGATTACCGTATTTTCCGGCGTATAAGACGGCTTTTTAACCCAGGAAAATCTTCTATACACCCAGTCGTCTTATATGCTGGAAAATACAGTATTTGTTGTCGGTAGCAATCAGTATTAACAGTTTCACCTGGTTTTAGAAGCTCATAATACACCACATCTTCCTGATCCCACCAAACACAGAGCATTGTCTTCTTTCCAAAGCGATTTGGCCTTGCAGTCGATGTTGATGGTTGACCTGGATCAACCCATGATTTTGTGCATTAGGGATTCTCAAAATAAATCCACTTTTCATCGCCAGTCACAATTCGATGCAAAAAAGATTTTCTTTCGAGCCATTGAAGCAACATTTTACTGATGACTTTTCGGTTTTCCATTGTCTTTTGTTCAGTTGACGTGGCACCCATTTTCCTTCCTTTAAAATCTTTCCCATTGCTTATAAATGATCGGAATTGTTTGCTGAGCAACGTTTAATCTTTCTGCAAGTTGTTTCTGAGTTTGACATGCATCTTCATCCAATAATGCTTGTAATTGTTGGTCTTCAAACTTTTTTGGTTGACCTGGACGTTCTTTGTCTTTCACATAGAAATCATCACTTTTAAAGCATTTAAACCAGCGTTCACAAGTATCTTGAGATGGAGCATGTTCACCATAAGCTTCCCGAAGTATACGATAACTTTTTCTTCAAAATAAAGTAATGAATTAAAACTTCCTGCAAATGCTCTTTTTTATGGCATGAAATTTGACATTTTTAAGCATAAAAATATCTATGATGTTAACACCTTCAGCAAATTTGACATATGAAGTTTTGAAGCTTGCTGTTAATACAACAAAATAGCATACATGTCAAATCACATATATATCAACATATGGGTAACTCCATCTATTGAAAAAAATCTGCATTATTAACTGGTACACCTAGTATTTGGCCCATGTTAGCCTTTGAGTTTGACATGCTTGCTATGCATGAAGGTCTATGAATTGAGTTGACTCTTGCATGTCAGAGTCGGGATGAGGAGACACCTTCTCAAAGTTTTTCTTGATGTAGCAATCCCACAGTGATCTCTTCCTTACTGCACTTGTTAGGCATCTCCCTTACACTACATGATAGGCATGTAGCCCATGATGTATTGTGGTACTGCTTTTTAGGTAGGCCTCCTCTATTATAGTATCAACTATAACAAGTGTTTATTACTGTTAGTGATTAATATTCATGCTCCTGGGATTCCTGTTGTTTCACGCTGTACTTTTCACAAGGAATGTAAATATTTTTGACAACATGTGTTTGGTTGTAGAGACAAACACCATGATTTTAAAAATGCCTAATGTTTCAAATAGAAATTTACCCATTGAAACAACATAGTACAGGCCAACGACATCCCTAAATCTGAGAAGGAAACTATAGCCTGTTTGAAAATTAGGTAACCTATTTTTCTCCTGAAGTAATAAATCTGTCTCTACCAAGGAATAGCTTCATGGTTTCTATAATAAGATTTCAATACAAACACCTTGTTAAAGAATTGTCACCTAGGAAACAATTTTTAAATTATTTGCAAATGAAAAATCTCCCTGAGAGGACCTACAAGTTTAAACTTCATACGTCTTCAAATAAATAATTTCAGAAGATCATTTTTTTCCTGACCTGGAAAAAAATTAACTAAATGAAGAAATAATTAAGTTTTCCATTTTCCTGAAAAATGCTCACAAAAAGCCCTAATCAAACCTTTGATTTTATTAAGTCGTGCTGTATAAAATTTTCTCTTTACTTATGTCACCTCCAATGTCATATGAAGATGGAATTTCTTCAGTTAATTTTAAAAAACAGCAACATTTCAGTACAGCCTAGGAAATACAGTCAATAATATTGTCTTAACTGTATGGTGCCAGGTGGGTACTGGAAATATCAGGGGAACACTTTGTAAAGTATATGATTGTCTAACCACTGTACTACACATCTGAAACTAATGCAAAATAATATTAAATGCAAACTGTAATTGAAAAAAATTTTTAAAAATAGCAACATTTTAAGAATATGACTGGATTATTGTGTTTCTTAATATACAATGACTATTGTTTATTTAGAAAAGAAATTAGCAAAAGTCAAACAAGGTATAAAAATACAATTCTCTTCAAAATCAATTAGCAAAATCCTAAGAGAAAGTGAGAGGGGTGGAGTGTCTAGATTGCACTTATAAATATATTTTATAAGTTAATGTATATTAATGCATGCATACCTATATATATAAAAGTCTAAGCGACTGTTACAACCAAATGACTGGAATGACCAGAACAACCGGTCGACCAGTCACTATGATGAACACTGACCACCAGGGGGCAGACATTCAATGCAGGAGCTGCCCCCTGGTGGTCAGTGCACTCCCACAGCCAACCTCCTGTGGCTCCTCCCCCCAGCCGGCTGCCCCCCCCAATCAGCCTCAATTGGGGGGCCTGCCAGCCAACCTCCACGGCCCCTCCCCCACCCCTCAGCCAGCTGGCCTCCCGATAGGCCTTGATCACTGGCCAGGTCCAAGGACCCCACCGGTGCACAAATTCATGCACCGGGCCTCTAGTACTATATACGTATAATTCTATTGTTTACATAGAATCAGTTAGGCCTTACTATTGTTAGTTTATGTGGGGTAATAGCATTTGCACTGATTCTTTGATAACCAAAGTTTTCCTCCCCTCAATAGAATGACTAGCTTAAATCATTCATTACTTAGCATTTTTAAAACATTAAATATCAAAATAATAAGCTTAGTATCATTTAACAATGTGAATGTTATCTTTTTTAAAAAACATACACAACTATTTTCTAAGGAAGCCTCACCCAAAGCAATAAAAATCATATTGAAGCATTCACTCTGCAGCTGGTTCCACTTGTCATTCTGCTCACTCCAGATACAAACTAACTACCCAATCCAGATATTATCCTTAACAGTTGGATGCTTAGTTGAAGATCACAGCTATCAAATAAACCACATCCAATTTAGGAAACCATTAACCTTAGTATAAATCTATTTTAAACAGACTACAAAATGATGATAAGTGCAATATTTCTCCACTAGGGAGTTGGTAAAACCCATAGCATGGTGGTTAAGCAATCACTTCTCTTCTGTGTCTATTCACTTTCTCTTGATCAGCTTTCACTTGTGTCTGTGTTGTTCTTGGCTCTCCTTTGGGCCTGGTGGTGGTCCTTGAGCCAGGCCTATGTAGCTTGGCCTCTTGTCATTTCTTCTGTTTGAAAAGCTCAGTCATTGAAGTGCAGATTTTCATCAAGTATGTGATTTTATGTCTGGCTAGTTCCCTTCCTGCTTGCTGCTGCACAATCTGTGCACATGCTGGAAGTGCAGATCTCCTACAATTCCTTAAGAAGTCCTGGGCTCCTCTCTGGAAATGCTCCAGAATGCTTGGCTCTGAAATGCCTTCTTCACTAAAATGATGGTCGTTCTAAGACTTCGTGTGTTTTGCAAGGGTGAGAACATTCTTGAGGGCATCCCTGCTTCTCTTCTGTGATCCATCATGAATTTAACTCAATCACTCCTTCAGCAAATACTTATTGATCACTAACTGTAGGTCAGACACTGCATCCGATTCTGAAAATATAGCATTAAATCAAAGAGAAATCTGACCGAAAGCAAGACTGGGCAGAGGGGCTACCAAATTGTAATTCAGGTTCCATGACAACCTTGGCTGACCTCAAGGGAAGCTTAGGGTTCAAATCAGTGTTGTGCCCGTCCCTCCTGCCCCCCGGGAACAAAATGGCAGGACTTTATATTCCCACCTTAATCAGTCATTCGATGTGGCTCCCCAGGCAAGGACATGGTCCTGCACTAGCTGTCTGTCCGTAGGGGAGAGCATTCCTGGGAGAACTGAGAGTATCCCCAGCAGTGGGCACTGCAAGTCTTCCCTTCCTTGGAGGCCTGGGTGGTGCACCCTCAGTCCACCACATTCGATCTAGATTAATACTCCAGGGGTCACTTTTATGCCGATTGCCCCTGGCCAAGCCTTTCGGATGGTTTGGAGGCTCACATTCAGCTGCACACTCTCACTCCCCAATCTTCCCAATTCAGATGCTAACCATTTTGAGTTTGCCCCACTCCCTGCCTATTATTGGACTGTTCATTCAGCTGAAGCAAAAGAAGTAACTGGCCTTTCAACAATTTTTGCTTCTGCTGAATCTCTGTTGGCAAATGTTATTAAATTTCAGTATTTTTGTACCCAAATCTCCTCCTTTTATGATAATATCTAAGCAATTATTACTATCATGGATACAATAAAATAGCTTATGAAATTCATCAATTATCTAGCTAAAAATAGGACCCTAAAATAAAAGAAATCGTGTATTTGTTTGCTTGGTTTTTGTTTTTTGTTTTTTGTTTTGTTTGAAGTGGAACATGGGGAACTACCCAGAATAGAAAAATATGGGTGACTTCGTAAAATTAAGATCTTGGGCAATCTGGGAGAGGCATGAGGTCAGGGGTATGGAAAAGAGCAGATACAGATGTGCTGATGGGGAAAAAAAGAGTTGACACAATATCCAATACTGGGTACCCTTGAGGTCTTTCCTAAAGTTTCCTGGGACTCTGGTCAAACTTTGAATAAATCTGACTTAAAATCAACCATATCCTACTGAGAAATATTCTGTTCTCTACAACTGGATGATTGTTGATCCACTTCTAGCAGACTGGTATTGTATTCTGTAAAGAAAGTAAAAGAAAGAAACTGTGTCATGGGTGCAAGCAGGGTTCCAATCCTAAAAGAAAAGGTGGAAATAAGCAATTACATATTGAATACTGGTACTCAGTTGTCCTGTCCAAGGAGGTTCCTGGAATTCTGCCCGCCCATCTCTTTGAAGGCTTGGAAGGGCCTTCTGGGAAGACTCTGACCAACCAGAGGGAAAAGCTAATTATTATGTGTGCAGATTAATGAATGGTGCATGGTTATCTTTGGATTGTGCTCTTCTCCTTTATACTTTTCTGTATTCTTCCCATTTTATGTAGTAAGCATGTATTTATTCAACAGTAATCATAAAAATTAACATTCATTGATTAAATACTTGTGCTGTGTAGGCACTATGCTAAGCAACTTAAATTCATTATCTCTTAATTTTGAAAGTAATCTTATACATTAATTTTAAATTTTATTTAATAATTGAAGAAATGGGTTCATAGAGGTCAAATAAATTGTTCAACATCAGTTAACTAAATAATGATAGAGTTAGATTGGAACCCAGTCTGTTTGGCTCCTAACCTGTGTTCTTACTCAGTACCTTAAAATGCTTCAAATAATTTTTAAGATTTATTTTTTAAAAAGAAGAGTTTCTAATCCCCTCAAATTGTTCATTCTCTTTATTTGCAGACCCCATCCTAATAAGCTTTCAATTATATTTCATAAAAATTTCTTTTTTCTTCTGTTTCTGATTTCATCATTTGTTTTTGTTGGTTCTTTCTTTATACCCCACTACATTCTTTGAACCTGATGATTGATATCAAACTTGGGTTTGATTGACATAAATGGGTAGAAATGCTGTGGGGCATTGATGACACCACTTGGGCAATGTCTGGAGAAAATCTTGTTAGAACCCAGAAAGTATAGTCAGAGAAGTAAGAGCTCAGAAGGATGCTACAGGATGTGCCTCTCTCTGTTCCTGATTCTCCTATAAAAGTACATATATTCACTGCATGCCATAAAATACCATGAACCCCTTAACTATCATATTTCCAAGTAATATATGAACAAGGTTACAAAATTCTTATAAAATTATTTATATAAAAGGCTAATATGATAAGTATTAGCTTGGGCAATCCTTCTCACCTTCTAACCGGTTGCTATGACAATGTGCTTTACAGCCAGGTGGAAACATTTACACTTTAAACAAATGTCTGTGAAGCATTTTCACATGCCTCATCTCATTTGATCCTCACAGAAGTCCTGGAGTAGGTAGATAGGAGATTCGGTGGATTACTATTTTCTTTTCATTAGTCGGAAAACGGAGATTTAGAAAGCTTTAAACTTGACCTGACTGAAAAAAAGTAAGAAATGGTGAACCTTGAAAATGACTTCAGGTTTTCTCAGTGCACAGTATATAGTCAAACACTGTTGCAGTTAAATATTTTACACTTTGTTCTCCCTGTGTGATCTACAATAATAATCTGCTTCATGTTGATATTTACTGCTGTGTTGCTGACAATTATCTAAAAGAGAAGTTGGGATGTTTCACTGGGCTGGAAAAAGTTTAGGTAAATCAGAGAGCAGGTCTAATTAAGCAAGTTTATTCATATATATATAAATATATATATATATAAAAGGCTAAGTTGTCTTGCACATGCATGATGCATATAAAGCTCTTGCTGGCGCCAGTCGTATGTGTGTGTTTCAATCTGTCATTGTCGATCGAGAATTTGGTTGACACTTCTATTATAGAGAAAGGATGAATAGAGATATTAAAATATTTATTCTAATTAATTTCCTTTCAATGTGCACGAATTCGTGTACCAGGCCACTAGTGTTACTATAATTGCAAGATTCAGAACATGATTCCAATTTTTAAATAACAGCACATATGTAGTGAATAAATATGTATGTGTGTGTATTATGAGATTGTGAAATTAACATTTGTTAAGTAGAGCATAGGTGCCAGAGAGTAAATCATGGTTCAGCCACAGGCCACAAGAGAAACTGAAATACAAAATTCTATTTCTCACAGGTCCTGGAGAAGTACCCAGTACACCTCTGTGGGCCACATGGAAAGTACAGGCAGAATGCAGCCAGAGATACAAGACCTGGGGGCACATTAGGGTCTGTGGGTGGAATGATTTGGGCTCCTAGGTTTGGGCTAGATTGGTCAACTCAAACCAAAAGAGTGCCCCAAAGAGGTCTTATCTAAGGGTCACAAAAAGGGAAAACATTGAGGAGCAGGAGAGACTGTTGATCACATGGGCTGTTGGGGAAGTCACATCAGGAACATACATTTGCTTGTGACTCTTCATGCTGCTATCGAGGGCATGTGCTTGCATGAAAGGGCTAGTGTTAGTTTAAGGCCCTTGCAGGCCACGTGACCAAACAAAATGGATGCTGAGGCAGCAACACCTTGGAGTCTCTTAGTTTAACTCTTGACAGCATGTAAAACTGTTGACCTTAATATCTTCTACAATATAACAGCCCAGGCAGATGACTTTCAAGTGAAGGCAAAAAAGTGACAGGCTCCCTACATGCTCAAAATTTCCAGATTCTAGTGCCTTTCCTTTAAAGATAAACAGACAAGCAAGTGTCATTGAATATACATGGAAAATATTTAATATGACATATAATAACAGAACAAATAGAAAAAAACATCATAAGAGAACAAATAGAATTTTTAAATGTGGAGAGAAATAATAAACTACAATTAATATCCTGAGAGAAATAAGAAAAAGTATTGCAGCCATGAAAAAGAACAGAATATAATAAAAAGTATATTTTTAGAACAAAGTAAGCCATAAATATTAAAAAACTATAATGTTAGAAAAGGAAGACTCAATAGGAAATTAAGGGAAAACCTGCCATAAAGTAGACAAAAAGTTAAAGGATTTTTTGAAGAGGATAAAAACAAAAAGAATTTAATTAGAAAACAAATCTAGAAACTCCTTCAGAAAAAAAAAAAATGAGAGCATGAAGTCATCAAAAAAGTTTTAGGGTTATTTCTAAAAACGAAAGAATATGAATTTTCAGTTTGAAAAAGTCCATGAAATGTTCATAAACATGGAAGAAAGACAGACCTAACTCAAGGCACTAGTAACAATGTAAAAAAAAAAATGAGTGTCAGAAGATTTTACAAGCTTTGATAGAAAAGAAAATGGTTAGATGCAAAGCAAGAACATCAGAAGCTAAAGAGAAGCCTCAATCATCCTTTAGACAAAGTAAAGACGTTTTTTAAGACATGCAAGTTCTAGAAACACTTACCTCCCATGTACCCTTGTGAGTAAGCTTCTTGAGAAAACCCTGCAAAAAGAAAGGAGGAAAGTAAGTGGAAGACATGAGATATGGAGAAGAGGGGATACATCAGGGAAAGAAAAAGAATGTTCAGATGACAGTGATAGGTAGAAGTTTCCAAGTGACAGTTGGACTGCATGAATGGAGGGCTATCAGTCCAGATTAATGCAAGTCAACAAATAATCTCCAAGAGTATTTTCTAAATTACATAAAATCTAAAGAGCATCTCATGCATCTGAATATGTTGTAGCAGTTTTGGTTAGCTACAGAGAACTTCTAATAAATCAAGATAATGGTGCTTGACTTCAAAGTGTTTATTATCTACTAGAGGCTCCATGCACAAAATTCATGCACTTGGGGGGGGGGGTCCCTCAGCTGGGCCTGCACCCTCTTGCAGTCCAGGATCCCTCAGGGGATGTCTGACTGACGGCTTAGGCCTGCCACCACCGCTGTGCTCGCCAGCCGTGAGCTTGGCTCAGGGCTTCTGGCTGAGTGGCGCTCCCCCTGTGGGAACACACTGACCACCAGGGGGCAGCTCCTGCATTGAGCATCTATCCCCTGGTGGTCAGTACACATCATAGCAACCCATCATTCCCCTTTTGGTAGATTTGCATTTTTGCCTTTTATTATACTAGAGGCCTGTTGCACGATATTCATGCAAGAATAGGCCTTCCTTCCCCTGGCTTCACTCCCAGCCGCCCGGGAGACAGCACGTCCTCACTCCCAGCCCTCCCAGGAGCCGGCAAGTCCTCGCTTCTGTCCAAAGCACCTCTCCTGTAGCTCCCTCCGCTGCCCCTCCTCCCATAGCAGGTGTCCTGCCCCTCCTGGCTGCTCCACACCTGCATATGCAAATTAACTCGCCATCTTTGTTGGGTTAATTTACATACTCACTCTGATTGGCTGTGGGCATAGCGGAGGTATGGTCAATTTACATGTTTGTCTATTACTAGGTAAGATAGGATTAGGGAAGTAGAGAAGCCAGATTAAAATTTTTAAATAACTGTAATATAAAGTGTCATGTGAAAATATGATAGTCCAGCCAGCGTGGCTCAGTGGTTGAACTTTGACCTATGAAACAGAAGCTCATGGTTCAATTCCCGGTCTGGACACATGGCCAGGTTGCAGGCTCCATCCCCTGTGTTGGGTGTGCAGGAGGCAGCCAATCAATGATTCTCTCTCATTGATGATTCTAGCTCTCTCGCCTTCTCCTTTCCTCTCTAAAACCAATAAAAATGTATTTAAAAAGAGAGAAGAAAATATGACACAAACAAAATAAAAATAGCATGGGGATAGAAAAAAATGCAGCATTGAATAAGATATGGAAAAACCAATAAGCCCTGTTTGTCATATTTGACTATGAAAAAATGTGATGCCTTCCAAAAATTCAATTGATTCTGAGATTTTCTGTGACTGATTTCTAAAAGAATTTTCTTCAGTCTTTGGAGATATTCCAAAAGCATGCCAAGCATGCTTTGTAAGAATAAATGTGTGGGAGACTTCCAAATGAGGAAAAGCATCTGGATAGAGTAGATCAGGTTTGTTTGTTTCAGAAACTTTCTCACTATATAAAAGGAATAAAATCACAGAATCTTAGAGCCAAGATTTACTAGATTAATTTGCTCATTTTGCTGAAGGTGAACTTGATACAATCACTTTCATAACTTCTTTTATTTTAAATATATTTTATTGATTTTTTACAGAGAGAGGAAGGGAAAAGGATAGAGAGTTAGAAACATCGATGAGAGATAAACATTGATCAGCTGCCCCCTGCATACCCATACTGGGGATTGAACCTGCAACCAAGGTACATGCCCTTGACTGGAATCAAACCCAGGACCTTTCAGTCCACAGCCCGAAGCTCTATCCACTGAGCCAAACTGGTCAGGGCCAGCCACTTTCATAACTTCTAAATTCATCTAAAATTCTAAAGGAGGCATAAGTAAGAGCCTCAGTTGAGACAAAAATTATCCCACATTTTTCTGTTTTACAATCTCCAAGTTCAGAAGGGAGGGATGGGAGTGTAAATAAATCTTTCAAACTTAAGAAATATATATTTTACATTTAAAAGATTAGCTACAGGAAATAATTGGTGGCTAAGTTGTAGAAATCACAGTAGATGTTTTTGCAAGAGGTTGGCACATTCTCTCCCCCAAAAACAGCTATAAAACTACTAGATAAAATGTTTAAAAACAAACATTTTGGAGCTCTAGAAATCAGTGAATGGTAATGAGCTTAAACAATATCTTTTCAGTAGCTGTCAGTGCTTAATGTTTTAGGCATTCATTTTGGTGAGCATTATATGAATAATTAAAAGAACACCACGAATTAATTAAAATTTGAAGTTCCTACTCACATTTTTAAAATCAATTAACATGTAAAAAAGAATTTCATAACCCTGATATTTACCAAATCAGAGTGATTACAAAATAACAACTACAACACTTACTCTACAATGGATAAGATGATGATTTTTTTTTTTTTTTTTGTATCAGATAGGTAGACGATAATTTTTTTTTCTCCACATAATAGCTGGAAATGAATACATAAACACGGTTAGTGAAAAGCTAGAATTTAATGACACATTTATTTTTCAGAGAGACAGCCTACAATTTTTCCAGAATCTAAGATAGTGTTCCTTTTATCTAAGCTAGAATTCAAGATTAGAGAATTTTTTTTTTGCACTTGCCAAAAAAGCACTCCAATTTTGCCATATTTAATATACTTTTTGTTCCCCGAAAGTTGTCTACTAACTAAAATCATTTTGGGTCATGGAGGAAATTCAAGCTCTCAAATGAATGGCAACTCTCAGTTACCTTTTAGGTTTTCTAAATAAATAAAGAGCAGGTGGAAATGAGAAAAACTGAACAAATTTATTCTTTGTACAGTACTTCTAGAATGATGAGAAAAATAGGGGACAGACTATGTATTTTCAAAAGATAGCATTTCTGCCAACGAGTTTGAGGAAAATATGTTTATTTGTTTTCTTCTTTAAAAAAAAAAAAGACATTTAAATATATTGGGGATTAATGTAAATATCCACAGTCATTCTGTTCCCAAATAACAACATTGAGGTTGGAGCAAGGGCGGAGAATTGTTTCTGAGTTTAAAAGTGCCCCCATGTGGAAATAAGTAGTCATTACTACCTCTCACAATTTTGTTCCATTTGCTTACTTCATACCTGGTAACCTGGAGATTTATGAAGATTTCTAAAGAAAGCTGACCAGTGAATTACTTCAACAAAATAATTATAATTTATCAGCCCCTCAGTTGTATCTGATGGCACCACTGACAGTGGGTCCCAGAGCAAATTAAGTCTGAAACATCGCTGGAGGCAAAGATAATAAAACTAAAACTAGCCTCCTTTGGGCATATCACGAGAAGAAGGCAGGGATCTTTGGAAAAGACAATCATGCTGGGAAAATAGAAGGCAGCAGGAAAAGAAGACCAAATAAGAGATGGATTGACTTCATGAAAGAAGCCATAAGCCTGAGTCTGCAAGAGCTGAGCAGGGCTGCCGAGGACAGGACACTGTGGACATCATTCATTCACAGGTCCATCAGGGGTCAGAGCCAGCATGTGAACACACACCACTGAGAGATGCAAGCTTAAGTACCAACAGCATGATTTTGTTAATCACCATAACCCTAGTGCTTAGCATAGTGCCTAACACAAAGTAGAAGGTACATAAATATTTTTAAATATATCTTTATTGATTTCAGAGAGGAAGGGAGAGGGAAAGAGAGATAGAAACATCAATGATGAGAGAGAATCATTGATTGGCTGCCTCCTGCACATCCCGTACTGGGGATCAAGCCCGCAACCCAGGCATGTGCCCTTGACCGGAATCAAACCTGGGACTCTGCAGTCCACAGGCTGATGCTCTATCCACTGAGCAAAACCAGCTAGGGCAGTACATAAATATTTTTTACCTGAACTAAACAATCTTACCTAATAATAGACAAACATGTAAATTGACCGTACCTCTGCTACACTCATAGACAATCAGAGTGAGTATGCAAATTAACCCAACAAAGATGGAAGTTAATTTGCATACATTGTCACCCAGCACCTGTGTCCCGGGAACATCCTGGCACCCAGGTCACTGTAAGGTAAGGCCACATGGGCCTAGAGCAGCATGGGAAGGGCCTGAGCCAGGGGGCTCCTGGGCAGGGCCAAGCCTGCGATCAGAACAAGGGGGCAGGGGCGGAGCTGGGGGTCCCCTGCCCAAGGCCAAAAGCCTGGGCCAGAGGCAGAGGCTTTCGGCCTGGGCAGGGCCCAGCCTGCGATTGGTGTGAACTATAGAGGAAACACCTATTCTGACTGCACATTGGCTAAGCTTCCTGTATGCCACTGGTAATATTCTTAGTAACTTGGGTAATAAGAATTCAAAAAGGTGATCTAGGGTTTTTCCACCACACTTCTGGAGAAAAAAATGAAGGTACGCTGCTGGAGGGCTAAGAAATGTCATATCCTGCCCTAGCCAGTTTGACTCAGTGGATAATGCCTCAGCCTGCATACAGCAGGGTCTGGGTTAGATTCTGATCAAGGGCATGTACCTAGGTTGCAAGCTCCTCCCTGGCCGGGGCCCAGGTCAGGGCTCATGCAGGAGGCAACCAATCAAAGTGTTCCTCTCACTTTGATGTTTCTCTCTGTTTTTCTCTTTCTCTTCCACATTCTCTAAAAGTCAATGGAAACATATCGTCAGGTGAGGATAAAAAAAAAGAGAGAGAGAGAAAGAAATGCATATCCTATGAAAGACACATCTTGAAAATGCCTAAAGAAAGTTGTCATTTTTTCTTGGTGAAGGGACTGGAGTCCGTGTTGATGAAAACACCTTGGTCGCTGTGGTGACTGGCATTGGCTGCAGGAGTGGGGTGATGGGGCTGGTGCCTTCCCCTGAACAGCCCGGTTGCCTCCCACAAAGGGAGGCCAGACTGCGGCTTAGGCCCGCTCCCCATGGGGAGCGCGCCTAAGCCATCAGTAGGACATCCCCTGATGGCTCCCAGTATGTGAGAGAGGGCAGGTTGGGCTGAGCGACCCCCCACCCCCAGTGCACGAATTTCGTGCACTGGGCCTCTAGTCTACACTAATAAAAGAGAAACATGCAAATTGACCATCCCTCTGCTACACCCACCAGCCAATCAGGAGTGAGTATGCAAATTAACCCAACAAATATGGCAGCAGCCATGGAGCTGGAACTGGCAGGGGCGGAGCAGGAGGCTTGGGTTGCCCTGGGCAACGAAGGAAGCCAAGCTTCCTGCCCTCCCTGGCCTCTGCTCAAGGAGGAGCTGGGAGCCTGGATCACTGGAGGGTGTGGCCAGCCTGAAAACGGCTCTTAGCCCCTCACCCAGGCCGGCCACGCCCCCCCCAGAGGGGACCGTCACCCCATGGGGGCATGGCTGGCCTGCAAACCACCAGAGGCCCCTAGCCCAGGCAAGGGAACCCCCACCCTGATCTGGGACACCCTTCAGGGTAAACCAGCTGGCTACCAACTGTACACCAGGCCTCTATCTATACCAGTGATGGGCAACCTTTTGAGCTTGGTGTGTCAAACTTTGCCAAAAAACTAAGCATAACTCGGGTAGTGTGTCACTTTGAGAAAAAACATTATTTCGCAAATGTTTCATCCTCAGGAGCAGCAAATGTTTCATCCTCGGCATGCGGCCACCTCAGCGGCCACATGTCATCAGAAATGGTTCGCCATCACTGATCTATACTAATAAAAGGGTCATATGCTAATTAGACTGGGAGACCTTCCAGGACACCTTCTGGACATTCTTCTAGACAAAGCCATGGTGGAGGGGCTGAGGTAGAGGCGGTTAGAGGCCAAGAGGGAGGGCAGTTGTGGGTGATCAGGCTGGTGGGGGGGCCATTGGGGGTGATCAGGCCGGTGGGGGGCGCTGTTGGGGGTGATCAGGCTGGTGGGGGGGGCATTTCGGGTAGAGCAGGCCAGCGGCAGGGGTAAGTTGGGGGCAAGCAAGCCAGCAGGCAGAGTGGTTAGGGGCAATCAGGCAGGCAGGCATGTGAGCAGTTAGGAGCCAGCAGTACCAGATTGTGAGAGGGATGTCCGACTGCTGGTTTAGGCCTGATCCCTGTAAACCGGCAGTAGGACATCCTTCGAGGGGTCCCAGATTGGAGAGGGTGCAGGCCGAGCTGAGGGACACCACCACCACCCCCACCCCCCCCCCCCCACCGTGCACGAATTTTGTGCACCGGGCCACTAGTGATTATATACATTCACACAAGCTAAAAATCTACAGGCAACATTTGTTCTTCTCTTATTCACACTTCATATCCAATAACTCAGTTCCATTGACTGTACTTCTGAAACTTCATTGAAGCCAGACCCACTCCATTTTGCTGCCCAGGTTTAGGCCCACATAGCCCCTTCTCTGGTCATTGGCAATGGCCTCAACTGGTCCAATCTGACCCAGCATTCACTGCTAGCAAAGAAATCCTAAAACAAAAAACTGATTAACTGCCCTCTTGGCCTGAAAAACAAAGGAGCTGTGGGATTTCTAGTATGGTAGAGTTGAAGAGGTTGGCACATTCTCTCCCCATTAAGCTGTCAGTGCTTAATGTTTTAGGTATTTATTTTGGTGAGCATTATTTGAATAATTGAAAGAACACCACGAATTAATTAAAATGTGAAGTTCCTACTCACATTTTTAAAGCTTGCCAATCTTAACGTATTTGCCCATGTCGTCATTAGGTACTATTTTCATTTTTTAAATATATACTTTAAAAATATTTTTTCAAAGCCCAGATTAGCAAAAATGCATTAAAAATAATTCATTTGTAAACAAATATTATTTATTTCAAATAATAAAAATTAAGGCATATATTTTAATAAAGTAGTACTCTTCTGTCCTTTCAATGGTTCGTTGTCATTTAAATAAATAGTAATAAGAACAATAATGAACTAGAATTCTATCAGTACTAATTAAATTTTTTCAGATTTTATTCATGAAGAAAAGAAGGCAGCCTAAGTGTTTAACAGTAAGAATTTAGAGTACATCTACTGTGAAAGACTCTGTTGTATAACCTCTCATTTTATCAAATGATGAATAATTACTTTTAAATATATGTGGTGAAAATTGAGAAGCTAATAATGATGAATTTTTTCCATTATAATATTTATAAAAAATTAATTCTTATCGTTTTCCTTATCTCTTTTCTGCTCCCTGTTCCCAGTTAATTTATAATTGTGATACAAAGGTTGAAACAAAATTATATCCATCAAATTGAGGCTAACATCTATGTTATTATTAAATACAACTTTGAGCAAAATGAGTTTTAAAAGTTCTCACATTAATTTGCCAGCACTGCATTCTAGATGTGCACGCTCACAGTGACAGCAGCTGCTGAAAGGTTTTTCCATTGCCATAGATATTCAAAAACTAGCTGGACTCTGAGATGCGACAGTCTGTTCCATGCTTCTATGTCTCTGTCTGGATCTATTTTCTTCGTCAGTTTATTTTGTTCATTAGATTCCATGTCTGAGTGCAATAATGCAATACTTGTCTTTCTCTGACTGGCTTATTTCACTTAGCACAATACTCTCCAGGTCCCTCTATGCTGTCTCAATGGTTAAGAGATCCTTTTTTTACTGCTGCATAGTATTCTGCAGTGTGAATGTACCACAGCTTTTTTATCCACTCATCTACTGATGGTCACTTAGGCTTCTTGGGATTTTCCATTTAATATTTTCAGACCACAGTTGACCATGGGTCACTGAAACCATGAAAAGTTAAACTGCTGATAAAGGGGCCTACTATTATCTTGCTGCTTCCTCCTCTCAATTATTATCATCATATATAATAAAAGGCCAATATGTAAATCGACCGAATGGTGGAATGACTGGTTGCTATGATATGCACTGACCACCAGGGGGCAGATGCTCAACACAGGAGCTGTCCCCTGGTGGTTAGTGCGCTCCCACAGGGGGAGGACTGCTCAGCCAGAAGCCCTGAGCTGGGCTCATGGCTGACCAGCACAGCAGCAGTGGTGGGAGCCTCTCCCACCTCCGCAGCAGCACCAAGGATGTCCGACTGCCAGCTTAGGCCCACTCCCCATCAGTCAGACATCCCCCAAGGGCTCCTGGACTACAAGACGGTTCAGGCTGGTCTGAGGGATACCCCCTACCCCTGAGTGCATGAATTTTGTGCACTGAGCCTCTAGTCTATAATAATAAAAGGGTAATATGCTAATTAGACCAGACGTCATTCCAGACATCCTTCCTGATAGAGCCAGGGCCCTAGAGAAGCCAGCCAGGGTCCTGGGTGCCTGCGGACAGCCCAAGGGAAGCCCGGGTCCTGGGTGCCGGAGGGAAGTCAGTGCTGGCAGCAACCGGGGAGGAAGGCCTACGCGTGCACGAATTTTCATGCATCGAGCCTCTAGTATTAGTGATAATTGACTCTTTCCAGTTAACCATTCAAGCCATGCTGTTTCATGCCGCTGTATTTACTCAACTCTTTTCTTTCCCAAAAATTCCGTCCTCCACTCTCATTGGACCTTTTTCACTTTTTCCTTCTCTGACACCTGGCAGATTATTATTAATTGATTCATCCCCAGTTTCCCCTAGAAAATTTGTATAGCTTCCCACCCCCAAAACATGTCAGTTACATCAATATTGTGCTACTTCTGTTTCCTGTCCATTATTGTATTGTTATGCTCATGACACTAGAGCAATTGGCTCATTTTTCTGTCTCATCAGGAGGGCTTTGAGCACCTCGAGATCAGTCACCAAAACTTAGAAGACACTGTACTATTCTTTTAATATAAATTGTTTCACTTTTGTCTTTCCCAGACTTCAATCAGTGGCATATTCGTTAATGCCTGTGTCATATTTGTCTAACTTTAAACTAATACGTAACTTCTGTACATACTATTTATGTGATATTTTTATTTAAATTGACTTACATTTTACTCACTAAATTTACTTTAATGGAAACTTTGTATCATTACACTAAAGTAGAAAATTTAGCATTATGTTCTAAGTATACAAATTACACTTAAAAATAAATATAATGGGAGTTTGGCTTTAGCTAATGCACAGTAGGTAATCAGGACAAATCCTCCTACTGAGGACAAAAGGAAAAGCTAAACAAGATATTTTTAGAAGTTTGTTCCCATGCACTGGAGATCTATGAAAGCATAGAGAAATTTAAAAGGTAATATCTGAGAGGATATTGGAAAACCAGGGAGTTAACTCTTACATTTATAGCCACATTTTTTCCTAAAAATACTTGTTTCTGAGATGCTTAGAAGCCAAGTAGAGCTTTCAAAATTTTTGCATATCTAAAGAGAAAAAATAATGAATTTTTAGGACTTCACAAAAAGAGAGAGAGAGGCTAGTGAAAATGCAGGCTTTTGGTCTGGACCCCAAAAGACTATACTTAGAAAGCAAAAGTGAACTAGAAATATGCAGTCCTCACAAGGACTAAAGTCTGGTTCTCAGTTTCAAACTTTGAGTGGCTTCAGCCAGTGTCCCTAACCAGGCATCTGCCAAAATCAAGCATATATTTTCTGTAACAGGATAATATTATACTGATCCTCAAATTTTTCTCTATTTTGTTTCATATACAAAGGAGGGGTCATAGATTGGTAATCAAAAGAAAAACAGACAATAGTAAGAGAGTCATAGTTAGCAAGCATAGACTTTAAAATAATTATACTTATTTTTTAATATTTAAAATTATGCTTAAACAACTGAAATACAACTGAGATTTTAAGTAAGAATTGGGAAATAGATATAAGAAAATAGCCATACTGAAGCAAGCTGATAAAAAGGATGGAAAATAGATATTTTGAATATAAATCTTATCAGATTAAAGAAATTCCCTTTTGTTCTTCCCAATTTTCAAATTGTTTTGGTTATAAATGAATATTGCCTTTAAACAAATGCCTGTTCTTCATCTATGAAGGTTATTATATTATTTTCTTCCTTTATATTATTTGAATTTTCATATTTTTTCTTTCTTCTGTCAGTTTTGATAAGTTGGGTTTTTTCCCCCTAGGAATTGTTTTCATGTTTACTAAATTTTCAAATTGATTTGCATTTGTAGGATACACTACTTGCAAACACCGATTTTAATTATTTGTACCTTCTCTTTTTTTTTTTTTCTCATATCTATAATTTTTTTCTTTACATTTCCTTGGGATAATCTGCTGATGTTTCTTCTAATTTTTTAACTAAATTTGTTCTTTTATCACTTTCTGGACAATGCAAGAACCGTTGAATATTTAAACTATTTTAAGCCTCATCCAACTAGTTTGTGGTGGGTGTTTGAATATTCTATAGATTTGAAACCTCGAAAGACATTTTTTCCATTGTTTCATACAATTGGTATTTATTTTCAGGCATATTTACCCTTTCATGCTCTTTATTCCTTCCTGCATCTCTGAGCTTCAGTCTAAGATTCATTCTCCTGAGCTTCTCTCAAACGCTACTGGTATGATTACTCAAGAGTGTTCGTTTTTTTAAAGGCCATTATCTCACCTCTTTTTTGAAGTGAAATAATTTGTGCTGAGTATACAATTCCATTTGTTTATTATTATTTTATAAGCCCTTTGAGAATTGTCGGGGAAGGGAGAGAAAAAGGAAGGCCACTTGCCATGATGTATGGTAGGAGCATGCTGGGGAAGCCAAGAATAGCCAGGAGGCCTCCATGACTGGAGGGAACCAGCATGGCAGAGAATAGCAGGAAATGAGATGAGAGAAACATTTAGAATCTAAGTGTGTATGGTTGAAAGGATTTCTTAGTGTTCAGGTTTTTACTCTGAGTGGAGTACAAAATCACTAGGCCAGCCCTAGCTGGTATGGCTCAGTGGGTAGAGTGTCGGCCTGAGGACTGAAAGGTCCCAGGTTTGATCTCAGTCAAGGGCACATGTACAGGTTGCAGGCTGGATCCCCAGTAGGGGGCCTGCAGGAGGCAGCCGATCAATGATTCTCATCATGGATGTTTCTCTCTCTCCCTCTCCCTTCCTCTCTGAAATCAATAAAAAAATATATTTAAAAAAGAAAAGAAAAGCACTAGGCCGTTTTGAGCATTAATTTACTTATTTTGTGTGCCAAATTATCTCTGTTTTATCTTCTGCACTTAGAATCGTTGGGGGTGGTTTGAACACTGAGATTCCATTTAGGGATCATTGTAATAATCAGTGCATAATTTGATGATGACTTGACTAAGTGATAGCAGTGGAAGTGGAGAAAGATGGTTAGATGAATATATTTTTTAAGGTAGACCCAAGAGGTTTCCCTGATGGATTGAAATTTGGTGTGAGGAAAAGAAAAAAGTCACAAATAACTCTAAGGTTTTTACCTGAACAATAGGAAGAAGGGAATTTTTGATTACTTGGATGGTAAAGGAGTAGGTATTGGTTGGTATTTGGTTACAGTGACAACAGCACAAGGCCCTGCCTTCAGACAGGACAGGTACTGAAAGGTTGTTCCGTTCACACTATGAACAAATAATTGAGGCAAGAAATGATCTCATATTTGCCAAATTGAAAGGGGGAAAAAGCCAACTCATTATAATTTCTATTTTTGCAATTTTTAAACATTTGTCTCATCACTCCAGAATTTAAAAAAAAAAAAAAAACCTTCTGGGGAGGAGTGAATAAGTGGAGCACAGAGGATTTTTAGGGCTGTGAAAATACTCTGTATGATACTGTAGTGATGGGTATGTGTCATTATATGTTTGTCCAAACCCATAGACTACACAAAACCAAGAGTGAATCCTAACATAAACTATAGACTTTAGCTGATTATGATGTATCAGTGTAGGTTCATCAAATGCAACAAATGTACCACTTTGGTGGGAGATGTAAATGGAGGAGGTTATGCCTGTCGTAAGCAGCTCTGTTCTCTTAAAGCTCAGAACCGTATCTGACCAGGGTACTTCCTTCCTTGTCTATGTGTTCATCCTCACCTAAACCACAACCACCTCCTGAATCAACTACTTTTTTTTTTTCTCACAATATAACCCCAATTCCTGTGTCTAACTGGTTAAGTGATGGTATTTCACTAAAGATCATTTAGAATTACAGTGTTCACATGATGAAGTTTTTATTCTAAACAAGTTTTATAGCTCTGTGGACTTCTAAAACAAAATGGGATACAATATTCTGTTTACAATGGTCAGCCATTTCAGTCGGTTATAAAATACATCATGTGTACTACTCTGGAAATATCCCGCCCAAATAAGTCTGACATAAAAGGGGTGAAAATTAACAAATCAGCTTCTTAGATCTCTTGAAACTTATAGGAATGTATGTACTAATTGGTTTATAGAGATTAAATACGGCTTATATAAATTTAAGGTTTTATAACTGAAAATTTCCAAAGGAAAAAATAACTTTAATGCTTTAAATATGCTCATTATTTAAGGGGAAACATATTTGTGCTATAAAAGTGAAGGGCTTTTGATTTGAATTAGTTTAATGGCTTTACAAGGTTTCAAAATAAGGGCTGTGAAGATATCCATTGCTTTTAAGTTATTTAATACATTTCAATAATTAATATACATATCTAACAAGAGAGAAATTTAATTAATACATTTAATCAAGGTGAATTCTTTGAAATTATACTGGCTGGATAATATGCTTTCTCTCTGATTTTATCAGAATGTAAAAATAATGCAATGTTAAAACAATACTAGGAAATACTCCAATTTATCCAAGACTTTGCTCAATTTCTTTATCAAAAGCCTAACTAATTGAAACTTTCTAAGCTTTCTATTCTGGTTTACTGGTCAGATAAACTAGCACTTGTGTCACTTATATTTCCAATTATAAAAATGAGAATATGTTTAACCAGACTGATTTATAACAACTAAAGTTTTTAATAAACAGATTGATCTTAGTTTCACATAGTGCTATAAATTATGAGAACCTAGGGAGCAAGCCTCCTCAAATCTTTTTCATAAATTCTAAAATGTGCTTTATTTTTATGGAACTTTTTAATACCAACAGTGACTGTATTGTTTTTTAAAGAAAGACTAATTTACTTTCTAAGGCCTCCAACTGACTTTAACTACTCGAAAGCCAGGCGTAAATAATTTTTTATTAAAAAAAAAAAAGAAGAAGAAAATTCCTATGGAAATCATTCTCTCTAAATCAGAGAGAACAAAAATACATACAGAGTTACCATAGAGTATTATATTCTTGCACATATGTATATATCTGCATATATATTTGCATATATGTGCATTTATATTTTATAAAGGTTAAATAAAATTGTTAACATTAATTTTATATATACACTAGAGGCCTGGTGCACAGATTTGTGCACCAGTGGGGTCTCTTCTGGCCTGCAGGGATCGGGCCGAAACCGGCTCTCTGACATTTCCTGAGGGGTTCTAGATTGCGAGAGGGCACAGGCCAGGCCGAGGGACCCCACTGGTGCATGATCGGGGCCAGGGAGGGACCGCAGGAGGGTTCCAGGGTGTGTCTGGCCCATCTCGCCCAATCCCAATCAGCCAAACCCCAACAACAAGCTAAAGTACCGGTCAGAGCGTCTTCCCCCTGGTGGTCAGTGCACATCATAGCGACTGGTCGAACAGTCGAACAAATGGTTGGACACTTAGCATATTAGGCTTTTATTATATAGGATTGCCTTATATGGGAATCCTATCTAATAAAAGAGTAATATGCAAATTGACCATCACTTCAACACACAAGATGGCTGCCCCCATGTGGACACAAGATGGCCACGACAAGATGGCCAGCAGGGGAGGGCAGTTGGGAGGGACCAGGCCTACAAGGGAGGGCAGTTGGGGGCAATCAAGCCTTCAGGGAAGGGCAGTAAGGGGTGACCATGCCTGCAGGGGAGGGCAGTTAGGGGTGACCAGGCCAAAAGAAGAGGGAAGTTGGGGGCGACTGGGCCTGCAGGGAAGGGCAGCTGGGAGGGACCCAGGCCTGCAGTGGAGGGCAGTTAGGGGTGATCAGGCCTGCAGGGGAGGGCAGTTAGGGGCAAACAGGCTGGCAGGGGAGCAGTTAGGAATCAATCAGGCTGGCAGGGGTGTGGTTAGGGGGTGATCAGGCTGGCAGGCAAAAGCGGTTAGGGGCAATCAGGAAGGCAGGCAGGCAAGCAGTTGGGAGCCAGCAGTCCTGGATTGTGAGAGGGATCAGGCTTAAATGGGCAGCCAGACATCCCTCGAGGGGTCCCAGATTGGAGAGGGTGCAGGCTGGGCTGAGGGACACCACCACCCCCCCCCACCCCCGTACACGAATTTTGTGCACCAGGCCTCTAGTATTTAATAATATTTTAAGGCAAAAAAATTAAAACTTTACAGTATGATTATTTTATGTTTAAATCTATTATATCATACCAAAAAGTTAAAAAAAAAGTCATACATAATAGAAAGGAGAGAACTGATAGGTAAACAAAAATTGTGTAATCTTAGATTATGAAGTTAGCTTTTCCTTTGAGGGGGAAAAAAGATTATTATTTAACATCTTCAGATTTTACTCAGAAAATCATAGCTTATTTTTCCCTTACTTATATCGACTTTTAATTCTCATGAGTCTACTTTTGTGTTTTCATGCTGTCTTTTACCATGCTCCTGGTTTATTTTAAATAGAGCAAGAATGCTTTACTCTAAAGAGAACTAGAATTTTCAATGTGTATTATGGTAAACTTTGCATTTTTTAAATATATTAGTCTGACTAATGAAGGAGCCAACCCACCAAATATTTTTTGACCAAAGCATGCATTTCCTAATTTTGACACCAGATTCATAAAAATAAAATTATTTTATCTTTTAAACCAAAACTAGTATTGAAGTTTCTCAGGAGGCAACAAAGTAACCACAAAGATTAGTTCATCAAAGGAGGGGGGAAATGAGTTTGTGAGACATTCTTGAGATTTTATTTATTAATTTGTTAAAGCAACTTGAAATCTCTTTTGGTTATCAAATACAGGATTTTTGAAAACAGTATCTGAATTGAAAGAGGGGTCATCCTTCCAAAGTTAATGATATTGTTGATTTGAAAACTGGGCCCCATACACAGAGGGAAACGAAAGACCAAAGAAAGAGGAGGAGCACTCCAGGTTGGTAGGTGACCAGTTTAATAAGTAAGTGAACTTACATACAAGCGTTGTCTAGGTGACTGCATGACTGGTGGATCTATACCCACCTGCCAGAATCTTAAATGTTTATACAGAGGCCTTACCTGGGTACAGTCATGTATTCAGTCCAAATTGTCTCAGCAACACATTGCTCTCTCAAGTCTGCATCCTTGAAACAGCTCTTACTGTGGGAACAGTGGGCAGAACATACATACCAAGGACAGGGGAGGGGAGAGGAGATTCCAATTACCTATGTCCTGCTTACAGGTCAAGTCACAACCTCTCAACAGACATGTAAATAATGTGTCATTAATATATACATGTTTATATAGTTTTCAGACCTAAAAGCATATTCATGCTCACATACAAAGACTGATACTACTAGTATGTCTGTAATTTGACTTTGAAAATGGTTTTGTTTCTACATTTAATTAACATACAGCCTATTTTGTCCTCTTTCATTTCTGATTTTGTTTATTTGGGTCCTCTCTCTTTGCTTCTTGGTGAGCCTGGCTAGAGGTTCATCAATCTTGTTCATCCTTTCAAAGAACCAGCTCTTGGTTTTGTTGATCTTTTGTATTGTTTTATTTGGTCTCTATGTCGTTTATCTCAGCTCTGATCTTTATTATTTTCTTCCTTCTGCTTACACTGGGCTTTTCTAGTTGCTCTCTCTCTAACTCTTTGAGTTGTAGGGTTAGGTAATTTATTACCATTGTTTCTTGTTTTTTTGCAGTAGGCTTGTAGAGCTATGAACTTCCCTCTCAAGACTGCTTTCGCTATGTCCCATAGATTTTGGATTGTTGTGTTTTCATTGTCATTTGTTGCCATGATGTTTTTTATTTCTTCTTTGATCTCTCTGTAACCCAGTCATTGTTTAATAGCATACTATTTAGTCTCCATGTGTTTGATTTTTTTGGATTGTTTTTATTGTAGTTGATTTCCAGTTTTATGCCACTGTGATCTGAGAAGATGCCTATTTTATACTAGGAAAGAAAGGAGGCACTAGCACTTAGAATATTGGGCAAGGTGCTGAATCAGGGACTTACCTGATACAAACACTCTAACATTCCAGGCTTCCTAAGCCTTTGGAAACCTTTCTCTAAAGCAGGGGTGGGGAACCTTTTTTCTACCAAGGGCCATTTGGATATTTGTAACATTATTGACTTAATGTTATTCACTTAATATAAATTTATGTTGCTATGAAAAAAAGCTCCTAGATTTATTGAATTTCGAATCCCACCTGCAATTGCCTGGGCATGACCAAATTTTTGTGGGCTTATGTGGCCCACAGGCTGCACGTTCCCCACCCCTATTCTAAAGTATAGCTGGCATTTCAATTCCCTTTAGTAAAGCTGTTCTCTAGACCACATTTCAGTCAATCAACCAAATGGTTAAAGCCTATTCCATCCCCTGAAGCTAAAACTTGAATCCAGAATCTCTCATAATTGACCCCATATCAATAAAATTATCCTACTCCAACAACATATTCTTCCACAATTATCCCAAACCTTTAAGATCCATTCTCACACACATTACCAAGATTTCTGTCTCTATAAATTGCCCCGGAAAAGAATAATAATAATACAGTTCTTTCAGTGTAGAGTGAACCTCCTCTTGGGTTAAAATCTCTTCCTCAACCTTTAGGGCCTTCTGTGAACTGAATCCAAGGATAGGTTTAGGATCCAAAAGGGACATTAAACAGTACATCCTTCAAAGAGTAAATAAGGCCTTGTCAGACAACTGCCTCAGGGAGGCCATAGTGATTTTTTTAGGCAAAGATGAAAGGACTGCTTTTCCTGGCAAAAAAAGACTTGGCAGAATTTAGGGGTTCAATATCCCCAGCTTTATCAGGAGCTACCTATATGACCCCATTCTAATTTTAAGGAACTCAATCCTTTCCAATAAATGCCCTCAATTTAGTAGCACCCTGGGAGGGAATTCAATTTGCATTTAATCTAGTCAACCACAGTATGCGACTCTGGGTTTGGTTCTCAGAAAGCATAGCCCTAAAACTAGGGTAGATAAGAGTTTCTTCAGGGAAGATGTTGAAGCTTTAAAGTGATTTACGCTGGGCTCATGCTGGGAATTTCAAGCCTAGAATTCATTCTTATTTTTTTCCATTTGTTCCAGCACAGGTAGGGCAACCAGTCGATCCCATTATACTAATTAGTTTGACTAAAATGTCCTAACATAGCAAATACATGGTCACCCAGAACCTCGCCTTCTATAGGTATTTGATTGGGAGTATTCAGTGGTAATATTTTGCATACATCTGTTGCCACATCAAACCATGGACCATCTGTGCTCTCTTTACTAAGAGCAATAGAGTCACTGGTAACTTTAAATCTATCAACTAGAGAATCAATTCCAGAAAACCCAGAACCAATTCAGAAAATTCATCCTTCAGATTCTGTTCCTCTCACCTCACCAAAATTTGTATCAGTTAGGACTCACCCGAAGAAGCAGAACCAGTAAAAGTTGTGAAATACTAAATATATTGTAAGAAGTGTGTTTATGTAGTTGTCAGGTCTGATAAAGCAAGTCCAAAATCTGTTGGACATGATGTTAGGAAGGGCAACCTGGAATTCTTAGGCACATGCTAAAGCTGCAATCTGCAGGTAGAGCTGCTTCTAATGCAGGGATGCCTCAGCTCTGCTCTTAAGGCCTTTCAACAGAATGAATCTAACCCATTCATGCTATCTAGAATAATCTTCTTTAAATTAAACTGCTTATGGACTTTAATCAGATCTACAAAATACCTTCAAGCAACACCTAGATTAGCATTTGATGTATAACTTGGGACTATAGCCTAGCCAAGTTGGCACATTAAAAGACTACCATATGCTTCTGTATTTTTTGAGATAGAGCAGGTTCTACTTTTGTAATTAAAAATCATAAATATGATGAAGAAGGTGCCGAAAGCTAAGAAGGAAGCCCCTGTACCTCCCAAAGTCGAAGCCAAAGCAAAGGCTTTGAAGGCAAAGAAAGCAGTGTTGCAAGGCATCCGCAGACACAAAAATAAAGAAGATCCACACATCACCCACCTTCCGACAGCCAAAGACACTAAGGCTCCGGAGGCAGCCTAAATATCCTCGGAAGAGCGCACCCAGGAGAAACAAGCTTGACCACTAGGCCGTCATCACATTCCCCCTGACTTCGGAGTCAGCCATGAAGAAGATAGAAGACAATAATACACTTGTGTTCATTGTGGGTGTCAAGGCCAACAAGCACCAGATCAAACAGGCTGTGAAGAAGCTCTATGGCATTGATGTGGCCAAGGTCAACACCCTGATCAGGCCTGATGGAGAGAAGAAGGCATATGTTCAACTGGCTCCTGACTATGATGCTTTGGATGTTGCCAACAAAATTGGTATCCTCTAAACTGAGTCCAGCTGCCTAATTCTAAATATAAAAATGTTGCACTGAAAAAATATAAAAATAAAAACCATAAATATATGATTGAAAACTTTTCTATTTAAATGATAGCAGGTATGTTTAGACTGAAGATTTTTTTCTTCTTTGTACTTAGGCAACAACATAATTGAATCTCTTCCTCCGTTCATTGACCTTCTTTCATATTTGGCCCATACCCCCTGCATTTGAGCTATCAAAGACTAATGATGTAATACATGTAACAGTTCTTGGATGGTAATTCCAAATTAATACACCTTCCGAAGGTAGTTTTCTTTTCCTAAAATGAGAGGCTATACCCTGAGAGAGTTTTACTTTTAAATCCCAGTAGCTCCATCATCTTCTATCACATCAAAACCACTAGTCATCCTTTATGATATTCTGAATTTTTAATTTTAAGTGAATAAAAATTACACAATGACTATTGGTTAATGAAATAAAAGACATTATTAATTTTCAAATAAAAAGGGATACACTTTGCCCTAGTTTCTTAAACAGTGCAGGGATAATCTAGTTCTACACAGTTTAATATTCTGTAATCTTGTTTAGTCTCTGTTATGTTCCTAAATAGTTAAGCAGAAAGATTTTAACCTACTATTTCCATTCACATAAATTCATTTTCCAGGAAATCTCTATTCTAACCAGTGAACCAGCAATTTTGGTGTCTTTGGCAACAAAACAGGTCTTTTCAATAAAGACCCTAGAGAAATTCATCTGTGTTTGGAACACATATTTATCTCAATTATTTTTTTCAAAATAAAAACAGACTCCTAATTAAATCACACTGGAAATAAACCTGTCAAAAGTGTAATGAGAACTGAATCACATTTCAAAGAATACATAATTTTAAAATAGGAGGAAGATGTTGCATAGGAATTAACACAAAGGACCCACTAATTTGTTATTCCTGAGTTCTAAATAAGTAACATTTTTCTCCTAAGCTAACATTTTGAGATTTCTGTGCTGTTTTCTTTATCATCTTCATCAAGAACTGAAAGTATGTTTTGTACAACATGCTGACTACATTTAATAATAGTGTATTATATATTTGAAAGTTGCTGAGAGTAGATTTTAAATGTTCTCACCAGAAAAAGGGTTAACTGTGAGGTGATGAATTTGTTAATTACCTTGATCTTGGTAATCTTTCCATGATGTCATCATGTTGTAGACGTTAAATATATACAATTATATTTGTCAATATGCCTCATAAAGTTGAGAATAAAACTCAATGAAAAAGTTGTCTTATGTCGAGTTGCTTCCTTAGAATTGTTGCCTTAAAGAAAACCAATACACTTGACTTCAGAGAAGTTGGGGAAGGATATTGTTTATGTGCCTTTGGAGTATTTGTCCTCTCAGTCTGAGAGACGTGGGTGGAACTTCCTGCCCAAGAATGGTCTGAGGAGATCAGAGCGACTATCAGTGAGGAGTTATCTCATTTGTCTCTCTAAAATAGAAGATTCCCAGGATGGGTGGGGTGGATCAGGATATTTATATAATTTTTTATAGTTGACAAGGCACTTCCTTCAATTATCTTATTTAATCATCTAAGCCTCATAGTAACCCAATAAATTAGGTACTAGATACTATTGCCTCTATTTTTAAAAGGAAGAATTTGAATCTTTGCAAAACGAAGTTCCTCACCCAACTTCACACAGCATTTAACTTCATTTCTAACTCACAGGTTTTTCTATTAGAATGACTTTATCTCCCAGATGATATATCATGTGTAATGCTTCTATGTCAGTCTGCTAGGAGACCATAACAATACCATAGACAAGTTGCCTTCAACAATAGAAATTTACTTTTACATAGTTCTAGAGGCTAGAAGTCCAAGATCAATGTAAAGAGAGGCCCAGAGAGATAAATTAACCTATTAACATAAACAATCAAGCAATGGTAGAATTGGGACTAGAACTGTTTTCTGATGTTCATTGCAGTGCTCTTTCCATTAAATAATCATGTCTTACCATACTATTATTCATATACGGTTTCACTATGGAACACATAAGACAGAAAGTAGATTCAAACTCACCAATTTGGAGGGGACTTCCAAGGAAACCAGTGAATTGATCTAAGCCAATGTGGCCCCCCATGATTGCTGGCTTTATTTTGGTATCATAGCCTCAATCTTTATAGGTAGTTGAATGCTAAGAGCTTTCTTCCAGAGATCTTGCAGGTATCAAAAGCAATCATTAGAATACATTCTATACACATGCAAGTGTTTATTAGCAAACCAGACTAAGGAAATCATGCAACCTATTCCCTTAAGCTCAAGGAAATCCCAGCTCTCCCTCCTTTTAAAAACTTTGCCCATGCTTGGCATGAAAACTTCTCTAGAAGAAAATGTGACAATATGCTAGAGACAGGAGTCTTCTCATGTACTTGTAAGCAATAGGCAACCATATTCTTTCAAATTAGTGAATGAATAGTAGACTCTTTGGGAATAAAAATTCAAGAATTATCAGAATCAAATGGACTGCTGGTCTTGCTATTCATATAAGGGACAGTATTTCTATAGTGTTTCTAACTAATTCATAAGTCTTGGCCACCACTCACTTTATTTATTAAGTCATTTTTGTAACATCTCTATGCTGGGTAAATACCTCGGCTTTTGATTAGAGATAAATAAAACTCAGGCCTCCTGACAATATCTGCAACCTCAACAACCTCTTTCTTCATCACTCACTCAGTTCTTAACCCCACTAGCTTTCTTACTCTTTCTTGAATGTGCTAGAATCATTCATATATCTATGATGGTTCTGTTTTAATGGAGAACCCTGCTACATCTCTATCTGTCCCCAAACTTTGGAGGACTGTAAAGTGATATATAACCTATAAGATATTACTCTTACACTACTTGTAACTCTTTGGGACAACCTCCAGTTACATCAGTGATGGGCAACCTTTTGAGCTTGGTGTCAAACTTCGCCAAAAAACTCGGGTAGTGTGTCACTTTGAGGAAAAAACATTACTTCGCAAATGTTTCATCCTCAGGAGCAGCAAATGTTTCATCCTCAGCATGCAGCCGCCTCAGCGGCCGCGTGTCATCAGAAATGGCTACGCGACACGCGTGTCATAGGTTCGCCATCACTGAGTTACATTATACTATGAACTACTAGAGGAGCCCAATAGCCAAATACTTCAAGAAGAAGGCTACAGTGATGAATTTTGATCACCAGAGGGCACCACTGGTTCATTAATGGGTTCTTTAATGCTAATATATTTTATTACTTGATACATATATAAGGTTCCTTCACTTATTCAAAGAGCATTTACTGATCACATGGTATGGACCAAGCAATGTTCTATGTCCTGGGGGATACAGAAATGAATAAACAAAATAAGATCTCTATTACTAAGCTTGTTTAAAAACAAATAGAAAGAAATCCCATGTTCATAGATTATAATTCTTAATATTATTAAAATGTCTCTACTACCCAAAGCAATGTATAGATTTCATGCAATCCCAATCAAAATCACAATGACATTTTTTAACAAAAAATAAAAATAAAATCTAAATTTCATATGGAACCACGAAGTACCAGGGATAATTAAATAAATATTAAGAAAGAAAAATCCACAACTGATCTTTGACAATGGTGTCAAGAATACACAATGGGAAGAGGATAGATAGTCTCTTTAAGAAATGGTGTTGGGAAAACTAAATATCCACATTCAAAAGACAAATTGGGCCTATACAAAAAACAAACACAACAAAACAACTCAAAAGGGATTAAAGACTTAAACATATGATCTGAAACTTTAAAACTCCTAGAAGAAAACATGAAGGAAAGCTTCATGACATTGGTCTTGGCAATGGCTTCATTGACATGACAACAAAAATAAGCAACTTAAGGAAGATGAGTCTAATCATGAAAAGGGTTTGGTATAGAATAGTGGTTGCCTAGGAAAATATAGTTTTTTTTCTTCATCATAATCTGTATGCTAATCTGATACCTGATTTGGAGTAACCTCATCCTTCCAACAGCCCCAAGATCAATCTAGAGCTGTAAGACTTAGACAAGACCTGGAATGTTGCTTGCCAAAACAAAGTTAATCTCATTGGGTCTAATTAGGATGAGACAAACTCTGGGCCCATAATCTATACTAATAATAGAGGAATATGCAAATTGTCCATTATGCCGTCACATAATGACCAAATCAGCAGGCTGCGTCTCGCCCCCTGCGCCGGCCCTGGGTAGGAGCCCAAATCTTAGCCTACCTAAAATGTGGCTGTGTGCCATCAGTAAGAAAGGAATATCCCACATTTCCCTGGGGCATCTAAGTCACTGACCTAGAGAATCAGGGTTTCAGATAAGGTGACGCAGCATTCCACTGCTATCTTGACTTTGTGGTTTCCAAGGAAACAGCCAGAAGGGATGATAAACCCTCTGCAAATAGCTCAGCTGGCGCCTGTATAAGTTGTGGCTTCATTTATTTATTTATTTAATTTTATTTTTTAATTACTTTATTGATTAAGGTATCACATATTTGTCATCAACCCCTTCCCCCCGTTCCCTTCCCAATCCCCCCCACATGCAAGCCCCCCTCCTCCTGTTGTCCGTGATCACTGGTTAGGCTCATATGCAAGCACACAAGTCCTTTGGTTGATCTATCTCCCTTGTCCCCACTCTCCCCTACTTTCCCTCTGAGGTCTGACAGTCTGATCAATGCTGTTCTTGTTCTTCAGTCTATGTTGTTCATCTTTTCCCCTAGATGAGTGAGCTCATGTGATCCTAGGAATACACTTATAGGAATTGAAAATGAGACAAGCAATAATGGTTATGCTGAGAGGCAAATGAATCAGTCTATAGTGAGTTTCTTTCTGGGCCAACAGTTCTTTTGAGTCCCGGTTTCTATGTCCAACAGTTGTTAATGTGTTCATAACAGCAATGATATTTCAGTTCTGGATGGTGGACAAATGGTGGTATTGCAGGTCTGACCCTCTCTGGTTTGGTCCTGGGCAATCTGCAGTGACGGCGTATCTGCTAACTGCTAGTATGGCAAGGCATCGTCAGCGTCTTCCATCTCTGGACTGTTTCTCTTCTGACTTCATGGCTGGAGCACTCCTGTCAATTCCTCTCTGTTGCAGGAATCCACATGTCTCGGAGTTGTTTTCTGAAAATATACAAACATATTCTCGACCAAAAGTTAATAAAGGAATATTTTCTATAAATTTGACTTGCGATACTTTTTCATTTTTTTGCCCAAATGATTTTCCTTTGGCTTGTTTTGACACCATGTATGTTTTACCTGGGTGACTTGCTGTTAGCATTACAAATGAAAGTTAATTTTCTAAAGTAAAAATTTTCTAGATGTAATTTATTTGCAGGATATTTTTCCTTACATGATATTCTTCTACTATCCCCCCTTTTTTGGTTTAAATATTGGGAGGCTTTTGGAAATTTTATGCTATAATCTTGATAGCTTTTAAATTTTACTTTTTTGCACTAAAATGTGACTGCTTTAGGTTCATTATATGTTACGCAATTTTTCCATGAGATGAACTACCAATAAAAATTTTAGTTAACACTTTAGTAACAGCTTTTTTGTCCAGTACAATTGATTTTTCTAGAGTATTTGCTTATTTTGATTGGCCAATTTAAATTAGTCTGTGGCTTCATTTAAATCAAGCCTTTCCCGCAGTGAATGACCCAACCCTCTCTGGATCAGGCAGGTTCCTGTGGAGCGCAATCTCCACGCAATACAACGGGAGCCCCAGTTTCATCCCTGGTGATCTTATGATCGTTAGCTTGGGGCAGGGGGAAGGAAGGGAAAAGGCATCACGCAGGACAGCTTGGGCGAGCAAGCAGAAGGAAACCATGTCTGGCAGACAACTCCCCTGGCACCCCCTTCAACACGTAAGAAGAATCAAACAAACCAATACAAATACCCCTCCCCTGCCCTGGGAGGGATCCAGGACTGAGGGGCATCCCACCCAGGCATTGTGTACCTGCTTCCTACCCCCTTCATCCAAATGGACAGATTAGGGGGTTAAGGGGAGGAGGAGGAGCCTCACAGGAAGGGGATACCTGGAACCACAACCCTGCCCTCCCTCCAGACCTGACCTCTTGGAGCACAGGGCCTGACCCGCCCCCAGCAGATTTGCATATCCCAGACCCTCTGGTGCGTCCAGGCACTGGGCATTCCCGCATCTTCCCTGCCTCCCAACTGCTGACCTTCACTGTCTCCTACTCCAGAAGCACTCTGTCCTCCCCAACTTTCAGTCTTTATAGCCTAAATGCATGGTGGGTGTAGTTTAAGGTGACCAGATTTTAACATTGGTAAAGCAGGACACCATTGACTGGGGGGGGGGGGGGGGGGGGGGTCTTTTTTATTTTATTTTATTTTTTAAATATATTTTATTGATTTTTTTTACAGAGAGGAAGAGAGAGGGATAGAGAGTTAGAAACACTGATGACAGAGAAACATCATCGATCAGCTGCCTCCTGCACACCTCCTACTGGGGATGTGCCCACAACCAAGGTACATGCCCTTGTCCAGAATCGAACCTGGGACCCTTCAGTCCGTAGGCCGATGCTCTATCCACTGAGCCAAACCGGTTTCGGCCCGGGGGGGGGGGGTGGGGGGAGGAGGGGCGGTTCTTGATTAAAAATTTGGTCTATATTGTAATCGCTTTTGGTTTTTTTAATAAAAGGAAATTCACTTCTTAGTTCATCATTGAATTTGCATCCTCTTTTCTTACTCATTATGTTAAAAATCTAAAAAAAATTTTTTAATTATATTATAAATTATTATATACATATTGCTTAAAAACACAGTAAGTAGGTACATAATTACATGAACATATTTTATTGTTAGTTTATAAATTAAATTAATTTGATTGTTATAAAGTAACTATATTTTAAAAATTATTTGAATCCTATATTTCTTTCTAAATAATAACAATACTAATTTGTATTATTTTTCCTCTGAATTTGCCGTAACGTAAGTCATAAGTGTCACTTTCAAAGCCGGCACTAGACTTTTTGCCGCCACTATAAAATATAAATAATATGAGTACTGTCTGCTAAATTCAAGAAAATTTATGTATTTATGAAATAAATACATAAATTACTTACCTAAATTATCTGAATAGCTGATTTGTAATGACATCACTTGTTTAACTAGCTTACTAGCATGCAGTACAATGTGTATCATCTGAGAGACAGTTACAAAATGTTTTTGTCATTGCCAATCCCAACAAATGCCATAAAAACCTATTTAAAAAAATGAAAAAATAAAATTGCTTTGCTATCAAAGCCAAGTAAGGTGTGTCACCTCTGTCTGCTGGCCTGATTGACCCTAACTGCTCCCCTGCCTGCCTGATCACCCCTAACTGCCTCTGCCTGCTGGCCTGATCCCCCCTAATTTCCCTCCCCTGCTGGCCTGGTCTCCCCTAACCACCTCTGCCTCGGCCCCCACGCCACTGTGTTTTTTTCCAGAAAGACATCCATCTGGATGTCTGGAAGACGTCTGGTCTAATTAGTATATTACCTTTTTATTAGTATAGATTATATAACATAAGCTTTAAGGTAGAATTGCATTAGTAGAAATGAAGAGACATTTCATTTAAAAATGTATATTGGTTTGATCTGATTCAAATCCACTTGTTTATGACAAAAATCAAGTCTTTAAGAATAGGATTGCTTGCCCTAGCTGGCTAGAACTTCAGCCTAAGGGTCCCAGGTTTGATTCTGGTCAAGGGCACATGCCTAGGTTTCAAGCTCGATCCCCCAGTAGGGTGCATGCAGGAAGCAGCTGATCAATGATTCTCTTATCATTGATGTTTCTATCTCTCTCCCTCTCCCTTCCTCTGTGAAATCAATAAAAACCTATTTAAAAAAATGAAAAAATAAAATTGCTTTGCTATCAAAGCCAAGTAAGGTGTGTCATTCATTGTCCCTGATGAAGTCTGAGCAGCTCAGTTGCTAAGCGACTTCACTGAGTTCTTATCAAATAAAATCCATGGAGAAGCAACTACACTAAGGTGACCAGACAGTCCCAATTTTTAACAATTTGTCCCTTGTCCCGCGGCATTTTAAAAAAGTCCCGATTTTTGGAAAGAATGCACGACAAGCTAGGGAACGGTGGGAGAACAGGAAGGGAATATACGGTTTTCGGCGGCCATGTGGCTATTTAGCCAGGGTATGAGTTTTATATTATTTTTGTTAATTTTATAATGTTAAACTTTAATAATAACAAATAATTGTTGAGAACTGATTATCGAGAACTGCTTATCAAAGTTCGCATTGTTGATCAGTTGTTAGAATTCGACCACCATTGTTTGGACTTAATGAACAATGGCATTTTTTGGGGATTGGCAACGACGAAAACATTTTGTAACTGTCTCTCAGACGATACACATCGTACTGCGTGCTAGTAAGCTAGTTAAACAAGTGATGTCATTACAAATCAGCTATTCAGATAATTTAGGTAAGTAATTTCTTTCTTTCATAAATACATAAATTTTCTTGAATTTAGCAGACAGTACTCGTATTATTTATATTTTATAGTGGCGGCAAAAAGTCTAGCGCTGGCCTTGAAAGTGACACTTACGACTTACATTACGGCAAATTCATGACCTTTTAAACAACTACAGCAATCTACTAAAAAAAATTCACTCAAATGAGAAATATGCCAAAGAATAAAATAATACTATACATAATTTTTTATTTATTATATTTGTAAATTGTACTTATATTGAAATTTAAAAATATATATTACAATACTATTTTTGCGTTCTATGAAAATTTTTGTTGCTCCATATAGACCAAATTTTTAATCAAGAGCACCCCCACCCCGGTTAATGGTGTCCCCCTTTACCAATGTTAAAATCTGGTCACCTTAGGTAAGTGCCCTTGACCTGAATTGAATCAGGGACCCTTCAGTCCGAGGCCGATGCTCTATCCACTGAGCCAAGCCAACGAGGGCTGGTTAGGAAGTTTTAATTTCACACCATCCTATGTAGTTACTTTTGGTCTCTCAGTTTGGAAGGTGGTCATGCTGGCCTCTCCTGAGCCTGTCAGGTTTATCATGTGGCCTCCTTTTTCACCTACAGTATCTACATAAAAAAAAAAAAAAAAAAAAAAAACATTTTGAATTTTGATCTTGAATATTTTGTTAAAGAATAATAAAGTCAGAATTTCTCCATTCAAAGGCAGACATGTTTAATGAATTCTGATTTGTTTATTTTTTTTTTCTGCATTGTTGTTAAAAGATAGCTAAAGTAGTTCAGAAACAAAAGAGAAAAGCAAGTTTATGAGCTATCAGACTACAGGACTTCTGGGATTATTCAACCAACACAATGGCTTGTGTTTGATTTTAAGATCATGAATCTGGTATCAGGATAAAAATACATACAGGAAATAAGGTGGATTAGTGAGTGAGTGGAGAGAGACTAATTTAAAATTCATTGTAAAATTTACCCATTACCGACTTAGGACACTACACTTTCATTTATAAGTGTATCTTGATAGACTTGCACAAAATGAAAGTGAATTTATGACTGTTTAGCTCCCAGCAAAAAGCAGTTGGAGTTGACAAGTTCATTTTTAATATCTGATTTGAAAATCTTGGTCACAGCGGTAGCAAGTTAAGATGCAAATTACCTTTTTCAGGCAATAGGAGAGGTGCACATTTTAATTGCATTTTCCATGAATAGCAATTATAAAGTCCCCTACTGGATAGAAAGAGGCATCATTGTTTCACAGCCTGAATTTTACTCTGGATGGTTTTGGAGGAAGTCTTAATGATCTTCTCTTTTGTCTTGTTTTGTTCTCCAGTTGCATTAACAATCTCCCCTGCTGCATCAGGGTATTGTCAAGAAGGACTAGCAGGAAATGAGCTTTTTAAAAGCAGTCAGTTAGTTTCAAATGAGACAAAGTGAATGGGTTCCATGTGACTTGGGATCAGAGCTGAATGCCTAGATAAAGGCACTTCCCTCAAGGACACCTGCCCAGAAAACAATGAGCTTGGGTTTGTATTTAAATGCAATCCGCAGATTTCTCCTCTAAGACATATCAGTGAGACTGAACAAAAAATTAAATCCCTCCTCCTGTGACCAATCAAGGACAACCAGCTTTTCTCCTGATGTAGCTGTAGCTCTTCACAGCTTCCTGGTCAACTCTTAAGATAAACAAAGAAGCTTTAAACAATGCTGTTTCTAACTCTATTGCTGTTGTAGTGAATTACCATATTCTCTCTCTGGGAGACCCAGAGGCCCACATGTGATAGGCTCCCATCTCCTGTCTCATGCTTTCCCCATAACACAATAATCATACAGATGCATAAGCGTTTGCTAAGAAAAGAGCAGTAGAAGGAAAAAATGGCATTGGGGATTAAACTTTGAAAGGGGAAAGACTACCTTATTCTTTTCATGATGACACTGATGAGATTTTAGAGTGAAGGTCCCAAAGCAATATCAAGAGAAGTTACAGGATGGGAGGTGAGGAGCAGTGGCTCACGTCCAGGGCCCAAGGCTGGCATGTTATATACTGTGGTGGACAGTTAGACAGACATGAGCAGAGCAGAGACAATGGGCCAGGTACAGAAGGCCCTCAAGGCGGAAAGCCCTGGGTGCCTAGCAATGGACAATTGGAGGGTAGGACCTTATTCCCAAGGTGACCTTTCCTCCACTAGCATATCGCTGGTCATGCAGTTTGGACCCCCTGACCTTTCACATCACTGGCCATGTGGTTTGGATGACCTGACTTTGTCCTCCCTAAAGATAACATCTAGGCCTCAGCTGTGTTTCAGTTCCAGGCTCAGAAAAGCAGCAAAACCAGACAAATTATGCCACAGCTGACCTCAGGACCAGCTGTATTGAATAATAACCCCTGCCCTGGCACCAACCAATCAGTGGAGACCCCCAACTCTGAAAGCACACACCTTGGAAGCTGCTGAATATTCTGTTGAAATCTTCCCCTGGGACCTCCCCTAAAATCTCCACCCTTAAAACCCATAGGATGGAGGATCCAGTGGGCTCTCCCTCCTGGGAGTACCCCTTCCTCCAACCCAACCTGCCAGTATGTCAATTCCAGCATGTCAGCAGGGCTGAATCATCTGGAACTGCTAAAAAGCATCTCCCCCAAACCTGAATAGGACACTTCCCCCAAACCTGAATAGGATTGTCTGCTGCCAGACAGCTCAAGGGCATTTTATTGCCTCCTGTTGGCCAAACACCTGAACAGCTGTAGGCTATTCCCCAAACTGACAATGCTTCTGAACCTTACCCTTTGAAACCTTACCTTTGAAGGGTATGTCTCCACCTTGCCTTAGGACAAATTGTGTTAATAAAAGCAGGGTCCTGAGTCAAGGGGTAGTCTTCTAGCTCCTTTAGATGAAGATCCTCTGACCCCCAATGCCTTTCAAAATTATCTTTTGTCTTTGGACTTCTTAATCATCTATGCATCAGCACCTTTCTCCAGATTGCTGAACCCTTCGTAAGGCTGGGACAAGAACCCCAGCACCAACCCACACATCACCTTTACCTTCCTCATTTCTAAGTTCCAAGGGGCCCTTCCTTTACCTCTATAACTTGTTTCCTAAGCCCATTTCTTCTACAAATTACTTCTCCTAGCCAGAACTCAAGTACTGAGGTTGTTGAGCTCAGGTCCAGTCTGACCCCACCAGTCTAATACCTGGTGCCATTCCCACTGTATACAACAGTACCTGTGTAGTCCCATCCTTGCTGAGCTGGTCACCACAGTGGTAGCTGGGACAAGAGACAGGTGAGGCTGAGAGACTCCAAACAGTGCCAAAAAGTGTCTGATAAATAGTGACTAATAGTAAACTTTGAGTTACACTTGTAGATAACCAGTGCAGAGAATTTATGCATTTTGTATATTAACTCCATTTGTTTTTTATTTAATTTTGATGCTTTCCCCATACTTACTCAATTTTTTTTCTTTGCCTTGAAGCAAACAGGACTTTGCAATTATAACTAAACTTATAACCAAAAGGAAAAGAGTATTGATAGATGCTATACCATATTCATTGTATAAAAGACAGGAAAAATTCAATATTGCAAAACAAAGAGGAAATTTTACGTTTTGGTATGTCTGAGATAGTTGGAATTTTACCAATACAAACCTCTGGCATCAGGAGCTTCCTTCCCTTTCTATAATCAAAGACATTTACTATATTGAAAATATCTTTTAGTTTTTACCTTTATATCTCATTTCTATTTTAGGTCATCTTAATTCATTAATTATTTCATTATTTCTGGAATGTCCACAATGAAATTTTTGGATATTTAGAGTATATGTGTGTATGTACATGGAGGTTATGAATGCATACACCTAAGTAGAGAGAGGGAACACATATACATATGGGAGGATAATATAAACTTTGTAATTTCCTACTCTGATAAAACATGAAGCTGATGTTGCTATCAATACTCTAATTGGTCTAATGCACATCTTAACATATTACAGTAAACAGAAAGTCAGTTCCACTTCAGTAATGGTACTGTTCTCATTAACAGTGATCCAGAGAAGAAATTACATTTTATCAATTTAGTCTGCAGCTTATTCCTGGGAAATGTAAGTCATTACTCTGTGTTATATTTGCATATTTAAATATTTATGATCAGTTTCTAAATATTTATACTTCTGTAGATTAACAGTAAATGAAAACCTGCTATTAATGTGTACTCCAATTGAACAATTAAGCTGAATAAATGGTGAGTGATAGGTGCCAGGTTTCTCATTGGTGTAGTGGGAGGTTACAGATAAGCAAGGGGAGGAGGCTAGAATGATCCACGTGGTAGTGGGTTAGATTGGATATATTAATGTGAACTGATGTAGCTTAAGATAGATTCCAAAGCTGGAATATGGAAATATATGTAGATATGCGTACATGCCTAGGATAGTTGCTTTGTCAGCTGAAAGGGCCTAGAAACAACTCTATAGTGATGAGCACATCTGGTGCCCTGATCTTACTTGCTAATTCTGTTCTCCAGTGAATAGAACCCAGGCTCCTCAGATCCTTGAAGGAAGGGTTGATATTATACTGGGACAGGAATTATAAAAGATAAGGCTAGAGCATTTTGTGATGTCAGAAAGTAAGGAAGTAATAAAAACATGTTTTAATAAAAATAAAACTATGTTGCCGAAACTGGTTTGGCTCAGCGGATAGAGCGTTGGCCTGCAGACTGAAGGGTCCCAGGTTCGATTCCGGTCAAGGGCATGTACCTTGGTTGTGGGCACATCCCCAGTAGGGGGTGTGCAGGAGGCAGCTGATGGATGTTTCTCTCTCATCGATGTTTCTCGCTCTCTCTCCCTCTCCCTTCCTCTCTGTAAAAAATCAATAAAACATATTAAAAAAAATAAAAAATAAAAAATAAAACTATATTGATGTATGTTAAAAGGACATAGGAGCCAAATGAAAGAGCTCCAAATGGCCAAAGCTAAACAACAAAGTGAAGTAGCATTGGATTTTAACCTAAAGCATAAAGTAAGTGCCAATGAGTTCATATTAATATAAATAAATCAGGTAAACTAGAATTCCCCTCTCTTTAAGTGTGTATTGCACATATCAGCTGTGAATGGGTGAATTGTGTCCTCCTCAAACTCCATATGTGGAGTCCTAGCAGTACCTCAGAACTTTATTTAGGTTAGGGTCATCGCAGATGTAATTAGTTAAGATGAGGCCATACTGGAGTAGCATGGGCCCCTAATCCAATAAGACTAGAATCTTTACAAAACAGAGAGATTTGGACACAGATATAAGCACAAGGAGAATGCCTAGTGTCTATGCAGGCAGAGATCTAGGTGATGTGCATACAAATCAAAGAACTCCAAAGATGTCAGCAAACCACTGGGAGCTTGGAGAAAGCACGGAGAAGATTCCCCCTTATCACCCTCAGAAGGAGCCAACTCTACCTACATCTTGATCTTAGATATTCTTGCCTTCAGAACCGTGAGATAATACATTTCTGATGTTTAAGACAGCCAGTTGGTGGTACTTTGTTATGGCAGCCCCAGAAAACTAATGCAGTGACTTCCTTTCAAATAATAGGTATGGAAAGAGAAAAAAAAAATGAGTGACTTGACAGTGGAGAAATTAGACAAACACTATCTCAGCCAGATGGTCAGGGTTAACATCAACAGTGATGAGCAGCATTGATAGCATGTACCTTAATTTGATGTGCTGAAAAGAACACTGTACCTCTGTGGGTTTCCTCACAAAAACCCACAACCCCAGTCCAATTGTATGAAAAATATCAGACAAATCCCAATTGAGGAACATTCTACAAAACACTGGACCAGAACTCCCCAAAACTATAATCAAAATCAAAGAAAGTCTTAGGGGCTGTCACAACCAAGAGGAGCCTAAGGAGGCATCTCAATTAAATGTAATATGATGTCCCGGATAGGGTCCAAGAACAGAAAAGAGAGAGACTGGGTTAAAAGTAAGGAAATCTGAGTAAATTAAATACCTTATTTAATATGTCAATATTGGTTGATAATGCATCATATAAAATGTTGATAATAGGGGAAAATAAGAATTCTCTGTGTTCTCAATTTTTATATAAATCCCAAACTGTTTAATAATGAAAAGTTTGTTTAATAAATTAAAAATCTTGGATCAGTAACCCAACTGGTAATGGACTTAAAATGTATAAAGCAAAGTACTGTGAAATATAGCTTTATTTTATAGGAAATTTAGTTCGCAATAATTCCCAAATGCTCATAAAAGTTAATGTACACATTAAATAAAAAATAGTACTGCCATAAATTATTGATATAAGTTACACAGTTCTGTGAGGCAGGATGTATATTTCAAAATGGGCTCCAACAGTTCTTTTTATCCTTTTAAAACCATAACTAATAAATGTTTTTTTCCTTTCAGTTTACTAGGAATCATAATATATTTTGACATATCCTCTGACAGTTACATAAACAACTTGTGGTTCATTTAATTTCAGCTGAACCATTTTTTATGTTCTAAGGTAATGACTTAAGAGAAAATAAAGGAGTATAATAAAATATTTATTAGTAACTTTTTATCTTTTGAATTACATACAAAATGAAACTTGTCTGAGGATTTGGGGCAGACTTGTTCTGTCATTCCTTTCCTTGTCAATTTCAGGCCATTGCTTGTTAAAATCAACATACGAGGCAGTAAAATACCAAGTCATATGTGGTATATTAACTTTCCCAATATTTCAATATATTTTTTTCATAATTACTGTGTGTGTGTGTGTGTGTGTGTTTGTGTGTGTGTGTGTGTCCACAACATTTAAGGTCTATTCTCTTAGCAATTTTCAAATATATAATACAATAGACACTATGCTGTACATTATCCCCAGAACTTATTCATCTTACAATGAGAAGTTTGTACCCTTTGACCAACATCTCCACATTTCCCCACCACCCAGTGCCTGGCAACCACCATTCAACTCTATTTCTATGAATTATATTTGGAGTTAGATTCCAAATATAAGTGTGACTATATGGTATTTATCTTTCTCTGTCTGGCTTATTTCACTTAGCACTTGCCCTCAAGGGCATTGATGTTGTCAGGAATGGCAATATTCCCTTCTTTTTTTTTTACTGCTGAATAACATTCCATTGTCTATATATTCATTCATCTATTGATAGACACAAAATTTTGGCTATTGTGAATAATGCTGCAATGAGTATGGGACTACAGATATCTCTTTAAGATAGAGACAATACTTCTCAGAATTAGTCTCAATTTTTACTCAGAATTCCATATCTGGAAATAAATAATTGCCATCTTGCTTTCTTTCACTAATAATTAAGATTTATTTTTTTTTTAGTGAAGCCACCTAGACTTAATCAGTGAACTGTCAGTTTGAGTGTTTTGGAATAAGAGAGTTATCATAGGAAGTAGACCTTACACAATTGTTGGAAAACACAGGTCCAGAAGAGGGGTTAGACCAGAGATTGAGTCACCAACTACTCAATCAGAGAAGCCATCGATGCAGAGCCAAGAAAGGCGAGTTTCTGGAGAAGCCTATGAGTAGCTACTGAATCAATGAATTTATAGCCAAGTGTGTGGGGAGAGCCTGAGGTCACTGTTGCTCAGAATGTCAGGAGTCTGGAGGGGCAACTGGACACAGAGCAAGCACCTCTGTGCATGTCTGTCCCCATATATGGTTGGGAAAGGGCCTTCACAAAATAATGGACCCTGCTGTATTTCTGCATCTCCAGTGCACACAAGTCCTTTGGACCATCTCTAATTTGGAAGCATATAGGGAAATGGAGCTTCCAGCCTACCCACTTTCACCACAGTGAATGTCCTATGTATGCTCCATTCTTGTAAAAGTCAGATAAAGCTATGAAATGTGTCTGTGCTTGAAGGCTTAGACGAGCTATAGACCAATATGCAGGACTTCGTTAGAACATACCTTTGACCATCTGAGTACTAGAAAACATTCCTTGTTAGACAACTGAATGGGCCTAGATGATGATATTTTAGTGAGGTTCCTACAAATTGGGGTTTTATAAGTGCTCTCATTAGAAATATAAGAAAAGAAACGCTTATGCTGCTACTATGATTCTGTGTATGTCTGGGTGGAGTCAACAAATAATACCTGCAAACAAGTCTATTATGGAGTGGAAATATCCACGGACAGAGCAGAGGAGACAAGGCCACACTGGTACCCTGAGGTTAGTGGTAGAGGACCAAGGAATTCACAGAACACAAATGGGTATAGGAGGAGGTAAACACAAATAGTGTTTAAAAGTGTTAGACCCCTAGACTTTGGAGTCAGGCAGGCATGGGTCTGCAACTCAGCTCCCTTGTTACTGGTTCCTGGACCTGGATCAGTGACTTAGTCCTTCTAAGCCTCACTCTTTACATTCTGTAAGTGTACAGTGCTTTCCACAGAGAAAACACCCCACAGTTGTTATGAAGAATCTATAATAATAAAAGCATAATATGCTAATTAGACCCGACATCCTTCTGGACGACCTTCTGGACAGAGCTGGGGCTGCGAGGGAAGCCCAGGTCCCGGGTGCCAGAGGGAAGCTGGTGCCAGCAGCCGGGGAAAGAAGGCCTACTCTTGCACGAATTTTGTGCATCAGGCCTCTAGTAACAGTAATAAATGTCTGTGCAACTCAATAATGTCTAGCACAAAGTAAGTACATCATAAGCATACACTCCATGAAGGCAGGGATTTTTCTCTGCTTTGTTCATTGCTAGTTCCACAGCTCCTGACACCACCTAGTTACCTTTTATATGATTAATTGATTAATTGATGGCAGCTGCTTGTACTGCTGTTCTTATATTTTTTGTGAATGTAAGGTCCTGAGATACAGGACATTCATAAAGTGAGAGATGGATTTATTTTATTCTTCAACTCACTTAAGCATGTATTGCCCTCAAAATGTTTAGGGAAGACAGCTTTGCTCTTGGGTTTCCAATATACCGGGGGTCTCTATATTCTGAGTTTAGCCATGAGAATCAGTCTTTTCTAACATCCTTACTGCTCAACAGCATTTCCCAAAAAAACTCTTCACATGAATGCTGTCTTAGAGGTTTATGGTGGTCACTTTAGACTTTTGCTTCTGGCCTTGTGCAATGTAGCATTTCTTTGGTGGACAAAATGCTGTTATTTCCCAGCTCCCAGAGGCTATTTTATGACACTTAACGTCATGTGTCATGCTGTCTCCTTTTTCCTGTTAGTCCTAGGAGCAGCAAATGCCAGTGTTGTTTCATGTAACCCTTGCAGTGTCTTGCATATAAAGTGGTGACAAGAATATGCCATTTTAAAGGTTACAGCCAGTTCTAAATTCTAGGGTGAATTGGAACATCCTCCATTTGCTCTTATCACTATCTCTTTAGTGACCCTTTCAAACATGCATATGTAAGACAGCAGAGAAATGAAAATCCAGATGCCTCAGACCAGGCTGTTGTTGCATAGTTAACCATGTAAAAGGCTTTTCATTTTGAATTGTTAGTTTTTGCAGAGATAATTATGTCCTTAACCTATTGATTTTTCTCTGGCTGAGGGATGGTAGTGAGGGTGCATAAAGAGCTGAGAAACAGCCCAGGCAGTGTGGCTCAGTGTTTGAGCATCCACCTATGAACCAGGAGGTCATGGTTCGATTTCCAGTCAGGGCACATGCCCAGGTTGCGACTCTATCCCCAGTGTGAGGTGTGCAGGAAGCAGTCAATTGGTGATTCTCTCTCATCATTGATTTTTCTACATCTCTCTCCCTCTCCCGTCTTTTCTGAAATCAATAAATATATATATATTTTTAAAAAGAGCTGATAAACAATGAATTTATCCCAAAGAAAAGAATTTAAGCCCCAGTAAGATGGAAATAAGCCAGCAGCTGAGAAAGACTTGTCTAGTGGGAGAACTCAAAGAGAATGGCACACATTAGAGCAGTGGTTCTCAACTTTTCTAATGCCGCGACCCTTTAATGCAGTTCCTCATGTTGTGGTGACCCCCAACCATAAAATTATTTTCACTGCTACTTCATAACTGTAATTTTGCTACTGTTAATGAATCGTAATGTAAATATCTGTGCTTTCTGATGGTCTTAGGCTCTACAGCAGCAGTTTTCAACCTGTGGGTCGTGACCCACAGGTTGAGAACCGCTAGCAGTGTCGCCAGCACAACTCTACAGCACAACTGCCTGGAATCACTTATGAGTTACATGTCTTTGGGAAACTTACATAGAAAATGGGGATAATAATAATACCTATATTATAGGATTGGTGGGATCATTAAGTGAATATATATGATCTAGTTCTTACGTGCGTCAGATGTGATTGTATTATCAACACTATGTTTATTCCCACTCCAAGAGTTAATAAAACCTTAAGCATGAGAGCATTGCTCTAGCTGTGTTTGGGGGCCTGTGTCCATGTTTTGGAGTGAAGTATGCTCAGGAGTGAGACAGGGGTGATGAGACAGCTGGAGGTGATCTGTGAGGGAGAGAAAGAAGTGACAAATAAGACGGTGAATTTCTAGGACACAAACAGAGTAATCTCAGAACTACTTGGGAAGAGAATTAGACTTCCTGTAATCATTCAGTATGGGCGCTCAGATTATCATTGTATGTATGTTAAAAGTAATAAGCACCCTAAAGATCTAGAGTAATTTGGGACACTGAAGTTTTAATTACTGTATTAATATCAGTTTATTTAGGTCACAGACATAATTTTTTGATCACCTGTGTGATCTTAACACTTTCCTAGGTGTTAGAGATACAGCCAGAACTCACATTTTGGTTGGGGAGAAAGATCATGAGCAGTACACAAACATATACAGGATAAATACAAATTTGTATTTGTAATAAATACAAATTAAACGGGGCACAATGATACAGAGTAATTACAGAACACATACTTTACATAAGGATATCAGGAAGGGAGTCTCTGAAAAAGAGGTATTTAGACTGAAACCTGAAATATATAACAGAGGAAGCCAATGAAAACCCAAAAGAATAGTTGGAATAGCAAGTGCAAAAGTCCTGAGGCAGGAAAAAGCTCAGTGCATTCAAGACAAAAAGGAGGTCAGTCCGGCTGGAGTTGAGTGTGGCAGGGAGTGTGGTAAGAAGTGATTGCTGGCCAAATAGGCAGAATCCAGGTCATGTTCAACCTTAAAGGAAAAGGTAAAAAATTGTGGATTTTCTTCTAAAACAATGAGAAAATCATTCACAGACTTTAATGGGGGAGGGGGGATGAAATAATATATTTTATGACATAAAATATAGTAGATGAATTGTCGGTGTGTCTAAAGTGAATCATTAAATTTTTTGTATCATTAAAAAATTTTTTTAAATTAATCCTCCTTTTCACTTTATTTACCATCCTATTATTTGATAGACTGAGTAAAGCAGATTGCTCTTAATAATGCAGATGTGCCCTAGCTGGTTTGGCTCAGTGGATGGGGCGTCAGCCTGTGGACTGGAGGGTCCGGTTTCGATTCCGGTCAAGGGCACATGTCCGGGTTGCGAGCTAGATCCCTGGTGGGGGGCGTGCAGGAGGCGGCCAATCAATGATTCCCTCTCATCAATGTTGAGATAATGTTTCTATCTCTCTCTCCCTCTCCTTTCCTCTCTGAAACAAATAAAAATATATTTAAAAAAATAATAATAATGTGGATGTGCCACACCCAATCAGTTGTTCTAATTCAGGCCTGAATTGAACAAAAAAGCTACCTCTCCTTAAATAAAAGCAGATTCCCCCTGTCTGAATGCCTTCTAGTGAGGGTATTGGCTTTTTCCTGCATTCAGACTGGAACTAAAGCATCACCTTTTCCTGAAGGCCAGTGGCTACGTCTACACCATTGGCTCTCCTTAGTTGTCAGTCCTTCCTACTTGTACTGGAAGAATGCCATCACTGTCCTAGTCTCCTGCTTGATGAATGCAGATATTGGGATACGTCAGCCTCCATAAATGCAGGATCCAATCCTTATAATAAATCTACATATAATCCCACGGGTTCTGTTTCTCTGAAGGATCCTAATTCATAAATGAGGTTCTGGCTAATGTAAGAAAAAGTAATTAAAACTTATCATCCTAAATATTAGCCATCAACAATCACTACATGCTTGGCATCAATCATGTATTCTTCTATAAATGGTTTATTGACCCACTGGGTATAAACTGTGTGTTTCACATTAGCTTGAGTAAAAACATAATCCATAGTGATGCATTGTATTCTCTCCCAACTAATTATGATATGTCCACCAAATTGTTAGGGATCTGGAAGAGACAGATAATAGTAAATTGATAAAACATGTGGGTGATGAAAAGCTTGTGAATGATGCAGCGGAGGGCAAAGGGAAAAAATGACCTCAACATATCTGAAGGGGTTCTTTTTTAGTCAGAATGAACAAATTAGGATTCAATATGAAAAAATTTCCATATTGGTATAGCATGAAATGAAAAAAAAAATTCTCTTAAGATATAAGCAGTCTTAGAACAAGGTGTGACTGTCTTTTTCTGGGTGAAAACTACTCTTTTTGTGTTTAACAGGAAGATTTGGTACCGAATAACAGCATTTCTTCAGTCTAGAGCACTGTCATAAATCTATAGGACTTAGCCATTGATCAAAGAAACAAAATCAATGCCATTGAAAGGCACTCTAAATTTTCCCTGTCCTCCATACATTAAGAAACAGAACAATTAGTAAACTGTGAGGGCTTGAATACCAGTAAAGAATAATTAGAATACTTATATTTTAAGATTAAGATTTAAATGTAAGAATATCTGATCTGATTACCTCTCTTTCGGATTGCTTCTTTTCTCCCCAAGGTATTAAATATATGACTACTTCTCTTTCCCTCAAACACATTAAAACATAAGCTATTTTTTCTTAAACTTGCTATTTATTCTCAAAGAAGACAGGGATAGTTCTTGGTGTTACAAGAATTCTTTCTTGAACTTCATACGCTGTTGTTGGTCTACTGACAACAAGCAGAAAAACATGCACAGGACCTTGCATGACATCTGCTGGTTAACGGTGTACATGATGCAAAAACTCTTTCTTCCCCCCAGTATATCAGTAGATAACTTTCCCAAGGCTACCCAATGTCCTCAGGCCTGGAAGGTTTCTTTCACCCAAAGTGTCTCATAGGGTCTGTTCTTTTTCCTTTTTTTAAACTCTTGTAGTCTCTGTTTATTTTCATAAAAAAATATGTTTTGACGGCCCTAGCCAGTTTAGCTCAGTGGATAAAGCATTGGCCTGTGGACTGAAGGGTCCCAAGTTCGATTCTGATCAAGGGCACAAGCCCGGGTTGCGGGCTTGATCCTCAGGAGGCAAACGTCAGTGATTCTCTCTCATTGTTGATGTTTCTATCTCTCCCTCTCCCTTTCTCTCTGAAATCAATAAAAATATATTAAAATATACACTGAGTGGCCAGATTATTATGATCTCTGAACACATAATAATCTGGCCACTCAGTGTATATCCTATATAATAAAAGGCTAATATGTAAATTGTCCCCTCGACCAGGAGTTCGACCATCAGGCAGGCCAGCCAACTGCCCATGTCCCCTCCCCCTGGCCAGGCTGGTCAGACCCCACCCATGCACGAATTCATACACCGGGCCTCTAAAATAGAGGCCTACAAAATAGAGGCCTATATCTGATTATTTTCTTGAGCACTAGGGCCATTCCTCTGAAACACATTAAGTTGGTAAATCAGCAAATGGAGCCAGCTTGAAAGTTGAGTTCTAGTAACACAAAGGTCTGTGGTAGGGTTGTAATTATGACAATATCTAGTCATGTGAGTGTCCCTATCCTCCAAATTAATATTTTGTTCCTGGGGGTAATTTTTGTGTATTGCTTCATTAAAAGTTGAGCTCTATGAGATCATGGTAGTTGGGTTTTTGTTGTTGTTGTTGTTGTTGTTTTTTGACTGTTTTATCTGTTTCTAACTGAATATGTAGAATGGAATATATGTATAGTAGCTCATCAATAAGGACTTATTAAATTGAAGAAGTAATTGGGTTATCATTTGAAGGCAAAAATTAAGGGGTGAATGGATGGGTGGATGGATGAATAATCATTGATTATTTAAATAATCTAATAAATTCTTAGATTATTTTCTTTAATCTATTCTTAGATGCTATCTTATGAGACACAGTGATATGCACTAAGGTGCAGTCAGGAAAAAAATGGGCCCCTAAAGAGATGTGCTGTGATAGAGAAGGATTCTACTTAAATACATTTAACCTATATATATTGTATAGCAATAAAGAAGTACATTAAACCTCCTGGTCCTTGCAAGATTAAAAACAGTTTATATATTAATTACAGCAAACATAAAGACAATTGAATCTCTATTCTATCTTTTGAATAAATTACTTAACTTCTTTATGTTCCTATTTCCTCATCTATTTAATAGGATACTGCATAATATACTGGTTAAGAGCAGTGATGTACTGGTTATAAACTGTCTCTCCAGGAAAAAAAAATAAAAGCCAATTTATACCGTTTGCTGATTCCTGTGGTGTAAAGACTCACACTCAACTCCTCATCTATCTGTTGCTGCCATAGCAATTTCCTTCTCATAATGCATCTCTCTGACTGTGCTCCTATTTTTACATCTATTTCTCTGACTTCAGTTAAGGCAAGGTTCTTCACTTTTAAGGATACCTGTGATTAGACTGACCCACCTGGTTAATCCAAGATAATCTTCCCAGGGTCCTTAATCTTAATTGTATCTACAAAGTTCCTTTGCCATGTAAAGTAACATATTTACAAGTTCCAGATATTAAGGCATTGACAACTTTGGGAAGTCATTCTTCTATCTACAACACCCCCTACAGCCAATTTCAAACTAAGACTAGGACATCAACTGGTTTATGAGCCAGAAAAGAAAAACCAGTTCCTGCTATCAGAATTTAGAGCATGCATTCCTGAGTCAGAATGCTGGATTTATCTTGATTCTGTCATATACTATATGACCTTGAGCAAGTTATTTAATCTATATGTAAGTAAAAAGTAGTATTTTTGGGTTATTTGTGAGAATTTTTAACAGAGATAAAACATGCAAAGGAATTAGAAAAGTCAAGTCCTTATACATGTTAACCATTATTTTAATGTTTGTATCATCTTTTCTCTTTTTAAAAAAAAAATTTTTATTGGTTTCAGAGAGAGGAAGGGAGAGGTAGAAAGAGATAGAAACATCAATGATGAGAGAAAATCATTGATCAGCTGCCTCCTGCATGCCCCCCATTGGGGATCAAGCCCATAACCTGGGCATGTGCCCTGACCTGAAATCAAACTATGACCTCCTGGTTCATAGGTCGATGCTCAACCATTGAGCCACACCAGCTGAGCTGTATCATCTTTTCCATTGTTATTAGGAGAAAAAACATTCCTTATCCCAGTACACTAAAACATTAAATTCCCATGTATTCAGCTTTTATTTAAAAGCTCAAAGCACCTGCTTTTCTCCCAAGCAACATGTAGTTTATGTTCATAATATTTACTCTGAAAGCTATCAAGAGGCTTATGAGCCTTCTGAAATTTTAAAGAAAGATGCAATCAGTTTTGCAGTGTTTGGCTACTTCTAATGTGTACCAGTCACATTTTGGTCTATACTGTTTAGAATATTCTGATAGCTACAAGATTGAAGCTTAAGAAGAAAAAAGGACTTTAAAGTAGATAATAAAGCTGGAGTTAAAAGGTCATGCAATATATAGCCTTGAAAGAGAGAAAAAGACTAATTTATTTGGAATATACTCCTCTCAGTTGAGACGTGAGTGAAACACGAGGGAGGGGCTGAAGGTACCAGAAGACAATGCTCTTCTGTGATCTACAGAATTCTGACAGGCATTATCTGGGGCAAAGGCTAACTTACAACATTTTGTGTGTGTGACAAGAGGTTGGAGAAAATACCCTATGTCTCTTTCTCAAGCCTTTGGACCAAAGATTCCTCAAAGATTTTTCTCAAGTATCTAAAATATCCCATATCTTTGGAGCCAGAACAAGAATTGTGTTCCAGTTGGGACACAATTCACTCAATCACTTAATTAATTGCTCAACAAATATTTATCATGAAAATCCAAAAATTATTCAAAAAAGAAGCCAAACTAGGATAAAGGATGTATGAGGCCCAGATGGGATCCGCGAGTTGGCTTGCTGCTCCAGCTACAGGGTAGCTCCTAGGGCCCTAAGGCCATGAGTGCGTCAGGTACGGACTCTGCCTAGTCCACATGATGGATGTAGAAGTGTGTGGAAGACACATCCCTGATCCCTAAAAATCTATGAATAAGGTGGGGAAAATATGAGATCTGTCCACATGGAAGAGCTAAATGATGTTAAAAGAAATGTCCAGCAATCATAAAAATTTAAAAGGTCTGGCTTGTTATTCAGTGACTCATGAACCAGGAAGCATCTGCTATAGAAAATAGAAAAGCGCTTCAAAGTGAGAGAATTTCATAGACCAAAGTGAGCAGGAACGAGGACGTTATTCAGGGCATTTGCTGATGGGTTAAAGCAGGCTTACTTCCCTCATATGGAGCAAAGAGAAGTCTTGGGTCTGGGTCAGGTGATTTGTCTGAGCAGGCAAGCACGGGTTGCTTGGGCTAGGTCTTCCTTCTCCGGGAGAGCTAACCACAGAAAGTTAGCTAAGTTCTGGTTTAATTTATGTGGACTTAGCATACAAGCCTGTATTTTGAGCCTAGTCTGGATGCTTGAACAGTAATAACAGTTGAGTGATCTAAAAGAATCACAAAGCAGCATGTGGCTAAACAGAGATGTGGGTGAGAGAGACACACACAATGAGTTCAGAGGAGAGCACTGTGGTTGGAAAAGCCACAAAGGAGGGAAGAATGGACAAATGTTTCATTTGGCTAGAGGTCTGAAGGGAAGAGTTTATTCCAGGTAGAAATAATTAGCGTGTGCAACAGGCCAGTGCTGTGTGTGATGTTTGGGAGATATGAGGAAAGCCCTTGGACTGACCTCTCTTCCTTTTTAGTATTGTCCCCTTTCAATCCCAGGTAAGATTTCCATTTCAGTCACCTTACACCATGCTTTCCAGCTTTTCTTTTGAGAAAAAATCAGAACCAACCATAAAAATAAGCCATAGTTTGTTTTTGTTTTTTATTTTCCTCGTGTCAAGTTCTTGGCAAGGCCTCTGTTCAACACCTAGAAGGCCTGGGGTGGGGCGTGGCATCTGTTACTGGTGGTCCTGGTGCCACTGTCACCGATGTACACTTGCTGACTTTCCAGCTGCCAGGGAAAGTATTTTTGCAGAGTCCAGGGAGAGATGGATGTATTTTCAAGTATGTCTCTGGTGTTCAATTGTAAGATTAATGAATGGAACAGATATTTCTACTAAGAAAAAAAAAATGATAGAAAGAGTGTCCTTCTCCAAAGCAAGAAGCACATCCATCAGTCTCACACTCCAGCTGGATCTCAGGGTGAGCGCACTTCTCTTACCTGCTTGGCCTCTGCATTGATCCAGTGCCTCCTGCTGGGTAGCAATCATCATTCAACAGTAGTGCCCTTTGTAGTCAGCCTGCACTTTGACTCCCAATTTACAGGATAAGCCTGCTCAAAAGTGATGTTTTTTTTAAAAGATCATTGATGTTTAGATTTTTTTACTCTTCAAAAGAAAAAAAAAAAAGTCATGGGGATGTAAAGTTCAGCATAGGGAATATAGTTAATAACATTGTAATAACTATGTATGAGGCCAAGTGGGTGCTAAATTTACCAAGGTGATCACTTCGCAAAATATATGTGTCAAATCATTATGTTGTTTACCTGAAATAATATATTATTGTATGTCAACTATAACTGAAAGTACATTTTTTAAAAAAAGAAAGTAAAAAATCAATTCAAGTGATATACTAACTTCAGAAATGCTGAAATGTGAGTCTTAGAATCAGATAAATACATTATTTTTATTTAGTTAGTTTTAAATATATTTTTATTGATTTCAGAGAAGAAACATTATAGATAGAAACATCAATGATGAGAGCGAATCATTGCTTAGTTGTCTCCAGTATGCCCCGCACTGGGGATCCAGCCACAATCAAGGCATGTGCTCTGACCAGGAAACAAACCTTGACTTCTTGGTTCAGAGGGCAATCACTGAGCCACATCAGCTGGTCACATTACTTTTAATACTGACAAAATTGTTTCCCTGAATCCTGGGCAGATACTAATTGCACTTCTGATCCATCTACATGCTGAGAACCAAGATCAACAGTAATTAATATAAATGTAAGAAGTCCTGTCAGAAGGCTGAACTGGGCTCTTTGATATTCACAAGGTGAATATTTGCATTTTATTACCTACTGCTGACTCAATGGCCTAAAGCAAACTCCCCCAAACCTGATAATCTTATTGTTTACTAAACATTACCATTGATATGTCTGTTTGCATTCCTAAAAGGCAATTGTGTATTCTAGTAAATAAAAGCAGATGGGAACAGAGACTCAGTGGAACTTGACTACTACAGTTAAGCTTTCCCTGACTTCCCCCCATAATTCCAAATTAATATTTCTTGCCTTGTGTGTCAATTTGTGCGTCAGCTCTTTCTCCAAGCCTTTGAACCTGAAAGCCACGCTGGCCGTGGTTTTTCACATCTACAGAAACTGACATAGAGGTATCCTATCTAATAAAAGAGTGATATGCAAATTTACCATCACTCCAACACATAAGATGGCTGTCCCCATGTGGTCAAAGATGGCAGCCCCCATGTGGATACAATATGGCCACCACAAGATGACCAGCAGGGGAGGGCAGGTGGGAGGGAACAGGCCTACAAGGGAGGGCAGTTGTGGGCGATCAGGTCAGCAGGGGAGGGCAGTTGGGAGGGACCAGGCCTACAAGGGAGGGCAGTTGGAGGCGATCAAGCCTGTAGGGGAGGGCAGTTAGGGGTGACCAGGCCAGCAGAGGAGGGAAGTTGGGGGTGACTGGGCCTGCAGGGAAGGGCACTTGGGGGGGACCCAGGCCTGCAGGGGAGAGCAGTTGGGGGGGACAGGCCTGCAGGGGAGGTCAGTTAGGGGCAAACAGGCTGGCAAGGGAGCAGTTAGGCATCAATCAGGCTGGCAGGGGAGTAGTTAGGGGGTGATCAGGCTGGCAGGCAGAAGTGGTTAGGGGCAATCAGGAAGGCAGGCAGGCAAGCAGTTGGGAGCCAGCAGTCCTGGATTGTGAGAGGGATGTCCCAGATTGGAAAGGGTGCAGGCTGGCTGAGGGACACCCCGCTGGAGCACGAATTTCGTGCACCAGGCCTCTAGTTGCATTATAATTCTTCCACATTAGAGTGTGATCTTTTTGAGGACAAAACTGATGCATTCATCTCTTTAAGCCTGCTAACAGTAGGTACTCAATAAATGTCTGTTGATTAGTGTAATGGATAGATGGAGAGAGAGATGGACAGGTGAGGTATACTTGGCTTTAATACCAGAGTCAAGTAGCCCTCAACATGGAGACGGTGTGAAGAGGTGCAATCTCACTTGACCTAAGTCCCAGAGATGTAAAGATAAATAAAACATCTCTCCAATTCTCACAGAGTTGGTTATCTAGCAGATAAATGATGCAATAGTGAGTTTGCTCCTTTAATTTGCCTTCTGGAAACACTTCCTAGAAGTGGAAATTCTAGCATCTTTTTGGAAATTTGTGCCTGATTGGTGGTCACAGCTGCATCTTTTTAAGCCAGGAATAAGCAGGTGCCAGGTGAGGTGATATAGGGAGGTGAGTGACTGCCCTTGGCCTCAGTTGGGATGAACCATGCCTAACTTAGCTTTATATGGTAAGTTAGAGTGACTCAGAGCTTTCCCAGAAACCATGCCTGGGACAATTGCCAGGCTGAGAAGCATTTAAAAATATTATAGAGTGTCTTTTAGTCACTCCTCTTCTAAAAAAAAAAAAAAAAAATCCTATGCTATAAAATAGAACTTTTTACCTTTCTATGTTCATCTGAATTTATTATCTTTTTCCTTTAGTAATGAAAATAATGGTAATATATTTTACTTACACAACTTTTGTCTAAAAATTGAGTTTCATATATGTTTTATAAATGATTTTAGTGAAAATATATGAAAAACTTTCATAAAGAGCAGCCTTACAAATAGGCAAATTTAATAACCTTTCTGGTAAGAATTGAAAGAGGCCAGGAAGGCCTCTTGCCCACCCTGCCACCTGCCACTTGCCAAAATGTCTGAATTTGCTCATAGAAATCTATATATTTTAACATTTAACTTTTTCAGGCTTTCATAGGCCCTTTCTGAGTGTGGTAACACATATTAGTGTCAAATAGTGGTCTTCCAATTGAACTGGCCAGGCGTGTGGCACGTGACCCACCAGGGCATCATCATCTTCTCTCCTTCACCCTTAGATTGGTCATAGCACTCAAGACCTCAGACTCCTCAGGACAGGGGAGAAATTGGCCTGGGAACTGGCCTGCAAAATGCTACCTATGGGCTCTGCCAACTCTAGCAGAACTAGTAGAGATGAAGAGATTCACCTACCTTGAGCTCAATAGAAGGTAATGCAAATGATCACAGAAAAAAAATGCCCAAGATAATTTTGGATTTATCAATTATCAAAATGTTAAAGTCACTCTAAAGGAAAATCTGGGCTTCTCAACCCTTGAGAGAAATTAGTAACATAAAATTAAAGAAAAGTGCAACGAAGCTTGCATCATCATATAAATTGATTTTGTGAATAAATGCTTCATACCCATTTTAGATAGTCATATAGGATCCCAAGGGCATTGAAAAAAGGTATATGCTCTGCACTAATGAAGCTTCCAATCAGAGGAAAAGTTATATTGTTGAGCTATAGAGTCATAAAACACCATTAAAGAATTGAGTAAAAATGTAGACCCAGGACCAAGAAATTCAGAATTTTCTCAAATAAATTTCTAATTGCATGGCATAGTATAATCACTTAACTGTTTTTGCTGCAGTATTCCCCAAACCTCCGTATTCCCATATCACCTTCACAATTTTTATCATTTCTTCATAATACTTGTATAATTATTTAAATGATATTTAAAATCAAAATTTTTATTTTTAAATAGATGTTTTATTTTAGAGCAGTTTTAGATTTATAAGAAAAATGTGAATATGGCACAGAGAGTTCCCATATACCCCACATCTGATTTCCTCTATTATTAAGACCTTACAGTAGCAATCTGATGCATTTGTTACAATTAATGAACTAAAGGCCATAATTTACTGGGATTTTTATATGTTTTACTTTATGTCATTTTTTGTGTTCCAAGATCCCATTCAGGTTACTATATTACATAGGCTCCTCTTGGCTGCACCAGTCTCTCAGAATTTCTTTGTTTTTGATAACATTGACAGTTGGGAAAATAAGGGTCAGGTATTTTGTAGAGTCTCTCAATTGGGCTTTGTTTGATATTTTCCTCATGATTAGATTGGATTTATAGGTTTTTGTGAGCAAGGCCACAGAGCTTGGTCTTGCTCATCATACAGTGTCAAGATTACATGCCATCAATATGACTTAGTTCTGTTGCTGTTAACGTGTTTGTTTTTCACTTCAACCTCAAATAACAAGTAGAATTCATATCACACTTTGGGTGAGCTTTTTATAGTTTTCTAATTCATTTCTCACTCTTTTTTTCTCTTAGTGTTTCAGTTTCAGTGAATTCTGTTGACCTATTTTTAAGTTCACTGATTCTATCCTCTGCTCTGTTGGATGCCCTGATGAGCCCATGGAAGGAATTCTTATCTCTGTTTCTATAATTTTATATCTAGCATTTCCACTTGACTTCTTCCTATAGTTTCCATCTCTCTGCTGAAATTCTCCATCTATTTAGTCATATTATCCAACTTTTCCACTAAAGCCTTTTACGTATTAATTGTGCTTATTTAAATTGTCTGATGGGTCATATGTGAATATGATTTTATTTATTGTTTTGTCCATTGATGGCATGTTGTTTTTTTGTTTACTTCTTGTGTGTCTTGTAATTTTTGTTGAAAGTTTAACATTGTGTATAGGACAGTGGAGGCTGAAATAATTAATATTTATGCCTGGAAGTGAGCACACCTCTTCTGCTGCTCTTCTAATGTAAGGGGGAGGAGAAATTTTTTTCCACTTTCAGTGCATTGCTGGCTGCAATTTCTTCTAGTATTACCTTGTGCTTGTGGGGAGGGCTGGTTTGCTGAAGGACTTTTCATAATGTTCTGTTCCACCCTCTGCTTTAGATCTTCCTATGCACCTGTGCTTCAGAGAAGCTTTCTCTCCAAGCTTTTGTCTATCTCCCAACAGAAGACTGCTGCTTCTTGTTACTGAGTGGTTGCTAGTCCGATGGTAGAGGGAGGCAGGTTCATTGTTGCCTTGATCCTGGCTCAATCTTAGACAGACTCTCTGTATCACTGCATCTCTGGTCCTTCAGTGATCTTTCCCCTCCCCCAGTGGCAGGAGACTTCACGGTCTTGGCGCAGGGGATTTCCTGCCCCTGCCAACATGTAGAGAGTATTGTCCTATTTCTTTTTCTAAGCCACAGCGAGTCTTGATCTGTGACCTGGGTGTAGCAAGATTTGCTCCCCTTCTCCCAGTAACATAAGGCTTGCCCTGTCAAGGGGAGAAGCATCCTGGTGGACTTCCTGTCTTTCCCTAGTCGAGACCCCCTCCACTCCTCCACACCTGCACCATGAGGGAAGCCTTTTCTTTTTTCTCAGCTGTTCTAATCTTTCTGTGGGCAGCCAGTAGAAAGCCATGAAAAAGAGCCTCTGAGTGGGTGAAAATCCCCTGTGTCTTCAGCTCAAAGGGGCTCTATACTTGCCCCCACTTCACTTTTAGGAACTTTTCACTAAAAACTTTTTAGCTAAGTTCTTCCTATCAACTTGTGAGGAAGCCCCATCTTCCACCTGTGATCTTCCTTGTGGGTCAGTACCTATGGCCTGTCGTCCTTTGTGGATTAGATGATGAACCTGAAACCCCATCTCTCCAATGGATTCAAGAAAACTTTGTAGATTATCTTGCTTTTTATGATTGTTAGCATATAAATAGTGCCTTTCCCAGATTTTTATATCCTATGCAGAAGCCAGAAGTTGCCAATACATTGTAAAATCCTATCTAAAGAAGAGTAATATGCAAATTGACCGTACCTCCGCTATATCCACAAGCCACGCCTACCAGCCAATCAGGAGTGAGTGTGCAAATTAACCCAACCAAGATGGCTGTGGCCATGGAGAGAGCAGGAGGCTTGGGTTTCCCCGGCAATGGAGGGAGCCAAGCTTTCCACACACTCTGGCAGGCCCAGGCCTCCACTCAAGGCTACAAAGTTTCAATTATAGAAGGTAAATAAATCCCAACAAAAATGGTGGCAGCCACGAAGCTGGAGAGAGCAGGAGGCTTGAATTTCCCCGGCGATGGAGGAAGCCAAGCTTTCCACACACCCTGGCTGGCCCAGGCCTCTGCTTAAGGCTACAAAGTTTCAATTATAGAAGATAAATAAATTCCAACAGAAATGGCTGTCATCACGGAGCAAGCAGGAGGCTTGGCTTTGCTCCAGGCTACAAAGTTTCAATTATAGAAGATAAATAAAATCCCAGATACCAGGGCCTCTGCTTGAGTCACGGGGGGTGTGGGGGGATGGGGGGGTGCATGGCTGGCCTGCAAACCACCACAGGCCCCTCGCCCAGGCCGCCCCACACCCCAAGGGAACCACCACCCTGATCCAGGACACCCTTCAGGGTAAACCAGCTGGCCCCCACCCATGCACCAGGCCTCTATCCTATCTAATAAAAGAGTAATATGCAGATTGACCATCACTCCAACACACAAGATGGCTGCCCCTATATGGTCAAAGATCCTGCCCCCATGTGGACACAAGATGGCTGCCACAAGATGGCCAGCAAGGGAGGGCAGTTGGGAGGGAACAGGCCTACAAGGGAGGGCAGTTGGGGGTGATCAAGCCTGCAGGGGAGGGCAGTTAGGGGTGACCAGGCTGGCAGAGAAGGGAAGTTGGGGGAGACTGGGCCTACAGGGAAGGGCAGTTGTGGGGGACACAGGCCTGCAGGGGAGAGCAGTTGGGGGTGACCAGGCCTGCAGGGGAGGGCAGTTAGGGGCAAACAGGCTGGCAGGGGAGCAGTTAGGCATCAATAGGGCTGGCAGGGGAGTGGTTAGGGGGTGGTCAGGCTGGTAGGCAGAAGTGGTTAGGGGCAATCAGGAAGGCATGCAGGCGAGCAGTTGGGAGCCAGCAGTCCTGGATTGTGAGAGGGATGTCCAACTGCCCATTTAGATCGGGCCTAAACGGGCAATCAGACATTCCTCGAGGGGTTCCAGATTGGAGAGGGTGCAGGCTGAGCTGAGGGACCCCCCCCCCCCCCGCATGAATTTCGTGCACTGGGCCTCTAGTAATGTATAATGTATAAAAAACATTACATAATAGTTTTTTAAGTATTTATCCATAATCACCTGTAATCATCTAGTTTACCACCAACATTATGTCACTCTTTTAAAAATGCTACTATGCTGGAAGATAAATAGGTTTGATATCAAGACACCTGGGTTCTAGATCTGCTTTGCAATGATTAGTTGCATAGCCTATGGAAAATTATTTAAACACTCTGGACTTTAGTCTTCTCATGTGCAAAATAAAGATGTCATATCACATTGATCTCTAAAATCCTTTCCAGCTCCAACTTCTGTTATATTTTGTATGTTTGGTAATAAACATTTTTACTTGCTTTTAATTGTATGTACATTGTTTACTGAATAAAGAGTTGAAATTAGAACTCAGAGAAAGAAATTTTCTCTATAAGCAAATTACTTTCTGGCACCAACTTATATGCTATATAAATTGCAATAAATAGTAAGTGTTAACTTTAGGAAGTAAGATATTAATTATCCCACATAGAGTGCCTGTATTTTAATGGCTGAGGAGTTCATTAATTTTAGCAATGGATTGAATTATTGGCAACTTGTAGACAGCGGTAACTGCACAAATTGAAAAATTGTTAAAAAGTGAGTTTTTTTTTTCCCTAAATAATATCCATGGAACTGTGCCTCAGATTTCTAAGCAGAAGATGAGTTTATAATTCACATGAAAAAATCAAATTACCCAGAATCTGAATGTTTTCTTAAAATATATATATTTATATGCTCATTTGTTATTCATTTTTATACTAATGATTGTTTATATTAGTCTTATCAAGACTTCAGTTTAAGTCTTGATTTAGGCATAAATAAAAATTACTTATTGAATTTTTACTATAATAAGGTAGCACAATATCTATACTAATAAAAGGGTAATATGCAAATTGGTCAGGATGCCCTCACAGTAACAATGAAAAGCAGGCTGCATGGGGCAACCAGGCCGGCAAGGAGGTTAGTGAGGGGCAACCAGGCCAGCCGAGGGGGCATTGAGGGGTGACCAGGCCAGCAGAGGGGGCAGTGAGGGGCAACCAGGCCAGCAGGAGGGGCAGTTGGGGGCAACCAGGCTGGCAGGGGGGAAGTTAGGGGTGACCAGGCGAGGAGAGAGGGCAGTTGGGGGTGATCAGGCAGGCAGACAGGTGAGCAGTTAGGAGCCAGCAGTCCCAGATTATGAGAGGGATGTCCAACTGCCGGTTTAGGCCCAATTCCCGGGGATTGGGCCTAAACCGGCAGTCAGATATCCCCCAAGGGGTCCCAGATTGGAGAGGGTGCAGGCTTGGCTGAGGGGATCCCCCATGCACAAATTTCGTGCACTGGGCCTCTAGTTTAATATAATTTACAATAGGGGAAAATATGTGCTACCCTATTTATTCCTTTATTTGTTATCTTACAGGTCTCCAGAAGCAATATTGAATTTTTAAACTACGTTGGGTCTCCTTTTCTAGTTTTAGTTGGTAAATGTTGACATAGAATTTGTGTGAATGTCAGATGTTACATTAGAAGTATTTTTGTTTATGTAGGTGAAATACAGGCTGTTATCTGACCAGATGGCTGACCTATCATACTGAACATCTAGTGCTCCAGCTGATGGACAGGGTGGCTTCTAGATGAAATGTGAGGTACATATCCCTCAGTTCCAAAAGCAGACTCAGACTCTAGGTCCTTCTAAATGTGCTGGTCCCAACCCCTTCCCCTCCCCTTTGTGCTGTCGTGTCAAACCCAATCCAATTTTTTGAGTACCCACTGTGCACAAAACAGCAAGCATAATGATACAGTGATGCAAATAAATATGTAAGTAAGACAGTTTTTGTTTTTAACATGTTTACAATTTCAGGAAAACAAAGACAAGTACTCAACCCGGTAAGGATGAGTGTCAAACCCAATACAGACAAGCTCTGTATACTTTCAAATAGTGTGCCATGCATTTTTGTAGTGCTTTATAGCAAATGATTCTATAACCAACTGATTGTCAGAATTACCTAGTAACTGAATTGAATTCACTAGAGCTACTGAAACACTACCATCATCACTTTTTGAGAACCATTGTACTGACAGTTAAACTAAAGAATGCATCAGTGACAGCTCTCTGTGGCACAATTTAGAGTAGCAAAATGACATGAGAAGGTAAAATTTAATGTATATTTTCATTTGTCCATTCATGTAGCTTGATGTTTACCTGCTCAGGTGCAAAGGTAATTAGAGATAAACTTGACCAGCACCCCCAGTGCTGTTGCTACCAGACCCGTGACAGTGTTCGCACAACCAAAATGGTCCTGGTGGGTGGAATATGCCCTGATCTTAAAGCCTTTATTATACTCATCCTTCGGGGAGGGAGTTCATGTCTCCTGCCATAAATCCTTCTGGCAGATAGAGGAAGCCTATCAATTCTATTCAGAAGAATGTTTTCCATGTTTAATATAAAATACATAAAATTACAGAGGAGAAATTATATTGAAATACAGGCCATATTATATTTTAAATTAAGATGAATATGTGTTCTCATAAAATAAAATCTAACGAGATGAAAATAACCAATATCATGTCAAAGTATTTATATGGATCAAACACATTTCAAAATATCTGAAACAAGTGTGCAGTGTTATGAAAATATCTCTGATTTTTATTGTGGCAAAGTCAGGTACTACTAATTTTTCTCGTTTGTTGCCTACATTCAGATTAAAAATAAGGATACAATTTTTTAACCCATCCTTTTTTATTTTTTGCAAAGTCTCTGAATTCTATCCATAGATGCCTTTGAGATCTATGGACGCTAGGCTAAGGAATCTTCTTCTAGAGAGCAATGGCTCTCCAGATGCGATCCTTAGACCAGCAACATCACAATCACCTGGGATGTTGTTAGACATGCAAATTCACAGGTCCCACCCCAGACCTACTGAGTCAGTAACTGGGGGTGAGGCCCAGAAATCTGTTTCATCAGATGGGGATGCACACACGTTTAGGAACCACTGGCCAGCAGTCAATTCTACTCAGAAAAAGAAAGAAAGAAAGAAAGAAAGAAAGAAAGAAAGAAAGAAAGAAAGAAAGAAAGAAAGAAAGAAAGAAAGGAAGGAAGGAAGGAAGGAAGGAAGGAAGGAAGGAAGGAAGGAAGGAAGGAAGGAAGGAAAGAAAGAAAGAAGGAAGGAAGAAAGAAAAGAACTTCCAGAATTAAGGAAAGGGAAGCGAAGCAAGATACATAGTCAAGAACTGGAGCAAAATGGAGCCTTCTTAGAGTTTCCTGCAAAACTCCTTGCACAGGAAGATGCATGCAAGAATTATTGAACAACAGAAAAACAGAAGAAGATTTGGAGACCTTCTATTCCAGAAGCAGTTCATGTTAAACAATAACTTAACAATGTTAAAATAATTATATTGAAATCTGTTGACTTTAAGAAAAAAGGTTTTGATTGAATTTGAATATGTGAATGAACGAATTGTGTCATTATCAACTTTGTGTTATGGATGTATGTACAGATGGAAGAAGAATAACATCCCTCACACAGCATATATGCTATTCCAAATATATCCAATTCTTCATCTTCAAATGAAAAAATAATGAGAGAGGGATATTAAGGTACTTGCCAGAGGTCAACAGTGAATTAGTTTCAGATCCTGAACTAGACAGACACTCTATAGACATCTGATGCATAATCTAATATGGAAACTTTCACCTATGTCACAGCCCAGTCTATGCAATTTTCATACACTCTAACCCAGACTCTCTCCAAAAAGCAGAATTGTTCCTCTGCAAGAGTTTGCAAACTATGTAAATAATGCCCTTATTGAGCAGGTAAATTCAATGATGAGAAGCAGGAATTTAACTTCTGTACATGTTATTCAAAACAGGCAAGTCACAAACATACATGACATAAATGATTCTCTTTCAGGAAGACAACTTGAGACATTAATTGAAACAATGCCACTGAATCCAAAGTTAAGTACATTCCCAAATACACAGGAAAAGTAAAGAAGAAGGGGGTTCTTTTCTTGAATGGAGACATATAATTCAATGTAACAAGTCAAAATGAAAGAAAAGGACATTAAACCTGGGTGGAGGGCATCCTGACAGTACATATGAATGAATACTGCAGCACACTTGGAGGGAGACACTAGAAGAAGATCCATTATACTTTGGTAGCATAGAATAGTTTCTCATGGCAAGGTGTCACTTCATAAAGCTGTTGGTTGGATGACCAATTTGTTACTTTTGTGCCCAATTTTTGCATTTTGTGAATTTAGCAAACTTTTAAGATCATGCTGTATAAACACTTTATACAGCTTGTTGTCCAAACCCCTCTAGTAATTCCAAGTAACATTTCACATAGATCTTGAAATAGAAAATAATTCTCTTAAAATAAAGGTCATTTATTTCCCATGTATTTTATTTGACATTTTATTATAGAAATGTATTATAAATAGAAAAACACAAAATTATTCATGAAGCTATTGCTACAGAAGATTACTAAGGTTAAATAAAGACAATCTTGTATAAAAATTATGGGGAGTTGTCAAAAATATGTCAACTATTCAAAGAATATTTAACCTATGAGACACAGATAAGAACAGAGGAAAAGAATAAATGAGGGGAGATCAAGGCTATTGTAGGAACTATGTGCATTGAAGTAAAAGACTATGATAATAAAAGTGCTCATAAATTTGCTCACACTATTCTCATGGGAAAGCTTTTGAACAGACCTGAGTCTCACATAGAAGGAAGAATGAAGATTTCTAGTTCAACTGCTGCAGAGACTTGCGTAGTCATAACAATTTTGTTAAATGAAAATGTTTAAATTAAATGACTCATGGCCATGACAAATATTTCATGTTCAAACCTTTACCCAGATTCAACAGCTCATAAGATTAGGTCTCCTTATTCTAAAGTCAATTGTGTCATATAGCATAACCGAATCCTGGGAGTTAAATTAATTATATCCATAGTCCTGTGGATTATTCAGGGTATATACGAGTGGGAAATCCTGGAGGTTATCTTAGAATTCTACCCAGCACAGAGTTCTATGGAATGGTGAGAACATAGACTTGGAAATCTGACAGAAAGGAGTTAAGAACCTAACTTTACCCAGCTGGTATATCATAGGTGCTTAATTAATACTTGTTGACTGAATTGTGAATAAGTGAACAAGTGAACAGGGAATGTATACATGAATGAGATGAACATTTCAAACCTGTTTTATCATCTAAGAAAGAAAAATAATAGCATCTAATTGAAGGATAGCTATAAGAATGAAAGGAAATGATACATAAAAAGCGCTTGGCACATGTGACATTCAGTACATTGGTATCTATTATTAATCTTTCTACTTGGCATAACATCTGGACATACCATTTCATCATGACCTTTACCCCCCTCCCCCAACCCCATTTTCTGTAGCAGTCTGCTGTTAACAGTGATTCTGCCACTCTGCTTACCACTGCTTCTTCTTTTTGCCTTATTTATAGAGCCCATGGCTCTACTCCTTTTTCTCAAGTCTGATAGCATTGGGAGCCAATCATAGTGTTTTCTTTCTTATGCTTGGTAAATTAATTGTATCAATCAGGAAAACAGAGTTACAGCAAGAAAAAAAAATAGTTTTCACATATATTTTTCATGCTGTGTGCCACAGGTAGGCTCTGGACCTCTCCCACGTCCCAGATCCAGACAATGAACCAGCCTTCTATGGGACATCGCTGGTCTCAACGCAGAGAGAGAAGAAACATGGTGAGCTACTCACTGGCGTGTAAACACTCTGTTCAATCATGGTGCTCATTTTCCTGGGGACCTTAAATCTCATGACCAAGGGTAGCATCAACGTGACAGGACTGTACAGTCCTCTCTCAAAGAGGAGCAGCACATGTTTTAATGCACTCGACCAGCGTGCATCTTTGCACATTCTCCTACTCTCAGGCGTGCTGCTCATTTCTGCTTGAGTTTTAAGTGTTGCTCTATTGCCAGCCCAATCATTGGTTTGTGTTTTGTGATGCTTTGTGAAAGGGTAAATATTCATCTTCTTTTAGAATTTATCTCAGGAAACATTATTTAGTAAAACACAATTAAAAATATTATTCTGAAAATATTACTTGATTGCTTTTAAATACCATAATTTAGAGATCCATTTTAATGTATGTAAGCCATTTTTTATTTATTGATAAGCATAGCAATACTCCATTCAGAACCTTTCAAAAATTAGAAATTGTTTGAAAATCACATCAGTCAATAGCATTTATTGGAAAGTGAGGTGAGTCAAAAGTGAGTTTATTCTATAGTATTGTCAATAATTTATACTCTCAATTCCTACTTCCAGACAATTTCAAAGAAATTTTACTTATCAGTTTTAATGATTAATAACAGATTGCATTATTATTTCTATTATTTTGACTGAAGAAAAAGAACGTACAATATAATGTAAAGGCCAGGGTAAATACAGCAGTTTCTATATACTTGGTTTCTTGTCAATTGGGAATCAGACATTTCAGAATATTAGAGAAGTTAGCCACAAAATCATCTACTTTTACATTAACAATATATTAACCATACGTCAAATTATGCCCCCTTTACCCTGAAACAACTTTTTAAAAGAATCATGTAGAACAGTTCTTTGAAAACAGAAGAGAATTTCTCTGTAGTCTTGAAAGTTTTCTTCATTTTATCTGAGACACAAGTGCCCTCTTGTGGTATTTTGTAGACATTTGCAGTGACTTTTTTAAATACGTTTTATTTATTTATTTTTTATCTTTACTGTTGAGAATATAACAGATGTCTCCCCTTCCTCCTTTCCATTGCCTCCTTCCACCTGGTTCCCGCCCCGCCCCAGGCCTTCACCACCTTATTGTCTGTGTCCATGGGCTGTGCATATATGCATATAAATTATTTGGTTCATCTCTTCCCTCTGAAATTCAATGGCAACTTGTCTGGCACAGAGGCAGCCTTCCAGGGGGAGTAAGGGGCGCACCACTCAATCCTTCAGGCCCTCAGCAGATGCAAAAATTATCGAAAAGGAGTCTGAAGGGAAAGAACATAGCACAATGCATTTCTAAAAATCGCAGCGCACAAAAATGCAATGGAACATAAATCTGTTCTTTAAAATGAGAGAAAATTTAAAAAATATATAATTTGCAGTATATGATTGGGTATGTAGTCTATGAATGGGACCAGATTGAAAAGATACAATAATCAGCTTCCAGGGAAGTCAGTTCGTCTTTATGATTGTGGCACAGTTCTTCTCCTTAAGAGAGTAATAAAACTCTATATTTGGTTCCTCTGTTACTAGGAGGCCAGGGTCAAGGGTTCCTCCTTCCAAACTATCCCAGTTCTTGGCCTGAGCTCCTGACTCCACCCTGCTTAGTCTTGTGAACAGATAAATTGACTCAAAAGACAACTATAAACTAAGAGAAAAAAGCCTTTTACATTCATCACAGCACAGAGCCTGCTCTGTTTCCTTCTGTTTCTTTCCCGTGTTACTCTTAGTTCTGTGCTAACCATGAAAAATAAAAATAAAAACTGAGAGAGTGCTTTGGACAGGAAGTAGGCAGTCCCCTAAAACTTCCGTGTGTATAAACATCACTTCAAGTATTCACCGAGAGTACAGATTCCTCACGTCTGTAGCCATAGTTTCTGATTTAGAGAACTGAGTTGCAGTTCTACAAAACTGATTTTTTAAAAATATGTTTTATTGATTTTTTTTTTTTTTTTTTTTTTTTTACAGAGAGGAAGGGAGAGGGAGAGAGAGTTAGAAATATTGATGAGAGAGAAACATCAATCAGCTGCCTCCTGCACACCCCCTACTGGGGATGTGCCCGAAACCAAGATACATGCCCTTGACGGGAATCGAGCCTGGGACCCTTGAGTCGGCAGGCCGATGTTCTATCCACTGAGCCAAACAGGTTAGGGCTATAAAACTGATTTTTAACATCTACTTCAGGTTATTTCTGGGTCCATTTGGCTACAGGAATAATTCTTAGACCTGGCTGCAGAACCAACTGGGGAGCTTTACAAGGCTGGCTCCCAGGATCCGCCCTAGAGCATGTCAATCATAATGTCTCAGAACAAGTCCAGGCACCCCCTTTGCTGGTTCTAACCTGCAGCCCATCTGAGAGCCACTGGGTTAGAGAGCACACAAGCATTGGCGCCTGAACCCAGCCAGTTTAAGGCCACCAGGGACACACCTAAAGTTCAACAAGGTCAGGTTTATTGATTCTGCAATGAGGGAGATTGCATGCCAAAGGAACAGTGATGTCTCACTAAACAAAGGCAAAGGCAGAGTTATTTTAGGACTAGGAGTTGGGTGGAGCTGTGTTTGGATGGGCTGGAAAGAAAACAGAGCTGTGTAGGGATCAGCTTTAGGTCTGCACTGCAAAGTGGACCCAGAGCCCTGCTTTCTTGGAGCGTCATTGTTGAGATGGGTGTGCAATGTTGCATCCAGAAGCCCTGTAGCAGAAGTTCTGCCTGTGGCTTGTCGATCAAGACTGCTTTTCTTGTCACGGTGACTTGGACAAGAGAGGGATATTAAACTCTTACTGATACGATTTCAAACAGCAAAGTTCTCATAGCCTGTGATTTTGGAAAACTAAGTTTTTCAGTGTATTAAAAAAAGCAGCAGTCACTCAAAGAAGGGGACACATTACCGTTGCAAAGGTGTTTGGAGCGGAAATATTGTATCCAGTTAACTTTGCAGCTGGCTTCCTCTGTGTCTGTTATTCCAGTCTGATAAATGGAAGGGCAGATGTTTGAAATCCAAGCTAATTTTTACCTTTTGCAAAATAACCATGGGTTTCTTCCAGAAGGAAGAAGAAACAGGAAAAGAGGGTGCTAGCATGTGAGCACGTAGATGTTATTCATGCATTTATTCAATAGAACTTATTGAGTGCCTACTAAGTGCTAGGTCCTGTGTTAGGGTCCTGGAAATTTAGTAATAAACAGAAATCACTCTCTGTCATCAAGAAACTTACACACTATACTGGATAGAGAAAAACACAGATAAGTAGGTGATTACAGCAGGGTATAAAAGTACTATAACTTGAAGATAAAGCGCTATAACGTACTTAAGAATAGGTGCCATGGACAATTAACCCAGCCTTGGGTATTCAGGGAACTGGGAAAATGTGGCATGAGGTTATGGAAGAGTGAGGAGTAAGGTGGAGGGGAGGAGGAGCCAAGGGCAGAAATTTGGAAGTAGAGGAAAAAGAACTTTAAAAAACAGAATCATCTGCGTTCTCATCCAGGCTGTACCACTGGGTGGGTATCACTGTAACTCTGAGCTGCAGTTTCTCACTTGTCAAATAAATATAACAAAACAAGGAAACATTCATGGGTGACAGGAATGTTTCTAAGTGATAGGACTGCATCAATGAATACAAGATACAAGCTTCCTAGCCCTTACATAGCATGCACGAAGGTGGTGGATTACCAAATAAATAATAATTACAATTAAACTGTAAAGTATTCCCTGTGTTATGTAATAAATGCAGAATGGGGGAAATTGGAAATGCAGGTGGAGGACACCTGGGAGAAGTAGTGAGTTGAGGATTAAGAGAAGTGACATCTGTCAAAACACCTAGACTTGGCACAGGGACATGCTGCTGAGGTCAGACTGGTACCGGCAACTCTCTCAGACGCAAGGAAGGTGTTATGGGACAGCCACCTGAGTTAGAGGGAGAGGGCCGTCCCTACCTCAATTCACGTCTTCTCATATGAATGAATTCAAATGACCGACTTGTGTTGTGATAAAGCCACTTTATTAAGAAAGTAATTTATTGAGAAAGCAAAACATGCAAGTTTACTAAAGAAGCAAGGCAAGCAAATCCATAATCGGGCATAACGCACGGATGGGCTCTCAGCTAATCTGAAGAGCAAGTAGAGTGGGTGTTTTTTCCCTTATCTTGGAACAGATCAATTTTCTTTCTTTCTTTTTTTTTCTTTTCTGACATTTTATTCTTATTTATTTTTAAAAAAATCTTTATTGTTGAAAGTTTTACATGTGTCCCTTCCTCCCCCCAATTGACCTCTGCTGCCTTCCCTGCCCCTCACCCCACCCCAGGCCTTCACCATCCTATTGTCTGTGTCCACGGGTTATATATATATATATATATATATATATATATATATATATATACACACACACACACACAGAGATATATGTGTGAGTGTGTGTGTGTGTGTGTGTGTGTGTGTGTGTGTGTGTGTGTGTATATATATATATATATATATATACAAGTTCTTTGGTTGATCTTTTCTCACCCACCCACCCTCCCTGGTCTGGAACAGCTCAGTTTTCAAGGTCCCTCTTTTCCTTTGTTGTGGCTTTCCCAGAATGTGTGAGGAGCACCTGGCAATTTTATCTTGCCAAGCCCCAGGACTGCTGGCTTTTCTGTTTAGGGCGTGGGATGAGATAAGACTGCGCTCTTCCATTCCCTTCCTCCCTCTCTGCTGTCTTTGGAGAGACATTAACCATTTGCTTTCAAGTGTCCTTGGTTGGGGAAGGCAAGGGCTTGCTATTTTCAAGCTGGCTGCAGGCTGCCAAACTGTTTGGCCTTGTTTAATTCTTTTTGTTTGTTTGTTTTGCTTCAGTTTCCCTATTCCTCCTGCCTTGGAATTTTTCTAGCTTCTCACTATCCTGTAAGAAAATCACAGAAGCCATGAGTGTTTGGCTAAGCTATGGGGAACTAGGGAACCTGCAATAGCCACTATTTTGACCTAACCCAGTATTTTCCTTTTCCTCTGAACTATTGCTCTTTGAAGCTCAAGGAGCCTGCTCTGACCCTTAGGCAAACTTCTCGTTCTATACCACAACTCTGATTATAACTCAGAGGGGATCCTCATGGAGAATATTTCTGGGCAAGTCATCAGACAGCAGTTGACTTTGTTTGCAAACAGTGACAGCAGTTGGAGAGTTTAAGGTAGGGCCCTCTTTTGCTTACAATGTTCTTAGTTTCTCTTAATGTATTCTCCCTCTCCCCCTCCCCGCTTTATATTATGCTCCGCTTCAAACCAAAAGCTGACTAAAACAATGATTCCTAACACCCTCCCTTAATGTCCATGGAACCCTATTCTTAAGTCCACTTACAGCATTTCTGTGCTCCCAACCCACCCCCCTCATAACTAGAAATGTGTGGGAAGAATTTTGTTTCTCACACTTACTATGGGGGTGAAAGGCTCTGTCCACATGGTGAACAGAAGTCAGGGATGCTGAGTGCCCTGCAATGCAGGCAACAACTCAGGTTTTTACGTAAAAGATATCCCATTCAAAATGCCAAACACCTCCATTTAGAAACACTGAGATAGGAAAATGGAACTTTCCCCACAAAATTTAGCTGTTTTGAAAGTTGGATTATGATGCCGTCAAAGTCTCCCTCACTTGTTAAGGTGCTTCTATTTCACTCTAAAATGCTTCAGAATATACAATGTGATAGCATGTATATGTCCATTTAAGCATTTTTTTTTTAGATAATCAATTGCTTTTCATCATAAATGTACACTGCAGATATGGTAAGCATTGTTGAAGGTAACTATGGTTTAACATCACAGGTTTTGTTCATTAGAATAATATATGTTAGATCTACTTTATTTGTAAAATTTGGTGTTTAATAATTAGCAAAAGGGTGGTTGTAAAGGCTTTTCATTAATGAAATTCTTGTTATTCAAGATACAGATTGGCTCTCTATATAGTAAAACCATTCTTACCCTCTGGTATAAAACAGGCACCTCAGTAACAAGGTCTAAGTCTTAATTGCTAAATGGTCCTATTTTACAGCCACTGTTTTGAAGGGCTTTTGATGTACCTGAATAGTCAAGTTGTGGCAAAGTAGCTCTAATTATTGGTGACTACTGTTATCTGCTGGAAAAAAAAAAACAACCACAGTATTTATGCACCACCAATTTATGATTAAGTCAATTTTCAATATTGCCCTAACCTGTCAGTCCCTTAAACAAGTCTAAGAGAACATTTAACCAATTGAGTTGTTGACAAATATCAAGGATGTCAACTCCCGGCCCATCGCCTGCCCCTCCCCCATCCCAGATTCTGGGTAGATTGCCTGACCCAGAATTTGTGTTCAACATACCTCCATTGAATAAATGAATTTAACGTATTTTCATTGGAATTTGCTATTTTTGATACCATAGCTCTCTGACATCCTGGGAAATGAATTTCAACAGCACAAAGTTGAATAAAACTTCTATCTATTTGCACCACTGATATGAATTAGAAATGTTGTTTTGCAAAAAGAGAAGTAGAAATACAGAATATTTAGGATAATGGGAAAAAAATTTTTTTTCCCGTTCTTCTTTTTAATTTGGTGGCAGCATGCATTTGAATCCTGGTTATGTCACTCACTTACTTGTGATTTTAGGCAAGGCACTCAATCTCTCCAGTCTCCAGTTTCCCCTCATAGAATGAGGCAGTGTACCTACCTCACAGGAAGTTAGGAGAATTAAATGAATGAATCCCTGTAAAGAGCTAAACATTAAGAGCCTGGTTCATTACAGGCAATAACAGCATGTTGGTCTCATTCATTCACTCTTCCTTTAAACAAAAACATATCCCAGGACTGTCTCTTACTTTTTTTTGTTCTCCTAGCATACAATAGATTGCCTGACCCAGAATTTGTGTTCAACATACATCCGTTGAATAAATGAATTTAACATCTTTTCATTGGAATTTACTATTTTTTGATACCATAGCTCTCTGACATCCTGGGAAATCTGTCCACATGTCTGCTATATTCTTCTTCTTTCTGATACTTTTTGAAATGGCAATGCCAATGAAAAATATTCCATTCATTAGTAGAGGAGATGCTGCATAAGATTTAAGTCAATATCTTTTATCCTCAATAAAGCAATTGAAGACAATCCAGGCTTACCTGGGATATAGGATTTCATATTATGTGCTTCAGTTTGATTCATTTATATATATATTTGAAAATACTGTTTTGCTAAGAATCTTCATAACCTGATGATTAGAATATAAAGTGGCAATCTGTCAATTTGTATCAAGAGCCTTAAAAATATTCCTAGCAGGTAATCCCATTTCTAAAGGTTTAGCCCAAGGAAATAATAGTTCACATGCATATGTAGAAAAGTGGTCATTGTAGTATTATTTTTATGAAAAGAAGGAAGTCACCTAAATCCTATATAATAAAAGCCTAATATACTAAGTGTTCAACCATTTGCTTGACCGTTCGACCAGTTGCTATGGTGCACACTGACCACCAGGAGGCAGATGCTCCAACCGGTAGGTTAGCTTGCTGCTGGGGTCCAGCCAGTCAGGACTGGACAAGATGGGCCGGACATGCCCTGGAGCCCTCCCGTGGTCCCTCCCTGGCCCCCAATCATGCACCGTTGGGGTCCCTTGGCCTGGCGTGTGCGCTCTTGCAATCTGCAGGCCAGGCTGAGGAACCCCACTGATGCACAAATCCAATCTTATACAATAAGAAGAGAAAGGTTAAGTTAATTATGATAACCACTTACTATGCTCTCAGCTACATACTGAGGAGAAATAACTATATATATTCACTAAAGGTAGGTACAGATATTCATAAAAACACCGTTTATAATAGCTCCAAACAGAAATTTACTGAAATGCTATCTACAGTGAAATAGGCATTTATCTGTAGTATATGCATATAATGGAATATTATATATTAATGAGAAGGAACAAACTATTGCCAAACAACATGGATGAATTTCAACAACATAAAGTTGAATAAAAAAGCCAGAAATAAAAAAAAAGTACTACATCATTACATTTTTCAAAACAGGTAATACTAAAATTAATATGGCAATGCTATGAAATGAGATTTTATGCAACCATTAAAACATTCAAAGACATTGGTTAAACTAATGTAATGTCCCTTTCATTTCATGCTGTTCAGGGAGCAAAGGGGCTTTAGGGTTTTCAAAGTCTCAGAGCTTATGCATCAGACATTAACAGGGATTATCAGTGATGAAGGGGCTTAGATAATTACTATTTTTTTCTTTTAGTTTGTGGTGTTTTTTTTAACTCTTTTAATAGGGCTCATGTAATAAGGTTTTTCTCAAACTGGTTTATAAGCAGAGCTTTTTCCTAAGTAGGTGAATTCTTTCAGATCTGCTCTTCCCTCATCCCACTAGTAATAAAACATGAGGTTTTCCCTATTCCAGGCTACATTTTAGCAAAAGAAAGGTTTGTGGCAGTAAATGAATGAAGTTTTCTGAAAGTGATTTGCTATCATCTATGTCAGGTCTCCGCAGCCCAATTTATTTGTCATTGTTACGTATGGCGCCACTGCATCACGTAATGAAGATTAGTTGCTTGGAATCCTGGATAACTATTTTACTTTTAAGTAGCTAGATAACAGTATATTGTTGTCTATATTGTTATTGTTAAAACAATAAAAAGGGATTCTATATATCATATCTTTCCTTTACACTTAGAAAGCGACTTCACCTGTTAAAATGTGAGCAGAGCAAACTGTATTGCAAATGCCATTAAGTTTGGCTGGACCCCAGCCGGTCATGCTTGCACAACACATGTCACTGACCCATGAAGGAGCACTCAGACCTAGGGATCTTTTTGTTATCTGACTAGTGCTCTGCCCCTTGTCTCAGTAACACATCTACCAAACAGATTCACTTCAAACATGACCGGGAGCCCCTAGTAAAATGTTGACAGAAACCCTCTTACCACCAACTCTGACCCAAAGGAAGAGCAACTGGCTTTACTCTGCCACATCAAATCTCTGCTGTGGGTCGGTGAACACTTTATTTTCCCACTTGAACTTGAGCTCTTCCGAAAGATCACTCCTGCCGATCTTGCGGAGATGGCGAGCCAGAAGGCGAAGTTTATCGGTGGAATTCGGGAGTGATTTTTTCCAGGAGCAAAGAAGCTCGTGGATCTGTTCTGTGAGATCATCTGGGTTCTTCAGCTTGATGAGCTGAATGGTGCTGCGGCGAAGAGGGAGGGACGAGGAGAGACTCGTGGCATTTTCTTCTGAGAGCTCCTCGGCCAACCAGTAGAGCAAGTTATCCCACAGGGCTTCTGCCGGGCACACGGGGAACAGTGTTAGGACTCTTTCTTGGGGGATGTGCTCAGCTAATCCTCCATCCCTGTTCACAGGAATCTAAGTGCCCTCTGGTTTGTCCTCTGAGCAGCAGAAAGATTTGGGACCGCCCAGTTGGACCGTTGAGAGCCTTTGAATTTCTGGGGTCTTCTCCTAGGAGGGTTGAAAATGCTTCTCAAATTTTACCTTTCCTAAGAGCCAAGTGGGCTTGTTCAATGGTTTGTCATCCTGCCTCAGAGAGGCTACTTAATTAAGATGGGCGGGTGGTGGGGGTCGGGGGAGGCAAAACTTGGCATTTTTAACAAGCCTCCAACCCTACTATAAGTAGCATGTGTGGTAAAGGATATTTTTAGGTTCAAAAAAATACTTTCCTTCATTAGTACTAATCTGAGGCATAAGTGTTAGAAGCATCTGGACAATGGTCACACACAGCCCAACTACAGACACCCACAAACTCACCAAGATCCGCTACCCACAGATCAGTTCTGTGGAAGGTTCTCCACACCAGCATTTCCTCTGGCCCCCGGACTAGTATTCAGAACCACAAACATCTCCTCTGACTATATCCTGTGTGCTCAGCATACTTCTTCCCTTACCCTGTGACTCATCCACCACCTAACCTCACGATTCATTTTTCTGTTATTTTCTTCATTGTGTAACTCAGACCCATCACTCTCAGTAATACCCCCAACCCTACTTCTCTGTCCTTCCACATCCAGCACTAGCCTGCCTCACAGTCACTTTCCCACTCATGCTCGCCCCCGCACCATTTTCCCTGGTCTTGTGCCACCTTTTCTCAAGTGTTCCTTCCCATTGACCTGCTCACTCAAACACACCTGCTTTTACACTGTGAGTCATTCCACTTTTCGCGAAGGCTACCAGGAAGTGGAGTCAACACATCCTTGCTCTCCATTGTCACTTTCAAACAAGCATTCTGCAGTGTATGGATTTTGATGTCCATGCTACAGGCCTTCCTCTCCCTGTCCAAGTCATCTGTCTGTTGCCATCAGCAGGCAGAATTATCGGCAACTGCGTTGGCCATCAGTACCATCACTGACCGCATAGTTCCTAATCTCGTCAACATCAATGACTTGCCTGTGACTCCATATTAGATACTGACTCTCATGGCCAGTGTCATCATCAACCAGAATTATTCCACCTCCTGGGCCTCAGCTTCTCCATATTACTGCCCACCAGTACCTCCTAAACTTCTACAGCCTCTGTTTCATTGCTCCTGCTTCATATTCTTCTTGCCCCCATCACTACTAACATAGCCATTTCTTTGATGCCCCCAGTCATTTGGTCAAACCTACTGGGTGTCACATGCTGCTTCTAACAACCAGAAAGGTGCATCAAGAAGGGTCTTGCATCTTCCTTAAATTATGCTGTCCTCTTTAGCTTTCATTGTTCTCAACTTGTCCATCCCCAAATCCTGCTTGACTCACACTACACTTAACTAGCAGGCTGCCCAGGGTTATGAACCTATGGTCAATGTGATCAAGAAACTCTATGTTTTGTCTACTATTTAAGCCCTTAGAAGCTTGCAAATCCATTAAAAAATCTTTTTCCTGAACTCCATTTAAAGTTTTCCAGAGCAATGACCCAAATCTCTTCTACCATCCTTAAGCCCCAAACTCACGCGCATTCAGTTTCACTCAGCCAAGTGTCTCTTTCTCCTACTTTACCCAAAGCCATTTGACCTAAGTTCTCATAACCTTGTTTTCATTTCAAAATCATTTTCTTACAAAATCTAACTCCTCGTGTTTGCCACATGCCATCTATCACACTGTTTTTCATCATCATTTCCCTTCACACCTGTTCCTTAATCTCCTCCTCACCACAGGTTCTTGCCATACTTCTTACAAACACCCTCAGGCCTCCTATTTCCCTGCATCTGCTACTTTTTCAACCTACTGAGCTATCCCTTCTTTCCCTTACCATAAAATATTTTATGCTTTTTTTTTTTCAGAGCTAAAGGACAGGATCTTTATTTTATCTTTTTTTTTAACTTTTAATATTATTTTGTATTGGTTTCAGGTGTACAGCATAGTAGTTAGACAATCACATACTTTACAAAGTGTTCCCCCTGGATATTGCCAGTATGCACCTGGCACCATTCCTAGTTATTGCAATATTATTGACTATATTCCCTATACTGTGGTTTCTCTTCAGATTGTATAAATGTTACACCTTTTACCATAAAATCTTTTAATGCCTAATGTAAACTTGATGCCTTGAGTTCACCACTGCCAAGTCACTTCTTAAACCCTTGCTTTAGGGATTCTGAACCCTCTTTTAAAACTCTACTGAAGCCTTTCCAATCTTCCCAGAGTCCTCCTAATTACTCCTTACCACAGCTGATTCTCAGTCTGTCTTGTCTGACCTCACAAGGCATTTTACCGCTTCCCTTGGGTTCCCTCTTCTGCCACATGGCTCTTTCTGCGTTGCTGAGTCTCTGCCTCCTGATACAGCTGAACTAGTGCTTCCTGTCTCGGGCCTCTTCTACTTCTATCCTCTCTCCTCAATGAATTCATCAATTCTTATCGCCTCAGCCATCTACTCCTTGTGAAACAGCCCAGATCTAGATCTAGATCTTCACCTGTGGCTTTGTTTTCCTAGATCCTGGTATAGCATATACAATGTTCATCTCCCAATTATCCTTACCAGGATATACCACAGGCAATTCAAACTCTATATTTCTCAAATCAAAATCAGCTTTGGCCTTTCTTTCTCTCCACCTGATCCTTCACTCTATCAACTTTTTCAGTATATGTGACCACTCAATTGAGTAAGCTAAAACATGTAATAATATTCTAATTTCTCAAAGCCTATTTCTTATCCCCTGTACCAAAGTCCAACCAGTCCTAACTCTAAACATGTCTCAGCTATTTGCCCCAGTTTTCGGCCTTACTGACCCACTCTTGGTCATGACCTATCTCTCTTTTCTGGAGAATTGTAGGAACCTGGGTTCTAATTCATATCCCTGCTATCAGTTTTGCCTAACTTTAATCTTCCACAAAACTAATGAAGTTTTAGGTCTAATCAGATCTTATTTGTTCCTTGTTACTAATCTCTTATAAACTATTGTCTGAACGCCATAACTAACTTAGCATTTAAAAAGCTTTTTATAGTTTAATCCTGCTCTACCCTCACCTACCATCACCCTTCCTGCAGCGGCTCAGATGGCAGTGGTCCTGTAAGACCACATAGTGTAACAACCTGTGACTTCCTGGTGCAGGTAGGGAAGAGCGGGGCACCCTGTGCTCTCCCGTGGTTGTGACAATGGTAGTGCGAGTTATTTGAACATCAGATTCTTCAAAAGTTAACAAACTTCCTGGGCTTTCATCTACTGCTGCTGTTTTTCATTTGGTTTGGTTTGGTTTCTTGTTTGGCGGAGGTGTGTGTGTGGAGCGGGGGAGTGGGTTTGGTGTTTTCTGTTTTATTTTTGCTGTATCACCTCTGAGAGGATATGTAGCACTAAGGTTTATTCCCAGCCTACTTTCTTCGCGTGTCCTTCAGTAAAGCCTGGACGTTTTCTGTACAAATCCATAAAGGTAACCCCTGAAGGGAAGGCTTTGCCATCAGTGGGGGGTTTAACACAGAAGCGAAACACACTCCTGTTTTCTGGAGACCGATAAATGATTAAAGTCACTATTAACATCACAGAATGAATTGTTTCGAAGGCTAAAATAGAATAAAACTGTCCAATTCTACCCTGCAATCCCCATCATTGTTATGTAAGTGATTTGTGCATAACCACGATAAAAAGCACAGGTTTCTGTTGTGGTTTCACACCAATATACCTCCATTTAAAGTCGATTGCCCTCAAATGTAGATTCGAGGTGACCAAACGTTAAGACTCACAATGAATAGTCAGCATTTCAGAAAAAACTGCACTGGTCTACTTACCAAACTAAGCAATTACTAATTATCTTAGTAAAATATTTCTTGTAGATTTTAATATAAATTTAACTATGTCTACATTGAGTATGCTTTGAATTAAACATGCATGACTTCCAAAGGAAAACATTTATTATAGGGTGATAAACTTAATGATTATTGAACTGAAAAGTTCTCTATTCTTTTTTTATAAAAGGATTCATATAAAATATCCTATATAATAAAAGCCTAATATGCAAATTGACCAAACAGCAGAACAACCGGTCGCTATGATGAACACTGACCTCCAGGGGCTGCCCCCAGCCCACAGGCCTCAGGCCAGCCAAGGCGAGTGTGAGCAGGGCACCCACCTCATCGCCCTGCCAGTCACCCCACAGAGGGAGGCGACCGGTGGCAGTGGTGGTGGGGAGTGAGGCAGGCAAGGAGGCAGTGCCAGGCCAGCCAAGGCGGGGGCCAGCGGGGGCCCCCCAATTGCCCCATCACTCGCCCCACCGATCAGCTCTGATTGCTGGCCAGGCCTAGGGACCCTACCCTATATTGGGAACAGTCTCTTAGATTTAAAAATTAAAACCTGGCAAGGCTACTCTAACACTGAAAAAAACAGGATGATGCAGCAATGACATGCATGGACTCTGGCTTGCACGTTTTGTGGTCAGCCCTGATTCTGACATTTATAACTGTGTGACAAAGCCAATTACTTAACTTCTCTCTGCTTCAGTTTTTCCACCCATAAGATGGAGAAAACGATACTACTGCCTCAGAAGGATCATGTTTTGTACTCCTTTTTATAATCAGGGCAAAAAAAAATATAGCTGTCCATACAATAGCAAAATGCCTTTCACCTGTATGAAAATATGGTCACTGGTGCATGCAGTGTCCTGGATTGCGAGAGGGATGTCCGACTGCTGGTTTAGGCCCATAAATTGGCAGTCAGACATCCCCCAAGGGGTCCTAGATTGCAAGAGGGCGCAGGTCAAGTGAGGCCCGCCCCTCCCCCACATAAATTTCATGCACTGGGCCTCTAGTACAGGGGTCCTCAAACTTTTTAAACAGGGGGCCAGTTCACTGTCCCTCAGACCGTTGGAGGACTGGACTATAGTTTAAAAAAAAACTATGAACGAATTCCTATGCACACTGCACATATTTTATTTTGAAGTAAAAAAACAAAACAGCAAAAACACCCGCATGTGGCCTGCGGGCTGTAGTTTGAGGACGCCTGCTCTAGTATAATATAGGAGAGAAAAAGCAGCTCTGTAGTGAGGGCTCTCTTACCTAGAGGATCTGTAGAAATTCTTTTGGTACTCTGTGGCCGGTTGATTAATTTTTCATGCTATTGGGGGAAAGAGACATAGACTAAGTAGAAGAAATCATTAATTTGTGAACAAGCCACAAATAAAAATCCAGCTGAACCTCACCCATATTTGAAAGCAGTATTGAATTGCATACCTTGCAAATTAGATTGTGTATTTGTGCATGCATGCTCAGCAATTGCTTTCCTAAGATGAGGCAAAATACATTAACCCAAATCTTTCAAAAAATTTAAATCTGAGGATACACATTTAGCTCTGGCTGGTGTGGCTCCATTGGTTGGGCGTTGTCTCATGCACCTAAAGGTCAGAGTACATGCCCCAGTTGCAGGCTCAATCCCCGGTACGGGGTTGTGCAGCAAGCTGCTGCTGATGTTTCTCTCTCTCCATCTCTCTCTAAAAATCAATATAAAAATTTTAAAAAAGAACACAGGTTTAACTATTGTTATATCAGTTATCTGTGAGTAAACATTTTTCCAAGTATAATTTAAAACTATTAAACCAGCAAGCTACCTCTGTGCTATAAACAGTTTTTTGGAAAGGATCTCATAGGGTGGGCATTTGTTTTGACACACAGCACAGGACCTGGCATTTAATGGCACCTAAAACAATAGTGTTAAGGAATAAATGAGCTAATCCATGTGCATATATGATGCTAAAAACAATCAAGTCTTTGAGCAGATACTATTCTAAAACCAATAGTTTATCAAGATGTAATAAAAAATATAATCATTACTTTTCTACACTGTCTGTAGAACAGTTTGTTCTCATTTAATCTGGGATCATTAGAAACAGCACAGGAAATAAAGTAAAACATCTGGATTTGGAAACCTGGTCTGTGCTCCAGACACTTTATCTCCTCTATCTCAGCTCTGAAAAGTGATTTATATATTTTTTTAAAAACACACATCACAAAAATCTGTACACAATGTTCATAGCATTGTAATAGCCAGAAAACTGAAAACAGCTAATATTTTCTGCAATGGGTGAACAAAGTATGATACATCTACATGGTGGGATACTTTTCAGCAATGAAAAGGACAAGTCACTGATACATGCAATAACTTGCATGGACCTCAGAGAACTCAGCTGAGTGAAAAGGTCACCTGTTCCCTGGTTTCATTTACATGACATTCTTGAAATTACAGGCTTATAAAGATGTAGAACAGATTAATGATTGCCAGGCATTAGGGATGATGGGGGATGGCCGAAGTATAAGCACAAGGGAGATCTTTGTGGTGGATAGAATAGTTCTGTATCTTGAATGCAGTGGTTCCACAAATCTCACATGTGATAACATGACATAGAAGTGTGCGTGCACTTCAATGACAACTTCCTGGTTTGATGTCATACTCTAGTTATGTAAGATGTAACCACTGAGGACAACTGGGTGAGGACTACATGGGATCTCTCTGTACTATTTATTTTTTTGCAAATTTCTGCGAATCTATAATTATTTCAAAATATTTTTTAAAAGCCTAATTTACAGTGATGATACAAGGAGAATGGAAATTCTCCATGCAATAGAACACTGTCTAAATCAGAATGAGCGCTCAATACAAGTTGATTAAATCTGAATATAATTTTGTTGAGATTCTTGTCATCGCCATTACATAAACTTTATATATAAAACTCCCATTAATAAATTTTAATCGTCCCTAGCCAGTTTGGCTCAGTGGATAGAGCATGTGGACTGAAGGGTCCTGGGTTCTATTCCCATCAAGGGCATATGCTCGAGTTCGGGGTTCGATCCCCAGTGTGGGGCATACAGGAGGCAGCTGGTCAATGATTCTTTCTCATCATTGATGTTTCTATCTCTCTCTTCCTCTCTGAAATCAATAAAAATAAATTTTTTAAAAAAAGAAATTTTATCGGAGGCAATTAAGAAACAATATAAGAACAAGCTTAAGTTCAAATATACTAATACTGTAGCACTGCAAAATACACAGAATTTTCAAGATTGTGTTCTTAAAACTCTCAAAACAAGAAGAGAAACGCCAAATTAAATAGTGCAGCAAATTCTACCATACCCATCAAAGGGCACATGGACTTGATTTGAATCCAGGATAAGAGATACATGTTGCATTTTTTCTTCTCTTCACACAAATAATTCCCCGCCCCCCAGTCATTTTTTATTTCTTCAGAGATATCCCCTAGCATCTTGATGCATTCAGAGTGATTCTAGTCTTTAAATATATGTATTTTCACATGCATGGAAATGCAAGCCACGCCCTTCATCTGGCACAGAACCATGGAGGCAACGGAGTGCGGCGGAGCAACACAGGACACTCTGGCTCTTTAAGACGTCCGGGCACTGTGCTAGCCTCACACATGACCTCTTCGTCAGGGAAGTTCAATGACCCCTCCCCTTCCCCTCCTGTTTTCTTGTATTGCTGGATTTTTATCTGTGCATTATTTTTGCCTTGCACAGTACTTTTTAAATCTCACTGGTGCTCAGGGTCAGCTCCAGGCCAAACCAGGAAGCCTTTGCTTGTCCTATACAGTATCCCCTCCCACAGATCCCCAGCATCTACACGTGGTTCCCTAGGTGACTCCCTTGGTGGGGCTGGCTCTAACTAGTCCCTACTTCCCTCTCCCAACCAAAAGGTGCTTTCCTGTTGTATCTTCTCAGGTTCCACTATTTGCTGAAAGAAGGTTTGTTATTTCTCTGAGGTAACCTGCTTTCATGTTGATGCTCCCCAGAATTTTATACATATTTTAAAAATCTATTTTATTGATTTTTTACAGAGAGGAAGGGAGAGGGATAGAGAGTTAGAAACATTGATGAGAGAGAAACCTCGATGAGCTGCTTCCTGCACATACTAGGGATGTGCCCACAACCAAGGTACATGCCCTTGACCAGAATCGAACCTGGGACTCTTCAGTCCATAGGCCGACGCTCTATCCACTGAGCCAAACCGGTCAGGGCTTACACATATTTTAAAGCACTAAGTGGTAATAATGGCATAAAATTATCTCTTCGAATCTGATGGCAATATCCCATTTTAAATGGTAACTTGGGTGCTCACCAATTCCAAGGATACCCACAATACTGTTGCCATTTAGCAGATATAGAAATAATAAGTGGTAGAGCTCTTCCCTTTAATGTCCATTTGTCTACACGTTCTTCGGTGTCTACTGCAGAGCCAGAGTTTGTGTAGTAACGTGCTAAGGATTTTAAGACCCTGAAAGCTCCCTCTAACATGGATATCACAGAGCAAGACAGCTTATGTCAGTGCAATGCAACCAGCAACAACGATAACAAAAAAATGGCATGCTGGTGTTATTATTTCTTATCATTTACCCTTAGGCACTTATGCATGAAGAGAATTTCACAAGTAGTTATTACAATATCATGTGGCAACCACTCCTCCATGCAGCCTTAGCCCCCACATTCTTCCCACCCCCACACACTTATTACAGATTTTTCTGGTAAATAGGTCATTTCTTTTGTCTATCATTTCTGGTAAATAGGTCATTTTTTTGTATATAATTTTTAAGATATACAAGTGAAAGTGATATGAATAATAATAGATTGAGGAAGTATATGTAATCATTATATTTCTGTGTATCTTTAACATGGATTTTACCATAAGCCTTTTAGATGCCATGACTAAGTACAGGTTTTCACTGCTTATTGTATTCTGTATTTATTTTGCATAGAGGCCTCTTCAACTAAGTAATAGCTGCTATTTGCTTAACTTGAGTTCATCTATTGCTTCATAATAGTAAACATTTATATTCTCAATCTTTATAATGTACAAATTCTATAGAATCCCCATGGTAAATAAGTTAGAATATTCATCAAATAAGTAATCTGGTCAAAAGAGTGATGCTAGCATAAAAAGTTTGTGCTGCCGGCATGGGCATGGGTTCAACTACAAATCAAATAAAAGCTTCCTTCAGAGTTGAGGGAGGACAAACTGGTGTGAACTGGGCTAAACTTCTGGTTTCCAGTAAGGCATGTAAGAAGCGGGAAGCTGCTACTCTGTCCTAACAACAAGGAAAAAGCTGAACAAACTGAAACAAATCAACAACTCTATATCTGTAAGAGAAGTAAGGTCACAGGGCAAACCCCTGTCCCAATTTGGAAAAGACCGACAGTTAAATATAGAGAAGGTGACTTTCCAAAGCCGAAACCCACAAGCACTGACAGGCAGGAACCAGGGCCCCCGGCAAGGAAACCTGAACGGCAATTGACAAGTTGCTGGAGGCTCAGTGTCCACACAAGACAGGCAGTTAGAAACTCCAGGGGGCCCCTCAAGGATGCTCCCACACTTTTGTGAATGTCACCTCTAGGCGCTCAACAAGGTTCTCACAGTGACTATCTGAAAAAAAATCCCCTTGTCCCGTCTGGCAGGGAGAGGGCAAAAGGAACCATTTTCAAATACACCACAGCATTCTGTTCTCCTTTAAAAAGTCAGCACCTAACTAACCCGGGGGAAGGGAGATACCTAACTCCAAGGTCTAGATGTATCAAACACCCTGAAGAGGCAAAGGATATGAGAGGCAATGGCACTGAGTTAAGAGTGGCAGATGTGAAGTAAGCAGGAGTCTGACTTATTTGGGAAGAATGGATAGACAGCATAAAAGAGGAATGACTTTGAAGCCTGGGTCCCAATACACACAGCCTTTGCCTGTGAAGTCATGCAAGCTGAGGCAAGCCATCCCAACATTCTTACTAAACTCCAGCTGGTGAAACAGAGATGATGGGCCCGACCTCTAAAGTATGCTGTGAGGGTGGATTGAGATACTGTCTGTAAAGGACGTAACCCACACTGGCAGTTCCACAAATGGTGGCAGACACACACAAGCTGGATGCAATGTGTGGGCATTTTTAGAACCCCAGAACCCTGTGGTGTGTTTTTTACAAATTAACAATAATAATAATAAAAAGAGTAAGCCAGTGAATATAGCACATACTGAATAGTAGATACTATTAAATAATAATAGCTCATTTTATGTATTACATTCTTATCTCTTAAAAACACATACAGAAATATTTACAAGTGATATAGTAGCTATGATTTGCTTTAAAATACTCAAACAAACAAACATACCCAAGGGTATTAGATAAAGCAAGAATGGCAGAAAATGATGGATGATGGGTCCATGTAGGTTCATTGTATACTTTCTCTATTTTTGTGTGCCTCTGAAAATTTCCACACAAACATACTAGTATATGCACCAAAATAAAAAACAAAACACACACACACACATACACAAACAAACAAAAAAAACATAAAAAAACCTTTAGAATAAACAAATTAAAAGAGAGCAGTATCAGTTAATCAATATCCTATTGCTTTCCTCATGGATTTATTCTAATTGCACACTCAGTGTAGAAGCTCCTGACGGCTCGGACAGAAATGCGAAGTGCTTTTACATAGAGAGATATGAAGACCAGAATAAACCCACAGAGAAATAAGATTACTGTGCAGAGGGGGTCCGGGGAGAAATGGGAACCAAGTTGAGAGCAATAAGAGCTGACCCAAAGTGGTTTCAGTGGAGATAAATCTAGGAATTAAGTTTTTTTTGGACATGTAATCAGGCTGCTGTCAATTCTTAAAATAATGAAGTTTTATATCTTTGCTTAATTGGGATCTTTCTTGGTTTTAACCCCATGCAGTCAAACTTAGGTTCTGTTTCTTCATTATTTTTTTTCATTTGCTTCTCTGAAAGTGATCTTTTTTAAGGCTTCACTCTGATTATGGTTTTGTCAAGAGAAAAGGATGAACTATCTCTCAGCCTTTGAAGAAGCTAGTCACAAAAGGAGAAACCTTAGATCCCTAGTAAACAGAGAGCAATTCAAGAAACTCCAACTGATCTATGGAGTTGGACCAGTCAGAAGAAAGGGGATGGCTGCAAATATTAATGAGCCATAGACCTGGATAATTCAGGACATCTATATGGAATAAGCATGGACTCAGTATAGTTTTCAAAAGTAGTCTAAAATAGGTAAAGCACTTCAAACATACCTAGAATTTAGCAATAAAGTTCTGACTATTGTTAATATGCTTTTCATTTTTCTCATTGTTCAAAGCAAGTCTGGCAAAGGCACATGCCCTTGATCCATACATGCAGCTATGTGGGAGATAATATTGATTTGAAAAGTAGTTCAGCAAATCAAAGGTGCATAACACTCTTGGAACTCGCATCATTTTCCTCCTCTGCTCTTTACTGTTCCGCTTTTAAATTAGAATTGCAACAAGTTTTTATCAATCCCAAAGACTTGTCAAGGTACCCATTCAACTTGGAATATAATTCTTTTTAGAATATTCTAATATATATATATATATATATCTTTTATTATTAATTCCCTGAATTTTTGTTTTGTTTTTGTTTGTTTGGATTATAGACAGAAATAGCTTTTCAAACAGAAGGTATGATATGAATATTGCTGGGAAAGGCCTGGATAGCTATATCTTCCCAGGCCTTGCCATAGTGTGTGTATATCCTCACGTTAGTCACTCCTTCGAAGGTATGAAAAGCTTTTGCTCCATGTAGCTGCTAGCTGGGGAAGGATAGAGGTAAAGCTTTTGTCAGTCACTGACTCCGTCTTCAACCACTTTATCAATTGCCAGGCATGCATTCATCTAGAATTAAATCAACAAATCATCATTGAATGCATAGTAGGAGATGGAATTACAAAATTGAACGAGCTATGCTCCAAGCACAGAGGAATTCAGTCCCAAAAGGAGAGAGCAGGGTAATGGTACCACCGGAATCAGACAAACTGTGTTCACACAGTAACTACCATTCTCTAGCCTCTCTGTGCCTCAGTTTCTTCAACCACCTATCCTTTCAGCAAAGGTTAATATGGGTAAATGCTTTATCAAGTTACTAGAAGGGAATAACTTGATAAACACTAGTTATTACAGTGTTGTACCTAATTCTGCCTGGGAAATTGAAAGGCTTCTTCTAATCTAGGCGAAATGATGAACAACATAGACTGATGAACAAGAACAGAACCAGAAACAAGGAGGCATCGATCGGACTAGCGGGCCTCAGAGGGAGGATAGGGGAGGGTGGGGGGGGGGGGGAGAGATCAACCAAAGGTCTTGTGTGCATGCATATGAGCCTATCCAATGGTTAAGTTCAACAGAGGGTTGGGGCATCCGTGGGGAGGGGTGTGGGATGGGAATGGGGGAATGAGGACAAATATGTGACACCTTAATCAATAAAGAAATTAAAAAATAATAAAAAAATAAAATAATAAAATAAAAAAGATGATAACAGAACTAAGTATGGAGTCAATGCTGTCACAGGGCAGCTGTAAAATGTCTCTGAGGCAGCTAAGATCACCATGTGTCAAAGGAGTGAGACTGAAGCAGAAGATGTTAGTTGGGTAGATGTTATATGAAGGGGTTGTGGGGATAAGATATGGGGGTTATAAAGGGCCTTATAACAGGGTAAATGGCTTGGACTTTGATTAATAGATATAAAGTGTCAACTGAGAAGTTTTAGAAGAGTGATAAAATATAATTGTTTTTGAGATAATCCATCCGGCCAGTTGTGTGGCCTAGAGCAGAAAAGGGGGCTGGCGATAGGCCTTCAAAGAGAAAGTGGCACTATTTGGGAGACTAAAGATGAAATTCAAGTTTAAGCACAATTCCAAAGTAAAGCCAATAAAACACTATGTTTTATCATAGAACAATAGCTCAAATCAGTGTTCAGGGGGCCACCCTAGGAAGCCCATTCCCACAGCTATCTCTATCTCCCACTGTCTTCCTAGCCTATGACCCACACACACATTCACCTTAAGGCCAAGTCCAGCTGGTTCCAAATCCTAAATCTCTCCAGCTCTGTTCTCTACTTGCCATCCTTACCATCATGGTCTTACATTCGTTCATCACCATCCCTTTTATATCTCCTTCATTAGCCCTTATTTTACTGTTAAGTTCATCTCTTTCTAATTTATCCTTATAGGCTGTCACAGTGATATGGCTAACAAAATTTGATTATGTAAGCTGCCTGGTCAAAATTTACTGATGGTTTGTCATTACTTTGAGGATAAAAGAAAAGCTTACTTATAAACTAACTAGATGCCTACTTCTCTCAGTATGGCCATGCTCATTGCAACAGTACCAATGGCTGAGAGATTTTTTTTGTTTACTCATGCACTAAGGACCTCTGATTTGAATCTGTTTTGATCTCTATATCATGAAATGCCACATTCTTTTGACAAATCTTGACAGAAAGCCCCACCTATGACAATTTCACAGAGACATTTGGTAGACCTAAACAAAGCCTTCAAAGCCCTCCATAAGACTTTTCCCAACTTATTTCCAATCTGATTCTTCCACATCTTTTACTCAAGCCACAGAGGTCATTTCCTGAAACACCTGTGCTTTGCAACTTCAGAGTTTCAGCTCATACCATTGCTTTGTGTGGAACCCACTGCCTCTTTCTCTCTTCCCCTTTAGAACCTGAAGATTCTCTACATCTGTCTTGTTTTATGACATGTCCCCAGGCCACCTCAAACCACAGGAATCACTCCCTTCTCTGAAATGCCCTAGCACTTACCGTCTTGGTCATTCATTTGCAATTAATCATCAGTTCCTGTCTTGCCATATTACTATTTTTGCACTATCTCTTGCATTGTTTTATAACTCTTAAAGTGTTTACGCTTTCTTTCCTGAACTGGATTGAAACTTCCTTGAAAGCTTGGACTTTGACCTGTACCACTATTATTTTTAGGCTCTACATAATATCTCATATCAAATAGGCACTTAATTAGTACTTGTTAATTGGCATGTTGACTGGTAAATCTACAAAAAAAAAAAAAAAAAAAGGGAATAGTTGGAATTCATGAACTAGAAAATTGTTTGAACTGATGAACATCATTGTATACTTTTAGATGTTTCAATTTAAGAGAGTAATACAAGTATCAATTACCTTTTTATTTTATTTTCTCAGATAGGCAAGATTATATGTACTTTTTTGGTAAACGAATTATTGAAAGCCATATGACAACATAGTGCTCAATTTCTGGTTTAGTTACACTGCCTGCTAAGCAGAGCAAACCTTCCCCTTCATGGACAGAGGGTGAAGAAGAAAGAAAGAAGAAGAGGAACGATAAGGGACAGAGAAGGAAGAGGGGTGAAACAAGAGGAAAAGGAAGAGTCAGGGGAATTGATAGGAGGAGAGGGGAGAGGGAAAAGAAACGGGAGGGAGAAGATGAAAAGGAAGGAGGGGGGGGAGGAGAAGGGAAAGAAGCTCTACTGATTACATTGGTGGGTAAAACACTTTCTAAAAAACAGTGAGGATCCTATTTCTGACTAACCCAATTTTGCTCATTTTCACATGTCACATATACAATATAAAGTCAATTTTCAGTGACTTAGTCAAACTTGGGTCTTTCAAGGTCATTCTGATGACTTAGAGGAAGGTTAGACTGCTGGCTGGAGGATATCAAGGAAGAGCAAGGAGGGCCAAACTGAAACACTGGAAAGGGTGATAAGGTTTTTAAAAACTTCCACAGGTTAAAAAAATATTGACATGCTCTCTCTACTTACCAAGACTCTTGTGACTCCCCTCTACCGTAGGTAGGGGGTGGAGCATGAAGCAACATAGTATATGTTATTGGAATTAAGTCTAGTGTAGAAAGCATGAAACTAAGTTACAGAAAACTTTAAAATCACCATTTACTAGTAGTCCACTATTCCCCCTCCACACATGCACCAGTGGGGTCCCTCGGCCTGGCCTGCGGGGATCGGGCCAAAACCGATTTCTGGGTCCGGGGTGTGGGTGAAGCAGATTCGGGGCTGACAGTGCCCCAGCAGCAACCTAACCCATGGTCAATTCTGCAAGGAATTGGCTTCCTCCTCTACTGGTCAGAGTATCTGCCCCCTGGTGGTCATTACATATCATAGCTACCGGGCAAACGGTCAAACGGGTGAACAGGAGAATGGTCAGAAGATTGCTTAGGCTTTTATATATAGAGATATGCTTTTTCTAATCTGCTTTCTTCATTTCATTTCATTTCATTCTTGAACCTTAAGATAATTTTGTCAATTATTACAACTAAGTACCCTAAGTAGAATTGAAGTGCCTATGAATGTAAAAATTTCAATAGCTTAGAATCTTCTCATTTATTTAGTCAAGATTGTTCTTTGGTATTTCATGTAGTTACCAAAAAAAAAAAATTATACAGAAGAAAAATCATGCCCAGAAGGGCATGCCCACCACTGCCTCACCACTTGGCTGCGAACCATGCCAAGTGGTGAGGCAGTGGTGGTTCTGATGAAATGAATGTTGCACTAGCCTCTGCAAGCTTCCTCCCTCTGACAGAGAGAGTTCTTTAATGAGGTGAGAAAGTAAGTGTTGAGGCAGTATGATTATTTACTAGAAATCACATGTCATGAGTTCAGTTTTTTAAAAAAAGGAAGTTCAGGCCAAGAAAAACTCAGTCAGCAGAAGGCTTACGGAAATATGTAGGTGAGGTCTGTCTGCAGCCTCCCACAGGCTCCGGCAGAAACAGCCACCAGGCCTGGAGCCCTGCTCTCCATCAAAGCTAAGCCTCCTGGTCAGGAAGAGTAAAGGACAGTCACAACTCAAGCACAAATGACCAGATGGCCCAGACAGGCCCCTGTGTGACATTATTTCAGAAGCTCACACACTACTTCCTTCCACCCAAAAATAATCATGGAGAGTTTTGAAATTTGCTTCTGCCAAAGCACACATAGACACAGTGTGAACTGAGTGTACTCGAGTATTTTGTCAAAGGAGGAAGTTAGAAGCACAACTTTGGGAAGATTGAGAGATAAATCATTGTTCTCCGCAGCCATACATCTTCACATATATTGATTTGGAGACCATTTTCAGAAGATCTTATTGAAATGTGAACTGTCACCAAGACCCTCTTTTTCTTTCACACCTCATCACCATTCTCTGTCCATCACATGCGCATTTGCCCTGATGGTCTTCTAGCCTTAACTAGAAGCTCATGCCTACTGCCATCTTGGTACTTGCTGCTCTCCTCACTGCTGTGCTCTCCTGGCTACACAGGCCAGTGCGCTTCTTTCACTATTGCTTCTCAGCACAGAAGATCCCCTCCACAATAAAGTCTTCAGTGGCCACCCCATCTGTAATAATCACTGCCAATTCTGTCAACACCTAATGCTAATTTATTTTCCTACTTGACACTTCCCACTTTGCCCTTCCCACTTGGGTATTAAAATGCAAGTTCTTTCTATGAATTCATTCATTCAACAAGCATGTTTTGACCACCTAGCATATGCCAGGCACTATTCCAGGTCTTTGTGATTTACAGAGAACAAAAAACATACAGGGACCTGCCCTCAAGGAGCTCATGTCCTTGTTGTGGAGTGGAGGATTCTCTAAATAAACATAATAAATGAGGACATACATGTTCGAAAGTAATGATGCTGGAGGAAAGAAAATAAATCAGAGGAAGTTAAGGAGAATAAGGAGTGTCAGGTTGTGTGGGTAGGAAGAGATGGCAATAAAATGTAGAATCAGGGATGGTCTCAGAGAAAAGGTGACATCTGAGCAAAGAGTTGAAGGAGGTGATTCTCTTAGCTATTCAGGTATCTGATAGATGGCAGAACATTCCATGGAGGGGAAACCACTAACACAAAGACCTAAAGCATGTGTGGAAATTTCCAGTAACAGTAAGAGAGTCATTGTGGCTAGAGTTCAGTAAGTGAAGAGGATAGGAAAGAAGGTCCTAGAGTCAGTAGGGGCCAAGTTCATACAGAGTTGTTCTCTCTGAGTGAAACCAGGAGCCATTCAGGGTAGAGTAAAAGCAAGAAATGGTCTGACTGACAGTTTGGAGATGCACTCTGAGTTAAGAATAGTCTGCAAAGAGGCCAGGGAAGAATGAGACCATATGTACAGGAATAGCACATATATCTTCCTCATGGGATACAAGCAATGTTTGTCAAATTAACATACGAATAAATACACTATAGTGGCTGAAGGATAAGATACACAGAGATCCTCATGGGCATGAAGTAATGGGTGGTATGTTTTCACATATTTGGGAATCAGGGGTACTATATTAGCATTACATCTTATGTTTATGTGTCATATGAATGTTTGTATTTAGATCTAAATACATACATGTAAACATTTACTGCCTGTCTTCTGTGTGGAAAGCACTTTTACTTTTGACAAATAACTTCACTTAGTTTATGCTACATGTATAAATGTATGCATAATATAGTAGTGGCTAATGCCAAGCTCTATATAAAAAGGCCACATTCATTTTCTCAAAAACAGCCCATTCTAATATTGTCTAGCTGAGGTTGATTTTTTTAAAATTTTGAACTTTACAGAAGAAATCTGTTCTTTTAAAAATAATGGTCATAGTTTCAGTTCCCATTTAGGTGTGTTAGTTTGAAAAGGTGGAAAACTTTTCCACAGCCACAGGTTCTTCCTCAATCCCAAGAACATGTTGTAAAGACTGTATTTGGGCATAAGAAAGAGTGACGCTGAATGGTCCAATGCAAACGCCCCTGGGAGAGGAGGTGAGGACAGGGGGCACATTGGCATTAGACACACATGTGAAAGGCAGCAGATATTTAAAATGTACTATTTTTAAATACATCTCTATAGTCTCAATAATCAACATCCAGTTTGGACAATTTTAAGGTGTGAAGAAATTGTTTCATTCAGCTAGTCATTCCCAAATGTTTGTCAAGCACATGTATGTGTGTGTGGCACTGATGATACAAAGTGAGCAAGACAAAAGTTTACTCTTTTAATGTGTAAAATATATATATCTTATAAAATATGCATATTATATGATGTATGTATTTATATGTATGTACTCTATATGTATATATACACACAGTACATAAACAGACACACATAATATCTGTGATATGAAAATGTAAAGGGGAAGACTGGTTAGGGGAAAAGGTATCTAAAAAGATTCCTTAGGGTGGCAAAAACAAACAAAAAAGATTGAGAAACATTTGTCTACTGGGAAGCCAGTGATTGTAGTGAAATATGGTAATTACAGTGATAGGGAAAATACAGGATGTTATGGGAACACCGGACTAGGCATGGAGGAGGAGGTCAGGGAAGGCTCCCTGGGAGAAGCCACACCTCAGCAGAGCTGTGAGGGGTGACCACTAGGAAATGCTCAGGCAAGTGGGTAGGGAATGTGGTACTAGAATCACGATAGAGGCAGAGTTTAGGCAAAAGACCTGGACAATCACTAACATGGACTTGCATTGAAACAAAGCTATAGAAATCCCTAAGTTAGCTAGCTTGGCTAATTTAGCTAATGAATTCATGACATCAGATAGGCCACAGAGAAAACACTGCAAACCGAAAGCTGTATCTGTGTCAAGTTTTGCACCTCAAGCCTGTCCTCCCTTACCTCGTGGCCTTTCGTTCCATTGTCGGCCATCGTCACAGCGAGGCCCTCACTGCCTCCTGGTAGAGAAGTCTGACAGCCCTCTTACTTGTCTCCCTCTGGTCACCCCGGAGCAGCAGAGCCACAGAGTGATCTTAGGAAGTAATGTGCTAAATCGAGCTATTGGAGACGCCCTGATGTGTCATTCTTCTGCTTTCAACTCTTTGTGCCGATCCAAATCAATGCCTTAGCCTGCGGGGTAAGCATTTGTGCAGACTCTAAACCGCTGATCTAAAGCAGTTCAAGACCCTTTAGGACCCAGGGGTGGGGAATGTCGGTATAAGGCCCACAAGATCATTTGCTCTGGCCCTGCCATGGCATGAGGGGTGAGTTAGTTTAATGTTTGACCAAATAGATGAGGCTAATTGGTAAGTCGATAATTTTGTATGGCCCGTGGATGATGTTCTAAATATCCAAACGGCTCTTGGCAGAACAAAGGTCCCCCACTCTTGCAAGTCAAGTTCCTAAACTTTTAGGGGTAGGCAAGGGCTTTCACCCATGAAGCTTTCTCAAGGAGCAAAGGCAAACAGAACATAAACGGACACAAATAAATCTAATAATTTCAATTAGGGGTAAGTGTTAAAAAGGGAATGGGTTAAAGTGATTTTAGATAAGGGGATGGGGACATCAGGATAAGAAAAGTGATATCTGAGCTGAGACCTGAATGTTAACCAGCCATGTGACTGAGAGAAGACAGCCCCAAACATAGAAAGTAGCAAGTGGGAAGGTCCCGGGGGGAAATGAAAGTGAACAGAGGGAAACTGGGAGTGGGTACACACCTAAAAGGCCATACTGTTCTTAACAGACACTTTTCAGTATCAGTAGCTTAATAGACTCTGCCACCCTACACATACTTCCCAGGAACCCTAGGACCTCCTGAAAACTAGTAAGTAAAGTGTTAATGTCTCTACGGATGCGGCACTTCTGCTTCAAGTGGCTATTTTCAGTTTGAATGAGCAGAAGCCATGTCATATCATTTGTTAGGGAATTTTAATATCACCTCCACACTAAACATAGCATACATGATATTGTCATACAACTTCAAGGGTGAACCTGGCCATCCTAAAATCCATCTCTAAGAATCCTAGCTTTATCTGCCCAAGAGGCATCAGTGCACAGTTTTCTGGGTTAGCATCCCAGCTCTGACACTTACCTAGCTATGGGACCTTGAGCAAGTTATCTAACATTTCTATGCCTCAGTTTCCTATAAAATGAGAACAGTGATAATGGCTCCTAGGATTTTTTGTGAGAATTTAATTATATTGTTTTAAAGCTCTTGGAAGACTTTTAACTCATTCAAAATATTATGATGGTTCTAATATGGCTTATGAATTCCTGCTAAGCCATGCCTACCATCCCCACTCAAATTCATTCCACTTCCTCATCCTAGCATACTTTGTTCTTCATTTCCAAAGGCCAAATTTCTACGAACTTACATGGTTCAGATAAAATGCCACAACCACCATGAAACTTCTGATTTCAGCTTCTAGGAATGCCAGTTCCCGCTTCTGGGCAACTGTTACTACTGCCATTTATACCATTAGCTTAATCTGTTACTCCCTTCCAAGGTGATTTGTACACTTGTTTTGCATACCCCGCTAGATTGTAAATCACTTACAGCAATGCTGTCCCCTAGAAATATAGCTTGAGACACATAAGTAATTTTATTTATTTTATTTTAGTCACATACATTTTTTAAAAAAACAGATGAGAGTAATTTTAATAATATATTTTATTTAATCTCATACCCAAAGTATTATAGTATTATGTAATTAACATAAACAAATTATTAGTGAAATATTTTACATTTCTTTGTACTGAGTCTTTTAAATCCAGTATGTATTTCACACATACAACACATCTCAATTTGGACGAGCCATATTTCAAGTGCTCCATAGGCATGTGTGGATAGTGGCTACCACTCAGGACAAGGCAGCTTTAAAGCATGAAGTACCCTCTATAGCTCGTATTTATCATCCTGTCTAGAATGGCACATTCCCTACTTCCAAAGTTCCATGAATATTTGTCAAAGAAATTAGTTACTTTACTGATTTATTTAAAATCATTACAAAATCTAACCCGATGGAAAATATATTCCTGCTAGTCAGAACACAAAAAAGAAAAAAACATGGAAACATAATTTTGGCATCTTTAACGAATAAGTTTGTTATTCCTCTAGAGTGATAAAACAACTTTTTCAGTTATTTTCTCATTAATAATATTTTTTAGAAGTACTAAGTCATGGATCACTAAAAGAAATAGTATGGCCGAAACCAGTTTGGCTCAGTGGATAGAGCGTCGGCCTGCGGACTGAAAGGTCCCAGGTTCGATTCCGGTCAAGGGCATGCACCTTGGTTGCAGGCACATCCCCAGTAGGGAGTGTGCAGGAGGCAGCTGATCGATGTTTCTCTCTCATCGATGTTTCTAACTCTCTCTCCCTCTCTATTCCTCTGTAAAAAATCAATAAAATATTTAAAAAAAAAAAAAAAGAAAGAAGTAGTATGTATGGTAATAAAATTTTTGTTGTTTGATACGTTTGGAGAAACAACTCAATCTTACTTTCCTGATAAGAGTAAGAATCCTATATAATAAAAGGCTAATATGCAAATCAACCAAACAGTGGAACGACCAGTTGCTATGATGCACACTTTCCAACAGCGGGCAGACACTCAACGCAGGAGCTGCCCCCACTCAGCGAGAAGCTGGGCTCACAGCTGGTGAGCACAGTGGCAGTGGCAGGAGCCTGTCCTGCCTCAGTGGAAGCGCTAAGGATGTCTGACTGACAGCTCCAGGACTGTGAGAAAGTGTAGGCCGGGCTGAGGGACCTCCTCCCCAAGTGCATGAATTTCGTGCACTGGGCCTCTAGTTTTAAATAAGAGTAATTAACTCTTAAAACAAATATGTAGGATTGGTAAATCTTGGTGAAAATATTTTGATGTCATTAGGGGTCATGCTCACCACATGATTTTTCCTCAAAAGGTTGTGCTTCAAAATATATCCAATGTTTTCATAATGATCTCCCAGTCACTCAAATGCAGTTACAGAAAATGAGTGACATTATTTCCATAGTCATTAACTACATACTGTCAGAATCAACCCAACTTGAATTGTCCCTGTTAGAAAGTTTATATGAAAGTAGAAACCCTGATATGTATTCTAAACTCTAAAATTGTTGCTACCCATTTCTTCTTTACCAACTTTATTATTACCTTTCCTTTTAACTTCAAGTATCTGTGTGCAGAAGCTTTGATTGTGGTAGAGCATTACCAAGAATTAATAAAATATGATAATTAGGGAAGTAAAAAAACTCACCTTTGGTAGTCTCAATGGTAATTTGCACACTGGCAACTGATAATGGTTTTCATTAAGTATAAGAGATTGGTCCAAGTTGTGGGCTGTCTTTTGTTTAGGTAGTTTATAAACTACAACAGTGCCTTTATAATGCGAGCAGCTGTAGTTGCCAAATTCATCCACCTCTTTAATTTGGAGATCCAGCCTGGGTTTTCTTTGTAAGTGAAAAATAAGCTTGTAGTCTTTTCCATAATCCTTCCCATTGCCTACATAGAAGTAAAATGCACTTGTTATTAGTAAGATATACTACTTCGTCTTCATTTTTAAAAAATCCAAATAACCGTATAATCCTTTAATGCGCTTAAAGCGTTTTTGGTGTCATTGCCTCTTGTCAAACTATATCCTGACAAAGCAGCAGCAATAAGCCTTGAGACTGTGTAGCTTACTCAAAAGATTTCTTATCTGTAATTGGACCAAGGACTCTCCACCTGCTTCTATGTCTAATAATCTTTCATTTTCTATTCCATTTTGCTCTACCAAGAAACTATTGGAAATATTCAGCTCACTCTGTGTTTAAAAATTATTTTCACCTTTCAAGAATTGTTATTTTTTTCTTTCCCCTTTCTATATCATAGTGCACACTATCATGACCTCATAGTGACACTCCAGATCTGCCCTCTCCTATATGGGTGCCACTTAACAACTTGTGGCTTTTTAAATTAAAGTTACAATTAATTAAAATTAAAATGCAATTCCTTAATCACTCTAACCACATTTCAAATGTTCACTAGCCAAAATTGTCCAGTAGCTACATTACTGGGCAGTGAAGAGGTAAAATATTTCCAATATCGCAGAAATAGGCAGTGCTGTTTGAAAACTTCTACATGAAATAGTTACTAGATTCACATTACTGGAATTTCTATTAAAACCTGGTGAATTCCCCCAAACAATGATATGTCAAAGTCTTCACATTGCACACTGAAAATAATGAAGCTTTAGTAAATATAACCTTTCGCCCACGGGGGTTTTACCACGACAATCAGGATATTTTGCTTCATCACAGCAACCATAAAGCAGACACTACCACGTTCCTTAAGGCATGTCTGCATGACCCTTAGCCAGGTATAATGCAGCAGTTATAATAGGTTTCTGACATAAAGATATAAATCCTAGTCCAGCCTCTACTACTTTTGTATACTGTCATATTTATCCAGTTCTTTCACATCCCTGAGCTTCTTTGAGATTTACTTAACATTCTTATCTTTAAAAAGGGAGAAATAAAACTTACCTCCTAGGTTTGTTTGGAAATAAAGTGAGATAATATGGATAAAAAATATTTGGCACAGGGCCTTGCATATAATGTGCTCAATAAATGATAGCAAATGATAAGCAGAATTTTTCCATTGTTTTGGATTTGTATGACAAAAGTAATCCACTTAAATTTAGTCTGTCCATTTCCCAGCACTTTCTGGATTTTGTAAGTACTGGGGGCTTCCATGTCATTCAATAACAAGCTTACATGCTGAATTGACAGCGCTGACCGAGACAATGCTCACTCTAGCTTGTGTGCAGAGAATGCCAAAGGTCAATATAAAGACCATATTTTTCTCTTAGAAGTGAAATAAAATCCACTCAAAGAAGTCATCTCTGATGAAAGAAGTATAATGAATATAGAGATTTTGACATTTCTCAGAGAGCAGTCATCTAAATGTATTAAAGTTTTAAACACTTAATCGCAAATGCTATTGTGTTAAGTCCTTTCAAACGTTTTTGTCTTCATTCTTCCAACAAAAACTACTTCTAACTGTCAGACACCGTCCTAGGTGCTGGGGATTAAATGGTGCTTGATAACAAGACACACCCTCCCTTCATGAGACTGTAGTCAGAGAAATGGTCATTGACCAACAATTAAATGAATAAACAAGAAGATTGCCTCTAAGGCAAGGTCCATAAGAAAAGAAGCACATAGACTCTGAAGAGGTAAAATAAGGACTGGCATAATCAGGAAGGAAGGTGTCTCTGAACATGATCATCAAGGTGAGGTATGAAGATACAGTCGGAGATAGTTGCAGGTAGGGGTGGGGATGGGTGGGGAGGAGCACCCTAGGCAGACGGCCTCTGACCTCATCAGATTCACAGAAAGGACCCAGGCCCTGATGCATGGATGAATATCAATTCTTTACTCCTGGCTTCTCTTAAATAGAGAAGAAAACAAGTGAGACTCCAGAGCTGAACATGGGTTCCTAGAAAAGACAAAGCAGAAATGATTCTGGCATCCTGCCTGACTCATTTTCCTTGAGTGAAGATGAGCTCTTGCCTGTTCCTCATTTGGGGGAATTGCACACACAATGGCTGTCTTCAGGAACTCTTGTTTTAGCATATGCTCCCTGGCATTACAGGCAAAAGTACACTCAGTGCCACTGCCCATAAGAAGCACAGTAGCTCACTCCTGTTTAGGGCAGTAGGTAAACACAGCTGCTGTCCCAAGTATTACAGGAAAATCATTCGCATCATTCATTTGGGTGGGGCACTTCCAGTTTTTGACTATCTATTCTTAGAGAGATTGCCCCATGGTGGACACCATGATTTCTGCTCCTGCAGCCAAGTAGGAAGAAGGGTTTCTTCCACCCTTCCTTCCTCCCCCCACTTCTCCCTCCCTTTTCCCTTTTCTGACATCCTTGACACTCACGAAGTCCTGGCAGCTGACTCAGATGGCTGAGACTCTGCATGTGAGAGTAGAAGAGATACTTCAAATTGGGCCACTTTGGGTCTCATTTACATCAGAGACACCAGAAAAATAACAGCCTCAGCTTCAAGCTGCATCATTTTTGATGCAACCAAAGAGCCCATGAGGCTTGCAGTAATTTCCAGAATCAGAGAGAAAAATGGGCAGCATTAAAAAATCAATGGGATCTATATTAATTTATAAGTCAACAGAGAATATTACTCCAAGTCATGTCTATTACAAGACTGCTGGCCCAGAAGCCTATCCCTGAGTTCTCCATCACACCTCATCTTTTTTTTTTTTTTTTAATATTTTTTATTGAGTTCAGAGAGGAAGGGAGAGGGATAGAAACATCAATGATGAGAATAATTGATCAGCTGCCTCCTTCACGCCCCCTACTGGGGATTGAGCCCACAACATGGTCATGTGTCCTCGACCGGAATCGAACCTGGGACCATTCAGTCCGCAGGCCGACACTCTATCCACTGTGCCAAACCAGGTAGAGCTCACACTTCATCTTTATATGCATACCTGTTAGATACTATTCCACTTCAAAGAAAGGAGTTAGAGAAGGGAAGGGGTTGATTTAATAAAAAGTAAATTTCTGTGATGGCAGCTCCTCCCGAATCTTTTTCTCTTCTCTTACTCAGCTGTTTTCTCTTTGTTCTCCTTTTTCTTCCTTTTCTCATTCTCTTCATTTCCTTTTCTCTATTCTTTCTCATTGATTCCATCACTTCTCCCACCTCTCCTGCCCCCTCTCAGATTCACACACCCTGTTTGTTTTTTCTCAGCATCATCACATTTATTGAAAGCCTTTGATGAACTAGGACACAGCATAAGCATATGAATGAAACATAAGTAAACAATTAAATAAATAAAATAATTCCAATTTGTGGTAAGATTTATAGTGGAAACAAAAAGCACTAGATAAATATGAGGATCAGTGGGAAGCAGGGGTGTGTCACCAGATCAGAGGTTCCAGCCCACTTTTGTGCCATGGACCCTTTTGGACTTTGGTGAACCCTGTTGATTCCTTCTCAGAGCAGTCTTTTATTTTATTTTATGTAAAATAAAGTAAGTGGAATTATAAATAAGACAATTGTACTGGAATATAGTTCTATCCACACATCTCTTAGGAGTCTGCTGACCCCAGGTTAGATTGTGTAAGACAACAAGAGTTTGGGTATTATTTTAAGTAGAATAGGAGGTAATCATAAGGTTTTAATCAGGAGAGTAATAAAGTATTATTTATAAGAGATCACTGTTGTTACAATATGGAAATGGATTTCCTGTGACTCATAGTGGAGAAAGAGGAGTATTTAGGAGGCAACTGCTTTAGTGTAGGAAAGAGATGATCCTAGCTTGGACTCAGAGAGTAATCATAGAGAAGACGATTTCTAAGAATGTCCCTTAGAGTCTGCCCATAAAGGAAATGCCTCCCCTAAAAAGCAAAGGAAGAGACTGGAAAGAGAGAAGTAAATGAGTTTCTCTCCCTGCTCTTCAGAAGCCTGTGGGTCCTCAGAAGTTTTCCTAGGAATACAAGTGGAGCAAACTCCTTCTGAAGTTTGTGGCTCATAGCCCATAGAATATACAAAAATATGTCTTTATACTTACTTGAAGCAAATATGTTTCCGGTAAACCTTAAAAGAAGTTGTTCTCCTTCTTTCACCTGGAAATGGCGAGACGGCTCTGGAGGACCACTGAGGGCTTCCAAGCGCAAGCTCCTAAGCTCCTGGTTTAAATCTTTAGAAGGCACCACGGAAATACCCACTCTGTGTGGACTGTCTTTCTGGTGATACAGTACAATGCAGGCACTGGTGCTGAGCATGGCTTCCTCTAAAGATTTCACAAAAGAAACCAAATGGCTATTGTCCACAATGGAAGACAGGTGGACCACAATAAACCTGCATGGGAGAGAACAAGCATGACCGAAGGGAAACCTACAGTCTCAAAAATACAACTGATCACTAATAATACCCAGGAAAGGAGCCATTGTCATCTAAATTTCCTTTAAAATCAAGCATTCTTGTTTTTAATTTAAAAAAATATATACTTATTGATTTCAGAGAGGAAGGGAGAGGGAGAGAGAGATAGGAACATTAATGATGAGAGAGAATCATTGATCAGCTGCCTCCTGCACGCCCCCCACTGAGCTAAACCAGCTAGGGCAAAATCAAGCATTCTGATGACCAACTGGTTAGATTCATGAATGACTTTAATGAAACTGAACAGTCAGGAAACCAGCTCAAATCAAACCAAATTCTAAAACAAATGTTCTTAAACAAAGAAATTTTGTAGTCTCAGCTCAGCTCTAAATATGGCAGCATATTTTAAATTATATTTTAATTAGCATTACTAAAAGTATTATTTCAAAATATAGAAAAGAATGATTAACAAAATAATCCATTTACTAGCAATAAAATTCCAAATATGTATATCATTAACTAGGGGTTGAAATAATCTTCTCTGTCATGTGTTATATGGATTATTATGATGGATTGAATTATTATGGGTTGAATTGTGTCCCCTCCACCCAAATCCATATGTTGAAATCCTAAAACCCAGTACCTCAGAATGTGACCTTATTTAGAGATAGAGTTTTTACAGAGGTGAAGTTAATGTGAGGTCTTTAAGGTGGGCCCCAATCCGATATGACTGATGCCATAAAAAGAGGAGTTTTGAGCATAAAGATATGCATACAGAATAAATGTCTGGTAGACATAACAACAGAAATATACAAGCCAAAGAGAGAGCCTTGGAATGGGTCCTTCTTTCACAGAAAGTCCTCAAAAGGAATGAACCTTGCTAACAACACCTTGACTTTGGACTTCTAGTGTCCAGAACTAAGGCAATATATTTCTGCTGTTTAAGTTTCTCAGTTTTTGCTACTTTATTCTGGGAGTCTAGGAAATTTATACAGAAACCTCCCCTTGGTTGGATCATCCATCATCCAGAGCTTCTCCAGAGAACTGGCCAGCAGGAGCCCTCAATCCAAGGCAGCCCCACTCTCAGAGACAAGGACTGACTGATGCAGGGGTGTAAAGCCAGACACTTGCTATTCACACTGCAAAGCCTCCTTGCTTCTTTGATTCTTTTTTAGGATTCACCTGAGGGCCCTTTTTCAATAAATCATTTGCATTTACATCTTAGACTTTTTTTTTTTTATTTTAGGGAACCTGACCCAAAAGATCTTCCATTATGAAATAAAGGCTATCTTTGGACATATGACTGCCCTCTCTTTATGAATGTCTTCTTCTCATCAACCTTAAAGTGGTCTAAAACTCTTCTCATAATGAGCTGTCTAGAAAGCATGTAAATGAGAAAGCAAAATGAGGACACTGAAATAACAAATTTAGTTTATATATACATAGTTATGAGATGAGCATACTATGAACAGTTAATTACTATCGTCATGGAATTTCAGAAATGAAGGTGCTATTTTAAAACTATTTTGGAGTTAGAAGCAACCTGTAAAAATAAATCTAAGTTATGAGTGGTTTCCAAAAGCAGTTATTAAACTATCATAAATGAAATTACAGGTAGCATATTCATGTCAGTTCTGGTTTGCATTTTAAGCACACCCCAAAAGACTATTCATATTCCTATCTGAAGAATAAAAATTTAATCCTATGATCCAATTTCTGTAAAACCAATAATAAATCATTGGGATGAACACCATCAGCTTTTATTGTTTACTATTGTATTACCTCTCTAAGTGTTCACACAATTCAAATGATATCAAGCCACTCTGCATGTTTCTCACCGCAACACCATCAAGCCCAAACCAACCACTGTCTCGGCTTCTGAATCCCAGTAATTTCAAAGATTCACAGGCATTGTTCCCGGGTTTTCTTATAGAAGCACTTTTTGTCCTATGTAATGATAGCAGAAGAGAAATTGGTAAAATCTGTACAGCATAAATCGTAGTTAGTGCATTTATGTTTTTCATTAAGTGAATAATTTAATAACAATTCATTAAGTATATACATACTATGTGCCACTAATTATGCTGTGCACCAGGAATATAAAGATAAGAAACATATCACCTTTGCTCTACAGAACCTCATAGTATTATAATATTATTCCATTACAGGACAAGGTAATCTGTGTGATAACTAAGGTAATCAGTGCATGGTGGTGTAGCAGCAGATGGAAGGTGCTCAGGGAAGCTCACAAAGTGAAAATACTGACATTCCTGATATTCGACATGAGTTTTGGAGAATGAGAAGCATTTTACTACTGGCAAAAGGGTTAAGAGAACAGCCCCCCAAAACATTAATAAGCTCTCTGATGTAAGCTTGGATGCTTTAGGAGAGTAGAGTAGTAGTATAGCATGAAAGGTAAAACCACAGACTCTGAACAAGACTGCCTACTTTCAGTAACTTCATGACCATTGGCGAGTTTTTTTTAAATCTATCTCAGTTTTCTTATCTATAATATGAGACCGGTCATAGTATCTTCATTATAGGATTCAATCAGTTAACATTTAAAGCACTTATAATTGTTGTAACCATAAGTGATACTAAATTTGCATCCTAATTCCTACAGTAGTCATAGCCAATTAGCTTTCTGTACAATTCTTCTTGCTTACCTGGCCCCACCCAAAGCCCTGAAGGAAGCAGTGATATGTACCATGTGATTCCTTCTCCCCAATCAGAACTGATTGACTAACAGTACACCAGTTTCTAGCACCCAGTGAATTTGATTCTTTTTCTTTGGAATTTAACTAAGAGGCCCAGAGATTGTAACTTGTCATTGTCCTTTGGTTGTCATGCCCTGGGCTATGAAAATGAATGAGCAGAGAGATCATTATGAAAGAAAATAGAAGGGCAGATGCTAATGAAGAAAAGAAGAAAAATGAAGATGAAAAAAAATCAGCATAGTCCTGGAGATGGAGAAAGCAGAGATTACCTATTGTAGCCTTACAGATTCCTCTTGTTTTGAATTCACTTAAATGGATATCTGTTCTACACAACCAAAGGAAGAAAACCCTTGATACTGAACATCTTGCAGGAAAAATAAAACCCCCAATCTAACAATGCTGCAAATTTAAGGGAAAGAACCATTCTAGCTAGGTACTAAAAATGAAAACCCAAGTGACTCACACATCTTTATTTTTTAACTAGAGACCCAGTGCACGAAATTTGTGCATGGGAGGGGGGTGTCCCTCAGCCCAGCTTGTACCCTCTCTAATCCGGGGGATGTGCAACTGCCAGTTTAGGCCTGATCCCTGTGGCAGTCGGACATCCCTCTCACAATCCGGGACCGCTGGCTCCTAACCACTTGCCTGCCTGCCAGCCTGATCCCCCTACCTGCTCTCCCCTGCCGTCCTGATCACCCCTAACAGCCTCTGCCTTGGCCCTGCCACTATGCCTTTGTCCAGAAGGAAGTCCAGTCTAAATAGCATATTATCCTTTTATTAGTATAGATAGAATTAGTTATGGGTTTAAAACTATATTAGTGTCACAGGTTGAGCTGTTTATGACCTATAAATTAGCAACTGAACTAGATTTAAAATGTCTACTGTGAAAACTTTAGATTGTGTTAATCTTTCAGGGGTCAACCAGATTAAAATCAGGAGGATGGGGAGAAAATGACATTTAGTTTTTGGCTTTTGATTTATAACTCGTCATGTTAATTATTTACTAGCATAGGAAAATACACTCATACTGAGTCCAAAACTTTGGTCATTTACTAGAAACTGACTTAATTAAATGTTATATTGGGTTTTTTGGTTTTGTTTTGTTTTGTTTTCTGATGGCAACTCCTACCTTTTTCTACCAATAGACTAAATTTTCTGTGAGGACATATAAGGTCTCAATTGTAGTGGGGCTGACTATGCTCCCAGGTCTAGATAGGTATATAACCTGAGCCAAATAGTGAATTAGGTATTTATTAATGCTGTTTGGCAAAAAAAAAAACAAAACACAAAACCACAATTTTCCCATTCTGAGTACATGGTAGGGTTGTACTTCCTTGTCCCCAAGGCTTGTGACTGTTCTGTCTGGTGAATGAATAGTGAATAAAGGAAGTATATGTCACTGTGAGGTGAAGCATATGATTGCTAATGTGGGTCCAGCCAAACGCTTTCTTCTGCCACTATGACAGCAACAGACAGTGGTTGCCCTTTAGTGTGAGCCCGGGAGTGAGGATGACCAAGAAGCACCCTGCCTCTGATGGCCACATAGCCTGTGAGAGACATAAGCACTGTTGTTATAAGCCATTGGGATATTCGGTTTTTGCTTATCCTGCCATAACCTAGGCTAACCTGCCCTGTATATTAGATCTTCCTGTGGGCCCAGTGGTCTGTTCAGTGATGGGTTTGTGACAGATTTATATTTAGAATAACACTCTGGATCTTTATGTTTAATGCAGGGGTAAGAACTTCCTCTTTTCCACTGATCTTGGAATTATGAAGATGTAGCCACATTGCAGTATAAAGGTCGAGCATGACAGAGAATGGAATTGGCACAGGGAAGACAGAGAAGTGAAACACTGAGTTCATTCTGGTTCAAGAAATACATAAAGATAAATGTAACCCCAGCTTTTTAATGATATGCATCAAAGAATTCTATTTTTAAAAATCTTTATTTTTTTTTCTATCACTTAAAATCGAGTCCTTAATGATATAAAAATCAAATTTAGACTTCATCTTTTCAGCTTTCTTGGAATATAATTGACATATAACACTATGTAAGTTAAATGTGTACAATGTGATGATTTGATGCATATATTTATTGTGACATGACTACCACAATAAAGTTAATTAACACATTCATAATCCCAAATTTAGACTTAACTATTATAGATATAATCCATATTGAAGTGAAATGATTTGGTGGCATTCTTACTATCCCAGTTGTTCTGAACTCTGCAAATAAATGCTTCCATTTATATATGGGTGTGGCAAATGTAGGTTTACAGTTGTGAGTATACAAAACATAGAGATTCTTGTATTATTATTTATTACTGTATTATTTTCCACATGAACAACTGTAAACCTACTTTTGCTCCACCCTGTATGCTATTAGCAAATTTTGACAACTAGTATAGCAGAACAGTGATAGCACTTGACCCTGCTCAGAGATAAGATAATATTCTGATGTACTAAGAATTCTATGAAACATAATCAACCTATATTAATTGAATTTATTTAAAAATAACTGACCTTGTTATTTCTTGAGTTCAAGACCCTTCCTATGTCCTAAATTCCAGGGATTTAGGGGATCATAATCGGCCCATTTGGGGTCAAGTGCTCAATTATAATGAACAGGGTCATTGAAAAATATTAAAGATCCCACTAAATCCACATAGATACAAAGGACGGTTTCTAGAATTTGTGATATAATTCCTCCAAAATAAAGTGGCAGGGTAGACAAAGCAACAGGTGTCAACTCCAGGCTGCCTTTCTGACCCCGATAAATGCCTAATGCCTCACAATTAAAGGACACTCCAGAGATTTTTCTCAAAAAAGACCTGCTTCAAAGTATCTCATTATTTTGTTTCCACAAGTAGATCTAGACATTACTGGGAACTTTTCCAGGACAATTTCTTTTACATTTTTTACACTTTATTTTTTTAGAACAGTTTTAGGTTCATAGAAAAATTGAGAGGAAGATATAGAGCTTTCTTATATATCTCAGGCCCACACATGCATAGCCTTCTCCATTATCAACATCCCCCACCAGAGTGGTATGTTTGTATCAACTGGTCGACCTACATTGACACATCATAATCATCCAAAGTACATAGTGTTTTTCATTCTGTGATTTGGAAAAATGTATAATGACATGTATCTATCATTATGTATCATACAGAGTATTTTCACCACCCTCGAAATCCTCTATGCTTTGTCTATTCATCCCTCTCCCACCCCAACCTCTAGCAGCTACTCATCTTTTTACTGTCTCCATAGTTTTGCCTTTTCCAAAATATCATATAGCATTTTCAGTTTAGGTTCTTCCACTTAGCAACATGCTTTTAAGATTCCTCTCTGACTTTCTGTGGTTTGATAACTCGTTAGTTTTGGGCACTGACTAATATTATTGTTCAGGTATTATTTATCCATTCACCTACTGAATGACACCTTAGTTGCTTCCAAGTTTGGGCAATTACGAATAAAGCTGCTATAAGATCTTTATGCAGGTTTTTGTGTCAACATAGTATTCTACTCCCTTGGGTAAATACCAAGGAGTGCTATTGCTGGATTTTGTGGAAAGCGTTTGTTTAGTTTTGTAAGAAACCAACAAACTGTCTTCCAAAGTAGCTGTACCATTTTGCATCCATACAAGCAACAAGTGAGAATTCTTGCTGCTCTACATCCTCACCAGCATTTGAGGTTGTCAGTGTTCTGGATTTTGGCCATTCTAATAAATATGTCATGGTGCCTGACTGTTGTTTTAATTTGCTTCTCACTGGTGACATATGATGTAGAGTCTTTCCATATGCTTATTTGCCAACTGTTAACTTCTTTAGTGATCTCTCCATTAAAGTCTTTGGCCCATTTTAAAAATCAGGTTCTTTGTTTTCTTATTGATGAGTTTTAAGAGTTCTTTGTATATTTTGGACAATAGTCCTTTATCAGATGTGTCTTTTGCAAATAATTTCTGCCAGTCTGTGGCTCATCTTCTCATTCTGTTTACATTGTCTTTCCTAGAGCATAAGTGTTTAATTTAATGAAGTCCAGCATGTCAATTATTTTTTATGGATTATACCTTTGGTGTTATATCTAAAAAGTCATCACCATATCAAGGATCATCTAGATTTCTACCTATGTTATTATGTTCTAGGAATTTTATAGTTTTGCATTTTACATTTATCCTTATAATCAATTTGAGTTATTTTATGAAAGATATAAGGTCTGTGTCTAGATGTCCACTTGTTCCAGCACCATTTGTTGAAAAGCCATCTTTATGAAAGATAAATTGATTATATTTATGTGGGTCTACTGCTAGATTCTCTGTTTCATTGATCTACTTGTCTATTCTTTTAGCAATCCCACTCTGTCTTGATTGGTGTAGCTTCATAGTAAGTCTTGTAGTCAGGTAGTGTCAGTCCTCCAGCTTTGTTCTTCTCCTTTAATGTTGTGTTGGCTATTTTTAGTTTCTTTTTTATTTGAAAAATAAAATTAAATTCTTTCTCATGTTTGTTTTTTTTTTAAACCACAGGTAATGTTATATATTTTTAAGTACAATGGTATACAATAAATTCAAAATATTTCTAGTATACTACCTTCAAGCTTAATAAATGTGAAATGCCATATTTGCTCAGTAAGCATTTGCTTCAGAATTTTGCTGAAACCATTTCACTTTATTAAAGGTCAACCTGTGTTGACAATATAGTACTGGCTATTGAGTACAAAGGAAAATAAGGCATGTGTGATGTTACCATTTATAAAATTACCATTTCTTAATGTAAAAACATAGTGACTACAGTTGATAATACTGTATTATATAATTGAAATTTGCTAATGAGGTATAATTTAAATGTTCTCACCAAAATAAATAAATAAATAAATAAATAAATAAATAAATAAATAAATAAATAAGATAAATATGTGAGGTGATGTATGTGTTAACTAACAGATGGGAGGAATCCTTTTACAATGTGTACACATTTAAAAATCACCATGATGTATGTTTTAAATATCTTACCATTGTATTAGTCAATAAATATAATAAATAGAAAATAATTCTTTCTGTGTAGTTTGAATCTCTAATACATTATAAATTTAACACACAAAATCCAGGATTATAAATAATAAATTGAGAATAAGTACTCTGTGACCTCTCCTTCCTTCCCAATTCTAAAGAAACTAGGTCCTGATAAACCTGCTTTATAATATACTAGAGGCCCGGTGCACAAATTTGTGCATGGGTAGGGTCCGGCCACCTGCCCTGATGGAGGCCAATCGGGGCCAGGCCAGTGGGCGGGAGGGGTCATGGGTGGTTTGGGGGGTGATTGGGGTCCTGGTCAGGCCAGTTGGTCGCCGCAGTGTACGTTATAGCGATTGGTCGTTCTGGTCATTTCATCGTCCTGGTCGCTTGGCATATGTATATGTTTTTTGGACTTGCATAAGCAGAAGGACTCATAAAGGAACGTCCAAAACTCCCCTCCAAAAATGTATGAAGATAGGGTTGAAGATGAAGGGGCAATTGGACAGGGATGATGGGATTACTAGGAGGACAGATTTCTTTCCAATAATATAGTTATGGGAGAAGAAAAGAGTAAGTGATAATCAAGTGAACAGAGCAAGGAACTGTGATCCTTGGGATTCCATCCATAAAAGGTCAACTCAAGACCTTAACCAAGATTCTCAAGGAGGCTAATGCAGTCTCAAGGAAGTAGCACCTGGTTCTCAGCAGAGACAGGAGCAGATGTCATCTGGAGAAAAACAGCTCCATTCATGCTGCAGAATTCTCATCCATGCATGCTCAGGAACGAAGTCCCAAACACGGTAAATACCACGAGTGACAGCAGAAGCAACTGGCAACGTCCTCAAAGACTACTGATTTCAGAATTAGTAGATACAGAATGAAAACAACTATATATGGAAACCTTAATAAGATAAAGGACAGTATCATAAAAACAAGCAGGCTGCAAGAGACTGCCAAGAATGACTGGGGAGATTTGGATAAAAGCTAAATAGAATCTTAATGCATAACATGTATAATTGCTGGAAATAATAACTCAATGATAAATTTAAAGTCTACTTTAAAAGTATACATGTTTGTGGCATTTGAACTGGATTGTGAAGAAATTACTTTGGATATAGTGCACAGAGAAAGAAAAATGGAAGAGAAGAAAGGAAATATGGAATTTAGAAAGAGATGGCCTAATATACATCTAACTAGAGGCCCAGTGCATGATTAAATCATGCACGTGTAGGGTCCTCTAGGCCTAACCTGCCATCCAGGCCATATCCACTGCCCCGCAAAGCCTAGCACGCCCCGCGGACACTGCTAGCAGCCTGCTCCCTGCTTTTGATGGCAGGGGTCTGCTGGTGCTGGAGCAGACACACACCTCCCCGTTTTCGATCGCGGGGGAGCTGGCTGTCTGTCTGCTGGTGCACCAGGCCTTTCAAAAGCCTCCGGCGCTGGGGAGGCTTTCAAAAGGCCTGGTGCTGGAGCGGACAGACAGCCAGCTCCCTCGCTTTTGCTTTTGATCGCGGGAGTGCTGGCTGTCTGTCCCCTGGTGCCGGAGCAGACAGACAGCCTGCTCCCCCACTTTCGCTCCCCGCTTTTGATGGTCCGCAGCAGGACGTGGGCTCGCTGCCCCAGAGGCCCCTTCTGTGCCGCAGCACAGCCATGGTGCAGACACTGAGCTCACGCCGCTGCTGGCAACGCAAGCTCAGCGTCCCCCCGGCCCAATTGGCCATGCCGGCCACCCCAAGTCCCGCCCCCCCATGCCTCCTGGCCAATCGTGGGCATAGTGAAGGTACGGTCAATTTGCATATTTGTCTATTAATAGGTAGGATTGGAAACCCAGAAGTACCAAATAGGTAAAATGGACGAGAGGCAATATTGGATTAGAAAACATATAAGGATTTTTTAGAAAAATAAAAAGACAGAAATTCATTCTTCAAGAAGTACTATGTATTGCATTCAGAAAAAGCTTTTAAAATTCATATCTAGATACATAATAGAAAAATGCAGAACATCAAATACCAAGAAAAGATCTGAAAAGCAGCCAGCAAGATAAAGCAGATCACCCATAAATTCAGGAAAATGAAATTCACTGTAGTCTTTACAACATCGATTTTTTAAAAATCCATAAACAGTGGCACAATATCCCCCAAACAAATGAGAGAAAATAATCAATGTAAACCTAGTATCTTATGCCTGAGCTGGTCTCCAAAGAGCAAAACATACCTCTCAGTTTTCATGCCCTTGTGTAGCACTCTCCCACAATGACCCAGAGTTCCCTCTGTGACTCACTTAAACCAGTAGAAAGTTACAGAACTGATGATATGATAATTCCAGACTCCAGAATTAAGAAAGACTAGTAGCATCAACTTTTGTGCTTTTTGAAGCCCTGATACTCCATGTAAGTAGTCCAGCTATACTTCTGGAAAGACCCCATGGCAGAAAGAGGCCATATGGAGAAGTCAGATGGAAGAAAAAGGCCTTGGAATTACATGGAGGGAGAAAGAAGCCCAACCATTTCTGCATATCAGCTGATCCCAGGCTTCCAGCTCTCACTATCAAGGCTCCGGACATGTGAATAAAGCCATCTTGGATTCCCCACCCTCAGACACTGAAATATCTGAAATGCTTAACAAACCCCAAGCAAGATCAACAAAAGAACCACTCCGTTGAAACCCCAAACAACCCACAGAATCATGAGAAATAATAAAATAGTTGTTGTTTCGAGTAGTTTGATATGCAGAAATAGGTTAACTGAAGCACCCAGCAAAATTCTATTCTAAGAAAATGTATACACAGACAAATGGAAAGACATCCATGCGCATGGATTGGAAGACTTAATATTATTAAAATGTCCATACTGCCCAAAGTGACCTATAGATTCAATACAAACTCTATAAAAGTCCCAAAGGCATTCTGTACAGAATTAGAAAAAACAATCCTAAAATGCATATAGAACCGAAAGAGAACCTGACTAGCCAAAGTAATCATAAGCAAGAAAAACAAAGCTGTAAGCATCACACTTCCTGATTTCAAAATATATTGCAAAGCTACAGTAATAACAGTATGATACTGACATAAAAACAGACATATAGACCAATTGGAACAGAATCGAGAGCCTAGAAACAAGTCCACACTTCTATAAATGACTGATCTTTGGCAAGGATGCCAAAAACACAATAGAAAAAGGACACTCTGTTTACTAAATGGTCTTGGGAAAACTGGACATACACATGCAGAAGAATGAAATTGGACTGCTTTTTGAAACCATATACAAAAATTAACTCAACATGGATTAAAGGCTTAAATGTGATGACCGGAAGGGAAAACAAAACTGTCATTGCCTGAGGATGATGTAAGAGTTTACATACAAAACCTGAAGGAATTCTCAAAAAAATATTAGAAATAATGAGAGGGTTTAGAAAGATGCTGGCTTCAATACCATTGTAGAAAATCCACTATATTCATCTATAAACACATCTGCAACAAGTAAAAAGTAGAAATTTTAAATGCTATTTTTAATAGCAGCCTAAACTATCATGTAACTAGGAATGTCTAGCAAAACCTGTGTAGTACATATATGGCAACTTTTCTAACACTTCATTGGAAAACAGAGAACTACACAAATAGAAGCATATACTAGCATTATTGTAATAGATAGAAAGACTCAATATGGTAAATATTTTATTTTCCCCCCAAATTGACCTATAGGTCAAAGGCAATTACAATAAAAATCCCAACATTTGTTCTGTGGACCTTGACAAACTGATTCTATTTTATATAAAGGGCAATATTACCAAAAAATAATTCTCCTAAAGAAGAATATGATATGATTTCACTACCAGATATCAACTTATAAAGCTGTAATTATTAAAACATTATTAGATTTGCTCAAAACTATATTAAAATACTGTTCCATGGAATAGCTCAGAATAAGGAAATTTGTTATATGACAGAGGAAGCATTGCAGATTGTTAGTGAAAGGAAGAACCATTCAATAGCAATGTTAGGAGAATATGTTAGCCACATGGAAAATTAAATTCCTACATCACACTGTATGTAAAAATCATCAATTTCAGATGAATTGCAGACATCTGAAATTCAAACCTTTAAAATTATGTGATAACAAAGATGAACATTTTTTGTAATTTCAGGATATGGAAGATTTTAGCAGCAGGACAAAAAGCACTAATCGTTAAAGAAAATAAATTTGGCACACAAATATGAAAGTACAGGCCACAAAATGACAAAGGATTAGCATTGAGAATATGGTAAGAAATACTACTAATGAAGGTAAAAATTTTAAGATGAGCAAACAAATTAACAGATATTTCACATATAAGAAAACACAGATGTCTAACCAACAAAATTCTGAAAGACATCATTTTCATTATAATCAAAACAGTGCAGTTTAAAACCACATGAGATTCATTTTACACCTATTAGATTTTCAAAATTATAAAATCTGACAATGTGCAAGGCTGGAGAAGATGAGGAGCAATGGGAGGAGACTGTAATTTCGTTCTACCTTTTGGTGAAACTTGTAAAATCGAACATGCGCATGCCCTATGACTCAACAATTCATTTTCTAGGTATTTACTCTGAAGAAGCACTTGCTCAAATATACTTTGAGTCAAGAATAGATATATCAGCACTATTTATATTAGCAAACAAACAAACAAACAAAAACCCAAACAAATAAAACTGATAATGGAAAGAACCTAAATGTCCATCAGTAGGAAAGTAGATAAATAAAATATCAGTTATTCAATAGAATTTTATAAAGACGTGAAAATGAATGTACACAACTCTAAATGAAAAGGCAATACCATGAGACTATACACAGTAGGATACCATTTTTACTTTTATCAAGCATAGACAAAGCCAAATAAGACACTGTATAGCGATGAATAAAAATATGTGATAAAACTAACATAAATATAAGCAAAAAATGATTAAAATTTTTCAAATGTGTTTAACTTTTATATGAATGAGGGGCAATTATGTAGCAAGACTGAGGCTGAAATAGGGGAGCGGCAAGTAAGGAGACACAATTGTATGGCTAATATCTAATTTCTTTAGTTATGTGGTAGCTTTACCGGTTTGTCCATTTTATTATTATACTAGAGGCCCAGTGCATGAAATTTGTGCATGGGGGGAGGGTCCCCCTCAGCCTAGCCTGCATCCTCTCCAAACTGGCACCTCTCAGGGGATGTCTGACTGCGGGTTTAAGCACGATAATGGGGATCGGGCCTAAACCGGGAGTCAGACATCCCTCTCACAATCCAGGACCACTGGCTCCTAACCACTCGCCTGCCTGCCTACTTGATTGCCCCCAACTGCCCCCTCCTGCCTGCCTGGTCACCCCACGTAGCTGCTGTGTGGTTGTTACTGTTACTGTTCAGTTGGCCCTCACTAACCCCATGCTGGCATGGTCACCTCATGCAGCTGCTGTGTGGTTGTAACTGTTCAGTCATCCTGTCTGGTTGTGAGGGCCCTGGCTTTTTATATATATTAGGATGATTTGACATATATTTTACAAATATTCTTGTGTATGATTCACATATTACATTTGAATAAGATAACCTTGAATCCAATAGCATTATATAGAAATGACCATTTTTTTATGAACTACTATTTCCTTGTAACTCTTCAAAATATTTATTGGATAGTGTGGAATGTTTCTATTTAATAAATTTCCCCTTTCGTTACTGTCAATAAATCTTTTCTGGCTCACAATGAAGTGACTTTCATCTTTTCCCCAGAAATCATTCAGACATGCAGGAATGTAAAGCAATAAAGACCTTTAATTTTCATAGTCAGACTATGTTTTGGCCTCAACCAGTTTTTATCTTTTTATGTTATGAGACATGGATTTCTTCACTGTGTTTCTATTTCCATAGAAAATGTTCAACTGGCTTTCACCCTTTGAGGAATGCATGTTAGATAAACAGTGATATAGATTCTCATTTGATTATTTTATGCTCCACTTGATGGAAAAAAATGCATCGAGCACTGATGATAATTATGTCCATTTAGCATTGTCAAAAGTACAGAGAAATTAGCCTGGCTGTCATGGCTCAATGGTTGAGCATCAACCTATGAACCAGGAGGTCATGGTTCAATTTCCAGTAAGGGCATATGCTCATGGCCAGTGTGGGGCATGTAGGAGGCAATCAATCAATGATTCTCTCTCTCATCATTGATGTTTCTATCTCTCTCTCCCTTCCTCTCTGAAACCAATAAAAATATATATTTTTAAAAAATGTATTGCTTTTAAAAAATAGTACAGATAAATTAATTACATAATTTACATTTCCACAAATTTGCTCATTAATTTTGTTTCACTTAACATTTTTTGAGTATGTACTACGTTATGCTTTTGCTGACTGATGATAAATGAAAAAAAGAACTTGATACTACAGTGAGATATAGAATATGCATGAAGAATGAGGCTGACACAGAGGTGCAATCAGTACCTCTGGAAGAAATGAAAATCTTGGTGGGGGGGAATATCCTAGATATGAAAACAAGTAAAAAAGAATCTAAAAATGCTAGAATGTTCTTATCTCCCCAGGGAACATAAGGAACTGATTCTACTGATATTCCCACCCTGGTCAGCCTCCCCCTCCCCATCAACCAGGTGTGTGGGGGCTGATGCTTAACATATATTGAGACACATTAGATACAGCCTCTAGCTGTTATGACTTAGCTGGAACTAAGTCATAAAATTGGAATCCCAAAAGGGCAGCATTGTCCAAATCTCTTTGAACATTGGTGCCAGAAAGCAACAAAGAAGCACATAAAGACTGCTCCCAGTGGACGGGAAAGGAAAAAAAATTTGATCTGATTAAAAATTATCGCCCTAACCGGTTTGGCTCAGTGGGTAGAGCATCAGCCTGCGGACTCAAGGGTCCCAGGTTTGATTCCGGTCAAGGGCGTGTACCTTGGTTGCGGGCACATCCCCAGTAGGAGGTGTGCAGGAGGCAGCTGATCGATGTTTCTCTCTCATCGATGTTTCTGACTCTCTATCCCTCTCCCTTCCTCTCTGCAAAAAATCAATAAAATATATATTAAAAAAAATTATCTATACAGGCAGTCCTCAGGTTACGTTGGACTCGATGTACATCGTTTCTTGGTTACAATGCCATATCCCATTTATCTATTAAAAAAAATTTCCATCATTTTGACGTATGTGCTTTATGATTTTTATTATTTATTTAAAAGTAAAGGTCAGGAATTATTGTCTTTCTTTTAAATTTTTTTTACTGTTTCACTTCATTACTGCTGTGTATGTGCTCCATGTGAGTGACGTAGGTGCTTATGTAGGTGGGTTCCGACTTACGGTGAAAATCGCGTTACTTCCCACTGTAGGATCTCTGACGTAACCCGAGGACCTACTGTATATATAAAACCCTAATATGAATATAGACCAAACAGTGGAACAACTGAACAACCAGTCACTATGACGTGCACTGACCACCAAGGGACACGCGTGGAACATGGTGGGCATTGGCAGCAGGTGGCAGTGTGGAACATGGTGGGTGTCGGCTGTGGCAGGATGGTGGAACAGGTGAGCAGGGGCACCAGACCAAGGTGGGGCGCCTGTTGCTGTCATTGGGACAAGCCTCTGGTGGTTACTGAAGATTTTTTGCTCCCATATGCCACAGTCCCACCAGGCACTCACACCTGCTGCCAGCACCAGCCCCACTTGCACCTGCTGCCAGCACCAGAGCCACTGCTCGCACCCACTGCCGGCGCCCGGCGCCTGGCGCCAGTCCCAATCGCTCGGCGCCATCAGCAGGTACCGGCCTCAATTGCCGTGGCAGGAGGGGCCAGGCAAGGCGCAGAGGATGGGCCGACACCCGCCCCTGTGCCCACAGCAGCCTCGCGGCCCACATTTCCTTTCAATGTGTACACATTTGTGCACTGGGCCCCTAGGAACCAATATTTGGAAGGGAATTTCTAAGGGTAAGAGAATGAAATTAGTATGAGAGACAATGTACTAGATTATAGCATGCTAATAGATATTATAGTAATCATTATGCTAGTAGGTGATAGAATAATCTGAGATTATAAAATGAATATCTTTACAATGACTAAAGTTTCAAAGGAATACATAGAAAGTGTAATTTTTAAAAAAGAGGAGCTTGGAAAAGAAATATTTTTAAAATTTAGCAACAGTCTTTTTAAATGAGAATTATAATGATTAAAATGAACAGTTTAAACAACTGTTGAGAAAATTGGTAATATATATGATCAATCTACACAAATTACCCCAAATGCAACAAATAAATGTTAAATATTAAGATATATTTAACACATTTATATTTACTTAATATAATTGATGATTTTATTTACATCAACTTTTTAATGTCACTGTGCTACTTTCTTTTTTTCTTTGTTATCTCTTTACTATAATAATTTTTCCTTTTTTCTTTTTTCTTTTGCTTTTATATTTATATTCAATACCAGATTTTTTTATTATTTTAATATATTTTATTGATTTTTTTTACAGAGAGGAAGGGAGAGTGACAGAGAGTTAGAAACATCAATGAGAGAGAAACATCAATCAGCTGCCTTCTGCACACCCCCTACTGGGGATGTGCCTGCAACCAAGGTACATGCCCTTGACTGGAATCAAACCTGGGACCCTTCAGTCCGAGGACCGACGCTCTATCCACTGAGCCAAACTGGTTAAGGCAATACCAGATTTTTTTTAAAAAAAATCTCTTACATTTTATTTTATCAAGTCAGTTAATTAATTTTATCTATATATTTTGTTAAGAATATGCGAGTAGTATATTTTTGTGAGCCCTTATATTTTAAAAAAGGGGAAAACTCCTTTGTTGGTGATAACCCTGATTCCACAACATCTTCCCTTCAAAATTTTGAAAGTTTTAGTCCATTTTCCCCCCTTGGTATTTAGTGTGACAAAGAATGAGACTGAGGCTACACTGATTTTATTCCTTCTTTCATTAAGTGTTTCTGCTGAATGGATGCTGATAGAATTATATTTTATTTAAACAGACATTTCCGATTTTCATGTTATATCTTTTCTTTTTCATAAATTTTGCCTAGTAATCATTCAGTACTTTCTAACTCAAGGTTTTAATCAGCATCAGAAAACTAAGCTTCACTATGCCTTTGATTAATCCTTTTGTGGCTGCTTGGATATCTTCTTGGATTGTACCTTTAATTATTAGGTTACATCACTTCAAATGGTTTCTTATCAGACCTTTGTCCCTTTTAATCTCAGTTTATCATCTTTGTATATCAGCCTGTTGTTCTTTCTTTTTTATTTTATTTTTAATTACAGTTTACATTCACTATTATCTTATATTTCATCCTGTTGTCCTTTCATCTTCTCCTGGTCTATTCCAATTGTCTGTTTCTTGGAAATTTTGCTTCCTGGGTACTACTAAACTTAGAAAATAGAATTCTCTGATATTCTTCAGGTAACTGTAATTCTCGCTATGTGAAAGCCAGGATGATGCTTTTTCTTTGTTTCTGTTTTTGTTTGTTTCTTCTTTTAAAATCTTGGTATTGATTGGTTTGTTTGTTTTTTCTCTTAAGAAAACAAGTAGGATTTTGTTTTTTTATCTTTGGATGAATATTTGTCTACTCACTTTCAATTCAATAGCCATTTGAATCTCTTTTTTAGATTTGGATGGCAGATCCATGTGCATAATTTTTAAACCAATTTTCGGTGTTTAGTCATTTTTACTGAGTATAATTCCTCTGGACCAATGTGTAGCCTCCTCTTACCTCTGCTAACTGGATTTCCACTGCTTTGAATCAACTGAGTGTATGAAATGTGCCACCCTCAGCATGCATTTCTGTTAGGGCTCTTATTGCCTCTATCTTTATCCGTGTGCTTGTGGGAATTTCATTTTTTACAATGCAACAGGCTGCCTCCAATTTCTCTCTACATTCTGTTCTATTGTTTCCGAGGGAAGTGGAAATATAACCAAGGACGGGCAAAGGGACATTGATCTAATCACTTCCAAAAATTGTATGTGTATTACAGAGATAAATGTATATTTTCATTGGTAGGTATAGACTATGGAATCAGATAATAAGGGGAAGGCAAACTATTACTTCTGTCATCTTTCTGGCAAATGGTATTGCTTTGTGTTATAATGTAAAGTACATGTCGGTCACAAATTATTTTTATTAATCCTTTGCTGTGTATTCTACAGATGGTATAAATACCCTAGCAACAAATTACTAGTCAGAATCAATTTTTATGGACAGGTTTTTTATATTTGAAATAGATAAATATATATGTATATATGTTATATATGTATTTTAGGGAATATTGAAAAGGGAATGTCAATCTATTAGACTGATACATTTTAAGTTAGAAGTTTCTGGATAGATCTGTTTAAAATCTTACTTTACTATGACATATAGGTACATGGGTTAACTAAGTTGCCACTGGCATATAGTATATGTGTTATACATATTTCTGGCAAATGGAGCTTATACACATATATATCCCAAGTAATAAAAATATGTATAACTGGATTGTGCCTATATATCTATGCTCTCTCTCATATATCTAGCACTAGGGAAAGTTTGATTTATTCTCCCAGCCAAAACCAACATTCCACTATTGCCAACACAGTGGGAAAGAACAAATGACCCATTTCTCTATTTCTAGCCTTACATCTTTAAACTAAATAAATAATGGCTACATGGAGTCATGATTACAAATAGAGTGATCTGGGCCCACACCTAGGCCACTTCATAGGCATAGCTAGTTTGTACAAGTGCTTAATCTCAGTCTTCTCACTAATAAACTGAAGATGAGATGGTGAGGAGATTGGATGAGATAATATACATAAGGGACCTGGCACATACTAGTTTCTCAATTAATAGTAGTGATTTCTATTAAATGTCTGAAATTGTTTCTCCTTCTTCTGTTTTCTTTTAATTCTTTTTTAGAACTAGATAATAGAAACATTCCCTTCTACCTTTTTACATTAGGAAAAGAAAATAAGTATTAAAGGAAAGACATGAATTTAGATCAGGATTACTGTTATTCAGCATACCCTATTCAGTGTTAGCATGTCATTTGCAATTTCATTTCTGGCTGGTAGCTCAATAGTATATATTTGTCTTATTGGTGGGGATTTTGTTTCATTTATAAACATCAGGAGAGGAAGGAAGCCACCTATATGGTAAATATAGACTCAAATTTAATTTGTTGGAAAAGGTCAAGTTAATCTTTTTCCTATATTAACAGAATACTCTTAAATACAGAAATTAAAATCACCATACCACATCTTTGTAATTAACTATATCAAATTCTTTGAAAGCCAGGACTAATTTTGCCTGTTTTGTATTGTATAGAATACTTTTGGGCCATTACAGCATAAAATCATTACCCTTTATGGATCCACATTTTATTTCTATGCTAGAGGTGCACGAAATTCAGGCATGGGTAGTGGAGGCTCCCTCAGCCCAGCTTGCACCCTCTCGCAATCCGGGACCCCTCGGGGGATGTCCAACTTCCGGTTTCAGCCTGATCTGATCGGACCTAAACTGGCAATCAGACATCCCTCTCACAATCCGGGACTGCTGGCTCCTAACTGCTCACCTGCCTGCCTCATCTCCCCTAACCACTCTGCCTGACTGCCTCATTGCCCCTAACCACTCACCTGCCTGCCTGCCTGCCTGCCTGATCACCGCTAACCACTCTGCCTGCCTGCCTGCCTGATTGCCCCTAACCGCCTCTGCCTCGGCCCCCGCTGCCATGGCTTCATCCAGAAGGACATCCGGAAGGATGTCTGGAAGGTCATTCGGCTGTCCGGTCTAATAGCATATTACACTTTTATTATTATAGATTTAAAATGTCATAATATTTTAATGCTGATATTTAAATACAAGACATTTGATTACATTTTTCAAGCATTTATGTTTCTTTGTTTATCATCAAGTCAGTTAGAGATATGAGGATCTAACTCACCGGTTGAAGTATAAAGGTACCATCCTTTTCGTTGTGGTAGTGGCTCTTCTATTATGATCTATCTCAGACCCCAAATGTTTTTTATCAGGGTGTGAAGAACAAGGTAGGCATACAGTGACTGGCTTCTGGAAAGGATGTGTGGATGGGTGCTGCACATGAATCAGAGGGCTGGTGGATAGTACCGAGTAGGAAGTATCTTGCTGTGTTTTTAAATATGCCACCAGAGATGGGTCAACTGGTTGGATCTAAACAAACAAACAAAAATATATATAGGTTGTCCCCCCAAAAATGTATATACACTTTAACAACTGATAACTCAATTTTCACTCCTTTTTTCAGGTTTAACTGATTTGAAATAATGGGTGAAGCCAGACTAAGCTTTGGACAAAGAAAATTTATCCTAAAGTGCCTTTAGACTTTTTTTTATGGGGATACATAAAAGATAAAGTTTATGGTACAAAACCAGCAAAATTCCACAAATTGAGGGCACACAAATACCAAATGAAGTGATTCCTGATGTTTGCGATTCCATTGCTTCACTTTATAAGCAGTGCCTCGACCAGAATGGTCATCAGTTTGAAAACAGGCATTGATAAAAATAATTATTCATTTCTATAAATTCTTTTAAATTTTGAAAATGAACTATCCTATATAATAAAAGGCTAATATGCAAATTGTCCCTTCAACCGGGAGTTCAACCACAGGGGGCAGTGCCGGCTGGCCAAACACCTGAAGCCCCCCCCCCTCCAGCCCCACCCCTGATTTCCCCCCCGACCCCGATCTGGGGTGGGGCTGGCTGGCCCACAGCCCCTCCCCCTGGCCAGCCCGGCTCGATCAGTCCCTATCGGGGTGGGCCGGTAGGATCCCACCCGTGCACGAATTCATGCACCAGGCTTCTAGTATGTTAATAAACACTTTATAATCATTCAAAGTGTGTATACATTTTGGGGGACACCCAGTGTACATATATATTCCTATATTTAATTAGCAAAAGATTTAAAGTATCAGCATATTTATAAACCAGTTTTCTGAAACTTGGAAGGAATGTAGTTTTAATATACTTTTCTATATATTGCTGGCTGAATCAATACTGCATTAATTTATAAAAAAGCACAACAGTTAGCTCCTTTTTACAAAGTCTTTGTGAAATCTAGGTTCCCTGTTCTTTTTTATAAATAACTGAGAAACACTCTTAATTGTATGCAACAAAATGACCTAGAAAACAAAATAGGCATTTTACGTAATTTCTAATTAAAACTATTGTTAGATCAAGTGATCCTTAGGAACTAGAAAAACAAGACTATATTTACTTAAGTGTTTTCTCTCACATAAGAAAACACTGCTTTAGCTAATAATGAAAATAGCTAACATAATTCCAAAATTTCAAAGCTTATGAAAAATATTTATAAAAATTAATTATTCATAATAGCTCTTATTTAAAACTTCTTCTTTGCTTATCTTTTATGGGAGAAATAGAAGCACCTGGGAAAGAGTTGAGGCCAGAAGTACAGGGAAAACTGAGGAAATATATCTTCTAAAATGTACATTGATAGATCATTGCTCACCTTTGTATATATTGAATTCTTTAAAACTTTCTTCCCAAGAATGACTGTTTTATAATTACATATAACCAGACTTTCAAAATTATTAATATTTTAATGGACTAGCTTCTCAGGTGGAAATCTTGAATCATATGAATGTCCAGTGCCTGGCATCAATTCTATCATACTCAACATATATTTTTGTTCATAACCATCATAAACAAAACAATACAAAAACTAGCTAGAAAAAAATCTTTCAAATAAAGTGATAAAGTGGAGATTCATTTTGCAGTGAGATTCAGTATGTTCCAAATCATCACTTTATTACTAAAAATCATCACTTTATTACTAAAAGTATCAGAGAAGAATTCATTTACTGTGTTATTACATATTTTGATCTTCATCTTTTAGGACCATGTTTGATGACTCACACAATCTATAAGAAGGAAATCACCAGTTATTAATATTTACCTTTAATTGCACAAGGACGGGTGAGCCGAAAACTCCTGGAGGGTAATGCAGGGATATCCGCGAATCCATGCTTGGCTTGAGAGTGAGGCCTTTCTTTGTTACTGTGAAGGACTCTTTCTTTAAACAGGACATGACAGAAAAGATACCCAACTTATAAACTTTCACTTCAGCACAGGTTCCCTGTGTGGATTGAAGGATATTAAGACAAGGACATTAGCACAGCACTGTTCTTACATGCAGAAAAAAATCTGCATGCTGTCCCTGTAATCACCCACAACTGAACATAGGTAACCAGGAATTTCTCAATTTTGAGCTACATAACAGAAAAGAAAAGATGTCAGTTTATTTTTTAATTTAAAATAAATTTCAAAGAGAAAATATATATGTACAATGAGCAATCACATTCAGAATTTTTAACAAATATTAATTACTTCTGGAATCCCATCCTCCTTAAGTTCACCAGAATGGACTTTAAATATTAGCCTTTATCCAGAATATTCAACCCTGATTTAGGACTGAAATTTCACTGGGTAGTTTCCGTACACATTATAGAACCTGTACTGTCAGCAGATTCTTCCTTCTGACAACTCACAATCTCTTAGTGAAGTCATTTTCTCCACTTCTGTCCTCCATGCAGTAGGAGCAGTTGACTACAAAGAGACATTTGTGTTTCATTTTTATATAGTGATATTTAAATTTCAAGCCTTTTTTATCACATAAAAGGAGCTGTACATAAATGAAAACAGAATTATCTACTCATATAATCTCCAGCGCTTAGAATGAGAAGGAAGACTTAGAAGCAATTTGATCTATTCATGCTTTCCTGAGCACCAGCCGGGCTCCGCCCTGGTATGAGCAGATAATCATGCAGACACACAAACATTTCAGGGACAATCACAATGCAAACTAATCTATCATTTGAAAACTGACTAAGGAAAATATTTCGCAATATCACTGCATGACTCCCTCGCTGGGAAAATTCAGGGCATGGTGAGTGTCCCTAATTGGCTGGAGGGAAAATGGTGAAAGGTAAGAACATGTTCTGGGAACCAGTGGTGGTTGGCCTGTATCTCAGGCACATCTGGCAGATGCTGGGAAACAGGAAGGGTTGTTAATCAGGGGAGTGTCATGAAGAGAGCTCTGATGGCGGTTCATCTGACTCCAGAGTTAGAATTCTTAAATGTCGTATGAACCACGTAAACATTTGGAAGGAATCCAGAGTTCAAATAGTCTTGAGCTAAAAATAGAGATAACTACTATTAGAATATTCTAAAAAGTATATGCTTTTATTTTTTTTCCCAGTAGACAATGGTGTTCTCCTCTCTCTCTCTCTCTCTCTCTCTCTCTCTCTCTCCTCTCTCTCTCTCTCTCTCTCTCGTTATTCATTTGCTAAACATCTTGTGTACCCACTTTGTGAAAAGCACCTGTACCTGAGCACTTTTTGCTTCTATGTCAGGCAGAATGGCCAAGATTAAAAAGCCCCAATCAAGAGCTGTTATACTTACATGCTTCCTAGACTAAATATATCATGTATTAGTTGCATGAATTGGAGTAAATAATGAGAACAGGCTTAGCTTTCATATTTAACTATATAACCTTATTTGTAAATCAGAAAAGACCAAACCAGAAAAAGTAGAGATGTGTTATAAAGAATTTCTTGTATACATGGAATGTTTTCACATTTATGCCCTGCCCTCCTCTTCAAATAATGACAATTGACATAAAGCGAAAAAAGACAAATATTTAAATTGTTTCAAAGTAAGTTCTCTGGCCCACAGAAGTACCTTAAATTTTTGTTCCCATCAAATCTATGCAAAATTTAGTAATTGTGTATATTCTTTCTTCAAAACATATGGATTTGTGACCATAGGGGTACTCAGAATTATACAGTAAAGTGTACCATGAGGAAAAAATGATTACTTTTAACTGCTAGCATGTGTTTTTAGGCTTCCTTTTATCTTTTTAAGTATATAATAGTTTTTCATTTTGTCCTTATGACCCAGTCAGGTAGATGTTATTGTTTGTTCATTTTTCAGATGAAGAAGTTGAGTCATAGCAAGGTTACATAATTTACCAAAGTTCACATAGCAAGAAAGTATATGAACCACATTTGAATCCTTCACAATCCACACCTAACAACCACATATACTGTCTTTCATGTATGAACTAAACATGATTTGTAGACTTCATAAATATCTCAAAGCATACACACACACATGCACAGTTGATCAATTTAACATATTTTCCAACCCATGAATGATAATAAAGTTACTATCATCTGGGGACTCTAACATTCTTAAATTTTGCAGAGATCCATCACAGTGAAAATGTTAGTCTAAAGCCCGACTGGCATGGCTAAGTGGTTGAATGTTGACCTATGAACCAGGAGGTCACTGTTTGATTCCTGGTAAGGGCACATGCCCAGGTTGCAGGCTTGATTCCCAGTGTGGGGCATGTAGGAGGCAGCCAATCAATGGTTCTCTCTCATCATTGATGTTTCTATCTCTCTCTCCCTTTCCCTTCCTCTCTGAAATCAATAAAAATATATATATATATATACATATTTTTAAAATATATTTTATTGATTTTTTACAGAGAGGAAAGGAGAGGGACAGAGAGCTAGAAACATCGATGAGAGAGAAACATCGACCAGCTGCCTCCTGCACACCCTCTACCGGGGATGTGCCCGCAACCAATGTACATGCCCTTGACCGGAATCGAACCTGGGACCTTTCAGTCCGCAGACCGATGCTCTATCCACTGAGCCAAACCGGTTTCGGCAAAATTCATATTTTTTTAAAATGTTAGCATAAGCTAGTCTAACAAAGACATGAAGTTAATTAAGCCATGGTGTTGGTTTTGTTAACCACGTAAAAACATTTGCTGTGTCCTAGAACCAAGTTCTCCAGCCCTCATTTTGGCCAGTAATTTCTATTCTTTGATCTTTGTGACCTTAAAGATCCTCAGAATTATACAATAAAGTGTACCATGGAAAAATTATAATTTTAACTCCTAGCATGTGTAATTTCTGTTCTTTCTGATCTTTGTGGCAAAAAAAAAAAAAAAGAGTGAATGCACTAGAATAACTCTATGAGCCCTTTCATTTGTTACTAATGAGTAATTATATCTATTCTACAATCTGGTAGTGTAAGCAATGTGTAGAGAAGGAACCAAACAGCCAGTATAGATGTAGCCAATGATTTACCAACCTTGTAACTTCCTCTCATTCCTTCCAGGGAACTTGGGGTTAGGTAACTGCACTGAAGGTTTATGTCAGACATTTTCACCAGGATGTCTTTGTAATTCCCCCTGTAACGTGCGGTAAAGGGAATTGCAATGCATATTGGAAATGGAATCCTCATTTCCATATCTGAGCACTCAACAGTGATGACATTGCTGACCAACTCTTCATTATCACTCACTATTAAAGAGCTCATGCTGTTAATTATTCGGCATTCTAGATGTTGTAGAAGGTATGAAGGCGCTGTGATGTAACAAGACACTTGAGGGCCCTTATCATCACTCAGCACATCAAGATACCTGCAGGGGTGAGAAAGGACATAGTTTTTGCAAATATTTGATTTATGTATTGTATGGGTACATATATACGAGCCAGTGCTCTAGGGTCACATTTTCTTTTTGTGAATCCCAGTTCTCCAACTTACTGATGCTGTGACCTTGGGCAGTATACTCAACCTCTCTGTGCCTCAGTTTTCTCAACTATAACATGGTATTATAATAATAACTGATTTCATAGGAAGGCTGTGAAGATTAAATGAACTACTGTATGTTCAGTAATGAAAAAGTTGTGCCTAGCCCTGGCCAGTGTGGCTCAGTTGGTTGGGCATCATCCCAAGTACCGAAAGGTTACCCTTTGGATTCCCAGTAGGGGGGTGTGCTGGAGGCAGTGGATCGAATTTTCACTCTCACATAGATGTTTCTTTCTCTCTCCCCCTCTAAAAATCAATAAAAGTATTTTTAATCTGTACTTAGAACATAGTATTACATATGTTACTTATTATTATTGTTACTATTTTCATTGGTATTATTATTTAAGTGATTGATTCATCCCTCAGTTTTGTTCATGTCACAATATGAATCTGAAGATTGCTGAAGCTTCTTGATAAACCAAATACTAACACCTGAGTAGTTTCTTAAGTTATGAGAGGAGTAAATGTATATCTGGTATTGGAATTGTCTAAACACATTAGATCAAATTATGATGTTAATTCCATTTTTTAGAAAAACTGAGAGAGGTAGTACTAAAGTACTGTGAATTTATGACTAATTAAGGTAATTAGAAACAGAAACAGAATATTTAAAACCCTCAAAGAATCAATCCAAAAGCATATTTGGGCAGAACGTTTATTTTAACTATGTGTATTACTCTTGCTTTTATACCATCACCTTTGCCAAAGATTTTAGAGTCTTATAGACTCAAATTCAAATTTGAGGTCAGTCACTTGCTACATGTTTGACCTTAAACATCAATAATTACTATTAAAATTGCTAATTTTTAGCTTTTTCTATGGGCTAGGTATTAGGCTATACACTTTTCATTTAATCCTCACATTATTAGGTCAGATAGGTATATCATCACCCTCTCTCTATATAAAAGCCTAAGCAACCCTTATAACTGGATAACCGGCCAGTAGCTATGACATGCACTGACCACCAGGGGTCAGATGCTCAATGCAGGAGCTGCCCCTGGTGGTCAGTGCGCTACCACAGCCAACCACCCACAGCCAGCCAACCTCCTGAAGTCCCTCCCCCTGGCCAACTGGTCCCCATCAGCCCAACTGGCCTGATCACCGGCCAGGCAGAGGGACCCCACCCATACATGAATCCATGCACCAGGCCTCCAGTTTTACAGATAAAGAAAGTGAGGTCTAAAAATTTTAACTTCCTGAAGATTACACTGAGGGTAAGCTGTAGAATCAATATTTTAATGCATTCATCTTTAACACAAAAGCTCAAACTTTCTAATATAATATCATATTTCCTCAAATCCTTCTAAAGTCCTGAGATTTTTATGCCTTACATACTGAAACTAATATCTAATTCACAATGGTGTGAAGATTAAATGAAATAAAATTGAAATATTTTTAGAGAAATTAGAGGAGATACATAAAATATAACATTAATAATCAGTTTTAAGAGAAACCCACACCTGAAACCTACATGCTCATGTTGACCAATGTCACCCCAAGAAATTTAATTAAAAATAATCAGTTTTAGAATTACCAGGTCTTAACTATATTTCAGTTCTTAGTAACTTAAATTTTATAGTGTACTTGAACATAGACATCTAAAAATATATGTTGAAATTGCAGAGAGAGTTATTTACTTGTATTTATAATTCTGAACCCATAAAGCTAGAAGAAGTAGAAAATTACCCAGCCCATTGGTGTGTAGAAGTATTCTCTGATGATGGTGATTATGGTAATTCAGAAAATGAGAAACATTGTCTAGTAGAGGATACAATGACCCAGCCTTCAAGAATGACTTCAAGAAGAATGACTTCAAGAATGACTCTCTGTGCCCCAGATGAAGTAAGGTGAGGAGACCTGTAAATGCGTTCATTCACCCTAACCCTAGTCAAAGAGATAAGGTCCGGTCCAGCCTCGAAAATAATCACATGGGTTTGTTCCAGTTTTGTTTTCCTTTCAGTCTGTACATACGAGGACAACTAAATTGAAAAGATAGACTTTTTTTCCCCAAAAAAGTAACTATTTCAGAGAGGAATCACAACAGATTCTGTGGTAGGTGGTGTTTTTTTTTTTTATAACACTCATCTTTTATGTGTCAAGAGGGCCTCATCGCCTGAGAGATTGCAAGGAGTAGCGTCTTCTTAAATATGCAAGCCAAGCACAATTTGGTTTGTAGGCCACAAAGAGGAAACCAGCCACTAGAAAACACCTAGAGGAGTGTGAGAGGGAGTAATTCAGCAATGACTCATTAGCGGATGCTTTGAGTCATTTCGGAATGTGAGGATCCTGAAGTGTTAATGTTTTTCTCAAGTGAAATGGGCACCCACTTTTTGACTACTTCAACAGTTGTTTTGCAGGGGCGCTAATTCGTTCGAACCCTGGGGGTCTTTCATGCACTGAATGTACTTCTGGGACACCTACAGAATGTATTAGATTTTTCAGACCTATAGCATCCTCACAGCAAAACTAGCTCAACCTCTTCATTTTATAAATGAGATGACGAAAGTCAAAGTGAGCAGAATGACTTGCCTGCGATCACAGACTCATTTGTGGTGTTGTCCTGAAATGGTCCCTTGCATCTAAAAGAGCATCACACCTGGTGGCAGCGAGGGGACAAGGGAAGGTTGGTCGTGTGGGGGAGAAAGTGAGGGTTGTTGGGGTGAAATAAATGAACACACTAACATTCAGCTTAGCGTGAACTTCTGCGAAGTAACATGGGGCTAGGACCTTCACATGATTTTCTCATTTGACCTTATTGAGTAATCCCAGAAAATAGATACAATTTCCTACAAAGAGGGCTCAGGAATGAAGCAAGTTGCCCAGGGTCACAGAACTAGTTTGTAAAAAAAACAGGAGATAAAATGTAAGTCTGTCTGACTCACAAGCCAATGATACTTATTTTATTTTATTTTTATTTTCACTACTCCACATTGCCTTCTAAGGGTGTTATTTTTGCTGGAAAAATATAGCTTGTGAGGATTTTATTTGAAAAAATAGGGATAATTACCTAACTTGTGTTGGGGAGATAATTCACACACACACACACACACAAAGATCAGTCTTACACACTTTTTGAAGTCACTGTTTCTTTGAGAATTTTATGGGAGCTCTGGACCAAGGATTTAATTGGTATGAAAATATGCATTCAGTTTTAAGAACCTCCCATAGCCCTTCCAGGATACCCCTGGAGCTCTGCTGACAGGAATTTATGATTATTCATAAATAAAATGAACTGAGAATTTACTGAGGAATGTAAATAAAATAAACCTGATGTTGGGAAATTCTCTCCTAAATTTTGAACACTTTGTAGCCTCCTAATTATTTCTCATTATAATTGAAAAAAATAGTGATTATAATGTGTCTCTATTCTGGATAATGATACAGTTTAACTACTTTCTCACATCATCAATTTCTTCCTCCTTTAAAAAGTATTTAATACGTTTGTCTTCTAAAGCCATAAGAAACAAGCAACATTAGTAATAGTAGCCATACAAATTTTTATAGAAGTAATTTAATCTGAATTACTGATTTATAATATCTTTTGGAGATATTAAATGTAAATATAAAATTTTATTTATGTATAAATGCTGTGACCGCTAACTACAGAAACACATATTAATAGGCATATATAAGAATCTCTCACATTGACTACATTTACTTACTCCTTTTCCATTATGTTATCTTTTTGCTTTAGACTCTTTGAATCATTGAGAAGATGACTATTCGCACATATATTGGCCGTATCGCTTGCTATTGGGGATGTGGGAGTCTCTTCTCTTTGGTTTTCTGAGCTCTCTTGAATGTCTCTTTCTGTTGTCTGGGTGATGTCATGTGTCTCTTCCCTGTTGCCATTCGTGTTTTCAGCAGTCACGTGTGCTGTTTGTTTCTCATCTTCATTTTCTGCATTATCTGGGAACATTTCGTTCTGTGACTCTTCTTGCCCTGTGACATCTCTGTTCACTGATGTATTGTTTTCTTTTTCCACTGATTCCAAACTCATGTGTGTTTTATTTTTCTTTAATCCGTCCTGGTGCGTGTCATGACTTTCCTCCCCATTTGTGGGAGAAACAGAAGCTGTTTCTATGACATTTTGTTCCCGTCTTGCAGCAATGTCTATTGCTTTGATATCCTGAATGGCAGGCATTGTCTGCAGTGGAGTACATTCATCACGCATGCCGCATAAATTACACATCTGCTTTTCTTCTTCCTTTAGAAGTGTAGCAGTGCTCCCCAAATATTCATTTATTTTCATGAGGCAGTCTATGAAAGTAATGATTTCTACGCACACATACACAGAGAGAGACACATAAAAAGAAGAAATGCAAAACGAAACCAAATTATGTTTCTCCACTGACATGTAATGAGTTATGGCAAGATAACCTTAGAAACCCTACAAAGGCCCATACTGGGCATTAAGCCAATCTCCCTCCTGAGGGAGAAGTCATTTGTATGACTGTCATTCTCTTAACACATCTAGGAATGGGGGACAAATTGCTTTTAATCTAGTAGTAAATCAAATCCTTTTTGTTGTGAAAATTCTTTAAATATTTAAGGACATATATTCCAGCCTCCCCATAGACTGTTCAATTGAAGTCAATACCTCCCTTAGCCATGCCTTATTAGGTAAGATTTTGAGACTTATTCTTTCTCTTTTGAATGTACTATATTAATTATCCATTTATAATTATTTACCTAAAATTTAGCAAACACTCTAGATGAGACTTGGGTAGAGGTATACCATAGCAACATTATTTCTGTGGGTGTGGATGCTATATTGAGTACTTTGTTTGCTGTTATGAGAATTGGATTAGGTTGGCACTATTTCTCCTGCTGAGCTTGTGATCCTTGGCAATTTTCAAATTAGTCTTTCAAAGAATAGCTCTAATTATACTGATTCTCTGATTGGAAGCTGCAGTGGCTATTGAAACACCACTAAACAAAGTCACGTCTCTTCACTCTAGTGTATACCCTCATCGTGATCCCCATTGCCTACCATTCTCCTTTTCATTTCTCCTCTCCTCATAGTGGGTCACCTGATGCCTTCTTGCAGTCTTAGTAACTCTCCAGTCTTCAGAATTCAATTCTGAAGTATGGAATCTGACATATAAGACTCCATAACTCTGTGTTTTCAGAATCATCAATAAATCATCCTTTTACTAGTCTAAACTTAACTTTGGGATCCAGTTCTGTTTTTTTGGTCTTGTATCTGAGATCACGTGTTTATTTTGAATTTCTTTTCTGATAGCTGAGTCCTTATCATTTTCTAAGAATAACAATTTGACTTAATATGTTGCCTAGGAGCACATTGAGTTCTCTGCAGAGATTTGAATCCTGGCTATGAGTTCCAGCTGATAGTCTCTGGGTCAGCTATCTTTAGACAGATTTTTACAGATGCCCACCATTGCCCTTCAGACTGAATTTCTTAACATAATTGGCCCTAGATTCCTGAGAGATAAGACCTGCCCACTTGCCTTGACACTATATGATTTAGCATTGGATTTCATAATCCCCCCGTCTTTAGTAATTATTGTTATCTGAGGTCGTGTTCGTCATTCCTGCTATACTATACTTCTCAGCATCCATAACTGGGCCTATTCCCAGGAATCTGAACACAAAGGGGGAGGGAGGATACAATTCCATAACCCAGATCACCCTAGCCTTTCCAATCTTTTTCAACTGAAGGTTCAAACTCAAAGAAGTCTAAAAATAGAGTATCACATTCCAATGTAGAAAAACGGCTTGTTCTTCCTCAAAGTAAGCCTATATTTTCTTACTTCTGAGTCTTGGATCCTGCTGATAATATCTCTGCCTGGAATGCTCTTTCTTTCTTTTTTTAAAATTTAAAGGGATGTACTTTTTAAAAATTTGTATTTATTTTTTAGTCCTCTCCCAAGGATATTTCTCCATTGACTTTTTTTTTTTTTTTTTGAGAGATAGTGGAAGAGAGAGGGAAAGACAGAGAGAAATATTGATGTGAGAGAACCATTGATTGGTTGCTCTCCCAGCCCTCCCCTCCCCCCCGAAATACACCCTGATCTGAGCCTGGGCCCAGAGGGAGCCTGCAACAGAGGTACATGCCCTTGACCAGAATCGAACGCAGGACCCCTCGGTCCACAGGCCCATGCTCTACTCTCTGAGCCAAACTGGCGAGGGCTGCCTGGAATGCTCCTTCAAGATTCCCAGTTTCTGTTCCTTAGGCTTCAGTTGAAATATAACATTTATTTAGCGACATTCCCCAATCCTCACTCTAAAATTGGGACCTCACCTGCTTCTGTAGCCTTAACACACTTTATTTGTATGTTTCAAATGGAACTGGCCTCAACTTTCCTTGCATTTTGGGGGGTTGTCTATCTAGTCTTACTCCCCCTATTACGTTGTTTGTCCCTTGTGGACAGAGACTCTATCTTAGCCTTCTTTGTATGCCCCTTAACCCTTCTCAGAGTGGCTACCCAATCAATATTTCTTACAGGAATAATGAATAAAATAAATACTTGCCTTGTCTCCAGGTACATTGATTCTCCTTGTCAAGCAGGACACGCAGCTGCTGGCAGGTGGAGCGCAGTGTGCCTGCTGTGTGCTCCAAGAGCTGCTGAAGGGCCCTGCTGAGCTCTTGACCCAGAAAGACCACTGTGGCTGTCCACGTGGCCCCACCGGCCCCTTCACCATGGTCAGGGCCCAGGAGTGCCTGCTTCAGCATCAGGTTCTGTCTCCAAATCTGCTTCAATATTTGGCCTAGTTTACCTGAGCCCACATCTTCTGTATCCATTTTATGCTCCAAGAGGGGAATGCTTCTTTCCTGCCAGCAAAGCCTAAAGGTTTAGCAAATTCAAACTTGGCAATGGTTATTTCTCTTAAAATCTAGGAGGTGATCCAAGTCAGCTAGCCAAGCACTTTCGCGAAACATAATAGTTTATTCAGCTTCTTGTTGACCAGAGTGATGTTACTAGGTGACCAAAGGAGGGGCGTTCTGCACCCTGGGTGCCATTGTGTACAGAACAGATTAATCACAGGGATGGAGCTAGCTCACCCAACCCCCTTCTCCATGTAAGTTTCACACATTCAGTGCCTATAGACTTCAAGGTTCAAGGGAACAAAATACAGATTCTGTGGAAAGATGAGAAGTTTATTATAAAGGTAACTTGTTGGAGCAATACTGCTAATAAGATTCCTACGTGATACTTAAAAATACTTAGGAGTGAAATAATATGGTGTTTTAATTTCTTCAGCATAATCTGGGAGTGTGGGGGTGGTGTATAGATGAAATAAGACTGGCTATAAGTTAATCATTGTTGAACCTGGATAAGATTACACGTGGGGCCCTTCTAATTAGCATATATTATAATTTTTAAATAATGAGTAATTTAAAAAAAATATTCCTTTGCTGGGGCAGAGTCTATTACCATTGCATAGGTAAGTTTAATTAGTACCTTCTTCCATGCACATCTGCTATCAGATTGAGGTAGATACTTGGCTTCTTTACTCTCTGATAATTTCCCTCTAAGTGGATAAAATGCCCCCTCACTAAAAAAAAAATCCAACCTGAATAGTGGCTTTCTCTGAACTAACAAGGAGTCTTCATCATGTTTAATAGATAAAAATTCAGATTCCACAAGTTCTCACCACACTGGCCCCAAAGTTGGCGCATTGTATGTGACGATACCGGGGAGGGGGGAACCTGGGGATTTGCAGAGGAACCCAGAGCACCCTGCTTCCTCCTTTCCAATCCCCCTTCTCTAAGCAGGGAGAACACAGAGCCTAGGGAGCGGGCCATGCATTCCAGACAGGCTCCCTTCTCTCAGAGGCACGGGAAGGAAATGAAAGCTCCCCAAAGGAAGCTGGAATGCTTCCTCCCCCAGGCATTTTGTTATCTCATCTGAGGCACTGGAGTTCTTAGAGCTTACACTCAGGACACCTGGAACGCAAGATGGGGAAACTCAAACCTGGTGCCTAAAGAATAAGAATGCATGCCACAGGTCTAAGTACTACCCAAGCTGCTGTGGGAAAAGCCCGAAAGAAAAGGGAAGGAGCAGTATGAGGAGTGGTGGCTAGAATTCTCTAGGAGAAATCAGATTTTTAAATGACCTGATTCATTCATGATAAGAGTCCATATCACATCAGGAATCACATTGTTTTAATACGTTTCACCCTCTTCCCAATGCAAAAGACTTTCTGGTTCAATTTTCTTTTTAACTCCTGAAATATGTGTGACTCTCAATAATAAATGCATACATGGCTTTAATTCAATGCCAGTTCTGAAAACTTTCTATATCATTTACTGTATCTAATCGCTGGGAATAGGACTGGTTAGGACTTTGGAGAGAGGCAGACACATGAACAAATTATTAAAATACAGCTTAGGCTGTGTTGAAAGCTAGAGCAGAAGTATGAATAAACAGAACCATACTAGTAAGAGCTTTGAGGAGTAAAGCATGAGTTCCGATTAGAAGCCTGGGAGATGTTTGAATTAGGAGCTAAAGGATGATCCAGATGTGAGCATGCCAGAAGACAAGGGAGTGAAGAAACACTCCAGCATAGGAAATATGATCGAAGGTATGGGGGCACGAAATGTCAGTGTGATCAAATAGGGGAAAGTGTGGCTTTAGAGGAGGGTTCAGTCAAGGAGTCAGGGAAGTGGCGAGAGCAGAGGGTACTAATTGTGGGGATTCAAGAGAAGTTGGAATTTTCTTTGGAAGATAAAAAAAAGAGAAACTAAATATTCTTGGACCAAGTTTAAAATATGATCAAACCTTTGCTGGAGGAATGCAAATGGTTTAGATAGTTAACTGTGAAGAGCGTTGAGGGCTATATGAGACCAGCGACAGTGCAGGCCAGGGAAGGGGATGCTTTGAGAGGGGATTTGAAGCAGAGTGAATAGAACTTGCTGACCCACTGGTGAGAGGGAGATGAATAGAAAGCATTGAAAATCCATCCATGTGTTTATTTGAGAAACAGTTATTGGTTGCTGGTGCAAGAACTGTGCTGGTGGTGAACTATGACTACAATTTTTAGTTTAGGTGGCTGAACAGATGGTAAAACAAATAATTGAAGTAAGGAATTTAGAAAAAAGAGGCTTAGTAGGTAGATAATTTGATTAATTTTCGGTTTGTTGAATTTGAGATAACTCAGGAAAATTTTTGGAATGTGTTAGAAAATTAGAAGAAAAGTCAGAATATTGGCCTATTTGAGTGGGTGGCGAATGATCCCAGGAAGTGGAAGAGACCATTGGAGATCGTTTTAAGCATTGAATAAAACTTATAATAAAATGCTAAATCACTGGACCAATGTACATTTTTTTCCCTTTTGATATGTAGAAAAGTTCTTTCTCAGGGCAGGGAAGAAAACACCAAAATATTTCTCCTTAGCCTCATTGACATTCATTCTTCTCAAGTCTAAACTTGTTCTCTGTCTGGCTTCCCAAGAACATTTGCAAAGTGAGACCTTCCACAAGCCACGCTGCATCTACTTGTTAAAACAGGCATCTGTATGCTCCTGCATCTTGTTTTTCAATCAACTGATGTCACTAACCACGGAAAGAACCAACATTTGCAGGCAACATTTGTGACACCCACAGAAGTTGTTTGTAAAAATTTATCTTGATAGATTTAACATTTGATTAACACCTTCACCGTGGCTATTAGTTAGTATGACCTTTAATCCTTTCTTATACTTTTTTTTTAAACTAAGAATTCTGCTCTTCCACTAACATTAAAGGAATTAGTATGCAGTCTTGAATACACGATACGTTATGTAGTTGAAAAGACAACTGTTCTTTTTGATATTAAAAGCAAAATGAATAGAGACCAAATTCAAGTAAGTTGGATAGTTGCTTGTTTATCCTCTCAGGCAGAAGATGAGTGGAATAACTCAACACAGGAAGAGAAAAACCTGCCAGCAGTGAAACTTTTAGTGTCCCTCCCCCTACCCCACCACCCCAAAGAGCTCGCCCTGACCCTGCTAGATATCAACAACGAAGCACCGAGTCATAAGCCCAATCTAAGTATATGAACTTCCAATACCTCACTTTCAAGTATAATAGTCAAGGAGGGCAGGCATTTGAGAAAGACTCTAGTGTAATGCTAGAGAGTAAAGAAACATAAATAAAGGACTTAAAAAAAATAGAGGCAGCACAAGGAAGAGTAGAAAATATATAAATCTATAATTGACATTCTTAGAGTCTGGGACAAGAGAGGATAATACGCCCACAAAATAAGAAACAATTTTCTAAAAAAGGGAGCTTTCAGACAATAAGAAAGACCACACTGAAATTAAAATATGATAACATACATATTTTAAACTGGTGTAAGGGTAGGAAGAAGCAGTTGAGGAGTTCTCCCAGAAGGTCACACAAAAAGACAAAGAGATGATAGGGAAAAAAGGAGGTTAAACATATTAATGGTTCAATGAAGGTGGTCAACTAGTATGAGAGAGAGAGAACAGAATAAAAGAAATAGTATTACAAAGTTTCCCAGAATAGAAGGACCTGAAATCGCAGACTGTAAGGCCCAGAACAATACATGCAAAGAAAGAAAACAACAGCAACAGTATAACCGGTCATAGTATCATGAGTATTCAAAATACCAAGGACAACAAAAGTCCTCATAGCCTCCAAAAAGGGAGAAAAAGTCACATTTAATGAGTAGGCATTTGATGTCTCAACAACAACCACCGAGACCTAGGAAAAAATAGAGTTGTGACTTCAATATTCTGAGGGAAACCTCTTTCGAATTTAGAATTCTGACTCCCCCAAAGTCTCATTCAACTGATGTGAGAGAGAGGGGGCGTTTTCAGGGATGCATATAAAAACATTGGCCTCCTGTGTGTCTTTTCTTGAAAAGCCATTAAGGGATATACTCTAACCAAAGCAACGGAGTAACAGAAGAAAAAAAAAAGTCTGGAAATAGAAAATCCAGCAAAGGAGCGACAACTCAGATGCCTAAAGTGAAGTCGTAGGTGACAATAATGCCATAGGCCTCAAGAGCTCCAGCGCAGGTTATAGCAGCCACTTGAGCAGCCCAGGAGGGCTGGAAAACTACCTGATGTTTAACCATTTTAAGAGAATGTTTGCAATCCCATTGAAGATTTCTGGGAAGAATTATTGACAACTGAGCAAATGCAATAAAATGGGACAACTTATCAACTAAATTCTAAAGGAAAGGGGATGTTTTGAGAGGGGATCTATAGTCATAGTATACTACCCTTGCTATGCATAATATTTACATAGCCATAATAACAAAATATTTATAATTATTTTAACTAAAACCGGTGATATAAGTCCATTACCAGGACCTGTGGACTTGGGCTGGGTGCAGGGACGTGTATGTGGAGAATGAGTATAGTAGTGTGGGTATGAGAGCAAAAGGCTTATTTCTACAGCAGGAAGTCAAATATTTAAAAATAAGGAGAAACTAGTATTTAAGAATCTGGAAGTAAGTGCCAGAAGAAATTGCTAAAAAATTAAATGCTGTTGCCTCTGTAGAAAGATGTGGGAGAAGGGAAAGCCACTCCTGACCTCTAGAAACTAGTCCAGAGCTATCTGCTAAGCCTTGAAGTCCACCTGTCAAACATGAAGAGCTTCACAGAACATCAACATCAGACAAGGCCACTCAGTGAGCATGATTGATCAAGGCAAAATGAAAACCACTCCATAATCATATCCAAACACAGACAAGATCTGAACATTGTCCAAGCCATAAACTACCAAACCTATCTTCCTCTTCCAGTTACATGAGTGAGGGCTGCTTCCTACTGAATATAGCGTTAGCATCTTTCTAGTTTGCCCTCACCATTTACAATTTATTGAGATACTCAGTCATGGAATTGTCCCCACTTTTATGTTTTTTATTTATTTATTTTTTTATTGTTTAAAGTATTACAAATAGTAGTACTTATGTCTCCTTTTATTTTTCACCAATTGACCTCCCAGCCTCCCCTACCCCCCCCCCGCAATGCCCTCACCCCCCTCCCAGTGTCTTACGTCCATTGGTTATGCTTATATGCATGCATACAAGTCCTTTGGTTGATCTCTTACCCCCCCCCCGCCCGCCCCCCAGCCCTCCCCAGCCTTCCCGTTGTCCCCACTTTTAAACAGGATCCAATTCAGAGCAGGAAACTTTCCCAAAATTACACAACCAAAGCCCAATCCTATAATATATTTAACACTCTTTAACTGAGATGCCCCACGACTCCCATGGTTTAAGTTTTTTATTTCCTCACTGAAATGAGTGATAATCCCATCCTGTTCAATTACAGGTGTGTTTCTATGCTCTTTGGCTGGAGGTCACTGACAGATACTTGGGTACTTGGGTTGGGAGGAGGATAAGGACCAAGTATCTATTGCTTTTTCTCAGAGTTGTCATATTTTTGATTTTTTAAAAACACTAAACATGTATTACTTTGAAACAAGCTAAATGCACATATTAAAAAAGAACTGTGGCCAAACATACCCATACATTCACTACAGATCCCTTGACAATGAGATTAAAATTGACATAGCATATTCACCTCATGTGGGTTACTTAAGAACAGCTAACACATACTCTGTTAACCTTATAAAGAGTAATTTATCATTTGAAATGCTTGGAATTCAGTGGCAAGTATACAAGAATGAACTTAAATTATAAGTAGTCAATGGGCTGGGCATGATCTTCAAGCAGCGGTGGAATAATTACCACCTGGCCATGGCCCAATATAAAATAATTCATCTGGAGAACAGAGGTCTGGATCTCTTGGAAGGTCAACAAATGTTTGATGATTAAGACAATAATGAAGTGTAATAAACAATCCACAAGTTCCTTTAAAAAATCAACATATTGTTTTCCTAAAAACAAAATTTAAAAAATTTCTTCATGTCAAATACTTGGGCAAGGTTAAAATTTCCAATTGTCTCATAAACGTCACAAATGCCCTGCTTTTTAAAAAAGCACACGTTTTAAAAATTGGGCTCTAAATAAGGTCCACACAAGCAACTAACTAACTCCTTGTTATTGATTTTCATATGAATTAAAACAACTGAAAACTCATTTTAAAAACAGCAACTTATGCCAACAAAAATGGTGATGGAGCAGTTTAATTATAGATTTGAAATGTCTTTTATTTTTGTCATTTTCATGTGTTGATGAGAAGTGGTGGTAAAGTTGATTCAGACTAAGTCCTCAGATTTGAAAATGACAGCAGACAAATTTGCAGGGATAGTTTCATTCCATTGAGGTTAAGCACATTCTTGAATCTTTACTAGTCAATGACAGTGAGTATTGATTTTTGAAATGTTTTGTCATACCTTGGACTTTAGTAGTGAAAGTTCTTATTGGCAAGTTTGCAGTCACTATGGAAAGAGCAAGGTTGTTCAGGGTGTCAGGAACTGTGTTGAACTGAAAAGTAAGCCCTGGCTGGGTAGCTCAGTTGGCTAGAGTGTTATTCCAATATACCACAGGTTGCTGGTTCAATCTACGGTCAGGACACATACAAAAATCAGCCAATGAATGCTTAAATAAGTGGAACAACAAACTGATGTCTCTCTCTCTCTCTCTCTCTCTCTCTCTCTCTCTCTCTCTCTCTCTCTCTCAAATCAATAAATAAAATTAAAAAAACATAATTAAGAGTATTTAATTAATTGGATAGCAAACGCTCCTTTTAAAAACAGCATTAATAGCCTCTGAAATGAATATCAGTGTTTTGGATAAAGGCTTTGCAACACTTCTCTATTGAGTCATTCATTATGTTTGTAGAGATTATGACTCATTATACAGTCATGGGCCTATGATTTAAAAGCAATGAAGTAAATTTTAGTGTGAAATAAAAACTAGACAGTTTTCTGCTCTGCCAGACTTCTGAGACAGATTTTTCAAATGAGGGTGTGCCAAGGGCACTCCTACATGACATCCCAGGATTTAGAAGATCTTTCTATACCTTCCTCATGCTTGACTTCTACCAGGGCAGGGTCCGAGATTTGAGACACAGTTATGTCAAAAATAAAGAAGAAATAGTTTTTTAAGAGGAGAAAAAGAAAGGGTGTAATATGTTCTGACACTAGGTATTCCTCCAAGTTCATGTCTAGGTTCCTTCCTTCCCTCAGGGCAGGAAATCCAGTGAAATACAACTATATTCTAGATCTCTCCTCCATAGAATGTCCATTCTACCTACACGCTATCACATCTCTTAGCAACCTCATGTCTAGACTTATCATACAAGGACGCCTTTCTCTGAAAGTGGAGTCATCAGAAGACTTATTCCTCACACTGCAAAAATAAACGTGAAAGAAACAAATTCTTCTGCATGAAGTATACCCTTAACATCATGGGAACTTTTTTGAAGTGAAAAAGGATGCTGAGGGATGCCCAACTAGAGGCTTTTAAGAAATAATTGAAGGTTTCCAAATAAATTTGGATGGGCTGAGATCCCTCTCTTAAACTGCACCCCCCCCCCCCCCCCCCCCCCCCCCCCCCCCGCCGCTTGTCCATCATTACTAGAACAATATTGTACACGTTGGATCCTCAAATGTCTTTGTTTCTCAGAAATAAAATTCATTATAAATAAACTATTGCCCTACCGGTTTGGCTCAGTGGATAGAGCGTGGACCTGTGGACTGAAGGGTCCCAGGTTCTATTCCGAAGGTCAAGGGCATGTACCTTGGTTGCAGGCACATCCCCAGTAGGGGGTGTGCAAGAGACAGCTGATCGATGTCTCACGATGTTTCTAACTCTCTATCCCTCTCCCTTCCTCTCTGTAAAAAATCAATAAAACATATTTAAAAAAATAAAAAGTATTAAGTTCCTCAGAATCACAACTTTCTTCCCCCCTTAGATCATTATCTTGCCACATTTGATCTTACACTTACCAACTGCTGTCTCAAATTACTTATTAACCAGATATTAACCATATTCAATTTTAGAAAAAAAAATACTAACCATCTTTATTTTTTGCTTTACTTTCCCTCTTCTGTGCTCTCATCACCCCATTCAGGGCCATCCTAGGATCTCCGTGAGTGGGAATGGGCGGGAGGACCAGCCAAAGCTGGCTCAAGGCAAGCATTTTCATTGTGAAATGATCACTGGCATCTTTCTGGCCTTGTTTTCCACCCATCTCTCCCTTTCGGCATATCTTTCATGTTGTTCTTTCTCTCCTGCTATCTTGAGTCATCTGCCAAAAATCACTTGGATAAACCCATTTGCACTAGAGTCTTGGCAGGTCTGTGAGTTTCCTCACCAGCCTTACTTGAATTTCTTTATGAATCTGTAATGGTAAAATTGAAGCTTCTGTGTGATGTCTTTCCAGGTACCTCTAAGCCTACGTGTTAAGCCTGCAAGTGAAGTGATATCATTGGGAACATTTTTTTCTTTCTGTTATTTTGAGCACTATCAGAAATGCATGATTTTTTTTTTTTTACTGGTCCATTTCTTAGTTCAGAATTACCTATAAAATATTAAGGGAACCTCATTTGATTTTTAATTTTGTAACTCTTTGTGAGAAAAGTGAGAATGTGAATGAATTAATTTCTATTCTCATGAAGCACTCAATTATAGTTAGTGCACAGGTGATCCAAGAATGTGCCACCTTTTAAAGATGCTGTTACAGTTGCTGGTAGACCCAGATAACAGCGCCAATGTAATCCCTGGTTCCCATATTGAATTAAATCTGCTTTGGGTTATTTAGGTCACATACTGCATAGGTGCCCTCTCTGTGTCATTTCTCTGTAACGAGTGAGTGTGCTTAGATTTTCTCTATAATATACGTTTATTTTGGGAGCTCATTAAACGGGTTAGAAAATTTAAATAGGTCTAGTGAGTAGACGGAAGCTAAAGCTGAAGTTAGAAATACTCTGTGGTATTATCTAACACAGGACGAGGATCCTTTTTAACTCTTGGCTGCTACCTACAAAGGAACTGAGAAAGCTATGTGAAAATCAGGTCTACACTTCTTTTATATATGTTTATTGTTATTGCTTAAGAATATTAGTTTCGTTTTAAAAGGAGAAATCCAAATAGATCGTGAATGCTCTAAGCCATTTTGTCCATGTGGAGGTGAAAGAAAGAAAATTCTAGATTAAATAGTAGAGTCCAATTTGTCCTTCCCACCCCACCCCTCATACTGCCTTTTGCTATAAATACATGGTTGTAATCCCTCCTTAATCTTAAATTGGCTTGTATTATTCTAAAGTCTAAGATCACTCCTGAAAAATAAAACTAGGTGCTTAGGGATGAATGATTTAATTGCATTTCAGTAAAGGTGCCTATGGATTCATTTGATTACACAGGACAGTACAGTTAGTCTGCACCTCTTCACGGGAAGTGGCTAACTTGTGTTTTGAAGGAGTTAATCCCCTCAATGCCTTATTTATATCCTAAGAAGGAGAAACAGGCCAGAATGTTCAATACCAGAAGACTTCTCTTGTTTCAAGTGTACAAGAGAAATAATATATTCATCCATGGGAAGAACTGACTCCTCTGTTTGGGAACTCTTAAAAACCACAATTTCATCCATTAAAGCTTCAAAATTTTAATGATAATTTAAAGTAGTAAAAGAATTGATAATTACTAATTTAATAAGTAGAAGTATAAGGAGTTTACCTAGTGTGATAAACTATAAGATTTTAAATAGGAATTTTTCACATATTCAAAATATTCTCATTAAGAAATTCTAGATTTTTTTTAAAGTACCCGGCTCTCAAATATTTTTTTGTACTTTGTTCGTTCTCATTTCAACAAGCTCTAAACTTAATATGTGGAAAACAATGTCAACATTCTTAAGGACCCAGAAAGTGGAGTACTTCAAGGATGGACAGCAGAGGACATGCTAGGGATTAAAACAGTGGTTCTCAACCTTTCTAATGCCGCGACCCTTTAATACAGTTCCTCATGTTGTGGTGACCCCCAACCATAAGATTATTTTCGTTGCTACTTCATAACTGTAATTTTGCTACTATTATGAATCGTAATGTAAATACCTGTGTTTTCCGATGGTCTTAGGCGACCCTGCTAGCGGTTCTCAAATTTGCAGTAGCAAATTACAGTTATGAAGTAGCAACGAAAATAATTTTATGGTTGGGGGTCACCACAACATGAGGAACTGTATTAAAGGGTCGCGGCATTAGAAAGGTTGAGAACCACTGAATTAAAACAACACGAAACAATTTCTGTATGCTTTTGAGAAGAAGAGGTGATCCACAGGATAGCTATTTGGGAGTATATAGAAGTGTTTTGAGGATTTTTACAGTTGAAATCCTTATTTTTGTACAAAGGAAATAGCAGTGTGTTTGCATGACCTTGAAGACTGATATTTTCAGCCATTACTTAATTCAGCAGCTCTGGCAATGCCCTTTTGTATTATACAAAATAAATTAAGAAGCAGAATATAAGAAGGCAGTGAATTCTTGAAAAATTTTGCTATGTGGAAACAGCTTCAGCTTCTATGCACTGCTGTTTCAACATGATTACCGGGATATCCTTCCTACAGCATAGCTGTGAGAATTGGGCCAATAATAGATATTGCAACTCAATTGGAGACACCTTTAAAATATATTTTAATTGATTTCAGAGAGGAAGGGAGAGGGAGAGAGATAGAAGCATCAATGATGAGAGAGAATCATTGATTGGCTGTCTCCTACACCCACCCCACTGGAGATTGATCCCACAACCCAGGCATGTGCCCTGACCAGGAATTGAACCGTGATCTCCTGGTTCATAGGTCAGCACTCAACCACTGAGGCGTGCTGGTTGGGCCATTTGTGGACAACAGCAAGATTACATTATCTGTAATAACCTTCTCAAGTGAAGGCCAATTTTTATCACCAAATCACTGCTAGATAAAGCGAGGACAACTGACCCATGCACAGACAAATTCCAGAAACAGGGGCCCTGATGTGTGACATTTGCCGACCAGGCAATGTATGTTTAGGTTTATTGTGTGCTAAGCACTGTCCGAATATGTAAATGGATTAAAATAAATAGTATTAGGTCCTTGTGGATCTAATGTAGTTGGAGTGACTAAACATTAAATTTAGTAATGATCATAGGAAACCAAAAATTTATATGAAAAGAGCAAATTAGCCATGTATTAAACAGGGTTTTTAAAGGAAGAGTGCTGTAGATTAGACAAGGAAAGCAAAGAGAAGAGACAGCAAGTAGCACAGGCAGGCAAATGGAGTGGTAGATGTTAAATATCAATAACTTCAGACATCCTCAAGTGCAACTTCAAACCTGTTGGAAATTCCCAGATTTGTAGAAAACAGCAGATGAACCATGTATGTGGCAGCCAGGAGAGCTAAATGGTGAAACCATCCCCAGGGATGCTGCATCATCTAGTTATACCAAGCACATCCTGTTGCCTTGGGGACAAGAATTGTAAAGCAGCCAACATCTTGAACTAAAAAAAAAAAAAAAAAAAAACACAAAACACAAAACAAAACAAAACAAAAAACCTCTAGGTTATATACCAATTTATGTTTTAACAATGACATTTTTGTGCTCAATCCTTGAATCTCTCAAGCTGATATATAATTAAATTTGGTTGGCCCAGAGGAAACTTTGTGGACATGAGTTTGAATGAAATTTAAGCATTGTTTGTGTGTGTGTGTTTCTTAACCTACAATATGTAAGGCACTGAAAGAAATAGTTTACTCACACCTGCTTCCTCTCTAGGATATCCTGGGATTTTTACCACTACTCTATGTTAATTGCCAGGATGACTTTTCCCCCCTATGTTTACCCTCAATTGATGTTCAGGGACACAAAAATGGTAAACCAATGGAAGCATGCAATAGCCCATAATTATTTCTAGCCCCTGGCAGCTGAAAATTGAGAGTTAAAACCTTTGGATCACTTATGAGCCTTCAGGAAAGTGCTGTTTTGTGCTGTAGCTGATTGCATCTGCTACATAAAATATAGTTTCCTTTGAGGTTTTGAAAGATATATCCTTTGGAAAGCCTCAATACCATGATAAAATCGTGCTTATCACTTGTCAGCTCACACTCAAGGGATTTTCCACAAGTAGAGAGTTCATGTTTAATATTTAGAAGAAAACAATAGCAACCACCTCAAACAGTTGTGCCCTATACTAGAAATGTAAGTGGCATCTGAATATACATACATATTTGCACGTACATTCTAAAATGTGTTCCATGTGTTGTGAAGAAATGAAATCCATCCATTTTGGTGAGCGGTAATCATTTCAATTTTAAGCCCAAAACTGAGCGAGACAACTTACAAATATGTTCATTCATTACGAATGTTTACTAAGCATCTACTGTGTGTCAGGAGCCCTTTAAGCACTGAGGACACAAGTCCCATTCCTCATGGAGCTGGATATTAAAGTGGGCGACTGATCTTGTTTGTGTAGTTTAGCCTACCAGGAGAGGCTAGCTAGCCAATTATTGCAGACAGACTTAAATAAACAATCTCTAAATGCTATGTAATCTAAATGTATTATATATTTTTGTTTGGTATTTATATTAGTGTTACAGGTAAAAGAGCTGTTCTCAACATGTTGCAGCGTGTAGAGATTATCTGATATTTCACAACAAAGTTAAAACCAGATGCTTTCAGATCTGATTGTTTTGTTTATCTTGACTGTTAGAGTCAAGTAATTATTAACAATTATGCTTGAAGCAAAGCAAACTGCTCCGTTTCACATAGTTACCGAGACTATTCCCCATTGTTATCAAGTATTGTGCCTGCTTTATTCACTACTTACTTAAAAAAAAACAAACACCACACAGTGTTTTAAAGTTGGTTATAGTTGCACAAAATTACTATAATGACTAAGAAATTGTAGATATTTTTAGGATCATTTCCCCCCCTATAATGAGCTAGCTCTTTTGACTGGTTGAGGATCCATGTTCATGAGGTTAGATCACTGGATGGAATTTTGAATTCTGGGAACTTCAAAAGGCTCATTATGTGATATAACATTCAAATTTAATTTGAAAGGAAATGCTTCACTAGAATCCATTTCCTGACCGTGTCTTTGTAAACAGATGTGTTTGGAAAGTTCCTCTAGCTAATGCCACCTCTTTTTTGTCATTCCTGTTTGTGCTCTTTTGTGATAATTAGATATTTAAATGTTGAAACTGATTAAGCTTAACCTTTTGCACTCGGATGTCGAGGTTAAAATTACTCTTTGAATGTATCAATAATTTGAAATATAAAAAAAATCCAAATAAATAAGTTTGTATGAAAAGAAACTCCAGTTTTTTATTCTACTGCCGCGCTTTGTAAAATCTGGGGTATTTAAAAAAAATTAAATCCCGAGTAGAATAAAGGAATCGAGAAAAAAGCAAGCGAGTGCAAAGGGTTAAATGTATAAGGTACATACAATTCCAGAGCTGGGACTGATTCCTTAGGTCCCCCTGTCCCGCCTCCTTGTTTTATGATTGAGGACACTGAGGATGAACAGTGATGAGGTTTCACTGCAGAGCTACATCTGCTAGCAATCAGTTCCATATTCCAGTTCCAGTATCTGACTTGGGTGAAAAGGGAAAATTTATTCTTTAAAATAAAAGAGTTACATGTAAGCTTTACACACTCACCTGAATTGGAACTGTTAAACTAGTGTGACTCACTAGTTTTTGACTCACTTAAATATTATTTCTTTCTGTAGGGGAGGAAAATGGTTCCTTTCTTCCCTTCTCTTCTTTATATAGAGGAGGTAATTGGAAGAGGCTTGAGACTTTGGGTGAAGAAGAGAGAAAAAGAGAAGAAGGAAGGAAGGAAGGAAGGAAGGAAGGAAGGAAGGAAGGAAGGAAGGAAGGTAGGAAGGAAGGAAAAGAGGAGAGATTTTATTTATTTACTTTATATTTTTTGTATTTTTTTCTTTATTGATTAAGGTATTACATATGTATCCTTTTCCCCCCATTGTTCCCCCACCCCCCACTCATGCCCTCACCCCCCTGTTGTCTGTGTCCATTGGTTAGGCTTATATGCATGCATACAAGTCCCTTGGTTGATCTCTCTCCCTTACCCCCACCCTCCCCTACCTTCGCTCTGAGGTTTGAGCATCTGATCGATGCTTCTCTGTCTCTGAATCTGTTTTTGTCCATCAGTTTATGTTGTTCATTATAATCCACAAATGAGTGAGATTTTAGATGGACCTGGCTGTTGTAAGGAAAATTCAGCATTGCCATCTGGGAGTGTTACAGAATTTATCAGATGACCGAAAAATACACAGGAGTACCCGGAGATACAAGAAAAACCCATTTATTTCCAGATGTACTAGTACCGTGTCTCAGGGGAGCCTTTTTCCAAATCCTGAGTAAACCAATATGGAGGAAGCTTTCTCTTTATACCCTTTGGTTTCCTTGTCCCCCAAATATGGATCAGACTTCCAGAACTTTCACAGGCTTTTGTGTTGGGATGGGGGCCGTGAGACCACACCTAAAGGCCTGGTCTGGCGCCAGCACTGATAAACCCCTCCCGGGGTTATGGAATGTTCATGGTTTATGGCCTCTGTAAAATGGGAGTAAACAGGTCTTGTAAGACCAGATAATTAAGGAAGGGCAGTGACTAGACTATAGGCTAACAGGAATGTGCATTAGGGATACAGAGTCAGGCTGCTAGCACCCCCCCCCCCCCGCCCCCAACCCTCCAATTCTTATTTTCCTCAGCAGGAGGTCTTAATCCAAAGTCTCCACTGCTAGAGAAATCCCAGGTTTCCCAGAAACTGTCCTGCCTTAGTATCACTGCCAGACCCAGTCACCAATGGGAAGGTGTGGCCCTAGCACATTGAGGTGGTGGGTTCCAGAACTTAGCAACTGGGACATTAGTTAGTTACACTCTCAGCAGTCAGACAGAGACCTCAGAGACGTATTCCTTTTTTTTTTTTTTTTTTAATCCTCACCTGAGGACATGTTTTTATTGATTTTAGAGATGAGGAAGAGAGAGAGAAATATCAATGTGAGAGAGAAACATCAATTGGTTGCTTCCTGTATGTGCTCCACCCTGACCAAGAATTGAACCTGAAACCTAGGTATGTGCCCTGTCTGGGAATTGAACCCAAAACTTTTTGGTGTGCAGGTTAATGCTCCTAGCAATTGAGCCACCTGGCCAGGGCAAGACATATTCTTATAACCACCTTAATTTACCTTGTACATATTATGGCCTTAATTTACCCTGAGCAGAGTACTTTCCATTTTTGTTAATCTATTTAATATATAATAATAAAAGCTGTTTTTGAGTGTTTACCATGTTGTAGACACTTAAAATCTTTACCTGCATTATACCATTTCATCTTCACAATCACCGCATTATTATTATTCCCATTTTACAGAAGATTACTTAGTAAGGTTTTTGCACAGACAGGCAGTGATGGACTATTACGTCATCTTGGTTAAACTGAGAACTGTTTCCCAGAATCCCTTCGCCTATATGGTCCCCTTCCTATTGAGCTTGTCAAAACAAGAACTTGCAAAAAGTTTGACAACTGGAAGTAACGTGGCAGACATTACTCTCTGAAAGTTGTTTTGCAGCCAGAGTAGATGATGGACAGGTGAAGTGGTGATCACTGGGTTCTGCATGTCTTAGTTCTCCCTTGCTCTGCTGGCAGGTCTTCTCCCAGCCTGCTGGCCCTGCTGATCAACAGAGGCCTCCTGTACACCCCTGGGTGCTTCGCCGTGGTCCCAGAGAGTAGGTCTTCACAGAAAGAACAACTCTTTGTAAAGCTCTCCCTGGAATCCCCTTTTATGATTCTTAATTTAGTAAATGGATGTAGTGGGCTTCTCAGAGTAGCTGCTTGCTAACATTTCTGATCCTCTAAACCAAGCATGTCAAACTCATGGCCCGTGGGCCGCATGCCTCGTTTATTTGGCCTGTGTTAGCCTTTGAGTTTGACATGCTTGCTCTAAACTCTTCCTTTTAGACTTTCACTTTGCTGGCTCCTCCCACAGTCGCAAAGTCTACTTCCTATAATAAATCCCTTTCCCAGAACAGATGGTGACTCTCCTCCCCTGCCTAAACCTGACTGATGGAATAACAGTGTAATAAACATCTGTTGAATGAATGGGCCGTTTAGACCCAGCTTAGGGATTGAGATCTGTGCAGTTAGGCTTTAAAGTCCAGTAATATGCACTTTGGATTAAAGGAAGCACAATCCAATTTAGTGTTTAATATTTGTTTCAAATACTAAATATGCAAGAAGAAAATCTGACTGGACATTATTAACATTAAAGTACCTCCCTGTAGTTTTCCTGCACAAGAGTTCATCCTACTGTTGCACAATGTGTGATGTGAGTCCAAAATTTCATCAAATAATAATTAAATAAGTGCAAATGTACCTGGCTAAGACCCCAGAATTTTGTGTCCTAGAAAGCAGGGCAAAGCATTTTCATGAATAAACTTTTAAGAGCAGGCATTATCAGCCAAGCCTCTAATATTAAATAATTTCTATTGTGTCTAAAATTGGCTGCAAAATATACTTTCAGGATGCTGAATGGAGTTATTTAATATTACTATGTCAATATATAAAAATAAGTGTTAAAAATGTCTTTCCAAAACAATGGTTTTCTCATACGTTTTAGCAAACTTTTTTTATGAGAGTAATATTACAAGTCATTTATCTTTCTTCAGCTTTTCTTTTCTTACTACTATATTTATATTGATTTCAGAAAGGAAGGGAGAGAGAGAGATAGAAACATCAATGATGAGAGAAAATCGTCATTCAGCTGCTTCCTGCACACCCCACACTTAGGATCAAGATGGAAACCCGGACATGTGCCCTGACTGGGAATTGAATTGTGACCTCCTGGTTCATAGGTCAACACTCAACCACTGAGCCATGGTGGCTGGGCTCTTCTACTTTTCAACTTTAATTTTGAATAATATAGCATCACACCAACCTGGGAGAAAAAAAAATCCTATATAATAAAGAGCTAATATGCTAATTAGACTGAACAGCCAAACGACTTTCAGGACGTCCTTCCAGATGACCTTCCAGACGAAGCCAGGGCTGGGAGGGCCGAACCCCCTTGCACAAATTCATGCATCGAGCCTCTAGTAGGTCCAAAATAGCAGTCACACCACACAGGTCTTTTCTGTGTTTGCTCTGTGTATCTACTGTCCTCAGCCCCCAATCGCTTTTTCTATAAGCTTCTGCATGATACAGCTCTGCTGTCTGACATCTTATCTGGTTCTGCCTGTGGGAGTCACTGGAGGCGTTTATAACGGGGAAGAAGGGCAGAAATGACCTTCCTTCTCTGTCTTGTTTTTCCTCTCTCAGTTCTGCCTAGCAATGCAATTAAACCCCAAAGTGATTGTTCTCACTCCTTTTGGCATTTCCAGAACAAGTCTCAGCAGATGCCTTAGAGCAGGGGTCCTCAAACTTTTTAAACAGGAGGCCAGTTCACTGTCCCTCAGACCGTTGGAGGGCTGGACTACAGTTTAAAAAAAAACTATGAACAAATTCCTATGCACACTGCACATATCTTATTTGGAAGTAAAAAAACAAAACAGCAAAAACACCCGCATGTGGCCCGCGGGCCGTAGTTTGAGGACGCCTGCCTTAGAGAAACCAGCACCAGCCAGGTGGGACCCCTGATCAAAAGTCTGAGCCTCAGCTCTGTAGGTCCCTCCTCTAAGCTGCTACTCTAGTAAATTCCATTTTTCCATTTTGTTCACACAGCCCTTGGGGAAGTCATCGTTTATTCTTTTCAGCTCTGGGTTTACTCTAGTGTTCCCTTTATTCTCTCAGGGTCTCCCACAACTGTGTCACCATTTCGCATATTTTCGCATATTAAACCCTCTCTGTGGAAACACTCAATGTGAAATCTGTTTCCCTGAAAAACCTGGTTGGACATTCTCACTATTATATGACTTATAACAAATAAAAGGGGATTGAGATCTTCCCTGCCTCCTTCTTCCTCTCAACTATTGATGAATGTTTCTAAGGTATGTCTTACATGGCTTCAAGAAACATCCTATCAGCTACCATGGGGCATCTGCAGTTTTCCTTCTGCCTGATTCTTTATGACATCTGTTGCCAAGGCCTTGAAAGCTATAAAACTCAGGTTCTGCTAATAGGCATCAAAGGTGAGCTCTTGCCTGGAAGTCCAAATACAGACTTGTTCCTCATTCTGCTGCTCAATCTACTGTGGCCTCTTCTTGCTCCAAAAAAAAAAAAAAAAAAAATCCATCATAATATAACCTCTACTTTCCAGAACTGCTTTCTTTGAGGTACTTTGAATATGAATTTTTTGTTGGGCTCTCAGTATCTTTTAGACAAGGAGGCAACAGATTTCACTTTTAGAGCTATTTTATTACAAGTCCTACTCTAGGGCAGAGGTCTAAGTCACAGGGCGGAGCTGCAGGGCAACCTGTGTCACTGATAGAATGAAGTACTTAGAGTTACCCAGGATCCCACAGAGGTGAAGAGATCCCACCCCCATGCCTGCCCTGTTTCAACCAGATTATCACCAGTTTCATCTGTTTTATTTCCATTTCCTTTGAAGATTTCATTTGAACAAAGGAGTCTTCTGCTATAAATATATTTTCAAAGCTGCTAGCATAGGACCTCCAGGTGTGCCCAGATTGACCTAAATCCAAAGATAAAAAAGCCCAAGTTTCAAGCTGAGACCATCACTATAAATGTAAAAAAAGTATTTACATGGCCCATGATTCTTAGGATTCAATATATAAATTTCTCCCAAGTTTTATAACATTGAATGAAGAATAAATTCTTCCTTTATTTGTTGAAGAATATTGATGTGTGTACATGATCTTCTAGGAGACTCAAAGAAGTTATTGGAAAAGATGTGGTAGTTACACTTAATGCTTTGGAGGCTCCAGAGTACAAGAAAAACTCCCATAAATTAAAAAGATCATAAATCAGAACCTGTGAATTTCACTAGTTAAACAAGAGAAAATTAAGGAATGTGTTGAGCTTTAGAGATCTCTAATAACACATAGTACCTTGTATTAATATGCATTAGTTTCAAGAAGTAAATGAAATTTTCATATGAAAGCTATAAAGTACTAACAAAAGTGAGGTGTAGATATGTGTAGTACCCTTCTCAATAAAAGTCAATACTTAGGCAAATATTTGAAAAGGTAAAAAGGGAAAGAAAGGGAAATGAAAATACAGAAATTTAAAAGAAATCAGAAGTCTATATAGTGGAAGCCATTAAAAACAGACTTATTTCTGTCATTGTGATAACACTATATGTTAGTGCTTATTAGTCAAAACTATCAAAATGTGAAAAAAAGTTCTCAAACATTGGGTCATTTACTTGTGATATTTTCAATAATTTCTGTGTGATTCCATAGATTTTTCATATTGTTTTGCAAAGGAAAATGGGTCCCAATAGACACTTCTATAGAATTGTTTGATGTGTTCTGTCTTTATGGATTTTGGAATTGATTGCTCTACTGTAGATTTTTTTCTCTTGTGTTCTCCAAGTTAATTTCATTGATAGCTCAGTGGTTTTCACAGTGTATTTAATTAGGATAAATATTCTTTACCTCCCATGATGTGACTTTTAATTGGTGAGTAATACATATTCATGTTTAGTTTTCTTATTTATGATCCATTTAATCCAGTAGGAATAAATGAGACTGTTAATAGCTTTAGTGATTAATCCTTGACCTTTGTGGACATGTATCATTCATGGACTCAACTGCATGAGCTCAATGTAGATCCTTTATGCTTTTATTCAATCTACATCTTAACAGTATCATAGAGACACAGCAAATATTTTTTTAAATATATTTTTAATGATTTCAGAGAGGAAGGGAGAAGGAGAGAGAGAGAAATAGAAACATCAATGATGAGAGAGAGTCACCAATTGGCTGCCAACTGCACACCCCCCAATGGAGATTGAGCTCGCAACCTGGGCATGTGTCCTGATCCTGAATTAAACTGTGACCTCCTGGTTCAGAGGTTGACGCTCAACTACTGAGCCACACCGGCCAGGCACAGAAAGTGTTTTTTATCTCTAGGTTAATCAGACAATGCTTTCCAATGACTTTATAATAATTTTGGAGAAGTTAGTTGTATCTTCCATTAGAAAGATCACTATATTCCCATCCTTATGAAGAAAGAAACTTTTGTTGACTCACACTTCACATATCATTCCAGCCAATTAGCCCTGGTATTCAATTTCTAGCAGAAAAAAAGATTAGCTAATACAAACATTCTAAAGCTAAAACACTATTTTTGGTAGGAATCTCTAACTAGCCTATAGCCAATGACTCAGAGACAAAACTGCTAATTTTCCTTAAAAGACATTCGCCCTTCTTTCTTTTAGTACCAGAACCCTGGGATTTTAACTGAGCACATGATTGCCCAGGATAAAGATTTCATTTCTCAGCCACCTGTAAAGCTAGGTGTAGCCATTTGTTTAAGTTCTAGCCCATAAGATATGGGTAAAAGAAATGGCAACTTCAGATATGGACTATAAAAGAGTATATTGTGCCCTTTCTTCTTCCTTTCCCTTTTCCCACTAGCTTGGATGTGGGTGTGATGGTGAGAGCTACAGTAGCCGTCTTTATCCATGAGATATGCACCACATGTTGATAAAGATGGAAAGAGCTTAACCCATTTCTGAACTACTTTTACATGAGTTAAGATAGAATAAACTTCTATCTTATTTAGGTTGACTTTTATTTTTGCCTTTGTTCCAACATCTAAACAAGTATCCTAACTCATAAAAACTCAAATACATTAAAATCCTATAATAGGCTCTTGAATAGAGTGGGTAATTCTGGCTCAACCACTTATTACCAGTATGAATTTGAGCAAATTAGTTAAAGTCTCTTATCTTCAAATTCCTTTTTCTTCTAAAAAATATGGGTTGCTATGAGGATTAACATAGTTAGGCCATATAATTGCTCACATTGGTACTTACCACAAAATAAGCCTTCAAAAATATTAGCTATCATTATTATTAAAGCAGTTTGCCAACCCATTTAGTTATATGGATGTATTTTTGGCAAATAACAATTTCAACTGTTTCTTTGGAAATAATATAACCAAGCTAGTTAAACTAGTTATTTATTGTAAGGATACTTTAGTAAGATCTTTTAGGGTTTATATCACCATTTTTTTTAAATCATAAATTCACAAATTTTCTAGGTTAAATTTTTCTATGGTATGGAACTTTATGATATTTATCACTTTTAAGCTATGGGATGGATTATATTCAGGACTTATTTTTAAGTAAAATCTTACCTTTACCCACAGAAGCATCTTCTTTCCTTTTTCCATGAAGAGCTGGACTGATCTATTGCTGCTCATGTCCCAGAGGTTCTGTAATTCTCATTGGTGTTTGCCCGCCCTAACTCCAGCTTGATGCCTATGAAACTTGAACAGACTATCTGCATGCTGGCAACGTTTTAAAGATTAGGTCCTTAAACCATGCCCACCAAAACATTCTCAATAGCGCTGTTGTAAGAAGTTATAGTTATTCATTTTCTTTGAAGGACTGATTTTTAGGGTCTGTGGTTCCCCAATTACACTGGATCAGCTCTTCTGAAAGTGTAGTTCAGTAAACTAAATATGTTGCACAATAAGATGATTTCTTATCAAATAAATCTAGGGGATGCTAAATTAAACAAGGTTCAACATGTTTTTGGTGTTGTTGTTGTTGTTTTTGTTGTTGTTTTTGTTTTTGCAGGACTCCTGTGAAGACTTTAATATGATAAATATGCCATAAATCTCTAGGAGAGAGTATTTATTGTAGAATTTTTCAGGACTTACTTGATCAAGTAGTGTTTGCTTTTTAGAAAGCATTATGTGGACCTATTATGAAACCCTAGTTTTAAAATGCGAATTTTATGGTTGGCTTAAGTATGGTCATTGGAGAGCTGCATGGTCATATGGGTTCTCTGTTGGCATAACCATCCCATCAAGTTCACCTGTTAGTCAAATGCTTTATTGGATCTGTCCCTTCCTCCTTAAACTCCTTTAGACACTATGCATTAAAATAATGATCATTCCCAGGGGCTGTCCTCACGCATGAATCTTGGCTTTCTCTTCCTCCTTGATTCTTGCCACTGAGGTCCCTGTAGGCCTACTAGCCAAGAACTTTTTTTCCCCCCCCAAGACTTTGAAGTGCTGTCTTGTCTATTAAGCAAATCCATCTGCTCTGAATTTGTAATGATACCAATGTGGCTTTTGGATGACCCACCTGCTAATGTTATTGACTGAACCCATTTTTTTCCTCACAAACTATTATAAGTAATAAGATTATTTTCAATACTCAAAGATGCCACAAGGAACCTTTAGAAATCATAACTAAATAAGCTATAAGTTTCATTAACTGTAAGAAGAAAGTTGAATCAGAACATTGTTGATTGTACTCTAGATACAATATACTAGGTGATATTTGAGTGAGTGGTTGGATGACTCTGCAGACTTGGGTCTTCTTATTGTTTTGTATTGTTTAATAGGAAGATTACAGTCTTGTACAGGCCTATACCTGGGACACACCTAGCTCGATGAAAGATTTCTATCAGTAACACAGAGATGAAAGCTGCCGTTACAGATTGTTATCTGGGTAAACCTTTGGCTAAAGATGCAAGAACCCATTTAAGTAGCCTAACTGCAGTCACTACTTATACTAATAACACTTCAGTTCCAAGGAGAGGTGGCCGGATGTTGCAATTATGGTGAAGGCGGCCTATGCCTCTGACAGTGGTACTAAGCTTGGATTCCAGATACTGTATACCATTTACAAGGTGCATGGCCTTGGGCAAGTTACTTAAACTCTTAAACCTCTAAGTATCCTCATCTATTACGTGATACTAATAACAGAATCTAATTAATAGAGTTGCTTGGGAATGGAGGGAGATAGTTTATGTGCTGAGCTTGTATATTAGTAACAATCATTCAATAAATACGACCACCCACACATGCGGGCCCTCCTACAAATATGAAAGACTCCAGCTTGGTGGATGTAGTGACACGTTCTTTTTATAATCTGTGTCTACCAAACGATATACTTAGCCCTAGGCTGTTATTCAATATCTTAGTCATGTTAGATGTAGTATGTAAAGCAGCTTGAGGGTCAGCTGTGAAGAAGGTAGACAACAGTTGGTACGTCTGCAATAATGACGGCAGTGTATCTTGGGCCTTGGTGAAGGCTGTGGCGTGTACGTGAGAAGTCAGGGTAGGCACTCGTTGAAAGAAAGCAACTTAATATACTCAACAGGGGGCTGAGGAGGGGCGACAAAAGCTGGCTGAGAGGAAGTATTCGAAGCATCTCAGGAGCATCCAAGTCAATAGGTAGACTCCAACAGTGGGGTTTTTTTGCGGGGGGATAGTGGAGACAGAGTTGGAGAGAACTAGGAGAGAAAGAGCTAGAAAATTACAGCTTCATGCACTGCTTAAGAGACTACCCTTCCTCTCAAGCTCCATTTCCCATTGAACACACCCTTGAGGGAGGGACCTCATGTAGTGAATGAGGGAAGAGGTGAGCAGGTGAGAGAAGAAAGTTTAGCTCTCTGATTCCACTCACCACCCCAAGGAAGGCTTCCTGACCTGAAGCAGGCTTGTAGGAAAGGGTTGGTGACTGAGGACAGCACATTGTATATTGAATGGACTGTACTGGATTTAGACTGTTTCGCTAAATCGTTCTGGACATTTTTGTCATATAATTTAGATTGTTCTTGTCATTGACACAGAACAGAAAATCTAAGGGACCCACCCTATATTTCATTCAGGGGCAGGAGAAGAGTTAAATTCAAAAGCACAGTTTGGAAGGAACGATGGAAGAAAGACTAAAGTTCTTTTTTATTTATTTTCTTTATCCATTTATTTATTGGCAGAAACTTAGGTTGTTTCTATGTCTTGGCCAATGCAACTGGATGCAGATATCTTTTTGAGTTAGTGGATTTTGTTTTTGCTATTAATTTTTTTTTCAATTATAGTTTGCATTCAATATTATTCTGTATTAGTTGCAGATGTACAGCATAGTGGTTTACAGAGAGGTCCCTTGCTCTTGCAAATACCCACCTGGCTCCATACATAGTTATTACAATATTATTAACTATATTCCCTGTGCTGTAATTTATATATCTGTGACTATTCTGTGTGTTTTCTTTCTTTATTTGTTGACGGTATTACATATGTCCCAGCTGGCTGAATAAGACATTTACCAATCTAATGATTGTATGAATGTCTTGCTTCTTATTTGAAAGTGCACTCTGCACTTTATGAAGATAATCTACTGAGTTAAATTGGTATATGTTTTTTATTATTATTACTGCTTTAGTAAAAACTGTCCACACCCAGGGGATAAAGAAAAGTGACAGATTTCAGTGCTGTTTTCTTTTCTTTTTGGAAATGAAAGAAGAAAAAAACCTTCCTTTTTTAGTGGCCTAGTAACTGTAATGAAAACGCCAAGCATTTGTGGCTGAATGAACGCATGAGCAGCAGTTCCTTTACAAGTGAGAGAAAGGAAAGTTCAGTCAAGCATGACCGCCATGGTCTCCTTAATACGCTTGCAAAATGTACAAGCAGACACCATGTATTCTGATTGCTAACCCAGATTGAAGTTGAAGTATTGTGGGTAAGAGTTTCCACAGGAAAAGATATCAAACCATTACACAGGATGCTTCAGAAGCCATGTGGAGCGAAGGAAATGCAAACTTGAGAGTTGGGTCTTTGAAGGGCTGTGCACCTGCTGTGCAGCGTTACTGAGGTGGTATGTCATATTTCACACATAGAAAATGATCAAATGGCAGATGGATATCTTTTCTAAAACTGTGTTTTAAAAAATGGAGAATACTATCTTTCCAGACAGTGACAGGCTATATGGAACTTTTTGTCTCTAAAGTAAGAACAGACATTGATGCCATAGAAGTTACTAGTACAATGTACAAACGACCTGAAGTCAATGATGAATGAACTTTTAAATCATGTGTCCATTTCTGGCATTCTTAGATATAGGGAGATTAACTTGGTTAGTATCTTCATTCTCAAAATCTACTGAAACTTTTTCATCAAGTGCTGGGATATTCTTATCTTCTATGCCCCTTCCTCTAATCTATTTTGATTACCAGCTTTAGGGAAAATTTATTGAATTTGTTTGCATAACACAAAAGAGGTACTTCACAGTTAAAAAGTTAAATTTTCCCTAGTATTGGAATTCTACAGTAGAAACTGGAATGATGAATTGACTTTGTTGTCCATTTTATTTCCCTAAACATAGAGGTATCAAATGACAAATACCAAATACTTTTTATAAATTACTCAAAAAATGGTGAGTTAGTCATATCTATTATTTGTAAGTCATAGTCTACAAAAGCTTATGCCCTGAAATTTTTACTGATTAGACTGTAAAATCTTTTGGGTAGGTACAACAGAGAGTGATTAAAAGGATGGTCCCTGGCATCATATATATGTTCCATCAAGTAGTAACATTTGCAATTTAACCTCTCTGCATCTTAAAGTTATTCAGCTGATATATAGGCATCATCATAATAATGTCTTCCATCAAGAGATGTTTTGAAGACCATATAAGATAAGAATATAGTTATGTTCTTCTCTGCTTTAGTCCCTTTGATGACTTCCCTTTCCCTTCTGATAAAATCCCCAAACCTTGGCATGGCCTATAAGTCCTTACATAATGTACCTGCCTGTCCCACCAGCTTTATCTGGTTCTATTCTATTCACTACCCAGCTGATAGACCTTCTTTCAGTTCCTCCAAAACAAATGCTCTCTACAAATGATCTTCTTTGCCTGGAACATATCTCCATCCTTATACCCGCCGCCCCACACATACACACAGCACATGCAGCTGACTCCCAACCAGCCTTCCCTTCCCAGTTTAAACGTCACTTATTTAAAAAGGATTCCTTTGATTTATCCATTAAAAACCATTCCTTCCCCCATTATTCTCAGGCATAAAATCGTGTTCATTCCTAATAAAACAAATGTTAGGTACCTTGTTTGAAATGAATGGAAAGACAGGAATCAGGCAGATGAAGAAGGAATTATTACTTTTATTACCTCTAAACAAATGTCAGACTCTGTAAGCCATGGATAGATTCAAACTTCCCATAGGTTTACAGCTTGGAAGAGCAACACAGAATGTGTGAGTTGCAAGAATGAGGGAATGAAAGAGCAGGGCTCATGAGGCCAGTTCCTCCTTCCAAATAAACAAGTTACCACAGTATCACACAAGACAGTGAGTGTGTGTGTGGGAGGGGGGGTGGGGGAGGGAGTGGAGACAGGGGCAAAGAGAGGTCAGGGGGGTTAGAAAATCCTTTTACATGAAGTAAAGATTGGGAGTAGGGAAAAAACATTTTCTCAATTCTCAATTAAATTGTATAAATTTGAACCCTATACAATAACCACTTTTGAAGTTAATATCAGCAAATTCAAATGGTCTAAACATTATCATGCATGTATATGTTCTATATACATGAAATATATAGATATGTTTGCATGTGTAGATATATTATGTATGTAATATATGTGTCAGTGCATATAGTATGCTGGCATACCTCATTTTGTTGTGCTTCATTTTATGCACATTATAGGCATTTTGCTTTTTACCAATGAAAGGAAAGACCCTCCACCAACAAAAAGAGTACAACTCACTTTATTGTGACACTTACTTTATTACAGTGGTCTGAAACAGAATTTGCAATATCTCTGAGGTATGCCTGTCTACTATACGTTATATGCACATGTCATACATATATCTGTGTGATTATTATACTAGTGGCTCAGTGCACGGATTTGTGCACATCGAAAGGAAAATAATTAAAATAAATATTTTAATATTGCTATTTGCCCTTTCTCCCTCAGCACCTAGGAGCCGGGCAGCAGCCCCGCCCCCCACTGCCACTGCTGTTCACCGTCTGCAGGGAGAGAAAGACAGAAACATCAATGATGAGAGAGAATCACTGATTGCCTCCTGCATGGTTCCTACTGGGGATGGAGCCCACAACCCAGGCATGTGCCCTGACCAGGAATTGAACCATGACTTCCTTGTTCATAGGTCAAGGCTCAGACACTGAATACACCAGCTGGGCTTGACTTATTTTTAGAACTCAGTAAATACTAGCTATTGTGATGATCACACTGCTACTGCTTCTGCTGAGAAAACATCCTTAATATTTGTATATTAATTTTTGATCTGGGCTGTATAAGTCTAAGACTTCCATTTCACAAGTCCATAACCTTGCTTCAAGATTCCCTCATATAGTTTATCTTTCACAGGGCATATTTTCAGGTAATGTCCCATAGTTGCAACCTCCACAGCTCCTAAGGCATAACCTCAAGGAGAATAGGGTGAGTAGCGACTATGGAAAACTTGAGAGTGTACATCCTGTCCAAAAAGGGCAGCCAGTTTTCCAATCCCTTCAAACTTGCTTTGTGAAAATGTGATGTTAGTGCTGTCAGATATTGATTTTTTTTCAAGCGAAGCTGGAAATCCATATGTCCATATATAAAAGCCTAAGCGACCGAATGACCAGAACTACCGGTCGCTATGATGCGCACTGACCAGCAGGGAGCAGATGCTCAATGCAGGAGCTTCCCCCTGGTGGTCAGTGTGCTCCCACAGCAGGAGCACTGCTCAGCTGACCTACCCATCCCGGGGACCCACCAGCCTGGTGGCAGCCACTTACTCCCTCAGTAGTCCTGCAGGTCCAATCTTTGGAGAATGGGCCAGGCATTGAAAGACCAGCACGGCTGGTCTCCTGGAAGTTGGCCTCAGGCACCGTGGCCACTTCCCTTCCCTAGACGCTCCACAAGGAAGAAACAATATAAAAGCAGCTGCCAGGTGGCTCCCAACAACCAATGTGACTGTCAGCAGGATGGATCCGGATCCCTGGCTGGCAAGGGCATCCCACAGCCTGCCCAGAGGGCCGATCGTGTCCTGGCTCCTCCCACCCCCATCGGGACTCCACCCATGCGTGAATTCGTGCACTAGGCCTCTAGTTTTAGTACGAAATCTTCTAAATTGGGGAAAGTAATTAAAAATTGCTAAACTCTATGTGGTTTGAAATATACTTGGACTTCATACTTCCCAGGGGCAGCTAGTTGGTGACCTCTGCTTTTATGGCAGTTGTCTTGTGGTATGGGGTTTCATCAATCCTTTGTTATTCTTCATTTATCTTTTACACGATATTAGTCTGTGCTTTTAAAAGTTGAACTTAATTGCTTTGCAGGAGATCTATATCTATCTGTTGTTTTTGTATTCTGACCTCTCTATCTTTTGCTTCTCTAAAAACCCATTTTTTATTTTCTTAATGTTGGAAGAGTTTTCAGGTATATTACATTATAAGGACGGAATTTTTAGCAAAAAGGAGAAAAAAAAAAAAAGAGCCATACAGTATTTTCAAGCTACAACACAAATAAATAGAATTTTGTGATGTGTTTGGTAAACTCAATTTTGGAAATATCTGAGAAAAGTGGACACAACAAAGTGGAGGCAATGATTTTACACTCAGTTGATGTATTTCATCGATAAACCCATTGGGCAATAGTTAGGTTTTCTCTTAAAAATGATTTTTCCTTAAATCATAGAAAAACAAAATTAGCTTTTTATGTTAGCAGTGGTAGAAACTATTGGATGTCAACAGTGCTAAGATGCAATCAAATTTCAGATTCATGAATATATTCCAAACTACGAGAAAAAAAATACCACTGTGACCTAAACTGTGTCAGAACACTTTTCACTTAGAATTTTTATTATATATTAATGAAAATGCTTTGAGAATTATTTAGACATAGATTTTTACCAAATTTCACACTGTTCTGTTTCCTTGCCTTTCTTCAAATGCCTAGTTTAACAATTTTGAGGACATTTCAAATGATAATTAAACTCAACATGTATATCACTATCAATGCAAGTAACTTAAGTGAAGTGACTTGGTCAACATCTGTGACCAAGTTCATCAACATGTAAGACAATCACAACTATGTCAGGACTGCTGCCTGGTCAACAGCAATTCTCTTTAAGATAAATCCCCACTTCAGAAGTAAAGTCTAAAAATATGTGTTTCAACATCAATGAAATATTCTAATCTCTAGTGCCTCAGTGAGTTTCTAAAATATTAGTTTTATAGGAAAACTTAAGTTCACTTTTTTTCTGAATATCACTTAATGCGTTCTGAAAAAACTTGTATTTTAAAATAAATTAATTCCAGAATACCACCAAATTTTAGTCAATAATTCAATTGATGGAATATTTTATACTGCTCCTTTGTCGGCTTCACAGCAGACTTCCACTAAGCCATTTCCTTGTGGTGAAAAAGAGTTAAAAGAGGAAAATCTTTCAAAACAACTCTTAAAACTTATAACAGAGTACCAAAAGGAGTCACCCTAATGAATATAAGTATTTCAATTTAATAAAACAAACATTTATCTAAGACCTTATGATAGGTACTTCAGAAAATTAAAATAGTAATAAAGATTTCAAGAACCCATAATGCAAGGTAGACCGATCAGAGTACTCCAATAAAGGTAATGGTATATAAATAGTAATAAGGAGATATTCTCAATATCCACAATTGAAAGCCCACTGACAAGCTGACTAACAGTAAAATCAAAGGGCAATGGGAAAATCCAAGAGAGAGTATAATATGTGCCTGAACATAAAGCACATACATCATTTTCACCCCAAAATTAGGCATCAGGAAAGCAGTCCTTGTGGGCAAAACTTCAGATCTTCCAGAGGCATCACAGCAGAATGCTTAAGGCATAGACTTTGGATCCACCTTATCTGGGTTCAAATCCGATGTCTTCATTTCTTTACTGGCTAAGAAAGGACATAATGATTACTCCTACTTCCCAGCCCTGTTGAGAGGGTTAAGAGTTCATCATGTGTAACTATGCTTGATACACACAATCTACATCACAAGATATCTACCTGTCTTCAGGGTTGGGGAGTGTTAGTATGAAATATCCTTAATCTGTCCTAGTGTAGGATCCATACAGAGGTCATCTGACAAAATTGGTTTAAAATACAAGGAGGCAAAGATATTTAAAACAGATTAAGTAATTATTATTGGGGTACCACCCACAATTTTAAGTGTTCCATGTTAGTGCAAGCCTCCTCCTCCTCCTCCTCCTCCTCCTCTTTCTCCTCCTCCTCCTCCTCCTTCTTCTTCTTCTTCTTCTTCTTCTTCTTCTTCTTCTTCTTCTTCTTCTTCTTCTTCTTCTCTCTCTCTCTCTCTCTCTCTCTCTCTCTCTCTCTCTCTCTCTCCCTCTCTCTCTCTTTGTTAATCCTAATTGGAGGATATATTTTCTATTGCTTTTCAGAGAGAGTGGAAAGGTGGGAGGGAGGGGGACAGAGACAGAGGAGAGAGAGAGAGAGAGAGAGAGAGAGAGAGAGAGAGAGAGAGAGAGAGGAGATACACATTATTGATTTGTTGCCTCCCGCATAGTGTCCTCCAGGGCAGGAATCAAACCTGTAACTCAGGTACGTGCTCTTGACTGTGAATCAAACCCGAGACCTTTCAGTGTGCAGGTCGATGCTCTATCTGTAGTAGGCAGTTAGATAGACATGAGCAGAGCAAGGAGAATGGGCCAGGTACAGAAGGTCACTAGGGCAGAACATCCCAGACACCTAGCAATGAAAAATACCCAGTAGAGTAAATATTGGAGATATTCAATTCAAGACCTTAACCCCAGAACTTCTCTCCACCCTATGATGCCTCCAGTCATGCAGGTGGATTCTCCTGACCTTTTCTCCTCTGGCATGTGGTTAGTCACGTGGTAGACCATCCCTTAGAGGAGAACATAGGGGCTGTAGGAAAGCCCCATCTAACTTCCATGCAAAAAACGGAAGACAACAGCACAGACCCTGATAGGTCAGTTAGAAGAAGAAAGCAGTTAACTCCCCGCCAAGGGTTTAATAGGAATCCTAGCCCACTCCCCAGGGCAACTCTTCGAGCTGTCAGCTTGAAATTTCTCTTCGCGTGTACCTACTCTTCACTTGCTCAAAAGATTTTCTCTAGTGAGTTTGAGTCTTGATTAAATTATTTTCTTAGCCAGAACTCCAGAACTCAAGTACCAAGGTTGCTGAACCCAGGTTTGGTCTGACCCCACTGGTCTGACACCTGGTGCTATTCCTGCTGCCTACAACATACCCACTAAGCCACGCTGGCCAGGACAGTGCAAGCATTCTTTTAAAAATCATTCAACAGCTGACCAGTGTAGCCCGGTGATTGAGCATCAATCTATGAACCAGGAGGTCACAGTTCAATTCCTGGTCAGGGTACATGCCCAGGGTGCAGGCTCATTCCCCAGTAGGGGGCGTGCAGAAAGCTGCTGATCAATGATTTTCTCTCATCATTGATGTTTCTATCTCTCTATCCCTTTCTCTTCCTCTCTGAAATCAATAAAAATATATTTTAAAAATCATTCAAAAAACCGAAAACTTGTGGAGATAACTCATTTACATATTTAGGGTGAATGAGAAAAAAACAACTTCTTAATATGAAGCAAGTGGAAACATGGTTTGTAATAAAATTCCCAGTGACAATCATAAAAGGATTCAGGAAGTTAGATAGTCAAAAATATAGACAGAGGTGAAGAAAATATGCTCTGAAAAAAACCCACTAATGATTCAAAATGTGGCTTTCATGATGAAGTCATTGATGTCAAGCTGCATGTTATAATTTGAATAAAACTTTAAAAAATATAAATGGAAAAAACAGTATTTATACATTAATGTATAATTTTACTTTTATATTTGTTTATCTAAAATCACGAATTAAGTATTAAGTAAATAATTAAATAAGTAGTCATGACCATTTTATCTATATCCCTAAAGTTTTATATTTGGCAAAAATAATAGTAGGTTTTCTTTTGAGAACAATGAAGAGATTACTTTAAATTCTGTTGTGTAAATAATTCTGGGTATCAGTGACTCAGAAAGGCTTGAGTGGGAGGTGGGATTTGAACCAGTCTTGAAGAATCATTGGAAAAAAGAGAAGTAAATATATTAAGGGACTTGACTTTTCTGGGGCCTTAGATATGTAATCATAATGAATTCTCATAGATATTATTATTCCCAGTTTACAGATGGGGAAGTTGAGGCTCAGAGAAATTAATGAGTTTGCTCCAAATGCCACAACCCACACAATTAACTTTCAATCCCAGCACTGGGCTTTCCCCCAGAGGCAATCTCCAGCAGAGGATGTATCTAGAAGACTGTTGGACTTCTCTCTCCCTTACGGTCCTAATTGGTGTAAATTGCTCAACCTCTCTTAAGTTTCTTATCACAGGGATAATAACATCATCTCTTCAAGGAGCTGTTGAGATAATTAAATGAGCTTTTACAAGTAAAGTGCTGGGAATAGCAACTGGCTCTTAAATGCTCTGTGGGTGTTAGCTTCCATGATGCAAGGAAAAGGTGAAGGAGGAAAAGGAGGGAGAGGAGGAGAGAAGCAGGAGGATTTTCAATCTCTCAGATTGCCTCTGCCAGAAGCACAGGGCATTCTGGGTAGGAGGGGTGGGAGGAGCATAGGTGCTAAGTCTGGCCAGGACAGAGCTCTACCTGCTTCTTACTCAAAATGGAGGAGCCAGTGGGAGTGGGCATTTTGGGGTAAATCCAGCTTAGATGAAGATTGTTGGGTATACATACTCCAATGGCCTTGGCAGTAAACAGATTTTCATACCTCAATTCTTAATTTTCCTATTTTGTTCCCTGAATGCCCCACTATAAAGGCTGCTACATAAATAATTTACAGCCTAGTTATGTTCAATTTATCTACTATTTATTATTTAACCTCTTTAAGTCTCAATTAAGCCTATATTTAAAAAATTGCAAAAAAATTTCCAACTCATAGAGTTGTTGTATACATAGAACATATATGTTAGATATTTCCCTAGAATCTCGTATCCTATCTAATAAAAGAGTAATATGCAAATTGACCATACCTCTGCTACTCCCACCAGCCACGCCCACCAGCCAATCAGGAACAAATATGCAAATAAACCCAACCAAGATGGCTGTGGCCACGGAGAGTAGGAGGGAGGCTTGGGCTTCCCTAGCGATAGAGGAAGCCAAGCTTTCCGCACACCCTGGCCGCCCCAGTCCTCCAGTCCAGGCTACTGGGGATTGAGCCTGCAATCTAAGAATGTACTCTACCCAGGAATTGAGCATGACCTGTTGGTTCATGGGTCCACTCTCAAAACACTGAGTCACATGGGCTGGGCATACTAAGGTTCTTAAAACCAGAATACATCTTATAACCAATGTATACATTCAATGGGGAGCTTTTTTATTTTTATTTTTTTTCACTTCCCAGAGCTATTATTAAATCATCGGTGTGCCTCACACAGCTCTGAACTTTACTTCCCCTCAGAGAAGACTAAATCCAGAGGTTGTATTGTATGTACTAAGCACTGTATTCTCAAACTATTAAAAAATAAGTGTTCAATAAATTTTTTAAACAATAAGTGACTGAATAATAATCAAGGAACTAAGATATTGTTACAAAGAGGCACAAAGTCCAAATTAGTTTACAAATTTTACTAAGAGAAGTAACTTGATAAGACAATGCTTGATATTCTGAGACATATAACTGATGTAAATTTTTTGTTTATTTATAACCCACCTTATTCAGAAAGGGATTTAAGAGAGCTTACACAGATAGAAATAAATGAAAAAGCATGTGAGAACTCTGAGAGGGAGAAAGAAAACACACCCAAACAAAACAAAAAAAAAACCACAAAAACAAGGATATGGACTTAAAATGAATATGGGCTTAAAATGAGGCCAGGAAAGAGCCAAATAAGTAAAATTCTACAGGAATCCAAAGAAAACAGAATTCCTGAGGTTTAGAAAATGCCCAGAACACTTCCCTGGTGGAACTAGGATTTGCTCTGGAGTATTGGTTAAAGACCTGGGGCTTGGTGTCTCTGGAGCTGCCAGCCTTTTCAGAGCCTGGGGAGCAGGAGGGTGCTTTCTGGGGCGCAGGAATTGTTATGAAGATGAGCCTCCCAAGGGCCTGGGCTCCTGGGAAGCCTTCCACACACTGGGTCTCACCAATTATCTCATTTTCATAATAAGTTCACCACTTTCCCTAATGGCTCCACTTCCATCAACAGGCACAGGGGAAAGATCAGGACACTGCATCTTTTAAGGGAGATAAATCCAGGTAAGCCTGTGAAGAGATGATTATTTTAAAAAATAAAGCCCAGCCAGTGTGGCTCCGTGGTTGAGCCTCCACCTATGAACCAGGAGGTCACTGTTGGATTCCTGGTCAGGGCACCTGCCTGGTTCCCGGCTCCTTCCCCAGTGTGGGGCGTGCAGGAGGCAGCCAATCAATGATTCTCTCTCATCAGTGACCTTTCTCTCTCTCTCTCCTTCTCCCTTCCTCTCTGAAGTCAATACAAATATAATAACAAATAAATAAATAAAAATGAAGAATTGGCCTTTGAACTCATGGCAAACAAGTGGATTTTAGAAACTCTGGTACTGGGGGTGGGGTGCACAGATTTTTTTGTTTGGTTTGTTTTTGATCCCTTTATTTTCTTTTGCTGCCTCCTTCTGATCACTTCCAAGAGCACAGTGTCAACTCCCAGGGGAAATGTCTTTCCAGGCTCTAACCATCTCAGGTGCAGGCAGGACTGGGGCATGGTGGTCTCTCCTCTCCAGCGGAAAAGTCAAGAAAGGGGAATTTAGAATCTAGAGGCTCTGTTTCTCAGGGGAGAGAGCTTCAGTCTAAATTGAAAACCACGTTCAGTCTTTCATGCTCTGTCTGCTCCGGCAAGTTGCTCTGCGTTCTCAGACTCATTCACTAGAAAATGGGGATAATCACCCCTTCCCGACAGGGCTGACTTGCAGGAGAATCCTACATAATGGGCTCGGCTTAATCCTGGGCACGGGGCGTGGTGAACAGATTCCCGGGCCCAGGGAATGCAACTTGACTAGAAGCAGCCTGGGCGAGTGAGCGCCTTGGGTGAGCCGAAAGTTTGGGGAGCGCTGAGGACGCCCGGGAAGTACAGTCACACTAATCACCAGTGGTGGTGAGGTTCCGCCCAACTGACAAGCAACCCCCCAGCTGGGCGTAGGAATAAACCCGCTGGCTGGCAGGAGCCGGGGAGCGGTCACGGGCATCCTCCTCCTCCCGGGCGGGGACGGCCCTCGCGCTCTCCACTCCGGGACGCGCCCTCGCAGCCTCCCCGGCCCCGCGGGTCGGGAGCTCGGAGCCGAGGTGCGCCAGGTGCGCGGGTGCCAGGCGCGGCCAAGCCGCTGCGCCCTGAGTCAGCCGCCCAGCTATGCTGCGGAACCAGGACGGCCGGCTCGGCCGCCCCCGCCGCTGAGCCCGCGCTGCCCCCGCGCGGGGCGCCGGCTCCCCGCCCCCCCGCCCCCGCCGGCCGGGAGGAAGCGGCCGAGGCGCGGCGCCGAGCGGAGCACCTGGGCCGGGCGCCGAGGCGGGCGCGGCGCTTCCGGAGCTGCGCGCTCCCCGCGCTCCCGCCTCCAGGTGCGGCGGCCGCGGCGCCGGCGAGTGACAGCGCCGCCCGCGTGGCCGCCGTCCGGGCTGCAGACGCCGCGCGGGCAGCCGGCGGGACCGGAGGAGGCCCTGCGCCTGGGACCGACGGGTGAGGACCCTTGCGAGCCGGCGGGGAGAGGCACGGCCCCCGGGCTCCCCCCCGCCCCCCTCCGCCCGCCTCGCCACCCGAGCCTGGCGGCCCTCGCGCAAGGCGAGTGCCGGGGGCCACGGGGTGGGCTGGGCGGCGTGGACCGGGCCGAGGTGGGAGGACCGTCTCGGGTTGGGTCTGGGCTTTTCGGTACTTTTTTTTTTTTTCGGGTAAATTTCCAGGACGCCAAGTGCTGGACTCTGGTTTCAGCCCCTTGGATTGATTTCGTTCCCGCGTGTGGGCGTCTAAAAAGGAAACCAGAAGCGGGTAAGTGATACAAAAACCCCACTTACTCAGGCGCTTTGGCCCGGGAGGGTGACAATCCGGACAGCTAGACCCTTCCTTCATTCCCCCACCTCCAAAGGAAAATAAACGGAAAGGAGTCGCCCTGGAGCGAGTTGCAGGCACCAAGTTATTTGCTCGGTGGAGATAATGAGTTTGCTCTGATCTCGGAGCTCCCCCGCATCCTGCTCCTGGTGCACGGGGGACGCCAGGCCTGTAAATGCACGTAAATTACTGTCATCTGACTGCCACCTGCCTCCGCTGTACACCTTGCGCGGGCGACCTGTGGGCAGTGAGTGGACCAGATTGCTCTTTCTCCTCTGCTATTGGAGACAGGTCTCTTGCGGGGGGATGGGTGTCCATCTCATTTAGAAAAGTAAGTTCATCCTGGTTTGTTTCTTAAACACTTCCCCTCGCCTCCCTTGCAGCGATCTGGAGTTGTTTTGCTGTTTTGCTGCGGGGGAAAGCCTCGTGAAGTTATATTGTGAACTGTAACCTTTGATAATTAGAGGAAAATGGAAGCTGGTGTGTGTGTGGAATAGTGTGTTAGGCTCTTGCAAGTTTGTATGGTGATAGCAACACTTTTTAAATTTTATTTTCTGCACGTTTGCCCTTGAAGTAGGCTCCTTTTGGTTTAAAAAAGTGTACTGAAACAGGAACTATTTTTAAAATTACTTTTAATCGGATGTCATTGTGATTACCAATAATAGTATTGTACTTACAAGCTCAGTATTGATTTTTCCCGCACTTAAGCACTCTACACCCCAGAGAATTTGTGGAACGTTGCCCACAAGTAATTGGAAGATGAAGTTATGGCTTTTTTTTTTTTTTTTTAAAGGAAGCTAACTTTTTTAGAAAAAAAAAAGAAAAAAAAAATAACCTTAAACTTTTAATGATGACTTTCATGCACGTACAAGAGAAATATTGAGGGAAAATTCTCAGGACATTCCACTGTTTAACCATGTTTTAAAAAGAAAGAAAAAGTAAAATGGGTCATGGAACTAGGCTAGAGCTTTAAAGTGGAAATATCTCCTTGGCTCCTTTTTAAACATACGGGGTGGGGCTGAAGTAGGTTTACAGTTGTTTGTATGGAAATTAAGACAAGAATTAATAAACAATAATACAAAAATGAATTCTGTGTTTCCCAAACTCACAACTGTAAACCTACTTTTGCCTACCCCTGTATACTATTAAACACACACGTAATATATCTTAACACCAGGAGTGTTTTATATGGAGTTGAGTTGTCATTAGTACTCAAAGTTTTATTTAAAATACCTGGAGGGTCAATCAAAGGATTTAAAGTTATGTATGAGGGCCTATATGTGTTTGTGTTTTTTCCTTCTTCTGTAAGCCTGTTAAATTTTATATGTTGTCCATGAAAGGAGAAGCTGGTGGTACATTTAAAAATATATATATATATATATTTCTGTTGATTTCAGAGAGAGAGAGAGAGAGAGAGAGAGAGAGAGAAACATCAATGATCAGAGAGAATCATTGATCAGCTGACTCCTGAATGCCCCCTACTGGGGATTGAGTCTACAACCTGGGCATGGGCCCTAACCTGGAATCAAACCGGGGCCTCCTGGTTTACATAGGTCAATGTTCAAGCACCGAACCACACCAGCTGGGCTGATGGTTCATTTGAAAACAAATTTGTAATCATCTACCACTAAAACTTCCTAGCTGTGTGAGGCTCACAGATATTCAGTGAATAATTTTCAACTTAACTGCTCTTAGTTACTGTGGTTAAATATAGGATTCATTTTATAATGAATTGCTATTTTCTTGTAAACTCTGAGACTATGAAGGTTTTAAAAACCTGCTCAGATGGGAAACAGTATGGAGTTTCCTTAAAAAATTAAATACGGAACTGCCATGTGACCCAGTGATCCCACTTGTAGGAATATATCCTAAGAAACCCCAAACACCAATCAGAAAGAATGTATGCACCCCTATGTTCATAGCAGTCCGATTTACAATAGCTAAGATCTGGAAACAGCCCAAGTGCCCATCAGTAGATGAGAGGATAGAAAAGTTGTAGTACATTTACACCATGGAATACTATGTTGCAGTAAAAAAGAAGGATCTCTTCTCCTTTGAGGCAGCATGGAGGGACCTGCAGAGTATTAATGCTAAGGGAAATAAACCAGTCATAGAAAGACAAGTATCACACGATCTCATCCATATGTAGAATCTAATGAACAGAAGAAACTGATGAACAAAGTAGATCCAGAGGCAGAAGCATGGAACACACTGTCCAATCTCAGAGGGAAGGTTGGGGTGGGTGGGTGGGAAGAGGTCAACCAAAGAACTTGTGTGCATATATGTATGACCCATGGACACAGACAATAGGGTGGTGAAGGCCTGGGGCAGGGCATGGGGGTAGGCTAGAAGGGGTCAATGGGGGAAAGAAGGGGACATATATAATACTTTTAACAATAAAGATTAAAAAAATATAAAAGCCTGATTAGGACTCTGGGTTATAGACCTCATGGTATCAAAGAAGGTATTTCTTCTTTTGCTACTTTCTACCCCATGTCCCTGCAACTTGGAGAAAGTTTGGTGAAAGATGCTATGAAAATGTTAACATGGACATTGCTGTTGAAGCCTTATTTTAACAAGGGTCCCCCCCCCCGCCCCCAATTTATTTATTGACTCGTTGGATCCAGTATTTTCATTACTCTAAACAGAGGGATTTAAAAAATTCTCTGTGAAACATTAATTAGGTAGGAGAACTTGTTATTAATGTTGGAGATATTTCTTAGCTTTGGCAAGCAGGGATTGATGAGAGATTAGAGGCTAGGAGATGTCTTCTTCATCTTTTTTTGTGTGAAGTCCTATAGTTGATTTTTGTGAAGACCCCTATAGTTGATTATTTTAGGTTTCTTTTAAGCATTAGCCAGATTAAATATTTAATAATAGGTAAACCATTTGCTTGCTTATTTCCTTAATTTACTAACAGTTAATGATACTCTTGTCACATGATCTTTTCTAGTTAGAAATTTGATCTGTTAATTTTGTTACAGTTTTGACTCAGCATAAACTTCCTTCCTTACTCATGCCATGGAGGAAACAAAGGAGTCCTGATCTGGGTTGAAGAAATCATTTTGAGCAGCTTCAGGGATAAAACTACTAGAGAAGTAGGAAGAATTACGTTTCTATATCATCCCATTTGTGTACAGAGGTGCATGGGTAGGTGAGGGAATGCTCAGGGAAGGAATACTCAAGATAGTGCATCTGCCTTCATAGTTCTCACAAAAATGGGATGCAAAAAGGATTGTTATATTACATAGCTTTAGGAAGAGAATGGTTTAATCCTTTGGAGTTGGAGAGATAATTAAGAAAGAGCAAAGGAGAAGTATTGTCTCCACTCTGATTACCAGGAGACTTGAACTTGTTGGGGTGGTGATGGTGAAAGTGGTTGCCAAGATGCTTTCACAGTATCTTGATGAAGTTCAGAATTTTTAGCCTGCCCTTGAAGGCCCTTCATTGCCAAGTCCAGCTTCCTTTTCGGGCATCACCTTTTATTAAAGTCCTGGTCCCTCCCAGGTACTCTCATCTTGCTATTGCCTGCCGACATCATCTCCCTCATTGCCCCCTTCATGGCATTCCTTCTACTTCAGATGCTTCTGTCTCCTTTTTGCTACATTTCTTCTTCACATCCTCTACAGCTCCTTCATTGAGCACTCCATCCTCAAGGATCAAATTACTGCATATTTCATTTATATTCTTGAAGCTGATTGGAGATTGAGTATTCCCCTGGCACTCATGAAAGATGGTGCTACTTCTCTCTGTACAAAAAACAACAACAACAAAAAAAAAACCTTAAAATGTAAACCATGTGAAAGTCAAGGTCACACAATTTGATTTTTCTTATTATTATTTAAGTGCTATTTTGGGTACAGCAGAGTCTTCCAATTTTTGGTACTCCTTCTGTATTGGTACTTCTTGCTATAGCAAGGAACTGACTGTTCATATACATGCTGTGTTCCTTTGGTTGTAGTCATGCCCAATCTACCCTTTTTGTTTTAAACTCTTTGAGAAAAGACATTGCATCTTTACTTTCTTTGTAGCACTTTAACACACTGTTCTCAAATGAGATAAATAGGTGCTGTTATCTTGAACTGCAAATATTTCCCACTATTATCTTGGAGAGAGTAAATTGTGTACCTTAAATATTTATGGAATGAATAATTACAAATAAATGAATCAATAAGTTGGGAGACACTTGCTGAGATATCCTCTTTTCCTAAGAAAAAAGAGGCTTTGACAATTACAGAACCACTAGGAATAAGCCCTCAAATTCAGTTGGAAAAGAGGTCAGGGTGCTATTTATAAATGCAGAGAGAGGAAACGGTTCACAGTAGGCTATTTTGAAACATCTGGTTGTTAGTCTAAAAATGCAGCTCAAATTCAGAGGAATGGTGGGGTACACATTTGTATTACATTTTCAGATTGAAAATATAATGTATGTATGAAAAGTGCACATATTCTAAGTGAATATTTTAAAATCTTTTTATGGAAGTATAATGATCATGCTAGTTTTGATCTGAGTAAATTAAACATTTCAGCTCTGTTCATTGTAGCATGCACTGGAATAGAGTCCCGAAGAGTATGTGCCTATGTTCATATCAAGGGTTCTCAGGGGTCTGATTTTTCTTCTTCCTGCTGGATGTGGCCAGATTGCAGAGGGGGTGGGAGGGGGCTGGCACTGGGCAGAGGGAGCTGTCCAGGTGTTAGGGGCACACAGCTGGAAGTCCTCCATAGTGTTGCAGGCTTCCACTTATTATTACTTTTAATTATCCCCACTTCTGCTCTTGTAGGAACTTGGGAAGATGAAATCTTTCTCTGGTTGCCCAAGATTTATGGCTCTACTTTAAAGATCTCTAATGGAAAGCAAGTCTCAAACATTAGCCAATTAACTTAAAATCTAGGTGGACAGCTTGAAAGAGAAGCTGCGTGAAGCCAAGGAGATAATCAACCACGTAACTATTGAGATAAAACCTAAAAACTTTAACCTAGGTACTACTTACGCCATTAATAGCTTCTCCTAACAAGTAAAGGAATTGCCATTTCTGGCCTTCACCGGATGTGGAAGTGGGTATTAAGTTTTAGATTTTGAAAGAGTTGTATTTTTTAGGTAACAGTAAATAAAATAATCAAAACATAATGTAGAACAATCGCTTTCCTTTGATCCAAGCCATGAATGCTTTTGCCCAGAGCCTGGCTATTTCAAACCTCAGCAATGCTTTTTAGTTGCCAGGGTCTGTTCTAAGATCTTTATGTATATTTACTCATTTCATTCTCAAAACAGTCTTGTGTTGTAGGCGCTATTGTCATCACTGCTTACACATGACAACAGTGAGGCTCAGAAAAATACAGGAACTTTCCCCAGGTCCTGCAGCTGGTACACGGCAGAGCTGGGATCACTGATAATCACTGTGCTCTGTGTCCCAAGTCTAAAGTCTTCAGTAAGATCATCGTGTTCACTACGCTAACCACATCTGTATTTTGCTAAATTAATAAAACTGTGTTTACTGCTGTGTTAGGTGCTTTGTAGGTTTATTAGGAGAATAATTTACAGTGTTATTTAAAAGAAATGTAATTTTACTAGGCAGGCAGAAGAATACTAGTCAAACCAAGTCCAATATTCTATTATGAATATGACCAAGTGCAGTATTGTATACAACAGATGATAATAATAATAGCCAACTTTATAATTCATGTCAGGTACTGTTCTATATACCCTACATTTTTCACTTGTTTAATCCTAATAGAAATCCTATTAGATCTGAGGAATATTGTCCTCATTTGACAGACAAGGAAACCCAGCTCCCAGGAAGTTAAACGGTGTAATCAAGGTGCACGGTTAACAAGCGGGAAGGCCAGCTTGGAATTCAGGCAGCCTGACTCCAGAGCATTTTGCTCTCTCCCTGTACTGTGGACAAGGTAGAATTAATGAGGAATTAAGGGGGAATGGAATAGGTAGGGGAGATTCATGGATGTGGTGGAACACACTTGTGAGACTTGAATTGCCCCCAAAGGAAAGAAAAAAGCCAAGGTATGTACGGGGAGTTCCTTTTGAACGAAAGCTGAAATGTTGGCCAGAATCTTCTAGTCAATCTCCCTATCTCCTTATTGTGGTAAAAACACACATAGTAGTGAACTATGTTTAGGTGTATAGTTCAGCAGCGTTACGTATGTTTACACAGTGGTGAAACGGATCTCCAGAACTTTTTCATCTTGCAGAATTGACCCTCTCTATCCATTAAACACCTGCCCCTCCACTCCCAGCCCCTGGTAAACAGCAGCTACTTTCTACTTCTATGTACTTGACCAATGTATATATCTCATGTAAGTAGAATCAAACAGTATTTGTCCTTTTTAGACCGGCTTTGTTTATTTAGCATAATGTCCTCAAGGTTCATCCATGTTGGTCGCATATTGCAGAATTTCCGTCCTGGTTAAGGATGGATGGTATTCAGTTGTGTATGTAGCACATTTTGTTTATCCATTCATCCGTCAACACTTCCATTCCCTGACTTCCTTTGTATCACATTTCCAGTTGAACCTTTACAACCATGGTTAAGTACCTTTTGAAACAGTGCTTTAATACTTTTTGCTCTAGTCAAGCAGTTGTTTTGTTTTGTTTTTTTCACCCCATCACCGTTGACTGCTCTGGTGAGCAGTGAAATCTTTGGCTGTATTTGAAGATTTTATTTTGGCTTCATACTGTTGTACTTACTGTATAAGTTGTCCTGCATAGTTCTTTCTGCAATCATAGATGCAAAATAAATTTTAATAAACTAAATTCTGTATTAACATTTCTTTAATTTCAAAGATGTTCTCCCTTAATTTGTCATTGGCTCTTAAATCTCAAACAATTAAATGTAAATGAATGTAGGCCCCCATATTTAACCACTTACATGTACATATATGCCCACAATCAAATTGAAAAAGTATATAAAATTTGGGCTTGTACCCTCGCTGGTTTGGCTCAATGGATAGAGCGTCAGCCCACGGGCTAAAAGATTGTAGGTTCAATTCTGGTCAAGGGCACCTACCTCAGTTGCAGGCTTGATCCCCAGCCTCCCATGTGTGAGGCAACCAATTGATTTCTCTCTCTCAATGATATCTCTCTCTTTCTGTCTCTCCCTTTCCTTTCCACTCTCTCTAAAAAAAAATCAATGGAAAAATATCCTTAGGTGAGGTTAATTAACAGCAACAATAAAAACAAACAAAAAACTAGGTCTTGCAGTGCCTACTATATTGAAGTAGGATTTCTTTAGTGACTGTACATACTTAGCTAGACAGAGGAGATAGAAAATATGAAGTCCTTCGTATCCCTCTACTGTTAAGTAAGTTGTACAGTCTTAGGCAGCATAGGCGGTGGAGTCTGACTCAGAGTTCTGGCTCCACTGTGTGGCTTTTGGCATGAGACTCCGCCTAGGGCAGCTATGAGGATTATGGGAGACCCTCCACAGGTGGTTTGTTAACACTCCACAAATATGGCTATTATTATTAGCAATGAAATTCTGAGGGAGAATGAAAGGATGGATGTGTTTTGATGGGTGGAAAGTAGTAGTGATCAAGGTGGAGAAATTGGAGGCGGAGGAGGTCAGAGCACAGGAAGTGGAGGCGGCCACAGTGAAGAGTGATGGCCAGATTGAGGAAACTGGGCTTCCTGTAAGGGCTTTAATGGGGGTGGTGTTGCCCCAAGCTCATGTAGGTGAGTGGATGGCAGAGAAGAGGGATACTAAATGACCAGTTTTACCATGTTCTGGGGACTGAGCCCCCTGGGTAGAACAGTAAGTTACGATCCTTGACCTGTGACCTTTTGCAATTCACTCTACACTATGGGGTGGAGTAATATGACAACAAGTATATTTTCTCAAAACCACTTCCTATTCTGCATGGCTGTGGGGAACAAAGTAGAACATGTTGTTTTTATGAATACTTAGAGTTTAATATGTTGGTATTAAACAGTGATTTTGCTTGATGTGCAAATACCATGGTACCTATTTCTCGTGATTATGTTCTGTGCTGATGCAAAGGTGGAATTCTGTTAAGATCTGTAGCCTGAACTAGTTCAGCAAGTTATCCATATGGAGTGAGCCCCCTCATTTTTTTTTAAAGGATTAGCTGTTTTTCCACAGCAAGTTTATTAGCAATTTAAAGGCAGGGGCACATCTCTTACCTAATATGCAAATTGTCCGGACAGTGGAACGACTGGTTGCTATGACGCGCACTGACCACCAGGGGGCAGAGGCTTAATGCAGGAGCTGCCTCCTATAGGTCAGTGCACCTCCCACAGGGGGAGCGCTGCTCAGCCAGAAGCCGGGCTCACAGCTGGTGAGTGCAGCAGCCACGGCAGCGCTAAGGATGAACCGTCAGTTGGACATCCCCTGAGGGCTCCCGGACTGTTAGAGGGCGCAGGCCGGGCTGAGGGACCACCCTCCCCACCCGTGCAAAAATTTTGTGCACTGGGCCTCTAGTGAGGTAATAAGATCATGTTTATTAGTGATGTTTCAAGCCAGGCATGTAGCAGGTGCTTCTAAATGCTACTTCCCTTCTACTCAGGATAGGATGGGCAAATGCACAACCACATCTGTCATTCTGTCATGCCAACTCTTTGTATACTCTCTAAACATGTTCTGCATGTACATCATGCACTAAGTTTATAAACAAATAATTTGACTGGAATTTATTGGGCAGTTTATAAGGGCTGATCATCATCTTGGAAGAGTCATTAGTTTATAATAGGCTAAGAAAAAGTAATTACAGTTGCAAACAGTTATTTAGCATTTGTTGTGTGCAGTTGGTGTTCTAAATCCTTTACGACAGCCCTATGAAATAGAACTATTATTATTCTCATTTCCCTGATGAGGAAACTGAGGCACAGAGAAGTCAAATACTTGTTCAAGTTCACAAAACTTAAACCTGGAGAAATTGGGATTTGACCCAGGTTTCCCAGTTCCAACATCTTGGCTTTTGTATTACCCCACTTCTGTAGGTTACTATTAAATGAATAAAATATAATTTAATCCTCTGAAGTAAATGCTGTGGGGAATATAAAGAAGAGGGTTTATTTCTTGTTCAGTAGAAACCTTGTGAAGGAAATAGCATTTGAGTTAGACTTCAAAGAATGGGAAAGATTTCAATTGTGGGAAGATAATGACTGTAGTGATGAAAAGAAATAATTATAATGATGGAAATGAATGTTTGTTAAGCACTTACCATATGCCAGTGATTTTCAACCTTTTTCATCTCACGTTACACATAAACTAATTACTAAAATTCTGCGGCACACCAAAAAACATTTTTTTTTTTCTGCTCTGACCAAGTATAGGTATTCTTTTGATTGATTTATAAAAATAATAATAGTAGTAATTACCTACCCTTTTTTTCTCCATAGTGACTTTTTGGTTCAGTGAATAGAGTGTGGGCCTGAGGACTAAAGGGTCCTGGGTTCTTTTCCGGTCAAGGGCACATCTCTGGGTTGTTGGCTCAGTCCCCAGTAGGTGGTGTGCAAGAGGCAGCCAGTCAATGATTCTCTCTCATCATTGATATTTCTGTCTCTCTCCTTCTCCTTTCCTCTCTGAAATATCCTATATAACCTATGTAATAAGAGAGGAATATGCTAATTATCCATTACGCCCTGAGGCATATTGACCTGTGTAATGACTGGATCATGGATCTGCAGGAGCATGGGGCAGTGAACTACAAGCTACAAGGGGCGGCAGAGAGCTACAGGAGGGGCAGGGCAGCAAGCTATGAGGGGGGGAAGGGAAGAGGGGGTTGGGAGGAGCTACAGGAGGGTGGGGCAGCGGGCAGAGAGCTACAGGAGGGTGGCAGTGACCTACTGGCACACGGATTCGTGTGCAGGGCTACTAATATATATATATATATATATATTATAAATATATATATATTAAAAGGTTAATATGCTAATTAGACAGGACAGCTGAACAACCTTCCAGACGTCCTTCTGGATGACCTTCCAGACGATGCCAGGGCTGCAAGGGGCTTTGAGGGCCAAGACCCTTGCATGAATTTTGTGCATAGGGCCTCTAATATATATATATCCTAATATATAAAATGCCAGTGGCTGTCACGACCTAAACAACCAGATGGATGACCGAACAGCAGGCTGCCAGTGGAAGGGAGCTCTGGGCCCCTGCTGGGGCGTGGTGGCGGGAGGGAGCTCTGGGCCCCGGCTGGGGTGGGGTGGTGGTGGGGAGCTCTGGGTCCCGGCTGGGGAACGGCGGCGGGAGGGAGCTCTGGTCCCTGGCCGGGGCGTGGCAGAACTCTGGGTCTCACGTGATTGGGGGCGTGGCCAGCCTTCAAACTGGACCCTGACAGGAGGGAGGAGGGAACCCCATTCCTTGCAGAATCGGCCATTGGTCAGCTTGCTGTCAGCAGCCTGCCAACCAAGAATCCCATTCCCCTGCAACCCAGACCCTGACAAGAGGGAGAAGGGAGCCCCATTTCTTGTGGAATCGGCCATTGGTCAGCTTGCTGTCAGTGGCCTGCCAACCAGGAATCCCACTGATCCTAAAACAGTGGTCGGCTAACTCATTAGTCAACAGAGCCAAATATCAACAGTACAACGATTGAAATTTCTTTTGAGAGCCAAATTTTTTAAACTTAAACTATATAGGTAGGTACATTGTTATTAACTTAATTAGGGTACTCCTAAGCTGGCCTTTGCTAAAAACTCAAGGGGCCAAAGAGCCGCATGTGGCTCGCGAGCCTCAGTTTGCCGACCACTGTCCTAAAATATTTCCTCTAATTAATTCCCTTTTAATGTGCATGAATTCCGTGCACCCGGCCACTAGTATATGTGTGTGTGTTAAGCGCGTGCGCACACACACACACACACACACACACACAGACAGTTGCCTATACTTGTATATAAGGATTTCTGGTACCAAGATTTAACCAATCACATGCAAACTTGTTATGCGATGTGACCAATAAAATGGAACTCTAATAAATGACCTATATACTTATGGTTCAAGACAGGGCATTCACATTAGATGGCTATTGTGTTCACTGTTGTCATTTTTTTATTTGATAGTCTAGGGAAAAGAGCTCAGTGCCCATGACAAAATAGTCAGTTATTGCATGCTTTAAAAATTCTTGTGGCACACTGGTTGAAAATCGCTGCCATATACTAAGCACTATTTTAACACTTACAGATGGATTACCTCATTTAATCTTTACCAGTGCTGAGGTAACTTTGAGTGTTTCCATTTTATGGTTAAGGAAACTGACATACAGATATGTGCCTGTGTTACCACTGGTAGAAAGTGGGGGAGGTGGCATTTGAGTTGGACTCCAGACTCCTGGGCAGAGTGTCATGGGGGTGGTTCCATCCTAGGGGAGGAGAGTGATGAGCTTAGCCTCAGGTGAGATGGCATAAGGCACATTGGGGAGCATGAGGAATTCAAAACTGTAATTACCAAATTTTGTTGCACATCCCAGTCATCAAATTCAGATTCCCAGGCCTGTTACCAGCACTTGTTGCTGTACAGCAGATCCACAGACCAGCACCTGCAGGGCCACTGACCTAGAGCACCGCACACGTGCCATTGTGCCCAAGTGGAGGTCAGAACATGGAAGGCTTCGATTTCATATGAAGGAGACGTTTGTAGTTAGGCATGTCCATCTCTTGGCCTCTGACGAGTGCATATGGATTTTCAGAAGCCTCTAAAGAGCAAGTGGTTCTATGAACATCCTGGGGTGGTAAGACAGCTAAAGAGTCAGGTGATTGGAGGATGAGCTGATATTAAAGTACACAGGATTGTGGGGCCTTTGGGAGAGAGCCTTTTCTGGGCCAGGAAAAGGAATCGGGTTCACTAGCCATATTCAGCATGTTGACTGAGAGTGGAGAAAGGTGTTTTGGGGTAGAATATTTGATGTATCCATCCCTGAGTCTGCCACTTGAGGAAGTACGTGTACATACTGCAAGAGAAGGAAAGTGTATTAAAACACTTACACACCAAAAAACTAACGACATGGACTCAAGCAGTTCTGCCACCCCGCCAACCTCTCATCTCTTAAACATGTTCCAAGCACTTCAAGGATCCTACTTATATATTGAAAAAGGAGCTATTCTATTTAAGGTCAATAGGAAGCCTTCACAGAGGAGGTAATACCTGCCTACTCAGAATTTTAAATAGTGCATAGAACTTTGCAAAATGTGTAGATCTGCAGGTAGATATAGCATATGAAAGGGGTATGGGGCTATTAAACAGTTGTTTGCCTTGGGAACAATCATTAACAGTGAGCTAAAGTGCGTGAAGGATGTGGGTAGAATGTTTGGCACAGGTTGAACTTGAGCCTGGAGTGAGTACATAGGAACACCTACGTTGCAGGAAATACATATGAGGTATGTTGTCTGGTACATAATTGCTGTTTACATCACTAGTACTGTTATTATTGTTGTTAGACCAAGACCGTACTGTGTTTATGGCACCATAAGAAACTTAGACTTTATCCTGTTGAGGATGTGGCTTTATATACCAAATTTGGATTTCACTGCTACATAGAGACTGGGCTGAGGGATTTGTTCAGAGTGTTGCAGTAATCCAGGCAAGAAATATTGTAATGAAGGTCTGAACCAGGGCAAAGGCAGTGAGGATGGAAGAGTGTATTAGTCAGTTCTGGCTGCTGCAACAAAATACCATAGACTGCCTGGCTTAAAAAAGACATTTATTTTCTCACGGTTCAGGAGGATGGGAAGCCCAAGATCAGGGTGCCAGAAGATTTGGCAATAATGATTTCCATTTTGTGACATGCCAAAAAATTGGAAAATATGTTCATTTACAAAATAATTGTGTATAATAAGAGTGGTATATCAGAGATCTAGGTTTGTATGTGGTGTTGAGGTTAAACTTTCTACTTTTTTTTCACTGACATTTTGTCATTTTGAGTGTGATAGAGGGATGTCTTATTGATAAAGACATTTCCTGCCTTTCATCTCGCTGTATTTTTATTTCTCTGCTCCTGCAGTGCTGCATAAATGTATGTACCTGCCCTCTTATCTGATACCTGCTTGTCAGTATTTGCTGGTATTTTAAATAGTTGGGGCAATAGTTTCTGGGTTGTTGGCATGTAAGACATGCAGTGTCTGAGAGGTGGCTTTTGGAGAGCTATTTTGAGACGTGATCTCCAGAAACATTGCATCAACACTTGTTCAGATAAATTTTCCCTTGTTTGGGCGTGTCTCATTTTACTCCTTCGATATAGGGGTGTTATGCGTATTCTGTACTTTTTCCTTTTTATTAAAGCGTAATATTCAGAAATTCGCAATATGCATTTTTACAAAGTGAACATAGCTATAAAAACAGAACCTAGATCACTAGACTTTTTAAAAAGTTTATTGATGTCATTGGGAGGAAAATGAAGCCATGCGAATCTGCTGTGTATAAAGGAAAATGTGACCTTTAAACGTTTTCCTTTTACTTTCATATCAACTTACTTCCTGTTATATAATGATTTAAGAATTAACTAATCATTCAGCTAGTCTTATCTTACATGTCAGTGTTGTACGTATAATGCTGATGCTTTTTTGAAATGAAAATTATTGACCTGAGAAGTAGGTTCTAACTGTGCTTGTTAAGAAAGTCTTTGAAGAAAGTGTAGTAAAGGAGAAAGTTGTTCATATCTGGTTGCTGTTAAGAGAAATTATCTAAAACTTGGTAACCAAAAAAATATATACAGCATGTTCATTCAATGCCTTGTTAGGGGTACTGTTTAATCAGCCCACCCTCAGGATATTAATTCTAATTCTTGTGTTCCACTTTCTATTTATTATTGGGTTAAAGCCCAGGACTGGCTATTATTCACTTACAGATTTTTCTCCAGTAGATAGACAACTCTAAAGCCTGTGATTTTATTACCCCGTAGGACATTAACCAGTTTGTTTTTTTAAGTAACCTACCAGTCTTACTCTACCACTAATTGAGAGAGAGAGAGAGAGAGAGAAGAGAGAGAGAGAGAGAGAGAGAGAGAGAGAGAGAGAGAGAGAGAGCTTTTTCTGATGGAACTGTGTAAGCCTGTTCCACAAATGATCTTGGAACTAACTTGACCATCTTACTGATTACTTTATGAACAAGTCCAATAACATTTTTGACACAAGTTCATTTTGTCGTCCTGTGAGAGTCATTTTTGACCTTGTTGAAAATCATTATTTGATGCTACCACAGCATTTCTGTCCTGTCCCTTCATCCTCTGCCTAGGAATTGACTTTCCAGGGCATCACAGTAACGCACAAAGATTCCAAACTCTCACTGGGTGAAAGTAATTATAAAAACAATGTCATAGTTTATAATGTAAAACTAGGTTTTAATTACTAAAATTTCCTAATAAATTAATTTGTTTTTCTAGGCTGAAGCACATAAAGCATTCACTATGGAGAAAATACCATTTTGAGACATTTTTTCCGTTGCCGGTGAGAGAGGAAGAACCAGTACAGAAGCGCACCCTCCTGTGTGTGTGTCTCATTGTCCTGCTTTTTATAAAGCAGCTCAGTGATGAAGCCACCATTATGTCCTCAGTCAGTGAAGTAAATGTCGATATCAAAGATTTCCTAATGAGCATTAATTTGGAGCAGTATGTCTCACACTTCCGTGAGTTTGGTTTTAATACCGTGACGGACTGCGCAGCTATCGATGACAGCGTGCTACACAAAATTGGAATATCACCTACCGGACACCGGAGGAGGATCATTAAACAGTTACAGATAATCTTGTCAAAAATGCAAGATATCCCAATCTATGCAAATATTCATAAAATAAAGAAGAATGATGAGACTTCCAAGGGTCACCCTGCTCCGTCTTCTGGCCAGGATACCTGCGTAGAATGTTCAGATTCATCTAGTGTTCAGACACCTAGCCCAGCGCAGTTGGAGTCTGTTACAAAAAGTCTGGATCCAAGTGACATTAGTGTGGAAAATAGCCAGTGTCTTAAATCGGATGATGAGCTGTCTCTTCCTAAACACAACTTTCCCGTTCCAGAAGAAGGACACCATCTGAAATTAGGTTCTTTTCAGGATTCTTCATTGGGTAGTGAAAACATTCAAATAGAACCTTTGATTACAGAGGAGACTGTGGATTGTACAACTAAAGAACAACAAACAGGAAAAGTTGGTTTGAACTCAGAAGATGTGAACAAGCTTCCTCCTGTAGACCCTGACCCCCTTTCTTCCCGTGGCTGTCCAATAGCAGAAGCCAATTCTGGACATGGGACGAATGGTTTATTAGAAAGATCACCACCATCCCCTCTCTTCAACTTTCAAGGACAAATGGTTCTAAATGATTTGTATGTTCCCTCATCACCATTCCTGACACCTATGAGAAGTCGTAGCAAGTTGGTTTCAAGGCCATCTCGGTCTTTCCTGCTAAGACATCGGCCTGTGCCAGAGATCCCAGGGCCAACAAAAGGAATTTCGGGGAGGTAAGAACTTTTATGACAAATTGTAAGTGTATTCAATTGGGAGGGATTTAGTTATTTTAAACAATTATATTTTCAGTGTTTAATTTTTCCTGAATTTGACTTCTATGAATTTACCTATTTAACTAACCTTTTCTTTTAAAACTTTTTTCGTTATGCCATGACTCTTGACCACTATTTCCCAGAGTCTGTGTCCAACTTGTAACTAACTGCCTGGAACTCTTTAGCTTTCGACCATGTATCTCTTTATTTTATTTGGATATTCCTTCCCACACCTTTCCTCCACACCTGGTTTTACATTCTTCCATGAGTGCTGTTTTCATATTTGAGTTGCTGACTCTGTCTCCCCACTAAATTATTTGTTCTTTGGCAGTGGCCATGTTTCTAATGTTTGTACTTCTATTTCCTGGTACAATGCTTGGCATGAATTAATAATTCAACAGACATCTAATGAATATCTACTTGGAACTCTTGGTCACTGTGCTAGGTGTGAAGGAGGTAGTATTTAAAAACAAAAGTCAGCCAAGTAAATTGGAAGATCTAATTGGCTTTGCTCAATGATTAATGAATTGGGCAGCATCCCATTTAGCAAATAGAAAGGAGCTCTGAGGAGGTGTACACAATGGAAGACTTTTCTAGGCAGATGGAGGCAGGGCGAGGACGTTATCCTAGCAAAGAATGGATTGTTTCAGGCAAGGTCACGTTCCTTGGGGAGTGAAATCGGGGCTGTCTTACAGATTGCCTTACTAGCGTCGCACAGATAATTCTATATTATCTAGCTAAAGGTTTCATTCAGGGAGAGACTGAAATTGCAGTTGGGTTAGGTTTTTTGGAGCTTAGCACGGGTGACTCCATTTTGAGTCTGTTGTTTCTTTTCTTTCTTTCTTTTTTTTTTTTAACAATATAGAGGAATAATGGAGTTTGAAGTGTGGTGTAGGAGACAGCTGTAAAATGATGGTAACAGTACAGTATGAAACCCGGTCCACTAGAGACGGGAACTCTAAAGAGGGGCCTGACCAGAGTGTCTGGTCATTGGTGGCATGAGGTAATTGCGGAGTGTGAGTCGAGCCGACTTGCATCAGAGAGAGCTTTTATCTGTTTCTCAAAGTTACACCTAAAATAGTCGTGGTTTTTCTCTAGTATTGCGGTGGAATATTTTTTTCACTAAAAGCTAACACTTGTCTCTCTGCTGGGGGCCATGAGGCTGTTCAAGTTTGGCTGTTACTGATGTGATACTGAAAGCTATTACAGATTTCTTGCACTGGCTGGAGGCTGGCATTTCTGCAAGATTCCCCCTCCCACGTACCCTTCCCCCCCCAACCCCCCCACCATCTACTCTGAGCTCTTGCTCTTAGGTACCTTGGTAATTACAGCCTGAAATGGTGGTTGTATTTTCAAGAGAAAACATGGAGATTTAATATTTACAAGAGAGAACATGGCAATTTATAAGACTGTTAATTTCAGTAACTCCCATTAGAGCAGCTACTCTTTGAGGGCAAGAGGCCCTAATTTGTCTGTCTACCTTGGTATCCCTAGTGCCCATAGCAGTGTGTAGTATTTATTAGGAAATCAGTAATCATAATGTCATTTATTAGGTGCTACATTGGTTTATAATTTTCCATGGGTTATCTAATTCTCACAATGGCCCTGTGAAGTAGGTAATATTCGTCCATCTTCTCACGAGGTAACTGAGTCTTACGAGGTTAATTTTCCTAGGATCCCAAGGATAGTGAACTGGATTCCATTCCAGTAAATCTGACTTGTAGATAGAGGTATACCTTAGGGCCGTGGTTGGCAAACTGCGGCTCATGAGCCACATGCGGCTCTTTGGCCCTTTGAGTGTGGCTCTTCCACAAAATACCATGGCCTGGGCGAGTCTATTTTGAAGAAGTGGCGTTACAAGAAGTTTAAGTTTAAAAAATTTGGCTCTCAAAATAAATTTCAATCGTTGTACTGTTGATATTTGGCTCTGTTGACTAATGAGTTTGCCGACCACTGCCTTAGGGATATTGCAGGTTCATTTCCAGTCCACCCCAATATAGTGAGTCAAATTCTTTTTGTTGCTGGAGGATCTTGCCTTCAATTTGTAAAAAGAAAAAGAAAGGCAGCATCTGTGGAGCAGAAAAAGCTAAGTGCGATGAAATGAGGTATGCCTGTATAAGAATTGGGATATAATTTAAGAACGTAGAAGGGGACTAATTTTGGTATGACCCGTTAGCTTTAAAAATATTTTGCTAATTTTAAACAAAGTAACCTGAGAAGGGCCTACTGTGAGTTATGCACATTAAAATTGCATCTTTGCCAGAACAAAATCCTTTTGGGAGCCATGAGGGTAACTTCAGATAAGAAACATTTGGCTTTTAAGTTTTAAGTAAGATGTGCTAGTTTTCATAAATTGAGAGGCTTGTTATTCCCATTATGGCCATGAGTCCTTGAAAATGAGAATTGAAATAATGTTAAAATTGGTAGAAAATAACTTGGTAGCTGCATTACAGCCAGATTACCTGTTGTAACCTTTCTTTTCTTTGATTACGGCAGTAAGTGGTAGTTACTCATTCGTGGTGCTTAAATCATAAAAGAGAAAGTAATTGTTATTTTCGGACTTTACTGTTTATTTTTACTTGTGGTCCTCACCGGAACTGCAAATAGTGATTGCAAATTAAAAAAAAAAAGAAGTTACAATTTGATATTTAAAATAAAATTGTGAGTTCTGTAAACTGAGATTCTCTCCAATCAAATAACATCTAAATGATATTTAGTACATTCCTTGATGTATCAAAAAATATTTTTTGCGGCCAGTGCTTTCACCTGATTTCTTTACAAACTAAACTTTTCGTGTAACTGTTGGAAGGAACATGATGCTAGAAGTGCTTTTCTGAGGGGAAGCCCTTTGTGTTCCTCCTGTATCTACCCAGTTGAATCTCCAGTCACAATGGTTGTTTTCCCTCTGCCTTGGGCATTTTCCATCAGTTCCTGTTCCTTTTCTCTGGACAGTCGGGCTGGGAGGTGCTGTGCTGAATAAGGAATCTCAAGATCTCTTATTAAACTTCTGCCTCTTGAGGGAGAGGTTAGGACTAGGCTGGGAGAGCCAATCTCTTCCTTATTACCTTCACTTGGAGCTCTTCCTAGTGCTGGGGAAACCTCCAAGCAGAAGCCAGTCCAACCAGCTGTCATTTCCTTGGGGGCCATAGGTGTGTCCTGGGATCCTTACGGAAAGATCCTCCGTAGTGCTCTAGACAAGAAGGAACAGGTATCTTTCTTATCCTCCCCAGTTGAATGATTTTATACATCTTGCATGCAATTATTTTTTCCTTGGCACAACTCAAAGAGCCCTCTCTTTTAGGTGTTTTGTCTCTGAATTTTTGGGGGGACAGGAAAGGAAGGACGCAGAGAGAGGTCTTTGGGGAGGAGGATAGCATGCAAGGCAGCATGATGATTGGAGTATATCTATTACAACTTACCATAAGACCGAGGTACTATATTGGCTGTTTGAGGGCTTTTCAAAAGTTTGAAATCTAGCCCTAGCTGGTTTGGCTCAGTGGATAGAGCGTCGGCCTATGGACTGAAGGGTCCTGGGTTCTATTCTGGTCAAGGGCACTTGCCCAGGTTGTGGGCTCAATCCCTATTGTGTGGTGTACAGGAGGCAGCTGATCAATGATTCTCTCTCATCACTGATGTTTCTCTCTCTCCTTCTCCCTCTCCCTTCCTTTCTGAAAGCAGTAAAAATATATTTTAAAAAAGGTTTGAAACCTAAACCTGAATTCTCCAGTCTTCTTTGAATTTTTTAAAAAAATAAAAATCTTAGATATTTTTCTCTAGATGTACATAGACATGATACAGACATTAGAAATGGGTAGCAATATTTTAGACTTTAATGTCAAAATGTATATGAGCAAAAATGTACAGGAAAGTAATAGCAGTTGTTGGCTGCATTGAATTTTTAAAAAGTACAGAAACTCATCACATCTTTTTCATGCTTAAGAAAAACTTCACATTTCATGTTATACCAGAAACATGCTTAGCAATCTAAAATTCAGATTTTTTTTCTTTAAAATGCCCTTTTAGAAAAATAAGTATTTTTTATTGATTTCAGAGAGGAAGGGAGAGAGAGATTGAAACATCAATGATGAGAGAGAATCACTGATCAGCTGCCCTCCTGCATGCCCCACACTGGGGATCCAGCCTGCAACCCAGGCATGTGCCCGACCAAGAATCTAACTGTGACTTCTGGTTTGTAGGTTGACACTCAAGCACTGAGCCACGCAGGCTGGGTTTTACAATGACTTTTTATAAATTCAATGAAAAAATCGGCTGGAAATTTTTACTTGAACATCTAAATAAGTCAAAATTTAGATAATAGTTTGATTTATTGTTAGAGGATAAAGATATCTTTCTGCTTGTTAATTTTTACAAGAACACATTATGCTTGTACTTATTTTTCATAATTAAAAATGGCCCACTTTGTTTGAAAAAATATATTTTTGTAAACTAAAAATAACTTTATACTATAATAAAGAATAAAAAGCATTAATTTGAGCAAAAGAAGTTGCAGCTCTGGAGACACTGATTTAGGTAGTAACCTCAATTGTATTCCACCCAGTGAAAGGGGAGGCGGTCTTTTACATACAGAGTTTTCAACCAGTTAGGTCCATTTTATATAAATGAGATATTCAAATTTAGACACTTCTATTTGTCCACATCTCAAAATCCTTTTGGTTGGCACTATGCGTTCTGATTGGTCATTATGGAATAGTTCTGATTAGACTTGGTAGGTCTTTGTCCATTGGTCCAAAGATAAAACTAGGAACTCCTTTTTAATTCAGTTCTGTAATGACCTGTACTCAGCCTTTTATAGTTAGTCTGTTATGAATTGTAAGAACTGAAGTTTCTTTTTAGACAAACATTCTGTGAAATGACGGACCCTTGATGGTCCATAAATGATTATTTTTTGGTGTGTCTGCCTCACTTAAGTAATAGGTAAGTGTAAATCATAAAGAGAGATTTTTGACAATTAACCTGTGTGCCACTGCTTTTCTTGGCAATTTTGGTGATTAAAAATATGTGAAAAAATAGCATCAGTAGGTATGATGGGGATTCTCTTTGATCAGTTATTCTTTTGCAGTTATTCTATATTGGCGTTTCATTTAGTATTATTTTTAAGATTTGTCTGCATCGATGCACATTATTTTGTGCAATAACTCTTGTGTAGTATTTTATTAAAAGAAATAAACGTATTTTCCTACTAGGTTGTTGACACTTTTTCACTATTACAGATGAAGCGTGTTCATTCTCTTTAGGGCTTTAAAGTTTACCAGGAGGATCAACCATTATTTTTTCTAATCTATAATAATAAAAGCATAATATGCTAATTAGACCGGACAGCCAAATGACCTTCTGGACGTCATTCCGGACATCCTTCTGGATGACCTTCCGGATGAAGCTGCGGTGGTGGGAGCTGAGGTAGAGGTGGCCATAGCGGTTGGGGCAGGGGGAGGGCAAAGCAGAGGCGATTAGGGGTGATCAGGCAGGCAGGTGAGTGGTTAGGGACAATCAGGCAGGCAGGCGAGCAGTTAGGGGTGATCAGACAGGCAGGTGAGTGGTTAGGGGTGATCAGGCAGGCAGGCGAGCAGTTAGGGGTGATCAGACAGGCAGACAAGTGGTTAAGGCGATCAGGCAGGCAGGCAAGCAGTTAGGGGTGATCAGACAGGCAGACAAGTGGTTAAGGCGATCAGGCAGGCAGGCAGAGGCAGTTAGGGGTGATCAGGCAGGCAGGCGAATGGTTAGGGGCAATCAAGCAGGCAGGCAAGCGGTTAGGGGCGATCAGGCCAGCATGCAGAGTGGTTAGGGGTGATCAGGCAGGCAGGTAGAGGAGTTAGGGGCAATCAGGCAGGCAGGCAGAGGGGTTAGGGGCGATCAGGCAGGCGAGCGGTTAGGAGCCAGTGGTCCCAGATTGTGAGAGGGATGTCCGACTGCCTGTTTAAATTGGCAGTCAAACATCCCCCAAGGGGTCCTGGATTGGAGAGGGTGCAGGCTGGGCTGAGGGACCCTCCCCACCATGCACGAATTTCATGCACCGGGCTTCTAATCCTATATAATAAAATGCTAATATGCAAATCGACCGAACGGTGGAATAACCGGTTGCTGTGACGTGCACTGACTACCAGGGGCAGACGCTCAACACAGGTGGTGCGCTGCTCATCCAGAAGCTGGGCTCATGGCTGGCGAGTGCAGTGGCAGTGGCGGGAGCCTCTCCTGCCTACGCGGCAGGACTAAAGACCCCTTGGGGGATGTCCGACTGCCAGCTTAGGCCCACTCCCATGGCCTAAGCCGGCAGTCGGACATCCTCCAAGGGCTCCTGGACTGTGAGAGGGCGCAGGCTGGGCTGAGGGGCCCCCCTCCCCCAGAGTGCAGAATTTCATGCACCGGGCCTCTAATAAAAATAATAATGATTGGGTCATTCTGCTGCGTGTTTGCATTGTACTTGTATAGGGCACAACTTATGCCCTTTAAGTGCATTAATTCATTAATTCTCATAATATTCCTAGGCCACAATATTTATTCTTCTTCAATAAATGGGGAAACCAGGCTCCGAGCTGTTAGGTAACTTGACCAAGATGACAAAAGCATAATAATAAGAAGGATGATGACTCCTGCTTTTCTGTATGGGTTTTTAAATTTCTCAGATTAACCATGCTTTATATTTAAAATTTAAAAGCTATCTGCAGTTTCCAGGCTAACTGGTGGGAAAATAATAAGGCAGAAAGGAATAAAGAACATGGGTTTTGTTCTCATCACAGACTTGACCTTGACTTCTGGCTTTGCCTCTTATTAGCTGTGGGACTGGGCAAGGAGAGCCTCCTTTTTCATTATTGGTACGATTAGGACACCAGGTCCTACCTTATGGGCTGTTGTGAGAATGAAATGTGAGATGTAGATATATAAACCCCTAACATAATGCTTTGGGCATAATAGGTTTTAGAATATAGAATAGCTTGTGATAATTTATTCATAGATAAATAAGAATATAAATTGCTAATCACCAGTTTTCAAAACACCTTGCTTCCTATATTGAGTGAATCTTTCAGCTGCAGTAGATCAAATGAACTTGATTGGTAGAGTTGGTAATCACTTGCAGGTGGATATTGAATATCGAAATAAAAAATGATCACAACTCTTTTTATAATTTATGACTAATAGTAAAACCAACAAAATATGCTTTAAAATATCACTAATGGATGTACTTAAAATAGTTCAAAATCTTTTTAATTTGTGTATTTTTTTTGGTAAGGTGACACTATTAAGCACTGTGGTTTAGAATAGAGATTATGGAGCTGAGCTGCCTGGGTTTGAATCCTGCTGGTTACTTATCAGCTGTGAAAGTTACTTAACTGCTTTATATGCCAATTTTCTTATTTAAAATGCAGATAATAATAGTTTTTATTTCTTTGGGTATTTTTGACTATATATATGTACAAATATATCTATGTAAAATTTTACATATGTATGTAAAATTCTGATACCTATTTCGGGCATATAGTAAGTGGTCATAAGAATTAGCAATATTTATTATCAGAGAAAGTTACCAAATATGTAGAAAATTTGAGTGCTGCTCTACTAAAGGGTTCAAATCATTAATATGTGCATGTGCCAGAAACATACAAATTTTAGGAAACAATTATAGCTGTATAACAGTATAAAGAATTTGGAGTTAATGAACAAATAAGGGTGAAGTATTTTGTAATCCTTTGTTAAACTTGTATGCTCCTCCCTGCCAAAGACAACTTTTATATATTTTTTAAATATGTATGTATTTTATTGATTTCAGAGAGGAAGAGAGAGACAGAGAGATAGAAACAGCAATGATGAGAGAGTATCATTGATTGGCTGCCTTCTGCACGCCCCCTACTGCGGGGATCGAGCCTGCAACCCTGGCAATGCCCTTGGCCGGAATCGAACCTGGGACCTTTTAGTCCACAGGCCAACACTCTATCCACCGAGCCAAACTGTCGAGGGCCAACTTTTATCTTGACTTTAAATATCAATTACTTTATTTATTGAAAAAAAATAAGTATGCCTCAAACAATATAGTTTTGTTCTATAATTTTTTAAAAATACAATAATACAGCGCATATATAAATTATTTCCAGACAAATGTAAATCAGATTTATATCTAATTTCCATATAAAATAGACTCATTTTAAGTATACTTGTTGATGAGTTTTGGAAAATATATATATACCTGTATGACCACTACCACATCAAGATATAGGACATTCAGTCACTCATCCACTCCGCCCTAAAAAATCTCTTTTGTCCACTTGAAGAAAATTACTCTCTATATCTGGCAACTACTGATCTCCCTATGTCAGTTTTGCCTGTTCTAGAATTCCATATGCATGGAATCATATTGCAAGTAATATTTTGTATCTGGTGTCTTTTACTCAGCATGGTGTTTTTGAGACACATCCATATTGTTGCATGTCAGTTTGTTACTTCTGTTGTTGATTTGTGTGCGTGTCCCATAACTTGTTTATTCATTCACATGAGGACATACATTGGGTGGTTTTATTGATTTATTTATTTTGGAGCATATCTATAGGTGCATGTCTGTAGAGTATATACTTAGGAGTAAAATTGCTCCCAAGTGTTATTGGATATGATTGTCTTCCACTTTGGTAGGCAATGCAAAACTTTTCCTATAAAGTGGCTGTGCGTTCCTTTTGTTTCAGACCCTCTACCACATTTGACTGTGTGTATAGTGATATTTTATTGTGATTTTAATTTGTACTTTCTGATGACTAACAAAATTGAGCACCTTTTAATGTTTATATTGGTTATTGACCATGCTTATATCTTCTTTTGTGTGGGCCTTTTCAAGGATTTGAACCATTTTTTCTTCTGTTCATTGTTTTGAATTACATTTTCTGCCTTTCATAATGATTTTTAAAATTTATTTATGGACTGTGGATATGAGCCTTTTGTTGGATATATCTTCTCCCTTTCTACCTCTTGCTTTTTTACTCCTTGATGGTGACTTATGAATAAAAGTGTAATTTTAATTTATTCAGATTATCAATACTTTCCCTTAGGGTTGAACTTTTTGTGTCTTTAAGTCACATGAGGATATTCTATTTTATCCTCTAGTTTTGTCTGGCCTGTCACTCTGGGATTTATAATCTGCCATTGAATTGGTTTCCATATATAGTCTGAGGTAGGCATGAAGTGTTGTTTATACTGTGTGGATATCCGAGTGATCTACTTATTAAGAAGATCATGCTTTCCTCATTGCTCAAGATTGACATATTTGTCTTAATGAAAATTGGGTCTGTTTATGGACTCTATTCTACTTTAGATCTGTCTATATAGCTATCTACTACTTATTTGTCCTTTTATCAGTAACACTAGAAGCCCGATGCATGAAGATTCGTGCTAGAATGGACTTTCCTTTCCCTGGCTGCCAGCACCGCCTTTCCACTCCAGCCTGGCCCCTTTCCTCTCAGGCCCTGGAGCCGCCTCTTTCTGCTCTGGCCCCGCCTTCCCACGCTGCCCAGAGGCCCTGAGAAACCGGGGGTGGGGCAAAACGCCTGCATTCCGCCCCTATCACTCGGTGCCTGAGTGTGCAAATTAACCGCCATCTTTGTTGGGTTAATTTGCATATCATTCCTGATTGGCTGGTGGCATAGCGGAGGTATGGTCAATTTACATGTTTGTCTATTATTAGGTAAGATAGTGTAAACTACTATAACTTTATAATAAATCATGATACCTGGTGGAGCAAGCCTTCTTTTCTGTTCTTCAAAAGTTTCTTATTTATTCTTGGTATGTTGCCATTTCATATAAATTTTTAGAATTGACTTGTCAAATTACATACATATGTGCACAAACACACTCACACACATACACACACATTCACTCACCTCTAACTTTTTTGCATTGACTCTATAGATTAACATAGAAAGTATTGGTGTCTTTGTAATATTCAGTTTTCCATATATTCTTCCATTTGATTAGATTTTCTTCAATTTTTCTCAGCAATGTTTATAGTTTTCAATGTGTAGATCTTGCTCATATTTTAATAAACTTATCCCTTAGTATTTCACAATGAAAATTGTCTTTTCAAACTATTTTTCAGTTGTTCATCGCTAATATTTAGAAATATTATTGAACTTTAAAAGTATTTACCTTTTATCCTTGGGCCTTGCTAGACTTACTTTTTTGAGAAGCTTTTTAGTATATTCTTTATGATTTTTGGCTTACCTGGATACCTTTTAATTGTAAGATATCTTCCAATCTGCATACCTTTTATTTCTTTCTGTTGTCTTATTGTACTGGTCTGGACCTCTGAAATAAGGAGAATATAGGTGGGAGAGCAGACCTTTTTGCCTTACTCCCAATCTTAGGTGAAGCCACTCAGACTTGAACCATTAATTTTGATGTAGGTTTTTCATAAATGCCCTTTATTAGGTTGCAGAAGTTTCCTTCTATTCCTGTTTGCTGAGAGTCTTTTTCATGAGTGGATGTTGAATTTTGTCAAGTGTTTTTTTTTCTGGACCTATGGTCATGAGCATGTGATTTATCTCCCATATTTTCTTAATTTGGTGACTTACATCAAGTTTTCCATGTTAAACATATTTTATTTCCTGTCATGTGCTTATATTATTCTTTTTTGCTTTCCTGCCATGTGCTTATATTCTTCTTTTTTTTTAAATTTAATCCTCACCCAAGGATATGATATATTTATTGATTTGAGAGAAAGAGAGAGAAAATATCAAACCACAACCTTATTTGGTAGAAGGGATGACAGGCCAACCAACTAAGCCACCCAGTCGGGGCTGTCCTTTTTATATATCTCACTAGAGGCCCGGTGCACGAAATTCGTGCACGGAGAGGGGTTGTCCCTCAGCCCAGCCTGTACCCTCTCCAATCTGGGACCCCTCAAGGGCTGTCTGACTGCCCATTTAGGCCCGATCCCTGAGATCGGGCCTAAACGGGCAGTCGGACATCCCTCCCACAATCCAGGACTGCTGGCTCCCAACTGCTTGCCTGCCTGCCTTCCTGATTGCCCCTAACCGCTTCTGCCTGACAGCCTGATCACCCCCTAACCACTCTGCTGCCAGCCTGTTTGCCTCCAACTTCCCTCCTCTGCCGGCCTGGTCACCCCTAACTGCCCTCTCCTGCAGGGTTGATCACCTCCAACTGCCCTTCCTTGCAGGCCTGGTCCTTCTCAACTGCCCTCCCTTGCAGGCCGGGTGCCTCCCAACTGCCCTCTCCTGCTGGCCATCTCATGGTGGCCATCTTGTGTCCACATGGGGGCAGGATCTTTGATCACATAGGGGCAGCTATATTGTGTGTTGCAGTGATGATCAATCTGCATAGTACTCTTTTATTAGATAGGATAGAGGCCTGGTACAGGGGTGGGGGTCAGCTAGTTTGCCCTGAAGGGTGTCCCTGATCAGGGTGGGATTCCCTTGGGACAGGGGCGGACTGAGTGAGGGGCCTGTGGTGGTTTGCAGGCAGGCCACGCCCCCCTGGCAACGCAAGCAGAGGCCCTGGTATCTGGAATTTATTTTCCTTCTACAATTGAAACTTTGTAGCCTGGAGCAGGGCCAAGCCTGGGGCTCCCTCCGAGGCCCGAAGCCATTTGTGTTGGGGTTATAATTGAAACTTTGTTGCCTTAAGCGGGTGGGCCCGGCCAGGGTGTGCGGAAAGCTTTGCTTCCCCTGTTGCTGGCAGCAACCCTGGCCTGCTCTCTCAAGCTCCATTCTGCTGCCATTTGTTTGAATTTGTTTACCTTCTATAATTGAAACTTTGTAGCTTGAGTGGAGGCTTAGGCCTGCAACGGCTGTCAGAAAGCTTGGCTTCCTCTGTTACCTAGGAAACCTTGCTCTCTGTGGCTGTAGCCATCTTAGTTTGGGTTAATTTGCATACTCGCTCTGATTGGCGGTGGGCGTGGCTTGTGGGCGTGGCTTCTGGGTGTGTCGGAGGTATGGTCAATTTGCATATTTGTCTATTATTAGATTAGATTGGATTGGATTTGCTTTTTCTTAATTATTTTTTCATTCATGTTCATGGGGACTATTTATGTAACATTTATATGTAGTTTTGTTTTTGACCCGTTTTGGTATCAGTAATACTGGACTTAAGAATGAGTAGGGAAGTACCCCTCCTTCTCTATATTCTGAAACAGTTCATGTAGAATTTGTGTCATTTTTTTCCTTAAATGTTTGGTGGAATTCCTCAATGAAATACCTGGACATAGAGTTTTTTGTCGGTAGGTGATTAATTACTAAACTCAATTTCTCTAATAGATATAGGGATATCAAGATTTTCTATGTATTCTTGTGTCATATTTGCTAATTTGTATCTCAAGGAATTTTTCAATTTTATCTTATTTATTGGCATAAAGTTTCCTTAGTAATCTGTAGTTATCCCTTTCATGTCCGTAGGATTTGTAGTGATGCTCCCTCTTTCATTCCAGATATTGGTAATTTATGTCTCCTGTCTCTCTTTTATTTTTCCTTCTCTGAGGTTGATCAATTTTATTGATCATTTCAAAGAACTAGATTTCGGTTCCAGTCACTTAAATTTTGTTCATATTCTATTTTATTGATTTCTGTTCTTTTATTTATTTATTATTTACTTGCTTGTAGTTACTCGGACAGATAAGTATATGAGGACAGTGTCCAGATCTTTACATTTAGAGGGAAAACTAGATAGAAGTCTTTCATATTGTGGTAGGTATTCATTATCATCTGCTTCCACAGTGTTTTCCTCTGGCTTGCTTTAGGTTGTATACTAACTAATTACTTGTAAAGTCTCTCCCCCAAGACTATCAGATCTTTGAGAAAAAAAAGTCTTGTGTATTTTGATATTGTGTTCATAGAGCCAGGCAGGCTTTTTATTCAGTGTGATAAAACTAATGACAAAAATATTACATATATACTGAAATCTAGTTAGAAAAATTGTTTCTCAGATGGGTATGGATGGGGTTTGAAATTGCTTTATGTTCATACCAGCATTGGGCAAATATGTTTGCTTTTGCGACTTATAAATATGAGAAACACTTGTAAAATTCTTTGAAATCTCTTCCTTGATGCTATTCAGAAAAACACATTTGTAGAATTTGCCCATTCTGTTTATTTAAAATAAAATTTACTTTTGAATATTTGTTTTGCTAACTAAAAGAATGTATGTCTCTCTAATTAATTCTTTTACATATCTATTTTAACCTATTTTTCCCTTTCCTTTAAGCTATTTCCGTGAGAGAAGAAATGGTGCTACCTCAACTGGAAAATCGGTGACACAGCACAGTGAGTCTTAGCATTTCAAGTCTCTGTAAATCATTAGCACTCATTTGATGGATTTAAATGTGTTTAAATCATGATGGAGAAGGCAGCCCACCTGGAGAATAGGGACTAATGGGAATACTCTCTGCTAGGGTTCATACTAGTTCAGACACCTTTAAAAGTGAGTGAATGAAAGACAGTAATAGACACACAGACACCTGGAAATTTGCACATGGTGATGTAAAAAGATTTTTTTTAAATACAGGCTTCATTTATCATTAGCCACAGTTGAAGGCATTTAACTGAATTAAGTGGTTTCTGACAGTTTGAGCTACAGAACATAGATTATGGAAAGTAATGTTTGCCATGGTAACAGGAAAGGGCTGACATCGCTCTGGTGAATTGATCATTGACAAGGGCTTTTCTTTCTTTCTGAAAATTCTGTTTTCACAAGTTCAGGAACATTCAACAATAAGATGGCAAAGAAATACTTGCTACTGAGCCTTTAAAAATCATTTTGCCCTATCAGAAAATGAAAGTGTTGAGAATTCTTTCTTGTAGATTGGTGTAATTCAAAGATGGTGGCAGTTCTTTTGAAATGATTTATTTACAGGTGTATTAGTAGCTATGGAATCAGAAGGATTATATTAAGTGGATTCTGGTATTTTGAGTCCTATAACATCTAGTTATTCTGCTAGTGAATTTTTAATAATCACTTATTGAAAGTTATAATAGAATTAAGATTAATTATCTGCTGTTAATACCATTCTCTTATTTAGGCCTGGTGCACGAAAATTCGTGCACTTGGTGGGGGAGGGGGGGCGTTCCTCAGCCTGGCCTGCGCCCTCTCACAATCTGGGACCCCTCGGGGGATATCCATCTGCTGGCTTAGGCCTGCTCCCTGGGGTATCGGGCCTAAGCTGGCAGTCAGACATCCCTCTGGCAGCCCTGTTGGACATCCTTAGCGCTGCTGAGGAGGCGGGAAAGGCTCCTGCCACTGCTGCTGCTCTTGCAGCTGTTAGCCCTGCTTATGGCTGAGCGGAGCTCCCCCTGTGGGAGCGCACTGACCACCACAGAGCAGCTTCTGTGTTGAGCATCTTCCCCCTGGTGGTCAGTGCGTGTCATAGCGACTGGTCGTTTCCGTTAGTTCCACAGTTAGGGTCAATTTGCATATTACCCTTTTATTATATAGGATTAACATTAAAAATGGCATCATACTGTGGGGGGTGTGGGTGGAGGTGGAAGAGGTATGGGGGGGAAACAATGATGGGAAAAATAAAATAAAGGAAAAAAATGACACCATGACAATTTCCATTCTATACAGTGGGAAATGTGCTTGGTTATATTAATGTAGATCTTAGAGGTTAGCAAGGACATATAGATCTGACACATCACACTTTAAGAAATAGTAAATTTTTACTATTGTACAAGTGAGGGGTATATATAGTGAGTGCTACATCATGAAGACCAGGGGGTGAGTTTATTTGGGGGTAAGAATTATGAGCATAATTTTGGACTCTCAGAGAATAAAACTTAAGTTGTGATACTGCTTTAACATAAACACATGCCTTTTAAAAAAACAATAATTCCCATTATTTACATCTTTTCATTTTCATCTTAAAATTTCCCCAAAAGATTCAAATGAGGAGAATTCATCTTCCATCTTTCCTTATGGAGAGACCTTTCTCTTCCAGAGACTAGAAACTTCCAAGGTTTGTTCCATTCATTTTAATTTTTTTTCATATTACTTACTCTTCTGTTTATATTTGTTGCTTCATTTTCCTATATGCTGTTTGAAGACTGTTATGTTGAAGAATGAAATTTTCAGTCAGTAAAATTCTATTCTGTAAAATCATGATAAAATTTTACCTTTAAATATATATTACAAAAACAAATTTTCAGTTTGATTTCAGAAATAAGGGTTAGTGTGTGTTCAAAGTTTTGTGCAAGAGAAGTTACTTTAGGAAAAAAAAAAGAAAAAATCATAAAAAGCAAAAGCAAACAACCCCTCCCCACCCTTCCCGATTGTGCTTTGCATTATACCCAAATACAGACTTCCAGTTAGTTACACATCTTTTTTTTTTTTTTTATATTTTATTGATTTTTTACAGAGAGGAAGGGAGAGGGATAGAGAGCTAGAAACATCGATGATAGAGAAACATCGACCAGCTGCCTCCTGCACACCCCCTACCGGGGATGTGCCCGCAACCGAGATACATGCCCTTGACCTGAATCGAACCTGGGACCTTTCAGTCCGCAGGCCGACGCTCTATCCACCGAGCCAAACCGGTTTCGGCATACACATCTTAATTATTCTGTTTTAGTCTTTTCTCTTCAATATCTATGCTCTTTGCTATTTTATTTCTTGGTCATGATAAAAAAGAAATTAGAAGACAAAAAATATTGGGAAAGTAAAAGTAAATAAATTTTATTCTTGGTTAGCATATTCTGTTTTGTTTTTTTTTTTTTTTGAAATGATGAGTTACTAGTGATTGAAATTCGTTCTTGAAAAAGGCATCCAAAGGCTACTGTTTAATGTAGTCTTCCTAATTAGATTGTTTTTACTGAAAATTGATCTAAGCAATTAGATATTTGGTTTATAAAATTAAACCCAGATATTGTGGATCTTTGTAGAATATTGAAACCCTAAAATCACTGTATGTATTTTTTTTTAATAGAAAAAGTCTATAAGGAATGAGTTTTGGGCTCATGAAGAAACACTCAAAGGGAAAGCAACAACTGAAAGAAACTCTTTTTTTGTCAAATCAAGGTATGAAGTCATGACAAATGATGATGAATTCTTTTGAATTAAATGTTACACAATGTTGACTTCTTGCTCATGTTATGTTTCTAAGAAAATAGTTTACATTGGTAAGTTCAAATCTTTTTTGATATTTTTTTTCATTAATTTTTAGAGAGTGGAAGAGAGGGAGGAGAGAGAAACATCGTTATGAGAGAGAGACATCGATTGGTTGCCTTCTGCCCGTGCTCTGACTGGGGCCAAGGATCAAACCTGTAACCCATGTATGTGCCCTTGACCAGGAACTGATCCTTCGACCCTTTTGTCCATGGCCTGGTGCTCTAGCCAGTGAGCCACACCAGCTAGCGCATCAAATCTTTTCTTTTTGAATGCGTCAATAGCAGAACTTGTTTTAATAATTGAATTTGGAGTCTGTAAATCAAGTGTGTTCTGTGACAGATTACTTTGGTCTTCCTCTAATTTGAAACCACTCTCCCCTTCCCAATGTGGCAAATATGTGGGACTCTGATTGCAGTGTAAGGATTAGAAGAAGTTAGTTAATATGAAGGAGAAAGGAGCAGTGCAAAAAACTCTACGTGAGTTTTCACAAATGTAACTTAGTATCTTTTTATTGTACGTTCAACATTGACAAGTGGCTTGACATTATCCACTTATTTGGATCACACGTGGAATTAATCAGAATTTCTAAAGTTCCAACATAAATTTTATTTTTCAGCTTTATTAGGACTTGGTATACTGGTTCATTACTTAACATTTGTTTTATCTTCTATTTTATCCTTTTTTTTCCGAAGGCTAACACTGTTGTGGGTTTCCCTTCTATAAGTTGAAACTAAACATAAGGAAAATACTAAAACTTAAGGAAGATACTGAAATACTAGTTCAGCAAGGACTTGATAGGACCCTATTATAATGCATAAAGTGGAAAGGGCCAGGCTAAATCATTCTTTAAGGAAATGTACTGGTTTTTAGAACACTGTATCCAGAAGAATGTAATTGGACCCCTAAACGTATGTTTTATTGATTAGAAAAAAACCTCCTTTATGGGTTATGGGTTTTATTATACATAAATTACTCAGTGACTCTGTTTTGTCATTCCTGAAAGGTATAGCAGTATGCTTAGCTATTATGAATGTGTTCCAGTAAATATTAGATGCTACACAGCTCTTCTTAGTGTAACCCTGACCCTTTCTCATTTTCTAGCTAGCAGTGTGGTCTGCTTCTTCCTCATTAGTGTTGCAAAATAATACTAAAGCTCTCGTCAGTCAAAAGTACTCCCTGTCCTATCACATTGTAATGGAACATGAGGTCCTGGGAGTGGAGAGTCAAAGAAGAGGCAACGAGTTTAGAAGAAAGATCTCCAAAAGCAAAAGTTAGTCGTTCATGATGTTGCCCAGGGACTAGAGGTTGGGCTGGCCACTTAATGGTGCTAGTGCATATGTTTAAACTGTGTTGCAAAGAATACAGCCAGTCCCCATCCTCACCACCTCTACCCAACCCCCCAAATAAACAGATAGGATTAAATGATCCGCAAGAAAAAATATACTACTTCTAGTAGTGTTCAAATAGGTCTTAGGATAATGAGAGACTTGTATTTAATTTTCTTGGAAGAATTTTAAAATTATCAGGTGGATTAATTGAATGCTAAGATTTTCCTGGTCTTAAATTTCTGCGATGGGTTGTTTATAAATGTAAAAAAATAACCGATGGCTTAAATGACATAAGCACTTTGAAATGTTTACACTATTCTTTTCCCTTTAGCATATATGATAACAGGAAGGCGAATGTAAGTGAAGACAAAGTGGAAGATATTTGGATACCTCGAGAAGACAAAAACAATTTTCCAACGGGCTGTGCTGCAGATTCAGAATATTCAACAGTAGAAGAATGCTTTCAGAGTTTAAAAAGAAAAAATTCAAAGGCATCTAAAACCAGGACTCAAAAAGTATTGAACTTGGATCCTGTTAATAGGCACAGTTATCCCTTAAGCTCAACAAGTGGAAATGCTGATTCATCAGTAATTTCCTCAAGTCCAATATCTCCTTATGCCTGCTTTTATGGGTCGTCTGCAAGGAAGGTTAAATCGGGATGGCTAGACAAACTCTCCCCTCAAGGGTATGTACTTATTCATTTATTTTAATAAGTAGCATATTTTCAAAAATTCAAGTTTATCCATTTCTAAATCTGCTAGGTTGCTACTAGCCCCCTCCTTCACCCCTCCTCACCATGCATACAGATAGTTTTTCTGGACTTTCAACATGCTTTTGCAAATGCTATTGTTTAGACTTACGAGAAGCCTGTGGAATGTGCTAAATGGAATGACGGGTTAAGGTGCTAAAAAGCAGATTAAAACTGGAAGTTATGATTTCACATCTAGAATTTTAGGGTTAGTTTCTAACTTTGCACCAAAATTCACTATTGTGTCCTAATTTGTAGCAAAGAAAAACAACACAGATTGAGTTAGTATTACTCAGGCCACACTGTTTGGCTTTTGCACATCTCATAACAGTGTTCTGTTTGGGAATACAAAGCTTATTGTAGTTAAGGGAAAACACGTCATTGTTAGATTTCGGGCTTCACTGTTGTTGATATACTAGAGGCCTGGTGCACAAAATTCATGCACGGGGAGGGGTGTCCCTTAGCCCAGCCTTCACCCTCTCCAATCCAGTACCCCTCGGGGGATGTCTGACTGCCAGTTATCCCTCTTGTATAATCTGGGACCGCTGGCTCCTAACCACTTGCCTGCCTACTGGCTTGATCACCGCCTAACTGCTCCCCTGCTGACCTCATGGCCCCCAGCTGCCCTCCCCTGCTGGCCTGATCGCCCCTAACTGCTTCTGCCTTGGCCCCCACCACCGTGGCTTTGTCCAGAAGGAAGTCAGACTGTAGGAAGATGTCCGGTCTCCCAGTCTAATTAGCATATTACCCTTTTATTAGTATAGATTGTTTTGATTTTCGTAAGTTGCACAGAAGGTCAGAGTGCCTTGAATATTATACTTTTAAAACAGACTTCTTGTTTCTGTTTATGAAGAAACTTCTGTCCCTTAAGCATTTTATAGTACTGATAAATCTTTGGGGAGGGATTATGTTTAATTAGAATGGTTTTCTGGCATCTTGATTTTGGATGTCTTTTTGCAATATTTATTTGAAATGTTCCTCATGAATCATTAAGTTATTTTTGGATCATACCTCTCCTGTTTAAGTAATTAATGTGGTAGATCTCTACAATGTGCCGGTTTTCTCTGCTATTCCCCTTCCCACCCTCCACAAATGTTCATCATTTCCAGAAGGCCTTGGTTTGACCTGAAATAAATTTTATTAGCAAATAATTGCCAGAAGAATTACCAGTTGCCTAGTGGGAGCACGTGTTGCATGTCTTAAGAAAGCCAAAAGACCCCTGACGCTTTTATGGCTTTTAATTATATGGTTAACATTTCATATGATTGCATCCTTTTAGCAAATTAGATGTTGAATAAACCGAAGCCCAGTACTTCTTGTACCAATTACTGTGTCTCTCTTCTTCCCGGTTACATTAGGATGATAAAGTAGTCAGCTGTGTCTACTTTCCATCAGTCATCCGTGTTACTGGTAAATAGCAAACGTATGAGTCAGCACTCAGATCATACACACTGGTGGAATGAAACTGTGAGCTTGCATATTCTCAGGTCTTTCATTTCTCTAAAATTAAGTGTTTAGGGAGATGCGAGTGGGCTTTCAAAATATCACCGGAAGGTTTTGCAGACTCTGGGTACAGAGCCCTCAGCAGCCATGGTTTCCTGCATAATCTCTGGCGGCACCTTGCTCTTTACAGGGTTGGCATGTTTATGCTCCAGGCACAGTGAGAAAGCGTTACCATTATTGGCCACCCCTGGGACAGGTAGAACATTTTCTCCCTTCTCTTTGTCAGAACTCTGGCGTTTCATTCTTTCTCTTCTGAATCTGCCTAAGGTTAGATGCTGTCAGTTTTCTAGATTTATATCTCTCCATTTTAGGAGAAATAATTGAGTTTTCTGGCTTAAATTGTATTCTCCCGAATACCAGGGGGAGTGGATATAGGAAAGTAAACAAAGGAGCTTGTTATATCACCAAGACATTTTAAAAAAATTTCTCCATGATTATATTGCCATGACTGGAAAGAAACAATGTGTAGCTGACCAAGAAGCATGTATTAGACCATAAATAGAATCTGAATTTTTTCTTTTCCTAATTAGACTCTGGCCATTGGGAGGGTGTTTAAGATGCTCATTCGTTAGACAATGGATACCTGCCCATTCCTTATGCAGAGGTTCCTGAGCTGTGCTTAACTCATGGTCACATGTTGCTTTGGTGCAGGTCTCACTGATTTAGATGACATTCTGAATTCCAAGAGAGAAGGTATTAGCAAACTTTTTTCTGTAAATGGTCAGATAATACATATTTTAATCTTTACAGCCATGTGATCTTTATGGGATATCAGCAACTCAGCAGCTGTAGTGTGAAAGCAGCCAGCCATAGAGGATATGGAAGCCAATGGATGAGGCTTTTTCAATGAAACTTTATTTATAAACACAGACAATGGGCCAGATTTGGCCTATGAGCCATAGAGGCACAAAACAGATTAGATGGTTGGCTAAAATCTTATACCATCTTCTTCCATCTGCCCTGGGCCCCAAATAGAAAATTATAACCTGATAGATCACAAAATAGAGAAACCCCTTTCTAGTGCTCTGTAGAACTAGAATAAGAAGCAGGACCCCCTCATGGACCTTTGCACTTGTTCTTTCTGCCTGGAATGCTCTTACCCGGAGAGTAATAGGTCTTGTACTCTACCCGCCTTAAGTGCTTGCTGTAATGTCTGTCTCCCTTGCTTTGTGGCCCTGAGCACCAAATTTAAAGTTATCACTGCCCCTCTCCCACCACCCCATTACTCCCTTAGTTACTTTACTTTTCTCTGTGCGACTCTATACTAGATGACGTACTTATTTCATATACGTTCCCTGGGGACAGCATCTAGATTGGCTTTTGTTTACTGCGGTATCCTCAGTAACCACACTGTGGCACGTGATAGATTCTTTAATATTTATTGTTGACAGAACCAGTAAAAAAACTAGCATTAGACATCGTTGTTTCTCTACATTTTTCTAGGGATTTTGTAAAACTGAACTCTGAACACTGTTGAAAATCTGCAGGTGCCATTGATGGTGCTGGTGTACATTTCCAGAGCAGTGGCCTCTCAGTTTTCTCCTTATTCTTCTGTTTGCTCCCTGGAGACATTTACATGTGTTGTCAAGACACAGTTTAAAAATAAATAGCCACACTCAGTTATCCTTCTCCAAATATTGTTTGAAACTGTTCTCAGTCATGAGTGACATTAAACAAAATAAATTCATAATCTGGATTTAATTCACATGGTTGAGTATCTATTTGCTTTTGAAATGGAAATGCCAGTTCTGAATTAATGAACAGTATGTAAAAAAATATAAACCACCAAATATTTAGTAAGAAAATAATTCTGTAACATTATGCAACTAAAGAAACACTGAGCCCGGCTGGCCTGGCTCAGTGGTTGAGCATCAACCTATGAACCAAAAGGTCATGGTTTGATTCCCGGTCAGGGCATATGACCAGGTTGCAGCTCTATCCCCAGTGTGAGGTGTGCAGGGGGTGGGAGGTTGATCGATGATTTTCTCTCATCATTGATGTTTCTGTCTCTCTCTTCCTCTCCCTTCCTCTCTGAAATCAATAAAAAATATATATATTTAAAAGAAATACTGAAACATTTCTAGTTGAGCTTAACGTATGAAGTTTATTTAAAATTTGAATGATACTATATAATAAAAGGCTAATGTGCAAATTGACCAAATGGCGGAAGGATCAGTCGCTATAACGTGCACTGAGCAGCAGGGGGCAGATGTGCAGGCTGGGCTGAGGGCTGAATTTTGTGCACCGGGCCTCTAGTCTAATTATAATGTAGCTTGATACTATTTATTGGTTTACAAACTTTTATGGAAGAAACTTGATAGAATGTTGAACTTGAGTCTGTTATTACAACTAGGGCAAGCCTATGAAAAACTTAATAAATGGTACCTGTTTTAAAATACTGAGTTTAGAGGATATAAAACAAATATGCCCCACTCGCCTTTTCTAGCTGTAATTAATAAGCTCAAGCATTTCAGCAAATCTGAAAAGATGCAAAAATGAACGTTGGATATAATTTATTCTAGCATTTTCCAAATATGTAATTCAGAGGAAGAATCCTGTGAGCTCTGTAAAGAAGAGAACGTGGTGTAATGTCTGTACCCTTTATGGGAGATGCACATATCAAAATAGCCAAGAATGTCTGCAATAAGGAGACTCTTTTGTCTTTAGTTTGCTGTTTTCTACTGATGTTTGTGTGCTCAGCATAATACACTGAGCATATTTATAAAAGCTACAGTATATCTCCAGGAACTCATAGTTTACTTGATAAGTTGTTTTGGGACTTCCTTACTTAGCTAAAGTCTCTTTTTTTAAAAAAAATTACTAATTTTTGAATCATGGAGAAGCATTGTGTGGTTATGTAAATCTGGGGCAGCAGAAGCTGAACGCATGAGGCTCATTCAGCAATTTGAATGTACACTAGCTTAAGAATTTATGGAGGAATGCAAAGGTAAGTGAGATGTGTGCCGTCCTTTTGTGTGTCTTCCATTTAGGAAATTAAAAATAAAACCGAAAGGCAGAGTATACTAATAATGGTACAGACAGGTCAGGTCCATAGAGTACAGAATTGTGGGGTTACAAAGGGATTGTTGAGAAAACATATCTTCCAAGACCTTGGCCGGAGAAGTTGCAGTTCAGTTGGTCTTTGGAAAATGGATACATTTTGAACTGGCATTTTCAAATGAAATACTTTCTGGCTAGAAGGAGGAGAGGAAGGACACTGACTTGTGGCGATACCTGGAGGATCTGCGGTATGTGAGATGGATAGCAGGGGTAAGCTGGGTTATTTATGGGAAATGCAAGGTTGGGCACTAGGATGAGGAGGGAGAGACTGCCAGTGACTTGCATGTTCTGGTTGGACAGAAGACTAGAGCAAAGCCAATGGCCAAATACCAAGACAAGGTCAAAGCCCAGACAGTGGCTAGGCATCAGATCACCCAGAAGCCAGTGGCCCATATTAAATATAGGTATTCTAGAATTCCTGGTACTTTAATATTGGACTTCCTGTGCCAAAATGCTGATAAAATATAGCTTTTTCATTTCTGGGAAGTTTCTTCAGTTGTACTTTTGAACCTACTTTTGTGTTTTGTTATCCTATATTTAATACGGAAAGCAGTTTCTTACTTTTGACTCTTCTTTTTATAGTATGCTATTATTGTTCCATGAATACAATGTATTCTCTTAATATCTCTGGGGACATTAATATGTGTTGTTGTTTTTTTCAAGTTTTCTTCTCTAGTTGAGTCTGTTTCCTTTCTTGGGAGGGAGGCGATCATTCCCATCTTTTACCTTAGAGATGTTTTCCTCAAATGTTTTGTTGATCTTGGGTTGTTCCTTTTTAACCCTTTGCACTCGCTTGCTTTTTTCTCGATTCCTCTATTCTAATGCTAACCGTGTCGAGTCACACTCGACATCCGAGTGCAAAAGATTAAAGTGAGATGTTACAAAGCTGATTGGAACAGCCTCTGATGGAGTGTGGCTGTCTGTTTTCATGAGATGATGTTCCTAGATCTTTACTAACATGTTTCTTTGTAGGCTCCTCATGCCAGATCTTTTAAATGAATTCCCTTCTTGAGGGTGAAAAAACGATAAACAACTTTTTGGGAACTTAATAGGGAAAGTGGACTTTGAGTATAAATATTTATGACATAAACTTTCATTTGTTTCTTTTTTATTTTTATTTATTGGGGTGACATCTACACTAATAAAAGAGAAATAAGCAAATTGGCCATACCTTCATGATGCCCACCAGCCAATCAGGAGTGAGTATGCAAATTAACCCAACAAAGATGACAGGTTAATTTGCATACACAGGCGCCGAGTGGCCGGGGGCGGGATGATGCAGGCAGTCTGCACCGCTCCAGCAGCTCCAGGCCTCTGGGCAGCGTGGGAAGGTAGGAAGGCGGAAAGATGGCTCCGGGCCTGAGCGAAGGCGGTGCCAGCAGCCAGGGGAAGGAAGACCCATTCTTGTATGAATCTTCGTGCATCGGGCCTCTAGTTGGTTAATAAAATCACATAGATTTCAAGTGGACAGTTGTATGATACATCGTCTGTAAATGCATTATGTGTTTACCACCAAAGTCAAACCGCCTTCTGCCACCATATATTTGACCCCTTTTACCCTTTACTACTCCCCATCTCCCTTCCCTCTGGTAACCAGCATACTGTTATCTGTGTGTGAGTTTTTGTTTGTTTGTCTTTGTTCATTTTTTGCTTTTAGTTTTGTATCCCGCGTATGAGTGAGAACATATGGTTCTTGACTTTTTCTGCCTGACTTATTTTGCTTAGCGTGATATTCTCAAAATCCATCCATGCCGTTACAAATGGCAGGATTTCATATCTTCTTATGGCGAGTAGTGTTCCCTTGTATATATGGACCACATCTTCTTTATCTAATTACCGTATTTTCCTGCGTATAAGATGACTGGGCGTATAAGATTTTCCTGGGTTAAAAAGTCATCTTATACGCCGGAAAATATGGTAGTCCAATATATCTAATCCATTATATCTAATCCCATCAATATAGTCCAATATACCATATTTTCCGGCGTATAAAATGACTTTTTAACCCAGGAAAATCTTACACACCCAGTCGTCTATGCCGGAAAGTATGGTATCTATTGAAGGACACTTTGGTTGTTTCCATGCCTTGGCCACCATGAAGAATGCTGTGATTCTACTGTTCTTAATACTGTCCCCTACCTTCAGCCCTGTCTTAGTCTCCCCGTGCAGAGCCCTGTGTGATCTTCCACATTGAAGAAACTGCCTTTCTGTTGAGGAAGGACAGTTTTCCAGCCCTGTACAGTGAGGAAGGGATACTGGGATGCTGTGAGAAGGGCACACACCTCTTTAAATTGCCTTTCAACAAATGTTTCTATCCTCAGCACCCCATTGCCCTTCATAGTCACTTCCACAAGTATCTCCACCTCCTGAGATTTTTCTGAGATTTTGTGGGTAAATTGGTTTTCCTCTTGCTGTGATCACTCGCAGGCTTAGCAGTCAGCTCTCTGAAGCCTCCTAAGGCAGTTCCTGTCCTTTCTTGTGCTTTCCCAGTTTCTAAATATTGCTGCTATCATCTACTCTGGTCAGTGTTGGTTTGTAGGTATTTATTTTTATTTGCTTTTTTAATTGTTTGAAGTTTTGGGAGTAGTAGAGGTAAACAAGCTTTTAAGTGATCATCTTAACTAGAAACTGATTAAATGTTGGATTTTTTTAAAAAAAATAGAGGATTAAGCCACGAAATAAAGAGGTGTGAATCTTTTAACATAGCTTTTCATATGCCATATCATGTAAACACTAAGTTCATTGTAAATATTGTAAAAATTGGTATTCACACACACATATTCATGCCTTTTTATTGACTTTCCAGGGTCCTTTTAGCACATATTCATGTTTTATTGGCCCCAACTCAATTTTGGTTTATATAATCTTGGAAACTCTCATTTGGGTTTGCTTAAAAGTGAGGGAATGCATTATTCTATTCTAATAGAAAAGTGCTGGTGTTTTAGAGAAATATAACTCGTTGGATTTCTATCTATAAAATACTTTATAACTAATACTGCATCATTAAAAGCCTCAGACTTAAAATAATAATTAGGTAAAATAATAATTAGCTAAGTAAAAATGAGTGAATATATCAATAAAAGTCTATATTTTGGGTAATTATAGTAGTTTCAAAACATATTCAGCCTAGTTAGGGTTAGAACAGAGAATAAGAGTGCACATAGTTCTATAGGATTATGTAAACAAGGCCCATGAGTCTGGTAAAGCATATTAGTGTCTTTGTTCTTAGATATTTTGTAGAATGAGTGAGAAGTACTTTTGTGGTGATTTAAGTATCCTGAGTAATAAAATCCATGCATCTGACTCAGTGCCTTTGAGGTTCATTCCAGCTGGGTGAGAGTTGAAGGTGACAGTTTGGTCGCTTCCGCCACCTTGAATTGGTATCATTGGTTAGCAAGCTTGTTTGATTTGGGGATTTTTTTTTTTTTAAGCTGTCAGATGTAATCTTAAAAAATTCTCTGGCACTTAGGAGAGATATTAAATAGAAGTGCCTCTGTGTGAGCACTTAATAAATACAGTTTTAATTGTATATGCACTGTTGTTAAAAAAGAATTTTAAGATACATAATTTTGAGACAACCAAAACTGACACCAGGTGGTATGGAGTGTTTGTTTATGAAAGCCGCTGAAACTTTACACCCCCTGCCCTACCGGAGCTCCAGGGAAGAGTTGGTAGAAAGCCGTTCAATAACACTGCACAAGCCTTAGAAACTATTGTAAAAAATGCTTCTTAAAGAAATGTTTCCCTTTAGAACCCTACAAACAAAGTAGGATAAAACCTAGGCTAATAGGTTTTTTGTCTGCTTTACCTTTTTTTCCTGAAGGAATTCTGAAGGACTTCGTAAAATTAAACTCACATATAAAGGGGTAGAGGTCAAATGTTATTGCTGCCGAAAGGGATGTTCAGGATTTCGTGCTATAAACTGGACTAGAGTCAGGCTTAAGAAGTGGTTAAGAGCACAGCTTGCCTGGGTTTGACTCCCAGTCACTCTTTACTTATGTGATGTAGGCAAATTATTAAACCTAGCAGTGCCTCTGAGCCTTCATCTGTAAAATGGGAATAATAATAGGTCTTATCTGGTTATGTGGAGGATTAAATGAATGAAAAGTAGTGTATGGCTTGCAACAGTGCCTAGAACAAAGCACTGTGTAAGTGTTTGTTCTTACCAAGATTATTGTGCCAAGTAAATTGCTAATTGACTAAGGCTTTAATATCTCTTCTCTGTGTAATAATTCATCACTATTTCAGATCTAATTTGCGTTGTGTGATGATTGGTGATGTTGCATTTCATACCTTGTCTTTTTTTTTTTTTTTAACATTTACTAGCTGTTAAAAGATAATTAAGGGAAAGACATAACATATATCAGAGAAAATGTTTAAAGTACTTTAGCAGCCTCTAATTGTGTGTAGTAGATTAATTATACATAATTCCAGTGGAATTAGTTACCTGATATCAAAAAGACTTTTATAAATACATGAGAGAAATATTTAACCGTTGCTTAGAAAAGATAATTCTTAGAACTTTAGTATTTACCAGTATATTTATTGATTTAAAATTGTACATTGACATTTAGAAACACATCCTTCTTAAGCTATTTCTTTTAATATTTAGTTGAAATTTTGATTAATTTGTAGGGTTTAGCAAATAAAAGTTTCATTAGGTAAAAAGGGGAATAATGTCAAAAAGGATCTAAGTGTAAGTTCTTTAATTAACCAGTTATTAGAATTCACTATTAAAGTTCACATGCAGAAAATAACTAATTGAATGTTGACACATTTAATGAGCAAAATAGGTTGTGTATAAATTTAGTTTTAGGAACATCTTAAATTGACTAACTTGCATTTTAAATAGGAAAGTATCAAATGAATACATTTTAAAGAATGTATTTTTAAAATGTTTAACTCTAAAATATATTTTAACATTGCATGGAAATTAAAATGATCTTTTTTTCATGTTTTCTGTAGTGTCTAATTTTTCTTTAATAACGTGGTAGTTTTACAGAGCTTTTATATGGTCATTTCAGGAACTGGTCTTTAGTATTTGAAAAAAGAAAAAAAAAGGAAATTAAAGATAAAGTGTTTTAGTAATATTTATTTTCTCTATATGAAAGCAAATTGGAATATTTTTCACTGAAAAATATATTTGTTAAATATTTGTTAAGCACATTTTGTATGCTAGGAACTGTGGCAGTTGCTAGTTTTACATTGATAAACAAAACAAATCTTTTCTATATTCAAGTGTCTAAAGATCTATCATGGGAGATGGATAAAGCAAAACAGATATATAATGACAAAATCTGTGAAGTCTGACTCAAGAAATGGACCTGAAGGATCCACCTGGTGGTTAGGGATGGCTACTCGGAGGGAGTCACTTTCAAGTTGAGATCTCACGGATAAGGAGCCAGCCACATAATCATGTCACTCATTCATTCCACAGATTCTTTTTTTTTTAGTGCCCTATTTCTCTCTGGGTTAGTTGCTGGTCATACAGTAGAGAATGAAACATTCTTGAACTTTGTCCTTGTAACACCGAAGGGCTGGTGTTACAAGGAGAAAAGACGTTACGCACGTAGACAAATATACAGTATATTTATAATGGGAGATTGTATTCAGAGCTATGAGGAAAAAGAGGGAGAATAATTTTGTGATCTTCTCTGAATTGGCTTATCAGGGGAGGAATGTCTGTGTAGGCGGTATAGGTGAAATTCTGAAAGATAAGGAGTAGTTAGCAAAGGGAATGGAGCGATAGGGGGAGGTTCTAAGGCCTTTATCGCCCATAAATGTTGATTTCTTTTATAATAAAACAGAATATTTTACGTGACTGCGCTTTATTTTACCACCATTCTCAATGTAAGGCTGGCGGGGCTCAAACAAATCTTGTTTTACAGAATTACTGTGGAGTCCTTTGGGAAGATGTGTGTTTACCTGCCTTTAAGTATGACAGAGATCAGCATGAAAGGAATTCGCAGTGATTTTGTTTAATGTATTATTATTGTGTGTTTGCTTAATGTTCTTTACTTTTTAATTTTAATGCTGAGAATTTGGAGAACCCTTGGGTTGCTGAAAGAAGTGAAAACCTGGTGGGTGTTGCAATGTTAGGAAAACCAATTGCAGACCATTAGAAGTTAAGAAGCCGAAAGAAGAGGGAATAAGATAGAAAGAGGGCTGGCTAGTTAGTTGTGGTTCTATGATCTACACATTCTTATGATGTCATAATTCAGTGCTTATATGTGAGAATGTTGTCTGCACTGATGAACTTTGAAACTTTTCTCCATTTGATCCGATTTTCTCTAATTTTATTTTAAGCGGAATAAATTGGCTAAGGATGAGTGTGGGAGGCATAATGGATGTGTGGTACTCAGGGAAAAGCCCAGAAGGAAAATTCTCTACACATTCTGAATTTTTTTTCTATCTTTAAATCTTCTAGAAAACGACAGAAAGTCATGCCAATTCCTTATCTTAAACATGCCAGAACAGTGCAAAAGGAACAGATAGACAGTGGTTTTTCCCCCTTTGTGTAGAGGTGAATTTTTTCAAAAAGTTAGTTTTCATATCTGTGTTAAAAGCTAAAAGTATCTGGATTGTGTCAGTCCGCACTGAGAGGTCACGTAGAAAGTAGGATTTTCAGAACCTTCAGGATTGTCTGTCTTCAGGAAAGGAGACGAAAATGAGACAGAACAGAAAAAAGACCAAGTAGAAATGTTTTTTTTACTTTTCCCTTGTAGCCAGAAAAAGTTTTTTTTCTTTTAAGCTTAACTTGGAAACCCGTGATGCCATTATTTTGCTTTGTTCCTCATCTTAATGTCCATTTTAAATGGCATTTGCCTTTCATATAATTCTTTTTCAAAACATGTTAATGAATTTTGGGTGATTGTAAATGATTCTCTATGTGGACAGGGCTTTTTTAGCTTATTAGATCATAATTAGTTTATCTATATAAATCCGACTGACAAAGCTTTATTATTTTAGCAAAATATTATTCATTCTCCAAAGCAGAAATGGAGGTAAAAATAAGTGTTTCAAGCTTAAAGAGGGATGAAAGTTCTGTTATCTTCATGAAGGGGAATGGGTATTGATAGGGGGGTGTCTGACAATACTTTGTTTTGCACTCAACCTTACAAATGTGGGTGATAAACACTGTTAACAGTGTCATTGTTTTAGACTCCTATATAGGTGCTTAGAAAGTGCCATCACATATTTTTTCTCTTTGTGTACTGTTGCCAAACTGTGCATTGTTATAGCCTATTGTGTTCTGCACTGTTTAACAGAAAGTGGGAATGTACTCAATGCAGTCACATTACAAACATATTTAAAATTCCAGTTCATGGTACTTAAATGTAAAATAACAATTTCATATGTTTTACAGAAAACGCATGTTTCAGAAGAGATGGGTGAAATTTGATGGCTATAGCATTTCTTATTACAATAACGAGAAGGTAAGTACATTTTACAGTTTTCAAAGATTGCTTTACACATCCTAAGTGTACTTCAGTAAACCAAGCAAGCGACATTTGTTTTTTTTGAGAACATGAGTTGGATTATCGCATGAAAAGAATTATAATAGGGTAAAATACTCTTCATAATTTAACTTTTTCTTGAAACATAAAATTGGAATAAAAAACACACACCTTAGATAAATAACAGTTATTTATGGAGTATCTCGTATAGCCTACAGGAATTGCTACGAGCGATATACAGATGAACAAGGAAATGCCTTTATCCTAGAGAGCACCAAGCAGTGTTTGCAAAATTACATCACAGTAGGGGATGGCAAAGCAAGGAGAGCTACTCTATTCTGAAAGGGCTTGTGGAAGAAACAAAGAAGGCTTCTTGCATGGGATTTCATTTGCTATTTGTCTTGAAGAAAGGAATGTTTGTACATGGAGAAAATAAGAAATGTTCGTGTAAAGAGAAATTAGTGGGAACAGGACTTGATAGCAGAAAGAACAATGAGATGCTCAGATGGGAAATCCATTCTACTATGGATATAGTTTTCTACGATTGGGGGATAGTGTATGTTAAGGAAACTTTGGGAGATGAAACTGAGAAGGATGTTTGGAGTTAGAACTCACTGAAAATCTTGACAATTATGTTACAACTAGAGGCCTGGTGCACAAATTTGTGCATGGGTGGGTTCGGGCTGGCCCGCCCCGATGGGGGCCCATTGGGCTGAGTTGACAGGAGGGAGGGGCCGTGGGCGGTCGGCCGATTGGGGTGGGTGGACTGATTGGGGGCAGGGCTGGCTGGGGGGAGGGGCTGAGGGTGGTTCGGTCCTGCTTGATTGGGGTATTAGAGGCGGATCAGGGGCCGGGCCAGCCAGGGTGGGGGGGCGATTAGAGCCCGGATCAGGCTGGTTGGCTGCTGCAGTGCATGTCATAGCCACTCATCATTCCGGTTGTTCTGCTCGCTGCGCTGTTCCGGTTGCTGGGCTTTTATATATGTAGACTAGAGGCCTGGTGCATGAAATTGGTGCACTGGCGGGAGGTGGTCCCTTAGCCCGCCCTACACCCTCTTGCAGTCCGGGACCCCTCAGGGGATGTCCACCTGCTGGCTTAGGAATGGGCCTAAGCTGACAGTTGGAAATCCCTCTTGCAGTCTGGGACCCCTCGCTCCTTATCTCCCGCCTGCTCGCTGCTCCTTACCAATCGGCTTGCTGCTTCTTAGCACTGCCACAGAGGCAGAAGAGGCTCCCACCACCACCACTGTGCTAGCCAGCCATGAGCCCTATCTTTTTGTGTAGTTGTCTGTGGGCCAACTGCTCTCTTCCTTCTCACTTAGGGCGAGCAGCATGTGAGGGCAGAACATGCTGTTGTGGAACACAGAGGGCTTCTAGGAGCTGAGGGGAGTGGCTGGGCACACAGGGTGAGAGGTGGACACACAGGACACTATCTCACCAATTGTGGGGCAGGCTGGCCGGCCTTCATCTGCCTGACCCCACCCAGGGAGGGACCAAGCAGGGTGTCCGCCTCTCCATTCTCCATCCTTCTATCTGTGACACCTGTCACCCTGGCCAGGCCTCCCCCAAAGTGAGTTCACCTCAATCCCTGAATGTAAAAGGGCACGGGGCGGTGGGGGCACCTCCACTCCAATGCCTCCTGATTCCCAGCAGCAGGACCTGGTCGACAGGACCTGGTCTCAGAACGATGGCCACAGCTGCAGAACATAGATCTGTTTCAAGAAAAGTTGGGAATGCAGACTTTTGTATGAGCCCCTATTTCAAAAGGTGGCAGCTTATTCACATTGTGGCAAAGACACCTTCAAGAGTAACATAAGTGGGTAAAGTCAGGGCCAAACAGGGCCATTTCCTCATCCAATCTCTCTGAGGCACGTGGACAGAACCAAGTCTCAGCTCTTTGCAGGACACTTCCAGGGTTTTTTTAAGCCTAAAGGACAGTAGTCTGTCTCCATTCTTATTCTTTGGGATTTTTTCATCGTCAGATAAAAGGATACGTACATTGGGGCAATCCTCTTGAGATACAATATTCCAGTTGCACCCATGTGACAACAACAGTGCCCCTAAGAGGGAGGGAGCCAAGAGATGGGGAGCAGGGAATTCTGAAAACCAAAGCAAAGGTTCAGAACATGGAAGAAGTCCTTGGTGTTCTGCTGAGAAACTTGGACTCCTTCCTCTGCAGTCACACAACTGTCACACACCAGGCAGTCACTCAGAAATATCTTGGCATCGGCCAACTTATGGAATTCTCCCTACTCTCCGTTCTCCTGAGCCAGACTCTGGACGTTGACTGCGGCATTCTCTTGGTCATCATTTTTTTTGTTTGTTTGTTTGTTTTCCCCAAAATGTTACAAAGTTTATATGAATTTAACATACAAAGATGCAGCCTTCTTTGTAGGAACAGGGAAGGAAGGGGTGGTTAAGTAAGGCACACGGAGCTGTAGCAAGCACCAGCTGTGTGGAAGGCCAAGGGGGAGAGGAGGTTGGCACTGCGGCTGAGGCCCTAGAGCCCTTGCTGTGGAAGTAGGGATCCCCTCAGAGTGCCATGTTCTGAGGGTGAACTAATTGGTCAAGCTGAGGCAGAGGTGGGTGGCCATATCAGCCATCTTTGGTGCTGTTTACCCTTTCCCACCCCAGCTCTGTTGTAAAACCCCAGAGCCCAGGATTCCAAAGGCCCCATCCAGAGCAGAGGCCCTGGAAGGGGGTGAGAGGAAGTGAGTAGGGCAAGTTTGAAAGCCGATATGCCTGTGTGCTTAGGGATGGCTGGAGACAGTGGTGAGAGGTAGCAGGGGAAGGGCTCTTATACATACCCTTCTGTGGGCGCCACAGGTGAAGGAGGCCAGGGAGTAGGGTAGGGATGGGGCACCATGGCCCCAGCCTCTTAGGCATCCCTGTCTGTCCTCTGCGGTGTACATGGAGGAAAGGAGCTGCCTCTGAGGAAGGGCCAGGCCAGGTGACCATCTTGAGTTCTGGCTGAGGTGATGGTCCTCACCCTAAGATGCCGTCTAACTGGTGATGGACCCAGGACTGACTCCCGCCGCTGCTGCAGCCAGGACCCAGGACTGACTCCCGCTGCTGCTGCAGCCAGGACCCAGGACTGACTCCTGCCCATGTAGCCTGCTTTTCGGTCATCCATCTGGTCGTTTAGGTCATGACGGACCCTGGCTCTTTATATATTAGGATATTTGCACAAAATATATATTTAAAAATATATATTTAATTTTTAAAAATATATATTTAATTTTTTTTATTGATTAAGGTATTACATATGTGTCCTTATCCCTCCATTGCCCCCCGCCTCACTCATGCCTGAACAAAAACAGATACAGAGACAGAGAAGCATGGATCAGTTTTAAAGTTAGATAAAACAAAAATTAAAGATGCTAACAGTTGTCAGATTTAAGTGGAGGATACATGGGTATTCATTGTACTGATCCTTCAATCTCTTTGTGTTTAAAAATTAATTTCCTTAATCAAAAGTTGGAACCTAATAAGTATACCATATTTTAGTTAAATGAAATCAGATAATTTTATAGTCTTAAAATTTTAACATACTCATTTAATACTTATCCACATTCTCTTATTTATAATCTAACATTTTTCCATTATTTAGAGATTTCCACTGTCTAATATTGGTGATATTTGTGCTTGACGAGAGATTTATATTCCCTCTCATATATTGGTTCTTCAGTGCTGCAGGGCAGAAGAGAATATGGTTTTAGACAGAAGATAACACAGGGCACAGTACAACACTAAGAACGATAGAGGGCAAAGGGCAACCCGCAGGGAGCTTTTCTGTAATAAAACTTAGTTTTTGCTTAAAAAAAAAAAAAAAGAATAATAGTCTAGAGAAGTGCTAATTCCTTGGTTTCACTTTGCAGTGATCCAGATAAAACATCAAATAGGTTTCAGTACACCTCTTGGAAATTTGCAAGATAGATGAATATTTTTTTTAAAATGTATTTTTATTGATTTCAGAGAGGAGAGGGAGAGGGAGAGAGAGAGAGAGAGAGAGAGAGAGAGAGAGAAAACATCAATGATGAGAGAGAATCATTGATCGGCTGCCTCCTTCACGCCCCCCACTGGGGATCAAGCCTGCAACCCAGGCATATGCCCTTGACCGGAATCAAACCTGGGACCCTTCCGTCTTCAGGCCGACGCTCTATCCACAGAGCCACGCCGGCTAGATGAATATTTTTAATAGCTGGTTTTCTGCTTTAACTATGGTTTTTAGTTTATTTTTGTATTTAATTTTTAATTTTTATTTTTTAAAATATGTTTTTATTGATTTTTAGAGAAAGAGGAAGGGAGAGGAATAGAGAGATATAAACATAGATGAGAGAGGAACATCATCCATTTGGCTGCCTCCTGCATACCCCCTACTGGGGATGGAGCCTGCAACCTGGGCATGTGCCCTGATCAGAAATTGAACCCGTGACCTCTTGGTTCCTGGGTAGATGCTCAACCATTGAGCCACACCTTCGGGGCTATTTGTGTGTTTGAATGTTGAGACAGTTTCTTTGCCCGAGGAGGTACAATGTGGTCTCTGTATCTGATGGAATATGACCCCTAGTTTTCTTCAGTACCTGTGCCCTTCTCTGGTCTCATTGGAATGAGGAGGAAAACTATTCAGGAATGAGACAGGCTTCCATGCCATGAAGCTCTGTTGATGGTGGTATCATTATAGCCGTTTCGGGGAGAGACTTCCTAGTATCTGTGTCCAGCTGGACTCACTCTGTCCTTTTGAAAGCTCATTTCCAGTGCAATGAGGGGATGAGGGCCTATCACATTTTTAAATATTGATGCAACTTTGGTTTAAAATTGAGGACAAAAGTTCACGTTAAGCCCTAGCTGGTTTGGCTCTGTGGATAAAAGCATTGGCCTGTGGACTGAAGGGTCCCAGGTTCTATTCCAGTCAAGGGCACATGCCTGGGTTGTAGGCTCAATCCCCGGTGGGGGTTGTACAGGAGGCAGCCAATCGATGATTCTCTCTCATCATTGATGTCTCTCTCTCTCTCTCTCTCTCTCTCTCTCTCTCTGAAATCAATAAAATATATTTTTAAAAAGTTCACATTAAAATGAATTATTATAAATCCTTTAGCTTAACATCAAATTTTTAAAAATTCAAATTGTTGTTCTCTGTGATATTTTCCCCCTTTACTTTTCAGATGATTTGGTTTATCTTGGTGAAAAACAAAACACTGGGATGGGTCTTTCTAAAAGGAGACAGTTTTCTTTCCCTCTTTTTATATGGTTTTTAAAAATATATATTTAATTTTTTTTTATTGATTAGGGTATTACATATGTGTCCTTATCCCTCCATTGCCCCCCGCCTCACTCATGCCTGAACAAAAACAGATACAGAGACAGAGAAGCATGGATCAGATAGTAAAACCTCAGGGAAGATAGGGAATGGTGGGGGTAAGGGGGAGAGATCAACCAAAGGACTTGTATGCACGCATATAAGCCTAACCAATGGACACAGACACCAGGGTGAGGGTAAAATATATTTTTATTGATTTCAGAGAGGAACGGAGAGGGAGAGAGAGAGAAAGCATCAATGATGAGAGAATCATTGATCGGCTGCCTTCTGCATGCCCCCTACTGGGGACCGAGCCCACAACCTGGGCATGTGCCCTGACCGGGAATTGAACCATGACCTTGTTCATAGGTCAGTGCTCAACCACTTAGCAACATCAGCCGGGCAGGAGACACAGTTTTTGTTGTGACCTTTCTGGCAGAAGAGGTGAACTGGGAAGAGGGTATTTCAAGACCAGGGAGCAGAAGGCATAGATGCAGTCTTAGCTCCTGTGTCGGTAGGTGTGCCGTTTTAGTGGTCATGTGCACATCTTTCCATGTTTACGTGTGTACTTGGGGAGCATGTATTGGGCTTTCAGGAGGCAGTGCGCAGAGTTGCCTGTTTCCCTGGTTTCCTTCCACTTTTCTCAGCACTGCTCAATCATGTCTCCGCAAGGACTTTTCATTGTGTTACTGAAAATGGCAGCATCCCCATAGCCTTGATATCTTATCACCTGCCAAGAAATGGAGCTCACCCCCACTCTCACTCAGCTGTGGGCAGAATTGCCCTGTGGTCGTTTCATTGTCTGAAAGTGGTAGATAAATGACAAACTTGACCTACATATCCGTGTGTTACAGGCTCAGGGGATGCTTTAAAATTTCTTCTTTTAAGGAAAATTTCACACTCTGGAAAACATAGTCATTTTGAGCCTGTTGTCATTGAGTTGTTATTTCTAAATTGTCTTTAGTCTTTAGTGTGTGTTGTTTGGAGAGGAACATAAATGCAACTCCACAGTGTTAAAAATTATGAGCTTTATCTTGCAATCATCCCATGACAGATTATAAATGAGCCATTAGAGAAACTACAACTTCCTGAGGTTAAAGTGACACAGTATTTAGCATGTTAAGTACATTTTGATTATTTCTGGATAATTGTTCTTCTATTACTTTCTATAGATACTTGTTAGATATAATTTCATTATTACAGGCATGTAGGTCAGTTGTTACTTTTTTAAGGACTTGTTTTTTTAATCACTTTAAAGATATCTAGAGGAAGGAAAGAATCTCCTTTTTAAAATTCCTGTTTCTTTTTCTATAATGCTACTTGATTTTTTTTCTACTGAAAAATGAGTTAATGGTAATATTTTATTCAATAAATAATCATTTCACTGGAAATATCCTATCTAATAAAGAGGGAATATGCTAATTGACCATCACTCCATCACAAAGATGGCTGCACCCACAGCTGAGGCCAAGTTCCCATAAGGGGCCTTAACGAGCAATCAGCAGAGACCTGAGGCTACGCCCTACCCCCGCTCCCGTGGGGCTTGACAGGGGACCTCAGGCTGTGTCCCCCACCCGGCAGGGCTTGACAGGGGACTTCAGGCTGTGCCTCCCACCCCAGCACCTGGCCGGGGGATCTCAGACTGCACCCCTGGCCTGGCGGGGCTTGACGTGGGACCTCAAGGTGCACCCTCAGTGCTGGGTCGGGGGAACTCAGGCCGCACCCCCACCCCGTGAGGCTTGACGAGGGACCTGAGGCTGCGCCCACCTCCTGGTGCTGGGCCAGGGGACCTGAGGCTGTGCCCCCCCATCTGGCGGGGCTTGACGGGGGACCTCAGGCCATGCCCCCCACCCAGCGGGGCTTGACAGGGAATCTCAGACCATGTTGCCCACCTGGCGGGGCTTGACAGAGGACCTCAAGGCACGCCCCCCGCCCTGGTCTGGGCTGGGGGACCTCAGGCCATGCCCCCCATCCTGGCGCTGGGCTAGGGGACCTGAGGCTATGCCCCCTGCCCGGCAGGGCTTGACAAGGGTGGGATTGGCTGTGTCTGGATCTAGCCCAATGGGGGGGCCAGCCGGTCTGGGTCTCGATTTTGAGGTGCATGTGGGTGGGCGGGGACTTGACTCTGGGTCCCGTGGTGCACCCCAGACTCTGACAGGAGGAAGGTTTTCATATACATTTTACTAATTTTCTTTCCTCTCTGACACTTCTATCATAGAGAAAGGGCAAATAGCAATATTAAATTATTTCCTCTAATTAATCCCCTTTTAATGTGCATGAATTTCGTGCACCAGGTCACTAGTACCTTTATAAGCTCCTTTACCTAATTCTTAGGCAAACTGAAATTGGAGAATGGATCACCTAAAGGATAGAGTACAAATGTTTTGGACATTCTAGATTTTTGACTGTTTAGTCTCAACCACTTGCAGCCAAGAGAGGCCTCATACTGTCCCCAGGGGTGCTGTGCTCTTTCCCAGGCCTTAGGTTGCCTCACAATAGTGAGACATCCCCCGGACCCCTTCATTCCTGGAGCACTTAGTGATCTAGTATTGCCTGGTATTGCATTGTAACCCACACTTATTGGATTTCCTTTGTTCAAGCCAGTCATTTCATTTATTTCTTGGCAATGGCTTTTTCAATAGTGTCTGGACACACTGTGGGAACCTGGCACATGTCTTTTCATCTCCATGTTTTTGCTCTTTCCTCTCAACTTTCCTGTCCATTGCCATCCATGAAAACCCTGTACAGACTTGTAGACTCACCTTTTTACCCTCCTCTGTGAACCTGTTCTTTTCTCCAACTGTGACAAACGAACAAGACGCAAGAAAGGTTAGAGGGAAGACAAGCTGAAAGTGCGGAGGCAGACCAGGAGGTGTGCAGTAACTCAGGCGCTCATTTACCAGGTGTGGGCTGTATAGGCCAGTGGAGGGATTCAAAGAAGGACTTTAGAAACATATTAAACACTAGAGGCCCGGTGCATGAAAATGTATGCACTGGAGTGGGGGTCCCGCAGCTCGGCTTTCCCCCTCACAGTCTGGGAGCCCTCAGGGGCGGGAGGTGACCCAGCAATCAGGGGAAGGCAATGCCCCATCACACCTCTGCTGTTGCCACTGCCGGCAGGACAAGCCTCAGCCAGCCCTGGCTACCTGCGCCTTGGGTGGCTTTGGGCGGCTGGGCAGCCACCATCTGAGACTTGCCTGTCCCTCGGGCTGGCCCTGGGGGGCTAGGAGGCCGAGGAGACTGGGGAAATGTGGAGGCAGGTGCACCGAGCAGCCGAGTGCCTGCCGCCCTGGCAGTGCTGAGGGGACTGGGCGCCGCCATCTTGTGACTGTGGGCGTCGCCAACTGCCATCTTTGAGGGCGTGGCAGTCAATTAGCATATTCCCTCCTTATTGGCTGTGGTGCTGCCATTTCTGAGGGTGGGACAGTCAATTAGCATATTCCCTCCTTATTGGCTGTGGGCGCCACCATCTTGTGATGGCGTGAGGATCAATTAGCATATTCCCTCTTTATTAGATAGGATGAGCTATCAGAGTTTGGTATAACTGTGATTGATTGGACATAGAATTCATTCATTCAGAAAATATTTATACAAAACTGATTTGTGAAAGGTGGTGAGGAAAAGAGACGTGTGACCACAGTCTGTTTGGGGAGACTGTATTAACCAAATGGTCACACAGTAAGTATAAAAATCATCATTTGGATTATATTTAGTGCTTGTTATAAAGGAAAGGTACAGGTTACTATTAGCTTAAATTAGGGTTACCTGCCTGGGTGAGGACAAAGGACTGAGAGAGGGGGCTGGTCAGAAAGGCTTTCTGCAGGAGCATGTAATAAGCTGAAATGTGAAAAGTCACAGGGGCATCTTTAGTTGTGTGAAGTTGGGTATGAAAAACATTCCTCGAGAAATAAGTCAGACAGAAAAAGTTAAGAACCGTATGATTTCACTGATGTGGCATATAAAACTGAAAGCAACTAATGAACAAACAAGACAAACAAAAACTCATAGACACGGACAGCAGCATGGTGGTTATCAGAGAGAGCGGGTGGGTGGGCTGGGTAGTAAAGGGTGTACAGGGGGTCAAATATATGGAGATGGAAGAAGATTTGACTTTGGCTGGTGGGCACACAATGCAATGTACAAATGATGTATCATAGAACTGTACACTTGAAAACTGTATAATTTCATTAACCCAATAAATTTAATTTTAAAAATACTTTAAAACCATTCCTTGAAGAATAAACAGTGTGCAGAAGGTGTGTTTAAGGGACCTCAGGAAGGTCACTGTGACTGGGAAGAGTGGAGTCAGGGAGAAGTAGGGAACAAGTCGACACTGTAGCTGAAGGGAATGTCCCACGTTATGTAGGTCAAAAGGTCAGCACAGGTCAAAGACTGTTCTGTTGAAGACTGATTGACTAGAAGAGTAATATTTTAATGGACAGATGTAGAGGCACAGTATATTTTGAGGAGATAATTGAGTTTTAAAGTTTGAGGTGCTGATGCTACAGTTATATGCACTGTTGATGACTCGAAATATGGGAGTGAAGTTGACTGAAATGGATAAGGAAGGAAGGAGCAGATTTTGGAACACTCTGCATAAAATTGGTAGTTGAAATAGCAAGAAGGGAAGATAGAAAAAGGAAAATAACAAGAAGATACTTGGTAAGGGAAGATACTCATTTCCCTCTTCTTTTTCTGAGAAGTTGCCCACTCATCTTTGTAAATCACAGTTCAAATATCACATTCAGTTTTAAAAAAAAAATGTTTTATTGAGTTTTAGAGCGGAAGGTAGAGGGATAAAGAGATAGAAACATCGATGAGAGAGGAACTTCATCGATTGGCTGCCTCCTGCATGGGCCCTACTGGAGATTGTGCCTGCAACCTGGGCATATGCTCTGACCTGGAATCAATCTCTTGGTTCATGGGTTGATGCTCAGCCACTGAGCCACACCAGCCAGGGTCACATTCAGTTTTGCTAGGATTTTGATGGATCCATAAAGGGATGGGAGATTGGAACAGAGGCTCTGGAGGAGAAGAAACTGCCAAAGTATTAAGGAAATGCCACGGTAGTACAATATATCCTCTCAACTAGCAGAGGATAAGCCTCCCAGAGGACTGCCGTGTTGTTGACAGTGACGTCCCTTACCTGACTGTCCCTTGCTGTGTGCCAGGTACAACAGTTTACCCCTGGGGGAATATGAACTTGGCTTTTGTTCTCTGCGTGGAATGGTTGAGTACATTATTCTCCTAGAATTTCCTTTCCAGCACAGGGCCCATTAAACACTGTACCCTTAGTTAACAGCGGACTTTGTGTGGCAGTCATTATGCCAAATGGTTTAGGAGGGTCCAGGTAAATGAAGACAGTTACCAAGAGCCTTAAGAATGACGCTCTTGAGCAAAATTATGATCTGTATGTATATATCGATTGCAAACAGCCACATCCATATTTTTTTCTTTCTTTTGTCATTGGGGAATAAGAAGTGAAGGGATGCAGTTATGAGATTAAGATCACCATCATCAGAGCATTGAGTAACATGAATAATTGATATAATCCAGCAGCCTTGTTTCTTAGATATATTATTGTTGTTCATAATATGTAAGAGCAGTCATTTTGAAATGGTTCAGTTACAGTACCCGTTATGGCCAGCAGATGCCTGCAAACACCATAAAATCATTTTGACCAGATTGTTTTAAAGACCAAACTGCTGTTCTTCGAAGCTATATATGTAATGCTGGTCTAGTATGATTGCTTGTATTTCATTCTTTGCCTTTTAATTCTAGATGTAGAGACTATTGAAGACATTTTACTTGAAAGGAACATTTAATATTTTCTATTCTGGGAGTATTAAGTGTCTGTTAGGATATCTACTATTTGTATGTCATTTAAACAGTGTAGATGAAACCGTGAAAGAGAAGCACTTGTAAATGTTGTGCCATTCTTCCCCCCCCCCCAATAAGATCAAAAGAATTTTAATGTCTTCCTTTGTGTATCTTTTTCTCTAACCAATATAGGAGAAGTATTCAAAAGGAATAATTCCCCTTTCTGCTATATCTACAGTACGAGTTCAAGGAGACAACAAATTTGAGGTTGTTACAACACAAAGAACTTTTGTTTTTAGAGTAGAAAAAGAAGGTAAGATTATTTCTTTGTCCCTATGAAAACACTCGCAGATGTTCAAGAAATCTTTAAATATGTTACTTTTAAATAATTTACATTTTATGTTAATTTTTTGAATGCCATAAGCAAGTTGACAAGTATTTATTCACTATTCTTGCATGCAGCTAATACTTAGTGAGGATCTACTAAGGGTCAAGGACTCTTCTAAATTCTGAGTATACAGCAATGAAAAAAAGGAGACAAACATCTCTGCTCTTATGGGTAATAATGCAAAGTAATTATTTAATATGCAAAAATCCGCTTTTCTTGCCATCCAAGGTTGGTTTTACAGCAGGCTTTAATTGAACACACAGACACACTGGTTCTAACATGGGATTTTGCAGAATCTTTTCTTTTTCTTGAATATTTTCACCTGCATCAGCTGCTACAGGTCACTTGATGGTGAAAATTGATGTAAAGGTGGTTTGGGGATATAATCTAAACCTTTAAACCTTCTCTAACTTTCTGGTTGGGAGAGAGGGAGCTAGAGCCAGGGGAATTAAGATTTTCTGTTGAGTATTTTGATTGACTACCAATAGCATCATTACTATAAACACCACTACTTTTAAATAATATAGGTAAGGTTCTATTCATTAATTAAATAGGATTTTAACTTATTTTAAAGCCCACTTTTAGGATAGATTATAACTCAACTAGATTTTTAAAAGTACTTTTACTTGTTGTTACTTAGTTATTTGAATAATGGTGATATGGAAAACTTACTCATTTTCACAATAGTTTCATGATATATGTAGGTATTATAATTATTCCATTTTACACATATGAGCATTCACTTCTTATAAACTACAACAATATTAACTGTTACGGAGCAATATTTATTTATTTTTAAACTGCTAGATTCCTAGAACATGCGCTTGGGCATGGCGCATAGAAAACATTCCATAAATATTATTTATTTCTCGAAAGCTTCCTATATTGCTTGGGATAGTCAGTAAATGAGTAAGTCCCAGCCGCTGTTTATATTGGAGCAGCTTTTGTCCAACGGTGACTCACTTACCACTTGAGAGAGCAACTTAGTGGTTTCTAATGGTATGACAAAAACAAACAAACAAAAAAAAAAAACACCAAAACAAAACAAAATACCAAACAAACATAAAAAAGAGTAAGAAATACCAAAGTACATCGCTTCTGGTGCCTCCTAAATAACTTACTGTGAAACATACCGATGCATACATTGCACACCTGTAATGTGAAAGTGTCTCTTACTTGCTGTTAGACAAACGTTGAGTGCTTTCTCAGGGGCTGACACAACATGTCCAGGTGCCTACGTGTGGCTCTCGGCCTGTTTCCGTGCACACAGTCTTGTTAGATCCCAACCGTCATTCACTGACATCTCCTCTCGCAGCTGTCTGTGCCTCAGTGGCAGTGCGGAGCTGTTGCAGCACAGCCTGAATGGCCAGGAGAGCCTGAGATCCTTACTGTCGGCCCCTTTACAGGAAGAAAGCTCGCCAACCCCTGTCCTGTCCTGGAGCACTCTATATAGACCTGCTGCTTATGTGAGGAGCCACTTTTTGTGATTCGTTGCCTAAAATTCAGAAAGTTATCCACAGTTGTGATACTCGATATGGAGCTTGTCTCTGAAATCATGGTTTTCTCTGAGGCTATTTCTTCAAACACATGGCGTCGCTCCTCGTGGCTGGCTCTCACGGCGATCTTTCCTTCTGCTTTGGTTTCCAGGGCCCCGAAGGTGACTGCCTGTGTCTTTGAAGTGCTTATCACCTTCCCCTTGGCCTGTCAGAGTGAATTCCACATTTGCCACGTGGCCTGCATTTTAAGATAGACATGCCAAGTAAAGTTTCCACATTGTTTAGCCATATTTACTTGCTGCCGTTAAAGGTTAAACAGGCACACTTTCTTTAAGTGGAATTTGTCAACCCACACATTTAAAAGTTACGTGTTTATAGTGGACCCTTGAGTTCGTCTGTGATACATGGTTCATCTTTGTGATAGGAACTTAGTATAACAATTCCGTTAACTTTGTTATAAATTATTTGTTAAATAAGTTTAGGTCTTTTATTTTTGAAAGCGTGAAAATACTGCTTTAGTGAAAGTGGAGACTCTATTCACATAGAATTACTGAAGGTAATTTTCAAGTTATTTCCATTGAAAGTCACTTTTACAGAGTAACAAGTCATGCTTTTAAAGGTAAGTGGATGTAGCCGGTCACAGTGGCTCAGTGGTTGAGCATCGACTTATGAACCAGGAGGTCATGGTTCGATTCCTGATCAGGGCATATGCCTGGGTTGTGGGCCCGAGGGGGAGGGTGTGCAGGAGGCAGCCGATCACTGATTTTCTCTCATCATTGATGTTTCTATTCTCTCTCCCTCTCCATTCCTCTCTGAAATCAATAAACATATATTAAAAAAATAAAATAAGGGTAAGTGGATGTAGCGATGTGTGTTGTGTGTGTGTGTGTGTACGTGTACATATACATAGATGCTATATGAGTGTCTATATCTTTAGTATGGAACCTTCAACAAGATACTAAATATGTTTCATTAAGTGTTGTTTTTCTTCCATGTATACAAATGATTACTTTTTATTTTTTTGGGAACTGAGAAATCAATCAAATGAAATATGGTTTATGAAAGACTTGACTTAATGAATTTTAAGCCAAATTAAACTTTGCTTCCATCTATCCATCATATAAGACCAACATTTAGAACAAAAAGAGGAAATGGTTTCCTCTCCTAACAGAGATGTATTCTTCATTTTGGGCAGGAAGGTTCTGAGTGACCTACATACAGCAGCTCCCCGTCTCCCCTGCAACCAGTGTCACTCCTTCCACACTGCTGCGTAGCCCCCTGCTAAGACAGGGTTACAATTTGGCATCTTTTCCCCACACATTTTCAAAGGCTCATTTCCCCCCGGTTGCCTCGTGCAATACTGTCATTCTCTTAGTTGAAATAATAACATTTTAAAAATGCTCTTCCTCATATAGAAAATGTAGCCTGATTCCTTTTGTCCTCAAGCAGAGCCATGGGCACTGGTCATAGAAGCTAAGGATCTCTTCATTTAGTCTGTATCCCCTTGGCACCTGTGGACACATGCAGATGTGTTACTGCACACATTCAGAAAGCAGGTGATGTTTGAGTGCACGGTTCTCAGCGTTAAAGCGGGCCTTGAGAATTCCGCAGGGTCCTTCCCTTCCCAGGCCACTTGCAGCACCGGCTCTCAGCTGCAGGTCCCGTGTTCCTATCCATCTTCGCCCGTTCTGGACTCCTGGGGGACAGGAATGTCATTCTCCCAGCCATGTTTCTAGAGTCTAGAAATCTAGACCAGGGGTCCTCAAACTTTTTAAACAGGGGGCCAGTTCACTGTCCCTCAGACCGTTGGAGGGCTGGACTATAGTTTAAAAAAAAAACTATGAACAAATTCCTATTCACACTGCACCTATCTTATTTTGAAGTAAAAAAACAAAACAGCAAAAACACCCGCATGTGGCCCGCGGGCCGTAGTTTGAGGACGCCTGATCTAGACTGTGCCACACAGCCCTCCAGTGGCCACTGCAATACCGCAAGGCTTCCCTCCCCTCGCCCCCCGTCTTCTTTTCTTTTTAAAGAACACTTGGGCTAAAAAACATCAATTCCCCTTAGTTGTTTTGGGCAAGCAGACTTACCTGTTTTGAAATCGCCCATGTTTCAGAAGCAAGGCATGGAACATTTACTCCCTGGAGGGAGAGCTGGGCGATGAACAGTTCTCTGTTGCATCCTGTGATAGGCTTTTCATGATATAGTCGGCCACATACCGTGAGTCATTTTCCTGTCTTTTTCTCTCTCCTATATCACATCCAGTCCATCAGCAAATCTTATCAGTTTGAGTCTGGAACTATGTCTGTATTCAGGCCAATACTCAAGAGCTCTGCCACTTCCACTCTACTAGTAGTACAAGCCACCACGTGTGTCTGGATCGTTGTAGGAACCGCCCTTGATTGGCGACAGTCATAGTCTCACTACAGCTGTCAGAGCAGTCCCTCAACAAGAAGGTCAGGTCATGGCAGTGCACTCCAGGTGGTCTGCGTCTTTCCATCTCCCTGAGAGGAAAGCCCTCAGGATGCCCCAAAGCCCCACGTGGGTGGTCCTGGTCCCTCTGTCCTTACCTCCTGTGCTCTCCTTAACTGGCCAGTCCTGCTGTTGCTTTGGGGTCTTAACACTTGCTGCTTTTTTGTGTGTTTTTTGTTTTTTATTCCAGAAGGCTCCTCCTGCAGCCTTCCTCCTGACATGATCCATGACTCCCACTTCCTTTCGGCTTTTGCTCCACCATCACCTTCCTAGGCCTTTTCTATTAGTCTCTACAAAATAGCACTTCTCTGTATCCCTCATCTCATTCTTTATTTTATCCAATTGCACTCCTCACTGTGTAACAGGCTTTTCTGTGTTTTATCGCCTTCCTTTTTGCACAGAGTGTGGTGAACTCCAGCAGAGCGAGGCCATAATCCGTCTTGTTCCGTCTTCCATTCCTGGTGTTCAGAATAGGTCTTGGACGGTAGTGGGCACTCAGTAAATATTTGTATGAATGATTGGTTATTGATTTCAAGAACAAGCCCGGTGTGCAATACTTCCTTCCCTAAAATTGATCATGGGTTACTTTGAGGGATTTAAAAAAACAGTGTTATCATATCAGATTATATCAAAAGTAAGGATCCATTTAAACTTGGTTAGATTCTGTTATTAATCTGTCACACAGCCCTTCCATAGTAATGCCTAGTGTAATATATCCTTTGTTGCTAATATTTATGCCTACTACTAAATCCAGTAGTCTGGAGAATATTAAGTCTCTGCTGTTGAATTTTTTAAAAATTTCCTTTTTTTGAGGAGTATACCACAGTTGGCATTCCTGAACACCTCAAGAACTAATTTGAGGTTTGAGGGAATTCCTGTTATCTTTTACTTACATTCCAGCATAATTTCAAGAACGTGGCAATTTGTTTTGTTTCCGCTACTCTCCCCCTGCCCCCTTTTTTTTCTTTCTCCCATCTGAAATATTCTACTTTGAGCAGGGTCATATCTAGGTCAGAGCATATTCTCAGAAGGAATGGTGCATAGACACTCAATAAATACTTGTTATTGGAAAGAATAGAAGTACCTTGGTGTGAAGAGCCGGCAAAAGCTAGCATAGCATCTAACTTTGCCCAAGACACTTTGCCCAAAGGAAAAAAATCATTATTTGTTTTGGAATATTGTGACTTACCAAGCATATTTACCATGTCTAAGGAAGCACACATCATATAGCCACATACCAAGTGCAATTTGTAATCCATTTTGTTGTGTTTGAATTGTCTGCGTCATTGTTTATCTCTATTGGTGTAGGTTATTAGAATAAACTGAATGTTACTATTAATTCCTAGTCTTCTTCCTGATTCCTTCCTATTAGTAGATGAGGCCTTTAGGAGCGAGGTAATTCTTATAGGCTGTAAGGGAACCATTTGTTGAGATGCAGCCATAATTTGTTTCAGTTCAACAGGTGCAATTGCCTGTTTCAAATTATTTCCAGACACTGAGACCTATGCTCATAGTAATCCAGAAGCCACAACATAAAATTATAACCAACATTTCAAACTCAGTGACTTAGGTGGATGAACACAACCAAACTTTTATACTATTAGCAGGGATATCGTGTGTGAAACTAATGATCACGAGGAATAACCAAGTTAAATGGAAGGTCTGTTGTCATAACTGAAAATATAATAATTATTATGCAATCCGGATCTGTTTATGTGGATGTAAAATGTGGCATAGCTGCTGCCTGTTGACATTGACCTAGTTACTGGAAGGTTTCACGTCTTTTAGTTTATAATAATGCTGGGGAAATTCAGTAAATATTTTGTCCTGATATATAGGAACAAGCACTGGGATTATGTAACACCTGCCATACACATTGTTGAATGAGTGTTTAATAAATATTTTGGCTTTGGTCATTAAAGACACAGCTAACTGTTTTTAGTCATCTTGAAGATGGGCAAGAAGGAAGATAATTTTAAAATTAAGACTTATTATGAAATAACTGATTTTAGTAGTTTCCAAGGTGAGCAAATACAAAGATAATTAGAATTAAGGGTTCTGTTATGAAATAACTTTGGACTCATGTTTTAATGTCAGCAAGTCTAATATGGAAACTATGTAATAACTCAATTTACAATGGAGTTATTCTGGCAAAACCTGTCCTGGAAGTCTCTGAGATATTGCCCAATTTCCCAAAATTTTTTCCTACCTGGAATTCTGTTTTGCCTTGATAGCCATCTCTCACTCCTTTTTTTTGCTAACCAATTTTCCAGTCTCATAGATACAGTTGTAATTCAAGGTTTGTCCATTTCTTCTTCTTTTATATTAAACATTTATCCACATCCCTGTGTCTGTCTGCTCTGGTATAAATTGCATTCATTTGCATGTTGCTCTCAGTCTTCCTAGAAGCTCATGGACACTGAGAACCTGAGGAAGTCTGTTAATAAAGTGGAATTTTCAACTCATGACACCAAGGCACCTGTTATTCTGAGTAACTTAATTTTTGTGAACACCTGTCAAATATATTCAAAGCCTCAGCTACTTTTTACTCCTTTTAATGTCTTAACTCTTTGTGTGTTATTTTGTTTCCAGTTTCATTGAACTTTTAAGTCTCTCTTGTCTTATTCCTGAATCTCCAAGCTTCCTTTTGGTCTACCTATCATCATCCTCATCATGCCCCTTCCTTGTTAAGAATCCTGAATTTCCTTTGCCTCTGTAATAAAGACAAAATTTCTTGCATAGACACTGGAGAGAATCTATAGCCCATTATTTCCTTGTGTGTTTAAAAATTATAAATATGTTCATCTATAAGTTGGTCCTTGAGTAGATATTGGTTTGTTTTGCCTTTTTTCTTGTGTTTTCCTCTGCTTAGAGTTATATTCTGCTCTTCTCTCTCCTATCCCAAACCTGATTTGTCTTTTCAATTGCTCTTCATTCTCAAGACCTACCACAAACCCCCTTCTTTTCATAGTGCCAGCAACAATTATGTGACAGTGAAAACATTTGATTCTCTTAATTTTAACACTAACTTGCTGTATGACCTTCAGCAAATCACTTACCTTCATTAAATTGACATTTATTATTTGAAACTATTTGATTGATATTTATAGTACTAGAGGCCCGGTGCACGAAATTCCTGCATGGGCCAGCAGTCAGGGCTCATTGGGGCCTTCCTTGAGGCTGCTAGCCGGGGCCTTCCTTGAGGCTGCCAGCCGGGCCTTCCTTCGTTCTGCGCCGCCCCCTGGTGGTCAGTGCACGTCATAGCGAGCGATCAAACTCCCAGTCTCCCAGTCGAAATCCTGAGGGGACACTTTCCATATTAGCCTTTTATATATGTAGATTTTGTGTTTCATTATGTGTTTATATCTAACTTGCCTTATAGCTTTGGTTGCTCTTTGGGGAGTAGATCAAATTCTTGTGCCTATAACAGTGTGTTGCACATAGATGAAGGTCACTTAGCTTTTGTGGAAAAAGTGAGAAACCCAAATTTCAATTTACCAAATGTGAGAAAGAAATGGGTGAGTGAATATCAGGCAACATACTCTTTAGAAGCCTACATTCTCAGTGACAGAAAGTACTAATTTTCTGGGCATTTGAGTAACTTCATTGCCCAGACAATATGTTAACTCTTTGGTCACATTATGACTTTCTTCTATTAAAAGAAAAAAAATCAATCTCACAAATTATCTAAATTGTGCTTCTTAAAAATGAACATGGATATAGGTCACCTGGGAACCTTGTTAGAAGGAAGATTAGGTTTTTTTTTTTTTTTTTTTTTTTTTTTTTTTTTTTAATATATTTTATTGAGTCTTTACAGAGAGGAAGGGAGGGGGACAGAGAGCTAGAAACATCGATGAGAGAGAATCATCGACCAGCTGCCTCCTGCACACCCCCCACCGGGGATGCGCCCGCAACCAATGTACATGCCCTTGACCGGAATCGAACCTGGGACCCCTCAGTCCGCAGGCCGACGCTCTATCCACTGAGCCAAACCGGTTTCGGCTAATTTTTTTTTTAATAAATATATTTTTATTGATTTCAGAGAGGAAGGGAGAGGGAGAGAGAGATAGAAAAATCAGTGGTGAGAGAGAATCATTGATCGGCTGCCTCCTGCCTGCTCCCACACTGGGGATCGAGCCTGCAACCTGGGCATGTGCCCTGACTGGGAATTGAACCATGACCTCCTGGTTTATAGGTCAAGGCTCAACCACTGAGCCATGCCAGCCAGGGTAAAAGGAAGATTCTTATTCATCATGTCTGGGGGCGTGACTAAGAGTGTGCATTTCTGATATGCTCCAAGGCGGAGCCAGTGTCACTGGATACAGGACAACTGAGTAGTGTGTGTTATTTGCTTTTCCTTACAGAATTGAGTATTGGCCCTGCCTGCAACAGCATGCACAGTGTACTGGTGGGAAAGAATCTTTGCATTATCTGTTGTAGAGAGAGTAGGTTCCCTGTTCCTATGTGTGTATAATGTATGTAAGTATGGATACATGTATTTTGTTCCCATCTTTATTTTCAGAGGAGAGAAATGACTGGGTCAGCATACTACTAAATGCACTGAAATCACAGACCCCCTCCTCGCAGTCTCAAGCAGTTGCTGCGCCTGAGAAATGTGGATATCTTGAATTGAGAGGGTATAAAGCCAAAATTTTTACTGTGTTAAGTGGAAACAGCGTGTGGCTCTGCAAAAACGAACAGGTAAGCTGTGTTACAGCAATTGCAAATTGCAGTCCCTGCTTACATTAGCTGCTGTGCTCTGTTGGGCTCATTAGTGTTTTTACTTACAGTCCTGCTTATGCCTTGAGTATTCCACTAAATATAACAAAGTTGTTTTGTTGAATTTTCTCAGTTCATTCAGCAGCAAAAAATGTCATCTATATTAGAGTTGAGACTAGACACCACCTTTCTAAGGGACTGAGGAATAGAATCATTGAAAATAATGTTTAAAAAGTATTCCTTAGCGGAAGTAACATTATAAAACTACATGAGAAAGTAATGAAGAACAAATTACACATTACAGCTGTTGATGAAATAGGCACCTGTTGTGTTTCTTTTGTTTTTGTGACAAAATTATAGAGTAAAGCACGTATTTTCTTGAGTTTACAGCATTTTGGCATTTGTTTTGAGCAGATACGTTGCTAGCAGAGGAAATAATTTACTAGAGACAAGTGATTGATATACACGCATTCACACATATGCACATAAATACACACATATCACATATATGTAAATAAAATAGGCTTAACTTGTTATTGAATTTGGTTAATATGGAAAAACTCAATAGAAAATTTCAGTGTTATGAGAGACTGATGTTAAAATAAAGTTTTAATAAATTTCATTAACTTCATTTGATTCTGTAGGCTTCTCTTTCTCTAACATATCTTGTTTATAATATGTATAAGAACATTCCTTACCCCTTTTTGGGAATTAATTCTTACCATATTTTCCGGCATATAAGACGACTGGGCATATAGAAGATTTTCCTGGGTTAAAAAGTCGGCTTATATGCCAGAAAATATGGTAATCTTTCAGCTTGGAATATATTAAATGCTTAGTAATTATTTGTGGAATTAAACGGTGTGTTTTGGATAGCTGATCTAAAATGAACTCATTGTATGATACAGTATAATGAGTTACGATATTGTGAACTATGAATGCTGACTATTTTCATAACAAAAATAGTGAAATAAACTCAAAACAAATAGTTTCAAAAAACATTAACCCTAGATCTTTATCCAAGGCATCCTCTGGAACTTCAGTGCGAACTTACTCATTACATTTTTTGGGATAAGATTTCTTAGCCAATTAACTGTGGACAGCATCGATTGAACACTGTTGGCATATTAATAACTTGGGTAGTTAGCCTATTTCTCAAGAATAGTGATGTGCAGCTTAATAACGTGTATGAACTCAATATGAACATTTTCCGTTTGTGAAGTAAGATGATTAAAACTTTTCTTATTGGAATGGTGGTTGAAAATGCATAATTTGCATATATCAGTATGGAAGTTTCTTTGTTAAATGAGTTCCACAAAATAATTGAGGTATTCATCTTTAGTTGCATGACCTGATGGGCTTCAAATTATTAGTTTAATTGCTTACATTCGTTAGAATGTCTGAGTTTGTTATTCTCTAGAAGTAAAGTATAATGCTTTTAAGGTTTTACTAATATTTTCTGATTAGCAAGAAATATCTGAAATTTTTGCTTTAACATTAGTATTTGAGTATAAAAAAGGATAATGATGACTACCATTTGTTGAGTACCAACTACTGTGCTAATTAATTTATAAACATTCCCTTTAATTTTACCCACAAATACAGGAGGAAGATATTCTTATTCATGTTTTATAGCTGAGGAAAATGAGGATTAAGTAACTTGTTGAGGATTTCAGTTCATTATGCAGAGTTTAATTTAAAACCAGAACGTTGTAACTCTAAGTCTAGCTTCTTAGCCGCTAGAGCAAACTATCTTTTTAAACTGTATGTTGAAAAGAAAATTTGTGGCCTGTGACCTTTTAGAAATAGACGGAGATTCTTTCCTTGAATAATTTAGTTGCCTGGAAGGTTCACAGTGTGCATTCAATAAGCATTATACCATGCCAGGCACTCGAAAAATGATGTGCTGACTGGAGGACACAAGTCTTCCAGGAGGAAAAGTCAGAGAAGAGCAGTGTCCATGATAGATGGTGAGCGCAGTGCTCTGTCAGGCTTGTGTAGGAGTTACAGGGAGGTGCAGAAATGGGCATCTGATGAAGTCTGAGAATTAGAACACTTCCTTGTACACAAATAACAAGTATATTCTCCGTAAAATTAAAGCATTAATACTGGACCCCTCCTCATCTTTTGAGAAATAAACCTCTTTTTAAAAAAAAAAAATGTTTTTTATTGATTTTAGAGAGAGATTAAGGGAGAGGGAGAGAGAGATAGAAACATCAATGAGAGAGAAACACTGATTGGCTGCCTCCTGCAGGGATTGAGCCCACACCCTTGGCATGTGCCCTGACCCCGGAATCGAACTGGTGACTTCTTGGTGCATGGAGCGATGCTCAACCAACTGAGCTACACTGGCAGGACAATAAACCTATTTTTGATGGATGTAAATTTCAAGTCCTTTTTAATGCATTAACATATGTGTATGTTACACACACACACACATAGACACACACCCTTGCAAAGTGCATATTATTGTTTGTATGTGTGCTCTTAAAAAATTATATCAGATTCATCATGTTGTATGGAGCCAGGTCTTAAGGGACTTAGTCTAAAGAACTAGTTGGCTAAAGACTGGCTGGATAAATTAAGGATGGCCCTCTATGTTTAGGCCCTGACATACTCTTCCAATTGTATTTATTTTTACATCCTAGGGCATGCCATTCCCCCAGAGGAAAGTTGCCCATTGGTTTGCTCACATGGTTTAGCAATTGTGTGAAGAATTTGGGTGACATGCTAAATAAGGAGTCTTTCTTCTGAATGGGCAGGGCTTTAAGCTAGTGTTTTAGGAAAAGTACTAAAAGGTAATAAAATAGTTTGATGTAACTTCTAAAAGTTTTATACACACACTACACAAAGTAATCTTGTGGTTTTTTAAAAAGATGATGGGAAAAAATCTCATCAGAAAAATGTAAAGGGTGTTTGATTTGAACCTCTGTATCTTAATTTGTATTGGCTCTCATTCAGTTCTATGTATCAAAGCTTAATTATTTTCATTTAAAAAAATTTAAGACTGAATTTATTGCCCACATATCTTACAGTTTGATTAGAATAAAAAAAATAGAGAACATTGACTTACACCACCCTCACATGAACAGTTTTCACTTTCCTTTTCTCTGTTTGTACATCGTCTTCCTGATTTACTTTGGAGGTGACTAGAGAGAGTGAACAGAGGATAGAGGTGGGAGGGTGGCTGTGCAGCATCTGTGGAAGGGCTGTTACAAGAGAAGCTTGGGAGCGCATTTAGAACAAAGAAGACTGGACTGCGCAGTGCCAGTTCGGGGTTTTCATTCTTGATCTGCTGTTAACTGGCGCAGGTAATTAAGTTAATCTCCTTAGATTTAAATGGCATCCTGTGAAGAAGAGAGAGAGATTACTGTCTCCAAGGCCATTATTAAAATTCAGCTATCTGAACTCATTAGACACATTGACTTAGGATTTCTGGAGGTGGTGTGTTGGAATCTGTATTAGTAGAAAGCATCCTAGGTGAGCCAGTCACAGGTGATCCGAGACCACACCCAGTAAAACACTGCTCTAAGCCCTCTCTTCTACAGAACTAGAAGCATCCATATTAAGTGAACAAGATATTTCTGGAGTTGGAAAATGTGTACAAACAGCCTTCCAGAACTTTGAGTGGTTCTTTAGTTCATCATTCATTAACTTGAGGTTGCTAAACTTCTTTTTGTGATTGTTGCATTTGTAAGCATATCATTTTCTTGATTGGACATTTTGAAATGTGCAACATTTAAGTGGAAAGTTGCCAGAATCATTGTTAGTGGTAATAATATTTTTTTTTAATTTTGAAGAACTGTTGCTAATAAGTTATACATGGTTCTAAACTATAGCTACTAGGTTGTTTTGTGTGTGTGTTGTTTTTTGTTGCTAAAAATGTCAATAATTATATATAAATTTTCATTTTTCAGCTTAAAATCCTATTATTATTTTCTTCACATAGACTTCTATTAACAGGAGAATGCTCTATTGGGGAAATTAAAACTCCATTTGCAAAGTCAGCATAAAAGAAAGTGTTTGAAAAACAATTTGAAACTGTTATATCCCATATGTTCCTGTAACTCTGTGTATATCTGGAAATTTACTCTAATTTTGTTGATTATTGCTAATCTTTTCTAAAGCTGTTTCTCTACTTCTAATAGGTGTCCCTAAGATTCCATGTGAAGCATCCCTACAAATATATTTTTAGTAATTATTTCACTTTTTCTGGATCTGTCCCTTCTACTGAATCAAGAACTTGTATTAAATGGAAATTTCTCTCTCTCTCTCTCCCTGTCATTGACTTCACACCTAGAGGAAGGAATAGGGAGAGAGAGAGAAACATCTATGTGAGAGCGAAACATTGAACAGTTGCCTCCTGTATGTGCCTCAACTGGGGATCAAACCTGAAACCTGGGTATGTGCCCTGACTGGGAATCAAATCTGAGACCCTTCAGTGCCCTGGAAGATGCTCCAACCGAGCCAAACCACCTGGGCAAAATTTCTTCTCTTTTAAGAGAAGTGGCATTATAATAGCAAGGGGGATGCCAGTCTTCACATTCTCTTAGATGGTTCACTGACAAGTCTAAACTCTGTGGAATCAGCACGGATTTTTCTTTTCCTCAGATGAACAGTTCCAACATTTACTTTTTCCATCTTTTTCTTTCCCTTTCAATACTTAGCAGATTGTAAGAACTGAAACTTGAAGTAGATCTTGGCTAAGTAGGAGAAATGCCTTTAGGGAATGTTAGTTGTTCGTTTTTTTCCAGATAGGCTGTAAAAAGTAGAAAAGAACCACAAGGAGATACCAAAACATTTGTTAGTAAGATAGCAAAGTAGAAACTGATACTAAAATTATTTTTAAAGTTACTTTTCATTAAAATTGATATACAATATCATATTATTTTCAGGTGTATAGCATAGAAAGTCCTCATTTATATACCTTACTATGTGATCACTATAAGAAGTCTAGTAACCATCTGTCACCTTTAGTTATTACAATATTATTTACTATATTCCCTATGCTGTACCTTATATCCTTGTGATTTATTTTTTAACTGGAAGTTTTGTGCTTCTTAATCCCCATCCCCTTTTCCACCCATTTCCTTCCCTCTGTCAAGCATCAGTTTGTTCTTTGTATCTATGAGTTTGTTTCTGTTTTTTGTTTTGTTTTGTTTGTTTTTCTTTTAGGTTCCACATATAAGTGAAATCATATTTGTCTTTTTCTGTTCAAATTGTTCTACTCTCTAGGTCAATTCATGTTGTCATGAATGGCAAGATTTCATTTTTTTAAAGCTGAATAATATTCCACTGTACACATGCACCACTTCTTTATCCATTCATCTGTTGATGGACACCTATGTTGCTTCCATATCTTGACTTTTGTAAACAGTGCTGCAGTGCACATAGGGATGCACATATCTTTTTGAATTATTGTTTTCATTTTCTTCAGATACACACCCAGCAGTAGAATTGCTGGGTCGAATAGTAGTTCTATTTTTAATTTATTTTGGAATCTCCATACTGTTTTCCGTAGTATAAAATGATTTCTATTTACTCATTTGCAAAACACTATGGTGCTATCATCACAGAAATTAAATATCAACCCGTTAAATATTTAGCACCATCTCACGGCACCACTCTCCAAAGTGTTTAATTTTTGCAAATTTCGTTCTGTTTCTTGTCTTGGCTTACGTTTTATGTGCCTCTAATATAGTATAACTAGAGGCCCAGTGCACAAAATTTGTGCATGGGGGGGACGCGTGTCCCTCAGCCCAGCCTTCACCCTCTCCAATCTGGGACCCCTTGAGGGATGTCCAACCACCCGGTGGGATCGGGCCTAAATGGGCGGTCGGACATCCCTCTCACAATCCAGGACTGCTGGCTCCCAACTGCTCACCTGCCTCTGCCTGATTGCCCCTAACCGCTTCTGCCTGCCAGCCTGATCACCCCCTTACCACTCCCCTGCCAGCCTGATCGACGCCTGACTGCTCCCCGGCCGGCCCGATTCCCCTAACTGTCCTCCCCTATTAGCCTGGTCACCCCTAACTGCCCTCCAATGCCAATCTGGTCGACCCTAACTGTCCTCCCCTGAAGGCCTGCTCGCCTCCAACGCTCTCCCCTGCTGGCCTGGTGCCCCCAACTTCCCTCCCTTGCAGGCTTGGGTCCCCCCGCAACTGTCCTCCCCTGCAGGCCTGGACCCCCCCAACTGCCCTCCACTGCAGGCCTGGTTCCCCCCCCAACTGCCCTCCCCTGCAGGCCTGGTCCCCCCACAACTGTCCTCCCCTGCTGGCCTGGTATCCCCCAACTGCCCTCCTCTGCTGGCGCAGTCACCCCTAACTACCCTCCCTCCTGGCCTGATCGCCCACAACTGCCCTCCCCTGCAGGCCTGGGTCCCCCCAACTGTCCTCCACTGCAGGCCTGGACCCCCCCCAACTGCCCTCCACTGCAGGCCTGGTTCCCCCTCCCCAATTGCCCTCCCCTGCAGTCCTGCTGCCCCCCAACTGCCCTCCCCTGCTGACCTGGTCACTTCTAACTGCCCTCACTGCTGGCCTGATCGCCCATAACTGCCCTCCTCTGCTTGCCTGGTCACCTCTAACTGCCCACAACTGCCCTCCCCTGCAGGCCATCTTGTGGCGGCCATCTTGTGTCCACATGGGGGAAGCCATCTTTGACCACATGGGGGCAGCCATCTTGTGTCTTGGAGTGACAGTCAATTTGCATATTACTCCTTTATTAGATAGGATTATGATAGTTTTTCTCTATTGTTACTTCATCTTTGTATAAAATGAGTTGTGTGATTGCGTTTGTGTAGGTTATACTACAGTTCACTCTGCTTCTGTATTTATTCATCTATTTTACAAATTTTTATTGGGCACCTTCTCATTTTTGGGGACTGCTCTAGGCACTAGGGGTCCAGTGGGAACCCAAAATATCCCTCCTGTTTATTACGTTGTGATAAGTCAATAAGATTTCTGGAGCCTTTTGTATATAATCTTTGCCTTTTTGATTACTTTTTGGCAAGAATATTCATGACCTTTTTCTAAAGAATTGTTTATATTTAAAATGTTCTTAGCCATGTGAATAGGTATCAGTTTCATTTTAACCTTAAAAGTGTTATGTTATTTTCATATTCCCCAACTAATTGAATAAGTATTTGCTTTATTTACTGCTGTGTCCTCAGGAGTTTCACGCAGGTAACAAACAGTTAGCAAACATTTCGTAGAATGAACTTGTTGAATTAATGGTCATTTACAGCTGTTTTCTTGATGAGAGAGTTTATCTTTTAAAATATTTTTCTTTTAAAAATTTTCTCTATGAATTGTCTTTGTATTTTCTTTACTTATTTATTGGGATTTTGTCTTCTCTTAGAATTTCTTTAAACTCCTCATATAATATTAGTCTTCATTTTCTACAACTGCTTTTCTGAGCTACTGCGTACTTTTCATTCTTCAGTTATTTGTTGTATAGAAATTTTGTTTATGTGATTAAATTATTTTTGTATTAGTTCAAAGCCTATAGATTTTCTTTATTCTGGAAAAATAATTGTTTTTATAAATTTATTAATCTTGAAATAATATGGATGTTGAATGGAATTTCTGCCCATGAATGTAAGACAAAATTAAGATATTGGGCTCTGGTTTCCATTTGTTATGTCGTTGTGAAAGCCAATCTGCCATCTTTTTCTAATGAGTATTTTTGAATATCATGTTAATATTAGTGGGATCATAACAGCCAGATGTCTTGCTTGGTGGGTTTGCGTATCCATTTAGTGATAATTGTGGCATTGAGGTTTTAACTACATAAATTTACTTGATTAAACATTCTCAAATCAGGGTATAAAAAGAGGCTCTTTCCCCCCAGTCCCCCAGCATAATGTTCCCTGGTGTCTGGCGTGGGCCTGAAACTCTGATAGAATTTAAATAGACCTCATAGGGCTACGGGTTGTGTGGTGGAGAAAGAAGCAGCAGGAAGTAGGTGGTGGCCTCCGATTCTCTGGGTTCTGTATCTGGCCAAACTGTGCATCTGGTGTTTCCCAGGAAGCCTGGTGCCAATGTCATACAATGCCACATCTGTTTTCAACAAATGTCTAAGCATTACGTTCTTAAATGCCTGGCATGGAGACCTGGCATCCAGTATTTCTCAAAATAGGCTTTGAGATTACAGCGTATTTGGGGTTAATAGACTCTTCTTTATTTTTTCTACTTAGGAATCAAACTTTTATTTTGCAGTCTTCACTATATAGTTTTAAAATGTAGTTTCAAACAGATTTTGTTGTTTCAAATCTGTACAAATAACCCAGTATCTCGGTTAATACTTAACCATTAATTCTAATCTGGATGTTTAATATGGAGTCATTGGTGTGACTACTTTCAGTCATTCTAAATAAAATGGAAATGTTTTTATTGAAGACAAATTCTGGCTTTAGAACCCTCAAATGCAAGTATTGTCTGGATATATTAGACCCTCAATTTTATATTCATCAATTTTTATAATAATGCATATATGGTAGATATTGCTGTATTTTCAAAAATGAGAACATTGAGGTCTAGATAAACTAAATGACTCACCAGCAGCTAGTCGTACAGCGAGTGAGTGGCTCAGCCAGGGTTGTCCCCGAGGCCTGACCCCAGTGCCTCCTGGTCATCACCACTTTTGCAGTCATCCAGGCCTGCACTGCCAACCACGGCCGTTGCTACAGCTGTCCCGGTGGGGGATTCGTGCTTTCTGAGATTCCGCATTCTCTGACAGCAAATTAAATGTAAAATATCGCTTACTCCACAATCTGTGTTTAGCTTTATGTTTTCTAGATTAATATTCTAGGCATTTCATTTTTATGGTAGTGTGTGTGTGTGTGTGTGTGTGTGTGTGTGTGTGTGTGTGTGTTTTCAGTCCAGTTTATGGCATTTTAAGGGTTGGAAGTTTGGCTAGTTCCTGACTTGTGTCTATTTTTCAAAATGAGAATAGTGCTGAAATCAGATTGCAGTTAGTGGGTAATTTATTTTAAATTTTCTTGAACATCTAACATTCACATTCCATCACATTTGAAAAATCTACACATGCTTATTATTTTTATGCATGTATTCTCTGATAATTAGCTTTTTAACAGGTAATATCTTCAGTTGGCTTAAGCAGGTAGAAAATAACACTTGCTCACCAGAACTGTGTAGCACCTACTGCGTAGCAGGTGTTTATTCTTCTAAGCATTTTTAATGGTATGAATTTAATGCTCCCCACAGTGATGCAATAGCTACTACTGTTATCTCCATTTTACAAATGAGTGGACTTCATGAAGCAAGAGAGGTATCGCGTATCAAGCTGGTCTGGGTTTTGTCATTTGTCCAGTCAAGTGTCACTGCCTCTGGAAAGCCTCCTATGAACACAGTTCCTCTCTGGGCTGGATTCGGTGCTTCCCCTACCGGCATCTACGCACTTTTCTTCCAGTGCCTTTTGCAGTTCCCTCTCATTCTCGCCTTAGACCGAATCTTCTCCAAGGCGGGCAGCCTGTCTTAGGCTTTGGGGCTGACCCAGGACATAGCACACTTTTGGGCACTTGCTAAGTACTTCATACACGCTGTTTTGCCAGGACACATTTTCCCATTTTAAAAAAAGGGTATATCTGCTCTGCCTTCTTCACCGAATTCTTCAAGAAAGCGAATGAGGGTTCACGGCTGTCTGTCAGCTTCAGAGCATTGCACAAATAGCTACGCAGGCGACAGTGGAGTGCTCTGCCTGTGCTCAGGGAAGACTGATGCTTTCAAGCCTCTAGGTATTAATTAGCACAGGGGTTGGCACCCAGGACAAACGGGTTCTTGATAAAACCCAATGTGCCACTGAGTTCTGACCAGCCTCTTTTCACCACTCGTCCTAATGATTTCAAATGATTTTTGTGTGATTTGATCTTGTGCTTTTTTGGCTTTACAGAAAGAAAAGTGTTTATATCCTGATATGTAAATATTGCAGACTCATACTGTCTTGATTTCCACCACTGATCCCGCTCTCTAATTCAGTGTTTCTCAGTATTGGCGGCATGTGAGAATCACAGGCTTGTAGTTTTGCTTTGCTTTTTAAAATTATTATTTTTAAAATATATTTTTAAATTGATTTTAGAGAAGAAGGGAGTGGGAGAGAGAGAGAGAAACATCAGTGATGAGGGAGAATCATTGATCGGCTGCTGCCTGCACGCCCCACACTAGGAATCAAGCCTGCAACCCAGGCATGTGCCCTGACCAGGAATCGAACCGTGACCTCCTGGTTCATTGGTTAACGCTCAACCACTGAGCCACACCAGTCTGAAATTTTCTTTGTTTTTTAATGGAAGACTCTTAGACTCTGCTTTCCGACTCATGGGATCAGAATCTCAGGTGGAAGGGACACATCGACACGGTTAACTTCGATGAGCATCAAGGAATGAGATCTATTCTAAATATGTTCTAAATACTGTCTCAAAAGATGGCTTAATGTCACCACAGATACTTTTAATAAGAAACGCAGTTGTTTCTTATTTAATAGCTCTTAAGAGCACTGACATTTATCTTGTTCCCCTGCGGTACATTTCACAGTCCATTTGTGCTGGCGAGTTCAGTGGGTCCTCTAATTACTCCAAGCCATGTGGCCGTAGCAAGCGGCTGACAAATGGGTTGTAATTTTAGCGTTGCCGATCCTCACGTATTTTGTTTTTAACAGAACTTTCAGCGTTGTGAGTAGACCTCTCATGACTTGCTTGTAGAGAGGAAGGGCATCTATCCAGGCGGGAGCCTTGAAGAGGCCCATCCGTTTCCGTAAAGGTTGTCAGTCTTCCCATCTGCTGGTCTGATGGCTGAGTGTGCACTCTGCCCTTAGTAACCCGTGGTGCCTGCAGGCCAGACCCCCCCCGTCAGAAAACACAACCGGCAGCGATCTGATAGCCAGCTCTTGTCCAATGCTTCATTACTCACAACTGCTGGGAGGACATGCAGTTCAACAGTTTTATTCTGGAGTTATCCCTGTATCAAGCTGAGCCATCAGAAACCCTTTTCAAAAATACCTTCTCTTCTTACTACCCCTACTTTACTTCATTTTTAAAAGAGAGCTGCGTTTCCAGTCCATGCATTGGGGGTTTCTCGAACAGTTGCATTATCCAGCCGGTCCCATGCTATGATAATTGAGGATTTGCTTTTAATTTAATTAGTAAGTATAACACTGAAACAATGTGCTGAAACATTGATATGGAGCATGTTGGAAAAGTTTGATTCCCTTTCTTCTGTCTATATAGGTCACGTTAAACACTGATTTTTGTTAAGTGGGTTTACTGTACGAGGTAGAAGTATACCACATTCTTCTAATTATTTTACAACGCTTGGCATATCTCTACATCTTCTATATTATCAACTTAATTTTTAGCTTGTTTCTCCTAGCAAAAGGAGCCATTTGTTCTTTCATCAGAAAAAGAAAAGTTTTTTAATTGATGATTTATTGTATGAGTCATTTTCTTATCCTAACTAAAAACTTTTAAATTAAAAAACATAAGCCAAAGAACTTATATGCATATATCCATAACCCATGGACAGACAATAGTGGGGTGAAGGCCACGGGAGGGGGCGTGAGAAGGGTGGAGGGGGTCCATGGGGGGAAAAAGGGGAAATCTGTAATACTTTCAACAAGACAAATTTAAAAAATATATAAAATGAGACTTTCTGCAATTTGTAATGGAAAGTCTGGATACCTTTGCAAGTGCGGGGAAGATCTCTTATTTTATTTCACTTATTTTATGTCAGGAATGCATTAGTATCAAACTCCTGAAGGACAGCTCAGTTGTAGGGATTTATTTGTTTTAACAAATCTCCTGGCGTAGGCAGTGGAGAGCGGAGGCCACCAGGGAACGGGGTTCTTTCTGTTTGTTCACTCACTCTGACACCTCAGAGTCCAGGAATCTGTCCTCGGGCTCAGGCTAAAGTGGCTTCTGTGCATCCGGATGTTATTTCCCAGGAAGATGGAAAGGCAAGCCTTTCCCTCCATCTTCCTGCCCCAAGCCAGGAATTATTTATATTTTATTGACTAGAACTATGAGATATGGCCCTTCCCACCTGCAAGCAAAATGGGAAAATAGTGCTTTTAGTTTTGACCTGTGTCGCAGGAGAGACAAAGGGAAGAAGGCCGATGCATTGTTACTTGCACAGTCTCTGCCGGCAGTGCCCTTATCGGAGGTGGGCCGGTGTTTTCTGCAGTCTGCCTTTGTGATGGCTCCTTTTCCCAGCCATAATTTAGCTTAGGAATTCAAATCACAGCCATTCTGCATCTGTTCACATAGATTCTTTCTTTTCTTGAGGTACAGATTAATTATATTTTTAACGTGTTGAGCTTATTTATTTGATAAATCAAATTCCCAAGCCCTTCTGACTAGACAATATATTGTAACCCTTAATGTTTTGAAAATGCAGACTCTGTAGCTTTTTGAGCAATTTCTAATCTTGGTGAGACAAACCAAACATAGTGGCTGTAGGTGTTGAACAAAAGGCAGTTTTCAAACCAAAATAGCAATGGAAGAGCTTCTTCAGAATCTGACTGAAGAAAGAGGAATGTAATAAAATATTGGAAATGAGATAAAATTGTAAAATACCCTGAGTGGCCAGATTATTATGATCTCTGAACGCATAATAATCTGGCCACTCAGTATGTATGTATGTATGTATACATACACACACACACACACATACACACACACACATATACACACACATACATACACACATATATATGTTAGAGGCCCGGTGCATGGATGGGGTCCGGCCAGCCTGGCCAGGGGGAGGGGACATGGGGACATGGGTGGTTGGCCAGCCTGCCTGCTGGTCGAACTCCTGGTCGAGGGGACAATTTGCATATTAGCCTTATATTATATAGGATATACACTGAGTGGCCAGATTATTATGCATTCAGGGATCATAATAATCTGGCCACTCAGGGTAAGTAACGCATACGTTTGAGAGTAAATGAGAAGCAATGTGACAGGACAGAGGTGACATACAGTAGCACAGAGGAAGAGCAAAGAGATGGCTTGGGTTTCAGCCTCTTTCCACCACGGACAACTGCACTTTCCATGGAACCATCTTTCTGTGCCTTGACCTCCCCTTCTTTTTATATAAATAGTAACTATAGCAGCCTCACAGTGTCTTTGGCTCCCCCACCTAGGAAACTGCTGGGCACTTGGTAATAAAGCCAGGTGTGTGTAGCTCAAACATCTATGTTCTACTCAACTTGTGTTTCATGTGAAAGAAACCCGTACTTGCCTAATAGCCAGTTGTCAGGCTTAGAAGGGATCTTGTTATCATGTATTGAAAGTGACTACCTAAAATAAGACTATTCAATGCATTTTTTTATGAATTGTTTAATTCCATTCATATGTGTGTAGTCCAGTTTAGTAAGATGTATTGGGTTTTCGAGAATGTAATTGTACTTTTGAAATTCATATTTTTGTTTTATCATTTTTTTAAATATTTTTCTTCAAACTAGGATTTTAAGGGTGGACTTGGTATTACCATAATCCCGATGAACGTAGCCAATGTAAAGCAAGTGGACCGGACTATGAAACAATCTTTTGAAATAATCACGCCCTATAAGAGTTTTAGGTAAGCTGTACTTAAACATTTTGTGTCTGTACTACTGCAGGACAGCTTTGGGGAGCCACTTTTACATTGCTAGTGGCAATTTTATTTCTTGTAGGACACTTAGTAAAACAATGTTTTTACTTTGCATTCTGTTTAATTTCTTAGCCAGTCTTTGTAAACACCTTTGAAAGTGATTTGAATAATCACAAGACCTGCAGATACTAATTTCATGAAATTTGAGTTGTTTCTTTTCTTAAAACATCTTTGTCTTAGTGGACTTAGTACGTTCATTTTTGTTATCGACAAATATATGAAAACTTACTTCACATTTTGAAGGAATAAAGTAAAAAGGGAATATTACGTTGTCTTTAGGCTGTGTTGTTGTTTACCTTCTTTTAGCCTAATCAAGTATAGTCCCTCCTTTAAGATCAACCCCTAATTATAAATGTTCTGTAATGATTTCCTAAAAGGAGCTCCAGTTTAAAATGATGCTGACTTTAATGGATCTCCTGGCATTTGCTGATTAAATATTTTAGTGCTTTGTTATTTATCTTGTATTATGGTATTCTAGTAATTGTTCATTATCACAGTGAAACTCAATATATGTTCTTCATATGTGTCAGAATACTCTATAATGACTCCCGAGCTTTAGTACACAGAAGAAGCCTAAGTCGGTATCTGCTGAGTTCAGCCACATTAATTCATTTGTCACAAATAATCAACATACCACAGGGTAATATAAAGGTCAGAGGCAATTGTCAAAGTTCTTTAAGGACTAACAATTACTTATCAATTTCAAAAATACAAGTCTAGTACTCCGTTTATCTGTCAAAATATGTCTGCTGGCTCCAATTTTAGTAACTATCAAAAGATGTAAGGAATAATAAGCTTTATTTTCACATATGCAGACTCATGCTTCAACTGAAAATGTAGACATTGACTGAGCTGTTTTTACTCACAACATGCTGACACCAAATCTATGGGGTTTTCCTCATACCAATCAATTCTCCAACTCTCTGGACACCAATCAGGTGTTCTCCAATTCAGTTCTACTCTGCCATACCAGAATGAGCATCAGACCCCACAGGCTTATGGCTCAGTCCTACAAGGCTGTCCTCCAGATACCAGTTGCAAGTATTGGGTCCCTGGGTACCCACACTTCTGTGCACATTGACTATAAAATGGGGTTCCCCTGACTCCTTTTCCCCCAGGTTTGATAAACTGCTAGCATTGTTCACAGAACTTAGGGAAACAGTTTAATTACTATTACCAGTTTATTATAAGAAATACAACCCTGGAAAGGCCAGATGGGCGAGCTGCATAGGGCAGGGCACAAGGGATTAGTGGTACAGAGCTTCTATGCCCTCTCTGGATGTACCACCCTCCTCAGAACCTTGTTGTTTAGGGGTTTTTATGGAGATTTCATTCCAAAGGTGTGACTGATCAAATCTTTGGCCACTGGTGATTAACACAATTGCTAGTCCCTCCTCCTTCCCAGAGGTCAAGGGGTGGGGCTGGTTGAAAGTTCCAGCTTGAATCAAATGTTGGTATTTCTGGTGTCCAGCTCCAGTCTAGACTCCCAGCCACAAGTTATCATATTAGCATATATAAGACACGTTTATCATTGCAATGGTTTTAGAGCTATGTAGCAGTAAAGATCAAATATCTATTTTCCATTGAACCATATTGGCTGTGACCAATCTCTATATAGAAAGAGAAATCACTAAGAAATGTATAACTATTATAGTGATGATGGCATCATAAAGAACTTCAACAAAAATCCACGCAGGCCACTCAGTTTTCTTCCTGATTGTGTAAAATATGCTAGTAATCTATATTTTCATTGTATTTCAAACCATTTTCTTCTTCAGAACAGAAAATGGTAATGCGAAGCATTGTTCTGTGGGTCATTGACTGAGTATGGCACATTTCTGGGCACATGATAGGTACTCGGTAAATGTTTCTTAAAGGAGTTTAAGAAACTGATGTTTAATGTTTTTATTCTTTCACTGAGGCACCCAATAGACACTAAGATTTAGAATAAATCAAAACATGGCTAAAAATGAGTTAGAATTCTGTTGAATAGTAATCACTAAAAACTTTTGATTTCTCAGTTTCTTAAAGCCATCTGTACATTCTTTAAATGACATAAGAATCTATTTTTAGTACTAAAAAATTTAAAATTTCTGGTGGGTAGTTTGGTAGTTTAGTTTCAGACTACCCTGGCATTCTTTCTTGGGGAAATAATCCTATAAATCTGAAACGCTGACAGTCTCTCGATTATTATATAACCACTACTTAGGAAACAGGGCCTCTCATTTAATCTCTTGACATAACAAGGCAATTTTTATATCCTGGTCAGAAAAATATATGTGTTAATTTTGCTTCAAGATATATAAAGGAAGTCATAAGCAGTGTGAAAAATTAAAGAAAAAAATAGATTTCTAAATTAGATAATTAACAGAAGAGGCTATCCAACTGCCTGTAAGGCATATTTTTTCAGCTGCTGTTTAACGTGTGAGTGAAATGAACATGCAAACTGGACATACCGCTTAATTGGCCTTTACCAGGGAGATCAATAATGCAGAAACGCTAATTGTTTCAGCTTTGTAGCCGAGTCTGAAAAGGAGAAACAAGAGTGGATTGAAGCTGTGCAGCAATCGATAGCAGAAACTCTCTCTGATTATGAAGTAGCTGAGAAGATTTGGTTCAATGAGTCCAACAGGAGCTGTGCAGATTGCAAAGCCCCGGATCCGGACTGGGCATCCATCAATCTCTGCGTCGTCATCTGCAAGAAGTGTGCAGGTAATTAGTGAGAAGTTATGCTCATCACTGTCTGGTGGCAGAGTGGCACTGGATGCTCTTTATTGTCATATGTAATGTATCCCAGCTAATGGTTGTGGAAAATAAAAACAGAGGAAGCTTATTACATTTAAATCAATTTTAGAAATGCGATTCTGAATTTCTCTTATGCATGGCTTAGGTATCAAAATTGATTTTTAAGCATGTAATCATTTTTTGTGCCTGCTGGCCCATGTATGGATTGTAAAAAGACAGCGCCGGCATTTTTAGATTTTAGGTTGAATGTGTTTCAGAACACACGCTGAACGCCTTGCTCTTTGTATGGTTTGTCCTTTTTCCTTCGGTTGTATTTTATAAATCCTATTTTTCACATCAACGTTGTTCAGAGCTCTAAACTTGGTATACCAGGTCCGGTACCTCTTCTAGTGAGGGTTTTTATACAGAAGCGTTTTCCAAGTGTAGTGAAATTTATGAAAGCAACCGGTGCCATGACTGGTTTTCCTGTTGTAGCCTTACACCTTACAGACTGCTAGCTCATTGCATTGGGAGCTCACACAGTGTCCAAGTGAATGCAGGCAGTGGACCCCAGCTTAGGGGTGAAGTCATGGAGATCTTGGAGGAAGTTAGCCCCAACCCAAGCTTGACTGCATCTTTTTTGCTCTACCAGGTACTGTGCTGGGCCTAGGAATTAAAAAGATGTAGAAGGCATGGAATTGCCTGCAGCAGCATATCAATAGTGATTTTATAATAGAGGAGGATAAGGGCGAGAGTAGAGTACAGGTTTCATTGAGTGACAAGGAGGAGAAGCACCTAAGTCAGCTGGAGCCAAGACAAGAACAGTTGCTTTAAACCCTTAATACTCTCAGTGCTACCACATTTCTCATCACCACAGGATAGATTTCCCAAACAGCTAATTAAACAACATCAATAGCAGCAACAAAGAGCATCCATTAATCCTCCTCCACTTTGCATATGTTCCTTTCCAGTCTCAGGAAGACATAGCCTTTGTGTTGTCCAAGGCTGTTCTTTCTACCTATGCTCCCTTTCTTTCCTTTCTTCCCACTCTCTACGGAGCTCTTCAACTATGGCTCCTTCTGTTTCACTATATAAACCAGCCTTAGTCTGTCCTGTTAACACAGCCTTCTGAAAAAGTAACCACTCCCTCCTGTGTATAAATCTTTGTCCCTTTTTTCTTTAATAGACAAATGCTTTGAAGAGTGGTCATCTGCATGGGTTTTCTTCATTTCCTTAACTTGCTAGTTTTTCTTTAACATCTCTAATCAGTCTTCTTTTCTCTCTATTCCAGTAAAAATATTCTCTCCCCACATTTACCAATGTATTCTACCTCTCCATGTCTGTGTGGTCAGTTCCAGTCTTTATTGTCTTCTGCGATATTTAACAATCTGACGCTTTATGACTTCCCATCCTCCCTCAACTTCCAGGAGACCATTTCCTCGTTGTGTGCTCTTTCTACTCCGTCATCCTTTCTCGGGCTATTTTTCCTCTGCCTGCTCCTGAAGTAGGTGTGTTCCCTGGGGTTGCATGCTCTGCTGTCTTCCACTGGATGTTCCTGAGGGGTGATTTTTATCATTGGAATTCGGCACTCATTTTTATGCCGATGACTCTGTTGGAAACCACACTCTTATACAGGCGTCCTCAAACTACCGCCCGCGGGCCACATGCGGGTGTTTTTGCCATTTTGTTTTTTTTTTTACTTCAAAATAAGATATGTACAGTGTGCATAGGAATTTGTTCATAGTTTTTTTTTTTTAAACTATAGTCCGGCCCTCCAACGGTCTGAGGGACAGTGAACTGGCCCCCTGTTTAAAAAGTTTGAGGAACCCTGCATATTTACATACTAGAACCTCTTCTTAGGTTTGCCCAAGATCCCTCAAAAATAACATATTAAAAATGGAGCTCTCATTGATGGCCAGCTCATTACATAAAACTGCACTTCCTCCTATATTCCAAATCCTGGTCGAAACAGTCATGCCCACCTACCGTAAAGCTTAAAATTCCAGAGATCCTCCTGACCCTTCCCCTTTCCTCGAAGGCCACCGGGTCCCATCATTTTCATCTTTGCAGTATTTCTAAATCTGCCCTCCACTTTATTTCTCTTTCTGTTGCCTTAATGCAGATTCTGTCCTTTTTTGTCTAGGCTACTCTGTCCAATTCTCCCTATTTGGTTATCCGTTTGATCCCAGTTGCTTTTAGGTATTCTTTATAAATGCAAACCTGTGCAAATTCCTGCCCTGGGAGTTCTAGGGCTTTGTGTTCTGAGTAGTTTCCATCTCAAAGACCAGAGGAAAGGAACCTTTTTAAGGTAGAGAGAGGAACTCTTTCATGTTTTAAGGAAGAAGGTTCTTAAGATCAAAGGTGATGTCTTGTGTACCTTTTCCCTTCTCAGGAGCTTAGACAGTAAAGCATCTGAATATGCCTGGGTGCCCAGTAATGACTGAATGTTGATTTATACAGCAGAATTGAACTGATAATAATAGAATGCTGGGCTGTTACTCTCTACCATGCATTCAATAGTAGAATGAAGAATCCACTGAAGCCCGCTGGAGTGGCTAAGTGGTTGAGTGTAGGCCTTTGAACCAGGAGATCACGGTTCAATTCCTGGTCAGGGTACATGTCTTGGGTTGTGGGCTTGATCGCTAGTGTGGGGTGTGTGGGAGGCAGCGATGGGTGATTCTCTCTCATCATCGATGTTTCTATCTTTCTTCCTTTCCCTTCATCTCTGAAATTAATAGAAATATATATTTTTAAAAAATCCATTGAAGACTAAGTACCCATTTATTAGAGTTGTAGCTAGTTTTTTGAAGAGTAAAGGGATATCTGTTTTCACATACATGTAATTTACACAGACCCATTATAAAATATTTTCAGTGACCTACTATTTCTAGTTAATTACCAAGCGATGCAAAAATTAGATATGTATGCATATACATACATACATGCATGCACACACATGTACACACATGCACATACACATCCATACACACCTTTAAGAGTATAGTTTTATGCCAGTACAGGATGGTGATGAAGGTGATTACTGTTAACTTCACTGTGGTTGGTTATGATTTCTGTATAAACACCATCACTACTCCTGGGTAGAAATAGACATCAGTGTATTTTCAGTTGAAAAAGATATAAACACACACATCCATGCACACATAACACTGTTTTAAAAAGGTAAATACATTTGCATATGAATTAAAATAGAATGCAACTGTTGTGTTTTTTTTTTTTTACTTTAGGACAACATAGATCTTTAGGACCAAAAGATTCCAAGGTTAGAAGTCTAAAGATGGATGCAAGCATTTGGAGTAATGAACTCATCGAGGTAAGTCCGTTCTTACTGTGGTGGTGGTGGTGGTGGTGAGCAGAGGTCTGGGAGGAGAGATGCCAGTTAGGAGGTTACATTAGGAACTCCTTGATCAGCTTCTTACCACATTAGAGAAATGGCTTATTGTTTTATCTCAATTATTTGATAGTAGCAACTTTCTACTTTAACTTTCATAATGCTTCCTAAGTGAGATAGTTGTTTTAAAAATAAAGAAGAACAAGGATCTTTAATTGTAATAACTATTTTTAAGGGCTTGGCAGCTCTTCCATTAAGCCAGAATTTACTTTCTTTTTAACCCAGCATGGATATAATATTAGAAAAGTGATGAAAACATTGGGCAAAATTTGCCATTCTTTATCTTGGCCATGCTGTGTCATTAACTGCCATTATGTCTAACTTGCTGTCTCCCAATTTCATTTTCTGCTTCGTTTCAGCACCACTCTCAGCCACGTTAGTCCACCTACTCAGCCATTTTAAATGAATCTGTCTCAATGTGAGCTTCAAAAAATAATCATGCTTTGGCTGCAATTTGTGTGGCTTGCAATTTCCTTCCTCGCTAATCTTTTACTGTTATTAAGAGCAGCTAGACTGTATTTAAAATAGAAATCGTGTCTGCTTTCACACTCCATCTTCCTGAAAAAGTTGGATCTTTCTTGTATTTTTGCATATTTTATACTAAGTTATGCTTTCATTTATCATGTGAGTCAGTTTTCTGCAGATTTAAGTAATATTTTAGGAACTGATATGTCTTATAATTTTTTGATAATTCAGCTTTTTATTGTCATTGGAAACAAAAGAGCAAATGACTTTTGGGCTGGTAACCTTCAAAAAGATGAAGAATTACACATGGACGCGCCAGTAGAAAAGAGAAAAACCTTCATTACTCAGAAGTACAAAGAAGGGAGATTCAGAAAAACCCTTTTGGCATCTCTCACCAAGGAAGAATTAAATAAGGTATCCAATAAAACTTAACGATAGACATGCATTTTAGTATCTTATTAAATGTGTGCCAAGGATTTTGGAAAGAAATAAAAATATTTTGCTATTTGATGAAATTATTGTTTTATCTCATTTTATTTCCTTTTGTGAGATTGTATCCATGGTTTCTCATTGTTTCTCTTAAAAGAGTTGTCATCAATGGCAGATAAACTCTCTGTCCACAAGATTTCAGGCATATCCGATTATTCTTAAACCCCTGACAACTTTCCCTATTTTAGGGACAGGACACGCTTCAGCTCATACTTTGCTAACTTGCTGTCACCAGAATTAACATTATTTACTTCATTTATTGTTACAAGCAATGCTTTGCATAGTGCTGTTGATTTGAACTGTCATTTGTTTTTGGCTGAGTGATTCCAGGTCTTTTGTGACCATTTTATGCTGCCCACTTGATCTTCACTCATTTAATGAGGTACACTTAGGTTGTTTCCATAGCTTGGCTATTGTGAAAAATAATGCTGCAATGAACATCAGAATGCAGATATCTTTTCAATATTCTGTTTTTATTTCCTTTGAATATATATACATATATATATTCAGAAGTGGGGTGGCTGTATCCTATGATAACTGTATTTTTCAGTCTATTGAGGAATACTTATGCTGTTTTCCAACATGGCTGAACTAAGTTGTATTCCCACCAGCAGTGCACAAGAGTTCCCTTTTCTCCACATCCTCATCAACACTTGTTATTTCTTGTCTTCTCCAACATAGCCATTCTGACAGGTGTGAGGTGATACCTCATTGTGGTTTTCGCTTACATTTCCCTGATGATTAGTGATGTTGAACATCTTTTCATGTACCTTTTGGCCATTTGGATGTCTTCTTTGGAAAAATGTCTAATTAGTTTCTATGTCCATTACTGAATCAGATTTTTAAAAATTGAGTTGTATGTGTTCTTTATATATTTTGGATTTTGGATAGTAACCATTTGGATAGATATGGTTTGCAAATACTTTATCCTATTCATTAGGTTGCCTTTTCATTTTGTTGATTGTTTTGCTGTGCAGAAGCTTTTAAGTTTGATGTAGTCCACTTGCTGATTTTTGCTTTTGTTGCTTGTACTTTTGGTGTCATATTCAAAAATCATTGCCAAGACCTGTGCCAAGAATATTACTGTATTACAATATCAGATTTTATTTTAAATTCTTTAGTACATTTTGAGTTCATTTTTTTAATCCTTACCCAAGGATATATATTTTTATTGATTTTGAGAGAGAGAGAGAGAGAGAGAGAGAGAGAGAGAGAGAGAGAGAGAGAGACCTGAGAGTGAAACATTGATTGGTTGCCTCCTGTATGCGCCCTGACTGGGAATTGAACCCACAACCTAGGTATGTGCTCTGACTTGGAATCGAACCCGCCACCCTTTTGGTGCATAAGATGACACTCCAAACCAACTGAGCCACTCAGCCAGGGCTTGAGTTAATTTATGTGAGTGGTATAAGATAGGGTCCAATTTCACTTTTCTGTATGTGGTTATCCAGTTTCCCAGCCTCATTTGTTGAAGAGAATATCCTTTCCCCATTGAGTGTTCTTGGTAAATAGATATTTATTGCATACTTAAAACTTGCTGGATTATCTTTTAGTGTCGGGGATACAATTTGTAGTAAAAAGTAGATGTGCTTATTTCATTCATGAGAGTGAACTTCAGTAGGAAAGACTGACCATAAACAAATGAACTTCAATAAGTAGGCCATAACAAATATAGTGTTGTGAAGGGTAAGACTAGGGTGATGAAAGAGACAACAAGAAGAAATACATATGATTACAGTGAAAAGCAGTCAGAGTGGAAGGGACATTAGCTGTTACATGTTCTAACACCCTCATTTTTCAGGTGTGAAAATACTAAGACCCAGAGAGTTTGGAGAAAGATCATCTAGATAATTAGTGCAAGGTTAAGAATTCAGGCTTCTTGATTCTGAAGTAAAGGAAATGCTGGAGGTCAGCTAGAGACCATGGTGGAAAAGAGAAGTACTTTTTAACTAGTAGACAGGAAGTGTGAATACATTCTGAGACTCCTTGGCTGCGCACTCTGAGCTGCCCACTGGGGTAGCTAATGAGCGATTATCCTGAGGTTGCAGTGTGGAGGGCAAGTTAATTAGTGATCTGTCCAGTTGCACCACGTCAGAGAGAAGGTAAATGGTGAGGCTGAAGTCAGATGGAATCAGGGTGCAAAATCAGAGGGCTTGGAAGAAAATGGGAAGCCAGTAAGGTGAGGAAGCAGGAAGAGAGGATGAGAAGAGATGTAAAGGGAGCTTATTAACATAGGTCAGTAATGTTTTATTGTGTCTGTTTATTGTTCCTGCTCCCCACATTACCTCTCCCCCAAAGGGAAAGATTCGGAATTTGAGCTCATCTTTCAAATTACCACAATACAACAATAATTGAAAGAATATACAGATCCCAATTAGGCTGGAAATTACATACATACATACATACATACATACATACACATACACATGCATACATACATTAATATGACAAAACATTCAGTGGATACTTCATTATTACATTTGAAACATTTAGAATTTTCCGAGCATCAGTCATTATCATAGTATGTTAAGTATAGAAAGTGTCTTCCAGAGCAAATATTCTGGATTAGCAGGTTTGGCACATCACAGCTACAAAACAATGAATTGAGACTTGGAGATCTTAGGTCATAATTTAAATTCATACAAAGCAGGCCTTCTGTGCCTATTGTTCAATTCAGGGCACACATATAATGATATTTCTTAGTTAAGAAGGAATACAAACTTCATATCGTACATGAACAGACTTTGATTCATTTTAATAGCTGGAATTGCATTTTCTTCCTTTAAGAGCTGTATTTTCTTTCCATGGCCAGGCTCTGTGTGCTGCTGTGGTGAAATCGGATGTTCTGGAAACAATGGCTTTGCTGTTCAGTGGAGCAGATGTCATGTGTGCCACCGGAGACCCCGTGCACAGCACCCCCTACCTGCTGGCCAAGAAGGCCGGGCAGAGTCTGCAGATGGAATTTCTCTACCACAACAAATTCTCAGGTTAGCCCCCATCCCTTCATCAGCCTGGTTTCTTCTGATGTGTCCCTAAATGGACAGAAGCAGAATCTGTTTCTTTCTCAAATGAGAAAAGCCATCAGAATGAAGAAAAATGTGAGTACCAAAAAGATGGAAGATGCGTAAGAGTACGTTTTATTTTAAGAAAAAGTTTAGGAAATCTTTTATGTTTCTCTAATCTTACAAATGGAAGATTAAAACAGTTAATCCTACATTATCATTTGCACCAAAATCAAATCCGATTTTCATATATGAATAATAAACACAACTTAAGTGCTTATTTTTGCAAGTTTTATGCAAAGTAAAATAAATATTTCTGTGTATTTATGCTGTGGTATATTTGCAGTAGTTTTTCTTCTAGCTCCAACCTCACCTACATATTCATAAGCCAAGGGAAAGTTGTTTACCTTTTAGATGTCAAATGTGTTATTTCTGTAATTTCTCTAGATTTTCCTCAACACGACGTTCATTTCGAAGGTGGATTAAGTCAGGAGTCCCCCCAGTGCACGTTCCTCTGTGACTTTCTGTATCAGGCTCCTTCTGCTGCTTCCAAACTCTCTGCCGAGAAGAAACTGCTGGAAGGTATCTTTCCTGCTCCTTTTAGACGTTACCTGATAAAACTGTCTTTCATTATCGGAACAATTAGGTTTACATTTTGATGTTTTTTCCCCTTAAGATATTAGATTTGATCTTGTAGTATAAAAATATGTGGGTTTTTTTTTTTTATGATTTATAAACGCTTCCAGGCACAGATAATATTTCATGAGCTGCAACAGGGATTTACCACTGGGTTGGGATGCTGAGGGAACTCTCAACAGAATTCACTGACGTATACCCTTAGGGCCAACCAATTCTGTTTCAGGATTTAAAGGTTATTCCAAAGAAACGTGAAACTCAGCCCCTTCCCATAAGGACAGACACCCTAACTGGGGAGATCATATAGGTAAATGTGAACACAGAGGAGTAAGTGACAAGTTTTCAGTGCTTATTTTATCAGCATACTAAGGGATATTAGGTGGTTCAGTTTGTTCTGGTGGTAACTGTGTGTGTGTGTGTGTGTGTGTGTGTGTGTGTGTGTGTGTGTGTGTGTAAAATAAAGCTTAAGCATGATTTCCAAATACTGATGGGAATTAATCTGATTTGGCAACCTATATTCTAGGTTTGGGAATTACCTGAGCCAGGGCCCTGTAGGCATTTATCCATCAGCTCCTTGTGTCAGGCGTGTGCTAGGCAGGCATTAGAAATACCAAAATGAAGCCCTGGCCGGTTCTGCTCAGTGGATAGAGCGTCGGCCTGCGGACCAAAAGGTCCCAGGTTCAATTCTGGTCAAGGGCATGTACCTTGGTTTTGGGCACATCCCCAGTAGCAGGTGTGCAGGAGGCAGCTCATCGATATTTCTCTCTCATCGATGTTTCTAACTCTCTATCCCTCTCCCTTACTTTCTGTAAAAAAATCAATAAAATACATTTTTAAAAAAGAAATACCAAAATGAAAAAGACACAGGCTTCATATGTGACAAATATTTGAACTAATTTTAGAAATATATCAGGAAACTATGAGATCTGTCTTCCTGGAACAAAGAGAACTTAAGAGATTAAGCTCCACAGGCCCACTGATGGTGGGCGTTCCGAGGCTCTGGAACCTGGCGTTAGTTCCCTGGGTGCTGTAATCCAGCTCTATTATTCCAGCAACGTGTTCATCTGGATTCTTGTGCACTTGAAGTGATTATTTCAGTGTAAATGCTTTATTTCCAAAAAAAGTATTTCCCTAAGCAGAATTCTATTGGGATTAACTGGACTTCATTAGATTTTTCTGAAAACAGTAGCAGCCTTTAGTAAGGCTTTAGGTATTTACATACATTAATTGTAACCCTCATGAAAACTCCGTAAGACAGTTGATATTATGCTGATCTGCACATGAAAAAATGGAGGAATTCAGCACGAAGCAGTGTTTTCCATCTGAGCTGTGTTATAATTGTTATTGTAGCACTTTGACCAGTGGCAGGGCATTTTTATCCTTTGAATTTAGATGTTTCTGCTTCTTTCAACAATTGGTTCCTAATGTCTTCCTTAACTCACCCTAACTCAATAATCAATGATGAATTTTACAGAGATTTTCTCATCTTCTCTTCCTCCTTACCAATGTTTAACCCTGAAATAGTCCAAAGTTGACTGATTGGAAAGAAGGAGACTGTATCTGAATGATCTGTGAATTGACTATAGCAGTTATCTATAATAATAAAAGCGTGATATGCTAATTAAACCGGGGAGCCGAATGACCTTCCGGACGTCCTTCTGGACGAAGCCGCCATGGAGGGGGCAGAGCCAGTTAGGGGCAATCAGGCAGGCAGAGGCAGCAGGCCGAGTGGTTAGGGGTGATGAGGCAGGCAGGCAGGCAGGCAAGCGGTTAGGAACCAGTGGTACCAGATTGCGGGATTGGGCCTAGACTGGCAGTTGGACATCTCCCAAGGGGTCCCAGATTGCGAGAGGGTGCAGGTCGGACTGAGGGACATCCTTCCCTCCCCCCCCTGTACGAATTTTGTGCACCAGGCCGCTAGTTAAGTAATAATTGAATAAAAAGGCAGTAAATGTACTTGCAAATAAGTTTACAACTTTTCTAGAATGTTTCCTCTAAATAGTAGGAGATCCTAGACATACTCGTCAAACTATTGTTGGAGGATGAAGTAGAAATTTGAAATAGAAGACTTTCTTCCTGAAGCTTTCCAATAAAGCATGAACACCCTACAGGATGAAAATAAGATTAGTTATTTTTTTTTTTAATATATTTTATTGATTTTTTACAGAAAGGAAGAGAGAGGGATAGAGAGTTAGAAACATCGATGAGAGAGAAACATCGATCAGCTGCCTCTTGCACACTCCCTACTGGGGATGTGCCCGCAACCAAGGTACATGCCCTTGACCAGAATCGAACCTGGGACCCTTGAGTCCGCAGGCTGACGCTCTATTCACTGAGCCAAACCGGTTTCGGCAGATTAGTTATTTTTGATAATTGTGGTTATACTATTTATAGACTTCCTTGAAGTATGGTTTGTTTTTTTTCTTAATCACTTGAGGACTGATGTTTTAAACTTTAACTAAATCATTGTTTCCTTTTTATCTTTTAAAAATTAACTATATATATATATTTTTTTTTGGTTAAAATTAGTCTTAAAAAATAGAAACTAATGCATTCTCTTAGCAATTTAATTAGGGATGTTTTATCATTTTGGAAAAATCTTTTAAATAATATGAAATTGAACTTTTATACTTTGGCTATGTAACACACAGAAATTATTTTATTGGATATAATCTCCTGGCAGGCTATTCTTTGATGGTCTTCATTTCTTCCATCCAATATTTCAGCAAGGTCTATTATTGCAAACTCAAAATGGGTTATGAATCAGTTGGCTACTCTCCATCTCCCCTCATAGTCTAGCCCTGGCACCATCATATCCTACCTGGGCTGTTACAGTCCCCCTATTTGTCTGCCAATACCTACTCTAGCTCCCTCCAAACCATTCTCCAAAAATCAGACTCAGTGATTATTAAAAATGTAAAGCAGATCATGTACTTCCATTGTTCAAGTACATTTAGCATCTTCCCATCACAGAATATATTCCTTCCTTTGCTGCATCATGCCTGGCCATACTGGTTTCCTGTCTGTTTCTACAATATGCCATGTTCTTTTCTGCCTTCCTTTGCAATTGCTGTTCACTCTACAAGGAGACCCCTCCCCATTTTGACTGCTTGTCCTCTTTCAGGGATCAATTCAGTGCCACCTACTCAGAGAGGCCACTTTGGCACTTTGCTTAAGTTTGTGCCCACAGCCAGCTCTTCCTTTTATAGTCTGCCACTTATTTCCATTGTGGCACTTAGCGCCTGAAGGTGATCCTCCTTCATTGATTTGTTTCTCTTTCCCTCTGGAGTGAAAGCCCAATGAAGCGTCAGCATTTTCTGGTTTACTTGGGATTATCAAATCTCTGGTGCCTAAAACTGTGTCAACACATAGTAATCATGCGATAACTACTTGTCCAATAAATGACCATTTCTCTAGTCACAGTACTACCAGTGTAGAAGTGTAAGTGACTTGTTAATATTTTGTTTTCCCCCTGTGTATAAAAATGTATAATTGCTGGCCAAAAAAAGCATATTTTGTTCAGAAAGAGCCTACTTAAGAATGAAGAAGGAAAAGTCAAACTACCAAGAAGCATAAAGTTCTAGTGTTTTTGTTTTTTCCTTTCTCGCTTTGCCCTCAAGATCCTGTAGTGGTGTTACTCCTATTGAGGGCCAGCTTTATGGAAAGATTAATTATTTGGAAAGATTTAGAGATTAAAGCGTGGTTGTCACCTTTGCCTCTGAATGGCAAGCACCTGGGCCGCACACTCCATCAGTGCTTGTCCTGAAGCCATGGGGCAAAATGATTAAAAACCAAGAAAAAGCCAGGGAATAAAGTACATGTGGTCCTTCAGAGAGTTACAGAGGCTTCAAACTGTCAGCTCAGGTTCTCAGGGTTTGAAGTTCTTCCAGCCTCTGGTTATGAAGACTGATCTGTATTTTTCTTTTCCTTTTCAATTTAGTGTTCATGGAAAGAAAGATGGATAGCTCGTGTTAAACCTAAGTACAGAGCTGAAGAATAGCATCCTGCCATTGTTTTTTGTGTTTTCCCCTCAACCGTATTTTTCCCTTTTAGCATCTTACTTTGATTTGTTGACACAGTGTTTGATTACTTTTTTTAAAATCCTCACCTGAGGATATTTTCCCACTGATTTCTAGAGAAAGAAAATGGAAGGGGCATTCTCTCTTTAGAGAGAGAGACACAGAGAGAGAGAAACATTGATGTGAGAGAGACTCATTGATGGGCTGTCTCCTGCATATGCCTGGACCAGGGCCGGAGTCTAGCCTGCAAATGAGGTACATGCCCTTTGACCGGAATTGAACCTGAGGCCCTTCAGTCTGTGGGCCAATGCTCTATCCACTGAGCCAAACTGGCCAGGGCCAGTGTTTGATTTTTAAAAATAAAGTCATTGATAGGGTTTACTACTAGAAACTATATCATTTATTTATATTTAATTTCATAGATTAGCATTGAGGATTTTTGATGATCTGTTAAGTGCATAGCTTGTGTAGTTTTTAAAAGTTTCTTCAAGCCCTAACCAGTTTGTCTCAGTGGATAGAGCGTCAGCCTGTGGACTGAAAGGTCCCAGGTTCGGTTCCAGTCAAGGGCATGTACCTTGGTTGCGAGCACATCCCCAGTGGGGTGTACAGGAGGCAGCTGATCGATGTTTCTCTCTCATCGATGCTTCTAACTCTCTATCTCTCTCCCTTGCTCTCTGTAAAAAAAAAAATCAATAAAATACATTTTAAAAAAAGTTTCTTCAAGGCTAAAACACATTTATTTAAAATGAAAAGGATACCTAGTGTGTATTCTTAGTTTTAGTAGAAGCTGAATATGATCAGGTTAGGAAATTCTTCATCAGGAAATAACTTATGCTTTCTACAAATAATAGTTTTACCTGAATTATCTCAGACTTATTGTGCATATAGGTATTAGAAGGTATGACCTCCACTCTACCCTAACACATTAAAAATGGGCATATGTGCTTCAGATGGGTAACAGGCTCAGAGAGGTAGTATGTGAAGTAGTTACGACCATAGCTTCATGAGCTGACCGCCTGGTTCTGCCTCCAGCCCTAATGCTAAGCCCTTGTGTGAACTGAGGAAAGTCAGTGGACTGCTTTGTGCCTGTCTTCAGGATACAAGGAAGGATGTTTGTCATAACAGGAATGACCTAATAGGGTTGTTCTAGGACTCAGTGAGTTAATGTACATAAAGTGTGTAGAAGAGTACATGGCACGTAAATGTGGTGATGAGGGGACCATGAGGAGGAGGAGGGGGAGGAGCAGAGGGGATGCTTCTAGTTTCCAATTGGCCCTTGAGTTTAGATATGTTCTTCTGGCTGTAGGTAACAGCCCAGGTATCAAACTATGGTATCCATATCACTCCACAGTCAAATTTCAATAGGTCACCTCTGGAGTCCTTTACCTGTGCTTGCGTACATTCTAGTAATGTTTGTCTTCCCTGGTCTAAACATTAAGATAGAATAGAAGGAGTGAACAGCCCCTCCAGTCAGTCCAACCACCGTACCCCATGGCCTCTTAACCATTAAACAGCTTACATTCTTAGGGTTGTTCATTGAGAGTGGCCCCTGTTTTGTTTCTGGTGGATATCTTCGAGTAACTGAATAATAGTAAGACTACTTCCGTAGCCAACAAGGTGTCATGGATGGTATCAACATTTCTCAAGGTCAGAGTCTGCAGACCATGTCCAAATTGGCCTACGCAGACCAATGCAATCCAGCATAATTTTGTTAAAGCTTTTCCTTCCCAAATGAATAGGAATGTCAAGATTTGCTATCCCAGCTTTGTTATTATAAATCCTCAAAGGTAATATCTCTGCCTCCCTGGTCTGACCTCTGGCTTGTTGTGATGATAATGCAATAGGACTAGATCTTCTTAAGCCCCTATTTCTAACTGGAAATGAGTTTGTACTCACCTTTTTAAAGAGCTCGGTCATTTGTTTCCCATTAGAATTTGCATAATTAGATTCCGCATTTACATTTATTTTATGCACCATGTATTTGGCACTTTTGTTTAAGACTGTCCAAGGGCTCCCACCTGTCTGCTGAGAAAGGCATGAACTCCTGAACACCTGTCATGTGAGGCTCCGGGGGCCTGGCCTCTGCCTTGAGCCTGCAATTTTGCTTCCCTTTCCCAATTTCACGGGTAACCTGAGTCTCTGGCCAAACCAGCTTTCAGCACTTTCCCCTTCCTGTGACTTTCTTCACGCTGTTTCCTCCCAGAATTATGGAATGACTGCAGTTCAGAACGCATTTTTTTGCTACTTTGAAAACATGCATTTTCAGTCATAAATGACTATTTCAAAAGCTGTGTTTTTCTATGAAATTTTTCTTTGCAGGCTGAGGGTGGCTTCCCTCCATGAATGATTCTCACCTGAAAGGGCCCACCTGATGGTTGTTATTCCAAACACAGCTCCCCTTAGATTGGATTACAAACTGCCTGAGGACTGGGTGGAATTCCTAAAATGTGCCAGTGATCAGCTGTGTACTGAATAAATGTACATTTTTGTGCTTTATTCTCTATGAATTTATTCTAGGCATCGGAGTACATTGTTTTGAAATCATTTCATAACTCCAATTGATAAATTCTTTAACTTTTGTTTTTCTTATATTTTAGAAATCTGCAATAAATATTCATTTAAACGTAATGCCTTTTGTGACTTCCATGTAAGTGTGCAGAGTAAATATACTCTGTGACTCAGAATTCGAGGCCCCGGAACAGTATATCAGGAATTGATTGGGTCTTGGTTAGCTTCTTTCCCAGGACCCATAAAGCAATTCTTGGTGCTGTCTTCTTCTGCCGGTTTTCTTAGGTTGGTTATGATTCAGCTTTTCATTTGGCTGTCAGTTTCTCAGAATTCAGAGACCCGACAGCTCTCAGAGGTCTACCTTTGGAGTGTTTCTCCTTGTGCCGGTGTTTGAGGCTAAACGCTTCATCTTATTTTTCTTTTTGTTCTACTTCTCAAAATACCTATGATAAAGGGAAATTTAAAGAATGACAATACCTATTTCTTTAACTTTTAATTTTAATCATTGTAACGTAATTTCAGACCTACAGAAAAGTTGCAAGTATAGTACAAAGAATTCCCATATAGCTTTCACCAGACATCGCAAATATTAGCATTTTACTCGTTATTCATGGGTATACATATTCTCAGAATTACTCAGAATTACTTGATGTCCCTTTAGTCCTAGTTTCCTCAGTCTGTATTTCTTCAAAATAAGGGCATTCCTCTGAAATATCCACAGTATGAAGATCAAAATTAGGAAATTTTCGGATCTACAGACAGATCCTCTCTATTACCTCATTATTATGAAGACCAACTGACATATTTTCAGCCCTTATTTTATTAGATCTCTTTGCTTTATTTAATAGCAGCAATCATTCCTTTTTTAAATACTCTACCCCTTTTCTTTTTTATACACTGTCTCTTCTCATTTGCTTCATTGCTTTCATGGACCCCTCTACATCTGTTAATATGTATATAATTATTAATATATACTTATATATAATATAATTTATATGTAATATACATATAATTATTATTTTTAATTAAAGTATAGTTGACAACTCCTTACAATTTTAATTTCCCTAAGATTGTCTCCTTGGTTACTTATATTTTCAAATAATACCTATATTCTATAGTCTTTCTAGTTATCAAGACCTTTGTTTGCTCCAAGATGCAAATCCATATGGTAATCACCTAATACATATCTCTACTTGGATTTCCAAGATATCTCTAATTCAGTGTTCTAAAAGGAAATTCATATTACATGCACTAAAACTATTTTCTTTTAAATAAAGGTAGATATCACTGTCTGTTTTGTAATCAAAGCTAAAGTAGCATCACCATTAATTAGTTCCCCCTACTGCATCCAATCAATATATGTTTATGTCTTTAGAACACATGCATGTACTCATTTCTCTCTCCCTCCTCACATTCTCTCTTTCTCTTTTCTTCTCCCTACTACACTCCCACTGGCCTGCTTTGGGCTGTTTTCATCTCGCAGTAGACTTCTGTCAACAGTATCCTAACTAGTTTTCCTGCCTCTGGCCTCACCTTCTCAAGTTCATTTTCACAGCGAGCAGAGTGTGTAAGACTCAAACCTAATGATAATCCTCTGCTGAAACATTTTAATGGCTCACCATCAACTACATATCAAAATTCAGCAGACTTCTGAAAAGTAATATTTTGAGCTTTGTGGGTCAGGTAGTCTGTGCCAGGACTCAGATCTGCCCCAGGAGCGGGAGAGCAGCCACAGATAGTCTGTAAATGAATGGGCCTGGCTGCATTTCAACGAAACTTATTCACAGAAACAAGTGATGGACTGGGTTTGGCCTTTGGCCTCCAGGTCATAGTGACGAATTTAAGTTTCTAATTAAGGCATTAAGGGAACTGCATGTTCAGACCCCTTCTTCCTTTGCACAGCTGAGGTCAGCCCTAGTCCTACTTTTCAAGTCTATATGGACCTCTGTCTTTGCTGTTTCAGTGTTTTTTTGCAGCTGTCCTTTTTGGCTCTGCCTGATTCACTGGTCATCAATGTCATAGCTATTTTTGTCTTGTATACCCTGTGCTCCTAGATTATAAATTTTTTGAGAGCAGAGTGTGACAACTTTATATGTCATGAAGCAATAGCATGCTCTTTAACAAAATAGGAAATTGGTAGATTTATTTGAATCCACACATTATTTAAACCCACTCATTATTTAAACCATGTATTTTTTTTTTGAAATTAGAGTTGTGATGCAGTTCAATTTATTGTTTGTTTTGTTTTAAATTTTTAGAGACAAATAAAAAGTGGTGTGTTTTGGAAGGAGGCTTCTTGAGTTACTATGAAAATGACAAGTCTACCACTCCCAGTGGCACCATTAATATCAGTGAAGTCATCTGCATGGCTGTGCACAAAGAGGACTTCTATATAAACACTGGGTAGGTCTATCCTCCACGGGCAGGAGGTGAAAGCATGTCTGTTATCTGTCATACCACGTAATAAGAGTTTTGTTACTCGGTTCTTCCATTGCTTATTGTTGAAAGGTTGAATGGTTTCCTGAAGCCTACTCATTTTGCAGCTTCTTAAAGTTCCTTAGGGAATTCACTAAAAAGTGAAAATTAAAATATTGCATTAGGTAATATGAAAGGCGGATGTGTTTGCATCTAACCTTAAGTAAATTTATAGTAATTCATTCATGACATGTAGTCCTATAATTTTTATGACTTACTCATTATTTAAAATAGTGGACAAAATTTATGCATCCGTTTAAGGCACCATGGTTCGAATTGATGACAAAAGAAAATATTTGTTGATTTATTCACATTAATATTAACAAAATACTAAGTATATTTAGTAACATATGGAAGTGCTAAATTTCTTAAAGATCTACTTTGACATTTTAATTGTCTCAAAAAGGTTGCAATTCAGAGAGTACGCATTATTAATATATTGTCTCTCAGGACAGTTAAACAGAAATTTCTATGAGGACTTTTAGAAACAGAGCATCGAAGATCTTTGTGGTGGAAGTTACTCATCACATTTTGTGATGAAATTAATGAGAAAATGCGAAGACCAAATCTGCAAAAGTTAACTATAAAGGAGCATAGTATTTAATGAAAATTCTATATTAAAAAGAGGAGAAAGTCCTAACTGGTTTGGCTCAGTGGATAGAGCATCGGCCTTCGGACTGAAGGGTCCCAGGTTCGATTCCGGTCAAGAGCATGTACCTTGGTTGCGGGCACATCCCCAGTAGGGAGTGTGCAAGAGGCAGCTGAATCGATGTTTCTCTCTCATCGATGTTTCTAACTCTTTATCCCTCTCCTTCTCCTTTCCTCTCTGTAAAAAATCAATAAAATATAATAAAAAAAGGAGAGATTTGCACAGCTTTTTCATTACATGAAACATTATTAAGTAATGCTTAATATATTCTAGTTGAGGTGACTGTTGTTTTCTAATAAATCTAGTTTGATTTTTTATGCAAAAAATTGATTATTATTTGATTTGTTTTTATTTTAATTAAACAGAGCTTTTATCCTAAATGAATTATCAGTTTACTGTGTCTTACTGTGGAATGTTAAAGTAAGTGCATTCAGTGCATTGAGATACTTAATTAGTAAATAAAATATAATTTAAAATAATATGAGTTTATATCAGCATAATTATGTAAAAATGAAACATTCTTGGTAGAATGATACTGATACAAATAGATGTTCAGGAGAAAGCATCTACACTATAATTGTTGCAGCCAGATTCTGAATTGCCTTAAATAGCATATTACAGAGTTTGAACTTGGTAATGTAGGCACTGAGGAGAAAGCTGGCTACAGTGCTGAGGAAGAGTTTGGAGGAAGAGAGATCCTAATTACCGAGATTTAGCTAGAGAAAGAGATTATTAAAAAAAAGTGGGTTGAAAGAATATTATGTTTGATCTGATAAGATTAAACATCTGACTAACCAGATAAAAAACTGACTGACGGTAAAGGGAAGAATAAATTAAATGAGATGGTTTTGAGCTTATTGATGAGGTAAGTTGGAACATGAAGGCTATGTAACAGGCTTTGGGTAAAAAAGAGGAAAATGGAAGGTACTACACGATATAGGGTATTTTAAGGTCTTGAGGTAGCAGCAACATACATACTAAGCACGTTCCATGAAATAGTTTAAGTTGTGGATAAGAAACCAAGGGAAGAATTCAGGACAAGGGATGTTACTCAGTTTATCTATAGGAAGGAGCTGACAATCACATTTATTCATTTGAATAAAATACATACCATCAACAGAAAACTGTGAGAGATTGATTTCACAGCATTATCCAGTTTTCAGAATGCATTTAATGAAAAAACTTGACATTCATGTGATTTGTTTTCATAAGAGCCAAACATAACCTTTGGTATCGTTTTATTCGTGTGTGCCATAGGCCCATCTTCACCTTTGAGATCTATTTGCCCTCAGAACGTGCGTTTTTATTTGGAGCTGAAACATTTCAAGCCCAAAGAAGATGGACAGAAGCAATAGCTAAGGTATTTAAAGATTGCATTAATCCCCTAAATCCAGAGAAGTTTCTCAACTTGGGGACTATGATTGAGCTTTAGAGGTCCATGCAAATTTTATACAAGAATCTGGCAAGAATGTCCATAATTCATTAGGTTTTCAAAGGTTATAATCAAAGAGGTTAAGAGCTACCTTCCTAGAGCTCTAAGCAGAGAAGAAATTAATATAGGACCCCGGGGAAATTATTCTTCAAATAAAGGTCATGTTTTGATGATTAAGATTTTTTTCAATATTGTAAAGTCATTTCTGTGAATGTCTTTTTATGAGTAGTTATCTTATGATATACACAAAGGGGAAATGGCAGATTCAGTAAAAGTTGCAAATGAAGACAGTGAAGGCTGACATTTTGGAAAGTACAACACATCAACAGATAGAATGTCTTCTTCTTTCAATTGTGTGTGTGTGTGTGTGTGTGTGTGTGTGTGTGTGTGTATATATATATATATATATATATATATATATATGGAGAAAAATGGTTTAAGATGTTGCCACTTGAAAATGCGTTAATAGCTGTTCACTTTTAAGATAGAGAGCAAGTTTAAAAAATTCTAAAATTTAGGTTACTTCTAAATCTTTAAAATAGAAAATCAAAGATAATTTTCCTACCTTCCCTCATATCTGCAGACAAGGAAGGGATTTCCTATATTCACTGTCTTTCTTACTTTTCTGTACTTGTTTTAACAGCATTTTGTTCCCTTTGTTGCTGAAAACTTAACACAAGCTAATTACGATTTGATTGGTCAACTCTACTACAAAGACTGCCATGCCCTGGATCAGTGGAAAAAAGGCTGGTTTGCAATGGGCAAGTCTAGTTTGCGTTTTTGCCTTCAAATGCAGGAAGTTCAGGAAGATAGAATGAACTTAAGAAGACTACAAGAGCTAAGTAAGATTTTTTTTGCCCTCATCTTATATTTTGGACACCGTTTTTTATTGCATATGGTAATGGTAGCTTTTACATAAAATTAAGAGGACTCACTCCAAAACATATGACCAAGGAGTATTAATAATGTGTCTTTATGGGTATTTAGTGAAATGTTCTTAAGAAATATGTTGATGTTTTTCTCTTCTCCCTCTAGCTATCAGCACAATGGTTCAAAATGGGGAAAAAGTGGATATTTTGCTCTTGGTAGAGAAAGGGAGGTAAGTGCATTTTTGTCTTTGACTCTTTAATAACTAGGGAGTGGAATATTCTGTTTATCTTCTTGGGAGAGAGCCCATGATTTTATAGCCTGCTAGACATTTCCTGAATTGTATGTGTGTACACATATATTTATATACTCTTCAGTAGAAGGAGTATATGATGGAAGCTTACATATTTTTTGTACTTGCTATGAGAAACTCAATACCATTAATTATTATAATTTTCTATAGACCTAGATGCCTTTGGGACATTCACATTTAAGCATTCAGAAGCACTTTGGTAGTTGTAAATATATTTTCAGTGTAGATAACATGAGGAATACATAATATCCTGAAGCATTTTTGCATGTGATTCATGCATAGCTAATTTATTAACTTCTTCCAATAAATACAAAGCATCCTCTGTGCATCAGGTAACTGTTGAGGATATGGTGATGAATAAAATAGACATGGTCCCTGCCTTCATGAAGCATGCACACTAATGGGGGGAACAGAAGAGAAAATTACATTTTATTGTGTCCATCAATTTTAACTGGCTTAAAGCAAACTAAAGGAAAGAGAGAGCGGCTGATGGAGAATGTTCTGTTTTAGGTATGGGGTAAGGGCAGGCATCTTCTGCATAAAGTGAAGAAGCAAACCATGAAGCAGTCTTCATCGTGTTCCAGGCATCAGGTCAAGGCTATTTTGAAGACCCTAGTGCAGGTGTCCTCAAACTACGGCCTGCGGGCCACATGCGGGTATTTTTGCCGTTTTGTTTTTTGTTTGTTTGTTTGTTTACTTCAAAATAAGATATGTGCAGTGTGCATAGGAATTTGTTCATAGTTTTTTTTTTTAAAACTATAGTCCGGCCCTCCAACGGTCTGAGGGACAGTGAACTGGCCCCCTGTTTAAAAAGTTTGAGGACCCCTGCAGTGCATTGTGCTTGGCATGTTCAAGGTCCACAAGGAAGCTGCTGGGGAGATTTGAATGAATAGGAGAGTGGGAAGTAATGATTTCAGAGATACTCCTGGGCCAGATCCGATAGGGCCTTACAGGTTATTATATGTAACGTGATGGAGCCTTGGTGAATGCACATCATTTTGGAGGTGGGGCAGTTGTCAGGAGGAGTAGCTATCCTGGAATATTAAGCTAATTTACCCAGGGAGTGAATCCAGAAACCAAGAGAGAGTGTCACAAAACCTAGAAAGAGCATTTCAAGAAGGAAGGAATAGTCAGAATCGTCAGATGCTGCCTGATGAGGACAGATACTCCATGAGTCAGTGGTGCAGACTGCACCTGCTGACTTAGAGAAGCGAAGAAGTGAGCAGAAACCGGATTAGGTGCAGGCTAGGAGCCGAGTACACTGAAACAGTTAAGTGAGGATAGTTTGTCAAGGACACTGGAGCTTAGTAGGGTTATCGAAGTAGAAGGGATTTGACCTAGAAAGGGAATGTGTGTGCAGTTTGTTTTTAGATGGCTTGGACTTGTCCAGCTTTAAATTTGGACGGGGAAGAGACAAAGGAGGAGAGATGGAGTCAACAATTTAGAATTTCAAGCATATAAAAATTTTAATTCAGGAAGGTCCAGGTTTATTCAGTAGTGTGCCATGTTTTGTTATGGGATTACATGTACATTTGTTAGCCACCTAAGAACATAGATTTTTTTTTTCCCCCAAATAGCAGTCCCAACAAGTTAAATCAACTTTTCACAAAAAAAAAAACAAAACCCACCAGATCGTGTATATTTAGCTTTGAGTCATGATGGTTTTCAATTTAAAAGTAAGAAAAGGGCCCAGATAGTACAGACTTTGGTCATAACCCAAAATTTCAAAATAGTTTGTGATTCAAATATTTGTCTAAAGATAAATGATTTCTAATATTGTGACCTTCGCCTCAAATTCCAATAGGTCCTCTCTCACATGGCCCTAAGAGAATTTATTTTTTTGTCTCGACCAATCTTTGAAACCATAGAGATAAGGCTGATGTTTAATAATTATAGTTTCAGAAATACAGCTTATTCTATGTTGGTTAAATTTTTATGATCCTTTTCTTTAAGAAAAGAAGAGAGATGGAAGGTATAAGAGAGAGGACAAGAGAACAATTATAACAGGAAGAGAAGAAGAATTGATGAGTGGTTTTGATGTGGGTAGTTTTCTAGATTTGGTGGTAGGATGTTGAGAGAGACACCAGTCTGATGGTGTTCAATTCTTTGTAAACTAGGAGGTAAGGTGACTCCTAAGCTTTTGGCCTGGGTGACTTTACGAATGGTTGTGTCATTAGCCAGATAGTGAATATACACTTCTCTCCCAGCACTCAAACAAGCCCATTAATTATAGGCGTGATTATTTAAGAGCTGTTTTAATGTCATGTCCAAATAAGAGAATTTCATTGCAGTGCCCTCTCTCTCATCTCTCTTGTGATCTATTAGCCCCTTGGGAAATAACGAGTGTTAAAGTAGATTGTGTTAGACTTGTCAATGACATAAAATTGTGGCTTTAGGAAATAAAACAACTTCCAATTACTCATGTTGATGACATATAGAGATAGTGAATAATTGAAAGAGCGAGAAACCAACCAGCTGTAAGTTTTAAACTTTTTTTTTTTTTGCTAGTAACTGCTAGAACCAGAATAGGAAATCATAAGTAAATTTAATGAATTAATTTCACATTTTCCCCTTGTCCTTGTCTACCTTTGATTAAAGTGATAAAATATATTAATGTTCCTTAAAGGCAAGGAGGAGAAAGAACCCTCTGAACTGGAACAGTTCATAAATTGATAATCATGCACTGAATATAGTCACTATTTAGATATATATTGTAATCTTCATGGTAATTTTCTCTATATGCAGAGCATGAATGCCTTTAGACAGAAAAATATTGCAATAATATTTTCCACATACAGAGCATTTTTGCTCTAAAAAGCTCTAAACAGAAGGTGTTCCAGATGGTGTCGCTTTAATGTGTATTCTTTGTATACTTTAAAAATTATTATTTTGGAAAAATAAAGCTTTCTTGATTACACTTAGGGGTTTCTGGCATGCTATTTGGTGCTGTTACCAGGACTGGATCCTGTGCTGCTTTTTTACGCCTCAATCAGAACTGCTATATGAAAAAAAAAAATCATGTTTCTGAATGTCTATTGTTTTTCAGTGAATGTTCTAGATCACAAGGTCAAAAGGCATTTTCCTGGACAGTAGGTTATATATTCACTTTAAGTTCAATGTTTAATAGATTACAGCATCCTTTTCTTAAAATTTAGAAATTATTTCTGCACTTTAGCCCACACTTCTGCATATCCCTTTCTGATTAAATAAGCTACTATGCTCACCATCTTCACATTTCATAACTGTAAAAAACCGCTTGTCAAAGACACCTATAATTAAGCTTTTACTGAAAGGTTGTTGGTTGCAATAAATACAGTAAACATGAATGAGTAACTCATCTGTTAACAGAAATAGAAAAAACTGCTGTCTTTTTAGTTTCATTTTGCTGCTTTTGTTTGTTTTTAATCCTCACCTGAGGATATTTTTTTCATTGCTTTTCAAAGAGAATGAAAGGGAAGCGGGAGGGATGGAGGGAGAGAGACATCCCTGTGACAGAGACACACGGACTGGTTGCCTCCTGCATACGTGGGGGGGTGGGAGGGTGGCGGGTGCTGGGAGCAAACTGCAACCAAGTACATGCTCTTGACTGGGAATTGAGACGTTCTAACCATGGAGCACACCGACCAGGGCGGTTTTGTTTTTTGTTTTTTTAAGGTTCCTTGGTTGACCTATAGTAGAGCATAAAGCACTTAATGGTTCCAAAGCCTGACTGCATTCACTTTTAATTGCAAATTCCAGACATAAAGAAGGTATCACCGGGGAAAACACATTTTTATCTATATGTTCCACAATTATGAAACAGACTACTTCTCTCAATTCAGGAGATTAACAACCTAAGTTTAAGGCTCTTATTTCATATCAACTTACTCCATGTGATATTTTTTCCCTCCTTGAGTTGTGTTTTCTGGAAGCTATGTAAGCAATACTCCAGAGGGTGAATTATCTTAAAGTGGTTTCCAAATTGTGCATGTAATTGCAAATTAAACAGTAGCCGATTGCCCACAATATCAGCTTGACTGCTTTTATAACTTTCTGATGATTTAATTCAAAGAGATGCTTTAATTTGAATGTTGCCAAGGTAAACAAGAGATTCTCTTCTCTTACTACCCCCCACAGGTTTTGCAAAAAGGAAGAGTATTCAAATTTACATTATGAAGTGATTTTCTTTTTGTTTTGTTAAAGGGAATATAGGACTAACAAAAGGTGGATTTTAAAGTATATATTTGCTTGAAAATTGATTTCAATCAATTCAAAGCCCCTTCTATATACTAAAATGTAAGCATACAAACATGAGATGCGTGAAAAACAAAAGGATGAGAAGATCCCTCCTGGATAGATAAATAGGATCAGGATAATGTGGTGTTTTTTGATTGTTTGTTTAGAGTAGTATTTTTAACTGGATCTGGAATTTCTAGGTAGAATTTCAGTAAGAATAATTGAGATGGCTGAGAGACGAAGGTATTCCAAGCGGTGGAAACAATAGATTCAGAGAAATAGGATGGGCTAGGGACCAACTTCAGTTCAGGTTGGCCTGAACCTTAATGCCTTGAGGAGGATGCATGAACCAAAGGGCCTAGAACCGTGGTCGGCAAACTGCGGCTCGAGAGCCACATGCGGCTCTTTGGCCCCTTGAGTGTGGCTCTTCCACAAAATACGAGGCCTGGGCGAGTCTATTTTGAAGAAGTGGCGTTAGAAGAAGTTTAAGTTTAAAACATCTGGCTCTCGAAAGGAATTTCAGTCGTTGTACTGTTGATATTTGGCTCTGTTGACTAACGAGTTTGCCGACCGCTGGCCTAGAAGATAGGTTGGTACCCTGTTAGTATCACCAGTTAAAGTTAATGAACAAGGTGCCCTGCTCTGGAAAGGATCGCAGGCCCTTTACAGGGGCATAGAAGACGTTTTTGAAAGGGTATTTATTTTAAAACTATTTTTAAAATTATTTTTAAGAATGAGGATTGGGATTCATTCAGCAGCCAGCGGAACACCATGAAAGGTTCTGAGCAGCTTCAAAACAGGGCTGTTTCTCTCATTCCTATAGGTAGTTGCCTAATAATGTGTGGAGATGAGATTGGAAAACTGGAGACCTTGCCTTTCTCAGGAAATCAGGTGCCCTGACACTTTTTATTGTACTGTGGGCTTCAGAAGCAACAAGCTACTTAGCGTAACATTTCCTACCGTATTATTCTTGTGGCACAGTTTCCGCGTCTGCAGATTTTCTTAATAATTTTTCGCCTGTTTCCGGCCAAAATTCCATCTCTATGCAAAAAAAAAAAAAAAAAGTGTATCTTTATTAACTAAAATTAGGGTAATTTATAGATGCAATGACTAAATAAAATTGGCCAGACTCTGATTCCTGGCCATGAAGAAATAGCTTTCTTCCTGGTACATGTCCTCTCAGTTCAAACAAACTAAAAAACTGGACAAAATAAATGAATCCAACTGTTTGCAGGCTTTGGGACGACAGGCATTCCAGGGCTGTGAGCAGGGAGAGAAGGGAAACAAGTGAAGGGAGCGTTAAGATCAGCTTGGCTTCCTCTCGGTAGGCACTTTCCAGTCCATGGCACAGGGAATGGGGAGACTCAAGCAGACATGGAGAGAAGTGTTTCAGAAATCTGCATAGGAGTTCACTTACCTCTGGGCTCCATGCTCATCTGCATATTTTCAGGGTGAAACTCCAGAAGGCAGCTCCCAGGGGTGTGCTGTGGGTTGAACAATCCCCAGAGCATAGGGAGTGTTGGGGTATGTGTAGAGATTCCATCCATCCATCCGTGCTAGACAGACCTCATTAAACACAGAGGGCATTAGTAAAGACCCCAGAGAAGTGACTCCATACTGTAAAGGCCAAGCCAGCCTCAGAGTAAAGGCTGCTGTATTTCTACCCGACTAAGCTTTAGTCCTCTGAAGGATCAGCTGCTCTACAAGCAGTGCAGTGGCCAGGCTCAAACAGGCACATGATGTCCACGCAGGCATCAACATCTGGAAAGGAAGACAACACAATCCTGACACTCCAGTTAGCATTCCTAATTTCTGGCATTTGATTAAAATTACTAGCGATGATGTGAAAAAGCTGCAAATCAGTTGGAAGGAAGTGACCCAGAAATGAGAAAGGTAATGGAATTAGCAAATACGCTAAGCAGTGATTTTTTACATATTATAAATCACAAATATTTTCAAAGATGTAAAGGAAAATATAAACAATAGCAAGAAAAATATGGGTAACTAAAAAACAAACAAATGGAATTTATAAAGCCAAAGAATATGGTATCTGAAAAAATTTCACTAGATTGGCTTAACATAAGAGTTTATAAGATTAATGAACATGAAGGCATGGCAATAGAAATGATAAAAATGTAACCAAAGAGACATAACACTAAAATCACCAGAGCCGCAGTGACCTGTGGGACAAAAATAAGCAGTCTCAGTATAATTGGAATCCAAAAATGAGACGAGAAAGATGACTAAAAAAAAAATCTTGAAAGAAATGTGACCAAACATTTTCTGAATTTGATGAAAACTCTAAACCCACATGTACTAAAATCATCATATCTCAAGCATGGTAAAGCAGACCACATCAAGACACATCATAATCAAATTCCAGAAAACCAGTGTGAGGGGAAAAAGTCCCAAAGGAAAATACACATTAAACATAGGGCAAAAGATGAGAATGTCTTGTTAGAAACAGTATAAACCAGAAGGTAATGAAATCTTTTAAATCCTGGCAAAAAAAAAAAAAGGAAAGAAAAAACAAACCTCAAAACCAGCAGCTGTTAATCTAAAATACTCCAATCAGCAAGAATGTCTTTCAGAAATGAAAGGAAAAGAAAGTATTTGTGGCCCAAATAAATGCTGTTACACTAGAAGATTCGGTGTTTTTATTTTTGTTTAAATGCTTAGGATATTATCTGTTCGGTCATGTTTGTGCAGTCTGTTACTCGCTTTTTAGAAGTTTTTATACAAATTTATTGATTCTGTCATTTGTGAAGACACTTGTGGTTCTTGTCAGTAGACTAGGTTCAAACACGATAGCCTACACTTTGTGGTTATTATATTGCAATTTTGAGAAAATTGATTTTAATTCATTCTGGCATTGGTGTCTGGATCTTACTGAACTGATTTGATTTGTTATAGGATATAGGGATGTTTCTCTATATGACTTTGAAGTACCTTTTAACATTTATGCTCGGGCAGTGAAGAATTAGAATAATTCTCTCTAAGAGTTCTTCAGAATTACTTTTCAGATGCTAAAGATATAAATGAATGTTTCTTTGGAATTCTTATGCAGAAGGTAGAGTGGTTGTTTGGTAACACTTGGAATCACAAACTCCACCAGCATTTGTGCTGAAAATATCTTTGATGTTTTGTTCAGTGTGCACAGAGTTTAGATACACATCAGAGAGGAAAGTTGTTGGACTGATGCAGTTAAATGTCAAGCATCCGCTGCACTAGATGATATATTTAAGGATTCAGTCCTTGACAGGTTGACTCAGGAGTTGTCATTTGTTCTAACCCTCACTAGTTCACAAGGAGACAGCTAAACCTGTCATTATGGGATTTCTTCTTACTACAGAGGAAGTTTGACGTTTGGAACATTCACAGTTGATGGCAGAATTACAGTGGTATTGTAGGAGGGCTGTTGCATTTTGGATTTGTTTCACTGCTTGCTGAAATACCCATTGAAGTACTTTGTTTAAAAGCAAACAGTTTTAAATATTTTATGTTACACTTAGAGCTTAATCATGAGATTAAAACTCAAAAAATAAAGATAAAATTTTCTCTTTACCTCAACTCTGAATTTAGCAAGATGTTATTTTAGTTAGGTCTAACAGTGTAGGGGCTTGATATTTCTCAGGAAGATTAGCTGAGTGATACAATTTCATTTACATAAATATACCGAGCAATAGAATGCTTTCAAGCTAAAGATAATGTAAGGTAAACGAAAAGGCGGAAGCATGTCAGGAATCTTAGAGTGGCAGAATTCTTCAAAAAGAAAATGACAAAACCTGGAGGTCAGGGCTGCTATAGTGATGTGGAAAAATAAAAAACAATGTAGAAAGAAAGAGAGAGATGAAGATGCGGACATTACTGAAGTAACTGTAGTTACTACAAGTTCAGAAGATGTGGATGTAAGCGTGGTAAGGTGCCAGTCTTAGAGGAGCATTTCAAGAAAAGAAACCAAAGGAAAAAAGGCCTTTTATTTTCTGTTTAAATTAAATTAGGGCCCATCTATTATCAGGGAAGTAAAAGATTACCCTCCCCCTGAAAAAGAACAACAAACCACAGCAACCCAGAGTTTGTGCAGTTCATGCCTTTCTCTTTGTTTGAATCCAAAGTAGCCCTCTCATAGTTTGAAATGGAGATTAAATCGTTTAACATTGGTGTAAATATACTTAAATGGTACATCAGTGAATATACTTAAATAAATCAATTTTTTATATCTAGTGTTAGGACTTTAAAACTATTATGTACCTACTAAATGTCAGACACTCTGCTAATGATGACAGATACAGAAATGCTTTCCCTGGTTGCCTGTGTGATGTTTGGATCTAGCAGCTAAAATATTCTCAGACGTGGAGCTGGTGGTATAATGCAGGGCATGGGGGCTCCTCAGGTTTAAGGGGGACACCTGTTACCACTAAGCATCGGAGGGATATCAGGGTAGAGTGTCAAGGAGGATCATCTGGAGTAAACCTTGGCGCAAATTTGGAGTGGCCAGTAAGAGAGCAGGAAATATCCTTCCTATCTAACAAAGAGGGAATATGCAAATTGACCATCATGTCATCACAAAGATGGCAGCGCCCATAGCAGAGGTGGAGTTTCCATAACACAAGATGGCTGCACCCACAGCGGAGGCCAAGTTCCTGTAACGAGCCTTAAGGAGCAATCACCCGGGACCTGAGACTGTGTGATGCTGGGCCAGGACAGGGGATCTGAGCCTGTACCTCTCACCTAGTGGGGCTTGACAGGTGCCACAGGCCATGCCTCCCCCCTGGCACCAGGCCGGGGGACCTCAGGCTGTGCCCCTTGCCTGGCAGGCTTGACTGGGGACCTCAGGACACGACCCTTGCCCTGGTGGTAGGCCAGGGAACCTCAGGCCATGCCCCCCGTCCCGGCGCTGGGCTGGGGAACCTGTGGCTATGTCCCCCGCCTGGCAGGGCTTGATGGGGGACCTGAGGCTGTGCCCCTCACCCTGCGAGGCTTGATAGAGGCCCTGAGGCTGCGCCCCTCACCCAGTGGGGTTTGATGGGGGACCTGAGGCTGTGCCCTCCCTCCCCGCACTGGGCCAGGGGCCCTGAGGCTGCACGTCCCGCCCAGTGGGGCTTGACAAGAGTGGGGCCTGCTGGGTCTGGATCTCACCCACTGGGGGTGGGACCGGCTGGGCCTGGGTCTTGCGCAATTTTGAGGCACTGCAGGTGGGCGGAGACTTGACTCTGTGTCCAGCGGCATGCCCAGACTCTGACAGGAGGAAGATTTTCCTATACATTTTGTTAATTTTCTTTCATCTCTGACACTTCTATTATAGAGAAAGGGCAAAGAGCAATATTAAAATATTTCCTCTAATTAATCACCTTTTAATGTGCACGAATTTCATGCACTGGGCCACTAGTTTAATATAAAGATAAGGCAGTGTGATTGTTTAGTGTGTCTTGAGCGTAGGGCAATGGCAAAGTTGAAGGGGAATTATGGGCCAGACCATGAAGACCTTTTAATCTTTAAAACTCCAGGGCTGTAGATGAACAATGACCAAGATGTGACATCATTTGCTTGGCATTTTAGAAAGAACATTCTGGAAGCCCCAAGGAGCAGGGGCTAGGGAGGTGGAGCACCGGGAAAGGAGTTCCATGCAGAGGGGTGTATGGGCTCAGGAGTAATAAGGACCTGAAATAAGGCCATGTTGGAACAAAGGAGGCAAAGCAAGTGTGTCAGGGAACCAGAACCAACAGCATTTTGTGACTGAATTCATGTGGCAGGGACGAGGTAGGGGTGGGGACTAAATCTACAGTTAACCCTAAGTTTCTGGTGGGATAAATGGAGAGTTGTAGCACCAGTTTGTTGTGAGGGGGTAGAATGGTTTGAGATGCTCGTGGCACATTCCAGTGAGGGTGTCCAAAAATTGATATCACTTAGTATTATAGTTTATTACTTAGTTCTTCATATACATTTGTCCAGCGCTGAGGCAAGTACTATTCCCTTCATTGGGCCAGTGAGAAACCTGAGGCCCAAAGAAGGTTGATAACTTCTCCCTGGTCACAAAGGAAGTAAGTGCAGAGCTAAAATTTGAGTTCTAGAAGTGATTGGATTCCCCACTCAGCTGTTTTAAGCTTTTAAGTATATATATTGATTTCAAAGAGGGGAGAGGGAGAGAGAGAGAAACATCAATGATGAGAGGGTGTGCCACGCCAGCACAGCCAAGGGTTCGGCGAGCCTGAGGGTGGGCCGGTGAAGGATGAAGAAAAGACAGACAAAGAGAATAAGTTGGGTCTAGGTGGATCTTCTGTGCCTGGCTGAGGCCACAGAACAGATCCAGACTGCAAGCTGATGGTTTATTTTATAGTCAGGGGGCAAACAAGGTAATTTACAATGTTCTTGTAAGTTTCGCTTGTTTTGGCAGCACTTGCTGCACCCCCCATAGCCCATTAGCTACCCAGGAAAGATCTAGGGAGCAGTCACAAGATCAAGCTTAATTATGCTTAGAGAGCTGTGCCCTCCAAGCTGGAACTTGTTTGCAACTTTGCCAGCAGGTCAGTCCGAGGCTTAACCCTATAACCGCTCCCTACAAGAGAGAATCATGGATTGTCTGCCTCCCGTGTGCCCCATACTGGGGGATCAAGCCCACAACACCGACATGTGCCCTGACTGGGAATCAAATCCTGACCTCCTGGTTCATAGGTCAATGCTCAACCACTGAGCCACACCAGCCGGGCTGTTTTAAGCTTTTGCTTTCTGATTACATAGAGATCTGGTTTGTAAGACAAAATTATAGCCTGGAGATAGGGGTTTGGGAGTTAACCAGTTTACATACGGGGATTGACACCACTATCCCAGGAGAGGCCTTGGAGTTCATGTGAGTTCACTGAGGTTACAGCTTCATTCTCAGAAGTTGTAGGTGGGCTTGGAAAAAAGAAACTCACCAGAAAGATAGGAAGAGCCAGAAAGAATTGTGCTACAAAGCCAAATTAGGTGGAATTTTTTCCCTTTCTTTTTTTTTTTTGAAGAAATGAAATCATAAACAGTTCTAAAATCTTGAAAAATACAGCCACATATATCCAATAGAAGTCACTGGTGATGCTTACAGAACAGTTTCAGTTCATTTATTCAGAAAGAATAACAGGTTCTGGGAAATGAAAGAAGGTGAGACCACCAATTCAGGGAACTGCCTCCCCTCTGTGCAGGAAAAAGAGGCATTTGGGGTGAAAGATGGAGGGTTTTTCTTCTCATGGGTGAGACAAGATCACCTGTATATGGATTTCAGGATCATCTGTCTAGAAGTAAGAATTTTTTTAAGCAAAACTATAATGTGGAATGCTCTTTAAACTTCACAGAACATTGTACATCCACGGGCACACCAAGTTGGATTTCACAGTCTGGCATGCTGCAATTGAGAAAGCAGCAGGTACAGATGGAAATGCTTTGCAGGATCAGCAGCTCAGCCAAAACGACGTTCCCATCATCGTGAACAGCTGTATAGCATTTGTTACGCAGTATGGTACGTATCGCAGAGTTTTTATTCAACCCCCAAACTCATGGTATCACTCTTACAGTTTTTAAATGGTACCCATTGGACTGAATGAGAGCCTTTTGTATTTGTTAAGTATATCAGTGAAAATATAAATGTAGTCACTGTTCAGTAAAATGCCATTCCTTTGCCCAGTAAAACTCATTTAAATGGTATAACGTACTTGAACTATTTTCTGCTTCCTTTACATGCACAAACATTTAAATAACATATTGAAAGAATATATGTTGTGAAATGTATATTAAAAATAGGTTAAAGACTATTTTTCAGATTTTACAAGCCCACAGTGAAACCTAGGGCGATGCAGTGTGCTGCCCCGGCATGTTTTTAGAAGTGGTAAATGATGGGACAGCATGGGAAAGAATTTTCTTAGCATGCATACAAGTGTGTATGTATTTATTTTAGTTACCGTACTCTTGGTCTCATGGATATTGACTGTAACAGTTTTGACTTAATTATAACATTTTCTTTGAATAGTGTACAGGTAAAAAACAAACAAACAGCTCGATACTTACATGGTCCAGTTTTATTTTGATGTGCTGCAGTATTAGATATGCCTGAGGAATAAAAGTATGCCTTTATTCTTCATGTTCAATTTCAAATTACTATGTATTCTTCAAATTCCTTCTTTCTGTTACAGATTTCCTTAATACTCTAGAACAGGCGTCCTCAAACTACGGCCCGCAGGGCCACATGCGGGTGTTTATGCCGTTTTGTTTTTTTGTGTGTTTTTTTTTTACTTCAAAATAAGATATGTGCAGTGTGCATAGGAATTTGTTCATAACTTTTTTTAAACTATAGTCCGGCCCTCCAACGGTCTGAGGGACAGTGAACTGGCCCCCTGTTTAAAAAGTTTGAGGACCCCTGCTCTAGAAAATAGAAAAGTCTTAACTACATTTTTAATATAAAAATGTTTCTACTTTTTATTTGCAGATAAATGCCATTGAGTTACATTATAAAGGTAGAAAAGGGTAAAATGATTCATCTGGTATTTCGGAAGGTGTAGTAACTTATTTTGTTCTCCTAGAATTAGAAATGTGTTTGGGAGTTTTTAATTTGAAAGAGAGTATCTCAGGGAGAGAGCTGCAGTGAAACACTGTGTTACTGGTTCCTTACTTCCTTGTTGGGTGTCTGTTGTGTGCCAGCCGCTGACCTTGGTCCTGGAAATGCAACATAGGAGTGGGAAGTGAAAGACAAATCCATGAATCGTGTGTTTCTGCATGAGAACTGACAATAAATTGATTGATATGTACCAAAATACCAGAAATAAAAAGAATTTCTGAAAATTTATAATATGTGTATATTAATCTACTTTCTTCTAAGAAGAGCACTATCTTAACGTGTTTTTACTTAGTTCATATGTAATCCAAGAAGAGTTATCATTAATATACAGATTTATTGTGTTTAGATTATATGTCTACTGTGACTATGTATTTAATCACATTATGTGGGCATTACTGTGAGGTTTCTTCCCATGATGATAACATGTGTATGTATCTTATCAGCTATAATCATCTGTTTAGTTGGAAATGGGGGAGAAAGGCGGTCCTCATCTTCATTTTATTTGTTACTCAGTATTAGTGCACTTGCATTTTGCAGGTATGAATGGATTGCACACATTATGTTTTGGCATGAGCGTAACCTCACTGGGAATTTTTACATCGTGTTAGTTTCATAATGGCATAGAGTCTCTTGTAAGCTGACAGATGATTAAAATAACTCTAACTCGACTACCTCCAGTGTATACAATTTCATGTTTCTCTAGGGAAATCAGAAGCTACTTTGTGATGTTTGTTTGAGTTTAAAATCATTAAGCACTAGATTGTTTTCAACTAAATTTCATACATTATGTCTACTTTGTAACTCTAACGCAAGGTACATTAACTTGCATATTAAAGTAATAGAGCCAGTGAAAGACTATTTTTTTAATGTTTTTAATGAGCAGAACATGGGGAAAAACCCAATCTTATTAGAAAATGTCTAGTGATTTTAGGATGTAGGTAGTCAGCCCAGAGCCTTTTAAGTCACACTTATTTTGAACTTTCTGACTTTTGGGTTAAAATTTAAAGGCCAGGTTTGTTTGTTTGTTTGTTTGTTTGTTGTTTGTGTGTGTGTTGTGTTCATTGTGTCAAGATTTGAACTTGACAGAGTTCACAGTATAATTTTATAATTTTAATTTTTTAAAATGAGTTGCAATAGTTAGTTCTTAGGGGAAATTAATTTATGTAATTCACATTCAGTTAACTTATTATTTGATTACCAGCTATTAGAAATTCACTTAACTAGGAACACAGTATCTCAGAAACTTAGTCATTATTGTTTTTTGTAGAATTTGCTTATTCTTGCATTAAGGGGTCACTCATTGAATACCTGCTGAGTTCTTCTAGGCACTATGTAACTACTATCTACAGAGAATAACCAGGACTCTGCCTTCTAGGACGTTACAGATTTGTGGATCAAAGACAAACAAGTGGGCAGTTATATCTCAAGTGTACAAACCCCCGTGGCAGAGAGGCTCTGGGGTTGGTACAGGAGTAAATCGCACCCAGAGTAGGGGTGGTCATGGAGGGCTGCATGGGTGAGGCGGTGCCTACCTGAGTCTTAAGAGAAAATAGAAGCTTATTAGAAGGTAGAGGAGGAAACAGGGTGTGCCCATGTGTGGAGGGGCGTTGTCTGTTCAGGGAACTTTGTGTCGTTAACTGTGCCCAGAACTTGGTGTGAGAAGAGGGGAAAGATAAAAGAGGCAGGAGGGTAAGGAAAATTCACGTAGGGACTTACATATTGTAATTAAATCCTCACACTTGCCTCGTAGGCCTGGAGAGGGCATTATGCAGATTTTTAGTCATGTGGTGACACTGGTGGACCTACATCTTAGGTCACACTGGCATTGTCCAGACAGACTAGGGCTGCACAAGAATACGGGCAGGGAGTTGTAAAAACCTAGGTAAGGAACTGAGTGCACAGAATAGCAGCCTGGAGGATGGAAAGAAGCGGGGGGGGGCGGTCATAATGAAAAATCTATGTGACATAGTTGTTCATTTGTTTTTGGTTTTTTAAATCTGGAATGTGAGAAAGAAAGGTTCTGCGTTGGGAAAGATTGGGGAGAAGGCGATGCCATATATCAAGCTAGAGGAACAAATAAAGAACAGGTAGAGGTTGGGAGGTGAGGTCGTGAACAAGGCAGGGAAATGAACTTCTTTATTTTGATTGGTCCATATGTGTAATATAGTGTGTGTGTGTGTGTGTGTGTTTTGCAAGTATATGGTACATGTTTCTTTAAATATATTTGTATGTGTTTGGAATCTTAGAAATTAAAACCTGGGTGAAAAAGTATATGTAAGCGGTTAAAGTAATGCGGTTAGGTGGGTTTACCCAGATAATTTTGTGGGGAGTGGGGAGTGAAGAGCATTGAGTTTGGATTCCGGGAATCACCAGTAAATACTAGAGCAGAAATAAATGGAAGGGTGGAAGAGTAGCCATAAAGGAAGAGCTGGGGAATATGGTATCATTATGCCATGAAGGCCATGAGATTAACATAATTTTAATGTGATTCATTTGGAGTGTCAAACACTGCAGGAGATTCTCATTAGATAAAAACCAAATAGCATCTAGAAAATAGGTTGTCATTGATATTCTTGATGAAGATTGTCCTGACAGAGTGGGAATTGGGCCTTTGATGAATCAATGACTTTGTAAAAAAGAAGACCAAACTCTCTATCTAGAAGAAGGTGAAGGTGGGAACAGGCAGACATTAATATGCAAATATGAGGGCAGAGGATTGAGGAAATTTATACCAGGGAGCCGCACTTTTGTCAGTGAAATTGGAGGCACGTTTGTATCCCAGGGACTAAGCGAAGATGGAGCACTGGCTATAAGAGAACAATTTAAAAAGATACTATGAACAGCTGGGGAAAGGGCTGACCAGAGTCTTATTAAAAGCCAAGGATGGAATATTTCATCAGGTTTACCCTGTAAATACTAAAATTAGGGGGACAAGCCTTTCCCCCTCAGACATGTTTATATCAACTCGGGTAACGATTTCTTCTTGCTCATCATCCCAGCACAAAAAAATGTGTTCAAATTTTTAAGGTATCAAAGTGGATTTTGATTTTAGACTTATTTTCATATAATCTTTTTTCCTTTTAAACAAAGGTTTAGGGTGCAAATATATCTATCAAAACAACGGCGATCCTTTGCACGTAAGTGAACTCCTGGAGAGTTTCAAAAAAGATGCAAGAAGCTTTAAATTGAGGGCTGGAAAGCATCAACTTGAAGACGTGACGGGCGTGCTGAAAAGGTTTCTGTCTGACATCGACGATGCGCTTCTCACTAAGGAGCTCTATCCATATTGGATCTCTGCTTTAGGTAATACACATAATGTCTATAATCATAAAGGCTTGTCTTTTAATTGGCTAGCTAGGTTTTTAAACTTTGATGATCTGACGTTTTAATTGAAGTCGAAAATGTACATATGTCTCAGAAGAAAAAATGTGTAAATATCAGCAGTTGTTTATATTTACCTAAAAAGAAATTTACAGTAATAATTGCTGAATAAAGTTTTATATACTTAGTTTTGTGTGGATTTCTTAGTTCTTACTCTGCTTGAAGTTGGGAAGTGTTATAAGCAAGCTCATGTATACTATTCATTTCTCATTAAGGTTAAAATGGAAGTTTCAATACAAGGTTGGTTTTCTAAGATTTTCCTATATGGCTCTTTTGGCTTTTCTCTGTCATTTATTCTTCCTCTTTGGAGTACATAATGACAATTTTTTTACTCCATTATTTTCTATAGATTCTGTTTAATGAAGGTAAAAAGCTTTGCTACAGTATAAGAGAACCTATGTAAGAAATTACTCTAGAAAAGTAGTTCATTAAATGACTAATTTGGCAAAAATGATTTCAATAAATCTGTATTTATATCTAGTAATTCAAAACAACTCCTTTTATAGGAACATTATAATAATACTTTCAAATATAGTGTCTTTAATCCCATCTTTCTACTAGAGATATTTTTACATTTTATTTTATAGTCTTTGACCCACACCTATAACCTATATATAAATCTTCATCTTATTAACAAATCACAAGCATTTTCCATATATTTACAATGCTTCCAAAATGATTTTCAATCATTTTTTCAATTTTTAAAATTTATCATTGAATTATACCATAATTTACTAATATATTTATTTCTTACACATTAATCTGTTTTAAAATTTGATAATATATTCCTTTATTAAGGAATGGGTATTTTTTCTTTGAAAATATTTGTTTATTCTAAAACATAAATGTGATATTTGAAGGGATTAATTTTGAAATGATCTTACAAAACATTCATAATTTGAAAAATTATCCTAAGAATGACCCTTACTAGTGCCAGCAGGAAGAATAGTATTATTAAAATAAAACTGCAAATTTCACGTAATTCAGAAGTCTTTTATTTGCTTCCTAGTATTTCTCAAATCAATAGGTTTTTAACTTGAATCACAAGAAGAGTTGATTGTATAATTCTCTGGGATATAAAATATGGAATTAGATGATACATCTCTGTAAGCCCTGTTAACATGCCATCCTCAGTTTTTTTTTTTTTAAAAGATTTTATTCTAATTTATAACCATGAAATTATTTATAGTATCTGTCTTATAAATACTTACAGTGTGTCTTTATTATAAAATTAGTGATTAAAATTCTGTGACAAATATGTTTTTGCTGAAGTTTCAGATTCCCTGACAAAGATGTGTTTGATGCCAGTCTGTCAGGAGGAGGGAGGTGGGAAATGACAGCGTGTGTCAGAGACGAAAGTATTCACCTTTCACTTGGATGTGAATTGGAGAAGGCTTTGGCTACTGAGTCAGATAGCCTTTTTGTTTAACCCTACCAGACCTGAGGCCCTGAACCTAACTGTCCCCTATACCTGGGCTCCTGAGTATTAAAGAGAAAAAATCAACATGATATAGAAAAATGTTAGTTACATGCAGACAAGTGGTTAGAATAAGATGGAACTTGGAGACATTGTAGAAAATAGGTCTAGGCAAAGTACCGAAAATTAGGAGTCACCAGAGATTCAGAAATTACCGAAAAATCGGTACAGCGGTCACCCTGACCTTTCAGAAGGGCCCTGTGCTGGATCTGACCAGGCTCAACCAGACTCTCTGGGTGACCTCCTAGGAGAGCTCTCTTGGGTCCCGTGCAGCCAAGGCCAAGAATGCCTTACAGTGACGTCACACCTGTTTATACGATCTACAATCTGTTCTTCTAAGAACGCTATTACGTTGTCTGATGTCTGTGGCTAGTTGGGCAGTTCATTATACGTTCTCTGTGACCTGAAGCTATCTTAAGCTTTGCTTTCTTACTTTTTAAGCTTTATTTTGAAAATGCCATTTATTTTCTTTTTATAAGATTTATGAAAATTTACTATACTCGCCTGACTTCTTGTTACCAGTGTAGTAATATTAATTACTCTGTACTGAATAATGCAGGTAAAAACTGGGTGACATGAGAGTAAATGTTTGATTACATTAGGGATGATAGTTAATTCTTAATCTAGTATAATCTCTGAATGTAATTCAGGCGTTTGCCCCGCTTGCTCTTAGAGAGTCTTTCACCTACCAGCGCAGGTAAGATGGTGTTTACTTTCATAGATCTCTGCAGGCTAACTCGGTACAAAGGAGCTCTCAGGTGCAGTTTTGAATAGGAGTGCATTTCAAAAACGTGTCACGGAGGTTCTTACCTCCCCAAGGATCCTAATGCCCTTTACAGATGACCATGTACTTTTAAAGATTCATTAATGTGCTGCTGGCTCTCTGTGAATAGAATAGGCAGGGCTAAACGGAAAATGAAAAAGTCTTGTTTCTAAAGGTAGTTGGGAATGGAGAGGGGGTATGTAAGTGCAATCCCCTTGAGTTATGAAGTCAGCATAAGTTATTTATTTGAAGAAAGGTCTTTTATTTCCCCTATGAGCTAGTAGGTTAGACCAAACCGCCACTACATACCTTCTTGAGACGAGAACTTTGGGGGTTCCTGTGTCTAATCTTTCCAAGTATTTGACTTCCTGGGGTTGGGAGAATGGAGAGAAATTCGTTCCTGTCCTCTTTTCCATGATTAACCAAGTCTGTCCATGCTTTGGGCACAGGGTCCATCCTGCTCTAAGTCAATATCATAGTTATCTATTCTATTGTCTGCTTTCCTTTTCCAACAAATTGAAGGTACCGGGGCTGCTGGGTAATTAACGGTTCATAGTTCTCGGATGATTTTAGTTTGGGGGAGATTTTTATGATTTCACAAGGGAAAAACAGAACAGAAATGTCATTTTAACATACAAATAGTGAAATATTTCCATAGCCAGAGTTAAACTATTTTTAAAAAATACTTAGTTTTAATTGATATCAGAGAGGAAGGAAGAGAGAGAATCATTGACTGGCTGCCTCCTACATGCCCCCTACTAGGGATTGAGCCTACAACCCAGGCAGGTACCCTAACAAGGATTCGAATCATGACCTCCTGGTCCATATGTTGACGCTCAACCACTGAGCTACACTGGCCCGTCACAGAGTTAAAGTACGTTTTGCTTATCTCTTCAATTTTCACTCCACTCTGAGTTATTGACTGTATTTCTATTAGGTGAAGTTCAATAGTCCAAACAGTAGAAGATAAAATATAACCCTGGGTTTTGAAAGTACTATATTTTTAATTAACAAAGTATAAAAAGTATAGCATATACCCATGGAATGTTTATGTAAGTCCCTTTCCAGAATTATAGAAGTTTGATATTTTTATTGAAAAGTGCTTATATCACTTAGTGAAATACAATTGTAATATTGTCTTATAATACTGTTAAAAAGCAAATTTGTAACACAGATTAATATTTTAAGCCTAAAGATTTTTTTTAACCTCTAGATACCCAAGATGACAAGGAAAGAATTAAAAAATATGGAGCATTTATAAGTACTCTTTCAGGGGTCAACCGAGCAACATTGGCAGCTATAATTGAACACCTTTACAGGTGGGTGGATTCGTGAATTTTCTAATTTATTTTAAACATGCCACTTGATAAGTCATTATTTCTGAATATAAAGTACTGTGGTTAACTTTCTACATGTGACTGCAAATCGTTCACTGTTAAGAATGGTTTCAAAGTGAAAATCCCACTAAATATCACTTTAGTGTCTGTCATTAAGGTGCATTTCAAATAAATAGCACTAGAGAGTTTCTTCAAATGAGTTAAAAATGATCATGTATAGCATCCTCAAGTGCAAGAATTTGAAAACTCATTTAAGAGGGAAGTTGGAGAAGAGAAGGAAGTCCAGGGCCAGCCAGACTTCTTTAGCAGGACTCTGTGTGTCAGTCCTCCTCTCATGGTGGACTCTTCCTAAACTCTTATTTCTTCATCATCAGTTTGCATCTAACCTGCCTCTAATACGTTGGTGTCAGACTGTGGATCAGATGAGGACACTTGAAGAGCCAAACTTGTTTTCCATGTCAGGGCATGTAGCCCTCTGCATTTGGGAGGGTAGGAGGAGGGATTAATGGTAGCTTGAGAAATGACACCTGAAGGAAGAAGATGTTTGAAAATAACCTTTCAGGTTAAAACCAAAGGTTTGTTTTGCTATCAGTGAAAATTAATCACAAAAACCTCACTAAGTATAAATATTGCTTAAGGAATATATTCCTGCATGAATGCAATACCCCCTTGAATAAATTTCTGTGAAGCTGAATTCTGCTCAAATTACTTTGTTTGGAGTCTGTATTCAGAAATCCTCCACAATTTTTTGTCTCTTCACCTTTTCCAGCCTCCGCTTCTCATGCACGTAAACTCTATTACTGTAAAACTAATTTTCTTACTGTGCCATATAGTCCTTGTAGTCCTATCTTTGTGCCTGTGAGGCATTGGGGCAGATTATTTTTTCTTCAAAAATTTTAATAGTGATCAGGCTCCTATAGTTTATTAATGAGTTACATATCATTATTCTTATCATTCTTAATTCAGATTTGAGTTTGAGATAATGAATTCCTTCCCATCTTTCCTCTCGCTCTCCTTTTCTTCAACTAACATATATTTTACCTTCTATTGTGTACAAGTCAATGCCTATCCAGAGTCCATGTGAACAGAAACATTTGATAATCTATAATAATAAAAGGGTAATATGCTAATTAGACCGGACACCCTTCTGGATGACTTTCCGAATGAAGACACGGTGGCAGGGCTGAGGCAGAGGCAACATGCGGCTGAGGCGGCAGGGGCCGAGCCCCTTGCACGAATTTCGTGCATCTGGCCTCTAGTAATATATAAATGACAAATAAAATCCCAAGTCTGCTATTCCCAAACTGAGCACCAAGGAGCCCTGGGACTTCACAGTGAACTCGCGGGGTGCTGTGGAGCATTTTATATTTCCTAAGGAAGCACAGCAACATCAGGACAGATTTTCATACAGAGAATTTAGCATGAGGCATGGGCTTCTAGAGGAGGGGTTGAGGCATTCATTGTGTGTTGAGGTCCAGATATGCTTCTGATTTAAAGAGATACGAACTGGGCATGAAATACTAAGACATGAGCAAAGGGTGTTTTCTAGGAAATAGGTGTGCTGGGAGACAAGATGGTTTGTAGTCGTGAGGCAGGAGGTTGTGAAAGGCTCTCTCCATCATGGAAAACATGTTGGATTTTATTCCTTTAAGTGATCAGGAGTGACTGATTAAATCTGCTTTAGGATAATAACCCCTGTAATGGGGTGGGTTGGGAAGAGGTTAGAGTAGAGGCAGAGACACTAATTAGGAAACAGTTTCCTTGGGCTTCTGATGAGAAGGCCTGAGTGAGAAGACACTGAGCAAATAGAATAGGGAACACTGGGGGGTGCTAACCTGTGGGAGCTGAGAAATAAAGGAAAATACTATATTGTACACACGCTTGCCAGAAATGAAGGCAGCTTCAGAAAGTAGAGAGAGATGAAGAGTACCAAAGGAGAATGCTTTTGCAGAGGGAAGTCTCGAGAAAGGTGATGATGTCTGATAGTGTCGTCAGAAGTTTGAGGTCAGTTCGGATAGGGTCAGGTTGATTTAGCACTTAATTCCATCTTTGCCCTAGAAAAAAAGATCGCTTCCCCATGACTAACATCTCCTTAAATCCATTCACAAGATATTGATTGTGCGCTGTAGTGTGGTTCAAGCAGCAGTCTCCGACTATGAGATGCCTGGGTTCTAGGAACAGAGGCAGACATGCAGATAAATTTTCCAGATGTCCCCACCGTAGTGTGGTAAGAGAATAGAAGTGGTTGTGAGAGGGGTGTCCACAGTTACTATATTCTTCTCTATCAACGTGTAAGCCTTTGTGCATCTTGTAAATCCTATAGGATGGAGGCACTTGCTCCATCTCTGCTATGCAATTTGGCAGTTTTTTGTTTCTTACATTTTCATATGTATTGCTGTCATGTTTACCCACTTCTTGTACCTACTAGAATCTCTGTTCTTACAGGCAGGTGTGCCTTCCTTAGCCTTGCTTATTCTTTTGGTGGAGTTGGTCTCCCTTGTTTAGTATGTGTCCTTAAAGTTTGCAAATGTAATTAGGCTATTAAGCAGCTGCTATATGTATAGCCAGTGTCAAATAGACGGCATTAATAGATACTTTCCTGTGCATGATTTCGTGTTCTCATTTCAAGCATTTTTATCAGTGTAAATGTTCTTTTATTATGGTAGTGACTATATATATTTTTTCTTCATCCTTTCTGAACTTACATTTGTGACTACTTTAAATGATCTTTATAGTACTCAAGTGTGGTCTACTGATTGAGAGATTTGACTCCTATTCAATTCTGTTCCTTAGAAGAAGACATTCTTGGTTATATTCAAGAAAACTAGTTGTATTTTTAAATTAGGTATTTGTGGGTGTTTTTTTTTTTTTTTTGAGAGCTAATATCCTATTTTGAATAACCAAACAGACATAGCTGCCAGGTATATTTTCTCACTTAATAATACACTTTCTGGGACATTCGGCCCAGCCCTGAACACTGAATTTGGAACTCTCTACTATATGCCTCCTGACTCTCCTTTCTTGCCTTGTTTCCTTCTTACCCACACCTTCTTTTCCCTCTTTCATTTGTGCTTCAGGCCCACGGGTCTTTTCACACTATTCTGCAAGCATACCTTGATGCCTTAGCCATAGGTTGCCCCACTATCTGGAGTTGTTTGGTAAATCAGCACTCAAGTACTACTTTTTAACTTGTAGTGATATTCTTGAACAGTAGTTTTTTCTTATGTTCTTAACCACACTGTTAGCTACTTGGAATAAAGAACTGTGTTTTTGTTTTTTCTTTACATCAATCACTGTGCCTTTTATATCTGAGACCTTCAATATCTGTTAAAAATGATAAATGAGTATTATGACTTATAATTCTATGAAATTTTCAAATAGAAGTGTGTCATAATGAGCTATGCTTTTCTTCAACAGGGTTCAGAAATGCTCAGAAATCAATCACATGAATGCCCATAATTTGGCCTTGGTCTTTTCATCCTGTTTGTTTCAAACGAGGGGTCAGACTAGTGAAGAAGTGAACGTAATCGAGGACTTAATTAATAATTACGTTGAAATATTTGAGGTAAATATTTTATATCTTGTTCTCATTAAAATAGTTTTCTTGTTACTGCTTGCAAGCAAAAATATTTTAGGATGTTTTTATTCAGATCTTTATAAATATTTAAAAATTAAAGATAATAAAGTATTAGTTATCTTTGATTTTTAATTTTTTAGATACAACTAGCTTTTTAAAGTATAGTCATTGGCTTAAACATTGATTTTAAACTTTTAAAGCTGTTTTACCATCTGGTGTCTGTTGGACAGAATATTTCTATTTACAGTGTTTTTATGTGTGTGTGCACTAAGTATGTGTACTTACAGGTGTGAAATTATGAATGTACAAATTCAGTAATAAACACCAGGCTGTTCCATTCTGCAGTTGAAAGGGTTTCCATGTTTTCTTTTCACTGTGCACTGAATTGGAAAAAATGGAAATTCTGAAATATTGCTCTGTGGGTTTTACTAAGTCATCTCTGTTCTAATAATTTGACTTTTCAGTTTGCTTTTTTATGAAGTTAATATTTTCATGTGTCATTAGAAAACTGTTAGTATGGGGATGGTTTCTTAGATCAAAGACATGCAAATAGAGGAAGCAAACCCAGGTTTTGGAACTGTAGGGTATACCAGGATCTAGCACCATTATTATTTCTGACATCTCAGTTTTGTTATTTAACCTTTTTGAGCATTGCATTAAATGGTGTTTTATAAGATGCCTTGTTTTCCATGGCTTATAGTTACACCAGATAAAATGAAACGGGTTAATCTAATAGGTTACTACTTGTAAAGTTCTTCCATTCTTATAATAACTGATCACAAGATTCCTTAGCAAAGGAAAGGAAACTGTATTTTAATGAAGGAAAATAACCATTTGTATCTTAATTTATATAGGAATGGACACCAGAGCTGCCGTATTCTCTTTGCTCTTTGATCTTCTTTTTATTTCTTTCTATATGTGTTCACTGTTTTTGATCAACAGCAACCTCTGTGCAATAATTCTGATACTGAGAAATGAATTAGGAAAAAGTGTGTGGCTTTTGCATGCTATCTTTATTTTTTATGTGTGTACTGTTTCATTGATTAAAAAAATAAATGGCTATCTTCATGGTTTTGTTAAATCCAACTTTAAATGGTGGAAATATCAAAAGCACTTAATAAATATTTTAGTTTGAGAAATGAGTCTTGTTTCTCAAACTACATAGACTCCACAAACCAGTCGTCTGCCCCATTGCTTATTAAACTGCCTCGGCAAAGGGGATTCCATTGATGGGCTCTTTGGCCTGAAGTAGTATCACCATAAAATGGTCTGACCTTGATGGACCTCTGCCTGTTTGGCTTTAAGTCTGCCCTCGCTGAGCGGGCCTGCACGGATTGAGATGGCCATTCTCATTTATTTTTACTTGTTGGTCTTTAAATTCCTGAAGAAGCTTATGTGAGGATGAGTACCATCACTCCATGTATTTTATTAGACTGTCCCAAATTATATTATTATATTTTAAACAGGTTAAAGAAGACCAAGTCAAACAAATGGACATAGAAAATAGCTTTATTACCAAGTGGAAAGACACTCAAGTGAGTAGTAATAGTTAGATCTCGAGAGAATAAAAAGAATTTTTCAAAAAAAAAAAACAAACCCAAAAACTTCCATTGTAAGTAGATACATTTGTTGTGTTTATTTTCAAGTTTCTATTTGAAGCAAAGTAAAATTAATGGGCAAGGAGACCCAACATAAAAATAGTTACGTAATTCAGCAGCATGATGCATAGGCGCAAAATGCCAAAGTTTATTCATGTAAATTTTTCAAAATACAAAAGGAAAAAAAAATCAGTGTTAATCTTATCAGAATATCCTTTAACAAAAATCAGTTTTCATTTATAAAAGCACTATTGAAAATGTCAGTGGATTTCACAGAAAGCATTTAAAGCCAAAAATACTACAGGAAATTGAAAATTCAGACTCCCTAGTGATTCTATCCATTCCGATTTTGAACATATAAATTATTTCTTACATGCTTTTGCTTTGCCTGCACTTGGATGATTGTATCAGTGGGAATGTTTCCATGTGATCTCTGTAACATATGCTAATTTATGTCTTAAGTTGACTTTTCCAGATCTCCTCTCGTTTTCCTCACTCCCGTTATATGGGCTTTGTGTGCTCAGGCTGCCCTGCACTTTCACAGGATGCCTCTTTCTCCTCGTTTGAAGACTGTTCATTGGCCTTGCTTAAAATTGATCTTTAATCCTCTTCACTGGAAATTGTAGAGGATTCAGGGTACCGGTGTAAATAATAGAAATGGGTCAAATATATTCTGTTTATTAGATGCACTCAGAGAACGAGGCAAATGCTGCCTTATTAGTCAAACCTTAAATCCACCTCAGTACTGAACGATCCTTCCTAATTAGAGAGGCCACCTGAGCTATCATTCTGTATGAAGGAGATGAGGAAAGGCCTTCATTTTAGTGCCTAGATCCCTGAGTACCAATGCTCTGAAACTGATTTCCTAAAGGAGTCTTTCCTCCCTTTTGACCCAAAGTAATTAACGCAGCCTGCAGGGGAGTTAGCTGTAACACTAAAAATCTGGCTCATTATTAGCTACTTCTCTTGGGTTCTTGCTTGTTGAAGAAGAGTTTCATTCATGAACTAAGGGATTGTGTGAGCCCAAGAGATCTTCCTTGACAGCATTATCTATGCTGTTTTACATAAAGCGCAAGGACCCCTCAGCATTTTTATCTTCCATATTCATAGTACAACAAAGAAATGAGTCTGGAATGTTTTTCTACTTCCATATAGGACAGAAGAATAAAATGATTATCTATAAAATAGAATAATTGGGGGAGGAAAGTAGGAGTGTTTGGAAAAACTGTTATTGGCTTGAGTTTTTCTCTGTTTCATCCAGCTCTCTTCTGGAGTATTTTTCTGACAGTCTCTATGTCTTATCCCTGCTCGACTTTCTTAGCTAGGTTTGTTTTTGGCTTCACTCTATGAGTTTGTGGTGTTTGCTTTTTTAATTTTTAAAAATGTATCCTTCCTGGAGAGTTGTTTATGCAAACACAATGAAAAATAGAAATGTCACCTGTATTTTCTCTTCCCTAGGATTTTTGTTCAGCATCAAAAGTGAGAAAGAAAAATGGGAAATCAGCTTTTCTAAACCTACAGTGTCAAAATAATTAAGAACTCTTTTTCCAAAGTACATTTTTAATGTTTTCCCCACAAATTTACTCAGTAGGTTTTACTCTGAGGCAAATTTAACTTCAGAACGATCCTTTCTCCATTAAAGATTGGAGGATGGATATTATTTCCAAGTGGTTACACACTTAAGGGAATTTCTGGAAAAAAAGCCACTCAAAATATGTTTCAGAGATTTGGTGGTTCTTTGTTAACTTTCACATTATACTGTCAATCCATGACGATATCTTATGGTTTTTATATTCTGGCTTGTATCTTCTTCACTTAGAATGTCTTCTCAGGTATAATAGTGACCCCAAATGCCACTAATGCTTGGCTAAAGAGAATTAAAAACTTATCTTTATTATCTACCTTATTACTTCACTTCTGTTTTTTCTTTCTAAATATACTTTTTCTATTTGTAGTTTTAATACAACTCTAACCTAATTTACTCTCAGATTTCAATTTTTGACATATCTCTGAAAATTTAGCAGGACCTATTTTCCCTTTTAATTGTTATAGACCCATACTATAGCTTAGAGCAGAATTATATATGGCTCATTTTAAGTTCTTATTTTATTGAACAACTTCTGTTTCTGTAGGAAACATAATTTTGTTCTAGCCAGATTCATTATTTCTGTAAGAACATAAGGGTATTTGAGGACTCGAAACTCTTCAGTAAGAGAGAAAAAGCCCCACTGTGACTTGTGGCTGATTGTAACATTTCTGTACATTCCTTGTCCTTAACCCACCATATCTGGAGAATGGGTATCCTCAGGCTCTTACTGGAGATTGGCTTCTTTTATTATTATAAAATATTTAGAAATAGGCCTGGGACTTTGTCATTAAGTGTCGTATGTGTGTTCTTGCAACAGACTTACACTTGCTGTCTTCCCATCTGCCCTTTTCCAGGTTTCCCAGGCTGGAGATCTGCTGACTGAAGTGTATGTGGAGAGGAAGGAGCCCGACTGCAGTATTATAATCCGGGTGAGTCCAAGAGAGGGAGGTCAAGAGCAGTGTTGGAAACTGCAAGTGTTAGAATGAATTTACACGTTCTGAATTTTTCATTGTTTCTTAATAGCTAATTTTACTTGTCCATTTCAAACTATGATATAGGATGGACTTTTTAAACCAGTTTTCTCTGGGAATTCTATGTTTTAGTCATTTGGAAAGGGCACAGCTCATGTGCTTTCAGTTAAGGTTAGGATTTTTTGTAGGTACTGGAAAACAACCTTAGCTTACGTTTCTGCTCCTTTCCTTCTTAGGTTCTTAACATTAGGCAAGTTACTTATTCCATTTGAGCCTCTATCTTCTCACTTGTAAAGTGAGGAAAAATTAAAGTATTTACATTGTAGCATTGATATGAGGACTCAATAAACTAATACATGTAGAACACTTAGCAAATTGCTTTATACACAAGTGTTTCTATTACTGTTATTATTATTATTCTCCTGCCATTGCACCCTATACTTTGGCTTTTAGTCTACCAATTTTCTTAAGTATTGGATAACTCTGTTGTTTCCTAAGACTATTATTCATTTTTTTAGGAATTAAGAAGATCCTTATTATGCTATCATAACTAGTACTTAGTCTGCCTTGGGAAGAATAACCGTGATATTTCAAATTCCTACTGAGTAGGAATACATTCTCTGTCTAAGGAATAGATATTCCGCCATGTAGCAGGAGAAATTCAGCTTTACTTCTTACCTTTTTTCAAAGTTAAAGATTAACTTAATATTAGATATTTCTGGACTTTAGTTTTGTTAAACGTGTATCGTATTTGTTTATGTATGTTTAATAATCACGTTTTCTGACTATGTAGCACTTCCTTTGATCATGGAGCTGACATGTGATCAGAGGCTTTGGTCACATCATATTTCTTATGCTGTTTCGAGGTGGTAAAAATCAGGAACTTGAGGAACCAGTACAGGTTAATCAGCACAATTCCAGTGTTAGTGTTGGTATTCACAGCCCATGACTTAATTCCACCCACACCTGAACTCTTTAGTAAGCTCTCTTTAATCTTATCTTGCTAATGGAAGCCATAACAGAAGGTAGTACAACTGAGCACTATTTTTGTTATTTTTAAGTACAGTGTTTAGACAAAGGACTGTCCAGTTTCACCTTGCAAATTGTCTTTAAAAACATTGCAAAAGAACTATACAAAAATAAACATTAACATTTGCTTAATGCTAAAGCCTTTGCCAAAAATTTTTTAAGTTGCATTTATCTCAGCTGATTATTACCTCCACCCAAGCAGGTAATGTCCCAAGTTTATAAGAATAAAAACTTGGAATTAATAAGCATTAAGTCCAGGATGCAAACCTGGATCATCATATTACAAACCTGATGTGCATTCCACTGACTTGCATGTTACAGAAAACCAGAGAAGAACCAAGCAATGCTTAGAGAGACGGAGTTACATTTATTATTATTATGCGCGGGCCCAGAGGAAAATGTCTCTCAAATTCTGGGCCCCAACATGGAGGAACTTTCCCTATTTATATGTTTTTACCTTCTTTGTCTCCCAAATATGGGGTGTTTCCGGCCCCCTTTGCAAGTTCTTAAAGAGCCCGTATGTGCTGGGGCCTTGAGACCTCAACCAAAGGCCTGGCCTGGTGCCAGCACTGATAATTTTGTCTGGGAAAGGTTTAATGGCCTCTCTGAAGTGGGAGTAGTCTCATTTTCCTTATTATTTCAGCAAGCAAGCATTTACAGAAGCCAAATAGCAGAGTTAAAATTTCAAACAGCAATTTTTATATAAGATGGATGCTTCATGTATGTTCTTTAGGATAACAATTTCCCATGTGTCCTTCCTGGAGTTTTAGGTGTTCTGAAGAGGGGCCCTGGGTTTTCTCTGAGACAAGGAGTGGAGATGAGGCACATGTTTTGTTGATGATTTTGCAAGTTTGGTTTCTCAGTAATTTATTATTTTAAGAAAAGGCTATACTGAAAAAAAAAATTAAAGCTATTCAGATGAACAACATCATTGAAGAGATTAACCTAATGTTTTTACTGCTTAAAGTTCTCTGCTTTCCCCAGATGCTGTTTTTTTGTTTTTGTTGTTTTGTTTTGTTTTTTTGCCTTTAAGTTTATACTGTATTGGGCTTTTCTAAGTGGAAAACAGTGGACTTCATATATAATCAATGTATTCCAAAGAAAGTACTGGATTCCAAGAAGCCTAAAAGATAGACCATAGGAGTTGCCTGTAATGAAAAATATTTATATTGTTTATATATGTGCAATATGCTTATAATCAATAATGAACTGGAGAAATGGGAGTGAGCACATTTCTAAGAAATTTTAAAATAGTTACATAGTTTACTGAAAATGAGCAGTTAGAATATTCTAACTCTTAAAACATCTTTTATTTGTTTAACATTGTAACTAAATTCTCATTGAAGAAAGCCGGCTTGCTTTTGGCCAGTATGAATTTCAGATTAGCAAAAACAAAAACGGGAAGAAACAAATCAGAAATCCCCAAAGTTCCTGAAGAAGGCGGTGTGCGTGTGCAGCGACCTGAGGCTTGGGGGTCTTGTAGAGCTGACCCCAGGCTGGCACTGCAGACCCTGCCCTGTGCCCGGAAGTCCTGGCTCCACACCTTGGTATCCCACCATCTGTCACTTGCGGGACAGGGCACACCACAAACCACTACAACCCTGGGGCTCTTTGGCATGGCAGACACCAGTCGACTGTGTATAATTTAGGCTTCAGCCTGAATAATAAACCAAGCCACTGTGAACTCTTGATTTTAGAGCTGACGAGTGAAAAGTCTTACTCCTGGGAGGCCGTTGGATTTGCTGCCTTGTGGCAATCTTTGCATGTGTGACTAGGTATAGTCTTCCCTCCTGAGTAATCTAACTGCTCACTCAGTGAGAAAAAAAAATTCTTCCTGATTATGTCTATGTTGTAATAACTTTTTAAAAATATGTGTTTTCTTTTTATTGATATTGGAGAGAAGAACGGAGAGAGAATCATTGATCGGCCTTCTGCACATCCCCTACTGGGGATCAAGCCTGCAACCAGGGCCTGTGCCCTGACCCGGAATTGATGGGTCGATGCTCATGGTTCATGGGTCAATGCTCAACTGCTGAGACAAATCAGCTGGGCCAAAGTTGCAATAACTTTTTGCAGTCACATTCAAATGTATTTTATGAGAAGATCTGAATAGGCTACCTTTTTTGTGTGCTTAGAGCAGCTAGTTAAACATGCAAAGAAGAAACTTGGGCTGTCATAAGATGTGCATGGCGAGGATTAGCATCCTAGCTTCAGGCTGTGTCTGGGTCTGACATATATTCTAAAGGGGTTTTGGCTGAAACCGGTTTGGCTCAATGGATAGAGCGTCGGCCTGCGGACTCAAGGGTCCCAGGTTCGATTCCGGTCAAGGGCATGTACCTTGGTTGCGGGCACATCCCCAGTAGGGGGTGTGCAAGAGGCAGCTGATCGATGTTTCTATCTCATTGATGTTTCTAACTCTCTATCCCTCTCTCTTCCTCTCTGTAAAAAATCAATAAAATATATTTTAAAAAAATAATAATAAAAATAAATAAATAAATAAATAAATAAATAAAGGGGTTTTGCCTCTTTTACAGATATCTCCTGTGATGGAAGCAGAAGAATTAACTAATGATATGTTAGCATTAAAAAATATTATTCCTACACCAGGTGATCTCTGGGCCACATTTGAAGTCATTGAAAATGAAGAGCTAGGTAAGTGATTTTCATACCAGTTATTCTTAAATTCCTTAAGGATGGAGAAATACTATTTTTGTGACATCATTGCTAACGTTTTATATTATTCTGAAGATTAACATTATGAATCCCCATATACTTCAGTGCATGTGCCGATATGTGTAATTGTCATTGAGGTTGCCCTCCTATGCTTTTACTCATCAAAATAATTCGATTTTTTTATTGACTCTAAAAATATAGTCAAAGCATTAGGCATGTATGTTGTTGCCTTAGGAAATAAGGCTTTTGTTTATAAGGAAAAGCAATTTCATTTGTAACAATACTCTAAATGTCACCACCACCATCTACATTATTCCTCTATGCTACTAACTGAACAAAAAGAATGTTGATTTAAAATACTATTTATGATTTTAAAAAATGATTTGCTTTCAGCCTATCAGGACCCTATTTTTTCAACATTTTTCTTTTCATATATCTCTTTAGTGGAGTGGATAGATGTTTTGTCATCTCTTATCTCAGATGTGGAAGTATAAGGAGAGCTTTTAAAACTCAACTACTCCAGTAGGAAAGTGCTGAATAAGCCTAACATTCTAATGACACAATTTGGTTTCAAAGACCTCTGGGAAAATAAAAAATAAGATGCAGAATGTCTTTGTCTAGCTGATACCTGCTGTCTAGCTGATACCATCTGTCTAGCTGATACCTACTAAGGTCTTGGGACCCTTTCAAGCATAGCTGTCAAACTGCCAACAGTAAAATCTTGCCACTGCAAGCTCAAGATAAAACTGAGAATTCGATGTTGAAATACCCCATCGGGTATTATGAGGAATGCTGTAATCAAATTAAAATGAAATGAGATTATCAAATAGTTTCTTTCATTACTCCATTTTTGATATTTTTATGCCATGATTTTTGTTATCGTGTACAGTTCTTTAAAAATCTTATTTGTAGCTCTGGCTGGTGTTGCTCAGTGGTAAGAGTGTCAACACATGCACCGAAGGATTGAGTGTTTGATTCCTAGTAGAGGGTTTGATTCCTGGTCAAGGGCATTTACTTGGGTTGCAGGTTCTCTCCCTGGCCCTAGTTGGAGGAGGCAACAGATCGATGTGTCCCTCTCACATCTATGTTCGTCTCTCTTTTCTCTCTCTCCCCACTCCCTTTCTCCCTTCTACTCTCTCCAAAAACCATTGGAAAAAATATCCTCAGATGAGGATTAACAACAACAAAAACATCTCATTTGTATTAAAATGTTATTTTGCAACTACAGGCCCGATGCACGAAGATTCGTGCAAGAATGGGCCTTCCTTCCCCTGGCTGCCAACACCACCTTTGCTCTGGCTGGAGCCGCCTTTCTGCCTTCCCACGCTGCCCAGAGGCCCGGAGTGGCTGGGGTGGGGTGGATCGCCTGTGTCGTCACCCCACCCCTGGCCATTCAGCACCTGCTTATGCAAATTAACCTGCCATCATTGTTGGGTTTGCATACTCACTCCTGATTGGCTGGTGGGCGTCGCGAAGGTACTGTCATTTAGCATGTTACTCTTTTATTAATGTAGATATTCACTGTCAAGAGTCAGTGACTCTGGTGCTTTGGTGTCGGTCCATACGTGTCTCCTCCCCAGGCAGGCTCAGCCTTTCCCTCTCACAGAAAGTGTTCTGGCAGATGACTCCCGTGACCACACCCCCCCTCCCATCCCCCAATGCCATGTCTGATGGCTTTGCTACAGGCTTTACAGCACTTTTCCTTTTTGTGGCATTTATTGTTAATGACCATTCCCTTTTTTCTGGCCCTCTAATTATTGTCAATTCTTCTTCCTTTGTCTCCTAAATGGTGGGTTTCTGCTGCTCCAATCACCTTTGCCACCTTTTCTCATTTGATATGTTCTTTATAGATAAGGTTCTTCCATTCTTTGTGTTTGACTAACACGTGTGTGTGGGTGTTCCCCGAATGTTCTTTACTCTTTCTCCATCTGACCTCCTTTAATATGCAGACTGAGGGTTTTAGTGCACTTTGTCCTATCTTCTTTATAGAGCCCATCGCACGGACTCATCTCTCTCAGTGGGAGCTCGTCAGAAGGAAGGAGGAACTCTCTTTTTCTATCTCTAGTATTCGGCACAGTGCCTAATACGTAGTTGCCATACAATTAAAATCTCTTGCACAAGCGAAGCACAATTTTGCATCACTATATGGTTTAATGGCGGTAGAGTCTTTTGATTTTTGATGTTTAATTTTAAGGAGAAGGGCTAGGTTATCAACTTCATCATATTTGTGAATAAAAGTTGACTGTTGGCATTACTGCCAGAATTATCTTTCTAAATCACAATTAGGATCTTATTCTTCCATCATTTAAAACTCTCATTATTTACTCATTGCCCATCCTTTCTGCAAGATCCAGCTCAAATGCCTGTTCTCCATAAACATAGTTAGATAAACATAGTTCTCACTGATCTTTTTCTGATTATTTGTTTATCCTTTATAAAAAAGCCTAATATGCTAAGTGTCCAGTCAGCCATTCAACCAATCAAAGCGTAATATGCTAATGATATGCTAAGGCCGCTCAACCACTTGCTATGACATGCACTGACAACCAGGGGGAAGACGCTCCAACTGATAGGTTAGCTTGCTGCTGTGGTCTGGCTAATCGGGACTGAGCAAGACAGGCTGGATACTCCCTCGAGCTCTCATGCAGTCCCTCCCTGGCTGGCCAACCTCCCGCATCTCTCCCTGGCCCTGATTGTGCACCAGTGGAGTCCCTCAGCCTGGCCTGCACCCTCATGCAATCCAGGACCCCTCGGGAGATATTGGAGAGCCAGTTTTAGCCCGATCCCACAGGGGGAGTGCCTCTCAGCCAGAAGTCAGGCTCAGGGCTGGCAAGTGCAGTGGTGATGGTGGGAGCCTCTCCCGCCTCTGTGGCAGTGCTAAGGATGTCCAACTGATGACGACCTATTCCTAAGCCGTCAGTCAGACATCCCCCGAGGGCTCCCAGACTGCGAGAGGGTGCAGGCCAGGCTGAGGGACAACCCCCCCCCCAAGTACACAAATTTCGTGCACTGGGCCTCTAGTAGATCTATAATACTGTGTACTGTCTGATTATTGAATAGTAGTATGTATACATCTGGCTCTGTCCTAGACCACATGTTCTTTAGGACCTTTATATCTCTCACTGCCTCTAGCATAGTGCATTGATGTGGAACACATCCTACAAATATCTTGTTAACTGAGGTGGAACCTAAAATAGATGTATTCTGAACCTGAGTGACCTGCATTGTTGCTTCTTGGACAAATGTGGCAGGCACGTAAGAAATGATTTCTGCTTGTAGATTAGCAACTCCTAGGATATCTCAGGGCCCTGGTGAGGCCTGAGACAGCAGATTGTCTCCTGCTTGCCTCTGTATCTGCTGTGTTTTTCGGAAATCCACCTGCATAATAAGGAATCACGGATTTGGGGGTAGGCTTCGTCTCCCTACCACCCTGTCATCTCAAGGGTTGAGTCATAGCATGTCCCTCTGTCACAGCATGGGGGCTGTGTGCCTTTGGGCATCATCAGTCCTCCTGACTAAGAGGAGCAAGCAGAATGCATGAGGGTAGCTAGGAGATGTAATAAACTTAGAAATATTGTCTTTAAATTTAATCTTGGAAAATGAAGGGATTGCTTACCCTGAAAATGACTGAATATTGACCTGCATGTGACAATGAGTACATCACAAATAGTACAGATGGGTTGGGGTGGGGTGGTTGTTGTTATTTTGTTGCTCTTTTGGCTACTTGTCTCTAATTAAAAAAGAAAAAGAAAAAAAGAAAGTTATCTTGTTGGAGCTCTAAAAAGACTAGGAGTCCTCAAGTTGTTTTGATTTGTGCATGTCCAAATATATAATCAAAGGAACACCCCATGTACCTCAAGAAAGAATACATTTGATGGAGTGAACAATTCAGATTTGGCATGGTTTTACTGTTTGGTCAGCTGTTCAAGTAGAAACGCCAGCCGAGAAAAGGAAGATGGTTTTCACAGCTTTTAGAGGAACAAAGTGGGGAGCGCCACAAAGGGGCCTGTGATTATGTTGGCTTCCTGAAGCAGACGGAGCCGTGGCTCCACCTGACCTTCCGAAATGTTAAAAGCTTTATTGCTAGAAACATGCAGGGAGGATAAAGCGAAATATGAAAAGAAGATGAAAGTGAAGGCGTTGGCAGTCACAAGATTGTAGCTGATAGGAAGAGTGTCAACAGGGAATCGGGGCCTTTTCTAATGTAAATATAAATCCTGCAAGTAAGCAAGTAACTGAAGGTAAATGAATAAACGGATAAATAAGTGAACCAGAAGGGCTGGGTTTTATTGTAGGTGTCTGTAAATTGTAAAGCAACAGTCTCTACCCTGTCCTATCCAGTGCCTGCTTTGTATAATAATTACTCTCTAAGAGTCCCTTTACTCCCTTGAGATAATCTATTATACTTACTTTTTAAAATAATATAGTACCCTGACTGTAATATAAAACGAGAAAGGGAAATGTGTAGTATAACATATAACTGCCGACACACTCCTGTATGGTCAAAGGTAATGAAAATAGATTCCACACCTGTGCGAACTTCTCAGGGACGTGCCAGCTCCAATGCAGACTGATGTAAGCATTTCACTGTGTGGCTCACACATCGCTGGAAGCATTGCTGTTGTTGGTGAAATGGTGTCTCAGTCCATTTGGGCTGTTATAACAGAATTACACAGCCTGGGTGGCTTACAAACATCAGACCGTTATTTCTCACAGCTCTGGAGGCTGAGAAGTCCAAGATCAAGGTGCTGGCAGATTTGGTGTCTGGAGAGAGAGATCAGCGCAGAGGGCTGCCTTTTCTCTCTTTTCTCAGGTGGTGGGAGGAAGCTTTGTGAGTCTCGCTCCTAAAGGCACCTATCCCTTTCATGAGGACTCTGCCTCCCAAAGGTGCTGCCTCCTAATACCATCACATTGGGGATTCGGTGTCAACCTAGCAATTTTATTTGGGTGTGGGGGTGGGCGAGGGGTGGAGAGGAACAGACATTCAGATGCTCACAAATGGTGAACATTTTCTAGAGAGTTCTGACAAAGCATGATCTTTTTCTTCCTATATGGTAGTCAGATTCATGGACAAAATATATCAGGTTAAAACCGTAGAAAATATTTTGAGAATTTATATGCCTAAAGCTGAATTAGAGTCTAGGCTCAGTTAATTTATAAGTAGGTTTTCACTCTAACTGCCTGGTGGGACACTTGAAATTACAGCATCATTAATGTCACTGAATTGTACATGTAAAATGTGTACGTAAAAATTGTACATGTGAAAAGGGCAAATTTTATGTTCTCTATGTCTTACTACAGTTAACAAGTTGTCGAAAGAACAAAAAAATAAATTTTTAAAAGAACTGTTAAAAAATTTTGTATTGGATAGAGAAAAAGGTCTTCCTTCGTCCCATCTTTTGAAAGATGCCAACCATCCTTGACCCACTGCTGCCAATCATTAGAACAAGCTGAAACCCACCCTGGGAGAGGCTGTTACCTTCATCAAGAGCTACTCTTCTTGCCGAAACCGGTTTGGCTCAGTGGATAGAGCGTCGGCCTGAGGACTCAAGGGTCCCAGGTTTGATTCCGGTCAAGGGCATGTACCTTGGTTGCAGGCACATCCCCAGTAGGGGGTGTGCAAGAGGCAGCTGATCGATGTTTCTCTCTCATGGATGTTTCTAACTCTTTATCCCTCTCTCTTCCTCTCTGTAAAAAATCAATTAAAAAAAAAAAAAAGAGCTACTCTTCTAAAGGGTGCTTTTATTTTAATGCTTCACCTTAAAACGGAGCCTGTCCTCTGCTGGGACAGCCCCATATTCTGGAGGTCCTTGACTTGCTGAAGAACAGTAACTTCCATTGAGAAGGGCCTCATTTAAGTGGGCCTTTTCACCGAGCAGACACAGCTTGTGAAACACTTTCTGTGCAGCAGTATCACAATGAAATGTTTTATTAATGCGCCTCAGAGCTACTCTGATACAGAAGATCTGTTCATTGTTCACCAGGGTCCTTTCCAGCCCTTCTCTTGATTGACACAAAGTGCTGTCGCCCCCTAATTGTATGGACAGGACAGGGACAGACTTGCACCACTCGAAGTTTGGCGCTAAGACTTTAATTACTGGGGAAGTCATAGTTGTCTAGGGAAATCCTGTGTCATTATCACCAGAAATTTAACCATAATACCTATAATTTCAAGTGAAAAATGGATAGTTCTCATTTTAACAAAGGAGGCCAGGTATTTTTCTGTCAACAAGGTTTTAAACTATTAATAATGTGATTTATCTAGCTAACCTCCTCTATAAACTGTTCTTTTCAAGTACCTACACTGAGTTTTCAGTAATTTTTATGCTATGGATAATACACAAATGTGTTATTTCTAATAATGCTTTAATGCCAGATCACTTACACACCATATAATCTGTCATGACAGATGATTGTAAATGTAACTATGCATAAAAATTATTTGTAGGAATTCATTTATTCGAATAGTTTTTTTGGTGGAGTCTAGGTTTTTCTATATAAAGTTTTATGTCATCTGGCAATAATGACAGTTTTACTTCTTATTTTCCAATTTGGATACCTTTTTATTTCTTTTTCTTATCTGATTGCTGTGGCTATGACTTCAAATTATAATTAGTTTTATTTTTAAATACAGTTCAATTGAATTATAACCTCTATTAATAGAAGACTACCAATTAATTATAGCTTTGGCAAATTATGGGCAATTATGATCTTTGCCAACCTATTGCAAAATTATTTGAAGAAAAGCAAGATTGATATAGCATAAAATATTTTCTTTAGTTTTACAAAGAGTTATATTCTGCCCGTTGATCCTCTTACAAATATTTTCCATTAATTATAGGCCACCATAGAAATTCTTAAGGTATTTCATTACTCAAATATTTATTGAACATCTGTTATATACATACTCAGCACTCTACTGTGTACAGGGATATATTTGTAAACAAGAGGGAGATATATCTTTAAGATGTATGTACTAGTTGCTCTTCTTTCTTTCTCCTCCCTCCCTTCCTCCTTCCCTCCCTCCCTCCTTTCCTTCCTCCCTCCCTTCCTCCCTCTCTCTCTTATTTCCTTCCTTCCTTCCTTCCTTCCTTCCTTCCTTCCTTCCTTCCTTCCTTCCATCCATCCATCCATCATTTCTTCCTCCCTTATTTGAATTGCCATCATTATTGGCTTGCTCCAATAAACACAGAATGCAGAACTGTATTCCATTGTACTGAATAGTAAGCAAAAATCTGGTTATTTACATTGGAAGCAGAAAATTTGTTTTCTTCTTCTGTGGACCTGAGAGAGTTGATCAATTCTGGAATGCTGTGGTCATAGCAGGGCACAATAGTAACTAGTCTGAATTTTCAGCAATTTGTATGCTATGGAATATGTTAAGAGGGATACGATCTACCGTATTCGGTTGTCATTACTTGTGATTTTATCACCAATTAAAATATGGTTCATATGTGATTATGATACTCTCGACAGATTTTTGTTTGTCACTGCCATTCCTACTTTAACCAAAATGAAACTCTCAGATGCTATGTGCTTTACATTTAGAAGGGTGTGAAAGAGTTGAATTGACTTACATTTGGTGATTTTATTGGGGAAGCTACATCAACATCTTCCTGTTAGAGCTTATGTTCTTGCTGTTTCAATTATACTATTTTTAGTGTACTGTGAAAGGGTTGAATTTTCCCCCCAATATATGCTTTTGTTGTAACTTTTTATTAAATGATTGGCATATTTTGATCAGCAAAAAACTTTTCTATGAGGCTTTGAATGTAATTGTAAAGTCTGTTTGTTTAACTCTGTGCTAAGAACTTCTCATGCATTAAAAAATATGATTTCCTAAAACAAAATGTATATGGATGAGTGTTTATTACGGAGAAATCTTTAAGAGGTCATTAACTTCTGGTTTTTTGTTCTTTATATCAACAGTTAATGTATAATATTGTCACATAATGTTTCTGATTGATGTTTCCACCAATAGTTAAACATAGATTAACTATTAGAATATTGATTGTGTTCATATGATCTCTGTTGAAGTTATATTTTATGATTTTATGTTAATTGACTATAAGAATATCAGCTATACGTTGTTCATTATTGATCAGAAATTATAATATGCTAATCTTTAGGATTAAATTATATTATCACTTGCTACTGGACAAGAGTAATTTTGCTAATCCTTTCACAATTATTTAATTGCATGTGAAAAATAGACAGATTTCCATAAGCAAACTAGAATGTTATTTTAAATTCAAAAGCAGGTACTATAACCCAGCCAGTATTGCTCAGTGGTTGAGCATCAACCTCTGAACCAGGAGGTCATGGTTTGATTCCTGGTCAGGGCACATGCCCGGGTTGCAGGCTCGATCCACAATGGGAGGCATGCAGGTGGCAGCCCATCAGTGATTCCCTCTCATCATTGATGCTCCTATTTCTCTCTTCCTGTCTGATATCAGTAAACATATATTTAAAAAGATAAAATAGAAGATAGTGTAAGATACTTATTTGTTACATATAAGGTTAGCATTATTTCTGAAGTGTTATCTAAAGGATAGCATCTGTGATTTTTTTAAAATCATTGAGCAAACCACAAATGTTCCTGAATAGATTCATTTATACAGTAAATTTTATTATATACTTACTGGTGTTCTATGTGTTAATGGTCTCTTTTATGTAGTCTTAGTGCTATTTTTATGTAACTTAAGATATGATTATGCTTATTGTTGCATACATATTTTTAAAGGATTTACAAACTGTATAATTATAAAAATGATATTTTAATTTGACTTGGTTTTATTTTGCAGAGCGCCCTCTTCACTACACAGAAAATGTGTTGGAGCAGGTGCTTCGGTGGAGCTCATTAGCTGAACCTGGCTCTGCTTATCTTGTGGTGAAGAGGTTCTTAACCACCGACACCATCAGACACTATAATGGTAGGTGCTGCTATTATCCCACTTTGCAACTCCCACGGAAAGTTTAAGTAGTTAAAGGATACTACGGCCCAAGTGGCATTTGCAAATGTCAAAAGTAAAAATGAGTAACTAAATACAGACCCACTGACATAATATTGTCCAAGAGGAAGAAGAACAGGTATGTACACAGGAGTGACATGTGCCAGAGTCGGGTTCCCTAGAGCCTAGCCCTATGGTAATAGTTGGCTCATGTGATGGTACCAAGTTAGCGTTTTTGGAAGGAATGGATTATGCTGGAAGGGCTTCTTGCCATGCTTCAGTGTTTTTCTAATGTTCAGATAGCTGGTGAACCTTCTTCCTGAATTGTGAAAGTTCTCTGGGTATTCAAGAGTGCAAATTATACCAGCCGTGGCTCTCAGGTGTGGGGCAGTGCTGTCTCCCAAGGGGACATTTGGCAGTGTTTGCAGACATTTCTGACTGTCACAGCTGGTTGGAGTGGTGCTTCAGGTCTTTAGTGGACAGATAAAAGGTTTGCCACTAAGCATCCTACAACACACAGCACAGCTCTTTACAGCTAAGGCTTATCTGGCCCCAAATGCCAATGGTACCCATGCTGAGAATTTCTGATTTAGATAATCTATGAAATCTGTTCTAGTTCTCAAATTCTGTATTTTTCATTGTAACATTGAGATAAAGAGGAATTGTGGAGCTTAGGAACCAAGTCCTGTCAGCATTATGAAACATATGTAATAAGTTCTTGTGGTTTCTTTTCTTTTAGAAAATAAGTCAACTTTTCAGCTAAATGTATAGTGTTTTCTGGTGAGAATTTTCCTTTTCCTTTTTCTAGTATTCCTCTAAATGTCTAATTCTTCCATTCTGCGAAATACTTGAAACCCACACTTAGACATAATTCCTCAGCTCTTGTTTGAATGTTAGTGGGCTGGCTATGTGAATACAAATAGACAAAACTAAGATCTTAAAAGGCTGTGGTGTAAAGTGAGGTTTTGTGCAGGTGGAGTGAAGAATAATCCAAATAAGGATACCATTAAGTTCTGTTGGTCTTGGGGGACGGGGGGAAGAGATAGAGCAGGTTGAGAGCAATGACATTTGAATTAAACTCTTTATGCTGATTAAAGACAAGGAGAATGGTAGTGTGACTGAACATGGGCTCTGCCCACAAGCTGGGTAGGAAGACTGGGCAGTATAATGATGCCTCCCGTACTCCTGTGCCTTCCTGGGGTTGTGAGTGTGTCCTTCTGTTGTGAAAGCATCGCGCCTCTGTAAGGTCTCGACAGGCACCTTGCATAAGAGCTGGAAAACCCCAGAGTGGAAGGCAGGCTTAAGTGACAGTTTCAGGATTTGGATGAAACGTTCTCTAACTTTGGCGTTACTCTCATGTCCCACTCCTTGCTCGAACAGGGTGGAGCTGAAGCACATCCCTGTCCTTGCACTATTCCTGCCTCAATTTGCCAAACCAGTATGCAGCTTGTTATCATATCTACTAGAGGCCTGGTGCACAAATTTGTGCATGGATGGGGCCCGATAGGGCCAGGTCAGCTGAGGGAAGGGGACACACGCGGCCGGCCAGAGGGAGAGGCCACTACGGGCATTTGGCTGGCCAGCCCCACTCCCTGGTTGAACTCCCAGTCGAACTCCTGGTTGAGGGGTCAATTTGCATATTAGACTTTTATTATATAGGATAGTTCTTCCTACCAGGAAACTGTCTCATTACATGAACAACATCGGGTTTTAGTGTAACACTCTCAGCAAATACATTAATTGGACCGTTTCACATTTAGTAGTTATGTACTTTGGGTCAAATATAGAAGGAACTATGAAGTAAATTTTTAAAATGCTTTTTATAGTTTTCTAGCCAATAAAAGGTTTATAAATGTTTTTCATTAGAGCTTGATTTATATTTAGATTGTCAAAGCAAAACGATCACTTTCACTATGGTGGTTCTGCATCTGTGTGAATTTAGGATGACCCTTTTAAATCGGCTCTTGCATGTTGTTTTTTTGTGTGTGTGTTTTTAAATCAATTTCTTAAATCATGATTTTCCCCCCCTTTACTTGTGTATTACAGCAGCCTGGCATTTAGAAGTACGTTTTATGGGTTCTACTTGGTGATAGATTTCAGGGGGGTTAGATGTTCAATCTGCTTTGTCTCTCTCTGTCTTGGCAAATGTCTCCTAAATCAATCACAATGACCACCAACTCCAGAATCGTTGCTCTGTTCCATACATCCACCACTTCTTAAACTTGGGATCTAAAAGGAAAATAAAGTAAATGGAATGTGATGTCTCTGTCAATTTGTTAGAAATATTGGCGTCATCTCAGAAATACATTGCTCTTCACAGCAAGATGGAATAAGGTTAAATATTTCTCTCACTGAAGATTTTCTTTTCTAACCAGGGGCCCAAGTAGAAATCAGCTAAGTTTGAAACTAGGGTGGTTGGTTGCAACCACATTTTCTCTAAGGAAAACAATAGCTACTGCATTGACATTTTTTGAAGCATTAAGTAGCAATAACCTTTGCACTCTGTCCCCGCAAACTTGACACCTAGTTGCCACAAATTTTACTCTCTGTCCACCTAACTCTATTCCAACTCTATATTTACACACAAAAATATCTGTGTGACTTGCATTTTATTAATTGTTTTGTTACAGGAGAATTAAACTCTCCTGTCGCTCATAGGGGCGAAGTACAGGTTCTTGGGAAACGGCTGAAAGAATTTTCAGAAGCCCCTGTTACAGAAAACCAGAGAAGAACCAAGCAGTACTTAGAGAGATGGAGTTACATTTATTACATGCAGGTCCAGAGGAAAATGTCTCTCAAATTCTGGGCCCCAACATGCAGGAATTTTCCCTATTTACATGTTTTTACCTTCTTTGTCTCCCAAATATGGGGTGTTTCCGGCCCCCTTTGCAAGTTCTTAAAGAGCCCCTATGTGCTGGGGCCTTGAGACCTCAACCAAAGGCCTGGCCTGGTGCCAGCACTGATAACTTCGTCAGGGGAAGGTTTAATGGCCTCTCTGAAGTGGGAGTAGTCTTATTTTCCTTATTATTTAAGCAAGCAAGCATTTACAGAAGCCAAATAGCAGCGTTAAAATTTCAAACAGCAGTTTTTATATAAGATGGATGCTTCACCCCCACAGGTGGATGGGAGGTGGAAGAAGGCTTTATTTGTGTGACGTTACATCTCTCGGGTTCCAAAGTCCCCTGCCCCTGGAGCCAGTCCTGGAAAAGCTGCAGGTGGGGTTCCAGCAGAGCCAGAAACAAGGCCAGTGTCCAGAGCTTCCCTTCCACATTGTAGCCGGTGTGGCTCAGCACCCACGCTAATTAAGATCCACTAGTCCATTGTGTGAGGCAGCCCCACATGGCCTTTAGCCTATGGACGCAGGGGAGCCAGCCCCTGCCACAGGAGTCACAGGACCCAGCAGGTGAGAGAGGGAAGAGAGAGAACTTCCATTGTTTGAGGTGTACTCAGGTTTCGTGTGCTTGCAGTGGTCATGCCCATTCTGACCACTAATTTGTTTCGGGGTGTGACTGGCAGACAGGCAGGCACCTTTCCACATCATTCAGACCTTACTGGGCACGGTCCCTTCCCCCATCAATCAGTGGGACACAGACTTGGAGAGTGTTAGATGCAGCTTTTTGGCAAAGCTGTGTAAATGGCATGCCTACATCTAGTCTTCCTGTTCCTCCTTTCCTGAGAAATTATAACCAGGTTATTACAACGGCACCCATATGATAGTTGTGTTTTTTTTTTAATGTAATAAATTCTAAGCATATATTTTTGATTGACATTATGTTTTCACCACCTTCATGCTAAATGAAGAATTTTTATCAAATAATACATTTGGAGGTTTACGGGTATTAGTTTTCTGAATTTCCTCACTTTATCTGAACTGTTTAAAATGTAGACATAACAGTAGGGATAGATTTAGAATCAGCCAACACTTAATTTCTGCTCATTCATTTAAGGTAATGAGGTAACATACTTTACTTTTATAGAAGTATACTAGAGTAAATGAATTTTCTGTTGCCTCTACTTAAAAATCAATTCTGTGCTTTTCAAAAGCGTCATTTGATTTCTTAGAAACAGTTTGCGCCATTGTCATTATTGTAATGAGGAGTTAACTAACTTGAAAAGAAAGATAATAGTCCTCAAATTTCTTTTCTACCCCATGGATTATGACTGAGACATTGAGGTAGGGAGTATAAAACTTCATTAAAATGGCTAAATAGACTTTGTCAGAGCTAATCTTATTAGACCATCTTTTATCATTATCTCTCATATTGAGTTGTTGAACATCTCTATCACAAGTAAGGCATATATTTATAGCTTCTGTAAGGTTCCAGAATAAATAATTTTATATTGCTGAAGTCTTATTTTAAGTGTTAAAGTTCTTTAAAAAATCACCTCGATAGAATGTAATGCATGGGAGTCGAGTTTTAATGATCTCAATAGGGAAGAAATACTTTTAAGATACAAGATGTAACTCAAATGCAGGTCCCCGTGGGTTTCTAAATTTAGATTGCTGCATAGGACAGATGCTTTGGAATTAAATTTGCATTAGAATCGAATAGTTTAAAACGCAAGTGCTTCCGGCAAGTTCAGACCTGGAAAGCTGAGCCATCCACTATCAACTGACTTAAGAAAATAAAAAGAAAATGTCAGCAGAAATAGTATGAGTCTATAAATCATAGTCTAGCTAAAATAATTTACATTGCACTTCCATCAGATCTTTTTAAATCCGAAGGTAAGACCTAGTCCACTTCAAGTGGAAGTATTTTCTTGGGACTTGATGATAGTCTTTGATATTCACTGTAGATAGAGTAGGAATGTCCTGACTTTCTCTCATGTTATTATTTGGTACCGAGAAAACCAATTGATAAGTTTCTGTTAGCTCTCTGTTTCATGCAGGAATCTGTGGAAAATGTAAAGGATTATCTTTTCCCACAAGGAACCGAAAAATCTAAATGCATGAAGACTATTTAAATATAAATGTAAATACAAACACAAGATGCTATAAATGACTACTGTAGGCCAGGGTGCTTGTGTTTATGGAGAGCTTTCAGGCACAGAAAGGTGATTCAGCTCCATGGTCACTGACATCTTTTCTAACACTGAACGTCTCTCGGTCAAGGAAATATCTCCTGTGTCATTTTTCTTGTATGTCTTGATCTTCCATTATAAGACTCTATCTCATTCCTTTGCTCACTAAAAGCACCCGTTGAGTAAACTTTTTAAAAATATAAATGAATAAAACACTTTGTAATTGAGGAAATTATGGACAAAATTTCCCTGGACTGCTATCTCACTTTTATCTAGGTAGTAAGGGAATGTTTTCTAAAGGAAATTAGCAGTGTGTTATTACAGAGACCACTGTGTGGACTTCTCAGTTTCTTGCTTTGGATGCTTCCTGAGCCATTAAGAAAGGGAGCCTAGAAGAGGTTACTATTTGGGTTGACACAGGGGTGGGGTCTTTGGATGTGTTGGGTTTTACTGTCTGTGAAGTGTATCCAGGGGTAGATGTCTGGAAGGGACCTGCGGAAGCAGTGGAGCGCATTGCATGGGATGTGGTTTTAGCCTTGGGAGAACACAAGATCATTCCACTCACTTATTAAAGAACATTAGAAAGCTGAGTATAGAGTTACCATCATTTGCTTGTAAGGGATGGGTGTATCTAGAGAGGCCCATGGCGTGTGAAGGAACAATTAGAAAGCTTTCAAGAAAACAAAGACAGAGCAGTGTCACGGAAATCATCAAAGGAGTAAGTTGTAGATCAAGAGTGCAGTGTAAAATGGCACATGAGTTCAAGAAAGGCACCCAGACATTTATTATTGTGGTAATGGTCGTGATCATAATTGTGATGATTACTTAGAATAGTGTCTCAGTATAAAAGACAGGATTCTGTGTTAGATATTAAGAGAGCTGAACTGTGATTCTAGTACAGTTGCCTTTTAACCTAAGTAACCTTTGTGAGCCACAATTTTCTCATTTATAAAATGAGGTTGTTTGGCTCAGTGGATAGAGCATCGGCCTGTGGACTGAAGGATGCCAGGTTCAATTCTGGTCAAGGCACATGCCCAGGTTGCTGGCAAGATCCCCAGTAGGCAGCGTGCAGGAGGCAGCCCATCAGTGATTCTCATCACTGATGTTTCTATCTCTCTCTCCCTCTCCCTTCCTCTCTGAAATCAAGAAAAATAATATATATATAAAATAGAGAAATATGCTAATTAACTGGGACGTCGTAATGGGTCTACCAGACAGGAGGAGGTTGCGCACGCAGCGTCAGGGGAGGCAGGGGCCTCGGGCCTCCATGCCTGCGCTGGGGGAGGGCCTGATCAGCAGTGGCCGTGGCTGCTTCAAGGGCCAGAGAGGGAGGCAGGGCCAGACCAGCAGTGGCCGTGGCTGCTGTGGGGCCCGGGGAGCAAGGCAGGGCCAGACTGGCGACTCAAGGGTGGGTGGCACCGCGCGATTTCAAATCGCACGCTGGGCTCCTAGTATTTAATTAAAAATAAAATGAGATTGTGTTACTTCTACTCCCTACTGCAGAAAGCTGCATGCAAATCACATGACATTAAAATACATGAACATTTTGAAAAGTCTAAAATGTATACTGGTTTTATATAACATTTATTTTTTTCTTGATTCCAGTTGTATTAAAACATGTCTTCAAGTCTTTTATCTGGAAACTATGCATGAATATTTTAAAATTGTATAACCTTAACACTAAGAAATTGCTTAAGGTCCAAGTCCTGATATGGTGCCCCTCTCTGAATCTTTTGTGGACACCATCTAATATGTGGGCCACAGCAACCTGCAGGACAAGTGTGATTTTTCCTGTTTTATAGGAAAAGCAGGAGTTGACTCCATAATGACAGCGTCATGGCTGCTTGGCTTCAATGTTCTTTCTGTCCACTGTACTTCAGGTCTCAGGCAGGAAGCTGATCATTGTCTGGATTTCCAGTAGAAAGTTTTAGATTGGAAATATATTGATACACTTATACATGATAAATTTATGGAGATAGATTGATAAATTTATGCAAATACAAACTTGGTTTCTTACCAAAAAGTGTTTTCTTAAGAAACTTAGTTGAAAAGACTCCTGTGTGTGGAACAATCACAGTATTGCATATGAAATATAGTTGATGTTAAATACTCTACCTTAGCCATTTTGCCTTGTTACTCTTACCTGTTTCATGTTGGCAGGAATTTCTCAAACACCTTAAAAATTATTGCATTCCTGTGTCAGAATTATGGTAGAGGTTTCCCTCTTTACCTGTGTATTTGCATTCTTATATGAGTGCTGTTGAAAGAAATATGAGGCAAGCTGATGATGTAATTTTAAGTTGCTTAGTATCCACATTAATTTTTTAATTTTGCTAGTATATTTCATTTAAACTCACATATCCAAAATATTATCATTTCAACATGTAATATTGCAAAATTGGGAGATTTTTTTTTTTTTTTACTTTTTTGAACTGTCTTCAAAATCTGTAAGTATATTTTATCTTGATTGAGACTCACCATGTTTTAAGTGCTAATGGGACAGCGTAGGCAGGCCTATGTATTATAGATATAAATAGATCCAGTCAGTGGATCTGCGACTTGTCCAACATGCCCCTGACATGTGCTATTCCCAGAAATTAACCATAGGCTTCTTAACCTTTTGCACTCGGATGTCGAGATTAAAATTACTCTTTGAATGTATCAATAATTTGAAATATAAAAAAATCCAAATAAATAAGTTTGTATGAAAAGAAACTCCAGTTTTTTTTATTCTACTGCCATGCTTTCTAAAATCTTTTTAAATTTAAAAAATTAAATCCCGAGTAGAATAAAGGAATTGAGAAAAAAGCAAGCGAGTGCAAAGGGTTAATGATAGGAAACAAGTTATCCTACATAATAAAAAGGTAATATGTAAATTACCATCACTCCACTACGCCCACGATTGGGCCAGCAGGAGGCGCAGGGGGCGGGACTCGGGGTGGCTGGGGTGGTGATTGGGCCGGCAGGACACTGAGCCACCAGAGGACCACACCCCCGCCCCGCCTCACCCTAAGGGCCCAGGGACTTGGGAGCTGCCGTCCACACCGGTCCCGACCAGCGGACAGACAGCCTACACGTGCATGATTAAATCATGCACTGGGCCTCTAGTTACTTTATAATATCAAAACTGAAAGTATAAAAATGTTTTATATTCTGTTCCAAATAAATGAAAGTGTACCTCACCTACAAATATAATGTACTTTACAGAGAGAAATGCCCTGGAAAGTATCAAAGAGGGATCCCTGAAAATCAAAGAAGAACCATCTAAAATACTGTCTGGAAATAAATTTCAAGATCGGCACTGTGTTTTACGAGATGGATATCTCATTCTTTACAAGGACCTGAAGGTATTTGCATATATAGTATTTGACTGTGTACACATTTCTGTGTGGGTATTAACATTCTTATACCTTTCTCAGCCCTCTCTCTTGGAAGTCAAGGCCTGTAGAAAATAAAAAAAATAAAATGCAGAGTAAGCTGAGGATTCCTCTCAGCCTCCGGGCTATGGCATTAATGCACTGAGTAGCGCAGTGAAGGACTCCATATTTGGCCTTTATGAGCACCTGACATTTTTTAGGGCAGGGAATGACTTACGTCCTAAAGAAAAGTCCAATATGCGTTACATAAACAAGCGTATTAGTCAGCATCTCAATCAATAAAATGACTGGGAGAGTGTGTCATGCCCTAAGGCAAAAGTGGCTTGAGTTTAGCTAATGGAAATTAATAAATGCAAATTAAAACTCTGATATACTATTTTACTCTTTAAGTTGACTACAGTGACTAAAATTGTAAGAGTGACAAACACCTAGTGTAGACAAGGATGTTGATTAAACTAAAACTCTCATAAATTGCTGATGGAAGGGTACAGTCACAATCACTGTGTAGAAATGTTGGGCAGTTGTTAGATAAGTTTATTAGAACATCTACCCCTGGACCCAGCAATTCTGTTCCTGGTTATTATGTCCATAAAAGTGTTTGTTCAGGAATGTTCATAAGCAGCTTTATTCATAAAAGCTGCAACCTGGAAACATTCCAAGTGACTGTCAATATTAGAATGATAAATTCATACAATGGAATCCTACTCAGCAATAAAATAAGTGAATACTCATGCATGCAGCAACATGGATGCATCTTGAAATCCTTGTGGAGTAGAAGAAGCTTGACACAAAATACTACCATCTGAGTCTGTCTGTAAGAAGTCTAAGATCGGGCAAAACCATGAATGGTGATAGAAAGTAGAAAGTGTTTGCTGAGGTGTCAGGAAAGATTGTAGGTTTAATTCCCGGTCAGGGCACATTTCTGGGTTGTGGGCACGATTCCCAGTAGGGGGAGTGCAGAAGGCAGCCGATCAATGTTTCACTCTCATATCAATGTCTCCCATTTCTCTCTCTCGCCTTCTCCCTTCCTCTCTCTCTAACCATCAATTAAAAATCTTTTTTTAAAAAAATATTCTCTATCCAGTTTTTGGTGGTGGTCACATGGGTATTTGCAGTATCATCTCTACTTCCTTGAGATTCTGGCAATACCCATGCAATTTTTTTTTTTAAATGCTGAATGACAGCAGGACCTGGAGATACTTTTTTATTTTGAATTATACAATTCACTTGAGTTAAACATTGCTTGCATACTGTAAGTGTGTGGCACTTCACTATTTTGTTTTGGTAACGTACAAAGAAAGAACAGTGTAGTAATATCTGTTAATATGTCATGAAGAGAGGATAGTTAGCCCTATTTTGGGAAGTATCTTTTGAGCTCTCCACACCTTTAACCCCTTTCCCTGTTTGTTTCTTCAGGGAAGCCTCCATGTGTGGCCTTAAATAAATCTTAGCATTCCAACTTTGTGTAGACATCTCATATTCACTTTTAAAGACAGTGGAATGTGCAGGCATGGGGGCAGGTAGGACAGCACTGAAGTCTGCAGCCCTTACCCCTCCAGAGGTTTATTATCTACCCTACTTGAACTCCCACTTTGCCATTCCACCTGATAGACCCAGCAGGGAGTGTGTGCAGGTACCAAGATATTGTTTGTTATTCTTCAGGTGTTTTTTTTTTTTTCAGTAGAGGGAGGGTGGAGTTTGCAGAAGTAAGCCACATAAGAATTTGGGGTTAGTGAACCGAACTCCAGATGTCAAAGTTCATGAACTTAGGTTTTTATTCGTGAAAGTAAATGTTAAACATCACAGCTGACAAATATTAAGTCTAGCTTGAATTTTATTTGGTTTTCTTCAGTGGGTCACCCACCTTGGTCTTTATTAGATGGAGTTCCTTCATCCTTGTCCTTCTGTATACATAATATGTTGATTAAGAGTCATTTTTGTAGTTGGATGGCAGCTTACCATATTTAAAAATCAACCTAACGTTTTTAGCCCCAATAAGGAACTGATACTTCCATTTCTAGAAATCTAGCCATAAAGGAAAAAATATCCAAAATATATATGTTATTAAATTATCTACTATGATTATAATAGCAAACATTAATAATAGTGACTGGGAGCAAATCCACTGTGTAAATTCCAGGCCTTATCATCGCTGCCACGGAGGCCATTGGTCACCAAAGCATAATTTCTGATCTTCCTGCTTACTTTTTCTTCTATATTCTCCTAACCTGTATTCTCCGTGGAAACCAAGTTTTATTTTATAAACATACTAGAGGCCCGGTGCATGAATTTGTGCATGGGTAGAGTCCAGCCAGCCCGCCCCAATTGGGGTGATCCAGCTGGGCAGGCCAGGGAGGAGGGGCCGAGGGAGGTTGGCCAGCCAGCCCTGTCCCCGATGGGGGTGGGAGGGGCTGATCAGGGGCGTGGCCAGCTGGGGGGAGAGGCCTGAAGAAGACCCGCTAAGCTGGAGCTGAGCATGGGCCCCAGGCTTTCCAGGGAGGACGGCCTCAGCAAGGAAACAGAAACCACCAGAAGGCTCTGCAAACCGGCCCTGATCTCCCTTTGGCCAGGCGGACTCAGAGCTGGGGTCTCTGTGTGTACATTATACACAGCCCGGCACTTGCCTTTGTCTGTTGGTCAAATCCATTGCATCGAAAAACTTGTTCCCCTTCTCCTCTTTGGGGCCTTACAACAAATACAGGCCAATTGGAAGACACGGGCCCCAGTGGCAGAGCCAGGCCCCACAATCACCTGGAATTTAGGCCTAAGACAACTGGGTAGCTATCGCCACGGAATAGAACACACTGTTTTAGAGTCTTAATTCTCCCCTAAAATGTGCCCAGCTGCTCCTCTTTAGCTGGGATAGACTGAACTAAGGAACCAAAGACCGAGTTTCCTTTGAGGTGGGATCCACCAGGAGCCAGCTGGTGGCAAGGCCCCTCACAGGCACCTGCCTTCCCCCCACCAAAGCTCGGCATGCTCTGAGCCGGTGCGTTTCTGGTGGTGCCAGGTCCTGGGCTGCTGGTCGGGAGGCAGGTCCACAGGGTTTCTCTCCGCTGCCTTCCTGGCCTCCAGAGCAGTACCCTCTGGCCCAGCGTACCAGGCGGCTGTCACTAGAGCCGGGAATCAAAGAGTGAAGGAGCCGGCCCGTGCAGAGAGGGACCCGCAGGTGGCCAGGCAGTGCCCCCCACCCCGCTTCTCAGTCTCGCTCGTGTGGATTGGGACAAAGCCTGCTGCCCTATACTGGCGCCACATGGGGAGGGTCGCAGCAGGGAGAGGGGTGCCCTGACCTGCCAGCCTTGGTGACGATCATCTATCTCGATGCCCAGCTGATTGAACTCGTCCCACAGAGCCTTCATCTCAAGCTGCATGCTCACACTGGCCACCTTCGCGTTCTTCTTTACCAGCGCCTTGGCGGCGGCTGCTGGCCCCGGGGCCCTCGGGCTCCACAGGGGTGCTGGTGGTGGCCCCTGTGGCCAGTGGGTCATAGCAACCAGTCGTTCCGCCTTAACGGTCGCTGGGCTTTTATTATATGGGTTTTCCACTCTTCAAAAGTGGCTGCTTTCATCAAGAGCAGATTTCATAGTAAGAGTTTAAGTTTTATAGAACTTATACTGATTTGAGCTACATATTTGTCAAGTGGGCTTTTGTGCATTGTCTTAGGACCCTAGTAACTTGTTTATATTGCTATTTCTATGAAGCAGGGTGTTCTAAATTTATAATAGTAGCTATCATTTCCTACGTGCTTTCTATATGCTAGCTACTAGACTAAAACCTTTATAGGCATTTTTCTCATTTAATCTGTACAATAACCCTTAATAGTAACTCTTTACTTTCTCATTTAATCATCATAATGACCCTATGAAATAGTCAATATTGTTATTATCCCTGTTTACAAATAAGAAGTAAGGCCTTAGCCAGTTTGGCTCAGTGGATAGAGTGTCGGCCCTGAGACTGAAGGGTCCAGGGTTAGATTCCAGTCAAGGGCATGTATCTCAGTTGCAGGCTAGATCCCTGGCCCTGTTTGGGGCTCCTGTGGGAGGCAGCCAGTCTGTGTGTCTGTCTCTCTTTCACATCGATGTTTCTCTCTGTCTTCCCCCTGCCCCCTTCCACTCTCTCTAAAAGTCAATAGAAAAATATCCTCAGGTGAGGATTAAAGAAAAAAGAGCTGAGAGAAGCACATGAGGCCTCAAACTAATAAGTAGCAAGGCCGATTTGCACCTAGGTCTCTGTGACCCTCACACCCCTGCTCTCAGTTATAAATGCTGTCTGCCTACCAGTTTGAAACAAGAGATTTCCTTAGGATATAGGGACTGCTTGTGTTAATAATTACCGTAATTCCATGGCTATTATCTGTATAAAATCTATTGCAGGGTATGCAAGGATAAATCATAAAATTTATGTGACTTGATATTAAGGTTTTAAATTAAAGTATAAGGATTCAAGTTTTCCTTCTGTCAGACAACTTTCCTGATGTTCTGTGTTCAAGAATTAACATTTTAAAAATATTAATCACCAATAAATATGCCAGAATGTGTACAGATAATGTGTAATTGATCTTAAGTAAATATTTATAAATTCTTTATTTATAGTCTATTTTCGTGAATTTAATTTTCATTAATATGGATATTTGAGATAGTTCAGTATGTGCCCATATAGGTTCACAATATGTTTTCTGTAATTCTGAAATATAGACAGCAGGCATTCGTTTCTCACAGTTCTGGAGGCTGGATGTGAATCAGGGGGCCAGCCGGGTCAGGGTCTAGTGAGGCCCTTGTCCAGGTTGTAGACTGCCAACGTGGATCCCCACTTGGTGGAAAGAGAGAGAGCCAGCTCTCTGGCCTCTTTTTATAAGGGCACTGATACATTCATGTGGCTCTACCTTCATGCCTTAATTACCTCCCGAGGGCCCCCCCTTCAAATACCATCACATTGGGGATTAGATTTCAACATAGGAAGTTGAGGGTAGAAGGGGTTACAAACATTGTCTAGAACAGTATTTATAGCCTTTATTTATCTCACACTATATGAAATATCATGCATTTTAATGTAGAAATATGAATATATTTGAATAAAGGGTGCTGCCCCAAGCAACACTGGTAGTCTGGTGGAGTTATATGACATATTGCATATGCATTGTATTGTATTTTTAAAATATGAAAACATGAAAAATTATCAATTCTGATACACATCTGGTTCCAGCTGTTTTAAATAAGGGATCATTATGTGTGTGTTTAAATATACATATATAAACAGACATATATATCCAAAATTATCTATTTAAATTTACAACATTGTAATCAAAACGATCTTCATTTACTAAGAGCTGGTATTACGTTCATAAAACATTGGAGAAACTAAGCAATTCTAAACCCAGTCATTAACATTCAAGGCAAATAACAAGGATATTTGTGAAGTCTTCAATTACATACTATTTTGTTTTCCTTACAGAGTAGCAAACATGACAAAATGCTTCCTCTCAGTTCAATGAAGTTTTATCTTGGAGTGAGAAAGAAAGTGAAACCTCCAACAAGGTAAGGCTTGCAAGGGGAGGGTGGCTGAAAAAGTTATGGGAATATATGCCTGTTCAAGGAATTAGGATCGGAGGCATTAGTCTAACTTTATAAACTACGCTGTAGACAAGTTTCTTAAGATGCCAGATCCAGAGATCGTGTGTGGGTAGCTGAGGAGGGAGGCCGTTCCCCTAAAGGCAGCTCCTGGGTGAGTGCATGTCCCCTTCGTAGAACAAGAAACCCCAGGAGCCCTGTCTGCTGGGAAACACCTGGGCTCGTCCGCATCCTGTCCCTTGCTCAGTCAAAGCCTGGGGACTCAAGGAATGTTCCAGACAAGTCTGCCCACAAGAAGACAGACAGCCTGGCCCAGCCGGGCTCTCTAATTTGCCCTTTTCGCTTTGCCGAATTTGGTAGTAAATCCACAGCACATAGATGGACCCCTCCTAAACATTCTGTTCCTCTTTAACACTTGAATCAACCCAGCATTCGGTTAACACTGTACTTACTTTCTTTTAATCCTCACCTGAGGATATGTTCGGTGGCTTCAGGAAAAGGGACAGAGAGAGAGGAACATTGATGTGAGTGAGAAACATCAATCGGTTGCCTCCTGCACATGCCCCTACCCGAGATCGAACCCGCCACCTACATATGTGACGGGATTGGGAATTGAACTGCAGCCTTTTGTGGTATAAGGGACGACGCTCCAACCAACTGAGCCACCTGGCTGGGGCCATACTGTACTTTCTTACCAGAAATTACTTTGACTTAGCTAATTAATGTTTCTACACCTAATCTCATGAAACTTCATTTTAATGAACTCTCGATGGTTTGTGAGTCTGAAAACATTCTCCATGCTTATCGTTCAGCAATTATCAATTAACACAAATACCTGCATTGCAATTGGCACATTTTTTTTCAAATTCTCACACTATCAGCAGGTCAGTATGAATATTATCTTATTTTGGCCTTTTTTTCTAGACATCTGCTTTTACTCAGCCAAGACTCTCTTCTGAGAGATTTCCCCCACTGCCCCATGACATCACAAGGCCCCTTCCCTCTGTCTCCCTCCGCATATTTAAACGTGTAGCCACATCCCTCAACAGTTACCATTCACCTCTAGATAAATCACACCCGTGGAATCTTCACTGTGGGTACCAATTCTGTTACGCATTTCCACTGTTAAATGTCACCTCCTTAGCACCCCATCCTGTTTCCAGTCTGGTAAGGTTTATCATTTTGAATATGTTTGTGTTTTCTCCTCATGTGGCGCAGTTGGGGATTGACAGCATTTTCTGAAAAACATCAGTGGTAAGTTCCCGCTGGCCATTGGGGGATCTGGTGTATCGATAGTAATCTCAGTAAATGGATAATGTTGTGGCTTGGCAGATAGATCTATAGACAGGAAGCGAAGGTAAAATCTTTACTAAACACTTCGAGTCTAGGAAGAGGAAAATATATTTGCTTTCAGAATTTAGGTCCATTCCAGTCCCATGTATCCTAATTGCCAATATCTCTTAAGAGCAACTGTATCTGATTTCTTCCCAGTTACTAGGAGTGTGGGATCCTAGCTCTTAGGGGATACACAGGCAGCATTCAGTTTTAAATAAGGGATAAGAACTAGCTAAAATTCAGCTAAAAAGGAAAATCTTGGTTTCAAAACTGTTCTTTACATATACTAGTATGTACTTGATTCCACTGATGTCATTGGATTGAGCCACTTTCCCGAAAGATTATACTAGAAGTCTCCTTCTCTTACCTTCCTGTGTCTGATGAATCCAAGCCGTACCAGACATGCCTCTTCCTGTCTCTCTGACCCACCATACCCTGTACCCTAGGGCCCTGCTTCATTCATCTGCCAGGATTAGTACAGGAGTTCTAAGTGCTCTTCCTGCCTCGGACCTTGCCTCTGCCTTCTAGGACATTGTCCACCCAGCCCCAAAGAGACTTTCTAAAATGTATCATGTTTCTTTCCTGCTTTAAAACTCTTCTGTGACTCCTGTCACCTTACAGGATAAAGCACGGAAGTGTTGGCCTGGCATGCAAAAGGCCCTTAAATATGGGCTCCATCAGCTTCATCGCCCAGGACTTTCCCTTTTTCCTTAATGATAAAACAGTTATGTCTTGAATCCACCGCACATGCCTTGCTGTCTCCCATCTCCATGTTTAATAGGTGTGGTCCCCGCGCTGAGCCTTCATCCGTTCCATGTGCTGCTCCCTTTCCTCATCACCGTCCTCTCCCTGCCCAGCTGGCAGACTCAGCTGTCCTTCATCCAAGCCACAGCTCAGATGCCCCAAAGTCCTGTAACTCTCACCTTTAATCTTTATATCTTCTTTGTATCTAGAGTATTTTGTACACATTTGGTGTGTAATTAAAAGGATCTGTAATTAAAACCTTGAGAAAGGTTCTCTTGGATATGGTAAATAGAAAAGGACAGTGTCTCTATGATCATCTTTCAATGAAGCAAGAATATTTCAGAAATTTTAACATTTAAAAAATTATTTTTATTATACAGGAATGTAACAAAATATGGTTGTATCGAATGCCCATTTTCCCATTTTGCTATCAGTCACAGCATTTTCCTCTTACAGGAAGCAACCTCCATCCCATCCCCAAGCGTGCTGTTCCTCTTTTCACTTCTCTCGCTGTTTTAATTTACTTGTTTACATTCCCGGCTCCCCTAATGGACTGTGTGAATCGTGAGGGCAAGCGCTCTGTATATATAGGTTTTCAATAAAAGGTGTGATTGGACAGGCAGCGGTTTTTCCGTTTAGCTTCTTTTTCACGAGTCTTGTGGGTATTAATGTTTATAATCATAATGATGGAGACTGTCTGAGCCTTTTTAAAAATCTGCTATTAAGAAAATATGCACACATTTTTCTTCTTAAGCTCAGAGTTTCTAGGGGGAAAAATGTTTTACCATCTTGCACCTGAAAAAGCAAATGAGGTTGACCTTTCTGCCTTTCCAAAAATATTGCTGATTGTCGTTCAGCAGTTATCAAAACCTTAGCTATATTTTGTTTAAAATAGCATTTGTACACTATTATTCTGACATCGTATACTAAGCAACCTGTACTGAGATACTCCCATTTTGATTGCGTTAAGCCATCCATCAGAGAAACCAAAGGGATTTCTGATCACTTAATTACCAAATACACTGGAGAGTGGACGTTTTGATTTGTATAGTCATACATCTTGCTTTGCAGGCACCTGTGTTGTGACAGTTTACAGACTCAGATGGAGTGGATGGCCAGTGTCTTCCTTGCCCAGGTAAGGTATCTGTTTCCAGTGGTCCAGGAACGTGTAAAGATGGTGTATGGGAAATGGCGGTGATTTTCCAGTAACGTTTGAGTTTTATGCATATGCTTTGATTTACTCATTTACATATTTTTAATAAATAAGCATCATGATTTATCCCTTACTCTTTGAAAGAGAGTTTACTCTCTTCATGGAGGCTTTTTGCCAGCCCAGCAGCTCCGCAGCCCAGGAGAGGTGTGTTGCTTCAAGATGGCAGGAGAAGAAAGAGGGCTTGGTCTAAGCTGCCACCCTACCAGAGCCCCACATGATCCTACTCTCCCCACCCCTGCCTACCCACAAATAAGGACGGGAACCTACATTTCTTTTTTTCTTTTTTTTTATTTTTATATTTTATTGATTTTTTACAGAGAGGAAGGGAGAGGGATAGAGAGTCAGAAACATCGATGAGAGAGAGACATCGATCAGCTGCCTCCTGCACACACCCTACTGGGGATGTGCCCGCAACCAAGGTACATACCCTTGACCGGAATCGAACCCGGGACCCTTCAGTCCACAGTCCGACGCTCTATCCACTGAGCCAAACCTGTCAAGGCCTACATTTCTTTAATACGTGTTATTTCCTAGAAACTTCAAAAAGAGTTAATACATGTGTTCCTTGCAACAAACTATGCATGACGATTCTTAATGACGAGGAAATAGAGATGAACAAAGGTTCCATCATTTGCTTAGGACCATATATTTAGTTAGTGGTTTAAACCCAGAGGCAAACACATGTACCCCATTCCCCATTCAGTCTCCTTCTGGGAGGAGGGCTCACTTTTCGGGGGAAGGTTTCAGTAGTCCCATTAGTAGAGTTGGTTTCCCCCCAGCCTTGTCTGGCTGATTCCAGCATTGCTCCGCACAAGGGCATTGAAGTTCACAGTCACGATTAAGTTGCCACTCTTTATTACCGAGGATGTACTTCCCCATTTCTCTTACAAGAGAAGTTAATTCACCCCCAAAATCTGGTCATTTTCTCTGTTCCTTTAATTTAGTATCCTCTCCAGTGGTTAATAAACACTGTTCTCAGCCTGACACTATTACTACCTGGGAATACATTTGCAGAAAAAGACTGGTTGCTAACTTTTTTTAGAGACTTTTCTTCTTTTTTTGGGACTTTTTAATAATTCAGATGTTCAAGTCCTACTTTAAAAAACTGGATTTGAAGTATTTTACTAAAATTGGAACTGTAGAGTCGAAAACTATTACACTATCTCTTTGTGGTGCAACTAAGTTGATTTTTTGTTTTTATAATTGAAGTCAGTCCATTCTGTAGTTTGAAAATCAAAGTATAAACAGCCAGGAAGCAGATACCCCTCTCAGGGCGAAGTTATTTTCCCCTGCCTCGCCTGTCCTGTGTGGTCTCAGCCCAGTTACCTGTGTTTGTCCATTCCACGTTTCAGGATTAATGTCAACACAAAGCTCCTTTGGGATTTAGGGATTTAATGGGTCACCTCCATTGAGAAACAGACAAGAACGTAGCAGATGTTAAAAATACACACACACACACACACACACACACACACACACACACTAGTAAGTGTCCCTCCCTTACAATTAGTCCTTCCAGTGCGCAGAATACTTTTCTGATATCCATCTCCATCCTCACCCCGCCTCAGGTTTCAGCTTACAGATTTCCTCATTCTCCATTTAGACCTTCCTATAGGAGCACTTCACTGCTGCACTTCAATGTAGCACTCAGTACAAAACATTTGTGCATTTAGATTTTCCATTTCTGTCTTTCCTACTAAAATGTAAATTTCATGAGAGGAAGGACTCTGTCAATCTTTTTTTTCTAATTTTATTTTTCAGTTACAGCTTACATTTATTATTTTGTTTTAGTCTCAGGTGTACAGCATAGTGGTTAGACATTCATTTATTTTAAAGCGATTCCAACCAATATTTCAAGTAACCCCCTGGCACCATACATAGTTATTACAATGTTATTGACTATATTCCCTATGCAGTAGTTTATATCCCTATGACTGTTGTATAACTTGTTAATCCCTTCAGCCTTTTTCACTCGGTCCCCCAACTCACCTCCCCTTAGCAACCACCCGTTCGCTCTGTCTTTTGAGCCTGTCGACTTTGTTTACTTTATTCTGTAGATTCCACGTATAGGTGAAATTATATGATTTTATGTGTTTCTCTGACTGACTTACTTCACTTAGCATAATACCCTCTAGGTCTATCCATGCTTTTTGGTAAGATTTCATTCTTCCTTTATGACTGAGTAATATTCTATTGTGCAAATGTACCACCACATTTTTATCCACTCCTCTATTGATGGCTTCTTGGATTGCTTCCAGATCTTGGCTATTGTAATGGACATAGGGGTGCATATGTTTCTTTCAAGTTAGTGTTTTGGGATTCTTCGGATATATTCCCAGAAGTAGAATCTCTGAGTCATAAGGAATTCTATTTTTAATTTTTTGAAGAACTTCCATACTCTTTTCCACAGTGCCTGCACCAGTCTGTATTCCCACCAACAGTGCAAGAGTTCCCTTTTCTCCACATGCTTGCCAATACTTGTTTGTTGATTTATTGCTGATAGCCATACAGGCAGATGATATCTTGTTGTTTTAATTCATATATTTCTCTGACAGTGACGTTGAGCATCTTTTCATGTGTCTGTTGACCATCTCTATGTCCTCTTTGGAGAAGGACTCTTTATTATGTATATCTGTATCACAGAACCCAATGCCTTTTACAGAGTACATTCTCAGTATTTGTAAAATAGGAAAAAGAGAAAATAAATAATCAGATCAAATTTCAAATAGATATTAGTGTGATAAAATAATGAATAAATAAAATAAGTGAGGGAAAGGAAAGCCAGTGTGACTGAGGTAAGGAAGGGTATTAACTGAGAAAGGTTCTCAGGGAAGAGTTTTTTGAATGAACTAACAGATGTGTCTGAAATGAGGGGGTGAGGTGTACAGGTATGTAGTAGCAGGGGAAGATGCCAGGGATGGGGACCATCAAGTTCCCTAGATGTCATAATCTTGGCTTATTCTGGGACCATCACAAAAGGCCTACAAGAGACAGGTGGTAAGAGATGAGGAAGACAGAGAACAGATCATGCAGTCCCCTTTTAGAGTTTGAGAGGGAAATAAGGGAAAGATATCCAATTTACATTAATTGAAAAAATAATGTTGGTTACTTTGTTGAAGCTGTACTCTCAAGGGTCAGAGATGGAAGCAGGAGGAATACCTGGGTGGGTGAGGATGGCAGCTCAGACTAGGGTGGATCTGCTAATACATTCAGATTCAAGAATACTGGAAAGTACAGCCAATAAGGCATTCACATTAATTGGCTATACCAGTTTGAGAGGATTAGAACTTAGTTTTTTGGCCTTGGGCAACAGGCAGATGTGACATTATCAGAGACAGAGTGGGTAAAAGGGAGAAATTTCTGTTCTGGCCACAAGAAATTTGAGATACCTTTTAGACATACACGTGGGTATGCTGGGTAGCAGGTTGGATGTAGGGATGAAAAACTCAGGCAAAAGGTTGGGGCTGAAATGTAAATTTTGGGGAAGTCAGTATTTAGATTGTATTGAAAACCATGAGTTTGGGTGAGATCTTAGAGAGAATGAGAAAGGGGGTTGTATGGGAGAGAGAAAGAGATGGCAGACAAGCCCTGGAACTTTCTAAATTTAAAGGCCTAGTATATTTTAAAAAAAAAAAGAAACAAAAAACAGGAAAAGAAATGAGAAAAGTTGAGGAAGAAGGAAAATGTAGGTGATTGCTACAGAATATTCTATCAAGGAATTTGCTTTGTAGATAAATGAGGCTGTGACTAGATAGTTACAAGGAGTCAAGGTAGGTTTGGGACTATTGAGTTGTCTTTAAAATTGGAGAGTGTATACTTTGCCTCTATGCTGATGCAGACAATCCAGTACTTGGAAGAAAAATTTATTTTTTTAGGAAGAGGGTGATTATGAAACCAGCAGAGGCCCTGGGCAGACGTGAAGCAATGTAAGTGCCCATTGGTTCATCATTGCTGGAAAAATCAGCAGCAGCAGAGTGTGGCACATTTGTTCTCAAATTCCTGACTATGTATTCTGTCCACTGAGCAATTATAGATATGACTGGAGAAAAGTTATTTAATCAGAGCAATACTGATTGAAGAGAAGGGAGCCTTGCTTATATGGCTGAACGCAGAGGAGATTGGTACATTTCATGATAGGAAAATGAACATCTTGAATGATTATTAATAATTTTAAAAATTAAATCAGCATGGTCACTCCACTGGGGGATATTAGAAGTGCGGGGAAGAGTAAAAGATGAGATTCTTCAGAGAGGGAGGAAGCCAGTTGCACTGTGGTAGAACATCAGGCAATGCTGCGGCTCACTTGAAATTTAAAGTTAATTCAAGATGAGATGCATCTCCAGAGTGATCTATTGTATTTTCCTCCATCAGTCTATAGGAACCCTTAGAGTAAGCAGAATTGGGTTTAGGTTCAGGGCTTAGCCAGGCACATGTAATGGGGGGAGAAAGAGCATAGGACTTGAAGAAGTTGACAAGGAGGTGAGTATACTCTTTGACCATGAAACCGAGTCCAGGCTGTGAAGGAAGTGGGAAAAAATGAGCAAAGTGGAATGGGTTGAAGGTCTTAAGGAGCCTAAGAATGCTTCCATTGAATGAAACTAAATGAAGTGAGCTGGATAGATACGAGGTCAAGGTCAGAAGTGAGAGGCAAACACGGTGTTCACTGCAGCATCATTCACCTAGCCAAGGTGTAGAAACAGCCAAAGTGTCTGTTGGCAGATGAATGAGTGGTCAAGAAAATGTGGTGTACATGCACAATGGAATATTATTCAACTTTTTAAAAAAAGAGAAATCCCATCCTGTGCAACAACATGAATTAACCTGGAGGGCTTCATGCCAAGTGAAATAAGCCACTGAGAAAGACAAGTACTGCATGGTATCACTTATATGTAGAACCTTAAAAAAACACACACCACACAACTCAACTCAAAAACAGAGAGTGGAAAAGTGGTTGCTGGAGTGAAGGGAGGGGGGTAGAGAGGTTGGTCAAAGGATACAAAACTTGCAGTTATAGGACGAATAAGGCCTGATGATTTAATGTGTAACATGGTGATAATAGTTAATAACACAGTATTGTATAATTAACATTTGCTTAGGGAGTAGAACTTAAATTTTCTTACACACACACACATACACACACACACACACACACACACACACACACACGGTAAATATGTGAGGTGATGGATATATTAACTCAGTGCGGGGAATCCTTTCACAACACATGCTTGTATCAGATCATCATGTTTACTTTAAATATTTTACAATTTTATTTTTCAGTTATATCTCAGTAAAGCTGTGGGGAAAGAAACTAGAAAGTGAGAGACAAATGAAGATTTTGGGATGTGATCATCCTTTCTATATAATAAAAGGCTAATATGCAAATTGCCCCCTTGGGAGTTCGACCGACTGGGAGTTCAACAGCTTGCTATGATGTGCGCTGACCACCAAGGGGGCGGCGCAGAATGAAGGAAGGCCCCAATCGGCCCTGATCACTGGCCAGGCCTAGGGACCCTACCTGTGCACGAATTTCGTGTACTGGGCCTCTAGTTGGTTATAATAATGGAAGTATGATCATAGCTATACGATCTATGCAGGAGAACTTTTGAAGTCACTTATACATAACTATAAGTATCAGAACATATTACTTAGATCTAATGATTTCTGCTGTTGGGAAAAATACCTCTTGGGTCCATTCAGTGAGACCCAATTAGGCAGTATCCAGAGCATTGTTTATCATGTTAGGAAAATCATGTTTGAAAACTGCATTTCTCTTAGGTTCCTCAAAATGTCATTTAATGCATGCACTATACTAGTACCTCAGTGAGTAAAAGCGTAAGCATGATTCATGGGATTGCCTACTTACTTCCCAGCCAGTTTTCTCGCAGCTTTACATGTTGGGAACATCCCACTTATATAACATCAAAATTATTTTATCCAGTGTGGGGCCATGACATAAAAATGTTATGAATCTTGTCACGTTCCCTCTGATTAAAATATTGCAGACATCTACTGTGTTTGATTTGTTGAACCAAGGTAAATACTTCCTTAACACATCGAGGACAGATCACGAGAATTATCGCTTCATATTACACAGTGTCTTACAAAGTATCATACTTTAAAAAGATATTAGCTTGTAAGAACATGTAATAACTTCAAAATGTGATAGATATTTAATTTTAAAGCGTGCCTTTAACATTTATGTAAAATGTTTTTTGTACTCCTTCAATAGAAACTTATCTGGCCACTGGGTAAAGCTAGCAATAAAACTACTGGTCCGCAATGTGTTGAAATTCAAGGGCAGACCTTATGCATATACACTAAGTCTAGTAATAAGTAGGACCTACACTATAGGATTACTGAGGATGAAAGGCGATAATACATGTATATTGGTAAGCCCAAAGTCTAGCAGTATGCCCCTCAATATAAATCCGCTATTCTACAGTGGATATGCAGTCAGCCTTTGTTGAAATGAATTCTGTGCTATAATACCCTACATTAAAATATTAATTGCAACATAAGAACAAGACTCTGTTGAGTCTTAAGAGTAGTGGAAAATAAGAGTAGGCATTCAGCTGTATAGCTTACCAAATGTTTTTCATTTCACCGTAACATCTGTAAGCTGCTCCTTTTATACTTGATGTTCTGTATTTCTTTCATAGATTGTTGTCTGAAAATCAATTTGCTTTTCCCAACATCTGACAAGTGAATCTACCCTGAGGAGTGGAAAAATCTTTAAAGATTTTTCTTTTATCTGCTTATCTCAAGGATTTATCAGTCAAGAGCTTATATTTTTACCTGTGGATATTTTTCCCAGTTGCAAAATTAACTTTTTCCCAGTCATATCTACAACAGTTCAGTGGCAAGAATATGCAGTCAATAATTTGAGAACAAATGTGCCACACTCTCTGTTGTACAATGATTTTCAGTATAAATGTATGTGTACAAGGTAACATTTCTCTGGAACTCAATTGGATGAAAAAGTAACATTTTAAAAATGTCATAAATTAGGGCTAATTTTTCTGACGATGTGCCTAAGGTTGACTTGGGCTACATAAGGTCAATTTATTATGTTTACACCGAAGTCCTCTTTGGTGGAGACAACAAACGTGAACACATAGTTACTTTGATTATAGGGCCGAGAAGTGTAGACACGTATATTCTCTTTCTCCCACGAAGAGATGTGCCAGTTTTTAAAACATTTCACCCCTTTTGGTTTGGTAAGTAATACAGAATGCATGTATTTGAGACTTAGAAATTGAACTGAGACCTCAGAGCTCAGTTCATTTAAGAGTTTTACGTCCTCCAGCGATGCTGCCGCCAGGGTCAGCACCGTAATGACGGAAGGCATTCTCATGGAAAGCAGGTCACCGGATGTGTGCATGTGAAAAGCGGGCCAGTGGCTCTGTAACAGGTTGTCCACACATAACATCACACACCAACGGCAAGAAATTGTGTTTCCACAGCATGAAAATGACATACGGCCACCCGCTGGAAAGCAACGAAAACGCTCTATAACCAAAAACCCCAAAATCGGAGGTTTGCCTCTCATTCCCATCCAGCATGAGAAAAATGCCACCCAGGCCTGGAGAAATATCGAGGTAGGTTAGGATTTTATTTCGTTTATGTTCATTCCAGCATTTGTTTTCTTCGGTCTTACTGTGATTGAGTGCACTCATTAATTCATTGGCTTCAAAAAATCTGGAATAATTACTTTGAAAAGCATAAGAAAAATCACATCTGTCAAGAAAACATGAGAAATTCTATGGCACGTTTTTGAAGTTGTTTATTATTTTTAACTTCTTTGAAATGTTTAGTTTAATGATGCCATTGACTGTTAAATATGCACAATGCCTTGCTTATCTCTAAAGTAGCCGAGCCATTTGAAATATGTGTACAGAAGCTCTGGTGGTAAAATCACAGTCTCAAATGAGTCTTAGAGGTTTACTTCTAACAATCTGAGAATGAGCCCATGGCAGCAGATGTCTGCTGAAGCCCTGGTCACTAGACTTTCTGGTGACATATTCAAGTTCCAGTGGTTTGGGAACCGATGGGGTGTCCCAGTTAATTTAAGGAACTGCAAGATGACCTCTGAGCATCAAGAAAGAAGATTGGGCATTTTTTTCCCTGAAAGCCACAATTTGTTTCCCTTCTCACCTTGAGGGGCAGGGAGAGCAGAAGTGGCATCAACCTGGCCTTGAAGTGCAGGCTCTTCAGGAAAGGGTGGAGGCTGTTTACACTCAAAACTCCTTGCTCCGGGGCTAATGCACATTCCAGCTCTATTGAGTGTCTTGGAGCAGAAAGAAACACATGTAAAAGATGGCCTTTCTTCTAGAAGCTAGGTTCGGGATTAAGCTGTTTGAATGTCTTGCTTTCCAAACAGAAATATCTTTTGAAAGACTAAAGCCATATTAATTTAGTGATCAGATTTTTAAAAATATTTGTTCATGCCTATCTTTCTGTGAACACTAGTCACATTATAATATTCTTCTTCTCTAAAAGATAAAAGCTTTGGAAATACTGGTTTATTACCTCTGTTGCCTACTTGGTCCTTCTGCACTAATGTAATCAAAGAGAAGAATAAGCCTCCGAGAAACCATGAGCTTGTTTCTTCTGCCATTCTGGGTAATAAACTGCCCTACAAAACTATGGATTCCTTAGCTAATCTAGAAGCTTAAAATTCCAAGGGTCACATTTCCCAGAAACCCAGGTTGGGAGACACAGGTTGAACAAGTGAATCCAACATAGGGAGAGGATATGCCCTATAGTGACCCCAGCTTGTCCTGACATTGTCTTAGGATCAATTATGGCCCAAAGCAAAAGCTATAGTATTGGTATTAAAATACATTAATCAGTACCAGTTAAGAATTGGCATGATAATTGAATATATAATTGTTACCTAATACAAAATTCAAAATTTCAGAGACAATGTTTTTAGCATACTTAAGACCGGGGAGCTGAACTAAAACACTCAAGATATTGTTAAAGGCTTTTAAAACAACTCCATGAAATATTAATAGAAAATTAATGAGTAGTTAAACCCAAGATTTTTTTGTAAATTTAAGTGTGGGGATTTGATGATTCAACACAAAGGCAACGATTGTTTTAAAATATTCCAATGTTGGGGAGGAAAGTTGAAAGTTTAAAAAGCATTAAAACAAAATTAGTGAAAATTGAAAAATTTTCCTATGAACTATAAACCTCCTAGAAAAAACAAACAAACAAAAACATAGGCAGTTAACTCTGACATTGCTCTTAGTAATATTTTTTTGAAATATCTCCTTGGGCAAGGGAAATGAAAGAAAAAAATAAACAAATGGGACTACATCAAACTAAAAAGGTTTTGTACAGCAAAGGAAACAAAATGAATAAAACAACCTACTGAATAGAAGATATTTGCCAATGATACATCCAATAAGGGATTATTGTCCAAACTCATACAATTTAACACCAAAAAACAGTCTAATTACAAAATGGGCATAGGGCCCGCTGCTGTTGCTCAGTAGCTGAGCATCTTCCCATGAACCAAGAGGTCATGGGTTTGATTCCTGGTCTGGGCACATGCCCGGGTTGTGGGGGCTCAATCTCCAGTAGGGGGTGTGCAGAGGCCGCCAATCAATGGTGTTTCTCATCTATGTTTCTATCTTTCTAAACAATTTTTTAAAAAATCAAGAAAACATTGATAAAAAGAAATACTTAAAAATAAAAAAAAATAAAAAATGGTCATAGAACCTATATAGACATTCTGCAAAGAAAACATACAGGAGGCTAATAGACGTATGGAAAGATGCTAAACATCACTAATCATCATGGAAATGCAAATTAAAGTCATGAGATATCATCTCACACCTGCCAGAATGGCTATCATCAATAAGTCAACAAGTGTTGGCGAGGTTGTAGAGCAAAGGAACCCTTGTGCACTGTTGGTGGGAATGTAAATTGGTGCAGCCACTATGGAAAACAGTACAGAGGTTTCTCAAAAAAATTAAAAATAGAACCTATGAGCCAATGATTCCACTTCTGGACATTTATCTGAAGAAATCCAAAACACTAATTTGAAAGATATATACTGAGTGGCCAGATTATTATGATCTCTGAACGCATAATAATCTGGCCACTCAGTGTATATCCTATATAATAAAAGGCTAATATGCAAATTGTCCCCTCGACCAGGAGTTCGACCAACAGGCAGGCTGGCCAACCACCCATGTCCCCTCCCCCTGGCTAGGCTGGCCGGACCACCCATGCATGAATTCATGCACCAGGCCTCTAATACACACACACACACACACACACACATACATACACACACACACACACACACACACACACACACACACACACACACACTGAGTGGCCAGATTATTACGCATTCAGAGATCATAATAATCTGGCCACTCAGTGTATACATCCCTGTATTTGTTGCAGTGTTATTTACAGTAGCCAAGATATTGAAGCATCCTGTGTGTCCATCAACAGACAAAAGGATAAAGAAGATGCAGTATATATATATATAATGGAACACTTATCTCATTAGTATTGAACACTATTACTCAGCCATAAAAAATGAGATCTTGCCGAAACTGGTTTGGCTCAGTGGATAGAGCGTCGGCCTGTGGACTGGAAGGTCCCAGGTTCGATTCCGGTAAAGGGCATATACTTTGGTTGCGGGCACATCCTCAGTAGGGGGTGTGCAAGAGGCAGCTGGTCGATGTTTCTCTCTCATCGACGTTTCTAGCTCTCTATCTCTTTCCCTTCCTCCCTGTAAAAAATAAAAATAAAAAATAAAAAAATGAGATCTTATTTGCTACAACATGGATGGGCTTGGAGGGTATGCTAATGGAAATAAGTTGGATAGAGAAAGACAACACCATATGATGTCACTTACCCGTGGACTCTGAAAGATACCTCACAAAATAAATGAACAGACAAAACAGAAATATACTCATAGATACAGAGAACAAATTGATGGTTGCCAGACAGGAAGGGTGCTGGGACGATGGGTGGAAAAGAAGGGATTAGAAGTATGAAGTTGCCAGTTGATAAAAGCAGTCACAGGAATGTAAAGCACAGCATAGGAAATATACTCAACACTATTATAATAACTGCATGGTGCCCGGTGGGACTAGACTTACCGAGGTGGTCACTAAGGTATATAAATGTCTAATCACCATGTTGTACACCTGAAACAGTAATTGATGGGGAAAAGTTAAAAAGAAAATGTACCTCTATACCATCGCAGGTATTGTGACAATGGATTTCCCGTGCCTGTAGGTCCTTATAGTTTACTGAATGGATGTATACTCTAATCTACTGGTGTTTTTAAAAATATTTCTGTGGAATTCTAATATTATGTGGGAGGAAAGACTTTCCTAAATATTTTGGGAGGAGATTAAAAAAAAAACAACACAGAAAGAAGTTCGATTTCTCTGTCATAATACTCCTCAGCGTCTTTAATATGCTGTTATCTCGAAGAGGGGCTGTGGTACAGAGAGCATTTCCCCAACTCAGGGGTCACAGAGACTTCCTTTTCTCTGGGTGCCGTGAGTATAACTACAGATGCACGGACATGTGTCACATCCAAGCAGAAGGGAATCGTAAGAGGCAAGTTTGAAAAGACACTCGAATTAAATAACTACCCTGAAAGGCATCTTTGAAGTTCTGCGTTAAATGCACGTTCAAATGAATTCCCATGGCCTACGTTTCAGCCCACATTGTAGCTCTCAGATCAGCATTTAAATTTAGGCAAGCCACTTGTGTCAAAATTAGACCCTAAACCCTAGAAATAAGCCGTAATATAAGAAGCATCAGCTTTTCTGTGGAATGCATTTTTCAAATGTAAATTGCCAAGTCTGGCTTTCCCATGCGGTGTTTCATTTTACCCTAGAGTGCCAGGGGGGAGCTGGACAAGCTGCGGCTCCATGAGAAGCACGACCAGGAGCCTGGGGACAGCACGTTGAAGGACAGAGCCTCCATGGTGGCCCACTGCCTGGAGCACAGGGACGATAAACTGCGGCAGCGAACCCGGAAGCATCGCAGTCTCTACTGCCTGGAGGACACAGAGGCTGAGGCCGAGGCCTTTCACGGGCCACAGAAAGGCCCTAAAGGCTCAAAGACCCTGGGCAAGACCGAGGACAGGAACGGCAGAGCCACTCTGGACGCTGATCATAAGTTGCCGTCCCAGGTCATCAAAGAACTTAGCGTGGTTCTACAACGATCCAGAACCCTTCCGAAAGAGTTACAGGGCGAGCAGATCTTGCAGAAAGAAATAAAATGACTTGTAGGTTTAAAAATATATATATTGTGTACAGTGATCGTGTACAAATCAGAAAGCAAACTATAAGGTAATTTATGGTTTGTGCCATTTGTCCAGCTGTATGTACGCAGTTGAAGAGCATTTGGAAATATATATGTATATATGTGATAAGTGTAAGATTAACTTTATTTTGGTCTGAACAAAGCTTGTACAGCTCAACTGTATTAACCATGTGTAAAAAAAAAATCCTTGGGTTACTTTGAGTGGCCAACCTTTTAAAGTCGGTGTCTTTTAAGTGGTGTAATTTATGAGCACACAGATCCAACTGTACTGTATTGTATAAAATGCTGTTTAAATGAAGCCTATGAAACTATGTGTAACACATTTTGCACTTTGAGGAACCTTGTACATTAAGTTAGCACATGTTTTTAGGTTTACATAGGGTCTACCTTAGGGCAAAGAAAGGGAAGTAAGTTGAAAATGGGGAGAGTTCATTTTAGTGGCTGCCTATCAAACAGCACTGGGGTTTTAAAAAGAGGCAAGAAGCTAACAAGCATTCTAAAAGCCGAGGAGGTTAACATGTATTCCAGTTCCCTTTCGAGAAACGGCTTGTTAAGAAAATGTCTGGTGACTAAGTATTTCCCAAGAGTCTGACTCAGCCAGCAAACATGTCTGATGGCCCTGGCCACACTCTTCGTCAGGATGTGAGTGGACCAGCCACTTCTGCACTCCCTACATTCAGGTCTCTGCAGTGGCTGCTGAGAGGAAACGTACACTGCCCGGGAGGCGTGAGCACAGGGCCCGCGTGGACGCCAGTGGCACTGTGGCTGTGTACAGGAACGTGGTTCTCAAGAGTTCCTCGCCGTGGTTTTGGTACGAACACAGTTCGTCATCGCAGCGTTTTGTTGTTGTGGTTTTTGTGTTATTGTTTTACTGTGTTCGCCCCCTTCTTGTTATTTTTAAGTGAGGTTGTAACATGGTTCTCTCACTGTCAGAATGAACTGGAAGTAGACAGCGTGTGGCCATTCCGCGGTGGGAGGTAGGTGAACAAAGCCCTATCTTTACATCCACTTCGCATCAGCTACCGAGTCGGTGATTCCGCCAGGGCCTGCAGTACTAATTATAATTCATAGAAGGGGCAGCACTTTTCAGCAGTGTCTTTAGAATTTTATCAGATCGGGCAAGTTTCTATGAAAACTTATTTTATGGAGTGATGCTTTATCCCTAGCGTTTCTTTTTACTCCCCTCTACTTTTCGGGTGTCTTTATCAGAATTTGTATACAAAGGACCGTACTTTGGTCGGTCTGATCACAGTACAGTAATATGCTGCCAAATGCTATGAGTTTCTTCACTGTAAAACACTGATCACTTATATTGGGTGGGGATACAATTGTTTGCCCTGGTCATATGATATTTATTCTTTTAACCCAAATAGATTGGAATTTTTTTAAAGAAGAGAAAACTGCGGGTCAGTTTATAAAATAGATGGGCACTGCTGGGGAGCCTTTTGGTATTTTTAGAAAAAATAATCCAAACTAAACAATGATTCCTAATAAGTGATATTTATGTTATAAAGTAAGGAGGCGTGTGAAAATTAATGTTGGACAACGTTGCACAATGGGAACAGTATCTGGAGTGTACCTATCTGAATATTTTTGAAACTTGAGCTTCAAATCTAATAGCTTCTGTTTCACGTACCATGCTCTCCGTTTTTCCGAGTGTAAGATAAGGGCTAATGATATCTCATATATTTTGAGTAAAAATTAAAACTGTTTTACAAGTCCACCTGAGTGTGACTGTCTCTATTTTCAGAGTTGAAGGTTGTCATGAATTCAATCAAATAGATTGTCTTTCCTTTTTTCCCTTTTTAAAAAATTTGAGTTTAATATATATTTAAAACTAGCTCATTCATTTTTTCATGTACATCAGTACAAATATAGTTCTATTTTTAAATGATGAATATATGCAGACCTGACACAGAGTGATGGTACCTTAACTTTCATTTGTCTAGCCCTAAAAGTAATTACTGACATTGGAATGGCCATATGATCCAGGAATTCCACTTTTTGTTATTCATCTGAACAATATGTGAACACTACGCAAAAAGATATATGGACCCCTGTGTTAATTGCAGCTTTCTTTATAATAGCAGGATATGGAAACTAACTCAGTGTCCATTGATGGGTGATATATATATATATATACATATATATATATATATATATATACACACACACACACATATATATATACACACACACAGTATACATACAACGGAATGCTATTCAGACATAAAAAAATAATAAAATCTTGCCATTTGCAACAACATGGATGGACATTGAGGACAGGCTACGTGAAATAAATCAGAGAAAGAGAAATACCATATGATATCACTTATATGTGGTATCTACAAACAAACCAAGTTCATAGATAATAGAGAATACATTGCTGGTTCCCAGAGGCAAGGGTTGGGAGTGGGCAAAATGGTGAAGAGGGTCAAAAGGTAAAAACTTCTGGTTGTAAAAGAAATAAAGTAAGGGGATGTGATATACAGTAAAGCTTGATGACTATCAATAATACTGTATTGCATATTTGAAAATTGCTAAGAGTAGAATAATTTTTGTAAATGTATAGAGACAGATTTTAACTAGACTATTGTAGCATTTTGCAACATATACAAATATTGAATCATTATGTTGTATACCTGAAGCTAATGTTACATGCCACTTATCTCTCAGTGAAAACAAAACATACATACATACATACATAAATGTAACCTTCCCCAATTCAGCTCAGTCCCTGATTGGATCAATGTCATCAGCCTCTTCTCTGCCAAAATATAAAAAATGCATCATCTCTAGAGAAAGATAATATCTAGAATTTCAGAAAGTTTTTTTCACTATCTGGCATTTTAAAAAAATCATTTAAAGAGACAGCAACCTGTGAAGAACAACAACAAAAAACAAACAAACAAAAAAAAACGAAGAGAAAATAGAAAATGAAAGAGATCTACAAGTGAACACGCTATTAGAATTACCAAAGACTCAATGACAGCTATGATTAATATGATCAAGAAAAATAGAGGAAAAAGAAAATACAGGAAAAGTTGGATAATTCTGCCAGAGTATTAGAATCTAAAAAATTAAATGGAAATTCTAGAGTTGAAAAATAAAATAATCTAAGTTAAAAGTAAGTGGGTTTAATAGAATAATATGTATGTGCCAATTAATGAATTGGAAGAAAGGATAAAATATATTAATTGTATATCTCCAACCAAACACAGGAAAACAAATGGAAGATATGGCAGAAAGAGAATGTGGGACACTGAAAATGTCTAACATGCGATTTGATATCCAGGAGAGGAGAGAATAAATAGGGAAGAGGCAACATTAGGAGAGAGGATGATGAATTTTTCAAAACTAATAAGGGATGTCAACCAACAGATACAGTAAGCTATCCAAACTCTGAGCAAGGGAAATACAAAGAGAAGTATGCATAGTAACACCAAAGGAAAACAATGGAAAAGTGAAGAAGGAACTTTTAAAATTGGAGAATAAAGAAACACTAAATTTAAAGTAACAATATAATGATAGTGGCTTCTCACCATGGAAAAAAGTAAGGTGGCAGATATAAGGCCGAATATATCAAATGCAAAATAACACAAGTTAAAAGCAAACAACAACAAAACCTTATGTGTTTGCTGCTTCTAAGGACTCATCTATATAGTATATAAAAAGCCAGTGACTGGAATGCTGTGATGACCGAAACAACTGGTCACTATGACGCCCACTGTGGCCAGCGAACTGGCCGATCGTGGGTGGGGCTGCCGGCCAACCTCCCTCGGCCCCTCCACCCAGGCGGCCCTGCCCCCGACCGGCCCCCCCCCAATAGGGGGTGGAGCCAGCTGGCCAACCACCCATGGCCCCTCCCCCAAGCTGCTGGCCCTTGATCACCACCCCCCCCACTGCATTTGGGGGCAGGGATGGCTGGCCCCCTGCCCACAGCCCCTCCCCACGGCCAGCCCCACCCCTGATCAGCCCCCACCACCCTAGTCGGCCTGCGGCCCCTTCCCCCAGCCAGCTCTGCCCCCAATTGGCCAACCCACACCAATCGGGGGTGGGGCTGACTGGCCCCACCCCCAAATGGCTCCCTCACCCCAACCGGGGGCCGGGACCACTGGCCAATCACCTGCGGCGGCCCCTCCCCCCAGCTGGCCTGGCTCTGATCAGGCCCCGATTGGGGCAGGCTGGCCAACCTCCCACCATCTCCTCCTCCCAACAGGCCTGGCCCCGATCCACCCTAATTGGAGCCGGGTCAGCCAGACTTCACCTGTGCACGAATTCGTGCACTGGGCCTCTAGTTAAATATAAAGATAGATGTTGAAAACAAAAAGTTGAAGAAAAGATATACTATGCAGACAATTATCCCAAGAAAGCTGGTATCCCAATACTAATATAAAGCAAAGTTGACTTGAAGGTAGGAAACATTGTATCATACAGAGGCATTTCTTATAAAGGAAGATATTATTAAATAAGATCCTTATATCTCCCATGAAAATTGCAATTCAAATGTCAAAGACCGGGATCCAACTCACCTGGTAAGAAGATGCCATCTGAACAGGTAAGAGCTCAATACACAATATTTCCTGGAACTGTTACATGGATGACTGCATTGCAGTCAGTCTGTAAGTCCTCTGCCAGCTAAAATTTTTCCTTTCGGTGCTTGCTCTCACAAATAGAACCTACTTGGTCCAAGTCATGAGCAAGGATAAGAGATTATTACAATGATAAAGAAAGAACCGTTGCACTGTTAACTTGTCCACTGACAGAAAGTGCTTAAACACCCTTTCTAATGGTTGTGCAAGATCTAGCTTGGGACCCATTTGAACAAAGAGAATAATTAAGCTGGTTAACTCTTTTGAGGAAAAGCTTTGCCACCTAACAACCATTGAGACCATTTGCACATAGAAATAAGCAATTGCATTGGTGGTTGATGCTGTCTTTTTCCTGGACACTGAAGTGCTGTCATTGCCTTTAGAGAGTACATACAGGTGATGCCCCACTCCAGAAAGGTAAAAATTTCCATTTCAAAGATGGAGAAGACTGGATGCAACACAGATCTATCAGCCATCACCAAAATCAGGAACTTTCATTTCTGTTGAATTCCTTTTATTTACAAGTCCCAGCAACATAAGGCAACACTTGCTTGAACAGTGCATCTGGACTTGATTCTAAATGTTGGATCCATTTACAGGTTCCCCATAGCTCCCATTGCGGTGTACCCAGGTCTGTTTGTTTTTGGAAGTACTGACTACAACATAGATCAAACTCTGCAAGTGAGCCTGGATCGAGTAAATTTGAATTAATCCTAATATTTTTTAAACATGTTCTGCCCAACTGCTCAGTTACCTAATAGGATCAGGAATCCTTAATCCTTTTGTGAGATATATTTCTTCCTTGGCAAATGAACTTATTAATCTTTGCTTCCAAGGAATTGGTCTGGCTTGTGTTTTCATGTATATACTAGAGGCCTGGTGCATGAGATTTGTGCACTCAGGGGGTCCCTCAGCCCGGCCTGCGCCCTCTTGCAGTCCAGGAACTGTCAGTCAGACATCCTTAGCGCTGCTGCAGTGGAGTCGGGAGAGGCTCCTCCCACTGCCCCTGCACTCGCCAGCTGTGAGCCTGGCTCAGGGCTTCTGGCTGAGCGGCACTCCCGCTGTGGAAGCACACTGACCACCAGGGGGCAGCTCCTGCATTGAGCGTCTGCCCCCTGGTGGTCAGTGTACGTCATAGTGACCAGTTGTTCCGCCGATCGGTCAATTTGCATATTAGCCTTTTATTATATAGGATTATTCTAAGTATACACCAATTCTTTTTTAAAATATGTTTTTTTTTTTATTTTTTTTTTATTTTTTATATATTTTATTGATTTTTTACAGAGAGGAAGAGAGAGGAATAGAGAGTTAGAAACATCGATGAGAGAGAAACATCGATCAGCTGCCTCCTGCACACCCCCTACTGGGGATGTGCCCGCAACCAAGGTACATGCCCTTGACCGGAATCGAACCCGGGACCCTTGAGTTCGCAGGCCGACGCTCTATCCACTGAGCCAAACCGGTTTCGGCTAAAATATGTTTTCATTGTTTATTGTTTTAGAGATAGCAGAAGGGAGAGGGAGAAAGAAATAGAAACAAAGATATGAGAGAGAAACCTCGATCGATTGAACTCATAACCTGGGCATGTGTCCTGACCAGGAATTGAACCAGTAACCTTTTCATGCACAGGATGATATTCAACCAACTGAGCCACACTAGCCAGGGCTATACACCAATTCTTGTCTCTCCATTAAATAAAATTACTTTACACAAGTAACCAGTAGAATGGTTTAGTCAGTAGTCTTATAACTATATATAGTTACCCAGTTGAATAAGGAAAGTAGACATCTAACTAATATTTAAGAACAAAAAGTATACATTTGACATGCTAGATTAAATTTCTAGAAATGTGATGGCTTTATTAATATGATTTTACAAAACAATGACTTTTTATTTTACTCTATCTCATGAAGAATGATGTGTGCACATAGGCAAACAATGCTACACACTCATTCCGGATAAGTCAGACCTCATCTAAAATTTTATAACTGTATTACAAAATTACCAGGATTGAGGCTTCTTTAGTGAAATAACTGAACCTAACATAGTGACAGATGGACACACGTTTATAGAGGTATTCAATCACTTTTTAAAATATCTTAAATGTGCTCCCTTATACAACCAATATAATTCAAATACTAGAAAAATTTAAATCATTTCTATCAGTGTACTGTTCAAATGACAACACCAGACGTTACTGCATATTTTAAAAGATAATCTGCTCATCAAAGTCATTAAACTTGAGTAATAAATTCCCAGTAATACACATTTTAAATTGTTACTGCAAAACAAATTCCTGGCCTCACATGTAATCAATCATAAAATACCCTAGAAGTAGCCCACAGGCCCTTAGGGGATTTTCTCTTATGCCTCAGAAAGAAGTGGATAAGTATTTCTTGGATGACTGCATAGATATGAGCAGTCACCCCCTACACTTAGTTCAAATTATTTCCAAATCTTGATGTTTATCTGATAGTTTGTGGTAATGGTGTAATCGTTTCTGCTTAGTGTTATTTTGTATATTCATTAGTGTATTTTGCCTTTTCACCTTTTTTTATTTGCTTTTTTTATTGCTTTGTTACTGGTACTTAAATGTCAAATTGGGACAGACTCTTTCATTTTTTCTATTATAAACATAATTTTATAGCAAAAGTCCAGTTCTGGTCTCCCTCAATTCTGATAAAATTCATTTTCAATCATGGATTGTGAGAGGCATATTTTTATAAATTCCCTACTGTACTTCCCAAATAATTAGATTATTATTTAATTGCTTTTAGGAAGGAGTACTCAAAACATACATCCTGTGTAGCAAAAATTCTATTGCTTTTTCTACTTACTAATAATAGTAAACAAAAAGCCTGACACTGCAATAATGTTGCTAATGTGTCCCATTTTTAGAATAATAGAGCAATAAGTTATCAAATGTCAATCGCTTGTAGTCATAAAATATTTCCAAGGTTCCTCCTCTCTGGTCCAGACAAAGAGAATTTGGAGATATAAAACAGTAAATATTAAGCCTATTGCAGATGAGTATTTCAGTTGCTGCTGTGAAGTTCTGGAGGATTAAAACCCTTTAGGAAGTTAGAGCCTACACGTTTCAATAGTCATAGTGATGCATTTTATTGGTGAAAGTGATATATTGAGCATTTACAATGTACAAGACATGAACAAAGCATACATAACTTGAAGGACTGTTTCAAGGAAAATAATGACAGATGATTTATTCAAAACATGTGGCATTGTGCTAGTCATACTCCTGAACAGTTAGTGAAAGTGAGTTCCTTCCTCAATCATTCTGTTGTTCTTCTATTCACTCTTATTCCACTTAACACATATGTACCTTGTACCTAACTATATAACTGGTATTGAGCTGGTTAGTAATTTCATAGTTGGATCTAAATTTGTTAGATACTCAACCAGGTGAAGAACAAGCAATGTGACTATGGTTCATCCACCATGCAGATAACTTGCCAGCTCTCTGCAATTTGATGGACGTTGCCTAACATTCCACTCATTCTCCAGGTAGACACAGCCTTCCTTTAAATAATGTTTACCTTAAAAACTCTTCAGTTTTTACTCAACTATGTGAAAGATGCGTATGTATTTTACAACTACAATTAGAAATAGTTTCTTTTAACCAGAGAAACATTATTCATGTCTTTGGAAAATAGATGCCCAGCAGTTGAATATATGATAATTCCTTTTTCCTTAGTCAATCACGTTAAGAAATGTGCAGCATTATAGTGGGAAAATACTAGTAGCATAAGAGTTGATAAAGACTAACTGGAACATTAAGTAAACATAATTAGTCTGGAACGTCTATAGTAGGAGCTAGGGCTCATGGAAGTTCTCTCTAAGTAATTGTGACAACACTACATGGAGAACCTCACAGGAAGAACTTTATGTCTATAATAAAGCTCTAAGGTTCTAACTTCCCCTTCCCTTTTCTCCCTTTTCCCTTCTATAAACCCTCCCACCCCCCGGGCACACAGGCTAGAGTGTGCACGTGGCTTCCCATGTCTGCATGCACAGGGTTGTAAACCTTTTTCACCAATTATTCCTTCTTGGTAATAAAACACCTAATCCATCTTAATTTTCAGTTAACAGAGTAGTTAAAGGGTTCTGAACATCAATTTCCAATGTGTGTGGCAGAAGAGGGGATTCACACACGCTTAAGAAATTCTCAGACACCAGCTGGGTGTCCTACAATTCAGCTCAGTTCTGACACTGTCTACTCACAGATAGCACCATACCCAAGAGGTTGACCACAAACTGTCCCCACCTCTCTCTTCAGATGCCAGTTGCAAGCCCAGGTTATCTCCTGTATTTCTGATGGACCAGTTATAGAGAGGAGGTTCCAACAAGCCCCTTCCTTGGGTATGACTTGCTACAGCAGCTCACAATACTCAGAGGCACTTTTTACTTACTGGTTACCCATCCTATATAATAAAAGGCTAATATGCAAATCGACCAAACAGTGGAACAACCAGTCACTATGACATGCACTGACCACCAGGGGGCCGATGCTCAAGCAGGAGCTTCCCCCTGGTAGTCAGTGCACTCCCACAGGGGGAGCGCCGCTCAGCCAGAAGCCGGGCTCACGGCTGGTGAGCACAGCGGTGGTGGTGGGAGCCTCTCCCGCCTCCGTAGCAGCACTAAGTATGATGGCTTAGGCTCACGGGAGTGGGCCTAAGCCATCAGTCAGACATCCCCCAAGGGCTCCTGGACTGCAAGAGGGCACAGGCTGGGCTGAGGGACCCCCTGAGTGCACGAATTTCATGCACTGGGCCTCTAGTTTATTACAAAAGGATATATCTGAGGAACCACCAGATGGAAGAGAGATGCACAGGGCAAGGTATGGGCAAAGAGCAGGAGCTTCCATGCCCTCTCCCAGTGGCCACTCTCACCAAAGCTGCATATTGAATCGTGTTTACTCTCCTTCGGGGCTTTTATGGAGGCTCATTGCATAGGCATGATTGGTTACATCATTGGCTGTTGGTGACTGAACTCACTCTCCAGCCCCTCTCCCTTCCCAGGGGTGGGACCTGAAAGTTCCAACTCTAATCACATGGTTGGTTCCACTACCATCCGGCCCCCATCCTTAGGGGCTTCCCAAAAGTCCCCTCATGGATAACAACAATAATATAACAAAAGCCACCATTATAGCTCTCTTCACAGGAAATTTCAGAGGTTTTAGGAGCGCTGTTTTAGAAACAAGAACAAAGACCAAATATATACTTTTATTATCAATCACAGTATCAAAGCTGTTGTCTTAAGTGGGGACTGAGATAGACGGGGATGATAATGGGGAAAGTTTATGGAGTGAATGAATGGATGTATCTTAGTAGAGATCTGGGCTATTGACAGGATGCTCCAACATAGCTAATTTATGTTCTGTATCTTGATAGAGGTTACTAAGGCGTATGTGTTTATCAAAACTTGGGGAATGTACACTTAAAATATGTGCTTTTTATTTTATATAAAAACTGCATGCTAAAGTATTTAAGGAAGTTGTTGAGAGGTTTGCAATTTACTTCAGAAGAATAGAATAAAGGATGAATTCATGGATGAACAGAAAGAGGGACAGATAGCATGACTGAGCAAGTATAGCAAAATGTTAATGGTAGAATCGAGGTGAGGGATTTAGGGGTATTCACTAAAAAGTTTTCCAATTTTTGTCATCTCCCAATGTTTGCATAATAAAGCATTGGAAGGAAAAAATACAGCATTAAGGATGCATGTAATTTATTCATGTCTAGCATTTTTAATCGTAACAAAAGTATTCAGGGCTGAATTAAATTATATTTAATTTCAATGCTGCTTTTTCATATGTACCTAGTGTTCATAATAGTGAATGCTGTTCCCTGCATATGTTCCTTTTAGAACTCAATTAACATTGATTTGTCCACTGTTACAGACTACATTAACACTAACAACTTAGACTAAATTAGTGTTTGCTCTTTATGAATAAGTTCAATAACTTGCTTTCATGCTGACTTCCTTTCCAATGTGTTCTAATTAAAAGCTAGCAATGTTTGTGTTTCCTGGCAATTTGATTTTTACATTCATATTCAAATTACTACAATTCTGAAATGTATATTTTTCCTAATAAATGTCAGATTTTATTGTTATTTCTATTTAAGTATTCAATGAGTATTTAGATGTTCAACATTCAACTTTTTAAAAATTTTAATAGTTCAAGCTTTAACATGCCCGATTTTTTCATGTATAAACTTTTCTAGTAGGTAGCATTGGGTAGTAGTCCAGAACATGCTTAGATTAATTGAAAGTGTTATAAGAGTGTATAAAACTATCTGAATTTATTCTTACTCCAAAAATCTTTATGCACATTTGATATATATATATTGGCCAGGATATGCTCACCTGGTCTTTATTAGTCATATATCACATGCAGTATTTGAATTTCCTGAAGAAAAGAGAAGAGGCCCTGGCCGGTAGCTCATTCGGTTAGAACATTGTCCCTATACACCAAGGTTGTAGGTTTCATCCCTGGTCAGGGCACATACAAGAAACAACCAATGAATGCAAAAAGAAGTGAAGTAACAAATCTCTCTCTCTCTCTCTCTCTCTCTCTCTCTCTCTCTCTCTCTCTCTCTCTCAATTGATAAATAAAACAATTTTTAAAAGGAAAAGAGGAGAGTTTTACAATGTGGAAGAGTCAGCAGTTAAGCTTGTATTATATTGCAGTTCATACCTGATCTGTTTAAGTAGATTTTTAAGTACTCATCTTAACTAAATAAACTCTTAGAAAAGGACACTTTAAGAGATTTCTAAAAGAGCAGGCAAGGAAGGAGGAAGAAAGAAAAAAGAAAAGATGAACTGTATAGAATGAAAGCAGTTACTAATAATGTGAACATGAGAGAAAATGACAAAACCAGCTTACCTTTCTGACCACAAAATTGGAGCCCTTCACAGCCTCATTACCCAATAAAGACCCTCTAAAGTGATTTGACCAAAAGTCACCCAGAACTGTCGTTATGAAGGAGCCTATTTGAAATTGCACCCACTGCCATCAATGGTGAACTCAGCCGTAAAGGAATTACATGGACTCTGATGGTAACTGATACCATGGAGCCTTCATGACAGCGAGACTTTCCAAACACGGGGAAAATGAAGACAAATCTCTGCAATGTTTCAAAAGGAATTTTAAAGTAATTTGATACTGATTGTACTTCACAAAATCTTACCGACCTAAATGATAAATGTTTAGAAGTCTTTTTTGAGTGAAAGACATTACAAAAAAGAATTGAACAGAGATTTGTTCTTTCTATAGTACAGGGGTGGAATATCACATGAAAAACAAAGGTAAATGCATTTAATTAATAATTGTCAGAAGATTTAAACAAGTGAATTGGGGGAGGCATAGTATTTAATTAGATAAAAATCCCCATATTTGAACTATGTCCCAATTTATGGTATTTTCTAGATGTTATACCAGTAATGAAATTCATAAAGAACTACTTTTATTTGTGATCCGCTAAAGAAAAGTACAGGGGAGAAAACAGATTTTCAATGAAGACTTTCATGAAATCAATGTTTATTTGAAACACCTGCTGAAGTGATGCTGCTCCTGGGCAGCATTCTTGGTTAGAGTGAAGAGAGAGTTCCAGGGAGAGAAGTCCATTCCATCCCACTCAGAGACCAGCTTGGGCAGCGGAACGTGTTGTTCTAAGCCTATGTGTTTCCGCCGGGAATGCCCTCATTTTATGAGAGAATTCCAAACAGCTAGTGCAAAGTTACCTTTACGCTAATTTTATACTAACTGGCTAAACCTGAAAGTGAACATTTCTGACTAACTTTACCAGATGTGAGTTTCAAGTGATATGATTTTGACTTTCTGATGCATGCACACTACCTAGAGTCTGGCTTCAGATATCCTGTGATAGAACCTACGGGAACCCAGGCAGGGACTTCTGAAATATACCAGTGTCTTGTCAATCTCCAGAACCAAGTGTAAGGGGTTCCTTTCTAGGCATGGAAACAAGTCTCAGGTCATCTGCTCTGCAGCTTCCATGAAGTACACCCTGAATAAATCGGGTTAATAAGTAAATGAATAAATGAAGTAACAATTGAATAACGTACAGTTTCAGATACAATCCAAAAATGCTACTATCTCCTCTCCACTGACTTTGTTTTTAACATGCATGTGAATTCTAAGAAGAGCAATGTAACTGTGAAGAAAATGTCAAAGATAAACTCTATAATAAGGTAAGATGTTTATGTATATACTAGAGGCCTGATGCACGAAATTTGTGCAAGGGGCTCGGTCCTTGCAGCCCTGGCTGCCTCGCGGCCCTGCGGCCCTGCCCACTGGTCATTCCAGAAGGTCATTCTGCTGTCTGGTCTAATTAGCATATTAGCTCTTTATTATATAGGATCTGTCTCAACTCAAATGAAATAGCAAGCATTATATTCTACATCCAGTGGCTTCTTGTAAATCTCTCTGCACTGAAAAGTGTTCCTTTTCTTTTCAACTCTCTTTATTGGGCATTTCTTGAGCTCCTAGTATATCCAAGGTTATGCATTAGTTTCATACATCCGACCTCGTCATTTCAATTACAGCCGAATACCAGTCTGTGAGGCCAAGCCAAAGCTTTGAAATATTAAGATTTAATCCTTAAAGTATTTCTAAATAGCTGAATGCATAAATCCAGAAATAGGACATGCACACTTAAAACAATTGCAGGAAGTTCGTAGCAGTTTTACTCCTTAAGAAAAGGCCTAATCAGGACACAAGTGCAGCCTCTCCTTAGATGCCTGTGGCCATGGTTTTCAACAAGGCCTGGGATTCATTAGGAAGCCTGTTTCCAGAACAAGGATAGCAGTTTGCCAACCGCTTTTGTGTTCTTCAGAAGGATTTTTCCCCCAGAGGACTTACTTTCATAAAAAATGATGGAACAGCCCAGCCAGCATGGCTCAGTGGTTGAGCATCAACCTATGAACCTGAAGGTCACACAATTCCATTCCTGGTCAGGGCACATGCCAGGGTTTCGGGCTCGATCCCCAATGTGGGGTGTGCAGGAGGCAGTCAATTGATGATTCTCATCATTGATGCTTCTATCTCTTTCTTCCTCGTCCTTCCTCTCTAAATCAATAAAAACATATTTTAAAAAATGATGAAACACACTGTTTTTAGAAAAGCAAATATTTTAGTTACATAGGAAGAGCCAGGGAAAAATGTTTAATCTTAAGTAAAATTAAGATTACTTTATCACTATTGAAAATAAGGGTGACTATAGTTAATACCTCATCGAATATTTGAAAGTTGCTAAGAGAGTAGACCTAAATGTCCTCATCACAAGGTAAAATAATTTGGAACAATGTGTGGTGGATATTAACTATACTTATTGTGGTGAGCATTTTGCACAGATATTGAATCTTTATGCTATACACCTGAAATTAATGTGATATGTCAATTATACCCCAATTTAAAAATTAAAATAAATTTTATAAAGCTATAATATGCCAACGATCAAAACATTTTAAAAATATGTTTTATAATTGTGATTTCTTGGGCATATTTCCCACTGCGCATCACCCTCATGTGCTCAGGTAATTATTTTTGCAAAATGAAAGTTGAATAGCACAGTTTATTCTGTGTGAAAGGGTGAGACCATGAGAGAACTGGTTACAGGTCAAACATATCTACACTAATAAAGATACAAATTGACCATACCTTCACAACGCCCACCAGCCAATCAGGAGTGAGTATACAAATTAACCCAACAAAGATGGTGGGTTAATTTGCATGTTCAGGCATTGAAGAAAAGGTATAGAAATCTTATGACAGAGGGACCAAATTTTAGTGGGAAGTTTTCATTTTCTATAAATGATACCAGAAGAATCATGAGCAACTGGTTAGCTTGAGCAACACATTTGAAATCTCAGAGGTGATAAACAGTTTCATCATTACAGTAGTACTCTTCAATTTTTTATTTTTTTATTTTACACTTTTAGCAGTAAAAACCTTGTGAACATGCAGTGCCAATAGCTAGTTAACTGTTCTCCCCCTCTCCAGTTTATTTCCTTTATACATTTATTATTTACATTATAAAACATGTGTTATGCTTCAACAAAAATAGGCATTAATAAAAGATGAGATAAAAATGTGATTCTAGGGCTCCAGTGTTTTCTTTTCACATAGCAATATATTAGCTGGCACACCCCAAAGATTAATGCATCTTGAAAGGAAAATCATTGCAATAGAGAATCCGAAAGATCGATATGTCTGAAGCTTAGTAAGCAATGATGGGAGGATAAAGCTGAGGGACAGGTAGGCAGTGGCTAGATCATGCAGGGTCCTGACACACAATTAAATCTTTTCAGTTTTTTTTCTCTAGCTCACTTAGACAATAATGAAAGGTTTAGAGCAACCCATTTCCAAACATATTGAGCTACCAGGTGGAGAATGAATTGGATAGGGACAAGAGTCAAATGAAAGAATATTATGATAATTTAGGAAAAAATGTTGCAGACTTAGATTAGACTGATAGGAGTTGAGATGGAAAAAATGTTATTATAGATATATTTTAAAGGTAGATTTTCCTAGCCTTAATTATGATGTGAAAAAAATGTGCCATTTATCTAACAAGGAATGTGTGAGTCAAAGCAGGGATTAGACTCTGATAGCAGTAGAGAAAAGGGGAGAGGCAAGACCTGGCCAAAGAACCTAAATCCTATTTTGGAAATGGATGCTTTCCTAGTATGATATATCCAAGCTCATAGATATATAGTAATATGGTGGTTGCCTGAGGCAGGAGGCTAGGGATTGGGCCATATGGGTGATGGGGGCCAAGGTACAAATTTTCAGTCATAAAATAAGTCATGGGCATGTTATGTACAGCTTGGTGACTATACTTAATACTATTGTATTTCATATTTGAAAGTAGTTAGGATAGTGGATCTTGAAAATTCTCATAAGAAAAATACTTATAAAGGCATTTGTTGGAGATATTATGTGTTTTGTTCTAGACATCCAGAGTAAAGGAGTATCTCAATAAAACAAATTGTAGTATTTTTGCTGCTGGTGGTGTTGGTGGCAGGGTGGGGGTGGGGGGACAGGCAGCGGAGTCCTGCCTTCAATTTGTAAAAAATAATGCAATATCTGTGAAACACAATAAAGCAAAGCACAGGGAAAGGAGGTATGTCTGTAACTATGTATGGTTATAATTTAAACTGGACTTGTGATCATTTTGCAATATTGAGTCATTACATTGTTTTCCTGAAACTAGTACTATATTATGTCAATTATACCTCAATTGGAAAAAGAGTATGGGTATGATGTCAGCCTGGAAATAGGAATAGGGTTTTCAGGCTCAGCACTTAGGCCAGAGATTACTTCCAAAAGTTTGAGCCCATCAAGGTGCATAAGCAGATGTAGACAAAGGTTGTACAGGCCAAGGAGGTCAACCTGCAGAGACCTGCGTGGCACAGACCCAAGGAGGTCAACCTGCAGAGACCCACGTCAGCAAGGAAGGCGTAAGCGGAAACAATCCAATCACACAGGCAGCTGCCCAGCATTCAGGAGAGGTCTGAGGAAACTAGGAAGCAGACGTTTTAACCAGGTGACTAGAAGCAGCTGTTCAAAATCTGGAAGAGATGTGCAGATTTATACAAAGAGTGAGGGGCTGGTAACTCCAGAATGGGAAATAGTTTATTCTTTTTTAAAAATACATATTTCTATTGATTTCAGAGAGAAAGGGAGAGGGAGAGAGATAGAAACATCAATGAGAATCATTAATCAGCTGCCTCCTGCAGCCCCCTACTAGGGCAGGAAGTAGTTTATTCTTTGCATTGTTTTAGTCCCTTTTCTTGGTGTGTGTTGGAGGGGTGGATGAATAAGGGATGGAAGGCTCATGATGCTTCCAGAGAGGGGCAGAGCTTTGCTGTTTGTAGCAGAGGGGGAATTCCTCACTGAACTTATTCCTTTTATCTTTCTGTCCTTAACAAATATCTTGAGCCCATCCCTTTTACTCCTTCATCTGATTTTCCTTTGTCTGTATCTATGCTGAAAAAGATAGTGATAATTATTTAAATAATATGACACTAGTTGTCAAAGGCATTTAGCCGTATCGTTTCCCCCCCACCCCCTTTAATGAGGTAGGAGTGATATTGGGGAAATTTTACGTTTAGTTGGCATAAATGTCCTCAGAAAATTAAAATAAATGCAAAAGATGACATTTTACAAGATTGCTTTCCATTCTGAACACAATGAGCAATTCAGTCACTGTTGAATAGCCCAATCTATTTTATTTCTTTGAACAAATTCCATTGTAAGAGCCAACATCATCCATGTGCTTCTAAAGCAGAAAGTAATTATCATTACAATTAGCTTTTAGAAAGATACGCATCTTCCTTATGGCATTGCTTCTCATCTTCACCTTCCTCTCTGATTTGTATTTATATCTTCAAAGTGGCTGTATAAAAAAAGATTATTCCTTCTGCGTCTACTTATATAGCTCAGTTGAGAAATTCCGCAGAGATATCAAAGTATAGATAACTGTTGCCTGAGTCAGTGAAAGCAAGTTAGCCAATATGTATGGTCTAGACATATTGTCAGGGTCTTCTGAGATTCTGAAAGAACCTCAGAAATACAGATGTTATCTTCACCGAGAAAAAATAGTCAAAAGAATTTGTTTTTGAATATTTATGGAAAACACCAGGTGTTTAAACTGCCTTTCTGAACTCCATTATTCCCTGATCCTTCATAGTCTTTTGTAGGAGCCAAGTGCCTCAATTATAATTGGCTATGCCATAGCAAGATGGGAAGCCAATGGGAGGTTGGGCAGAGGAGACCTCCTGCCCTCACTATAAAGCTGTATGGGCAGGGAGGGTCCAATCAGAGATATTACTGGCCTATAAATATGCCAGGAAGGCCCAGCTGTTGTGACTCAGTGTTTGAGTGTTGTCCCATGAACCAGGTGGTCATGGTTCAATTCTCTATCAGGGGACAATCTGGAGTTGCAGGTTCCATCTCCAGTAGTGGGTGTGCAGGAGACAGCTGATCAATGATTTTCTCTCATCATTGATGTTTCTCTCTCTCTCTCTCTCTCTCTCTCTCTCTCTCTCTCTCTCTCTCTCTCTCTCTTATCCCTTTCTATCTCTGAAATCACTTTAAAAAAACATAATATTAAAAATAAATAAAATAAAATATGCCAGGAAGATTGATATCCCAAGGCCTAATGCTAATCACAACTCCTATGGTCAAATTGTTCAGAAGTCACTATAGCACCCATTAAATGGCACCAAAGAAGAAGGAAAAAAAGACCTAACATATGTGTGTAGGCACACAGTCAAATTTTTGTAAGACTATTTAGTTGGCCATATAAATTCATGTGAGTGATAGTTTCTCAGAATTTGGAAAACTGAGAAATGAGATTGTTCTCTAAGAATTAAATTATAAAATCCATGCGAAATCATAAAAGAGACTCAAAGTCACCTGGAAGAGACAAGTTGACCCCCTGAGCAGAGAAAGATAAGAGAAGATATTAATGAGTCTGAAAAGAGTTATTTATTAGAAACATAGATTAATTACCATGAAACATAGAAAAGCAAGACCATCAGGCAATCAATGATAGTTGTCTCTCCCCCTAAACTGTTGTGGGGAGAGAGCACATTAATAAAATATTCATCCTACTTGGTTTTTGTAGCAGGTTATCTCTCTTTTCTAATGAGGGATGTATTTGATTATCCCGGATAAAGTTAAATATTGAAATGCTGAACTAATTCTCCTTACTCTCATTCTATGTTCATCTGTCACTTGTATGATTATAATTATTTTGCAAGAGGCTTTTTTCATTCAGGAAGAGAATACCACCTAGAGTACATGCCTGGCTAATCCTCTCTTTCAAGCTTAGTTAGTGTGATCACATCCCTGAAGTATATACATGTAAGTTCCTACTGCTGCCAAAGTCACCGAGCAGGCAAAGCTAAGGAGTGACAATGGTGGAATGAATAAGGTCAATGCCAATTGGGAAGGCTTCTCTGATGACACCATAACTTCAGCGCACTGACAGAAATAGAGAACCTCGTTCAAAGTGAGAAGATATTCCTAGTTATGTTCATTTTCCAGACCACACCCAGAATAATGGGCCACACTACAGAGGCAAAGAGTACTTGAAAGTCCTTGAGTGAATTCAGGGAAGAGTAATGTTTCTCTTTCTCTCCCTTCTCTCTCTCTCAAACCAATAAACATTAATTTAATCCTCATTGGTGAGGATTAAAAATATAAAAAGAGTGGGTAATTCTCATTAAACTGACTGAGCAAGATTCTTACTAAATCAGACCAAGGACAGGCTTAGTTGAGAAGAGGGCAGTCGGACATCCCCCAAGGAGTCCCAGATTGGAGAGGGTGCAGGCTGGGCTGAAGGACACCCTCCCTCCCATGCATGAATTTTGTTCAGTGGGCCACTAATCCTATCTAATAAAGAGGGAATATGCTAATTGACCCTCACACTGTCGCAAAAGATGGTGGCACCCACAGCCAATAAGGAGGGAATATGCTAATTGACTGCCACACCCTCAAAGATGGCAGTGCCCACAGCCACAAGATGGTGGCGCCCAGTTCCCTCAGCCCTGCTGGGGCGGCAGGCGTGTGGCAAGGCCGGGCCTGCCTGGGGGTGAGTCCGGCCTTGCCACACACCTGCCTCTGGAGTCCCCCAGTCCCCTCAGCCCCCCAACCGCCCAGGGCCACCCAAGGCACAGGTAACCAGGGCCGGCCGATGCTTGTGCTGCCGGCAGTGGCAGCAGCAGAGGTGTGATGGGGGGGCGGGGTGTCGCCTTCCCCTGATTGCCGAGTTGCCTCCCACCCCTGAGGGCTCCTGGACTGTGAGAGGGGGCAGGCCAGGCTGAGTATATATATATATATATACTGAGTATATATATATATATACTGAGTATATATATATATATATATATATATATATATATATATCTAGTATATATAAAAAAGGCTAATATGCAAAGCATCCCCTCAGGATTTCAACCAGGGGAATGGGAGTTTGATTGCTCAATATGATGTGCGCTGACCACCAGGGGGTGGTGTGGAACATGGAAGGAGCAAGAGAAGGAGGTGGGGACGTGGGGAGGTAGGGGACCTGATTGGCCCAGATCGCTGGCCAGACCCAGGGACCCTACCCCTGCATGAATTTTGTGTATCAGGCCTCTAGTATTATATTTTTGAAAGTTGCTAAGAGACTAGACCTTAATGTTCTGAACACAAAAAAAGAAACCAATTATTTGATGTGATGGAGGTTTTAGCTAACACTATAATAGTAATAATTTTAATAATTTTGCAATATATATATGTATATGAAATCAACATATGTACACCTTAATTATACAGTGTTATGTGTCAATTATGTCTCAACAAAGCTGGAAAAAATAAAGTTTGGTCAAGGTGAAAGTTTTTGTCAATACCATCAAAACTATTTCAACTCTTTAAGACATGTCACTTTTTTATTATACACAGTATATAATCAAAACAAAAAAATAATGCCCTCTGAGTCTTTTAAAAAACTGAATATTTTCAAAAGAACAAAAAGTGTTAAATAACATCTGTACAAGGGAAACATAAGAGGAATTTATAAAATGAGAAGAAATTATTTTAGGTAAAAAAAAAAAAGACCCCGAAAAGGCCCGCTCTTTAGATAAAAAGTAACAACTTCTTCCTTGGGGCTTTCGGTGAGGAATTAAACTAGTTTATAAAGAACGGAGAAGTTTACCAGGCACACATTTTCATGGCGGTAAAAATGCTTATGAAAGACAACCCAGCTACAGTCCCACAAACACAGGAAGCTGGCTCCTGCTCTATTTCCCTCCACTTTTCTTCTTGAGTGTTCTTAGCCAGAGGGCCTAATCCGGGGCCTGCAGAGAGCTGGCACCGTCTGCCCTGCTGGAGCTCAGGAGGGTCAGGGGTCCTGGCATGTGAGAAACCTGTTTGCTCCTCTCTGCTTCTGGCAATCTGAAGCCCGTGGGAGGTCTAGGATGTGATGGCTCCTCTCCCATTCCCCACTAATGCCCTTCATCACGCTGCTTTATGCTCCTCACACAGGTTTATGCTCCTCACACAGGTTTATGCTCCTCACACAGGTCTTAGGGAGTCAAGGAGCACAGAGTCCTTCCCAGAGGGCAATACCCACAGAGGTGTTTCCCTGTTATTCTTCCCTTGACCTTGATGAACACTTTGTACTGTCCTACATAACTTCAGGTTGAGTGGAGCTCTCCCTCTAGCCTAGAAGCTCAGCAATACCATGTACACGGTCTACAAGTGAATTCAGCAGTGGAATCAGCTGGAAGGCATTTCAAAGGCCAACCCAGGTGATTCAGACTTAATGATTTGGGGCTGGATTCTAGCACTTGTGTTTGTGAAGTGCTCCCTTGGAGATGGTAAGGAGCAGCCACAATGGATCTGTGGCCTTAGAATACCCTGCACTCTGCTATGAGTGCACCTGAGTGCCGGGGCCTCCGTGGTCCATTCCCACTCGTGTGCCAGAGAGGTGAGGCCTTTAGTAACCGGCAGGCACACCCAGGCTTCAAGGGTTGAACTCTCCTGATGAGGATCGCTTGCCAGAGGTTCTCACTTAATGATAAACATTGGGGCCCAAGCATCAGTAGTTCTGAAGGTCTCAGGCTCCTCTTTAAAAGGGTCTGCTAGTGAGGGCCTTTGTTTTGTCCCCTGACACAGGATGGTAGCTCTCAGAGTCTCTGGGGCCTGAGGCAGAAGACCAGGGCCTGCCCTAGGAAAGACTTCTGGAGATTTGGTATTTATTCAAGAGAGGCATGTGGATTGAAAGAAAAAGATTTCACACAAGTTTAGAGCTGGTTATCTTTCTGAGGTTGGAGCAACTGTGTGGATTAAGTTTTAAAGCTTTCTCTGACTGGCTTATTTCACTTGGCATAATAATCTCCACATCCATCCATGCTGTTGCAAACGGTAAGATTTCTTTCTATTTTTATGGCCTTGTAGTATACCATTGTGTAAATGTACCACAGCTTTTTTATCCCCTTATCTACGGATGGGCACTTGGGCTATTTCCAGATCTTGGCTATTGCAAATAATGCTGCAGTGAACACAATGGTGCCTTTTTGTGAATTCATGTTTCGTGATTTTTAGGATATATTTCCAGAAGTGGGATAGCTGGGTAAAAATCCAGTTCCATTTTTTATTTTTTGAGGAAATTCCATATTCTTTTTCACAGTGGCTACACCAGTCTGCATTCCAATCAGCGGTGCAGGAGAGTTCCCTATATCCTTGCCAGCACTTTTGTTGATTTGTTGGTGATCGTCATTATGACAGGTGAGGTGATATCTCATTATGGTTTTAATTTACATCTCTCTGAAGATTAATAACATTGAGCATTTTTTTTTCATGTCTATTGGCCATTTGTATGTCCTCTTTGGAGAAGTGTCTGTTCAGGTTGTTTGTCCATTTTTTAAATTGGATTGTTTTGTCTTTCTGGTGGTGAGTTGTATAAGTTTTTTATAGATTTTGGAAATTAACCTATTATTAGATGTACTGGTGAATATGTTCTTCCATACAGTGGGTTCCCTTTTCATTTTGTTGATGGTTCCTTTTGCTGTACAAAGGTTCTTAGTTTGATGTAGTCCCATTTGTTTATTTTTTTTCTTTGTTTCCAATGTCCTAAGGGATATATTGGCAAAAATACTTCTATAAGAGATGTCTGAGATTTTACTGCCTATGCTTTTTTCTAGGATTTTTATGGTTTCATGACTTACATTTGACTTTTAGTCATTTTGAGCTTATTCTTATGTATGGTGTAAGTTGGTGGTCCAGTTTCATTTTTGTGTGTGTATCTGTCTAACTTTCCCAGCACCATTTATTGAGGAGACTGTCTTTATTCTATTGAATGCCCTTGCCTCCTTTGTTGAAAGACAAATACCATATGATCTCACTTATATGTGGAATCTAATGAACAAAATACACTGATGAACAAAATAGAAACAGAGGCCTGAATACATGGAAGGACTGACAGCTCTCACAGGGCTGAAGGGGGAAGGGAGGGCTGTGTGAAAGAAGGCGAAAGGATTGTCCTAAAACCAGGAGTATATTTATAACATAGACACAGGCAACATTGTGGTGGAACTGGGGGCTGGGGCTAGGTGGAGGTGGGCAAAGGGTGGGAAATGGGAACACCCTCTGGGTCTCCCTCCTTCTCCCACCTTCCTTCCCTCCCTCTTTTTCCCTCTCTAAAAATCAATAAAGAAATTTTAAAATAATGTAATTAATAAAGTAGGCTTTATTCATGTGTTAGCATGGGTTAACATGAAATTTTATGTGCTTATAATACTGAATATACTTTATTCTCAAGCACTCATTTAGTTTTCACAAATATTGATTATATATTAAGTATCAAAGAATACCTCTTTAAGTTCCTTAAAGTAAAAATGATGCAAAAATATTATTTGATCACAATACAATGACACTAGAATTAATAATAATAATAAAAGAACCCTTCTATCTGGTGGGAAATCTGTTAGACAACTATAGGGGGGAAATAAAATTAATATTGTAAAATATTGAAAAAATAAAAATGACAATAATCAAGGAGATAAAGCATGAAACAAATTCAAACTTAAAAGCCAGTAAGAAAAAAAATAAATGTAAGGATTTAAGAAAAATTACAAGATTAGTAAGAGAGAAAGCAGGACAAAATTATATTAATAAATTAAAAAGACTGATTCTCTGGAACAAAAGACCAAAATAGACTAAAACTAGGTAATCTAAAACAAACAAAATGCAGAAAGTACAAACTTATAAATTAAAAAATAATAAAGGGGCCCAGCCAATATGGCTCAGTGTGGTATATGACCTTGCCAAGTACATAGTAACTGATGATGCATGGCAATTATTGTTGCTGTGGTGGTGGTGGTGGTGGTGGTAGCTATTGTTGTGACTAGTTTTTCTCTAAGTCTAGTGTTGGTTAAAAAAAAGAGAGAACAGGCAACTCTGATTTCAAGTGTCAGAGATTACAAGGAAATAATTTCTTTAGCTGAGTGTTGATGGCTGAGCCCAGAATTTAGTTTACGTAGAAGGGCACCTAAAAAATTGTAAATGTCAAAAAGGTGATATATTATAATCTGAGGAAATCTGAGTCAGACAAGAAATGGAAAAGAAGTTGGCAAGGGCCACTTCACAGAGGATTCGATTAGTCTGTCATGCTAAAGACCCCGGATGTGATCTTGCAGGCTGTGAAAAGTCCTTAAAGGGTGGAAGTATAATTGTGACAGGAGCTGACCTGCCTTCTAGAAATTGCTCTGACAGCATTAAAGAGACATGAAGAACTGTGGAATAAAAGCTGACTTCCCGTTACCATTGCTTTCCCTGCTGGCACACCTGACAAAGACAATTTCCATTTCTTCTGTATGTCGTCGTCAGCACTGGGCAGATACATTCTCAGCTTAAGGAAGTGCCTTCGGGCCACAGCCTCTGTCCCGGGAGGCATCCTGCTGAAGAGTCAGCCATAATTCACATCCTAAACCCTGCTCACACCCTGCGCCCAAGCAGGAGTCATAGTATGCTCTAGGTTGCCACCGCTCCTGCTGTCTTTGCCAAACCCACTCCAGGCTTGCAGTCGGAGCCAGGCCCCTGCTGAGTGCTGTAGCACTTCCTGTCTCGTGACACCCAGCGGATGTCCTCACCATGTGCTAGAGCCCCCAGAAGACCCTTGGTTGCACTCATTGTCCTTCTCAGTTGGTGTAGTTGGCAGCCCATAAACAATGCCTATTCTGCACCCCCAGTGCCTAGAGCTAAGAAATAGGGCTCCAGATAACTGCCACAGCAAAGAAAGCAGTGGGAGCAGGTAGTATTTCCAGTGTTGTGTGTGACACGTGTCAATAGCATTAGCTTTTCCATGCCATTAAGAATTGCTCAACACAACTACAACTGTGACTCAGACCGCCCCTCTGCCAGTCTCTAAGGTGTCTGACAGCTAAAGATTCACCAGGCATTGGACAAACTATTCTTAGAGAATATTTTGAATTTCTCTTTATGAATCACAGAAAATGTCAATTTGTCATGCATGATCAATTGGCTCTGGGTTTCAATTTGATTTTTTTTTTTTTACTCGGTTTTGAACAGCAACAATTATTTAAAATGGCGAGAAACAATTTCTTTGAGTATTATATTTCATTTTTAAATTTTCAATAGCATCAATGCTAAATGTGTTATTTCCTCTTGCTGTTTGGGAGATTTAATTTGTTTTGCGAGATAAACTGTTTTGAGCTCTCAGAGAGGGTTCATACAATAAAACTGCATTTTGCAAGTTAATTTCTCTAAAATGTATCACAGCGCCAGAGTCCATTATTTAAGATATTCTTAGGCAAAAATAGTCATTAACATTTAAAACCAAGCTTCTTTGTTATATGTAGAAGTATAATTATCTTTTCCTGGGGTATATAAAAACCATTTTCTAGAATTCCATTATTTCATTGTCAGTCACTAAGTAATATTGAGCTGTTGTGTGTGGTTACTTTCTGCATTTCATGTTTTCTTTTTCCTGCAAAACATAATTCTCCACAGCTATTTCATAATTATATTTACAGAGATAGATGAAGGACCTTGTTATAGATCTCAGCCTCATCCAAAAAATGAGACTGAACGGGGTGTCAGATTGTTCAAATCTTCTGAAATAAAAACATTCTGGAGATCCAGTTTGTGTGACAACAACATGCATTTAACAAAACAAAAAATAATCAATTCCATGCCAGTGACAGGAGGTGATTCAGCTAGCTGGCTGGCAGTAAAGGTTGTTTAGCAGGTTTCAGATTCCTAATTGGGTGTCTAGCTTGCTAAGTAGCAGCTGGTCTTTAATTAGCTGAAAAATTATTACCACTAAGAGTTGCTTTAAAAAGAAAAAGAACAAAATAATTAAAATGTTAGAATCCATATGGTGGGTGCTTGTCCTCACTTGTCAATAGCTGTTTTCTTTCGTTATCACTAAGAAGTTTAAAAATATTCCTATGCCACTTGCTTTTTAAAATATAACTCATGTAAATGTAAAATCCCCAAAGATTCCCAGAATAGAATAGTAAGAAAACCGCTGCTTGCCATTTAATTATTCCTTTTGAACATAAAATTATCTCCAATACTCCCCACCCCCTGGGTTGAATATGTAGTTGGTAAGTGAATCTTATCACAGGTCTCATTATTATAATTATTATTTTGTTAATCCTCACTGGATGATACTTTTTCCATTGATTTTTAGAGAATGGAAGGGAGGGAGGGAGTGGAAGAGAGAGAGAGAGAGAGAGGAGAGAAACATCAATGTGAGAGAGACACATTGCGTGGTTGCCTCCCCCCTCACACACTCCCCAACCAGAGGGGGGGGGGGGATCAAACCTTCCGCCCCACAGTGTGTGGGCCAGTGCTCTAACCACTGAGCAACACTGGCCTCATTATTGAAGGGATTTGTAAATTCCCTGACTTGATTTGTTATAAATATAAGGACGCTGGTGAAAATATCAGTATCTTACAGATAACAGGAAAATTGCCTTTGCACACTGACTCCCTTTCATGATTAGTAGGAAATCCCAAGTTTGACATGATTTTCTAATTATGTTTGCACCCTTTTTAAGGAGAAAGTTTTGTAAAAATATAACATAATACATTACTTAGAGATAAACAGTCTACACAGTCTACATGAATAGAGCACGAAACTCTCTAATTAACACACATAACAATGCTCTTACCTCCCATATTGACAAAACTGTGCCACTTAGACCAAATGATTTTTTTAAAAAATTTTTCTTTCTATATGTTTTAGTTGGAGGTGGTGGTATAATAGAAAGTGAATGAGTCTTGTCATAGGCACAGACAACAGAATGGTGGTTGCCAGAGAGGACCAGGGGAAGGTGAAGTGAATAAGGGGATCAGACACAACGAAACTAGACCTCAGGTGGCAAGCACACAGGTGTCAAATTACAGTCTTGTACACCTGAGATGTATGTAATGTTATTAACCAGTGTTACCCCAGTAATTCAGTTTTTAAAAAGAGTATACTATTTTTGGTTCTAGTACAACTGGATCCAAATGTAATCTTCCTTTTTTTTACTACCCTAATGTTCCTTAACTAACCTTTGGCTCTATTTTTTTCTTCTATGATGTAATAACAATAAAATCCAACTTTTTAGATTGTAATGCACTCTACAAAGTCACTAGCATGAGTATTTCTGGAATGTATTATCCCATATATTCTTTCATTTTTTTCTTATACTTACTTTAATATACATGGGATGTTTCAGTTACCTGGAAAATTCTTGTATGGGGTCTATCTCATGCTCTATGGTATCTATGAGCAATGATTTATAATTGTACCCAATCTAATTTTGAGTAAATATGTCATTTATTAACAAGTGTTTGAGCTTTGAGCACTTCTGGAATGTCAAGATCATGTGATTGAAACATCAATGACAGAGAAATATTGATCAGCTGCCTCCTGCACACCTCCTGCTGGGGATCAAGCCCACAAACCAGGCATGTGCCCTGACCAGGAATCGAACTGGTGATCTTTTGGTTCATGGGCTGATGCTCAACCACTGAGCCACACTGGCTCCGCTGAATGGAAATTTGATACAATATTTACCTTGCATCCTCCAGAAGCTGCTAACTCACAGGAGGAGGAAAATTTCTTAGATACTAGTAGGTATCCAAGTCAACTCTTTAACTGAATGCATGTCTTAAGGCGCATACACTTAATGAACAGAATCCTAGTTTTGCCCAACACTGTGGTCCTTTGTGGCTGCTCTAGGACACCATGCCTTCTCCCATGACAGAATGAGAAGCTCATCCTGTATTTTTTCCAACTGTAAGTTCTTCTTTAGACCATTTTTTGTGTCTTGTTTTAATTAATATTAGTATTTCAAATGCATTGCAGGATAATAAAGGGACTCATTTTCAGTTAAATGTTTTGTATCAACATTGGTCCCTACTTTTCTGTTTACGTTTCAGCACTATCTAAAGTCTCTGCCCCATGAAATGTTTCCATCATTATGTTCTGCATGTTTCCATTATATTCAGTAAATATCAAATTATCATGATCAGGCATTGCCAACTGGGAGAAACACCAACATGTCTTCCAGTAAGAAGCAAATCAGGCGATACAGATTCATAGTAAACATTTGGTTGACATGTCTAATTTCACTTGGGTTGAGCAATTTATTGTACTTCTGTGGTCTGCCATACCACCAGCTGGCTTTTCTACAGATGTTCTCAACATATGAAGGGGAGGCTGAGCATTAACCTCCTGCTGCATATCAACAAGATGTAGAGGATGCAACAATGTTCTCCCTCTTCAAGACCTGTTGATATGACAGGATGGAAAACCTCATTGTTCTACACTGTCACAAATGTCTGTAATTACTGCTGCTACACAAGTAAAGGATTCAGCTTCTCCATTCCCATCACTCTCAGAAGATACCCCAGTGACATTTTACTTTGCCTGCCCTTGGTTTTCCCCAATTCACTGAGCCGGGACCTACACGGTTTGTTCAATCTCTACAGTCAATGTGGTAGTAACCCAGCATTAAGAGACTTTATTACAAAACTACATTGTGTTCCTGACACATTCCTCTTTGAGAAACAATTTTTCATTTTTCATTTGACACTAAGTTGAATATATATTTAAAAATAATTTTCATGAAAATCATGTCCATTTTTTTTTTTCCTTTAGGTTTGTAATTGTCACTTTATGTCCTGGGCTTCAGGCTTTTCAGGCTTGTATGGTAAATAGCATATGGGAAAACAAATGAGCATGGGTTTGACACAACCTGACCTTTAAGTGACAGTGAGAGCGAAAGGGCAGAATGAATATGGCCTTGTCAGACGCTTATAAAAATAGAAAATTTCCAGCAGCCCCGGAGAAGGTCAATAAAAATGTTCCATAAATGGAATGGGGAATCAACTGTAAGTTTTTCATCCAGTGAGGGTGACAGACAGAGGTCTCTCCAAGAATATATAATGAGGATCACCCAAGTCATTCATACTAAAAGATCGGCCAAGAGGTTGTGTGATTATCTCACATTTTCAAGCAAGGCATGACCATTGCAGAGAAATAATATATTTTAAATGTACCACATGATCATGTTATAAAAATTCGAAGAGTATAAAAAAGTATAAAGTGCCAAGTGGTTCTTATTCTATATATCCCTTAGCTCTCTGATTCCCTTTCTCAGAGACACCCATTGATACTAGTCCGATATAATAAAAGCTCAGCGACCGAAACAGCAGAATGACCAGAGACCAGAACCACTGTGCCCCTTGCCCAGGCTGGCCCCACCCCCCAGCAGGGATCCCCACCCTGATTGGGGACGTGGCCCCTTGCCCAGGCCAGCCCCACCCCCAGAGTGGACGTGCACGTCGATTGGGGGCATGGCCTCTTGCCCTAACTGGTCCTGCCTCCCAGCAGGGATCCCTACCCTGATCCGGGGCCCCCAATGGGACAGGCCAGCTGGCCCCCACCTGTGAACCAGGCCTCTATCCTATATAATAAAAGGGTACTGTGCAAATTGACCCTAAAGGCGGAACGACCAGAATGACCTCTGGACCGGTCACTATGAGGCGCACTGACCACCTCTTGGTCCCTTTCCTCAGCTGGCAGGCTCCGATCTCCTGATGGCAAACGGGGAACTGGGGATGGGTGGCAGGAGATGTGGGCGGTGCTAAGCCAAGGTCCCTGCCCTGCCAGTCGCCCACACACAGAGGGCAACCTGTGGAGGGGGTAGGGCCAGTGAGTGGGCAGGAACAGCCAACCTCTTGGTCCCTTCCCTTGGCCGTCAGGCACCAATCACCCCCTGGCAAACAAGGAACTACGGGTGGGTGGTGGTGGTGCGGCGGGGGGGACCACTCAGGGAGCAGGCCTAAGCCACAGTCTGGCCTCCCTCTGTGGAAGGTGACCAGGTTGATCAGGGGAAGGCGCCACCCCTATCACCCCGCTGCTGCCACCACCGCCGGCTGCCACAGCCACCAAGGTGTTTTCATCAACACAAACTCCAGTTCTTTCAGCACGAAAAAATGACAACTTTCTTTAGGCATTTTCAAGATGTGTCTTTCATAGGATATGACATTTCTTTTTTTTATCCTCACCTGAGGATATTTTTCCATTGATTTTTAGAGAGCGTGGAAAAGAGAGGGCAAGACAGAGAAACATCAATGTGAGAGGGACACTTCGATTGGTTGCCTCTTGCATGAGCCCTGACCTGGGCCCTGGCCAGGGAGGAGCCTGTAACCTAGGTACACTCCCTTGATCAAAATTGAACCCAGACCCTATTTTACTAGTAAAAGATAGAACATGTGAAAAAAAAAGATGCCGCACAGCCAATAGCCAGACATCTGAGGGAGGCCATCAGGTGACTATAACTGCAGGAGACATCCCCCAAGGAACAGGGATATTTCCTCTTTGTTCATGTACACTTTAATGTCTTTTTGATTTTTCAATAATTGCCTCATATATGTTTTAAGTAGTTCTTATTAAATTTATCTAGATATTTTATCTTTATTAAGCCACTGTATACAGCTTTTTTCCCCCATTATAGCTTCTAAATTGTTGTTTGAAAAAAATAAAAGCTAGTATTTTAATCTTTATTGTTCAGATTATTACAGATGTCCCTCTTTTTTTCCCCATAGCTCCCCTCCACCCGGTTCTCACCCCACCCCAGGCCCTCAGCACCCCACTGTCTGCGTCCATAAGTACTGCATGTGTGCATGTGAGATCTTTGTCCAATCTCTTCGTGCACACCCCCACACCTACTTCCCCGCTTCCCCATGAGAATTGTCAGTTCGCTCCACTTCCATGCCCCTGAATCTATTCCATTCACCAGTTTATTCTGTTCATCAGATTTTTTATTTTATTTTTAGATTCACTTGTTGATAGATATATATTTGTTGTCACTTTGTTGCTCATAAATTTTTATCTTTACCTTTTTCTTCTTCTTCCTCTTCTTCTTAAAGAATACCCTTCAGCATTTCATATAATACTGGTTTGGTTGTGATGAACTCCTTTAGCTTTTCTTGTCTGTGAAGCTCTTTATCTAACCTTCAATTCTAAATGATAGCTTTGTGGGTAAAGTAATCTTGGTTGTAGGTTCTTGCTATTCATCACTTTGAATATTTCTTGCCACTCCCATCTGGCCTGCATAGTTTCTGTTGAGAAATCAGCTGACAATCGTATGGGTACTCCCTTGTAGGTAACTAACTATTTTTCTCTTGCTGCTTTTAAGATTGTCTCTCTCTTTGTCTTTTGCCCTTGGCATTTTAATTATGATGTGTCTTGGTGTGGTCCTCTTTGGATTCCTCTTGTTTGGGGTTCTCTGTGCTTCCTGACTTGTAAGTCTACTTTTCTTCACCAGGTAGGGGAAGTTTTCTGTCATTATTTTTTCAAATAGGTTTTTAATATCTTCCTCTCTCTCTTCTTTTGGCACCCCCATAATTTGGATGTTGGTACGCTTGACGTCTCAGAGGCTCCTTAAAAAATTTCTTCATATTTTTGGATTCTTTTTTCTTTTGGCTCTTCCAATTGGGTGTTTTTTGCTTCCTTGTATTTCAGATCTTTGATTTGATTCTTGGGATCCTCTAGTCTACTGTTGAATCTCTGTATATTAATCTTTATTTCAGTCAGGTGTCTGCTTAATTTTTGACTGGTCCTTTTCCATTTTTTGGCATTTGCTCTAAAATCCTTGAAGGTCTCACTAAGTTCCTCAGAAGTTTCTAGAAGATTCTTGAGTAACTGTGGTTTTAAACTCTATATCCAGTAGTTTGCTTTCTTCCATTTCTTTCATTTGTGACATGTTTCTTTGTCTTCACATTTTGGCTGCTTCCCTGTGTTTGTTTCTATGTGTTGGGTAGCTGCTAAGTCTCCTTGAGTTGATAGAGTAGCCTTTTGTAGTAGGTGTCCTATAGGGCCCAGTGGCTCAGCCTACCCAGTCACCTGAGGTGGACACTCTAGGTGCACCCCTTTGTGGACTGTGCTCACAGTCTTGTTGTAGTTGAGCCTTGATTGCTGTTGGTATCACTGGGAGGAATTGATCTCCAGGCCAATTGGCTGAGAGGACCAGCTGTGTCTACAATGGAAGAGCTGCTGTATAGAAGACACCCTTATGGTGCAGTACTAGCTTCAGTGGGGCTTTGGTGCTCACTGAGTATTCCCCTTGAGTGTGTCACTTACGGATGTGAAGAGTTGTAATCTGGTATGGTCTCACGGGGTCTCACACTGACCACTGGATACACTGGCTCTTGGATCTCCAAGGAGGTGCAAAGTCAGCCACTGCCTGGGGCCACCCAGTAGGAGCTACAGAGAGATCTGCAGATTCCTCCTCTTTGTATGAGGTTTGGAAGTGACAGATGAGGCCAACTGTGAAGCAAGGCAGACTGGTTCTGGTGTGGCCTTGGGCCTTCTTTTGATAGCTTTGGGGCTCCCTGACCCAGCTGTGGCTTGTTTGACAGGTTTTAGGCTGAGAAAGGACAGGCCATTCATATGCAAAAGCCACTGGGCACAGCTTGGGTGGGGTTGTAAATTGGGTAGGGCGGGGTCTCAGGGAATCACCAGGGTGGAGCAAACAGCAATGGCTTCCAGTCAGCCCTGTACCGGGGCGGTCCCAGCACAGGAACAATGACCATTGAACACCTCCATCTGGAAGAAAGCCGCCTGTGTTTCTGCCCCAATGCCATACAGTCCAGTTTCTTTCCTTATGTGTCTGGGTCCCCCCAAGTCTTGCCTGGCACTGGAGCTCAGAGCAAGCAGGAGCTTATATCTCCCTCCCGATTAAAAAAGTGGCACACACCTCTGTACCTCCTACCAGTCTCAATGAGCTTTCTTCTTAACCTCTCTAGTTGTAGTACTTCCACTCAGCCAGCTTTCCCACGGTTCTGGATGATAGTTGTTATGTATTTTAGTTGTAATTTTGATATGGTTGTGATAGGCAGCAAGTACAGGTGTTAGGTGTTTAACTATGCCACCATCTTGGTTCTCTCCAAAAGCTATTGATTTTTAATATTAATTTTGTATTTTGCTAGTTCTAATTTTTTGACTTATCATTGATTCTTATAAGAGTTAATATTCAAAAAGAAAAAAATTTACTTTTTAAAAAATGTACTTTTATTGATTTTAGAGAGGAAGGAAGAGAAAGAGAGAGATAGAAACATCAATGATGAGAGAGAATCATTGATCAGCTGCCTCCTGCACACCCCCTATTGGGGATCGAACCCAGGTATGTGCCCTGACCAAGAATCGAACTGTGTGACTTTGTTCATAGATTGATGCTCAACCATTGAGTCACACCAGCCAGGGAAAACATTTTTTAGTTTTACTTTTTTTTTTTTTTTTGTCAATTCTTACACCTTGATATTCTTGTCAAATTCCATTTGACTAAGATCTCCAACACAATGTTAAGTGACAATGGAAAAGGAGGGGTGCATTCTTGCCTTAGTCCTGATTATTGTGGGGAGACTTTAACTTTATGTTACTAAAGTTCTTTGCACACAGAAGGTCCTCACTGTTTGACTTTGAGTAGGTCATTTGTGCAAATATGATTTGTTTGAGAGTTATGCTTCTCTTTGTCCTTTAAGTTGTGAGGAAGAGAAAGTGTGTAGCAAACTTGCTGAATCAATCATTGAAAGATCCGTAAATGAGAACTGCATTCTTCAGCATTTCGCATTTTCTTTTATGCTGATAATATCATGAGCAGATTTTATATTACAAAAGTGTTCGATATTAGAAAAAGAGCACCCTGCAGAGAGTACTTTTCACTAAAAATGCTTTTCTGTCCTTTAAACCTAATGCTGGTAATTGAACAAAAATATCATTTGTGGAAAATAAAGCTTTGTTAAAAACTACAAATTCATCAATTGTAACATACTGTGTATGTGTTAACTCTTCCAAAATCTTTGCAAGTGCAACCTACATTTTATTGTTTTGAAAGTTATTGCATTCATAGAACTTTGGATTGTAATTCTGTTTTATTCATTTTGATGCACATTTCTTGCATGAAGTTTGGTAAAGCAGGCAAGCCAATGCCAAAGTTTCATAATAATTTTACTAAGCTATACAGTCATGAGTATTTGAGAGAATACTCCATGTCATCCACAGGGAAAGGTGAGGTCGAAATGAGACACCACCCCCACCCAAGCGAGTTCTGACCTCAGTCGCACGAGCATACACAACTTCACAACCCTAGAATCTACTTTCTCCTTGGAGAGGAACCAGATGTACAACATGAAGAGGTGTACATACAGTTAAAGACTACACCATCCTTTGGGATGTTTTTTTCTGATTTTTTTGGAGCTGGGCATTTTGAAAAACATGGTTGGATGAGAAATTCGAAGTGGATTAGATGGGCTGCTGCTAAAGAGTTTATGAAATTATACATGCAGGCTAAATCAGAAAATGTATGTCATTTTTACATTCAAACTAGAGGCCTGGTGCACGAAATTCGTGCACTGGTGCGGGGGCTTGTCCCTCAGCCCAGCCTGCACCCTTTCAAATCCAGAATCCCTTGGGGGATGTCCCACTGCTGGTAGTCGACATCCCTCTCACAATCCGGTACTGATGGCTCCCAACCGCTTGCCTGCCTGCCTGCTTGATCACCCCCTAACCACTCCCCTGCCAGCCTGATCGATGCCTAACTGCTTCCCTGCCAGCCCAATTGCCCCCAACTGCCCTCTCCTGATGGCCTGATCGCTCCCGACTTCCCTCCCCTTCTGGCCCAGTAATACCCAACTGCCCTCCCTTGCTGACCCACTCGCCCCAACTGCCCTCCCCTGCAGGCCTGGTTACCTCCAACTGCCCTCCCCTGCTGGTCTGGTCATCCCCAACTGCCCTCCCCTGCTGGCCCAGTCACCCTAACTGTCCTCCCCTGCTGGTCCAGTCACCCCAACTGCCCTCCCCTGCCAGCCTGGTTGCCCATAACTACCCTGCCCTGCTGGCCATCTTGTGGTGGCCATCTTTGATCACATGGGGGTGGCCATTTTGTGCGAGGGCATTAGGGTCAATTTGCATATTACCTCTTTATTATATAGGACTAGAGGCCTGGTGTAGAAATTCGTGAGCAGGTGCAGTTCTGGGCCTGCCCAGCGATTGAAGCATGAGTGTCTGGCATGGAAGGGCAAGTTCCAGATGACTTCTGGGCCCTGGGAAGCACCTGGGCCCCCAGACCCCCACGAGTCCCCCTCCGCCTGAGTCCGTGATTGGCAAACTGTGGCTCGTGAGCCACATGCGGCCCTTTGGCCCCTTGAGTGCGGCTCTTCCACAAAATACCATGGCCTGGGCGAGTCTATTTTGAAGAAGTGGCGTTAGAAGAAGTTTAAGTTTAAAAAATTTGGCTCTCAAAAGAAATTTCAATCGTTGTACTGTTGATATTTGACTCTGTTGACTAATGAGTTTGCCGACCACTGGCCTGAGTCATCAGGCCCCTGCCTGGCTCCTTCAGCGCCTGGGAGCCGAGCAGCAACCCTGCTGCTGGCCACTGTCTGCAGGGCAATCAGTGGAGTGATCGGGCCCCACTCACACCCACCTTGGCTTGGCGCCGCCCATTCACCTGCTCCACCATCTCACCTCAATCCAGCTGCGAGTGCCTCCACTGCCACCTGCTGCCAGAGCTACATTGCCGATGCCCGCCATGTTCCGTGCCACCCTCTGGTGGTCAGTGCACGTCATAGCAAGCTGTAGAATTCCCCGTAAAACTCCAGGTCAAGGGGACAATTTGCATATTAGGCTTTTATTATATAGGACAAACAGACCATGCATATTGATAAAGCAAGGGCATACTCAAAACCAAATAAAGATGAAACAATCAGTATTATAAAGACACCAGTGAAATAGCTGCCTGGATGGAGTATTTAAAATAATAAGTTTAACAATGAAGAAATGGCATATTTTATTAAAGTCTGTATACCTTAGTGACCTCAGCTCAAGTTGAACCTGACAAAAATGACATATCCTGAGGTCATGGAGCTAACAATTCTTAACTCAGCAAAATTTTACATCTACAGACGTAGTAGTTTCCAAGTGAAAACCACAGCCTTTTCTAAAATGACTGCTTATCACATTTTCTGAATAATCATAGAAGTTCGTTCACACACTCTAAAAGTTACAAATTAAGCATCCTCTGTAAGTTATTTAAAAATTAAAAATGTACTCAGAGACCACTTCACTTATAATCATTCCATCATGCTTTGGATATTTTGGAATTATTGACACATCTAACACATTATTGATTTAATTTATAAAATACTGCTGATTAGTATCACTTGTAAGTTAAAAAGTATTTTCACTCCCATTAGTTTATTTAGGAAATATTCTCAACATGCCATCATGTCTTCTTCCCTGTGAATGTCTGTTTTGTGTTTGAGATTTCCCTAATTCTGCTAATGTGTTTACTTAAAACTTTAAAATTGTAACATATGCCACATATTCAATGGGTGTATGTAGTTGATATATTCAGTTTAAATAATAGTAATGGGAACATATGTATGTACAACTGCCAACTTAAGAAATGGTGGTACATTTAAATAAACTTTTCAATTACAGTTGACATTCAATATTATATTAATTTTGGGTGTACAGCATAGTGGGTACACTTTTATATCACTTGCAAAGTGATCCCCCAATAAGTCCATTATCCCCTGTGGTGCCATACAGTTATTAGAATGTTATTGATTATATCCCCTACGTTGTACTTTACATCCCTATGACTATTTTGTAACTGCCCATTTGCACTTCTTAATCCCTTCACCTTTTTCACCCAGCTCCCCAAACCCTCTCCCATCTGGCAGCCATCAATTTGTTCTATCTATGAGTTTTGTTTGCTCATTTATTTGTTTATTTGGATTCCACATATAAGTGAAATCATATGATATTTGTCTTTGTATGTCTGACTTATTTCACTTAGCATAATACTTTCTAAGTCCATCCCTGTTGTCACAAATGGTAAGAGCTCATTTCTTTTCTGTGGCTAATATTCCAGGAAGCTGGTATATTTAAAGATTCTCTGTGTGTTCCTTATCTCCTTGCCAGAGGTGACTGTTATTAACAGACATTGATATTCTGCCGATCAGTGTGCTCTGTGGGTATTTCTGAGTGGCTTTGGCAAAAAGGTTCTGTGGTAAAATAGGCTTGGAAAAATTAATGTGAAAGCCAGATGTTAAAGCAGAGTTTGTTTCCTGTGGGAATTCACAGAACCCTATTGTGCTAATAAACTTTGAAATCTATATGCAATTTTATTTTCTGTAAACTTGCCATGGATCATATTTTAAAAACTATAAGTCTAGAAATTTTTCTAACTTTTCTGTGGTTTATAATGAACTAAAGGTCAGACAAATACAGACATCCTATATAATAAAAGGCTAATATGCAAATCGACCGATCAGCACAACGACTGGTTGCTATGATGTGCACTGACCACCAGGGGGCAGACCGCTCAATGCAGGAGCTGCCCCCTGGTGGTCAGTGCACTCCCACAGGGGGAGCGCCACTCAGCCAGAAGCCCTGGGCCGGCTCACGGCTGGCGAGTGTGGTGGCGGGAGCTTCTCCTGCCTCCGCAGCAGTGCTAAGGATGTCCAAATTTCATGAACCAGGCCTCTAGTTTATTTATAAGATTTCAATGTACGTATAATGGAAACTGAATCTGTAAGGCAGATGAGCAAGGCAGAACCTCAGCTCAAGATCTCAGTGGTACAAAAGAGCAAATATTTATTTCTCATTCACACTAGATGTCTACCATTGGTTTGCTGGGGCTCTGCCCTGAGCAGTCTTCCCTCTGAGCCAGTCCCTCTTGGACATTGCTGATCAAGACTTTTGCTCACAATTCGCCTGGCAGAACTTGCCAAATGGCTCTAATATTTGGGGACAGAATTAAGGATTATTATAGATAATGAATTGGTTTCCTAGGATTTCTATAACAAATTACCATAAACTTGGTTGCTTAAAACAGCAGAAATTTATCCTCTCACAGTTCTAGAAAGCATAAATTCTAAATCAAAGTCCAGCAAGCCTTCTACTCCCTCTGTGGAATCTAGGAGATCCTTCTATATTGCCTCTTCTAGTTCCTGGTGGTTCCAGACATTTCTTGTCCTGGTGCCACACAATTGAAATATCTGATATTATCTAACACTAGAGGCCCGGTGCATGAAATTCGTGCACTGGGGAGGGTGTCCCTCAGCCTAGCCTGCACCCTCTCCAATATGGGACCCCTCGGGGGATGTCCAACTGCAGGTTTAGGTTCGATCCCTGTGGAATCGGGCCTAAACCTACAGTTGGACATCCCTCTCACAATCCGGGACCGCTGGCTCCTAACCACTCACCTACCTGCCTGATTGCCCCCTAACTGCTCCCTTGCTGGCCTGATTGACACCTACCTCTGCAGGCCTGATTGCCCCTAAATACCCTCCCCTGCTGGCCTGATCACCCCCAAGGCTTTTATTAGTATAGATATAACCCTGCACAGAAAATTTTACTAACCCTGCTGTACAATAAGGGCTTGACAATTGAATCATTAGGACCAGACAACAAGATTTCTTTTCTTTGAATAGTGGAGGGAATAATTATCTTGTCTTTAAGTTGCCTGGAAATTAAAATGAGATAATGACTTAGAAAAGTATAAAAATATAAAAGCACCATATAAAGACAACTGTCTTTTTAATGAAGTGGTAAAATCAAAAGCACTATTTTTATTCTCCCCCTCCTTCCTTTACAGCTTTTATTTAAACTTTGAAATTTATAAAAGTTTCACTCCAATTTTCATTTCTTTACATTCAATATTATTTTGTATTGGTTTCAGGTTTTATATTAGTTACAGAATAGTGGTTAGACAATCATATACTTTACAAAGTGTTCCCCGATATTTCTAGTACCCACCTGGCATCATACCATCATTATAACACTATTGACTATATTCCCTATTTAAGTGACAATGGGTTTACAGGTTCCTTTCAGTGTTTCTTTTGTGTTGCTCATCCTTCCTTTTCTTTCTCACTTCTTCCCTCATTTTCTTTATATAGTATCTCAATTGGCCATCAAAGCTCAGTGAAGGCACTGGGACATGCTTCATCCATTTTATAGACCAGGAAACTGAGGCCAGTTCCAGTTGGCTGTGGAACTTAACTCAGCACACAGGAAGCCCTCAGAGCCATGCTCTTTGCGCTTCCTAAGAGGCAGTGCCCGGCAAACAGAACAAACCTTCCAGTCAGGCTTCTGAGTCTCTTTCTTGAGCACCTCTTCATTGTGGATGCTCCGCATTCTTTCTTCTCCCCATCCCCTGCCCCCCATTCTTTACTGCCCCCGCTTTTCCGGAGCAGGTGGAAGGCTTCGCACTCACTGCCTAGGCATGCTCTGCCATGGGGTAGGGCACCCGGGGCTTGCTTTTGGGTCCAGGCGGGAGCAGGAGTCGCTGCCTCTGAAGTGTGAAGGCCACCTGAGCGAGGCCCGTTAGCACTGGGAGCTTCTCTGAATCACATCAGTCAGTCCAGTACCCTGCAGTGCAGCACCCCTCCACTGAGGTGGCACCGCCCCTCAACACTGGCCTCAGGAGTGAGGGTCCTTGCCTTTCTGCCCAGGAGTCCTTCCATGCCCCTTGATCCATGGCTGGGCCCACCCACGTCTTGGGGGCACTGCAGAACCTCTGTCTCTGTGCAGATGAGGCAGATCCCTGCCCTCCATCTCCGCGAAGCTATGAATCTGTGGCCAGAGGCCCATGTCTGTGTCTCAGCAACCCCATCCCTGCGATGTTCCCAGGGACTTCCGGGAGCGGCTAGGCGGGTCCAGCCTTGCCTCCCCGGGGCAGCGCTGTTCCAAGGGACCCCCGGGGAACTGGTAGGCGGTCTGGCTTCGCGTGCGATCGTCCCAGGGGCCCCTGGGAGCTGGTAGGCAGTCCGGCCTCACCTCCCGGGAGCCGCGATCATTCCAGGGGCCCCCTTGAGCGGCTAGGCAGGTCCGGCCTCGCGTCTCCGGGGCCACGATCGTCCCAGGAACCCCCGGAACTGGTAAGCGGTCCGGCCTCGCGTTCCTGGGACGGCGCTGTTCCCAGGGATCCCCAGGAGGGTCTAGGTGGGTCTAGCCTCACCTCCCCCTGGCGGCGATAGTCCCAGGGGCCCCTGGGAGCTGGTAGGCGGTCCAGCCTCGTGTCCCTGGAGCTGCGATCGTCCCAGGGGCCCCTGGGAGCTGGTAGGCAGTCCGGCCTCGCCTCCCGGGGTGGCGCTGTTCCCCGCGACCCCCAGGAAGCTGCTAGGTGGGTTCGGCCTCGCGTCTCCAGGGCCACGATTGTCCCAGGGACCCCCAGAACTGGTAAGCGGTCCGGCCTCGCGTCCCCGGGATGGTGCTGTTCTCAGGGACCCCCGGGAGCGGCTAGGTGGTCGGGCCTCGCCTCCCCAGGCCACGATTGTCTCAGGGACCCTGGGGAGTGGCTAGGCAGGCCGTTGCCCTTCCTGGGGCCTGCGATGGACCCGGACCCCTCCTTTGCCGTCTGGCGCTGCCCACCCCACCGCCTCCCCTGCCGATGGACTGGTACCTTGTGGGCGGTGTCTGGTGCTGCTTTCAGGGCCTCCTCCACCTCCAATGGACCCATACCCCCCGAAGCAGGCCATGGTGCTGCCCGCCCTGCCTTTGTATGCAAATTAACTGCCATCTTTGGTGGGTTAATTTGCATACTCCCTCACTCTGATTGGCTGTGGGCATAGTGAAGGTATGGTCAATTTACATATTTGTCTATTATTAGGTAAGATGGACTTCTGTTCTTCCTGGCAGTGTCTTCTCATCTTGTGTGGACACTTGTTATTGGATTGAAGTTCTATAGGGATAATCCAAGGTACTTAACTTGATTGCTTCTGAAAAGACTCTTTTCAAATAAGGTCACATTCACGGGTTCCAGTTGGATATATCTTTTGGGGGGCCACTAGCCAACCCATTGCAGGTACCAAGCTAAGTGCATTGTACTTTGGCATTGGCCTAGCATGTTTAGATATTCCATTCAGATTTGTATGGGTATATTGCCAACTTTCATTTATATCATTCTTCCTCTGAAAAATTCTATCTGCTAGTTTTTTCTTTGAATTTTAATTCTATACATGCATATATAAACAAATAATATATTTTCATGTATAATTTCATAAGTATATAGACAAAGTCACTTTCTTCTGAGCTTGCAGAAGAGTTCTGTTTGCTTAGCAAACAGATTGCCAACAATATTTGATACATTTTTCAAAATAGTCTACATTCCGGTATATAGCAGTTTTGCTCAGACACATAAAAATAATTCCAAGTTACACTTTTTCTTTTCCAAAGGGAAACAACGTTAGAAGTCTTTTTTTAAAAAGTAAAACAAATGCTATAAAATATTCAAATTGTTACAAAGAACACTTCATTCTAACCCCCTGTGATTCATGCTAGCAATGAAAATTCTAGACATTGGAGCAAAAAATCCTGACTTCAATTGTTGGTTCCACTAACCACATGATCTGAAGCTAATTTCTTAATATCATTTCTTACCTATAAAATTGAATGATAATTCTTCAACCCATGAATCAGTACCCTTCAAGTGTTTAGAACCCTGGTAACATTCAGTATGTATTTACTAAATGCTCATGACAATGATAATTAGAGGCCTGGTGCACAAAATTCATGATTGGGGGGGGGGCTCAGTTGGTCCTGCACCCTCTCGCAATCTGGGACCCCTCGGCAGATGTCTGACTGCTGGTTTATGTCCAATACCTGCAGTTAGACATCCGGCAGTTGGACATCCCTCTCACAATCGGGGACTGCTCGCCCCTAACCACTCTCCTGCCTGCCTGTTCACCCCTAACCGCTTGCCTTCCTGCCTGCTCAATGCACGTTATAGTGACTGGTCATTCCAGTCATTCTGGTCCTTCTCTGTAATGGTCGCTTAGGCTTTCATATATATAGACTAGAGGCCCGGTGCACAAAATTGGTGCACGGAGGGGGCGTTCCCTCAACTCAGCCTGCACCCTCTCCAATTGGGGACCCCTTGCAGGATGTCCAACTGCCATTTTAGGCCTGATCCCAGACATCCCTCTCACAATCTGGGACCATTGGCTCCTAACTGCTCATCTGCCTGCTTGCACCTAACTGCCTCTGCCTGCCAGCCTGATCACCCCTAACTGCCCTCTCCTGCAGGCCTGATGTCGCCCCCAACTGCCCTCCTCTGCTGGCCAATTTGGTCCTGATTAGTTCCTATGCCAGCATCCAAAGCTCTGCCTCCTAGGCAGCCATTGGCTCCCCACAGCACCCAGATTTGGTTCTGATTGGTCAGTGTCTATGCCAGTCAGTGTCAAAAGCTCCACCTCCTAGGCAGCCATTGGTTCCCCATAGCACCCACCTTTGGTTCTGATTGGTCAGTTCCTATGCCAGTCAGCATCTCCAGGCCAATCTCTGGGCCTGATCAAAGAGGCAGGGCTTAACAGCAGCCCCCCGGGAGGCTGGGAGACAAAGAAAAGCCTGGCTGCTGGCGAGGATCAGAAAGAAAGAGGGAGAGAAAGAGAGAGGTAAGTACACTGATCAACAGCTTTCACTGAGGCTGCAGATCAGACCCTGACTCACTTTCTGGGTCTCAGCCAACTGGGCAGTCAGTGTTGGGTCGCCAGTCTGCAGTTGGGCAACCCAGCGCTGACTTCCAGATGGTCTGCATTTGGTCGCAGGCTCGGCCCCTTCCCAAGTCTAAAGCCTCCGCCCCAGGCTTTAGGCTTGGGAAGGGTCTTCCCCCTCCAATGGCTGTCTGGGAGTGACCTGGGTGCCAAGGAGGTTCCTGGGACCCAGGTATGTATGTAAATTAACCTCCATCTTTGTTGGGTTAATTTGCATACTCACTCTGATTGGCTGTGGGCATAGCAGAGGTACGGTCAATTGACATGTTTCTCTATTATTAGGTAAGATGATTGTATTTTAATAATAATATTATTAATGATGCTGTTTCCTAAAATCAACAGAGTCCAAATTTCTTAATACTCCAGTTTTCTGTACGAGTGCGTTCAGAATCATTTTGTAAGGGACCCCTAACCCTGCAAAGTATTCATTCACCTGACTTCCCTCTCAGAGGAGCTGGGATAGTCTTATTCAGAATACCATCCTTGTTGGGCTCCTCAGTCCCCTAACCATTCTTCATTCTCATTAGACAGTTTTTTGTTTTTTTTTTCTCATTTGTACTTAACTACTAACAGGAGAAGAGCTACACCGGTAAAAGCCAACCAGTGAATACAGAATCAAACTCCCTGCTATATTCTATTTCTCAAAAGGTATGGAAGAGAAATAACAGCTGAAAAGATTGCCTGGATGCTGTTGCATCAAATGGTTACTTTTTAAGGAATTTTTGTAGGAATTGCACTTATGTTTCATGCCACCAGTTTACCTAGGGAGACTCTCAGAGGTAAAATGGAGCCCTAAAGCTGTTCACACCATTACGCAGGTCTTCATTTTTAGAATCTTAGGAGACATTTTTTCCTGGTATTAATATCAGGAATAATTGGTGTTTATCTTAAGGAAATCTTGAAAAATGTAACATATTAGATCTTCTTCCTTGTCTATTAAATAGTGGAATATTTGTGGTCAGCTTATGGCAAATGTATGGAACTTGATGGTATAAAAATCTGATTAGCCTCACTGGGGGTTGATTTTTATGTTTTGCTTTGTCTGGTATTTACCTATATTCTCACTCTATTAAATTTATTCCTTTTAGCTGCATTGGGTAATTGTTTTAAAGCCACCTGAAATTCTTAAACCCTCTTCATAACTTTATAGATCCTTTAAGAACCGTTATATGTGACTGATATTTAAAACGGAAATATTTAAATAGCAAGCAGAGAAAGTTTAAAGTATGTTGGGGACTGATGCAACTCTAATGTACTAGTATAGCTTTATTATAAAAACAGTGGAAAATGCAAACTTTTCTGTTTATCAAATGTTATTTTTAATACCTATTAGATGTTAAAAATCCTTTACAGAAAACATTTTAAACTGCTTTGAAATAAAATTTTATATATTCAGAACACATATATTTTTGCCACACATCTAAAACTTTTTCTATAGAAGTTCACTTAAGAAAATATTTTACATGACAAATTGTTATAATATATAGGGTAAGACAAACAGTCTATTAGGAAAATTGATTTTGCTTTATAAGGTACATCACTTTAATTAAATGTTGTAGTGTAGAATTTAGGTTTATACCAGGTGAAAGATTAAAATTCCATGTTAATAAGAATACTTTATGAAAAACATGAGAACATAATGTTATGTTTTTTTTTCATATCCATTTTGGCAAAAATGCTAAATTAAGAAACAAGGAGATATGCCTCATCAGAAATATAATTATATAAAGTAGCCATCATATTTTTTCTCCATATATTATGGGTATATTTTAATTTAAAAAGACATGACAAGAAAATCATTAGAGAATAAGGTAGTTTCTTGTGTGAACATACATTTGTCAAGAGAAATGATCTCTCTTAGATCTTGCTCTTTGAGCACTGGGAAGTGACAAGCATTTGTTACTTACACTCAGCTGACAATGAGGCTGTCTCTCATGAAAGACAAATGAAAAGAATTGGATTAATTTAGTGATAAAGAGATTTACATTTTGCTCTTTTTAGCATGTCTTTTGGAGATTGATGAATAAGAAATGAGATAAGAAAGCCCTTCAGAAGCTACTATTGCTGAATATGGTAGAAAAATTGCTCTTGCTGGAAGATGAATCAAGTTTCTGTCAGGTAAAGCCAAGGAAAATTCTCTTGTGTTATCAACTAATCTTACCAGAGAGGGACTATTATGCAAGATGTATGACATTGCTTTCCCCCTCTCCCAGAAGCCAGGTGGCTGTGCACTGTGCCAATTTTAACAAGTTTCTTTACCTTCACTTAATTTATTTACCAGCTTAGTCATGATTCTAAAATATTGTCAGCCTGGCTGCTGTGGCCCAGGGGTTGAGCATCTACCTATGAACCAGAAGGTCATGGTTCGATTCCCGTCAGGGATGCATGCCTGGGTTGCAGGCTCCATCCCCAGTAGGGGGCGTGCAAGGGGCAGCCCATCAATGATTCTCTCTCATCATTGATGTTTCTATCTCTCCCTCTCCCTCCCTCTCTTGAAATCAATAAAAATGTATTTAAAAAATAAGACAAATATTATCGGATCTTGTATATCCACTAAGCTTCATCTAGTCTTCACTATTTAACGTAAGTTATTAAATCTTTTATGATAACTATAAAATTAAATTTACTGAAGTTATTTGTTTTGCTCTATTTTTCTAGAAATTTTATACTGGTGAACAAAATATAAACTAAATTCAAGGAATATATATTATGTTATTTTTCCTGCTTACAATCTTTTAAGTACATGCTCCCCTGTTAACCAGAATCCTAATTTCTTTTTCTTCAGCTCAGTATGCATAATAGCACAAAGTTACAAAGCTGTAGTTGTGTATAATTCTAATGCTATATTGGGATTACACTAGTGTTTTGCCAAGCACAACATTTGCAATAAAAACTAACTTAGTGTGAAAACTCATTCCAAGAAAAAAAAACAAGTAGCCTAGTATTCTAGGATGAAGAAGCATAAGAAAGCAAGTGCCCATTTCAATCAGCTAGGCTATTTTTCAACCCTTTTAAGAGCTATTTAATCCAGTACTGTGGGGTCCTGAAATAACACGGAGAAAACTGGGAAGACCTTTGGTTCCTGGTAATAATAGCTGATCCAATAGAGGCGCCTCAGGGGGAGAAAAAGAGGACATGCATGATTCAGGCACCTTTTACAGTTAAAACTGATACAATTGCTTACAATGTAGGTCATGTCATTCCTTGCTTAAAACACTGGAATGGCCTTCTACTGCTCTTCAAATTGAATCCCTATTCTTTACGAGGCTGTCCATCCTGCCACCGCCCTGCATGAGGCTGCCACTCATTCCTCTCCCTGTCAGGCCTCACCAGGGCTCTCGCTGTCTCTCTATTATGCCCAATCCCTGCCTGTAGGCATGGCACTGGCTGTTCTCCCTGCCTGGAATGTTCTGCCTTGAGATTCCTGATCTGATGCTCCTTTCAATATTGAGTACTCAGTTTAAATTTTACATCTTACATTTTAGCGAACCTTCCTTGATTATCGAGACTAAAGTTGACCTTCAAGTTCTTTCCATCACATTACTCTGTTTTTGTTTTTTTAATGCATATATGGGCTACCTGATATCTTCATTCAGTCAAGGGCTCCATAATAATGTGTGTCAAAAATGGACTCTACAGCCCCACCGGCTGGCTCAGTTGGTTGGAGCGTCCTGTACACCAAAAGGTTTCGGGTTGGATTCCCAGTCAGGGCACATACCTATGTTGCAGGTTTGATCCCAGGTTGGGGCGTGTATGGGAGGCAAACAATAGATGTTTGTCTCTCACATTCATGTTTCTGTCTCTCTCTCTCCCCCCTTCCTCTCTCTCTAAAAAATCAATTAAAATAAAACCACATATTTTCAGGTGAGGATTAAAAAACAAACAAACAAAAAATGGACTGCATATACCACGGTGATACCATAGATTATAATGGAGCTGAAATCCTAGCCCTTAGAGCATCATAGCCCTCAGAACATCACAGTTAGGGAAAGGTTACAGCCATCTTAACATCGTAGCGGTCCTAACCTGGTAGTTATCCAAACATCATAGTGCAACACTATGCTAATTAAAAAAAAAGTGTAGCCTAAATGCATAATGGAAAAAAGGACTACAGTAGTACACATTAATATCCTAGGCCTTCACATTCACATGCACTCATACACTCACTTGCAACAGCTTCCAGTCCTGCTTCATTCATAGTAAGTGTCCTTTATAGGTGTACCATTTCTTATCTTTTACACTTTATTTTTAGTGTACCTTCCCTGTGTTTAGATATGTTAGGTACACAATTGCCTATGGTATTCAGTACATTAACATGCTATCTTACCTTATAATAGACAAATATGCAAATTGACCGCACCTTCGCTACGCCCAAGCCACGCCCACCAACCAAGCCACGCCCATCAACCATGCCCACCAGGAAACCGTTACAGGGACACTGGGGCCGGTGGCTTTCCGGGCGCCTGCTCCGAAGGCAGGGACCCGGCTGGGGTACGGTGCGGCCGAGCCCATGGACCGGAAAGCCGCCCGGGGCTTTCCGGGCCTTGGGCGCCAGCCGGGTGCGTGCTCCGATCGGAGCAGGGACCCGGCTGGGGTGCGGTGCGGCGGAGCCCAAGGACCGGAAAGCCGCCCGGGGCTTTCCGGGCCTTGGGCGCCAGCCGGGTGCGTGCTCCGATCGGAGCAGGGACCCGGCTGGGGTGCGTTGCGGCCGAGCTGAGCCCATGGACCGGAAAGCCGCCCGGGGCTTTCCGGGCCTTGGGCACCAGCCGGGTGCCTGCTGCGATCGGAGCAGGGACCCGGCTGGGGTGCGGTGCGGCCGAGCCCAAGGACCGGAAAGCCGCCCGGGGCTTTCCGGGCCTTGGGCGCCAGCCGGGTGCCTGCTGCGATCTGAGCAGGGACCCGGCTGGGGTGCGGTGCGGCCGAGCTGAGCCCATGGACCGGAAAGCCGCCCGGGGCTTTCCGGGCCTTGGGCGCCAGCCGGGTGCGTGCTCCGATCGGAGCAGGGACCCGGCTGGGGTGCGTTGCGGCCGAGCTGAGCCCATGGACCGGAAAGCCGCCCGAGGCTTTCCGGGCCTTGGGCGCCAGCCGGGTGCGTGCTCCGATCGGAGCAGGGACCTGGCTGGGGTGCGTTGCGGCCGAGCTGAGCCCATGGACCGGAAAGCCGCCCGGGGCTTTCCGGGCCTTGGGCGCCAGCCGGGTGCGTGCTCCGATCGGAGCAGGGACCCGGCTGGGGTGCGGTGCGGCCGAGCCCATGGACCGGAAAGCCGCCCGGGGCTTTCCGGGCCTTGGGCGCCAGCCGGGTGCCTGCTGCGATCTGAGCAGGGACCCGGCTGGGGTGCGGTGCGGCCGAGCCCTGGGGGTCTGCTCCTGCAATCGGGTCGCAGGGACGCTGGGTGCAGCTGAGCCCAAGGCCACCGCCCAGGGCCAAGCCCGGACCCTGAAAGAAGGTAGAGGGCAGTGGCCACAGCCAAGGCCTGGGTCCCCGGTGCCGGCAGAAAACTGGTGCAGGCAGCCAGGTGAATGAAGGTCTATTGCACGAATCTTCGTGCAAACGGGCTACTAGTCTATATATATAAAAGCCTAAGCGATTGAAAGACCGAATGACTGAATGACCCAATGACTGAATGACCAGTGACTGGTCGCTATGATGCACACTGACCACCAGGGTGCAGACACTCAACGCAGGAGCTGCCCCCTGGTGGTCAGTGCGCTCCCACAGTGGGAGCACTGCTCAGCTGACCGACCTGTCCTGGTGGCCCACCAGCCCGGTGGCAGCCACTCACTCCCTCAGTTGTCCTGCAGGTCCAATCTCTGGAGAACAGGCGAGGCACCGATGGACCAGCACTGCTGGCCTCCTGGAAGTTGGCCTCAGGCACTGCGGCTGCTTCCTCTCCTCAGATGCTCCACAAGAAAGAAATAATATAAAAGCAGCTGCCAGGGGGCTCTCAACAACCGACACAAATGTCAGTGGATGGATCCAGATCCCAGGCCAGCAAGGGGAGGGCCGATTGCATCCCAGCCCTCCCTCCCTGGGTACCCCACCCTTGCACGAATTCGTGCACCAGGCCTCTAGTACTGTATAACTTAGGTGTGTAGTGGGATATACCCATCTAGGTTTGTGTAAGTGCACTCTGTGATGTGCCCACAATGATGAAGTTACCTAATGATGCATTTCTCAGAATATATTCCTGTTGATAAGCAATGGACGACAGTACATACTTATTGCTCATCTCCTATTATAACATACTAGAGGCCCGGTGCACAAATTCGTGCACCAGTGGGGTCCCTCGGCCTGGTCTGCGGGATCAGGCCAAAACCAGCTCTCTGACATCTGAGGGGTCCCAGATTGCGAGAGGGCACAAGCCAGGCCAAGGGACCCCACCAGTGCATGATTGGGGCCAGGGAGAAACATGGGAGGTTGGCCAGGTGGGGAGTGACCACAGGAGGCTCCAGGGCATGTCCAGCCCATCTCACTCAGTCCCCATCGGCCGGATCCCAGCAGCAAGCTAAACTACTGGTTGGAGCGTCTGCCCCCTGATGGTCAGTGCACGTCATAGCAACTGGTCGACTGTCTGCCCCCTGATGGTCAATGTATGTCATAGCGAGTGGTTGAGCAGCCTTAGCATATCATTAGCATATTGTGCTTTGATTGGTTGAATGGCTGACCTGACAACTGGGTACTTAGCATATTAGGCTTTTATTATATAGGACTAGAGGCCCGATGCACGAAATTCATGCAAGAGTAGGCCTTCCTTCTCCCCGCTGCTGGCACCAGCTTCCCTCTGGCACTGGGACCCGGGCTTCCCTCTCGGGCCAGCTTCGTCCGGAAGGACGTCCGGAACGATGTCGGTCTAATTAGCATATTACCCTTTTATTATTATAGATGCCTTCTAATAGCAAAGTCATTATCTGTATTATTTGTTGCCCAGCATATTGTTTCTGCTCACTAAGTATCTGTTTAATAAATAAATACAATCCCCAAATTATCAGAGACAGAGAGAGAGAGAGAGAGAGAGAGAGAGCATCCTGATATTTCAAGGTTTGCATGCCAGAACCTCACTGTCTATTTTTAATAAATTTAGTTAATGGATAAAATTACTGAAATTTATCAGTTATTGAATATAAAAATTCATTCAAGTCTCTGTATATTGCTGGACTTACATTGTATGGCCACTATAAGTGGTAGTGGAATAGAATCACACTTTTTGTTGTCTTCTGATTAAAAGTTGGAGTACATTTAGTATGTCTTATATATTTCAGGTTCTGATACTCTTTTTTTTTTTTTTTGAGTTTCTCCTACATGGTGGCTATTGGTATACAGAAGTCTACACATTTTAGTTGTGCACATTAGTTAATATCCCCATTTTACAAATAAATAAAATCTTGGTCCAAGAAAATCAAATGCATGTCTTCTGATTTCAATGTTAAGGCAGTTTCCACCATATGACTCTTTTTTAAATTTAAGGTACAATAAACATATACTTTTTCTGTATGCCCTCATGACACTGAATGTAAAAGTAGTAAAATTTTAAAAATCACTGATATGAATTAAAATGCATACTAATGTACATACTTCCTAAAGTTAAAAATCGAGGTGATGGGACAATATTGAATAAAATATTATTAGAGTTTACATAGGAAATATAGTTTTCTATCAGGAAATAATAAGGTAAACTTGTTCACTGGAAATATAATTGGATTGATGGGAAAAGCAAAAGCCGAACAAGCCTGGCCAGTGTTGCTCAGTGGTTGAGTGTCAACCCATGAACCAAGAGGTCGCTGGTTTGAATCCTGGTCAGAGCACATGAATAATCCTCAGTAGGGGGTTTGGTTTGCACGAGGCAGCCAATCAGTGAAGTTTCTCTCTCATTGATATTTATATCTCTTTATCCCTCTCCCTTCCTCTTTCTCTAAAAGTCAACAAAAAACATATTTAAAGAACAAACAAACAAAAATGAAATCTAACCGAACAACATAGAAAAACAACAACACCCTATAGCTTTTGTTGTGGGTCTGAAATTAGTGTTGTGATGTTAGATGTATGATTACATTTTTGTAGCTTGGTTTCCTAATTTTTGAGATAAGGATCATCCAATTCTTCATAATCTTTTAGTACTGCTAAAGGCAAAGTGTGAAGTAATGTGAAATTTGCTTTGATAAGGCAGAGTATGACTCCATTAGAATGACAATGACAGAGACACAAAGGAATGCATTGCATCAGAAGTCTGTGGTCCTCACTGGTGGAAGTCAGAGTTCACATTTTGGAAATGGTGAGATTTGCTTCTTTGTTTGGGGAAGAAGTTTGGAGTGTCTATTGCAAGTGAATTTTAAATCAAATTTCAATTTTGTTTTAGATGTGTAGAGCCTTAGAGTTAGGACTATTTTAATGTCAATCTATTACTTCCTTTCTTCTAGCATTCCATATGTACTTATTTAATATGAAATAATTAAATTTAACATAAAGAAGTACATATGTGCTTAAACAATGTGAATTAAGGACTAAAGAGGGAGGTACCATGGCTGAGCCCTAGTCAACTACTACTTATGCGCTAAAGCTGAACTTACGGGCATGAGTTTTCTTTTGTTTCAGGAGGTAGCTGGTAGGGACCCAGATGCTTTTCTTGGAACTGTTTATGGTCATGGCAACCACTGTGATATTTTTCCTTCTCTTCCCTCATAAATCATAGTCACCCATGCCTTCTTTCCTACTGATGCTGTTGTAGTTAGTTTTTCTTAAGAGACTTCTTCCTTGAGTATAAAAAAAGTATTTGAAACCATAAAAACAAGCATTCAGTGTGTAAATACTGAAATAACTATGTTGGATAGGACCCCACAAAAACTAGAGTTTATTATTCTCCCTGCAGTGGGCAACATCATTATAGAAAAAGTCTTTCTCCCCAATATTAAAAATGTCCAATTGCCTCCAAGAATACTTAAAGCACGGAAAAGGAGATGATGGTTTCTACAGAATTATTAGAACATTTCATGCTAATAAAATTAAAACGTAACTGGATTTATCACCAGCCTGTGTGGCTCAGTTGGTTGAGCGTTGTTCCATGCACCAGGAGGTCGAGGTTCAGTTCCCGGTCAGGGCACAGGCCTGGGTTGTGGCTCGATCCACAGTAGGAAACATCTCATCGATGTTTCTATCACACTCTCCCTACCTCTCTCTGAAATCAATAAAAGCATATTTAAAAAAAAAAGTGCTGACTTAAAAAAAGAAAAATAAATAAAATATAACTGGATTCAGTAAGATTACAGATGCATAGTGTAACGTGATTTGCTTATGGAAATGAGTAAATGCCTCATTTGTCAAGGAGTAAACTCAGGATTTGTGGGTTGATCACTTCACTTTATATTTAAGTATTCTGATAAAGACACAGTTTATGTATCCGGAGAGGTAACATTAAATAGGACAGTGTAAAAATGGATTTGTTCCACATGAACAATCAAGTTAGAAAGATTTATTCTAGCATTGGATCCCTTTTTTACATATAGCATGTTATAATTCAATATGAACTTATTAGATCATTTCAAAGATCTAATTTGGCCGATTTCATACTAGCATGCTACCTTTGAGCAGTAGCTTGCAAACTTGAATGTTCATGGGAATCACCAGGCGGGCTTGTTAAAACATGGCTGTCTGGGGCCACCCCCCGCCCGAGTGTCAGGGCCTCTGGGTCTGGTCTAGGGCCCAAGATTTCACATTTCTAACATGTTCGCAGGAGCTGCTGACACTGCTTGTCCAGGGACAAGTTTGAGCAGCTTGTCTTGCATGAACCATTGCATTTTTTTTGTTTCTCAACTATTTTATCTGTGAAATAATAGTGTGAAGTGACTTATATGTATCTATGTCTATGTTAGTCATGTTCCCTGCCTTTGAGAAAATCATGGAGAAAAAGACGTGACTGATTCTGCCTGTGGTAGATGAGTCTGGAAACCCTTTAGAGAAGAGATGAGTTTGAAACCAAGAAAGGCTTGTGGGGGCGGGGGAGGGGGGGAAAGTGGTCAATCGGGGAAAATGGAGACATATGTAAAACTTTAGACAATAAATAAGAAAAATAAGAAAAAAGTTAAAACATACAGAAATACCTTAATTTAGAAAAATTGTTATCTCTTGTCCTTCATTCCCCCCAAATCCACCTTATAATTCTCACTTGAGAGATATAACAATCTTAATAATTTCAAGTGAAATCTGCCAAAATGTCTCCGCATTCAGCCCTTGGAGTGATTCACTAAATATCCAAACAGAATAACCTGTGCTACGTGTCTCAGACACATTAGAAAGTTGAGAAAATATATCCAAATATTTTCCAGGATTCTCTATTATGTAGGGAAGATTTTCCTGTGACTTCCAGCTCCAAATTGCTGATATTGACTCTATTCTTATTCCTCACTCTTGGTTTCTGCTCCTTTGGTGCCTTTTCTCTCTCCATCCTGCATTTCTTAAGGCAGGGACACCTTTAAACCTTTATTCCCCAATGCAGCACACATCAAAGACTGTTGTGTACAACAGACTTTACTAAATATAGTGAGTTCACGGAGGGTAATTATAGTACTGAGAAGGAAATGATTTTCCAAGTATTACAAATGTCAAGTGTTACAGTTTCAAAAGCCTGCCAGACCGTCTTCGCCACAGGAACGCTATTGCTGGCTGTGGATCTGTCCTTAAAACCAGATCCCCTGCCTTGCTGCCCACGTTCTTTGCTTTCTTCCCGAGATATTTCAAAAAATGTCCATGACACCTGCCCCTCATTTAGGGCCAGCCGGAGGTAACCCCAAAGTTCCATTTATTCTCTCATGCTAAGCATAATTTTTCTTACGCTAAGCATCATCCTCTTCTCCACTAGCTGAATTCTCGCCTTTCCTGTGATAACTAAAATCAAATGATTTCCTACGCCTTTAAAAACACAAAGCAGAAACTTTAAAAACAACTATTGCGTCAACAAGAAATATTTCCAAGTTTATTTATATATTTCAGCTCCGATTCATTTGCAGGTTTTTGCATTGTAAACAATTCTGTGTAATGTTGGAACAACTTCTGAGCTTATTATTATTTTAAATTATATCTTAAACTGATTGTTCAGGCAGCAAAGGTAAATATTTGCGGCAGGTGAGGCAACATTATCTGTTTAGGCCATGTATAATCTTTGGGTAAGCAGCTGGGAAATGATGTCAGTGGTCTGTCTGAGGAGTTATGAATGAAAGGAGTGAAAGCAAACATGAGCTTTAGTGCTATATGAAATTTCTATAATAATGAAAGTAATAAAAGCATAATATGCTTATTAGCCTGGACGTCCTTCCAGGACGACCTTCTAGATGAAGCTGGGGCTGTGAGGGCCGAGGCAGCTGCTGTGGTAGTGGGGGCTGAGCCCCTTGCACAAATTTCGTGCATCAGCCTCTAATTTAATATAAAGGATGAGAGAGAGGGCAGTTTTGAAAATGAAATCTCTCTTTTTTTTGTAGTTACTAAGTCAATGATTGTCATACATATTTTTCTCTGTTATTTCATATTTTTGGCTTTGATTTTATGTCCATTATATGGTGCTTTAACAAGGCTTATTTCTGACCATAGATACTAACTAGTACTCTACATAAATGATTAGGCATTGAAGCATCATAGAAATAGTTATAAACTACTCCGAAGGTGGTTCGTCACAGTGAATTTTGCAAGGCAGATTTTGGTTATAAAATATATATCTTTTCCAACACCTACCTATAATAATAAAAGCGTAATATGATAATTAGACTGGATGTCCCTCCAGGCGACCTTATGGATGATGCCCGGGCTGTGAGGGAAGTCCGGATCCTGGGTGCCAGAGGGAAGCCCGTGCTGGCAGCTGAGGCAAGGAAAGCCTACTCTTGCACAAATTTAATGTATTTGGCCTCTAGTCCTATATAATAAAAGGGTAATATGCAAATTGATCCTAATGGCGGAATGACTGGTCACTATGACACACACTGACCACCAGGGAGCAGATGCTCAACATAAGAGCTGCCCCCTAGTGGTCAGTGTGCTCCTACAGGGGGAGTTCTGCTCAGCCACAAGCGGGGCTGATGGCTGTGAGCGCAGTGGTGGTGGTGGAAGCCTCTCCTGCCTCCCCGGCAGTGCTAAGGCTGTCTGACATCTCCCGTGGGAGCGGGCCTAAGCTGGCAGTCGGACATTCCTCGAGGGCTCCTGGGCTGCCAGAGGGATGTCTGACTGCAAGCTGAGGCCCAATCCCCTGGGGAGTAGGCCTAAGCCGGCAGGTGGACATCCCCTAAAGGGTCCTGGACTGTGAGAGGGTGCAGGCCGGGCTGAGGGACCTCCTGAGTACATGAATTTTCATTTACCGGGCCTCTAGTACATAATATAATGAGAAGATTACTATGCTTTGGGGTGAGTCTCCATAGATTCAAATGTTTCAAAAAGGTTTAGGATTCTCTGGATTCAATTTTATGCTCCAAAATCCAATCTCTTCGGAATATGTACCATTTTATGAGATTGACCTCTCAAAGTTGCTGTTAGTCTTAAAGAATCTATAGTAATTTTATAAAAATTGACTTCACTTTTACTAGCATAATTACATTTCTTTTAAGGTGTCAGGCCAATAAGTTATTTCCTTTGCCAAAAATACATATTGTTTGTCTTGGTTATTATTATTATTATTTTGTCATTTGTATAAAAGTACTTATGAAAATAAAAAGCTTGTCTACCCTACAGTCTTATTTCTCCTGATATTACATTTCATTCCACTTTTAAAACATCTTTATTAAAATACAATTCACATGCCATAATATTTCCAAAGTGTATAATTCAGTGGATTTTGGTATATTCAGAGTTGAGCAATCATCAACATAATTTAAGACATTTATCACCCCAAAATGAGACCCCATATCCTTAGCTGTCACTCTCCATCATGACCCTCCCTCTATCCCCCAGCCATAAACAACCACTAATCTACATTCTGTCACTATAGATTTGCCTATTATGGACATTTAGTATAAATGCAAGCATACAATATGTGACTGGCTTGTTGCATTTAGCATAGTATTTCCATGTTTCATTAATGTTGTAGCATGTATCAGTATTTCATTCCTTTTTATAACATATACTATTTTGTTTATCCATTCTTTAGTTAATGGGCAATTGAATTGTTTCTCCTTTTTGGCATTTATGAATAAGGCTGCTATGAATATTTTTGTACAAGTTGTAGTGTGAAAATGTCTTTATTTCTTTTGAACATGTACCTAAAGGTAGAATTGTTAGACCATATAATAATGCTATGTTTAAGCTTTGTAGAAACTGCCAAATTGTTTTTGCAAAGTGGTTGCACCATTTTACATTCCCATAAACAATGCATGAAGGTTTGGATTTACCCACATCCTCACCAACACTTGTTACTGTGTGTCTTCTTGATTATGGTCATTATGGTGGTTGTGAAGTGGTATATAATTGTGGTTTCGATTAGTATTTCCTTATTGGCCATTTGTGTATCTTTTTTGGAGAAAATTCTAGTTAGATTCCGGGCTGTTTGTCTTTTTAGTGTTGATTTGTAACAGTCTCTATATAAGTCCTTTATCACATATATATTGTTTATTAAAATTTTCTCTCATTTTGTGGATTTTCTTTTTACTTTATTGATGATATCACTTGCAGAACAATATTTTTCTTAGTTCGGAAGCAGTCAAATTTATTTTTTTCTTTTGTTTCTTATGCTTTGGTATCTGAGATGCCATTGTGTAATCCAGCACCATGAATGTTCACTCATATGTCTTTATTTATGAGTCTTATAGTTTTCAGCTATTATAATTAGGCTTATGATGCATTTTGACTTAATACTTTTGTATTTTTTATGGTGTCAGAAGTTTAACCTCATTGCATGTGGATATTCAGTTGTCTCAGCAACATTTGTTCAAAACACTTCATTCCCTATTAAATTGTCTTGACAGTGTATGAAAAATCTATTGCCCATTAATTTATGCATTTATTTCTAGACTCTCAATTTTATTGTGGGGATATATACTTTTATTATTATACAAGTACCATGCTGTATTTATTACTATAGTTGTGTAGCAAGTTTTAAAATTATAAAGTGTGAGTCCTTAAAATGCATTATTTCTCAAGGTGTTTTCTATTTATTTGTTTGATATTCTAGATACTTTGCACTTCCATGTGAATTTTAGTATTGCTTTGTCCATTTCTGCAAAAAAAAAAAGGCAGTTGCTAATATGATGGGGGTTGTGCTGAATTTGTAAATTAATTTACAGAGTATTGTCATCATAACAATATGTGGGAAGTTTTAAATTAGTAACAATATTTACTTAGTGTAGTCTATTTATATTTTTCTATTCTTCTGTCGTCAGTTTTGGTAATTTGTGTGTTTCTAGGAAATGGAAATTTTCTACTTTATGTAGGTTATCTAATTTATTGGCATACATTTTTTTTTCATATTCCCTTTTTATTTGTATAAGGCTGGCAGTGATGTTCCCTATTTTATTCTTGATTTTAATAATTTGATCCTTCTCTTTTTATCCCCCGGCCAGTCTAGTTAAATGTTTGTCAATTTTATTGATCTTTTCATCTAACCAACTTAAAATGTTTTTTTTCCTATTTTTCTTTTTTTTCTATTCCATTTATTTGTTCTCTCATTGATTTCCATTCTTCTACTTGGATTGGATTTAACTTGCCTTCTTTTTCTACATTCTTAAGGTGAAAAGTTAGGTTATTGAATTGATCTTTTTAATTTTAATATTGGTACTTATATCTCTTTGTGTAGCTATATCCCAAAGTTTTTATATGTTTATTTTCATTTTCATTCCTCAAGGTAATTTTGAATTTCACTTGTGATTTCTTTTTTTGGCCCATTATTTAGGAGTAGTTTGCTAATTTCCACGTACTTGTGAATTTCTAAGCTTCCTTTTGGTATTGATTTATAATTTAATTCCATTGTGGTTGAAGAACATACATTGTATTATTTAGATCCACTTAAATGTGTTGAGGCTTGGTTTATGCCTGCACTTATTGTTGTATATTTTGTAAGTCTAACAATACAATTGTATTTATCTTGTTTTATGCAATTGTGTTTAAAATCAGTTAAGAAAAGAATAGGCAAAAATAGGTAATTACATTATTTTTTATAATTGTGTATAATTATCTTTACTCTGAGAAAAATTTTTAAAAAATATGTTTTTATTGATTTCTGAGAAAGGGAGAGGAAGAGAAAGATAGAAACATCAATGATGAGAGAGAATCATCAATTGGCTGCCTCCTGCATGCCCCCTCCTAGGGATGAAGCCAGCAACCCGGACATGGGCACATGCCCTGACCCAAAATGGAATGGAACCATCACCTCCTGGTTCATATGTCCATGTTCAACCACTGATCCACACCAGCTGGGTTCTTTGATATATATATTTTTTTAAATGTGAATTTAAATTACTGATTGATGTCATTTCAGCCAGAATTCCTCTACTATTTCTTGGAAGGTAGGTCTGCTAGGAACACTATCTTTCAGTATTGGTTTACCTGTAAATTACTTTATTTCATTTTCACTTTTAAAAGATAGTTTGGCTATATGTAAAATTCTTGGTTAACATTTTGTTTTTACTTTCAGCCCTTAGAACATGTCATTTCATTACCTTCTGTCTTGTTCTTACTTGTTTCTAAAACAAAAACAAACCTCACTAATCTTATTGTGTGTATATGTGGGGAGTGGGCCTCCTATAAGTTGATAACGAAACATTTTCCTTTTTTTGACTCTTTAAGAATTTTACCTTTACCTCTGGCTTTCAAGATTTGTCCATGCTGTGCCTGGGTATGGGTCTCTTTGTGTTTGTCCTGCTTATTGATTATTAGGTTTCTTGGATATGTAGCTTAATGTTGTTGCTTTTTAAAAATCAGTTTTAGGAAGTTTTCAGTCATTATTTCTTCATATATATTTTTCTTTCCCTTTCTCTCTCCTCTCCTTCTAGTAATTCCGGTTACATTTATGATGGTGCATGTAACTATGCACTATGTTTTTCTGAGGCTCTGTTCATTTTATTTACTCTTTTTTCTCACTGTTCTTCAGATTGCATCCTTTCTATTTATCTGAGAGTTTGCTTGTTATACTTTTCCACTCTAGAACTTCTGTATGAGTAGATGTTGCCTAACTAAAAACTTGACATTAAGTATTTATTACCATTCAGATAATTATTTACATTTTATGAGAAATGATATTTTAATATACATGATCATATATAGAGAAAATGTTTTCAGTTAAACAAAAATATTTGGAATAATAAAACAGTTTATTTATATTAATTGCCCTTGTTATGTTTATGTTTGTGTGTGTGTGTGTGTGTGTGTAAAACAAATATCTGGCTGTTTTAACATTAGTTGGTTGTAGCAGTTCCTAAATTTGATAGTCATTAGGAATGATTTAACCTTAATAAACTTTAAAGATGTTTTCCATTACTGTAAATGCTTCACGGCATATATATTTCTTCCTAATTTGTTAATATTACTCAGTAAAATTACAAGTCTTCTGCAATATTAATTTGTTTTTATTAAGAGCAAATATTCCTATTTTAATTAAAAATCTGAAGCAAAAGTTTTGAAGAAAAACTTCATGTCACCACAGATAGAATCAGGATCAGGTAACAAATAAAATTCCATATACAAGCACATATAACTCATATCTACTACAATAGAATCTTCCTATGTAATCACATATTATTTTTATAAATCTTAATAGCAACATATAGGAATTTTATAACAACATTTCAAGATTCGTTGCTTCCTATCATTACAAAATCTGCTGTGCAGAATTCTCAAGAGAAGACATTGTTATGTGTAGACTAGGTGTCTAGTGGGTGAAAGTATTTATTAAAAACTGAGAAATTACATTCCTTTAAAGTTGCAGTTTGTACTCTAATTTCTAATGGTACTATCTTCTGAATTGTTTATAATATCTGCTGAAATACATAAAGCATTCAGCTAATATTATAGGGTAATGTTAGTAGCTAATTGGATAATTTATAATACATTGTAAAAATCACAACTATCATATATTAATGGTTTTACTGGCAATTTCATATACTGAAAATATAAATGTTTACAATTAAGTTTTTTCAAAGCCTTAATATATACCAAATAAACCTTTTCTTTAAGCTGAAAAAAAATCACCTTTTCATATTCTTAATATACTTCTCTTTTATTCAGCTTACTACAATATCTGAAATTTTTAAAATCCCCAAATAAATGTTCATTAGCAGCTAATTCCTTAATTAACATCAAAGAATTGGTACAAAATCAAGAGGAAGATTTTTACAGCTCTCTTCTTTGAGGCCATATAGTAGGTGGTGAATGGAATAAAAAATGGGCTGGCTATCAGAAGGTCAGTTTCCTCCTTGTAACCCTATCAGTGACAGCAGTGTGACCTTGAAAACCATCACTCTCTTCCGAATTCTCTTAACCTCATCTGCTAAGGAAAGGGGAGCTCTTTATTTGATAATCCCTATCTTCTCAAAGAAAAGGTGCCTCAATAGACTACTCGTTTTTGAGTGCGCATGTGTGTCTCTCTCTGTGCCTGCCTGGGTACCAGTATGTGTGTTTGTGTTACACATTTGCATAAGCATTCAATAAAATCACAGATTACTGTCAAAGCACCTCCATTCAAAATTGCTCCCTTTGTCCTTGTTTCTATGCGAGCATTTATTAAAACCCTATGATAAGGGGTTTGAAGGAAAGGGAAAGACCATACTTCTGGAGACAGAGGTAAATGTACCTTAAATTATCTGCACTGAGGGCCAGCACTGTGTAGGTACTGTACTGTGTCACACGTTGCTGAATATCACAGAAACCCCAAGAGCTCGTTTTCCTGATCCCCATTTTACAGATGAGGGAACCGAGTTTTAGAGAGATCAGATAACTTGACCAAGGTCACATAATTAAATGGTAGAGAACAAGTGAGGAGGGGGACAAAAGATGATTGATAAGAGCGGCGTCTCAAGAACGTCCACGAGGTGATGGGAAAATAGAAGGAAACATGTCAGAGTTACCAATTCAGGTTTTTAACGGGAATCTGATTAGCTTGGAAAGTTAAATCCATCAAAAGGAAAGTGCCTACACCGGTGGTCTACAACTTTCCCAATGCTAACTGCAAATCCAATGGTGTTGCCATGCACACACAAACGTGGAAAAAAATCTGAATCAGAAAGAAAAAAAAAAAAAAGATACGGATGTTCTGGCCGTGGTTCTGCACTGATTAAAAGCATTCACTAATTCTTACGAACTTTGAATACGCCTGGCACTGCTCTGTATTCTTAAATACTAATTTAATCCCAGTAACAACTAGTTGAGGTAGGAACTATTATCATTATCCCCACTTTGCATATCAGGAAACGAATCACAGGTTTTGGGGAACTTGCTCACAGTTGCACTGACAATTAGTGATGGAGCTGAGATAAGGATTCTGGCATTTTCTCTCTAGAGATGAATGCACTGTGCAATGCGACATGATAATCTCATGTGCGCACTGAGAGCTTAAAACGGGGCGAGTCCAAAAAACAGTGTGCTGTGGGAGACAGCGGATGAGAAGGAGAATGAGAGTAAAGAGAGCTGTGTGTTTGCTCCCCAATGTGAGGACCACTGCAGTATCAGCAGGCGGTGGAGGAGCGGGCATCACTCAAGATACCAAGCGTCCGTCCTGCACCTGCCCCTGGATGGCCGTGTGAATGAATGGCAGGAAGAAGCACAGGCAAGAATTGAACCCATTAGCTTTTTTTTTTTTTTTTTTTTTTTTTAATATATTTGTATTGATTTCAGAGAGGAAGGGAGAGGAAGAGAGAAATGTCAGTGATGAGAGAGAATCATTGACTGGCTGCCTCCTGCACGCCCCCTACTGGAGGTTGAGCCCACAACCAGAGCATGTCCCCTTGACCAGAATCAAACCTGGGACCCTTTAGTCCGCAGGCCAATGCTCTGTCCACTGAGCCGAACCAGCTAGGGCGAACCCCTCAGCTTTGAGTGCTCTCCCTGATCCACTCTGGGACTCAGTCCCTGTGGTTTCTGCCTTTTCTGAAGGGGAGGCCTCAGCCGGTGTAGTGAACACCACCTGTTCACCCTGTTGGTGAGGGAGGGATCCCACAGCCTAGAAGTACCATATGGCTGAACACGCACACACCTGACTTAGGACAGATGAGAGAGAAAGCAATTTATTCATCACATATTCTCCCACCCAGGGGAAGGTACTGCACCCCACTCAGGAACCATGTGGGGAATGCACTCAGAACAGAGTGAACAAACAGCAGCGCTGAGAGGCAGGTTTCACAATAACAGAGTGAAATGCCGTTCAGTGCCTCCAGGAGGATGCAATTGGCCTGTTGGAATAATTGCTGCAGCTGACAGGAACGTGAAACCTATTAAGTTGAGGACCAAATGGGTGCTGCTGATCCAGCTGATAAAGGAGCTGACATTTCCCTCTGGCTGGGCAACATGTCAGGCCTGAGCTGCGGAATTCACAGTTAAAACCTTTGGGGTCCTGTGAGGTTCAAGGCTTTCAGGGCAGCAATGGAAAATGTAGGCTTTATTACAGAGCTGGGAAGTTTGGACTTCTGTGATTGGCCAGGTGAGTACCTGAGCAGTGAATGGGCAGACTTGCGAGTTGTGACTGTGTTTATATTCTTGAAGGTAAATACTCGGGAAAGGTAGTTTTAAATTCTACAGTAGGATGCAATTTTCCTTCTGCACACGAGTACACGAAAGAGCTTCAGAAACTAGAATGTGCTGAACAATTGTATTTTTGTGGAGAAACGTGCTGAAATGCCATTTTGGATTTTTTTTTTCCCCATTGGAATTGTTCAAGCTTGAAATGGCATTTCAGAATCTCATTTTAAAATAAAACTAATTCAGATGTGTTATAAAGAAATACATGCTATCTAAAAATGAAGGTTATTATTGGAACCAAATACAATATTTATATGCATTTGCAAAGCTTATTTTCCTCATTTACTTAGGGAGCAAGCACTTGGTTCCCATAATACAATATTTACTCAAATGACTATATATAAAAGAAATCATTTTATTGGAAACAAAGGGGGTATTTTAGAAAAGTGTTGAGTAAGCAGTAGCATGAAGCCCAATGGATGAAGGGAACTGATAACAGACAAACCTCAGATAAAGTGACAGTTTTGCAGAAACTTGAAGTGAAAGAGAATTAAGATTTATTCCTTAATTGTTTACTCCCATGATAATTTGTGCTTTCCATTTTAAACAAGGGAGTTAGAGTTATTTTATATTATATGAGTGAGATCATGTGATATTTATCTTTCTCTGACTGGCTTATTTCACTTAGCACAATGCTCTCCAGTTCCATCCATGCTGTTGCAAATGGTAGGAATTCCTTCTTTTTTACCACAGCGAAGTATTCCATTGTGTAGATGTACCACAGTTTTTTAATCCACTCATCTGCTGATGGGCACTTAGGCTGTTTCCAAATCTTAGCTATTGTAAATTGTGCTGCTATGAACATAGGGGTGCATATATCCTTTATGATTTTTGTTTCTAGCGTCTTGGGATCGATTCCTAGAAGTGGGATCACTGGGTCAAATGGGAGTTCCATTTTTAGTTTTTTGAGGAAACTCCATGCTGTTCTCCACAGTGGCTGCACCAGTCTGCATTCCCACCAGCAGTGCACGAGGGTTCCTTTATCTCCTCATCCTCGCCAACACTTGTTGTTTGTTGATTTGTTGATGATAGCCATTCTGACAGGTGTGAGATGGTACCGCATTGTCGTTTTGATTTGCATCTCTCAGATAATTAGTGACAAGTGTGGGGTTAATTTTTGATACTTTTGAATTTTGGAGGAAGGGAATTATGGAGAGGAAGGAGGAAAGGAAGACATCTGAGAGTTAAAGCAGTTTGTCTGGTAGCTTTTTGAATGGAAAAGCCATGCCTGAGTCATCTTTTAATATTTATCAAGTCTAATGGTTTGAGTAGTCTTGAGGCTTAATGAGCATTTACTATGTGCAAGACCTAAATCTTTTATATCTTGCAATCCTATCAGCTATATACTACTTAATATTGCCATTTTACAAATGAGAATGTTGAGACAAAGAAATTAAGGAGCATGCTCAAAATCACAGCTATTAATGATCAACATTAAAATTGCAACTCAGTAACCCAGTCAGCTTTTCCATGTTTGGAAAGTTCTTGCCCTGATCATGACCAAACATAATTGATTTCCCATCAGAATATTTACTGAAGATAAAACTTCAGAGGTTTGATTATGTACTTTTGCTTAAAATGGTGCAAATATGTGCATTTATTACTCAAAATGTATGATTGTAACATTTATTATGAAGGCAACTGGCATGTAGGTGTGCTGCCAAGTAGCTGGTAAACCTGGACTATGAATGACTAATTTATGCCCTGGGTGGTATGGCTTAGTTGGTTGAGTGTTGTACAGTGCACCAAAAGGTCATAGGTTTGATTTCCAGTCAGGGCACATGCCTGGGTTATGGGCTCAGTCCCAAGTAGGGGCCATGCAGGAGACAGCAGGTCGATGTTTCTAGCTCCCACTCTCCCTTCTCTCAAATCAATTTTTTTTTTTTAAAGAACAAGTTCCTGTAATTTTGGCTTCTGAAAAAGCAATCAAAGCATGAATATTATATTTGACTCCCTCTATCTTTCCTACTCCCTTTATCTTTATTTCTGAAATTCGTGCAAGGGGCTTGAGCCCCCGCCGCAGCGGTGGCTGCCGCCACCCCCGCTGCTGCAGCGGCCACCTCCGCCTCGGCTTCGTCCAGAAGGTTGTCCAGAAGGATGTCTGGTCTAATTAGCATATTACACTTTTATTAATATAGATAGTATTTTCAGTTCTATAGTAACCAATTTTCTTCTTTTTCTTTCTTTTCCTCTTATATTTATCCTGTTTCTCATTGTTCCCTCATTTTCTTCTCCTACTCTTTCTCCTCCTTCTTGTCTCTATTTTGCTTTGATTTTGTAAGGGCCTTACCCTTCCTTCCTTTCTTTCTTTCTCCCTCCTTCCCTTCCTTCTTTCTTTCCTCCTTTCCTTCCCCCTCCCTCTGTCTTTCTTTTCTTTAATTTAAAGCATTCAGATTTTGATAATTAACATCTAACAGTTACAAAACCAAGGAAAGAATTAGATAGCTATTAATCACCAGTGATTCAGATTACAAAAAGAACTTCAGAACACATTACGTTTTAATGAACGATGTGCCTGAATTGGCTTTTCTTTTATTTTGCCAAGTAGAAAGAAAATGCATCATTAGCTATAAGAAAACCATATAAGCACAAAATAGTAAACTAGCCAACTGTGGACAAACACTGCACATTTAAAATATTACATTTTCAGAGCCAGTGGGAGAGATGTTTTTGTAAATGCCAGAAAGTCAAATGTGAGTATTAGCCAACTAAGTGTAAAAAATGGAGGGTTGGAAGCAGGAGCGGGAGGAAAACACTCTTAAAATAGTGAATATGTATTCCTATAATCAAATGTTTTAAAACTTGGATGAGTATACCATTAAATGAAAAATTATTAATTGAAAATAGTAGCTATTTAAATATGGTAAATAATTTTTAAAAAGAGGCGATGAAAAACATTAATTTATTCCTAGATTTAAGTAGGTCTACCTCAGAATTAAAATGAAACTCACTGTAAAATTTTAGGAATATAATTCATGATTTCAATCTGGACTATGGAAGTATATAAGCATAATTAAAAAGTACGTATTTCTTCACTGTTCCTCCATCCAATACTGCTCTTATGTTAATAAAATGGTGAGGTTTTTTTTTCTTTTTAAATGCAATAGCATTTTACAAGAAATTTATTCTAGCATGAAGTAAAATTACATAATTAAATGTTTATGGAAACTCAAGATTAATTTGCAGCCACATATGTATTAGGAAGAATGTTTCTATTTATCTGTCTATATTGCTTTTTGTAGCACGGATATATCACACTTTGGGTTTTGCAGGGAATCCAGATTCACCCTTGTAGTGTTTTAGTCTTCTTGGTTTAGTTTCTTTGAGGATAGAGTAGGTCGGCTTAAAATATATCTTTTAATTACAAAAGAGAAAAATAACATCCCACCACATAATTAAGTGTGGTTGTTGTCCTAGAAATCCTCCCTGAAAATTGACTCTTAGATTTCTCATTGAGGTTTGGCTTAGAAACGGATAATGTATTTACAAAGTATACTCTACACACACATTAAGGAACATACTGTATTACTGCGTGTCTGGAGAAATACAGTCTGTTCGTTTTCATTCAGAGGTTGCTTTGTGGAGTCTGCCATGCTTAGAGTTTGTATAAGCTTGCAAACAGTTTGCAACAGGTTCATTCCTCTCTGCCTTTATCGGAATACTGGCCAGGAAACAGGAGAGTGTGATTGGCATCAACCATAATCTTTGCAATATGTAGATCAGGGCTAGTAGGCTGTAACATAAAGCACTTCTATTTTTGTCACCTATTATCTCTTTAAGTTAATTTAGAGGACTACATTATCTCTTGATCTTGGGTTGGGAAGCCCTGTGAGTTTTATGCGTATTCTGTCATCATACAAAGCTATGTAGTCAGCACTGAAAAAGCTCAGACCACCTTCCCCACTCCAGTTTGCTTGGTGTAGACAAGGAAGCATCAAAACTCAATAAAGGGCACGCACATGGCTTCTTTCTCCATCTTGATATTTTACACTTTTCCCCCATCTTATAAGTGTTCTTTTTTCCTCCCATCTTAGAAAGATTCTAAGCAGCACTCTCTCCTCTCTGAAGATGAAGTGGGGGTGGAAGAAGAAATAAAAAGAAGAGGGAGAGTTCTTCTGTTACCCCTGTTTTGTGCTGGACTTAGTCTACTGACTGTAATGCTATCTGCTAGGAATGTCTTGGGTGCACTCACCTGGTCACCTGTAACATCTCTCTTTTCTAAACCAATGTTACAAATGGACCGGCCTTTGTGGTTCTTATGATTGTGAGACAGACACCCTTCAGCAACAACTATTAAGGAACTTTGAAGAAGAAAAAGTATTTACTTTTTATAGGTCCTGGAGCTTACAAAGTAAGACAGGAGGCACATGGCAATAATGTCACAAGTAAGCGGGGAGCGCATGCACGTGGCCCTGGGGTCCTGCTTTCATCAGGGTTCAGGGAAAGGGCATAGGTTTTCACAGGTTCACTTTTTAGTGGTGAATTAAAACATCAGAGCAAGAATGTAAAGCATTGGAAGAGAAAAAAACAGGTAGCCCAAATGGTCAGTTATAGAAATCAAGATATAAAACAAAGGATCCTCAGTGGGGGGTGCAAGGTGGGGGTGGTGAGGTGGGGGTGTGCCTCATTATCTACCTGTGAGGCTGGCAATGTGTTTTTTCTTTTCCTTTTTTCCACCCTCACAAAGGAAATCTTGATATATTTCACAATATAAAACAATTTGAGATTATAACAGAAAAGCACCATAAACAATTAAAAAGCAAACACCAATTTTGGAGAAACAATTTTTCTTAAATATGATAGACATAAAGGGTTTTTTATCTGTAACATATAAAGCTCACACAAATCAGTAAGAACCACGTAAAAAATAGGAAAAGGGCAGGAACAGACAATCCCCAGAAGAGAATATAACTAAAGAAGCAATAAACATCCCAGCCAGTGTGGCTCAGTGGTTGAGTATTGATCTATGAACCAGAAGGTCATGGTTTGATTCCAGGTCATGGTACATGCCCGGGTTGTGGGCTCGATCCCAGTAAGGGGTGGGTAGGAGGCAGCCGATCCATGATTCTCTCGCATCACTGACGTTTCTGTCTCTCTTCCCCTCTCCGTGCCTCTCTGAAATCAATAAAAATATATTTTAAAAAATCAATAAGCATTAAAAGAGTTTACCTAAGTGGCAACTAAATAAATACAAATGAAAACAATGATTAGGTAAGTGTCATATGTGCTGTTTTCAAAATAGCCTCTTTGAAGTGGATGCCTTGGCAATGGAAGCTTAAGTCAGGCACTTGTATTACAAAAATAAAAGACAACTATCAGGGCTGATGCAGCAGTTACTGACGCGCGTTTGAGGTGATGCTGGTGTAAACAAACCTATTGTGCTGCTAGTCCTGTAAATGTATAGCAAATACAATTCCAGCCATGGGCTATGCCATCTAGGTTAGTGTGCGTCTAACAATGCATTTCTCGTAATAGATCCTGGTCCTTAAATGGCTCATGACTGTACTCTCTCTTGAGAGTGGCTGTGGGTTCTTTGCCAGCACCAGCCCCACCACCATTGCTGAACACTTCTCCTCTGTGGTTGCCTTGATAATGGCCAATACTCTGTTACTACTGGTTGCTTATTCTCCCACAGCCCCTAGTTACCTGTTGATATGGTCTGTTCCACTAAAAAGAATGTTTCTGCAACACATACTAGGTAATACGTGAATGGCAAACAGCGAGAGGATGTTTATAATGCGGATGTGCCAGGGGATCATATGTGATTTTCTTTCCTAGCATGCTAATATTTTGGAACACTTTTACCTGCAGTTGAATATAAAGTACATGAATAGAACTAATCACAGCAAGCTCCATAAATATGCCATCCTGAACATGATGCCCAATTATCTCACATTTTCCCTTTTGGCCCAGCTTGGCCATACACTCTGCCTACAAAGTTCTTATTGCATTACTAGTGTCCTGGTGCATGGATTCGTGCACATTGAAAGAAAATTAATTAGAAAAAATATTTTAATATCGCTATTTGCCTTTTCTCTATAACAGAAGCGTCAACCAAATTCACGATCGACAATGACAGATTGAAACATACGCATGTGATTGGTGCGAGGGAGTGCTTTATATGTATCGTGCAGGTGTGAGTCAATTTATCCTTTTATATATATACTAGGGGCCCAGTGCATGAATATATGCACCTTGAAAGAAACTGTGGGCCGTGAGGCTACAGTAGGAACAGGGGCGGGTCTTGGCCCATCCTCCATGCCACCACCCAGCCCCTCCCACCACGGCCCCTGGTCCCCTGTCTGCTGGCAGTCCCACTTCTGCTGCCACCACTCCCATGGGCTGAAAATGCCGGCCCCACTCACACCCGCTGAAGGTGTGGAGCGATTGGGACCAGGACCATCAGCGTTTGTGAGCAGCAGCTGCTGCCCTGATCGCCCCTCAGGAGGAGGGAGTGGTGGAGAAGCCCTCAGGGGCAATCAGGCCTGGCAGCCGATGCTCACAGCCACTGCTGGCGCCAAGTGATTGGGACTGGCACTGGGACCGCTGCTGGCAGTAGGTGTGAGCAGCAGCTCTGGCACCAGCAGCAGGGGCAAGCAGGGCCGGCACCAGCAGCAGATGTGAGTGCCAGGTGGGACCCTGGCACATGGGAGCAAAGAATCCTATCTAATAATAGACAAATATGCAAATTGACCACACATCCAACACACCCACAAGCCACGCCCACCATCCAATCAGAGTGAGTATGCAAATTAACCCAAACCAAGATGGCTACAGCCACAGAGCGCAAGGTTTCCCAGGTAACAGAGCAAGCCAAGCTTTTCGCGAGCTGTTGCAGGCCTAAGCCTCCACTCAAGCTACAAAGTTTCAATTATAGAATGTAAACAAATTCAAACAAATGGTGGCAGAATGGAGCTTGAGAGAGCAGGCCAGGGTTGCCTCGGCAACAGGGGAAGCAAAGCTTTCTGCACACCCTGGCCGGGCCCACCCGCTTAAGGCAACAAAGTTTCAATTATAACCCCAACAGAAATGACTGCCAGCCACAGAGGGAACCCAGGCTTGGCTCCGCTCCAGGCTACAAAGTTTCAATTGTAGAAGGAAAATAAATTCCAGATACCAGGGCCTCTGCTTGGGTTGCCAGGGGGCGTGGCCAGCCTGCAAACCACCACAGGCCCCTCGTTCAGGCTGCCCCTCGCCCCAAGGGAACCCCACCCTGATCCGGGACACCCTTCAGGGCAAACCAGCTGGCCCCCACCCGTGCACCAGGCCTCTATCCTATCTAATAAAAGAGTAATATGCAGATTGATCATCACTGCAACTCACAATATAGCTGCCCCCATGTGGTCAAAGATCCTGCCCCTATGTGGACACAAGATGGCCACCACAAGATGGCCAGCAGGAGAGGGCAGTTGGGAGGCACCCGGCCTGCAAGGGAGGGCAGTTGAGAGGGACCAAGCCTGCAAGGGAGGGCAGTTGGAGGTGATCAACCCTGCAGGAGAGGGCAGTTAGGGGTGACCAGGCCGGCAGAGGAGGGAAGTTGGGGGCAAACAGGCTGGCAGCAGAGTGGTTAGGGGGTGATCAGGCTGGCAGGCAGAAGCGGTTAGGGGCAATCAGGAAGGCAGGCAGGCAAGCAGTTGGGAGCCAGCAGTCCTGGATTGTGTGAGGGATGTCCGACTGCCCATTTAGGGATCCGACTGCCCACTGGGATCGGGCCTAAATGGGCAGTCTGGACATCCCTCGAGGGGTCCCATATTGGAGAGGGTACAGGCTGGTCTGAGGGACAACCCCCCTCCGTGCACGAATTTCGTGCACTGGGCCTCTAGTTTTCCATAACCACCAGAGGCTCATCCTGATGACAGTGACTGGTGCCCTGCCTTAGTCTGGAGCCCCCACTCACCTGCTCCACCAATCTGCCTTGGCCAACGCCTGCCATGTTTTGTGCATGCCCCCTGGTGGTCAGTATATGTCATAGTGCCTGGTTGTTTGGTTGTTCGGTTGTTCTGCCATTCGTTCTATTTGCATATTAGCCTTTTATTATATAGGATATAGATAAACTTGCTTAATTAGATCTGCTTTCTGATTTAGCTAAACTTTTTCCAGCCCCATGAAGCACCCCAACTTCTCTTTCAGGTAATTGTCAGCAACACAGCAATAAATATCAACACGAAGCACATTATTATTATAGATCATGCAGGGATAAAAAAAAAGGTAAAATATTTAACTGTAGCAAAATTTGACTATGTTCTGTGCAATGAGAAAACCTGAAGTCATTTTCAAGGTCCACCATTTCTTGTTTTTAGTCAGGTCAAGTTTCTAAACTTTCTAAATCTCTGTTGTCTTGCTAATGAAAAGAAAATAGGATTCTACTGAGTCTCCTATCTACCTACTCCAGGACTTCTGTGAATTATCAAATGAGATGAGGCACAGGAAAATGCTCCACAAACATTTGGTTGAACTGTAAAATGTTTGCACCTGGCTATAAAGCAAGTCATGTTCCTGGGCTGAAAAACTCCAAGGAGGTTAGTTGATAGGGAGAGGAAGCCAGGCATTGCTACATGACATCATTACCTCGTGCTCACAGCCACTGTTTCTAGGCTGTGCTGGGCTATGGGCTGCATTTTGCACCATGGTGTCTTGGCAGCATTGTCTGCGATTTGTTGGAGCGTAGCTCCAGGGTGGTGGCGGGACCTGTGTCCCACTTGGGGAAAGCCAAGTGTTGGTTTGTTGGGACCAGTTCCTTGGTGCTGCTTATTTTTAAATGGCCAGTGCGCATCATGGCAGCTCCTGTGTTGAGCATCTGCCCCCTGGTGGTCAGTACACATCATAGCTACTGATCGGAGGGAAGGATGGACACTTATCCTTTTATATATAGAGATTACCTCTATGCTTTGTTCATTTTGACTTTTCCTCTATTTCCTAACAGGTTCAACTCTTTTTGTGTGTGTGTGTGTGCCCTTCCTTTGATCAATCTTTATTTTTCAGATAAATTCTTCATTTACTATGGTATTTATTTATTTTGAATTTAAAATGTATTTTGGCATGTTAGAATTAATTTGCTTTTTTGGAATTGTGTGTGTGTATGTGTGTATTTTTTAATGATAAGATTATGAAGTTGTCCAGGTTTTGGATGGTCTTCCCTAACATTATTATCCCATAAGCTCACGTTATTTCTGCAGATGGTGCAGCATCATGTGTATCATTACTTGAAAATGCTTTCATCGTGGCTTCCGTCCTATCAGCCCTGTTCCACCTTCTAGGTGACCCTTTTGGATAGGACTCAAGAAGAGTTCATGTTGATTCTCTTCCCTCCTACATCTCATCCACAGGAATGGTGATGGCTTTCTTTTCTCCACAAAACTTTGAGAGTATGAATAGAAATACATTTGGAAATCTGTTTTCTGCTTTGCCAGCAAAGTGTCCAGGATTCCTTTATCTTGCCTGTATACTTCCTGGTAGGTGGCAGACACAAGTCCATTATATTTTCCAGTGGGGATGCATATTAACCTTTTGCACTTGGATGTCGAGTGCAAATTACTCTTTGAATGTATCAATAATTTGAAATATAAAAAAATCCAAATAAATAAGTTTGTATGAAAAGAAACTCCAGTTTTTTATTCTACTGCTGCGCTTTGTAAAATCTGGGGTATTTAAAAAATTAAATCCCGAGTAGAATAAAGGAATCGAGAAAAAAGCAAGCGAGTGCAAAGGGTTAAGCATCACAAGTGGAATTTTAAAGCCTCTTCCTCTTTTTACTGAAAGTTAGGAAGTAGAACCACTGATGTATCCTCCTTGGGGTATATATCTCTCAGCACAGTTCTCTCCAAAGAATTATCCCCACTGGCCGTTGTGGGTCAGTGGTTGAGTGTCGACCTGTGAACCAGGAGGTCATGGTTTGATTCCCGGTCAGGGCACATGCCCAGGTTGAAGGTATAATCTCCAGTGTGGGGTGTGCAGGAGTCAGCTGATCAGTGATTTTCTCTTGTCATTGATGTTTCTGTCTGTCTCTCCCTCTTCCTTCCTCTCTGAAATCAATAAAAAAAAAAAAAAAGGAATCATCCACATCATTACTTTCTTCTGCTATCTGATCTGTGACTGTTACATTCCTGATGTGGCATGGGATTTAAAAGTCCTCTAATCCACTTTGGAAATTGTTGGTCATTGTGTATTCTGTACTTTCCATTTTAATTTCCTGTTGCATATGTCTCTTTCTCTATCTGCACATATCTATAAGTATTTTGAAACATATTGCAGAACAAGATGGTAAACTAGTACATTTTATTTAACTCCAGAAACATGCAAAACCTTCATTTCTTTCCATTTTAGAATTGCTTGTATTTTTAAAATATAGAGTGATTTAATTTAAACAGCCAGACTTTTAATTTATTTGAGAAAGTGTTATTGCTCTGAAAACAAATGGAGATGCCTTACATGGCTCCCTGAGTTATGAAAACATGGCAGAGTATTGTAGAGGGGTTAGAAAAGGATGAATCTCATCCTTCGGAGTGTTCATACTTCTTGATCATTTGGGTCAGAATAAATGTTGTCTGATTTCCTAAATACTAGGTGTACCTAAATACTAGGTGTAATAATGGCGGATTTTGTAATAAAAGAAAACATGATAATTTCAAGAGAAACACCAAAAATGCTGTATTCAAAGTAATGTCTATAGCTAGCTACACATTTCCCCCATCTTTCAGGTAATTGGTGGATACAGTCCCAATAGAACTTTTCTTGTTTTGAGGCAAACCATTCAGAGACCCAATTTTCCATTTCTTTGTATGTTTTGAAGTGTTGCTCAGAAAGTGCATGTGCCATTGATCAGAGCAAATGGTAATCTGAAGGAGCAAGGTCTGGTGAATACAGTGGGTGGGTTAATACTTCCCAGGCAAGATCTTTTAACGTGTCTTTAACTGGTTTTGAAGTGTGTGATGGTGTGTTATCACGAAGCAAAATTACTTTGCCTTGTCTTCTGGCACATTCTGGTCGTTTCACGATCAAAGCGTGGTTCAAATTGATTATTCGTTGTTGGTAGCAATCAGTATTAACAGTTTCACCTGGTTTTAGAAGCTCATAATACACCACACGTTCCTGATCCCACCAAACGCAGAGCATTGTCTTCTTTCCAAAGCAATTTGGCCTTGTAGTTGATGTTGATGGTTGACCTGGATCAACCCATGATTTTGTGCGTTTGGGAGTCTCAAAATAAATCCACTTTTCACCACCAGTCACAATTTGATGCAAAAAAGACTTTCTTTTGTGCCATTGAAGCAACATTTTACTGATGACTTTTTGGTTTTCCATTTGTCTTTCGTTCAGTTGATGTGGCACCCATTTTCTTTCCTTTAAAATCTTTCCAATTGCTTGTAAATTATCAAAAATTGTTTGCTGAACAATGTTTAATCTTTTTGCAAGTTGTTTTTGAGTTTGACATGCATCTTCATCCAATAATGCTTGTAATTGTTGGTCTTCAAACTTTTTGGTTGACCTGGACATTCTTTGTCTTTCACATTGAAATCATCACTTTTAAAGTGTTTAAACCAGCGTTCACAGTATCTTGAAATGGAGCATGTTCACCATAAGCTTCCCGAAGTATATGATAACTTTCAGCAACACTTTTCTTTAAAGTAGTGAATTAAAACTTCCCACAAATGCTCTTTTTTTGGCATAAAATTTGACATTTTTAAGCGTAAAAATATCAATGCTGTTAACACCTTCAGCAAATTTGACATATGAAGTTTTGAAGCTTGCTGTCAATACAACAAAATAGCATACATATCAACTCGCATATATATCAACATATGTGTAACTGCATCTATTGAAAAAAATCCGCATTATTAACTGGTACACCTAGTATTTACCCTGCAATGGTTTGTTCACATTTTTCTTCTTGCCAGAATATACTTCTGGAACCCATGGTTTCAGCTCATCATTCTTGGTTTTTGAAGGAGTAAATGCTAAAAAGCTCCATCTATAATAGCATATGAACCCTTCTATAATAACAGATCCCCTTATATTTCAGGATCTGAAGTATAAGTAACATTGGTAGGTAGAAAGACTTTACCTTATTTAAAGTTTCTTTATTCACTTGTTAAATAATAATTAGAAAAACAATAAACTCATGATTCTTATACAGATATAAAATGAACACACATCAAATAATTTATTTGACTCATTATTTAATGAGGAACCAGTGGCTTAAAAGATAACGCAGAGAGCCCCACATTTATAGTCAAATAAGGAATTCTGACAGAAACTTACAAATGGAATCAAAATGGCAAAATTCTTGAAACCTATAGGGCCATAATCAATTGCACTCCAATAGATATAATTTGAATACATGTGGATGGAAATTATTTACATTAGTATCAGTTTATGGTAAGTTAACTTCTATCTGTACAGAGTAGCAAAATAGCCTCGTAAGAGACAAAGATAACCTTTATCTTTGATGAATGAGCTAACCAGGAGAAACACTAAATTCCAAAACCTTTTAACAAGTTTTCCTCAGTAAAGTGTATCTTAGGTCCTTTTAGGCACCACTTCGTGTATTCAGTGGGAATGCTAAGTGCTTCCTATCCTACATTTGTACAATTAGTCAAAGGTTTATGGTAAATTACTACCTCTGTAGGGGATCTTCCGAACTGGCCCTATAGCTTGCTTTGTATGTGTAACTGAGTTCTGATGGTCATCCTGTGGAGTCCCCCATTAGAGTAAGGGTTCGTGGAGACCAATGACTGTGGTTTGTACGTATCACCTGACCTAATCCCTGATTCACATATGTGTTTAGTTAATGCCAAGTGAAGGCATGAATGGTGTGAGAGACAATTATTCTAAGGTCACTTGGTTAACTCAAAAGGATAATTTCTCCCTCCCTAGAAACATTTAATTATTCAAATATACCAACTAAAAAATAAGAACTGCATAATACACTATGCTTATTTCCAGGACAAGTAAGTATTCAGTTCACTTTTTAGTTTCATGAACAGTTTTGCTTAGGAAAACATTATTTGCAGACAATTGTGCATACTTCCAGTTACTTGTCACATTTCTTCTAGGTTCAAAGTATTCTTTGTCCTTACCTTGAAGCCTTTGGCATTTAAGTTGCAGGGAGAGGCTCTGGTAATAAGAGAATATGTTTTGTGCACTCTTGGTGCTGCCAGTAATGTTTTCAAATGAAAAATTAATTTTTAAACAGTAGACTTCTGTGACCATGATAAAACCCCTCTTTGGCACAATATCCAGCTTTCTTTAGTCATTGTTGATGCTTTTATTTTTAAAAAGCTATATTTTATGTTATGTTGGTACCTTTACCTCAAAATTAATATTTAATCCAAAGTATATTAGAAAATAAAATAGAAATGCATTAACATTACATAAGCCTGAAGCCAGTAGGGTCTTAAACTTCCATTTAGCATGTTGGAACAGGGCGCATTTTTGTTTTTCTCTTCTGGAAACAATAAAAAATATGAGAAAGATTATGCTAAGAGTAAATAGATTAGAATAGGCTACAATATTTGGAGCCAAAGATAAAAATAATAATTAGAAATAATTATCCATACATTTCCATAGTCAAAATAGACTGAATATCTTAGGAATTTGCACTTGTATTATTTTCATACATAAATATAATTTTTACTTTAGAAATACTGTGGTTTTGAAAGGAAGGACAATATCATAATTGTCCCTGGGAGTTTCCTTGAAATTATTCCTCATTGAAACGCTCTCCCTCTTTCTCATTTTTTAGTTTTAGAATAGTAATACTTGGTTTTAAAAAAGCAATAGCAAGAACATTTAGTTGTAGATGGTAAGTTCCTTTTAATAATAAACTCAGGCTGACAAGGGCATTTGCTGTACTTCTCTGAATTGATCTCACAGAGCCTCCAAATGGATTCATTCCCTTTTGGGGAAAATAGCACCTCTAATCTAAACATGCTTCTTCCAGAGAAATAATTGCTGTCCAGTTCGGTTCAGGTCAATTTATTAAGTACTTCTTGACCATCTATCTGTAAGACCTCACTTTTAATTATAGGGATACAAAAATGAATAGCACTTTCAGACCAGTGGAAGAGATAAACAAAAATATAATTTGTTGTTCAAGGGTATAGTATGAGAAGGAATCCCTTAAAATTCTCACAAGTTTGAAGAAATCTTCTTGGAGTATATGGACCCCTGGGCTGAGGGTTGAATACTAAATAAGTTAACATGGTAAAAAGGTGTGTGCATATATGTGTGTGTACTTTCTATTTTTTTTTCTAGTTACAAAAGTTGGTGAAGTGGGATGGGATAAGGAGATATGGTATGAGAAGCTTTTGCTGCTTCTCATCTGGGCTTCTTGGTAAGGAAGCATGTACCGTGTACGGCATGGGGGCATTTTATTGCCTCTCCTCTGGGCAAGCCCGATCAGTGCTGGATCCTAAGAGACTTCCAATGGTCCTTGGCCTGGTCTCTGAGCCCTTAGTCTTACCCACTCTGGGATGAGAGACATTGCTCTGCTTCGGCGTATTTTTTTTTTTTTTTTTTTTGTGCTAGGCATTCTGAAGTTTCTGTGGCTGGATAGGCAAGGAGCATGGTGTGAAGCTCTTGTCTGTAGGTTGTGCGTGCCTGTAAATATCTATATTAATAAAAGGGTAATATGCTAATTAGACCGGACATCTTTCGGACATCCTTTTGGACATCCTTCTGGACAAAGCCATGGTGGCGAGGGCCAAGGCAGAGGCAGTTAGGGGCAATCAGGCCAGTATGGGAGAGCAGTTAGGGGTGACCAGGCTGGCAGGGGAGAGTAGTTAGGGGTGACCAGGCTGGCAGGGGAGAGCAGTTAGGGGGATAGACTGGCAAGGGATAGCAGTTAGGGGTGACCAGGCCAGCGGGAGGGGGGAGGGGGCGATCAGGCAGGCAGACAGAGTGGTTAGGGGTGATCAGGCAGGCAGGCAGGTGAGCAGTTAGGAGCCAGTGGTTCCAGATTGCCAAGGGTGTAGGCTGGGCTGAGGTACCCCCCACCCCGTGCACAAATTTTGTGCACTGGGCCTCTAGTTGTACGTAAGAGTGTTTCTATTGATTGTTGCTTTGTGTCTCTTTGTTGTTTGGTTTAATTTGTTTAAGGATGAGGCATATCCCAGTTTGCTTGGGGGGAGGGGGAGCGAGCAGCTACTTGTGACAGGCTGAATCCATGACAGGGATTGCAAGCCCTTCTCAGAAGATGCTGAGGATTCTTAATCTTGGGAACCCTCCCTGCTCTCCCTCTCAAGGCATCAGCCACTAGTGAGAGTTTTTATCTGTCTGTCTGTCTGTAATGTAACTTTGATTACTGATGTATTTTGCTGCTTTCTATCTTTTGGTAAATTATTATTATTTTTTTCCCTATCTTATCCCTCCAGAATTTGGCAGTTCTTAATGAGTGAGTCATGGCAATATGTTTCTTTGCATGAATTCAATAAGACAAGTTTCCAACTTAGGTTTTATTAACAAAGACTTTGGAATGTCACGTCTAACATGCCTGGACTCTGGATGTCACCAGAAAACTTGTAAGGAATGAAGCCAATAAGCCCCTTGGAGAAAGCCTGGTGCCTTGCATGGTCACATGGTTCATGGAAGCCTTTCCATGTAAGGAATGAAGATTGCTTTCCTGAGAGATGGCAAGGAAGAAACCTTAAGACATCTTTGGGGACCTCAAATTGAGGAATTCACCCAAGTCTATAGGTATTGCATAAAAACCTGATAGCAGCTAGGTGGCTCAGCTTCTTTGCCTGGTGGGGCTAATTAAATCTTGATCATGAGATTCCAGCAAAGCATATCTTAAAAAACAGAACAAAACACCTATATGATCAATTGTTATTCTTATTGTGTTCATGCAAACAATCAGGCCAAATTGTAATTAGTCTTAATACAGAAAATTAATTGGTTTTACTTAGCTCTTTAATAAAAATGAGGATGATTTTAGGGGGAAACTTAATAGGGAATTATTAGAACTGAAGTGTTTTTTTCCTTCCACTAGAGGATTTGTTGTAATTCTTGCTGTTCTAACATTTACCCAGTAATACTAAATTTTATAACACAGTTTGTCTCCACCAGGTTACAAGCCCTACTCACACTTAGGGAATGCCATCTCTAGACACCATTGCCATCTCCTTCTGTGCTCAGGCCTCACTGTCCCTCTGACAGAGAGCAAGGATCTCTTGGCTCTAAAAGAAAACTTCACCCTCCTCAGCATGAACTAGTTTCAGAAGAGACTTTGCACCCCTTTTTCCATGAGAGAATTCAGAGCTAAATTCCTTGAGAAGATGTGGTAGACAGACATAAGCAGAGCAAGGAGGATGGGCCAACCAGAGGAAATATGGACAGGACCCTTAGTCATTCTTCTCACCACTCCAACTGCTCTGAAGCTGGTAATGGAGGAACTTATGTAGAACAGACCTTTACATTTTGCCTAGTAGGAGTTGTGACACCTATTGCTAATATATAGAACTAGAGGCCTGGTGCACAAAATTCATGCATGGGTAGGGTCCCTAGGCCTGGCCAGCAATAAGGACCAATCGGGGCCTTCCAGCTGCCACTAGGGTCTTCCTTCCATGGCTTCCGGCTGCCAGCTGGGGCCTTCCTTCATTCCATGCTTCCTCCTGGTGGTCAGCTCATGTCATAGCAAGTGATCGAACTCCTGTTCTCCTGGTTGAACTCCCAAGGGGACACTTTGCATATTAGCCTTTTATATATATATAGATTATTCTATTCATTTTGGAAAGAAAGTCACAGAGGGGACCTTTATATGTTGGGACCCACTGTTCAGGAAAAGGATGCAGGAATGTTTTCTCTAAAAGTTGCTGCAGTAACTTCCTGTGGTGAATGTCTGACTTTTGTTGGGGGTTCTAGTTGTTTTCTTTAAGTATCTAGTAACTACAATATGAATTGTTCTGATAATTTCACTCTCTCTAGCGGTAATGGACATACTAAGCTGCCAGCCAGTTGGTTTCTGATATGTGGGGTAACTATTTATTCATATAACCCTGCTGACAGCACCAGGTGGCCTTGTTCCTTAGGATAACTGACTGTCTTTGTGCCTCAGAAACATCACAGGGTCTGAACCAAAAGAGACCCTCTCACGGCTGTGGCACCAGCCTGCAATGATACTCGCCACCTGTGGGGCCATGCTGACTATATTGCTTTAACCATTTTTGTTATGCTGGTAATGGTAGGCTCCCTTAATGTAGAAGTGACCTGGCTGGCTTGTAGCATGGTAAAAGCCCTGAATGCTACTTCTAGGACTATACATGGGATACATAAAGAGCTGAGCCAGGGGAGGGCAGTAATTCCAGAGAACCTGGCAGCAATAGATTATTTGCTGTTGTAGCATGACCACAGTTATGAGGAATTTAAAGGAATGTGCTATCTTAATCTTTCTGACAATTCTCAATTGATAGAAAACAACATTCGATAAATTAGGGAAACCATCTCCAAGGTAACATGAAAAGGGTTTTTTGGATTTGACTTATCCAACCTAACTTCCTGGCCATCTAACCTGTCTGGGTTGTGGAAATTCTTTTGAATTTTTCTCCTGTTTATTTTTTTGTAGTCTAATTGCTTGTTGCTGTATTCAATGTCTTCCTCTTTTTAGATCCTGCATTTGCTGTATTCTATTCCCCTGAGACTTTTCATCTAAAATGAATCTCATGGATATGAGATGAAAAAAAATAGCAGTGGGGAAATGTTAGGGGCAGAAATAGAATATTGGGCACCAACTATAATTATAAGACATATTAATCATGCTCTGTTATCCATGGTAGTTTTGTTCTGATTAAAGAAAGCACATTCTAACCTGGATGGGAGTTGCATATGAGACCTGGGGGCTCACCTGGAAATGCAGCCCATCCTCCCCATCAGGTAGCTGCCTATTATCATGGAAAGATTAACAGCCTTGTTGCAGAAACCAGAATTGCCAGCCCTTTGAAGACCCCAGCTCTCTGCATATCACTAGCCCTTTGAAGACCCCCAGACCTTTGCATACCCACAGGCCTTTGCAAACCTCCAGACCTGTAAACTGCCCATATGACATGCCTTTTGCCTACTTCCCCATGTAATCTTTGTCTTTCTACCCAACATAAGCATCTGGCTTTTGGTGGGGGGAGGGCAGAGCAGAGTTTTGTGGATGACCTGCTGCTCTCCCATACTGCTGGCAATATTGGAATAAATGCTCATATATGATTCAACCCTGTTTCTGCTTAATTGACTTAAATAGTGATAGACAGCATGGACCCATTGATTGCCTGGGTACAATTTTAGAATAAATACTATTGTACCCCCTTCTTCCCCTCTCTACCAGAACCAGAAAGCAATCTTTCTACATTGTCACTGTGAGAACCTAGTGAAGTTCCTGAAGGTAGGTCCCCATGAAAGTGTTGGGACCTGCCCATACTGTGGCTTTAATTTCTCATGCTGCTCCACACTCAGCCTCTAGCAAGTGGTCAAAATTGCTGTTTAAATCCTTCACCAGTTCCTGGTTCCACCTGCTCTATTTGCAGGTGATCAGGATTCGCCTGTCTCTTCAGAGTTTTGGGGTAGTTTTTGCTCTGCAAACAGTTCTCTAATGGCTTCAAGTAAAATTGTTGACTTTTAGTTTATCCAGCCTTTTGTTATTGTACAATTGGAAGTAATGATTGCTGAGAGCTTTTTGTATTGGAGCTAGAACTGAACATCTTCAAGCATACTTTAAATATTCCTTCATTCAGCTCAGCCAGCGTGGCTCAGTGGTTGAGTGTCAACCTATGAACTAGGAGGTCATGGTTTGATTCCCGGTCAGGGCACATGCTGGGCAGCCAATCAGTGATTCTCTCTCATTATTGATGTTTCTATCTCTCCTTCTCCCTCTCCCTTCCTCTCTAGAATCAATAAAAATATATTTAAAAAAATTGCCTTCATTCAAATTCACTCTTGACTCTGATCCCCATTCCACTGAAATGGGGGAATCTTTACTGTGGCTTGTATTCCCCAGAGTGAGAAAAATAATTCATGACTCACATGGTGCCGGAGCATGGGGCAGATCTCTCGGGTGTGGGTGTTGCTCCCTCAGGCCTTCCTGCTGAGAGCTCACCATGCTGTCCTGGAGGACTGCCCCTCTGCTGCTTCTGTTCAACTTGGGGCAGAAATCTTAGGAAGGTGGCAGTCCCTGTAACTCCAGGATCCAGCCATTTCTTTGGGATGCATTGCTATCCCTCCCAGGCATTGCTGGAGGGTGGCAAACCGGTGCTAGGTTGCAGATCATTGTTGATCACAGGACACATGGATCTCCATCTTTTCGTCATCTCTGCCCAGCTCATCCAACCTGCTTTTTCTGGCTGTCCTTTTTTCTTGTCTTCGCTCTCCCTTTTCTCTTAGGATATACACTTCATTATGGCTTCAGTATATTAAATGTTTAAATATCTCTTTCAGAATATTAAATATCTTTAAGAAAATGAAAGCCAGAAGGAGACGTGTCTTCCTGAAGAAAATCTAAATTTCCCCTGGGCTGTATCTTTAAATTCAACAGATTTGATATTTTCTCAATATAATATGCACAAACACTTGTAGCTTTGTGAGCATGTGTGTGAACACATCCTTGAAAATACACATGTACAGGAAGAGAAGTAATGAAAACGGGAAGAATATTGGGAAATACTTACATATAACAACAGTCAGGGCTGTTTTTTCCCCTTATTACACTAGCATCTTTCCTCTACGTTTTAAAAGTGGGAATCATGCCCTGGCTGGTGTGGCTCAGTTGGCTGAGCATCATCCTGTGCACCACAAGGTTGCTGGTTCAATTCCTGGTCAGGCACATGCCCAGGTTTGGGTTTGGTCCCCACTGGAGTGAGTACGAGAGGCAACTGATCAATGTTTCTTTCACATCGATGTTTCTCTCTCCCTCTCCCTCCCTCTCTTCCTATAATCAGGAAAAACATTGTTTTTTAAAAAATGGGAATGTTTATTATTTTTATATTTGAGCACACAGAGACTTGTTATCACTGCACTCGTAATGTATTCTGGGAATTCAAAATCCAATTCAGTTTGGTATTTAGATTAAAATGCCTACATTTCAATGTTCTCATTATTTCCTGTATGGACTTCTAAAATGAAACTTCTACAATTGTGCTAAATAATAAATACATTCTTAAAGCTTTATCTTACTGCTATAGTATTTAAAATAGACAAAAGACATTTAAAAAAGTGTTCTGGTTAAGAGTGCAATATAGGATTCAAAATAATTGAGAGATATTTATCTGTAATCTATGAAGCTTATGGATACTTCATTTCTAGAACATAGAAACATTAACTGCAAAAAAACTATGGAAGGAGAGTATCAGAAAGCCCCTACAAATTTAATACGCTGGTGGCTGCTGATGCTAGGAAATTAACCCCCATCTTCTGTTTCTAGAAGCGATGTTCTTTTCACAATAATTCCTTGTTCTCAAATAATCCCCATGGCTCTTTTACTGGATATATGTGTGTGCAAATTTGGGGAAGAGCCGGTTTGTCTCTAAGTATGTGTGCACACATACAATTGAAAAGCAGTATTTATTTAGTCAGTATAACATGCTTGGTGTGTTTTTAGTGCATTGCATGTATTTCTGTCTTGTGTTTTTACAACAATCCTAGCAAGATTACTACTATTATCATTCCATTTTTACAGATTGGGCACCTTAAATAAGTTGCTGAAGGCAATTTAGAAATAAATAACCCAACCCTAGTGAAATGCAGTTAGTCCGGTTCCAGAGTCCATGTTCTTAACCTCTTCTCTGTGTGGCTGTCAGGCTGGGCTTCCTGAGTCTTGTGTGAATATCTGTATGAGTAGCAGCACAAAGCAGATATAATATTTCAAGTTTTTAATCCACAAATGTTTTTTTTTTTTTTAGTGAAGCAGTGGTTTTAAGATAGAATGGCAGAAGATTATTTTTGCTTCCTTTCCAAAATACTTCTCTATACTCTGTTTCACTTTCAGTTTCTCAAATATATGCTAACCCTAGCCCTCCAAGTTCAATGGAGGCAATGCTGATTAGCTATGTACTATGATTTAATTATTGATGTCTAGTTAATGTTTAGTAAAAACTCAAGTTTAGTCACTCGATATATTACATCGTGTGTGTGTGTGTGTGTGTGTGTGTGTGTGTGTGTTGTGTGTAAGGCACCCCTGAGATTTTCTGTTTGTAAATTATATAAGCCATTAAACTACAAATAAAAAATGCTTATGTCTATTTTGCCTGAGACAAGTTCAGGTATATGCTATAACGATACCAAAATAAGTCATCTGTATAACACTAATATTCAGTTTAAGTAATATATTATTTAATGGTATGCATTATATTACATATAATATATTTTTATAGAATATAAAGAATATAATATACTAGTTGCTGTTGAGAGAATACATACAGGGATAAAAGGATTTGCTTAATAACATGGTGGGCTGATTTGGTCATCATGCTTCATGCACCTGTGTTCACCTGTGCACCCTCTAGACACCTTCCCAGAGTTTGGTTAATTTGTCATTCCGATTGAATCAAAAAACTAAACTCCAAAGTAGTCAACGGTTATTCACAATGGCTGTGATGTGAGAAGGGACCATATTTCTTAATTCCAGGATGTCCTTGTGCCTTCTGGGGTAAGTGGGATTTTGAATACACTCTGTGTTAACTCTCTCTCCGATACACAGACTGCGTTTGTTATCAGTTATGTTGACGGCTTGTCCTCACATGGTTGAAGGCGGGCTGCAGGGAGGATGGAAATCTGTGGGCGGAGGAGACAACTGCTGTGCCCGGAGGTGTTAGCAGTCTGCAGTGTTGGGAGGGCTGGTGCTGCCTTTTATATGTCTCCTCCCTGGAAATCTTCCTTCGTAACAGATTTTGCACTAAAAATAAAGAAAATCTTCCATGCTCTGCTAGAAGTTTAATTTTTCAAAGAAATCTTGCCATCTTCTTTGAAAAAACTTCTAATGAATTTTACACCTTTTCCTCCTCTTATTATTTCAACAATCTGGCCACATTTTTCTTTTAAAATAGGAACATTAAGGTCAACGTCACCTTTTATTTTCACAACTTGTTTGCTTTCTTTCTAACAATTCTTTAGAAAGTTGAATTCTTGGAGGCGATGTTTATTAGCTATGTATTCTGACTTAATTCCTGATTTCTAGTTAATATTTAGTAAAAACTCAAGTTTAATCACTCAATATATTATATCCTGCCTATATGTACATGGATTGTGTGTAAGGCACACCTGAGGTTTTCTGTTTGTAAATTATATAAGCCTTTCTTATTCTAGCATTCAAAAAATTACCGCATGGCCGGAGTGGCTCAGCAGTTGTGTCCACCCAGGAATGAAGAGGTTACCGGTTCCATCCCCGGTCAGGACACATGCCTGGGTTGTGGGCTTGATCCCCAGTGTGGGGCATGCATGAGGCAACCATGTGCTTATGTTTATGCTTATGTTTATTTTGCCTGAGACAAGTTCAGATATTTTTCTATATTTACTCAATGAAAGTACATATCTAATACCTGAAGAATAATGTTCAAATATATATTCCTTGTCAATCTTTAGCACAATTTATACTGAAAAAGACTCTCTGAAGGGTGGAATTATATATACTTTTTCAGAAAGAGGGTCAACCTATATTAAAACTGCATCTGAGAATCTATCAGGTTATATGCAGAAATCATTTAATTGTAAAATATCCATATTATCAGATTAATTTTGATTATATGTGAATAATATGTAGTTATAATCTAAGTCCACAGGGAGTGTTCCAAGAACTTCTGCAGTTGGAAATTAATACTAACAAGCAGAGGAGCTGGATTACAAAACATGCTAATGAAATATGCCCTGCTTTGGGTTTTAAATGGATGATTTCTAGATTAATTTGGGCATTTTGAAAGTTAATTTTTTTTATTGATAGAGAGGAAGGGAGAGGGATAGAGAGATAGAAACATCGATGAGAGAGGAACATCATCAATTGGCTGCTGCCCCACACTGGGGATCAAGCCCACAACCCAGGCATGTGCCCTGACTGGGAATGGAATCGGCGACCTCTTAATTCCTGGGTGGACACTTAACTGCTGAGCCACACTGGACATGCAGTAATTTTTTTAAATGTTAGAATAATATCTCTTTTTTCCCTTATAGTTTACATTGAATATTATTTTGTATTAGTTTCAGATGTACAGCATAGTGGTTAGACATATACTTTACAAAGTGTTTCCCTGATATTTCCAGTACCCAACTGGCACTACTGTATATATAGTTATTACAGTGCTAGAGGTCCAGTGCACGAAATTTGTGCACTCGTGAGAGGGGGGTCCCTCAGCCTGGCCTGCGCCCTCTCACAGTCTGGGAGCCCATAGGGAGCGGGCCTAAGCCATCAGTCGGACATCCTTAACGCTGCTGTGGAGGCAGGAGAGGCTCCCACCACCACCACTGCTCTGGCCAGCCATGAGCCTGGCTCAGGGCTTCTGGCTGAGCGGCACTCCCCCTGTGGGAGCTCACTGACCACCAGGGGGCAGCTCCTGTGTTAAGCATCTGCCTCCTGGTGGTCAGTGCACGTCATAGCGACCAGTCATTCCATTGTTTGGTCGATTTGCATATCAGTCTTTTATTATGTAGGATTATTGACTATATTCCCAATGCTGTACTTTATATTCCCTGACTATGTTGTAACTCCCAATAGAATAATACATTTGAAATAAAAGAAGCATCTCTCACAACAGTTTCTGAGAAGGCTACGTTTGGGCTTTGGACATATTTCCTGGGAAAAATATTTTGAGAGATAGAAGATTATATTACCATCAAGAAGAAATAACAGAATCTAAGTTGGAAAGGACCTTGGAAGTCGCCTGGATAATTTTCAGTCAATTTAGAAATTACCTTTGTTATATGTCTGACCACACTGTTGCTCTTTGGGCACATCTGTGAAGGGTGTTTTGACCTCTCATAGAGGGATTCTAATTGTTACAGAGCTGAAACTTACCGTTCAGTAATTTCGTTAGATAAGAATTTCACCAAGTTCTGTTCTTCCTTTTGAACTGAACATACTAAGTCTCATTCCTCATTGACCTAAGCTCTCTTTTTGGGGATAGCCAGCGTGTTCACATTAGCCTTAGTTTTCTGTCCTGAATAAACTCAGATAAATGGATACCGATGAGATCATCAGTGTCTACTATTCAGAGTCCTGCTTCTCCCACTTCTCTCCTCCTTAGTCCCCTCTCTCCCTCATTTCCTCTGTTCCCTAAATTCTCTGAGTTGCTATGTCTTATTCTATAAGTTCCCTTTTCTGCTGAAATTAACTAGAATTGGAATTTGTTGTTTGGAACCAATGAACTTGATAGTAGAAGAGTTATCATGTGTAAAAAAAATGTGTGAACATTTATACACATTTTACTTCTCACTCTTTACCGAGTTTTGTCTTTTAAAAATTGTTTTGGATTCTTTACTTTGCAGATTGAGAGAAATGCCAGATTCCTCTCAATGTTTGATTACCGTATGGATCACTCATGGTACTCTTAGGAATAAAGATACTGTCATTCAATGAGCACAGTCATGGCCTCCATAGAAAGAAGCATGAATGCGAAATTATATTTGAAGAAGTAGAGAAGGTGGATTTGATTTAACTCCTCTTTTGGTTGAGGTACATGATTTAATTGTTAGTAAAAGTAATGCCTTATATTTTAGTAGTTAAAATGGGTCTGTTTTTGCCTTATGTTTTCCTGAACTGGAAAACACATCACTATTTCAGCTGAATGCTATTTAAGATACTCATCAGTAAAACTGATTAAGTAATTCACTCTGGCAGTGTACTTGACAGCTAACTTAGATGAACGTCAGCTCCAGTATTTATTATTATTGCCAGATCATCTCATCTTTAGAAAGGCCACATGCTGGTTTACACCTGAAGAGGGATGGTTTTCATTCATATACATCAACAGTTTTAATCCAATAACCTTTTCAGTATCCACTAAGACATATAAGAAATACTTAAGCCTGCCTGGCAGGCACATTCAACCTTGCAAGCCTGACTGAGCTCAGCTGGGTTCCAATGGAATGAATCAAAGCAAGATATTAAAAAACAGGGAAAAAATGAAGATTTTGTTAGGAACAACATAACATGATCATGAACATTTGGGCACTGCCAAGTATAGACAATCCTTTTATCAGTGTTGCTCTTTATTTCCCAAAGAAAGGGCACAAGAAGCACCTGCCTAACAGTGAATATTTTGCCCATCTGCAAGGAGATATGAACAGCTCTATCATTATAGCTCTGTGTGTTTTTTTTTCTTAACAAATTTCCTCACTTTAATGAAGCAATTATAATTGTCCACGCAAATGCAGTTATCACTACCCTCAATTTTCTCTTCTAATTTTAATGTTGATGCAGATTATATAGCAAACAGACATTTGTTGTAATTATAGGTGTTTTATTTTCTCAGTGAGCAAGTAAACGTATGCAATTTACTTTATGTTTTTGTTAAATGTCTTAAACTGATCAAAAAGAAAGGAGATGTTCTCTCAGGTAGACATGCATGTATGCATATACCTATGTATATATTATGTATATGTATACACATATATACATATTACATGTATATATAGAATATAAATCTGGGAGAGATAGTATGCCAGAAGATATGGCAAAACATTGACCAATCAATGTTTCTATGCAAAGGGTATACAGAAGATCTCTGTGTTATTCTTGTAACTTTTCTGAAAGTTTGAATTATTTAAAATAAATAATGAAAAATAAAACAATGTATATCAGATATGTGCCAAAAAGAAGCATTAATTCTTATCATTAAAGAAAAATCACCCTGAATTCAAGAGTTTCAAACACCTTAATTCTTTAAAGAAGACACATTTGAGAACAATTTGCACTCATTGTGGCCCTTTGTCTCCTAACATTTTAATTTGTGTTTCCTAGGAGCAAGGATATTCTCTTCTGTAACCACTGAACACAGTTATCCAGTGCTAATAATTTAACATTGATACTTTATTCTAGGAGTCACATTTTAATGTTGTCCCCATAATTTTCTTTTTGGTCCTTTTTTACTCGTTGAGGATGGGGCTTAGGATCCATACTCTTTTTTTTATGACATGGACATGTTTGAAGAATCCAGGCCAGTTATTTTACAGAATGTTTCTCAATCTGGTTTTGTCTGGTGTTTCCTCATGATTTGATTCAAGTTATTTATTTCAGACTAAAGGATAAAAATGCTTAGTCCTTCTCAGGATACCAGACCTAGTTGAAACACTATCAAATCCTTGGTTTTATTTTTTATTTTTTTTCTACTGGGGTGCATACATTTTTCTCCCCCAAACTAAGTGGAATTTTAAACACTAAACACAAGTGGTGAGGCAGCTAGAACTGCCTCATAAGAAGTATTCTCAGTGGAAGAGGCATTTTCAGCCTGGATCCTGATTGTGAATCACTTCCTGCAGAGAATATTGAAACACCTCAGTTGCATGCCTTTTCCCTAGCAGTGACAGAACATTCATCAAATAAAAACCATTACCACTGAGACAGCTGACCAGCCTGTTCAGTGCAGAGGGAGATCATAAGAGTCCAGGGCTGGGCCATCAGAAAGATGCACTTTCCTATAGTGGACAGTAATCAGCATCAGGCATGTTTGTGAGAAATAAATATACTGATGGTTAAAATCTGCTGAACAGAGTAGATATAACTTTTTTTTGTAGGTTACAATCTATGAAGAGATATAATTTTGACTTGATCTAAACTGTGTTGACAAGCAGCTGGGTGCTTCCGACTTGTGGTATTCCCTAATCTCTGGCATCTGAAAGTAAACTGAAGCAAGTCAGATTTGACCTAGAACTCTAACTCATGTGGCTTAACAGAAATCAGGATAATATTTAAAGAGATCTGTTTAACCTCCTGTGTATATTGTAAGCACTGTGAATTTAGCTCTTAGCTCAAACTAGAATGAAATCTAACTCATATTCCCTCTAATTCTTGACTCTTCTTGCACTTCTTATTAAAATATTGCAAGTGAATCCATACTTCTTGATTTCTCTCTATTTCTCCAGAGTTCTGGATGACTTGTAAAATTTTTTCCCTAACTTTTTTTCTGCTTAACTCTTTTATGCCTCAGTGTCTCCTTTGGTAGATTTCACCATTATTCCTTCCCGCTGAACATACCATTAACTACTTTTTTTCCCCTGCCATGCTTGAAAAATACCCTTCATTAATTCCTTCATGAGTTGGTAATTAAAAATACATTACCAGAAAATATTCTGCTCAACATCTTTAGTTTGTGGTAAATAGTTCTGTGGTGTGCCAATCCTTTATGGTAACTTCCTAAAATCTCTAGATGAAGAATGTGCTAGAATTAGAAGCCTGAAATGATATGGATTTTCTAGTGCTTAAAATATACACAGGAGGTTAAACAGACCTCTTTAAATATTATTGTGATTTCTGTTAAGCCACATGTTGTAGTTAAATGTGGGGGCATTAAAACAACAACAACAAACTCATATTTATGGCTCAAGTGCTTAAAATAAACTGGGCAGAAATATGAATTATTAAACACCCACAAGACCAAATAGTTAAGTGACACTACATTTCTATGGCCATTAGGCTGTCAAGCCTTTTTGGGGTTGAGATATCACCCTTTGCTATTACTATTACTACTTATCCTCCCCAGTTTCACACTATCAAAGAGGCTTTAGCATAAAGGCACAGAAACAGAGTAATTAGGAATGTAAGGGACTTTACAAGAAATGGAAGATTATGATAACTTGAAATCAGCCTCTAAAGAAAGTTGTCAGTATTGATGACTGTTGGGCTATTTATTATTGAACTAAGTGTTGTCATATATATTTTAGGGCACAGGCTATAGGCAAAGGATCAGGTGACCCGGAGAAGAGTCAAGTTGTGACCCACATGATGATCTTGTCTTTAATGCCAGAACTTGGAAAGCAGTGTACATCCTTTCAAGATGCAATGAGGAAGTTTTACCACACTCATCATTGCTTTCAATAGCTTCAACATTTAATTTCCATGCGTTTATTTTGTTTACTTCTTGTGTGTATGTATGTGTGTGTGTGTGTATGTGTGTATGTGTATATATATATATATATATATATATATATATATAGTTTTTTTAAAATATATTTTATTGATTTTTTTTTTTTTTACAGAGTGGAAGGGAGAAGGACAGAGAGTTAGAAACATCGATGAGAGAGAAAATTTGATCAGCTGCTTCCTGCACCCCTCCCCCCCACTGGGGATGTTCCCCTAACCAAGGTACATGCCCTTGACTGGAATCGAACTGGGGACTCTTCAGTCTGAAGGCCGACGCTTTATCCGCTGAGCCAAACCGGCCAGGGCTTGTATATATTTTTATTGATTTTAGAAAAAGAGGAAGGGAGAGGGAGAGAAACATTGATCAGTTGCCTTTACTGTGGATTGAGCCCACAACATGGGCATGTGCCCTGACCAAGAATTGAATGACCAGGAATTGAACCAGGGGCCTCTTGGTGGATGGGATGTTGCTCAACCAACTCAGCCACACCAGCAGGGCAAGTGTCAATGACCTTAGAGGGAACAGTACAGGAAGTGGGTTACCCATTACTGACATCATGCATTGTCCTGATGATCAGGCATTAGACTTGGAATAAGAAAATTGTTTTTTTGTTGCTACCACCTGGGTGGCTTTGATGAAGGCATTTAAAAACACCAAAAAGTCTGTCCTTAAATTTATTCAACTGTAACATAAGGAAGTTGGACCAGGATCACAAGCTCACGAGAAGGTGGTGCAGGGAGGCACTTTGCAAAAGCAGTTGTATATGTGATCTTCCTTAGACTCTCTTATTGAGAGACTGACCATAGGTCAGCGAAAGTGGAAGAGTGATTCTCCTACTGAAGGATCATCATTTCAGTTACCTGATTTTTTGAATTTAGCTATTTTGTGAGGAATTCTGCACTACAAAAAAAAAAAAAAAATAAAAAAAAAAAAAAGGCAATTCTGGCAACCTATAAACTGAAAATGGAGCAATTGCTCCTAAAGACACTTCTATTTAATCCTACAATTCTGAGGCAATTTTCTGCTTTTCATCTATTGTACTCTACAAGGCTAATATGTTTAAAAAGATTTGCTGCCTGAGAATGTTAAGTGATATTTATGTCAGCTCTGAGCACTTTCCTGCCACTTGGGGGAGGTAATTACGCACATCAAGTCAGTGGTGACAGTGACAAGACTTGGGCACATTTCAAATGTTGCATCAAAGACCCATTTTGGTTCCTTATGAAGCCATATTTCTCATGGTGGACTATCAGTTGGGAAGAAGTAGTTGCACATAGTGTGGACTTGCTGTGTTTTCTGCAGAATGATCCTATAATGGAAACCTCAAGGGCTACCAAGGTGAGAAATGTGGCCCAGCCGGAAAGAGCAAGGAGGACACATAAAGTAAAAATAGTGTAAGTGATTAATAAATGAGCCGGGGGAACTTTGAAGAAGAATCACTGGCATCAGAACTTCATTATTTATTCTCATTTCTTATTGCTGCCCACTCTTATCATGGTTTCTTCCATCTTTCTCTACTTGAATTCCTTGAAATTAACAAGGACATCCTAGCATAAAGATTCATCAAACAATTTAATACTGAAAAGATACAACTGGCTGGTATGGCTCAGTTGGTAGGGTATAGTCCCATGCACCAAAAGGTTGCAGGTTTGATTCCTGGTCAGGGCACATGCCCCGGTTACAGACTCAATCCCCAGTAGGGGGCATGCATGAGGCAGCCAATTGATGTTGCACTCTCACATTGAAGTTTTTTTTTTCTCTTTCCTTCTCTCTTCCACTCTCTAAAAAAATCAATAAAAAATCTTTTAAAAAGTACAATATATGTCATGATTATTGTGTTAGTTTCCTAGAGTAGCTACAACAAAGAACAACAATTGGTATATTTTTAAAAACAAAAAAATTTTTTTTTCCACAGTTCTGTAGGCTAGAAGTTCAAGATTAAGGTGTTCACAAGGTTAGTTGCTTGTAAGGGCTGTAGAAGAGAATCTGAATCTTGCCTGGCTCCTCCTGGTTTGCTGAGACATCTTTGGCTTTCTTTGGCTTCTACTGCAACACCGTGATCTAGCCTTCACCTTCACATGGCATTCCTGTATGTGTGTCTGTGTCCAAATTTCCCCTACTTTTAAGGACACCAGTCATATAGGATTCATATAGGATTAGTGCCTCAACCTACTCCAGAATGTCTCATCTTAAATAATCACATCTGTGCAATGATCCTATTTTTAAATAAGGCCACCTTCTAAGGTACTGAGGTTTAGGACTAGAACATATACATTTTGGAGGGAACACAATTCAACCCCAGCAATTAGAAATTAAAAAATCATCACAAATTTGGCCACCTGCTTTACTGTGTCTCCTCTCTTAGGTAAAGTGACACCTCACATTGCTGATTGTGCTGTTCACTTTAGCTGTCCAAGTTTTTCTGGGTTACCTCCTTTTTTTTTTTTTTATCAATCTCTACTATCTAGTACATTTACTGATAACATATTATGCCTTTAAAACTGAACTGAAATAGGTCATGCTATTGAAATATATCTCTCTTTCTATTTCCTCTGTTTTCCCCTCTATTTCAAATATTTTTCCTCCTTGTCCCCCATCTATAAATCCTTTGCCTCCCCCTTCCATGAGCCTCATTTTCATTTTGGTAAATGAAAAGCCCATATTATTTCTGGAAACAGCACTTAAATATTAAAAAGTTTGTGTAATTTTTAAAAAGCATGTGAAATCATTTCTGTTTTGCTAAAATCCCCATTTCCCTAAACATTTTAAAATCAGGACTAAATATTTTTTATGACACATTGATCACAGTAAATGGACTTAACCTTGACTTTAAAGTATTTTTAGCCTGCAATAGAGTTGTTTTCTAACTTTGAGATTTAGGTGAGCCATTTTATGGACTACTAGAGGCCCAGTACATGAAATTCATGCATGGGTAGGGTTCCTAGGTCTGGCCAGTGATCAGGGCCAATCAGGACCTTCTGGCTACTGGCCAGGGCCTGCCTTCTGGCTTCCAACCAGGGCCTTCCTTCATTCCGTGCCACCCCATGGTGGTCAGCGCATGTCATAGCAAGAACTCCTGGTCTCCTGGTCAAACTCCTGTGGGGACACTTTGTATATTAGCCTTTTATATATGTAGATTAGTTGTTTATGAATTACTATAGTCAATCACTTATTTGGTGTGAAATAGTGTAGAAATAATTGCATCCCTTATCTGGTTGTGAGGACCAGAAGTTTATATGACATCTCATATAAATCAATACACTATTGATGCCGTGTAATGTAATGGTTTGTAGAGATCCTAAACTGGGAGGTTAAATGTAAAATCTGTTGACAATGACATTGAACTGAAGTCACTCTTTATTTATTGAGGCTATCAAAGCAATATAAAGACAATTTACCCTCTGAAAAAATTCTCGATATTGTGATTAATAACGTGTTTTCAAATAGAATTTCAAATGGTCAAAGCAATGTAAAAGACCCTTTTGAATGGAATGAGGCTGCTCTGTCTTCCAAATGCCTTTACCACCCACAGCCAGTCCGTGGTGATTTAGACTTATCTTCTGTTGGCAGCGAACCAATGAGCCCGTGAACACCTCGGCATTGAAGCCACAGCATGGGTGCATGCTTGGTCTGTTAGATCACTCATGAGAGCAATGCTAGACAGTACTATGTTTTTTTTAATTTTATTTATGCAGCAGCTTTTTATCCAAGAAACTGGGAAAAGACAAGGATTTCAATGAATGAACTAAAATTGGGAAAGCTACTGTTCGTGCTCTTACACAAAACCCAGAGACACTCTCTAATTTCTGATTATTATTTTGTATTTAACTTATATGCTAACCCCTTAATAAGGACTCTCTTTGTTTGAAAGATAGATGAATTTACCCTTTCCCCATTAATACTTCGGTTACTTTATATCTATGTAAATAAACAAAAATAAACAAACCTAAAACAAAACAGGAAAAACAAAGTACTGAAATGAACTTGTAATTTTAGGATTTGAAGGTCATACTTAATTTATCTGACATTTATTCATGATTGGCATATGTTTTAATTTGTTCCACAAATAGTTCATACATTTTCAGTTCTGTAGAAGATACACAGTTTCAAGTTATTTATATATTAAACTCATTTTTTTTTATCTTAACAACGGGAATCACATTCCCTTTGTAATGTGGTTCTTAAGGATAAAAAGTGCCCCAATATCTGCAAACATGTTTAAATACTCATATTTTTTCTGAGCACCGTGGAGATAAAAATATGTTATTAATTATTTTATTTTCTGAAAAACAGTTTATATGTAGCCCACGTATTTGGTGGGTAGTGGGGGGGAGAACACTGTTAAAATAAGTAAAGGACATTCTAATGTATTACTATGTAAATTGTAACCATTTCTAATTTCACAAGTGATTCACTTGAGCCATTTAATGGAACCAAAGGCTAGAAAGCAAGCAAGATTCATTTCTTCTCCCTCATTTTCTAGCTTATTAACACTGGCATTCAGAATTGCTCCCTGATTCATCAAAGCAGAACTGTTTGAAATGCTTTTAAGTTCTTTCCCCAAAATTTATATTCTACATTATACTATAATACATTTTATGGGAATTAAAAAATTGACTGTGTAATCAGAGGTCTCAATTCTAAATTTGTCTCTTGATTCTGGCTGTCATTCATACTTAATATTTTCTTCTGCCATGTAGGGTCATCAGCAAAATAAAAAACATTAAATCTTTTTCTTTTTTGCTAAAGCATGGATGGACCTGGAGATTATTATGCTAAGTGAAATGAGTTAGAGAAAGACAAGTACCATATGCTCTCACTTATATGTGGAATCTAATGAACAAAATAAACTGACTGAAAAAATAGAAACAGAGGCATGGGTACATGGCTGATAGCTGTCAGAGGGGAAGGGAAGAGGGGACTGGATGAAAGAAGGTGAAGGGATTAGCCATAAAACATATATGCATGACATATATGCCACCAGACAAAGGTGTGGTGATGGCCAGAGGGAAATGGGGGCAGGGGCTAGGTGGAAATGGGCAAAGGTGGGGAGGGGGAGACATTTATTTAAAAATAAAGCTAAAGAAAAAAACATTAAATCTGAAAGAGACTTAAAAAGTCATGTAGTCAACCAGCCTCATTAAAGGGGTAGCAACTCAGGCCCAAGAGAGGTTCAGTGAATTTCACAAGGCTGTATTCTCAGGGATGGCAAAGTCATGTCTGGAATCCATATTTCTTAAGTCCAGGCTCTTTTTTTCTTAATAGTTTTATAATTTTCAAAATGAAAAAAAAAAGCTTAATAGTTCTATTAAAATCAGCTAACAATATCATATAATTTTAGACAAATTACAGAATGTCAACTTAAAGTTTTTTTGTTGACACACACAAAAAAATCCATTGGCCCCTGGCTAACCTTGGAATCGGATCAAAAACCGGCCAGCATGTAGTGAACACTCTTCCTGGCACTGTGCTGGCCACAGAGTCCTCTTGTTCCTTCACCAAACAAGCTGGGAGGCCTTCCTGTAACCTCCACACCTCACCATGAGGTTGTTCCCAGGTCCATGGCACGTCCCTACACAGTCACTCTCTTCTTTCTCGGTGTCTGTTTATCCATGGGGGCACATGAACAAGTGTCAGAGGTAGCGCTAATCTTTAGTTCTGGTGACAAGAGGCCACCTGATTGCAAATTCCACGATGAGAGAAATTGTTAACCTTTACCCTTTCATGTCACCAGAGTCTGATAGTCAGAGGAGCTTAATCATTATTTTCAGAATGAATAAAAGAATTCTTTGAATTACTTTCTCATGGGATTTCTCAATGCCCCAAACCTGGAACACCAGCTTCATTAATAATAGCTGAATAATAACCCTTCTTTAATAATTATAATGAATAATAATACTATCTAATAAAAGGCTAATATGCAAATTGTCCCCTCGACCGGGAGTTTGACCAGGGGGCAGGGCCTGCCGGCCAACCTCCTGTGGCCCCTCCCCCAGCCGGCCCTGCCCCCCCTCCCCCTGCTGATCTGGGGTGAGGCCAGCCGTACCCCACCCATGCACGAATTCGTGCACCGGGCCTCTAGTTCATTAATAATAGAACTGGACCACTGTCTTCAGAGGGATCCTGTGAAAATGATGAGTTATATGGGAAGAAGGTATATTAAGAACACTAGGACTCAATAGCAGTTATGTTGTTGTTCTTTTATCTGAGGCTCACAAACACAGAGGAGATACTAAGATACTTGGACAGGAGGAAAGCACATCAGAGTGTAGGAGTGTGGAAGGGGGCGGGGTGAGTTTTAACATGAGCTCTTATTCAAGTCTAAGTTGAAGAAGACCAGATCAGCAGAAAGTATCACCAAATGGCAACTCATCCTTTGGGGGCTCTCAGGAAAGAAATTGGTTGTGTTTTTGTCTAACTCACTGAACAAATACATTTAAAGGGGCAGTTATTTAAATAATGAAGATGTGTGACTTCATACACACTAGGAAGAAACTCCAAGCAATAGTAAGTGGCTGGCAATGAGGCAAGCAGAGAGAATGGTTTTCTATTTTGCCATTCAACATTTTTTTTTAAATATGTATTTTATTGATTTTTTACAGAGAGGAAGAGAGAGAAATAGAGAGTTAGAATCATCGATGAGAGAGAAACATCAATCAGCTGCCTTCTGCACACCTCCTATTGGGGATGTGCCTGCAACCAAGGTACATGCCCTTGACCGGAATCGAACCTGGCACCTTTCAGTCCGCAGGCTGACGCTCTATCCACTGAGCCAAACCAGTTAGGGCCATTCAGACATTTTAATAGTTGACAGTTAATACGTTTTTCTCTTGTATAGTATCCAAAATATATTTTTGTGAAGTAGCTATTAACGATGGCAATTATTCGTTGCATGTTCACTATGGACAGGGTAGTTACTAAGCACTGTCTAAAACATCATTAATTCTTCATAACTATCCATTGTGATATGTGTTGTCATCCCCATGGGGAATATGAGGAGACTGAGGCTTATTGAGGTCAAATAACATGCCCAATAAGAGACATAAAGGGACAGGATGACTTAGGACAGTGGTCGGCAAACTCATTAGTCAACAGAGCCAAATATCAACAGTACAACAATTGAAATTTCTTTTGAGAGCCACATTTTTTAAACTTAAACTTCTTCTAACACCACTTCTTCAAAATAGACTCACCCAGGCCTTGGTATTTTGTGGAAAAGCCACACTCAAGGGTCCAAAGAGCTGCATGTGGCTCGCGAGCCGCAGTTTGCCAACCATGGAGTTAGGATTTTAATGTATGGGGTTGAGCCCTATGAAACCATCGATATTAACTTCTTTTGACTTATGGATAAAACAAACACCAGCCCTAGCCTGTTTTGTTTGGTTAGAGTGCTGGCCATTGGCCTGAAGGGTCCCAGGTTCTATTCTGGTCAAGGGCAAGAATCTAGGTTGCAGGCTCAATCCCTGGCCCCATCAGGGCTTGTGCATGAGGCAACCAATTGATCTCTCTCTCTCTCTCTCTCTCTCTGTCTCTCTCTCTCTCCTCCCTTCTACTCTCTCTAAAAATCAATGGAAAAACTATCCTCAGGTGAGGATTAACACCAACCAACCAACCAACCAACCAACCAACCAACAAAAAGAGCATTCATTTCATATGATTCCACCTTACAAATACTAGTATGACTGTGAAACTCATGACTGTAATTACCATGTTAGACTCCCTCATTTGGAGGAAAATATAATGGGATTTCAGAATCACCAGAGTCTCACATGCATTTCAATTCTTCTGAATCTTCCATGTTTCTCACTTCCCATTTCTCCTGAGGAAAGTGATCTAGATGCCAACAAGATTTTGGAAATTACTGAAAAATTCTGATTCAAAAAGTGCTCTTTATTTTTGTGATCTCTGAAGTAGTTTTTCACAGGATGACTATTGTTTGAAATATAGCATATTTACTATATTTTTAATGGGAAAAAGCTGAAATTATGGGAAATTCTTTGTTTGTAAACGGTTGTGAAATGTTATTTTTCCAATGCTTTTAAATTGATCTATTTTAGAAATTGTTTCTCTTGTGTACTGTATACAATTTACTCATAAAAGTAAATTTGTAGAAAGTAAAAAAAGGTAGTTTAATTCTTTAAAACAGGCATTAAAGAGCTCATTTTTGCTGGCAAAACCACAAGGAAAAAGTGGATGGAACTATAGAAAATATAATTTTATGTCGGATTAATAAATGATTCCACTAGGTGGCACTGTTGATTTATCTACCTGTGTCATTTGGACACACATTTTTGTCTTCCTGCAAGCAGTAAGAGTCTGTGAGTTTTTTACTTACTTACTTTTTTTATTTTTTTTAATCTAATGAAAATTTCTGCATAGGAAAGAGCTGATTTGGGCAATTCTGAACTTGAAAAATGGGTCCTACTTGCCATTGAAACCTTATAAATAAGCCTGTACCCAACAGGTTAGTTCTTTTGGCATATAAACAAGAAGGTTGATGACATATGTAACTTACCATCTGGATTTAATAGGTTTAGAAGCAAACTGTTTTCATCTCATCTATCTCTCACTATTCCGGGATTGTTTTAAATAGGACTTATGTTATTGAAATATCTTTCTCCTTGTCATCTGCTTTCTTTGGAAATCAGAGTCTCTGGCTTGCCCAAGGAATTCAGGTTTTCAATGACTTTGCAGTGCATGTTGAGAGAGGCAATCCCATGGGCCCGGAATGTCCCTGAACATTCTTCCTGGGTATTCCAAGAATGCAAGGCATTGACAATCTGGGCCATCACTCAGGGTTGTGTTTGCAGAGAGCAGCAACCTTGTGGGATGCAGTAATATCTCCCTCTGGAACAAGAGTAGGCTTGCTTTTATTTACCATAAAAATGATTATTCCTCCAAGCTCAGTGTTCTTCCTTTGTAATGCAGGCATTCATCATGGCTCTTGGCATTGCCCTCATGGGATTGGGGGACATGGGGGATTGAGGCAAAAAAAAACATGAAGTTCTGGCTACTGCTTTCGCAATGAGTAATAAAGTCTTGTGTCTCTGATCCAGGAGTCACATCTTTTTTTCCTGCCAGCATCTATGAATCAGTAAACTCCGGATCCTACACAGATTTTGACAGCACATACTGTTGTTCTCCATCCTCCGTGCAGCACAATAAATTTATTCAAATCTGACTCAGATGACTAACAAGTCATCTCGTGGAGTTCAGTCTTTTAATCTAATAAAATAAGACTTTCTAGAACTTTTCTGAGTAGTAAATGGCCCATCCTCAGGCTTAACCCTTCAGTGACAGGGATGTGGTAGCTTATTGCAGTAAATAATAGTACTGTTAAAACCGTGCTCTTTGTGCTGAGCCTTCCTTTTAACCTGTGTCTTTCTCCCAGCGGAACCACTTCTGTCTGTGAAAACTATTCAGATATGTGTTGGTTCTGAATTCTCTTTTTCTTGTGGTTGTTCTCCATGTGGTATGCACAAACATGTTGACTTTTATTTTAAACACAGTCCTCAAATATGACAAAATATACATTTTTAAATATGATCTGATTCCTCTGTTCCCCCAAGCATCTCTCCCTATCTGCTTTACTTCTGACCAAATTAAGTAAGTTGAATATTTATTTTAACTCATCTTTGAATCATGGGTGCCAAGCATAATCCCTAACATGTGGTCTGTTCTCACAAACATTTCTTGAAAGAATTAATGAACAAATGAGGTGTATACATTGGAATATCATCATCACCATTCTCTTTATTAGGCTTTTAGTAATGTGACCTCACATTTGTCTTTTATGAAATTTCATTACTCAATGGAGTTATGTCAAGGAGATGGGAAGGTGTTACTAGATCTTGCCTGTGTTACTAGATGTGTGATATTGGGCAAGTTATTATTCAACCTGCTTCAATCTCTCCTCTGTTTTAAAATGGCAAAGAACATCTACCTCATAGGGTTTCTGTGAAGACTAAATGAACTAATATAAATTATGTGAAATGTGTAGACATGAGCATCACATGAAGTAGGTACTATGTAAGTGCTGGCTATATAATTATAAGTCAACATGGAAGCAAGCAATATCTTATGTACACTTAAGTGGAGTAGAAGAAATGTGAAAAGCAGTATGTACATGTCCAAAGGAAAGTAGGACAAACTGGGAATGGCTTTCCAAATGAGCAGCTGTTGGAGAAGGGTTGACAGAAGGACAAAGAACTTCCAGGGTGAGAGACCTGAATGAGCACAGGTCTAGTCTAGAATTTATAAACTTATTTTTTCTTCTATGATTATTATTCATTAAAATAAAATAGAAAATGTGTGCTGTCAAAATAATGTATAAAAAAAGGAGCGCCGAAACTGTTTGGCACAGTGGATAGAGCATCGGCCTACGGACTCAAGGGTCCCAGGTTCGATTCCGGTCGGGGGCATGTGCCTTGGTTGCGGGCACGTCCCCAGTGGGGGGTGTGCAGGAGGCAGCTGATCGATGTTTCTCTCTCTTCGATGTTTCTAACTCTCTATCCCTCTCTCTTCCTCTCTGTAAAAAATCAATAAAATATATTAAAAAAAAGGAGCACTTTAAAAAAAAATAATCATCTGAGGATATTTTTCCAGTCATTTCTAGAAAGAGTGGAAAAGGGGCAGAGAGAGAGAGAGAAACATTGATGTGTGAGAGACACAACTGGTTGCCTCTCACATGCGCCCCTACTGGGGCTGGGGAACCTACAAATGTAGTACATGCCCTTGACTGGTTATCAATCCTGCAACCCTTTGGTCTGCAAGCTGACACTAACCACTGAGCAAATCAGCCAGGGCAAAGGGGCACATTTTTAAAAGAAAAAACAAGACATCTCCACTCACAGATGGAGTAAAGAATCATATTTTGGTTTGTGTTTTTACATTTTTATTAATTTTTAGAGACAGGAAGGGAAAGGGACAGTGAGAAACAATGATGTGAGAGTGAAACACTGATCATCTGGGGCAAAAAGCTCATCCAGCTGAGTCATACTGGCTAGGGCAGTGGTCTGCAAACTCATTAGTCAACAGAGCCAAATATCAACAGCACAATGATTGAAATTTCTTTTGAGAGCCAAATTTTTGAAACTACTTCTAACGCCACTTCTTTAAAATAGACTCGCCCAGGCCGTGGTATTTTGTGGAAGAGCCACACTCAAGGGGCCAAAGAGCTGCATGTGGCTCGTGAGCCGCAGTTTGCCGACCACAGGGCTAGGGCAAGAATAGTTGTTTTTTTTTAAAGGAATTAAAAAATATTCGGTATAATGTCATTTGGTTCACTCTGACTTCTGTGTGAAGGATGGAATTTTAGAAATAGTGACAGATATATGGCCGTTAGATCAGTTACAAGTAGATTGTAGTACTTGAGGAGAAAGAAGAAGATAATTGGGGTTTTAGGAGTGGGGATAGTGATGGGATTAGGGCTATACAGGGGTGGGTAAAATTAGGCTTACAGTTGTTCATAGAGAAAATAATACAATCCTACCTAATAATAGACAAATATGCAAATTGACCATACCTCTGACACACCCACAAGCCACGCCCATCATCCAATCAGAGCGAGTATGCAAATTAACCCAACCAAGATGGCTACAGCCACAGAGAGCAAGGTTTCCTAGGTAATAGAGGCAGCCAAGCTTTCCGCCTGCCCTTGCCAGGCCTAAACCTCCACTCAAGCTACAAAGTTTCAATTATAGAAGGTAAACAAATTCAAACAGAAATGGCGGCAGAATGGAGCTTGAGAGAGCAGGCCAGGGTTGCCCCCGGCAACAGGGGAAGCAAAGCTTTCTGCACACCCTGGCCGGGCCCACCCGCTTAAGGCAACAAAGTTTCAATTATAACCCCAACACAAATGGCTGCCGGCCACAGAGGGAGCCCCAGGCTTGGCTCCGCTCCAGGCTACGAAGTTTCAATTGTAGAAGGAAAATAAATTCCAGATACCAGGGCCTCCACTTGGGTTGCCAGGGGGCGTGGCCAGCCTGCAAACCAACACAGGCCCCTCGCTCAGGCCTCCCCACACCCCAAGGGAACCCCACCCTGATCAGGGACACCCTTCAGGGCAAACCAGCTGGCCCCCACCCCTGTACCAGGCCTCTATCCTATCTAATAAAAGAGTAATATGCAGATTGATCATCACTGCAACACACAATATAGCTGCCCCCATGTGGTCAAAGATCCTGCCCCCATGTGGACACAAGATGGTCACCACAAGATGGCCAGCAGGAGAGGGCAGTTGGGAGGCACCCGGCCTGCAAAGGAGGGCAGTTGAGAAGGACCAGGCCTGCAAGGGAGGGCAGTTGGAGGTGATCAACCCTGCAGGAAAGGGCAGTTAGGGGTGACCAGGCTGGCAGAGGAGGGAAGTTGGGGGCAAACAGGCTGGCAGCAGAGTGGTTAGGGGGTGATCAGGCTGGCAGGCAGAAGCGGTTAGGAGCAATCAGGAAGGCAGGCAGGCAAGCAGTTGGGAGCCAGCAGTCCTGGATTGTGAGAGGGATGTCTGACTGCCCGTTTAGGCCCGATCCCTCAGGCAGTCTGACATCCCCCAGGCAGTCGGACATCCCTCAAGGGGTCCCAGATTGGAGAGGGTACAGGCTTGGCTGAGGGACAACCCCCTCCATGCACGAATTTCGTGCACCGGGCCTCTAGTAATTAATAAATGATAATACAAGAATAAGCTCTATGTTTGTGTACTCACACATATAAGGTTACTTTTGCCCTCTCTTGTATAACGGAGGAGAAACTGACAGGCCTTACACATGAGAAGGTTAGGGATGCAATTAAAAGGAAAGAATCAAGAGGTGCCAGGCTTTGTTCTGCACAGTTGCAGAGAATGTAGTACCATTTCTCAGAAAATATTCCAGGACTGGATTTAGAGGGGAAAATATACCGAGTGTCTTGAATACAGCCATCCTAGGTATACCAGCTGGATATTCTAGCACAGAGCTCAGAGGAGGCATCCAGACTAAAGACATAAATTTCAAGGTTATTAGGATATTGATGGTATTGGGAATAACAGAAAAAAAATGAGCCTCCTCAGGGAAAGTGCATAAATAGAGAAGAAAATAGAGCATGGGATCAAGTTTTGAAGTACTTGGCTTTATAGTCGTTGAAGAGGAAGACCCAGTAAAGGACAAGATGGTAGAACTTACAAGGGAGAATATGGCCAGTTTGGTTGAAGTGTCCCAGAGCCTAGTTGAATGCTTAACTTGGACAAATGCTGCTCAGAGTTTATATATAATAAAGACAAGAATTAACCACAGAATCTGATAAGACTAGAGTTCTTCATGGCTCAGAGTCTTAATTTTGACTGAAATTTATTAACAAGTACATTGAGTTCTGTGATAGATAATTTTTTTTGGATCTTAGCTTGCCTTCAATATTGATTCCTCAGTAACTTTGCAGTCACCAAGTTTTCCAATAAAGCTGTATTATTATTCATTTTATTATGAACATGGTCTCATATTTGTCATTCCCTCATCTTTAATTTGCCTTTGATTTAAACTGTGTTGTTATTGGATCGTAAAGAACAAAGAACCCAAATATATTTTTAATTCAAATGTAAACAGATTCCTGCCAAGCTATTTGTGTTCTCATCATCTCATCATCTACCATGATGAAATTTTTTTTTCTCCCTCACTCCTCCCACCCATTTTTTCCTTTAATGTGTTTTCTGGTTACATTTTTTTTTTTTTTTTGCTTTGAATGTTTCCTTTTAGTTTCCACTTTCTGAGAGCAATGTGAAAACCAAACACACACACACACACACACACACACACACACACACACATACACATACACACACACACAACCTTTAATAGGCTAAAGTGCACTTAAAGAAGAAGATAACACACACACACACACACACACACACACACACACACACACCAAAATAAAAGCATTTTGGCCAAAATGGAAATATCTGGAACTACATCAGCAAGGTCAGTAAATGGAAGTGGTGCTTTTGTAAGAGAAAAATTTTGAGTCTAGGCAGGTACTTCAGAGAAAAGTAGTCACTCCCCCCCCCCCCCCCCCCATTATCTAGATGGGAAATTATGTATTCTTTAGTTCCATTTATCCTTCTCAATCCAGTTAATATTGTTTACAGAGATCTGGAGTCTCCAAGATAACAGGGTCCAAAATAATGTGAGGGTTTAGAAATGAGTTAGTTATCCAGAATATGCTCTCTCTTTTGGAGAGCCCGAGTTTCTATGCTGTGCAAGGCTCTCTGAGGTCCTCTTTCACACGGGGTTCTTTTCTTTGGTTTATAAGCAACTCATTTGCTATTGCCCTCTCCATGGTTTTAAGAAATGAAATATTCTTTTATTGTTATATTCCTCTCTGCTTTCCTGTAAAAGAGTGAGATCACACTTGTCCCAACCAGGTTCTTTTCATCATAACCTCCTATTAACTTTTTTTGGTGATGTCAGGACAGAAAAATATGTCATGTTTTAACAGTGAGCTACAGAGGAGTAATTTGTGAATTTCTCTGTTTCTAGTCTGAGCCTCCTCTCCTATAAAATAGGAATAATAGCAATGCCTGCTCATTCTTCCTCGAGGTTTGGGTGAGAATTAACTGATATAATGAATGTGAAAGTGCCTCATACATGGGTGAATAGTATGAACGTTAGTCATGTGCATCATCTTTAGTATCCCAGATTTATGTGAAAAATGTTTGAAATAAAGTACAAGTCAACTTCATCAAGTTGATTTCTATAATGATATCACACTCAAGTTATTTGTTTCATGCATTCTGAATATATTTAATTGAAATGCAAATGGTGTCATGCTAGAGATCCTAATTCTCTAGGTCAATGGTATCAAACTTTAAGATGAACGAGAATTTTCTGAGGTCTTTGTTAAAAGTAGGTTCTTAAGTCCAACCTGTAAAGATTTTAAATTGGTAATTCCAGATGGAGTCAAGGAAAATGCATTTTTATTAAGGCCCACAGTTGATTTTAGTGTAGGTCATCTGGTGGCCTACTTTGACCAAATGCTGCTGTAGTCTTGGTCTATGGAAATCTCTGCCAGTGTTGTCCCAGATGCCCATGAGCTCTAGAATCAATGGACCAGGGTTGAGAACCGCTAGCAGGGTCGCCTAAGACCATCGGAAAACACAGACATTTACATTACAATTCATAACAGTAGCAAAATTACAGTTATGAAATAGCAATGAAAATAATTTTATGGTTGGGGGTCACCACAACATGAGGAACTGTATTAAAGGGTCGCGGCATTAAAAAGGTTGAGAACCACTGGCTTAAACACTGAGTCTCAAACACAGATCTGGACCAGGGCTAACTACATTAGGTTTTGCATGGGAACATTTAAAAAATGCAAATTCTAGGTTGCTCACTGTAAGGTATTGTCATTCAATTATTCTTAGATGAGGTCCTAGAAACTGTCTTTTTCAAAGGTTACGTGGGTGATTCTGAGGTACATTCAGACTTTGGAACAACATGGTTTGACTAAAAAAAATTGTTTCTTCATTTATAGAACTGGAATTCAAGGATACTTCATTTGCATAATATTTGCAGAAAGTGTGACTTATAAACTTCTTATAGCATACATTTATTTATAAATGATCATGCTAAAATTAACCCAAAATTTCAAAGAGAAGCAAAGATCTTAGGCAGGTATATTTGGGTATTTGGGAGTTAAAATTTACCTCTCTGATTATAGTTTCAAATCTCAAGGAAACTTCTTTTATCTATTATGGGCTTCAATGGAACAAAATATTATTAGAAGAAAATTATAACAAGGACCAAATATAAATCACACTCTCTCAAACCATTAATTTCTTTGGCATGTTCTGGCAATTTTGCAGGCGAACTTAAGTCTCTCATTCATTTCTTCTATCCTCCTTCAAATGAAGTAATTTTTAATTATGTTAAACTAGAGGCCCGGTGCACAAAATTCGTGCATGGGGGGAGGGTGTCCCTCAGCCCAGCCTGCACCCTCTCCAATCTGGGACCCCTTGAGGGATGTCTGACTGCCTGGGGAATGTCAGACTGCCTTGAGGGATGTCCGACTGGCCTAAACGAGCAGTCGGACATACCTCTCACAATTCAGGACTGCTGGCTCCCAACCGCTCACCTGCCTGCCTGCCTGTTTGCCCCTAACTGCTTCTGCCTGTCAGCCTTATCACTCCTTAACCATTCCCCTGCCAGCCTGACTGACGCCTAACTGCTCCCCTGCCAGCCCAATTGCCCCTAGCTGCCTTCCCCTGCCAGCCTGGTCACCCCTAACTGCCCTCCCCTGCAGGCCTGGGTCCCCCCCAAGTGTCCTCCCCTGCAGGCTTGGTCCCCCCTAACTGCTCTCCACTGCAGGCCTGGGTTCCCCCCAAGTGTCCTTCCCTGCAGGCTTGGTCCCCTCTAACTGCCCTCCCCTGCAGGCCTGATCGCTCCCAACTGCCATCCCTTGCAGGCCTGATCCCTCCCAACTGTCCTCCCCTGCTGGCCTGATCACCCACAACTGCCCTCCTCTGCTGGCCATCTTGTGGCGGCTATCTTGTGTCCACATGGGGGTGGCCATCTCTTGTGTTGGAGTGATGGTCAGTTTGCATATTACCTCTTTATTATATAGGATATCTTCTTTAGAGTTTCAATAGTTTACAATTTACCTTTCTCTGGAAATTCTTCATTTAATTTCTGAATCTTACTCAAATTTTCTTCTTACCAAAGAACAAAGAGCACAGTGGTTTTTTCTCAGCCTAGTGGGACTACTGGCATCACAAGTCTTCAGTATTACAGGTAGTGAAAATCATAATGACAGTGAAATTACTGTGAATGAAATTCATTTTGCTCATTATAACACACATCCACTCCTGGGGTAGCCTGTTCTATTGTCACAACCAGTTGTCACACTTACTTTGATAGGGATGTTAAAAGAAGACATTATTCTCATATAGTAATTCACATCTTTAAAATACTTAGAACTTAAAGAACATACCTTTTATGTTATCCTTGTGTATTAGCTTTGGCAATGGATCGGATGCATTAAGATAAGATGTGGATAACTGTGCTCTCAGCAAGACAATGCACATTTCATTCAAATACATGAGTAGATTTTTTAATGTTGAGCTTGGGGAGATAAGCTAAGTTTCCCTGAGTTGCCAAGGGCAACTTCATTGCACATGAAATTAGGAGCTACTCTGAGAAGATGGCTAGACACATTCCTATATTTCATTTCAGGGAAATATTCACCTAATATCTGTTATCTCCTACTGTTGAAACACTGCTGATGAATTCTGCCTATCTCTTGAATCAAGTGTCTGAGCTCTATGAAGAAGTGAGCATAATAGAAGTGATAATATTTTCACATAGCAGGAAACTTTATTTCAGCATAGAATTGTCATGTAGCACTAATACATTTGACTTCTTAGATATACATTATGTTTGAAATTGTTGATGAATGTTCAGGTTATACCTCCACTTATTTCCTAGAAATGTCATTTTATTGAAGACTAGAGGCCCAATACATGAAATTTGTGCATAGGTAGAATCCCTAGCGGCTGCCAGCTGCTGGCCAGGGCCTCCCTTCCCTGCTGCTGGCTGCTGGCTGGGCCTTCCTTTGTTCCACGTCGCCCCTGGTGGTCAGCGCACATCATAGCAAGCAATCGAACTCCCGGTCGGTTAAACTCCTGAGGGGACACTTTGCATATTAGGCTTAGATATATACTAGAAGCCTGATGCACAAAGATTCATGCTAGAATGGGCTTTCCTTTCCCTGACTGCCAGCACCCCTTTCCACTCCGGCCCAGCCCCTTTCCACTCAGGCCCTGGAGCCGCCTCTTTCTGCTCCAGCCCCACCTTCCCACGCTGCCCAGAGGCCCTGAGAGACTGGGGATGGGGCAGAACGTCTGCGTCCTTGCCATGGCGATGACGCAGGCGTTCTGCCCCCGTCACTCAGCGCCAGTGTATGCAAATTAACCTCCATCTTTGTTGGGTTAATTTGCATATCACTCCTGATTGGCTGGTGGCGTAGCGGAGGTATGGTCAGTTTACATGTTTGTCTATTATTTGGTAAGATAGACTTACTTCTCTAACTCTCCCTCCTATTTTTGTTATATATTCAATTCAAGTTATGTTACAATTGTGACCTTTTCATAATAGATGCTAATGTATGTCTTTTATTCTCTACACCTAACTATGAAGAACCTTAAATTATTATATGAATGTTCATGCATATGTGTGACTGTGGCATTGACTGTGAATGTCAAAGAAGACACTAGTAAGCCCCCCAGGGAGGCCCTTTTTCTGTAGCCATATCTCTCCAGAGTCACACTCAGATTGAGCCAGAAACTAGAGATGACACATTAAAACAACATTCATGAAAAACTGATGTGTAAACCACACTTCTTGTGATAAAGAGCTGACAAGAAATCCTAGAACTTATACCACCTCCTCAGGGCAGAAACCAAATTCGCCTAGTGGAAGGTCTATACCAGACATCAAAATTTTGGAGTTTTCCAGAATTAGTTCACTTTAACAAGCATGGCTCTGTTTCTCTTTTTCATGCCTTTTAGCAAAGCCAGGAGAGGCTGGCAATTCCTAACAAGTTTAACTGAGTATCACATAATAACATGAAATAAATTAAATACTGAGATAATTAGAAAACGAAACAATTAAATTTATAAGGAAGAGGTTTGCACTGCCAAATGTTTTGGCTTCATCTTTTTATACATAGATCCCTAAGAAAGAGTCAGCTCATGCCTGGATTTCTTACTTTCCTGCTCTCGGCCATGTCATCTTTGACCTGTAGCATGTAGGAGAACTTAGCTACACTTTGAGAATATAGAAAAGAAAGAGTACCCTGTTTATTATCTAAAGCTTGTTCTCTTTTTATATTCCAATAGGAGTCAATGGACACTTTTTCAGATGATTATTTGAAATAGACTCCTCCTCAAGTCAGTCTTCAAATTTATAGATACATAACCATATATACTCTAATATAGGGATTATAGGTCTGTAATTCATAGATTGATAGGGTAATTATGACATTCATGTAGGAAGAATTATATCAAAACTCTTCTTTATAAAGTATCCTTAAGGAGTTATGAAAACAGTGGGAACCTGGGAAACCAGAAATACTTCAAATTACAAAATTAAATGACATGCTGTATAAGATAAAGCAAACATAAACTAGTGCCTAAAAAAACAAGGGAGATACAAAGAGGCCAGCAGTGAGGAAAATGGAAAGCCAGAGGGCATGAACTGAATTTTGGGCTGCTCTGTGAGAATTTGAGGAGGTTAATTAACAACAAGCATGGGTTTGAATGGCTGGGTGGGGACAGCCAATGGGGCTTCAGTTAGGCAATGATTTGAAACTGACTGTATTGATTTTACCTGTACTGCCTATCTCTTGAATCAAGTATCCACTACTGATTATTTCTGTTCAATACTGTTTAACACTTTTAAAATGTGTTGACTAAGATAATTGTCTGATAGAAGAAAAGAAAAAAAGAAAAGAACGAAAGGAGGAATAAATGAAGGTACATTTATGTACAAACCTATCTATAAGAAAACGTTGTTTGAAGTACCTTTTCATATTCACTTATACTGTTAATTATCCTTTTTTAAATTGAGAACTTTAGTTTTCATTTAATAAGATCCTTGAACTATTCAGTTTTTCAAATCTAAAAATTATATTTGAAGAGAATTATATATATTTAATTACTTCAGGCACTTCAAAATATGAAATACCCTTTATAAGAAATGACGTAGGGCCCTGGTTCTATTCAGAGTGTTGACTCACAAACCAAAGGGTCCAGGGTTCGATTCTGATCAAGGGTTGTAGGTTTGATCCCCTTCCCCAGTTGGGGAGTGTGCAGGAGGCAAGCAGTTGATGTTTCTCCCCTCCCCCCTCTCTCTTCCTCCCTCCCACTATCTCTCTCTAAAAACCAATGGAGAAAATATCCTCAGGTGAGGATTAAAAAGAAAAAAAAATCACTTAGGGCTCAAATTCTAGCTCATGAAGTATCTTCAAAGAGGGTGAAAGAAACGATGAATCAATTTGGGTCACTTCAATAAAAAATTCAGAATTAGAATAAAAGAATAAAAACATTGTGAACATCTCTGAGTATTGCTCAGTTCATCTCCGACTTTGTGTTTGACCTTGTGAAAGTTCTCTTGGTCTTATAGTGCTTTGCTCTTTAATATGGAGCTTTCTCTTCAGGATTTATTTTTTAAAGAGGGGATATCTAATGTACTGCCTCAAATAGTTTGTGTAATAAAGCAAGATGAGTTGTTAAATAATATCTGATATTTATAGTCTAGAATAAAAATATAATGTTTATGAGAAAAAAAAATCTTTCTGTTCTGTTTCTAACCCCTGAGATGAAATGTTCTCTTCTATGATTCCATTCTCCTCCTGACCCTAAGAATTGCAAGGAGATTTCATCAGGACGAAAACTTTATGATTATCTGCTCAGCATAAGGGAGGAACAGGGTGAGTGTATGAGAAACACCACAGGAAAACATTAATAATTCTTTTCTGTTTTGCCTTTCCTTTATGGGCCCAATCAAAATATTACTTACATTTTATTGGAACAGTTTTTTATACTTTTGCTGAGTGAGCATTTTAAGTTACACAGTAGGCACTGAGAAGTAGATTGATTATTCAGCCCACCCTGAAACCTATAAACATGTTGAGACTTTTCACAATTAAAAATAATCTTCAAGGAATATCTGTATTTTACACAGTTTTTTTCTAACAGTAAACACATTAGGAAAAAATAACTTTAATATTTAAGATATTAAATTACCCAATAATTATGCCATTTATTTTAGAAAGCAGTGTTTTTCCTTTTACATAAAGGAGCAGCTATATCTATATCTGTATCGATATCTCTATCTACATATATGCTTATATCTAGCTTTTTATTTTATAATCATAGATTGTAGTTGTATTATAGTCTCTGCCTTCCTCATTATTAATTAGAGAACATATAAAAAAAGGTAAATTTTAAAAGATTTTCACCTTGCCTTCTATAATATGGAGTTTTGAGACTTATATTCGAAGAGCAGTTTATGACTTTCCTCAATTTTTTCTTCCCTGGGCCACACCTTCATGACTTTGTCATCACAAGAATGTCCAGCTCAGGGACACCCGGCATGAGCTCCAAAGCAAAGTGCAGGTAGTTGTTACTTGTGCTGGGTTTGGAGGTGCCCAGGTGAGGCCAAGCTGTGAATCAAGGCCCGATGCTGCTGGTGCCAGGCCTGGGGCCACTAGTATGGGCTATGATCTCTATCAGTGTTTCTCCAAAAGCGTATTTTCCCTCCTGCTCTTCACTCTCTTCCCTGTCTCAACTCTCGTTCCCAATCAACTTCACTGAAGCCTTGACCACTGTTTATTATGTTCTTCCTGTTTACATGAGACATGAAGGATAGCAGGGACTGAGGTAGGAGCAATGCCCTTCTCCAGCTGGGAGAAAGCTCTGGTAATGTCTGTTTCCCTAGAAAGTAGGACTTTGTTATGGAGAAGGTTGTGGACATAGTTCACAGTGACTACTCTTGTCCTGTTCCAAAACCAGGAGGAGACCTTTCTCAGGTGTTCACCCTTTCTCAGGTGGGGTCTCTGACGGTAATGTCTATAAAATGCTCTTCCTAAGACTGTGACCCCTGAGAACTTTCCATTCTCACACAGGTTCACACTCAGATTACCATTTAAGTCATTCTACCACTTAATGCTCTAGAGACTTGCACAGGTAGAAGCTGTGCCTCTCTAGATTTGCCTGTCACCCCAGGGAAAGGTGGTAGTTTGCTCTAAAACTTCAGTTCTGATAGGATCAAGATATCATTGCATCACAGTTTGTACAACTTTTCTTGCTGTGAGAATGACAGTGATGACATCCAAGTTTTGTGTATTCAGAGCTGAAACTTGAAGTCAGATTCAGTATTCTTGTTCAATCTTCAAATAATTTCATCTTAGAATCAAGGGAGAACCAACATATTGTACTACATATCATTTGGATATGACCCAATTTGTATTTTATTGATTCCTTGCTTTCTGGGAAAACATATCCTGAGCTCATTTTATACATTGTCTATGCCAAATCTGAAATGAATAATTTCTTCAAGGATCTCTGAAAATAATAATTAAAAAGAAAAACACGAAAAAGAATAAAATATCCTTGTCAAGCGTTAACTAAGCTACTCCATGGTATTGCTGTTTCAGCATCCATTTTGTTAGACCAAGTAGCCTGCAGGCACCTTAAACTGACATTAGCACCCTCATGTAGGGGCCTGCCCTAGAGAGCTAGCTGCCCACAGAGTCACAAGGACATGTAAGTTCCTGGTCATAATTCTTCAGTAGCTCTTATAATCAAGAATCTTCCCTGCCTCCCAATGCAGTATGCCTTATAACACCCCTTGGATAAGACCCATTGGGGCTTATGCAAACCCTGATCTTCTGGTTTGAATTGACCAATCTGGCCTTATCCCAGGAGCCCCAAAGCACTTCACCCACAGACCCTAATAAAGGCTTGTGCCCAGGTCCTTTCTCTCTCTCAGTTTGCACTCTGCCTTCACCTCCCTGTGTGGCCCTTTGAAGCATATTTGTGTACTTCCTCCAGGATCACTTAGTAATAAATTGAGTAAGTCTCTATTTCAATTGCTCCTATAGTTTGTTGCTGAATTGTGGCTCATCATCCAAAATCTATTTTCTGCTTAACAATTGTTTACTCGACAGATTTATAACAATTCTTGTAAATTTTCATATTTTGGAAGACATGCACATATATTATAAAGCATAATCTATTGGTAATTCGTAAGAATAGTTTACTATTTTCTTAACAATTCATTTATTTATTAAGAACCTATTCCATACCAAGTGCCTGAAGGTATATTAGTGAATAAAATAAGACCATTACATTGATGGCACTTCATTAAACTCTAATAAACAATATATATGAAGTGTTATAAGTTTCTAGGTACCATGGAAAAGAGGAAACATAGAGGGTATTCAGAAGGATCAGGAATGTGTGTATATATGTGATTGCGATTTTTAAAAGAGTCATCAGTATCAGTCTTATTGAGTGACAATTGAGTCATACTTCAATGGGTGAGGACATTAACCATGCTGATATCTGGGCAAGAGTGTTCTGGGCATATTCCAAATGTCACATATCCAATCACCCTCTACATGTTCAATATATTTATGATAACATTTCCCCTCCCATTGGATGTAGGTATCAGTGAGGTATCATACCAGAGGTATCTGTAATATTTTAGAGATCTGGAGTACTAAGAAGTTGAGAAATTTTGGCTATATAGAATTTATTCTCTACTTAGAACATAAAGAGGCCCTAATATAAGAAGGAAAAGAATTGTATTATACAAAAGTACTTCTTTAACATTTAAGGAACATTTCAAAAACCTTTCCAAAAAGTAATGTTTACTGGAATAAATCAAATGTAAAACCATGTCTGGGACCATCAGTTTCTGATATTTTCTTCCCAGTCACATTTAATTAAAAGAAAATGTCCTTGTTAAGTAAAATTCTTTCATCTGCATAAGGACAACTAGGAAAGATCACTAATTGTGATCTCCAATGCAAGAAAATAATTAAGACTTAATTATAAAACAAAAAAATGAATTTGCCTTTTCTATTTTTATTTTGTAAAAAAGAATAACTAAAATTAAAATCTGTTGGCATAACCTTGGAAAAGATAAGATCTTTGAAAACTGGAAGCATGAGACAATCAAAAGGAACATCATTAATCAAAAAATTGTTTTTTCTTTCTGAACTGGAAACAACAAGACAAAATCATCATGAGTATATCATAGTTAACATTTTTTTCAGGTAGTTTTTCACTTGGTCATTTTTAACGTATCTTTTGAAGTTGCATATGTTAATTTACAATGTTTGAAATTGGAATGTTAATGAGTCCAATCATAATACTCCTTCATACATAAAAGTCAAAAGACTTTAATATACATTACCTTGTTAATTAGTCACAATTCTAAGTTCTAGACAGGAGAGAGCTTATTATCCCAACAAGAATCAGAGAGCTTAAAAGATTGATTGTAAATTATAATAGAGCTAAAATTAGAAACCAGATCTTATTGCCCTTAGTCTAAGAAACTCCTTTGCAAATTATTTGTTATATAAAATGGATCCTTGCCAATATGTCAGCCTGAGTCACTGGTACTTTAAAAACAGATGGCTTTGGTTTGGGAAGTTATGAAATAACTAGAGGCCCGGTGCACAAAATTCATGCACGGGTGGGGAGGGTTCCTCAGCCTGCACCCTCTCACAATCCGGGACCACTGGCTCCTAACTTCTTGCCTGCCTGCCTGCCTCATTGCCCCTAACCACTCTGCCTGTCTGCCTGATTGCCCCTAACCACTCGCATGCCTGCCTGATCGCCCCTAACCACTCACCTGCCTGCCTGATCCCCCCTAACTGCCTCTGCCTTAGTCCCTGCCACCACGGCTTTGTCTAGAAGGACTTTCAGAATGACGTCGGGAAGGTCGTTCAGCTGTCCGGTCTAATTGGCATATTATGCTTTTATTATTATAGACTAGAGGCACGGTGCATGAAATTTGTGCACAGGGGGAGTGTCCCTCAGCCCAGCCTGCACCCTCTCCAATCTGTGACCCCTTGGGGGATGTCCGACTGCTGGCAGTCGGACATCCCTCTCACAATCTGGGACCACTGGATCCTAACCACTCATCTGCCTGCCTGCCTGATTGCCCCTAACCGCTTCTGCCTGCCAGCCTGATGGCCCCCAACTGCCCTCCCCTGCTGGCCTGATGGCCCCCAACTGCCATTCCCTGCTGGCCTGATGGCCCCCAACTGCCCTCCCCTGCCACAACCCCCCTCCTCCGCTGGGCCTCGCCTCCGCTATGCATGTGGCCATCTCGTGACGGCCATTTTGTGATGACATTAGGGCATGATGCATGAGGGCGTGATGACCACCTAGGCTATTATTAGTATAGATAATGTGAAATAAGGAAAGAAATATTACTTAGTTTTCCCATTTAAAGCTAATTATTAAATTAGCAGTTCTTCAGACTAACTTCTTAAAAAGAACAAAAGCAATAACAAAACAGTAATTTTTCTGTGACCAATGATGAGATTAGATGAGATACTACCAAGAATCATTCCTACATTACAGTTTAAAATGGTCATGATTCTCTTTGAGAGTTCTCAAAGGGATAAAGTATATTTTTCTTTCTTTTGAGTTTGGGTGGGTTCTGTGGGTGCTTGACTTTTAGAATATGGTGGAAGTAATATTGAGCCATTTTCTGAACCCAGGTCTTAAGAAACTGGAAGTCATCATGTACTTTGTTTACTGGACAGATCATGTGCAGAAGTCCTGATATATATATATGTGTGTGTGTATATATATATATATATATATATATATATATATATATATATATATATATAGTGGGTGGGCACGTGGAGAACCCAGCTTTCCAGCCATCTCAGCAGTATTAACTTACCAGACTCACCAAGGCAACTGAGTGACCTAGTGGATACCAAGTGAAACTGTCGAATCACCTAGCAGAGCCCCACCCAAGTCCTGATTTATGAAACAATGAGTTGTAATAAAATGGTTCATTTCAGTCCCTATGTTTTGGAGTGGGTTGTTATGCAGCAGTAGATAAGTGGAACATCCTCTTCCCTGGCCTGAATTTCTTACTGGGGTATACTCTCAGGTATTTCCATATAAGGTGCTCATGAAATCTAAAAAGAAAAAATGTCTAAGAGATGAACTATTCTCAAGTACAGCAGCTTCTCAAATAACATCGTTTTGTTTATAATTGTTTTGTGCTTTTGTGCTTGTGTAGATGAAACAACATTGATGAGAAAAAAATTAATTCCTGCTGGGGCCACTGTCTGTTTGCACCTTCTCCCCATGTCTGTGTGAGTTTCTCCAGGTATTGGGTTTCATCCCACATGTCAAAGAAGTGCATGTGAGGTGAATTGGCGTGTCTACATTGTCCCAGTCTGAGTGAGTGCGGGTGTATATGTGAGGGGCCCTGTGATGGGAGGGCATTCTGCCCAGGGAGGGTCCTGCCTTGTGCCCTGAAATGCCTGGATAGGCTCTGGCCACAGGAGACTCTGACCTGGAATCAGCTGGTTGGAAAAGTGTTGTCTTCCTTGTTTTTGTTCATCTTTGTTCAATGTAGGTATGGCTCACATTCATTTCAATGTTTAATATTAGAAGTGTTTGGGTCGTCATTTAGAAATTGGGTGATGTTTTTGTGACCAGGAATATGTCATAGGAACTCAATTCCTGTTTATATCAATTAGCCTATGGTAAAATTGGTTTCGTTCCATTTAAAGTTGCAGTTTCTGAGAACCTAGCAATGATGTTAAGTGAGGACTTACTGAATTTCTCATGCCACAATACAGTCTTCTTCCTTTTTTACTTAGACATTGATTGGGAGCCTTAAATCTCACTTCCATTAAATAAATTCCCCTGCTGTTTGTCAGCATATATACCAGGCACCCCTTCTCCACTCCTACAATCTGCTCTCAAGGTAGAGGACATAATCAGAACCTGCAAACCTCTTTTCTTCATTCATCTCAGTGACTCCCTTTTACTGACAAACTGTAAGTTCCCTGCCTGTACAAGTGACCAGAACAAGAAGAAAGTATTGTGATGTATAGAGGCTAACTGTTCCTAGTTTCACTTGCTCCTCATTTTTCATACTAGCTATCAACAGTCTACTTAACCAGTTCAAAGACCAGTTTCAATAGGAAAGTGATGTAGGCAGCACAGGCACGCCTCCAAAAGGCCACTGTTAAAATGCATACATCATGACTGGGAGAATAGAAATAAATGAAGCTCTAGCTTAAATGTGGTGGGTGGTCTGTATTTGTGTGTAAGTTTCTGTTTATTGTATCCTGTGTTTTGCTTGGAAGAATTCTGACACTGAGCTCAGAGAGAATGCATTCTGGGGTCCATTATTGATATCTTCTATGACTGCAAAAGGAGGAATTTGCTACTGCTGATCGTCTTTTTTCATATATCAGAGAGACTCCAAGGGGAACACTGTGATATAGTGAAGGGGCAAAGAGCAGTGGTGAATTTGGTTTGCTTACCAGCGGTGGGAAAGTCCTGCCCATGGGTAATATAAGACCCATGAAATCATTTGGTCTGGCCCCGCCAAAGCATTAGGGATGAGTTAATTAAATGTTTGACCAAATATAGCAGGCTAATTTTTAAGTTGATCATTTTGTATGGCCCGCAAATGATGTTATAAATATCCAAATGGCTCTTGGCAGAATAGAAGGTTCCCCACCCCTCCTAGACCATGGGTACAGAGGCCCTGATGGTACACTAGAGCATGACCATGGGACCCATAGAGTCAGCAGCAAGTATAATTCTAACTACATTTGGCTCAGAGCTAGTGTCTGCTGCAGCTCTTCTTGGATTATTGTTAGGGAGAGTGGTCTTTTTTAAAACAATACATTTACTAATATCTCATATGCATTTCACCATAAACCTATGATTAGCCCAGTGGAGGATTGGCATTCTTTTTCAATCAAAGAGTGAATAAACATAAAGAAGTTAGGCATCACGATTTCCTGATCCTGGATTATTGTTCTTTATCCCACAGTGAAGTCCTCTAACTCAATGTTCTTTCAGGACACCCTCAATGCTAGTGGATGTTTTGCTCCAAAGTATGCATTATCTCTTTGCAGTAAAACAGAAGACTTAAACTAGACTCATCTTTTATTAAAATTTCCTAGCATGTTTTATGTGACAAGATAAGTAGTAGAGAACTTTAAAAGGACAAAATGTGTTAGGGCTTCAAAGTTTTCAAAATAAATTGCTCCGAACAACTGAAAATACAAAATAGAAAGTATAATGTCTATAAAAATGTGGGCATATATATGTACATCGGCAACCAGATTTCATTTCTGAAACCCGATCAATAGTTGAAAAACATTTGTTGAAAAATTAATGTTACAACTGTCAGAATGAAATACCATTCACCTTTATCAAGAAAATCTGAACATCAGCTTTCAGATGACACAAGTTTATAGATAAAACTAAGTGGATATTTCTCAACTGAAATAATATCACAAAGACAGTATTTCCTAATGTAGCATTAATACAATTCCTAAAACCTGATTCATAGGTTTGAGTCACACTGGCAGGGCTGTTCTTTATTTTAATAAATGTTGACATAATTGCATGTGGTCCCCTCCCCCCACCTTTAGAGAGAGGTTGTTTTAACTTAAAGCAGGCAATCACCAAGAAAATATTTCAATGAAATATCAAAAGAAATGGTACATAATCCAACTTCGTGAAGAAAAGACCAGTTCTATGTCCTGGATTAATTAGATATTCATGTCCATGAAAATGCCATTTAAATGTATAAGTGTGTATTAATACAAAGTTGTCCATGTTTCTCAAAAATATTTATGTAGGCCAGTTAAGATATCTTGCCCCATCTCCTACTCAAAACCATGAGCTGATCTTGTTGGAAAAATGAATTAAAAACAAAGTATTTTTTGTCAACCAAGAAAACCTCTCCACAAATACAGTAAAGAAAAAAAATGCACTATTTTATTGTTGAATAAGCATTAAATCAGAATGTGATGCACATCACACACAATCCACTAAGAGATTGCAAAGACAGAAAGCAATCTCACCCGTTTATAAAGCCAATTAGGTTATAACCCATTAAGTACATGTTCCAAGATAAACAGCCGCTGGTCCTCAGGTAAGAGGACTTCACAGTACCATTTTGCACAGAATTCATCTTAACTTTATCTGGCCAGTGGGGTGATCATCTGTGTTAGCTAATTGTTTGTATTGGGAGAAACAAACAAACGTAACTTTATGGCAGAAAGTAGTTTTGCAACTTGAATCAAGACATCTACCTAATTAGGCTCTTACCCCTCCACAGAAACTGGAATATTGGGGTGCTCTCTCCTTTAATTTTTTCAATTCAAAGAGGTAGCTCCCAGGTCCTTGAGAAAGACCTAGCTCAGAAAATTGACAAAAGCCCAACTAGTCTCCCAGAAGATTTACAAACATTTCAAAGACAGGAGAAAGTACATGTACATTTTCTAAGGTAAATCTCTAAGAAAAAGAAAGGGAGGGAGATCTTTCTCCTCATTTTCAACAGGGAGAAGTAAGCCACTTATTTAACTTGTATTTGTCCTTATAGTTTCTAGACTGACTGATACAGATATCTAGTTTCTCTCTAGTGCTTGGTCACAAAGGAGGCTGGCACGTTTTTACTTATTTTGGTTAATCCTCACCTGAGGATATTTTTCCCAATGATTTTTAAAAAGAGTGGAAGGAAGAGGGAGGGGAGGGAGAGAGAGAGAAGAGAGAGAGAGAGAGAAACATGGATGTGAGAGAGACAGACACATCATTGGTTAAGGACACACCTCATTGGGACTTTTAACCAATTGTATCTCCTTCCATTTTAGAGGTGGAAGGATATTAATGAAGTGTTATTATTTTTTTTTTTGAACATGAGAAGATCAGGTAGTGTAGTATACTGATTTTTGTTATTGAAAAAAAATCAGTGTCTTATCCTGTTTTTAGTTATTGAAAAACAACAACACATAGGCAATGATGTTCTTAGATGATGAAGAGGAAGAGAAGGAAGAAAAAACATAAAATTCTTTTCAAGTATTTCACACAGCTAGAAGCCTGCATGAATTAAAAGGAACACCTGAGATTTCAGGAAATTGCCACCTTTTCATTTTTTGAAGCCATTTCAAGTCTTTTAAAATCAATTTTCAAATTGACAGGTTTTTGTAGGCTTACTCTCTAAAGCCCACACATCAGATTATTTGACTTCACATAGATTAAAATGCACAGAAATCATTGCTCCAATTTCCACTTGAATCTTTTTGTGTAGACCTGAGGTTGGGGCCTGCTTTTCACTAGCTCTGTTCTCTCTCCCTCTCATCTCTCCCTCCCATGTCTGTAGCTCTCTCACACTCTAGATTCTCACTCTCTCTCTCTCTCTCTTTCAAACACTGCCTACCTTAATTCTGTTCACCATGTAGGTATTCAAATCCCCACAAAACATATTCATGAGACAACTAATTAACTCATGGGTTAACTACAATTTTTTTACATTTTAATTAATTTTTCAAGCAACAGTTGTAGTTTTTCATTGCAGCAATGGTATACATAATATATATCTTGTTTCTAAGCCTAATAAATGTTTTCTAAAGATAAGAGGTCTATTTCCACTGTTTGTTCTCTGCATAGCCAAAGTTCATGAAAAGTCTTATGAACATTACTTATGATACTTTTGTTAATCATTTTCCCCTGTTAATTGTGGAGTTAGACTCAATTTTGCGTGCTGTAATTTCTATCTCTGTTTTTTTTTTAATTTAATGTGATCAGATTTGACTTCCAATTGCTGATTAACCTAATGTAGAATAAATCTTTCTCTTCTACAAATACACATGTGTGTTAATATTAATAGCACATATTGACAATTTAAAGTAAGTTAAATACAAAATTTCATTGTTGTTGGGAAATGAAACACAACACAGTGTTAACTTGATTTTATGATTTTTTTTGGAATCTTGCCCCTGAGAACATTATATTTTTGGATTTCATTCTGTTTCTCTATTTATTAGTAAACCTCAGAAACAATGTTGATGAAAACTTTCTTTAAATTTAATAGAGGTTAACTGTCAAGAGGCTGTGCAGATTTAAGTGAAATTTCCCATGAGGTACTGAAATCTAATAACAATGGTCATTCCATATTTGTTTTTTATCACATTTTGAATTGATATAACTCAGGAAGTCAATTTCTGGAAAGTAAAAATATCAGACTAACTGGCTTGTAATTTTTCAGTGTTGATCAAGTATTTTAACAGATATATATCTACTCAATATATGAATTTTCATGAACAGTTTATGTTATTTCTTAGGCTTACATAACAAGGAAGGTCTGACTATTAATATTTATCATCATAATAAAAAAAGCTACAACTAATTGAACTCTTTCTATATACTAGGCATTTTGTCAAGCTACATGTATTATCTTACAATCCTGCACAACCACCCTAGGAAGGACAAGCACTTCTTATTTCTACTTTTACTGATGATGACACTGAGGCTCAGAGTGTTAGGTGGCATGTGCGAGCTCATGCACCAGTAAGTGTTGGGGCTTGACAGTAACCCAGGTCCGTGAGCACAAACACCACTGTTCTTGACCAGTGTACTAACTGCCTCATTTAGAAATCACCTAGCTCAGAAATGTAAAATTAATTGAGAGAGTATATTGGAATCAACTAATATTAGGTTTCCTTTCCTGATTCTTCTCTCATATTCCCCAGAGATCAACCTATATCTTTCCTTCCTTTATTTTATTGCAGGAAAATTTTCCTGACTCAGGTTACTTATCCAGTTTTGGCTTGCACTCTGTGCTTCAATATATCATGTTATTTCATCCTCATAACCCTTTCGTGTGTGTTATTATTCTTACTTTACTGAGAAGTATGTGGTGACTCAAATTGGTTAAATAAATTGACTCAGATCTGTGGACTGTATGTAATGATTCTCCCTTTGTAACACTATGATGGTTAGTTTTATGTGTTAACTAGGAGTGTGATATTAACGTTTAAATAGAAGAGTAACTAGCTAACCTTTCACGATGGGGATGGGCCTCATCTATTCAGCTGAAGGAAGGCCTAAACAGAACAAAAGACTGGCCTACCTGAGCAAGGGGCAGTTCTCCAGCCGACTGCCTTTAGACTTCATCCACCTTCAGCTCTCCTGAGTCTCTAGGCTGCTGGCCCACAGTGCAGACTGGGGACTTGTCAGCTTCCATAGTCATGTGAGCCAATTCCTTATAAATATTTCTATATAAATATACATCCTATTGGTTCTGTTTCTCTAGAGAACCATGGCTAATACACACAGTTTTTGGCATGCATAATTAATGTTAGAAAACTTGGTAATAGGCAGCAAGTCATACACCATTTACTATTGACCCCACCTGGGGACTTGCATTCAGGGGTCTATTTGGCTCTTCTAAATGTGACTTTAGGTTAAAAATAAATTTAATAATAATAAATATTCAAAGGAAAATATTACTTGCAGAGTAATTATTATTTAACTAGAGGCCTGTTGCACAAATTCCTGCATGGGTGTGGTCCAGCTGGACCACCCCGATTGGGGCCGATCAGGGCTGGGCCAGCTGGGGAGAGGGAACATGGGAGGTTGGCCGGCTGGGCCCCCCCATCAGGGCCGGCCGGGAGAGGGGCCATGGGAAGTTGGCTGGCCACAGTGCACATCATAGTGACAGGTTGTTCTGGTTGCTTGGTGTATATATATATATATATATAAAATGCAAACAAAAATTATATATAAGCAGAATCCTTCATGTAAATTCTGAATTATTTAAGAGAGCTTAGAATTGTAATATATTAATTTTTAAAAATAATTTAAATTATTAAATTAGGTACTGGTAACTGAGCATAAAACTTACTCTGTCATAGTAGATGTTTATCGTGGTCTATCAAGTTTTAACTATAATGCCTTGTTCTTTTTATATCAAAGATTCATAGAAATTTCCCAAGGATTATTACTAAATGTTGTTATTTATTTATTAAAAAGTTTACCAATATATTCAACATAAGCATGAGAAAGAATAATTGACATGCTTTCTATATGAAAATGGAGGGTAAATTTCCAGAATTTCTTCTCTTAGATTTGGCCTAGGCAAAAACTATGGCATGTATGCACCTGGCTTTTATTAAGGACAAATTTGTTAATTATAAAAGGGGTGGCACATCTGGTAAGTTCGTAATTAAAAATAAACACGATAGAAATTAAATACATAATATGATCTTAGAATGATTGAGTAGCGAAAAACCTGGATGCAAATCTATTGGTACTAAGGAACTATGGAGTAGATTTACTAAAGGAATAGGGGGTACCTAATAAAATATCTAATTCTTAATCATAATAAAATCTTAAATATTGTAATTAAAAAAATAAATCTAAGATAAAAAACAATGTATTCATGTAAAAAGGCATTATGACAACATTTAGAGATGGGACTTGGGGTGGTAAATACACAATACAATATACAAGTGATGTATTGTAGAATTGTATACCTAAAACTGTCACTGGAGCATCCAACTTCCCTGTGGCTCATGGAGCAAGGTACTTGTGATATCTTTAGAATTTTCTAAAATTTGCATGGGAGAAGGAGATGTGGTAAAAGGCTTTATTTGCATGAAGTTACATTTCCCAGTTTCCAAGGTTCCCTACCCCTTAAGCCAGTCCTGAAAGAGGGGCAGCTGTGGTTCCGCAAAGCCAAAAGCAAGGCCAGCATCCAGAGCTTCTGTTCCATGTTGCAGCCGGTCTAGCTCAGCATCCAACCTAATTGAAGTCCATTAGTCCTTTGTGTGGAGCCTCACATGGCCATAAACCATGTGGGTGAAGGGGAACCAGGAACCCAATGAGAGAGAGAGAGAGAGAGAGAGAGAGAGAGAGAGAGAGAGAGAGAGAGAGTGAGTCTTTGTTCTGAAGTTTAATTATTTAGGATTTGTGCTCTTGCGGTGGCCATATTTATTCTGGCCACTGACTCTTTTCTGGGCGTGACCAACATCATCCTACATCACTCAGACCTTACTAGGTATGTATCTAATTAGCTTTTGTCCAATCCCATCCCCCACTGAGCAGCGGGGAACAGACTTGGAGAGTGTTAAGTTAGCAAAGCTGTGTAAATGGCATGCCTATATTACCTAGTCTTCCCTTTAATCTTTTCCCGTTGATAATAACCAGATTATTGTAATTGTACCAAAACCTATATGATTTTATTAACCAATATCACCCAAATAAATTCAATTAAAAATAAAAACTATTATGACAAAATTTAAAAATGGAATTATCATTTGATTAGATTTTGCAAAAATCTAAAAGTACCCATTTGGAGACTAAGATTTGAACAGTGTCAGGTAAGGATTCAGAAGAAACAATATTCTGTTATTTGGAATTAGACTAAAAGAACAGAGAAAAGTGGTGGGGAGATAATCATCAAATGAACACTTTTAAAAGTTTCCTGATCTGAGGAAAGACTTGAGGCATCAGATCAAAAGAGGTCAGAGAGTACCAGGCAAATTTAGACACCCTGTATATCCAACAAAAAAGATGGGTTGCTTTCAAAGGATATAATGAGGTTGGTGTTAGATTTTTTTTCCCTCGTGATCACAAACGGTCAGAAATCAATAGAGCAACATCAGCAGCTTTGAAAGAAAAAAAGATTACGGCTTAAGAATTCTATACCCAGAGAAGCCATCATTTATTGGCAAGGGCAGGAGAAAGATATTCTCTGACATGCAAGGACATGAAAATTATATCATCTAAGTAGTCATCCTGAAAAAATTACTGGAAGATATATCCAGTTAATGGAAACATGCATCAAAATATTTTTTTTTTCAAGAAGGGAAGGGCATGGTATAAAAAATTGTGATGAGCAATAAAACCAGAAAAAAGTAAAATAGAAACAAGTATTGTTAATATAATAAAACATGTAAGTTTACAAAGAGATTTCTATATAAGGAAATGTGAAGAGAAATTCTTTATTAATTTATAACAAAAATTAATTTCCATAAAAATAAAAGGAAGGAAGCAGTAAATGGTGGTGACTTTCAATTAATAGGAGCAGTCAAAAATTTATAATTAATTAACTTAATACTGATTTTTAAAAATAAATGTGTGTTTCTAAGCTAAATGCAATCAGAATCATCTAGGCAAAGTATTAAGCATATTTATCTTTATCTCAGACCTTTGGAAATCAAATTTTGGTGTAGGTCCTGGGAATCAAACTATTAAAAAGCTCACCATAGTAATTTTTCATGCAGCTGACACACACACACACACACACACACACACACACACACACACACACGCTTGTGTGTGCGCAGTTTAGCACAGTTTCCAATTGTTCTGGGAGACAGCCAATCAAAGTTCCATTAAGAACACTGGACATCCTTACCCCACTATGTAACCCGATTCTTTCCTTAACTTTTCCTTGGGCAATTGATAGAGGTATGGAAAAAAGAAAACTGTGATTATTGCATTTAAAAATTGCTAGAAGACAACATTAAAATAGGGACAACATATACTTCCTTTAAAAATTCTACAAAAAAATCTATATTTTCTACTTTCTGTTTAAATTTTTGCTGAAAGAAGAGAGACTGCCTTAAAGCCTCAAATGAGGTCAGCAAACAAACTTGGAATGTATATCACCATTGATCCAACAAATGAAGTAATACCTTTGTTATTTGTAGTCATTTTAGCCAGTCATTTCCACACCAGGGGAAATAGCCAGGAGTCAGAACATCTCCTTTTGAGGCTGTCACCTCCTTGTGACCTCAGAGATTGGCTATGAGCTATGGGTAAAAAATTCTAGGTTTGCTCCATGATCAAGTGAACACTGGGTTTTACCTTTGCAGAGAGTTGAAGATGGAGAAATGAATGCTGCTCAGGGAACAGAGGTTATCAGTGCATTAATTAAATAGACAAAGTTGCTATAACAAAAGGACCCAAAAGTCTTCAAAGACTCAAAGTTCTAGAAACGTATTTCTCACACAAACAACAATCCAAGGAGGTGCTTTTTGTCAGTGGATAGCACTTCTCCACTTGGTGATTCAGGTACTGAAACTCCCTGTATCTTATGGCTCTTCCATCCCTTAGAGCTTGGTCAGAGTCAGCAACTATGGCAGAATAGGGAAATGAGAATGTCTCCATTTCTAAAGATGAGACAGCAATTAGAACTAAGGAAGTATAATTCCTGAAAACCATAATTATTGGCAAGATAATGTCCAATATATAGCTGTCCCTCTAACCTATCTAATAAAAGAGTAATATGCAAATTGACTGCCACTCCAACACACAAGATGGCCACCCCCATGTGGTCAAAGATGGCTGCTCCCATGTGGACACAAGATGGTTGCCACAAGATGGCCAGCAGGGGAGGGCAGTTGTGGGGGGACCAGGCCTGCAGGGGAGGGCAGTTGGGGGGGAACAGGTTGCCAGGGGAGGGCAGTTGGGGGGACCAGGTCTGCAGGGGAGGGCATTTGGGGACAACCAGGCCAGCAGGGGAGGGCAGTTAGGGGTTACCAGACCTGCAGAGGAGGGCAGTTGGAGGTGACCAGGCCGGCAAGGGAGGCCAGTTAGGGGCAATCAGGTAGGTAGGCAGGCAGGCAGGCGAGCGGTTGGGAGCCAGTAGTCCTGGATTGTGAGAGGGATTTCCGACCTCCTGTTTAGGTGGGATCAGGCCTAAACGGGCAGTCGGACATTTCTCAAGGGTTCCCAGATTGGAGAGGGTACAAGCTGAGCTGAGGGATACCCCCCGCATGAATTTCGTGCACCAGGCCTCTAGTAATATGTAAAAAGCATAAACAGACTCTTGTCTTTTTCAGCATTCTGAAACTTCCATCTCATTACAATGAAAAGAGCAAATTGATGCTAGCTCTCTGAATGGTGTTACCCTAGTACTTGTAGACTAAACATTTATAAAATTAATAAAATGAAAAAACAACTGCTTTAACTGAAAAATGGACAAAGTACCCAAATCCACAAAAGAAGTAAAAATGGAAATAAACATAAAACTTTTGAGTTTAACTAACACCACAAAATGTACTTGACTCCTTCTCCTCCTCAAACTGACAGAATGTTGAATCTAGTAATATCCAATGTCAATGAAGTTTCATTATCCATTCTTATTCATTGCGGGTGGATTTTCAAGAAAGTAGACTTTTTTTCTTACTGAAAAACAGCTAGCAGTATGTATCTGTAGTCTTGAAATAATGTGTAGCCTTTGACTCAGTAAATTCACTTCCAGCCACCTACCCTAAGGAAATCAACAAAGATGTGGATCATGATTTATGAATAAGGACATTCTTTGTAGCATTATTTATAATAATAAAAAGTTGGTGAAAAATTCTACCCATTGTAGAATAACTAAATGAATTATGTTACAGCCATATGGTGGGCTGTCACAAAACTTACTCAATTATATATTTCAAAGAATTTATATACATGGAAAAGTATTCATTGAATATAACAATAACTGAAAAAAGTAAACTATAAAACTATATATATGATATGACATACCATAGAATATCAATTTGGTGAATAGAAAAGTAAAAACAAAAATGAATAAATACACATATAGAAGAAAAAAAAGCCTAATAAGATTTATGCTAAATTATTAATAGTTTTTTTAGGTTTTAATATTATGAGTCATAAATCTTTTATATGCTTCTATATTTCTCAGAATTTCTACAGCTAACATATATAACTATATTATTTAAAATATTTTGTAGCACAGCTGGCATGGCTCAGTGGTTGAGCATTGACCTATGAACCAGGAGGTCGCAGTTTGATTATGGGTCAGGGCACATGCCTGGGTTGTAGGTGCGATCCCCAGTTTCGGGTGTGCAGGAGGCAACTGAGCAATGATTCTCATCATTGATGTTTCTATTTCTCTCTCTCCCTGCCTAAAATTAAAAAAATATATTTAAAAAATAAAATGTTTTATTAAAGACTAAAATATAACTTTTTATACAGACATAGAAAATTAACTTTAAGATAAACTTTAGATATTATATTGTCTGAACTTCTACTCAGTGAAATAATCCTCTTCATACTAAATTAAATGATTATTGACTGGTGCTAGTCACCAAAAAATAATTTATTTAAAGTTTGATAATCATTTTTGTAGATAAGAGAGCTGTTAGAAAACCAGTATACCGAAACAAGGCTTTAGCGATTCACTTTATTTTTATTTGTTTAAAGTCTATTCTTTTGAGGTTGTTGTTCAGTTCTTCCAAATGATTGTTTTTCCTAGCCAAAGAAATATTTGAATGGAGAATTAATATAATGAATAATTTATTGTTAATATCTTCGTTAGCAGTTCGTTTGCTTAAAGACATTTAATTTCTCTCCCCTTCATGCTCCCCTCCCTGCGTCTCTCTTTCTGTCTCTTTCTAATAAATAAAAACTGCAGTGCCTATATGACAGGAATATCCCCTCCTCACTCTTAGAGATGTTGACTTAAAAAAATTCGATACAGAATTTCAGAAGATGCTTTTAGATAACTCTATTATACTTGTTTTGAAAAAGTGCCCCTAAAGTAATCTATTATAAAGTACTATGCAGTTTTCCAAAAGCCATAGCATGTTGCCTAGCAACACACTTGGATATGTCATATAATAAAAGCAATATGATAAAATGCTGTTTTTCAGGTATTAAGTTTTAAACACTTTTCTAACTAAAAGAATATACTTTGTGGGTGGGAATTTTGGAGAGATGGTTAAAACAAAGTAAGAGAGGTTAAGTACCACACTAATTGAGAGTCATTTTCTTTAATGACACAATATTAAAATGCAAGCCCAACTGTAAGGATTTGAAAACTCACTTCTTGCCAGGCCCCCAGGCTTTGCCTTGTACTCCCTGAAGCACTCCCTGCATTAAGAGCCCGCAGTAAGAGGATAAAATTGCATGCCTGTGAAGGCCACTTAATGGCATTATGACATTTACTGAACACACAGAGTGCCTTAAATGCAACAGGAAATCTCTAACTTTGTAAAAGTTCTTTATTTTTTTAAATGTCAGAACTCTTAGAGTAGGAAAATTTCAAGAGCTAAATTTAAGTCCTAGCATGAAAATCAGAACAATCATTTCTTTACCTTATTGCTATTTTTTCTTTCCATTTCGAAGTGTTACTTGAAAAATCCTACACCCCCTGTTTTTTTACTTAAACATTTTCCTGATATTCACTAGTATTAGAGATCAGTCAGACCTCCTATTTCCTTTCTGCTTCCTTTCAGAATTTCACCTGCCTTTTCTATTTTCGACAAAGCTCAGCATCTTTCTTCTATTCTTTTTGTGCCCGTGTGCATGTTCGTGTGTGCGCATGCGTGTGTGTATGCATGTGTGTACATGCATGTGTGTATGTTCATGTGTGTGTGCATGAGTGTGCATGCATGCATGTGTGCGTGTGTGCATGTTTGTGTGTGTGTGTGTGTCTGTGTGTCTGTGGTTTGGTGGTGGTGGTGATGGTGGTGGTGGTGGTTGTTGGACATGGTGGAGAATTTAAAAAAAAAGATGGGAAACCCTCCAGCATAAAAATTGATTCAATCAGTAACCAAAGATATGGTCTTTCTGTCAAGGTTGTTTGAGGGCTTAATACTTAAACCTAAGCTACTTTATAGAATTTTTCATTTTATCTAATTTCTATTCCTTTGACACTTATTTGTTATTGACATACTACTGTCCATTACACTTTTCCAAGATGTTATTATCAGTGAAGGTAGGAACTACAAGCAAGACAAATGCTTGACCATCATTCATTTTAATGCTTCATTCGCTGGCAAACTAGCCTATAGTTTGATGTACAGCTGCTACTAAGAGATCTTATTTTTATTAAATTCTCTACCCTCTCTTTATGTCTTACAAAAAGTTGGTCATAAAAGTCTCAGGGGAGAGGTAAAGCTATGCATTCACTGAAGAATTACATTACAATAAGACTACATGTTTTAGCTGCTTAATTTAGGTGGGCTACATAAATTTGATCCATTGGCATGAGGGTGGAAGTGATGTGTTTCCCTTGCAGACTGGGCACAATAAAAATCTGTGTTATGCAATGACACAGTAGTCTGAGCATTGAGGCTGGTGGGTGACATCCAAGATGTAAATAGGCCTGGATCCCCTCCTAGGCTGAGTGACTACTGAGAAGCAAGCCACCAGGAAATCTACCCAAACAGAAACATCCACATTTTATTTTGACTGCAAGAGATCACTTTTATTGAGTCAAATCATTAAACTTTGAAGAATTTCTTTTGTCCTAGCAGCAGTGTTACTCACTCTAACTAATATAAGCCTATTGACTTTGCATAACTGACTTAGTCTGAGTTTAGGCCTGCATACTATAATCTGCAATGGGCTAAGGTCTGTTTAGGCCAAAATATTTCCCCAACAGGACTATCCACTACTCTTCCATAATATTTCATCCTTAAATACTTTTCATAAAATCCTCTTGTTATATAAATTGTTTATTTCTCTCCTGAGGAAAAGTAGGCTTTTGATATATATATTTTAAATATATATATTTTACTTCAGTATGTCATTTTAAAAAAACAGAATTCAGCATTAAGATACCATAGAGGTTCCTAACTGTGTGTGGGGGAATGGGGGGGGAGAGGGGGAAAGGAGAAGTTGTGGGTGGCAAGGAAAGCAGTGATTATATGAGGAAGCAATATTTATGGTGATTTGGGGCATCAAAAATCTAGGTATCACTGATATATGTTCCATATTACTCTATGTGACAAAACAGCATATTTTTTCTCAAATATTTTATGGCCAAATACATAAAATTTCCCATCTCATCCGTTTTTAAGTGTAAAGTTCAGTGATATTAAATACAAGCATAATGTCCAATCATTACTACCATACATCTTCATAATTCTTTTAATCTTGTAAAATTGAAATTCTGTACCCATTAAATAATAATTTTCCATTATTCTTTTCTCTGAGCCCCTGGCAATGACCATTCTACTTCCTGTCACTATAATTTTGACTACTCTAAGTTTTAAATTATTTCCATTCCTTATTTTTGTTCCTTGTATTTTTTTTTACCCTTTTCCACCTTTCCCAAGTCACTCTCTTTGACCATTTTAGATAGTTCTTACTGTCTCAAAGAAGAGAAGCATGGATTTTTTAAAGATGAAGGTAGAAAGAGTGAGGAGAAACAGAAAAGATCCAGGCAAAGAGAATATATTTTATATATTTCTTGATAAAAGTTGGTAAAAATGATTATTTTAGATTAAGACTTTCTTTCCCTGAGATTTTAAAGGTTTCTGGTCTAGAATTCTGGAAAGAGTTCAAGGTAAAACAAAGTGAACTTCGTAAATCTCATAGCATTTCTGCAGTAGGGTCCCCAAGAACATATAACACTGTGGTATATTTAGGGAGACAGGATTTTGGACAGGTGCAGGGAATTCCCAGAAAAGTACAGAAGCAGCAGAATGAGTCTCTTGCACACAGGAGTGGCAAGAATGCTGTGGAACACTGTGCATTTGGGTAGACAGCTACGTAGGATGTTCTGTAGGTGACAGACTCGATTTGTTTAGGAGCAGCAGAAAAGGGGGAGTGGGAAAGGACTATATATAACATTCTAACACTTGTACTAAAATAGGAAAAACTTTCCTATTTACAATGATTTCAAAATAAGACCTAAAAATCTGCAATTGAGAGAAAGCTGAGAAGTGGCCACCCAGTAAGAGTTAACACTTAGTGAATGCCCTCACTGGCAGATTATGTTCAATAAATTGAAATAAGTTCCATTGATAAAGTTGATTCCATCTTCATTCCATACCTTGCCATTGTATAAAGACTCTAGGTTTTAGAATCCGTTTCAAAGAAGAGGATGAGGAAGAGCAAAAAGAATGAGATACATTTCTGCCAAGTGGGGCTTCATATTAGAAGTTAAATTCAAAGATCCAAAGGAAATTAAACTTTCTGACCACCTGAGTATCTCCTGTCGAATTGTAACTGCTGTGATAAGCACGCTTACATAGATCCACCTAGGCAAACCTTACTTCTTGGTTTACATTGGAGCTCCAAGGATACAAGGATCTGTTCTGACCTTACTGTTTTCAGTTGATCACTGTGGAGTAGTTTCTTAGGCATTAGGAGTCTATCCATCATTTACCTACTTCCTCCCAGATGAGTTGTAATGCATCAAGCATTTACTCTGAACTGTCACATTAACTGTGATCTCATAACTCATCTTGTCTTGCTAATTGTCAAAAATAGCTCTTGAGTGTCTCTGAAGCCCCATGAAGACAATTATGGTGGAAGCTCAAGAGCTTAACGTATCTGGGGGAGAGATTTTAAAATCATAATCATTAAGAGAGCTTTGTCAGAATTTTCCCCCCATCCAAAGGATTTGGTATAATATTTAAGTGTAATTGGAGAAGGATAGCCGTTTAAATGAACTTTGATAAAGCTCCCTCATAAATTCACTACTCCTCACTCATGCTCATTATTACTATTTTGAATGTGTTCATAATTTGAGAAGATTGTTTTCTCATTTGATATTTATTTTGAATTTCCTTTGTGTAAGACAGTATTCTAGGGGTTGAAAATATAAGAATGAAGAGAGTATACAAAGACCTTGCTGTGTGGGGAGAACAAAAATGAAAAATATAAATGTTAGGTGGTGATAGTGATTTTTTTTTAAAAAAAATGTTTTTATTGATTTTAGAGAGAGAAGAAAGAAGAGAGAAACATTGATCCCCGGCCTCCTGCATGCCCCCTACTGGGGACTGAGCCCACAATCTGAGCATGTGCCCTAACCTGGAATCAAACCTGTGACCTTTTTATTTTTTATTTTCATTTTTAATCTTTATTGTTGAAAGTATTATACTAGTATATGCCCCTTCTTCCCCCCCCCATTGATCCCTCCAGCTCACCCCTGCCCCCTGCCCCAGGCCTTCACCCAAACTGGTGACCTTTTGGTGCATGGGATAATGCTCAACCAACTGAGCCACACCAACCAGTGCAGCAATAGTGCTTTTCTTTTTTTTTTTTGACTTGAAGTCTATTCAATTCCTCTGATCTTTCCAATTTTTAAATTAATTAATTCTTTTATTGATTAAGGTATTACATATGTGTCCTTATCTCCCCATTGCTCCCCAAGCCCCCCACTCATTCCCTCACCCCCCTGTTGTCTGTGTCCATTGGTTAGGCTCATATGCATGCATACAAGTCCTTTGGTTGATCTTTCCCCCTTACCCCCACTCACCCCTACCTTCCCTCTGAGGTTTGACGGTCTGAATGATGCTTCTCTGTCTCTGGATCTGTTTTTGCTCATCATTTTATGTTAGCATGGATGGAACTGGAGAGCATTATGCTAAGTGAAATAAGCCAGTCAGAGAAAGATAAATATCACATGATCTCACTCATTTATGGAAAATAATGAACAATAGTGCTTTTTTTTTTAAGTAAAGGAAAATAAGGTGAAAGCAAGTGGTAGAGGATTCTTTTTATAGAATGGTCAGAAAAAAGTGTCTTTGATAGTTGGCACATTATCAATATTTGTAGGAAATTTGAGCACTAGGCCACATAAATATCCTGAGAAAGGAATACTAGGAGGACAAAATTATAAGTGTAAAATCTGAGGGATAGTAATGTACCAAAGCATACTGGAGGAATGGCAATGACACCAGAGACTAGAGATAAATTGTGAAGAAGGATTGGGGTAGACAACAACTTCACAATGGTAATGGGCTCTAGATCATGTAAATGTAAGCGATTAGGATTTTACAATAAGTTGGGAAGTTACTGGAGAGTATTAAGCAGGGAAAGAATATGACCTAATTTATGGTTTCACAACATTATTTGTGGTATATGGGAGGCAAGGGTAGAATCAGAAATATGAGGTAGAAGGCTTCTTCAACAAACCAGTGAAAAATTGTCTTGTGCCAGGGCAAATAGCCGTGAAGGTGGTGAAACATGTTCTGTTCTGCATTTATTTTAAGGTAAACCTAGCAAAACTTGATGACATAATAGCAACTTAAATGCTATCACAGAATCCCAGTGATGTTCTTCTCAGGACTAGCCATCATTCTTACTTCATTAAAACATTTCTCTCCCATTTAATTTGATGTTACCTGAGAACAGGAACTGTTTTTATTCTGCTCAATGCCCTACACACTGCTTGGTGTATAGTACACTTTCAATAAAAATTAATTCAAGAAACTAATGATTAGGAAGTCTCAATAACATCTTGGTGTGCTTTTAGTAAGATATTGGCATGACAAGGAGACTAGAGCAGGAACAAGACATAGGAGTTGAGAGAACACACTTAAGTTTACTATTTTTGGTGTTGAGCTTAAGATGCCTGTGGGTCGGTAAGTTAGCTCTTGGGTATTGTGGAATTTATGCTCTACATGTCAAATAAAGGGTTTAAAATTAATTCAGTTGGAAAAGGATCTAGAAAAAAAACTGAAAAGAAGTGAATGGACAGAGAGGTAGGAAGAAAGTTAGAAGACATTTTCACGGAAGCAAAATTGATAAGGGGGGGAGGCAGAAAACTTCACTGACAGTTCTTCACTCATGGAAGGAGCTGGAGACTGGGCGTTGTGGATTTTGTTGCTTATCAACACCCAGTCTTTTACTTAGCCACAGCATCATTAATGATTAACCAGAGGTTCCAACACATGGAGAAATTATTCTGTTTTTATTCATATTCATGAGAATCTGAACTTATAATTTTTCCACCTCTAAAATAGCCAGAGTCCTGAGTGAGCAGTCATTTAAATGTATATTTGAGCAAATGAAACCTCAAAAAATCCATACTCTACAAAATGTTACCTTAGAATATTTTTGCACGCATTATTGAAAGAAGTGGCTCTAGGCTAATTTGTATAACTTATTTGTGAAAGATAATGCAATCTGTTAGGTTAGAAACCATTGATTTTTTTTTCCCCATCAGAAACCTATAAATGACAAAATAATGGTTTAGATAATACATTTGTTAAATTGATGTAGCAAACCTTTGTTTCATTTTTGTTCAAATATTGAGAAACGTATCTCTCTTTTTATTGAAGTATAATCTAGCCTATCTAATAAAGAAGGAATATGCTAATTGACCCTCACATTGTCGCAAAGATGGTGGTGCCCACAGCCAATAAGAAGGGAATATGCTAATTGAATGCCACGCCCTCAAAGATGGTGGCACCCATAGCCACAGATGGCAGCGCCCAGTCCCCTCAGCCCTGCTGGGGCACCTGCCTCTGAAGTCCTCCAGTCCCCTCAGCCCCCCAGCCACCCAGGGCAGGCCGGAGGTGCAGGCAAGCCTCAGATGGTGGCTGCCCAGCAGCCCAGGGCTGGCCCTAGGTGCAGGCAAGGCTCGGATGCGGCCGCCCAAGGCTCAGATAACCAGGGCTGGCAGAAGCTTGTGCTGCTGGCAGGGCAGCAGCAGAGGAGTGATGGGGTGTTGCCTTCCCCTGATTGCCAGGTTGCCTTCCACCCCTGAGGGCTCCTGGACTATGAGAGGGGGCAGGCTGGGCTGAGGGACGCCCCCCTCCAGAGCATGAATTTTCATGTACCGGGCCTCTAGTATATACAGTATATAATGGCCTAAGTGTCTGTCTGACCGGTAGCTATGATGCACACTGACCACCAGGGGGCAAATGCTCAATGTAGGAGCTGCCATGATGCACACTGGCCATATAAAAAGAAATGGCACCTCAGACCTGGCGCCTATAAACCAACACTTGGCTTCCCCCAAGTGGGACACAGGCCCCAGACCCACACTGGAGCAAAAGCCCACCAAATAGCAGCCAACGCTGCCAAGACCCCATGGCACAAAATGTGGCCCGTAGCCCAGCCCAGCCTGGAAACAGTCACTGTGGGCACCTGGTAATGATGTCATGTAGCAACGCCTGGCTTCCTCTCCCTAGTGACTAGCCTTCTTGGCCTTTCTTCAGCCCTGGAACACGGCTTGCTTTACAGCCAGATGGAAATATTTTACACTGCAATCAAATGTCTGTGAAGCGTTTTCCCGTGCCTCATCTCATTTGATCCTCACAGAAGTCCTGGAGTAGGTAGATAGGAGACTCAGTACAATCCTATTTTCTTTTCATTAGCAGGAAAACAGAGATTTAGAAGGCTTAGAAACTTGACCCAACTGAAATGAAATAAGAAATGGTGGACCTTGAAAATGACTTCAGGTTTTCTCACTGCACAGACTATAGTCAAACACTGCTGCAGTTAAATGTTTTACCCTTTGTTCTCCCTGCGTGATCTACAATAATAATCTGCTTCATGTTGATATTTAATGCTGTGTTGCTGACAACTACCTGAAAGAGAAGTTGGGGTGCTTCACTGGGCTGGAAAGAGTTTAGCTAAATCAGAAAGCAGGTCTAATTAAGCAAGTTTATCTATCTATCTATCTATCTATCTGTCTATCTATCTATCTATCCATCATCTATCTATCTATCTATCTATCTATCTATCTATCTATCTATCTATCTAAAGCTCTCACTGGCGCCAATTGCATGTGTGTGTTTCGATCTGTCATTGTCAATCATGAATTTGGTTGACACTTTTATTATAGAGAAAGGGCAAATAACAATATTAAAATATTTCTTCTAATTAATTTCCTTTCAATGTCCACAAATCTGTGCACCAGGACACTAGTTAACATATAACTCTGTAAGTTTATGGTATACTCCCCATTGATTGATTGATTGATTGATTGATTTCAGAAAGGAAGGGAGGAGAGATAGAAACATCAATGATGAGAGAGAATCATTGATTGGCTGCCTCCTGCATGCTCTCTACTGGGGATTGAGTCCAGGACCTAGACATGTGCCCTGACCTCCTGGTTCATAGGTCGACGCTCAACCACTGAGCAACACCAGCTGGGCAGTATACTCTCTCTTTTTAAACTAATATATATATATATGTATATATATGTGTGTGTGTGTGTGTGTGTGTATGTGTGTATATATGTATATATATATATATATATATATATATATATGTGTGTATGTATATATATATATATATATATATATATATATATATATATATATGTATGTATTTGCTATTGTCCAAGCAAAATTTTATTTCTTGTATAACATTTTTTTTTCCATATAGCATTTTCAAAGTCAATCAGAGACAAAGCTAGCGCTGGCCAGAAAGGGATATGCTTCAGAAACTAACATTTACAATGTACTTTTCATTTCAAAAGCCACTTAAAAACATAAATTAATCTTTACAACACTGTTGAGAAGTTGTTAATGACAGGAAAGATGATCATTACTCCCATATTACAGATGAGTAAGACTGCACTGCAAGTTTAGCAACCAAATTAAAATTATTACTCATGTGGCAAATCATTTATGACTCTCCCATCTGATATTTCATGCTTCAAGTTTTTTAATGCATAATCATCTCTTGGATGAATGACTGTATTGCTCTCAGGTCTTTAAGTGAAAAAATACTGAAGTAATAAGACAAAGCACATGGAGTTTGGTCAGTACACGATGGAATATCATTCCCCTCTACTGCGCACACAGTGGGAGAGAAAACTTATACATCACTGACATACTTCATCACTTCCCATACAGACATCACATTCAATTAAGTAGAGAGCTCTCTGTCAACAAACTTGACATGCTCACCTAGGGAATGTCACAATCTCCCTCAAAATCAATATTCAAGTTATGATAGACTGACAGTTTCACAGATGAATGAGTGTCCCTTGATTTTTACCTACTTTTGCTGCGGAACAGAGAAAAGTGCTCAAAGCATGAGCAACCTTAATTAAGCTTAAGGGATATGGTTGAGTAATGTAAATACAGAGCAAACAAAGTCATGGAGCATTAAAGAACAGCTTAATGAAATTCTGATCAACAGGAAAAAGAAATGAAGGGCTGTTTCAACCGATTCAATGAAGATGATTCCTGGTGATTTAGGAAGGCAAATGTTCACTTGTAAGCAGTTACTTTTGAGAAGTAATTTCCTAGGCTCTTTAGACTGATGCATATCTTGAAACTTTCTATACTTTCTAATATATTTGACAAATTGCTGTTAGTTTCCTTTTCGTCTTTGATCTATAATATGATTCATAGCATAGTCCAGAAATGGGGGGAAAAAAAATACACCACACCACTTTTAAAACTTTAGTGGGAAAGCATGCAGACTAGGCTTACCAGAAAACATACAAGTGCCCAGCCTCTGAAATTTTGACAGATGTCATCTCTGGGTCAACTCTTCTTATGTGGGAGGGTATTTCTTCTGGCTTCATCTAACTCTCTTTTGGATCCATTGTTCTATTCTCCAACTTCTCAGCAACATTTAAGACATCTGTGAACTAATTTAAATTATAAATGATATCATTTATGTACAACTTAGTGTAAGGTAACACATGAGGCAGCTAGCAAAGCCCTCCTGAACAGGGCATGAGGCAAGAAAACTTTACTGGGAGAGAAAAAGGGGCTAGGAAAGGCAACCATGACACATTAGGTCCAGAGGGTGCTGGTGTTTCTGTTCAGAAAATGTGGTGCCTAATTTGAGATTACAGAGCTGATTTTATGGGGGGAGGGAGGAAGGGAATGAGGGAGGGAGAGAGAGAGAGAGAAGGGAGAAGGGAGAGAGAGAGAGAGAGAGAGAGAGAGAGAGAGAGAGAGAGAGAGAGAGAGAGAGAGATATTCATATTTACAACTGAGAATAGCTCTATTCATAAGAAAAAATATAAATAATAAACAATAAAATTGTGTTCACATTCAACCACAATTATACACTCTTCCTCCTTTGGATGTCTTTACTTTTTAGAAGGGAAATAAATACATGACAGACATTGACCTTTAACAGTAACAGATGTATTAAAAAAAAAACCTGGAAATACCCAGAAAAACTCAGATGTCCATCGATTTCAGTTCCTCTAATATAATTCAAAGTCAGGAAGTTAAAAAGAGAAAAAGAGAAAGAAGAAGGCAGTGAGTTGCATAAATAATGTTACAAAGGTTCATGCTGAATGGCATGCATTCATCTACGAACACTGTCTTGTTTTTCACTTAGATATTGTTCAGTGAAGTTTGTTTAGAATTTTTCAAGCCAGGATCAGTTATATATAGAAAACTGAAAGGAAAAACTTTATATAAATTCTGATTGTAAGCAGCCCTGGCTGGTGTTATTCAGTGGATAGAGCGTCAGCCTATGGACTGAAGGGTCCCGGGTTTGATTTTGGTCAAGGGCACTTGCCCGGGTTGTGGGCTCTATCCCCAGTGGAGGGCATGCAGGAGGAAGTCAATCAATGATTATCTCTTATCATTGATGTTTCTATCTCTCTCTCCCTCTTCCTTCCTCTCTGAAATCAATAAAAATATATTTAAAAAATAAATTCTGATTGTAAGGATATTTAATGATGACTTTGTTATCGACAAAAGCTTAAGCCCTTTCTCCATATATATTTTTTTCTGTTCTTCTTTTCTTTTAATTTTTCATTGACTCAATAAGTATAATGTACCAGATACACTGCTGGGCACTGAGGTTATACATATTTTCTTATGTAGAGGCTGGGCAGTTTCTTAGTATATAATTTAGGCAGATTTCTATTATAAAAGACTAGATTAAATCTTTTTGGTGTTAAGTATCTTCATATATTACTAGCTTTGGGTGTTTGGACAAGTTACTCAGGATTTTTGATGCTTAGTTTTTTTCTTTCACAAAATAAGAAAATAAGGAAATTATGAAGCACCGGGCCAGTGCCTTGCACATAATAGGCAGCTGACACAGATGAGGGTCACTGAGTAACAAAGGTGAAATTTACAACCATTTCAAAAAATGTACCCAGTTTATCTCCAAAGGTTTCACATACCTAAATTTTACTATTTTAAAAAATTCTGTGTTCTTTCCTCCTTGTGGCAGTTTCAAATATAAGACATTCATAAATTCAAAGAGTGTTTGTACGTATGGACAATCCAACTTACTTTCTACCAGATAATGCACATTCTCTGTACAGTTTCTCAAATTCTGTATTTCCTATTATCATTATAGAAAACCTGTGCATTTCAGCTTTTATGCAAATGTTAGCTAATTTATCCCAATTTTGATATTTTTCTTTTTAGTTAGCAGAGAAAGCAGCAGCAAACACATTCACTTCCACCATTAAAATACTGATTTGGATTCTTTATGATACATTTGCTTCTAGAATCATTATGTTCACTCACTAATTCCCAGAAGCAAACTTTCCTACCTTTTTAGAATCATAGCAAGCCATCTACAATGTCGCCCAGAGCTGTGATTATAATTATAGGTAAAAAAAAAATTCATGGCTTGAAACCCGTTAGATATATTGGAAGATGAACACAAACATAAACGTGACACAGTATTAGCGCAAGGCCCTGCCTCCTGAGTGCCGCCAAACATCTGTGTTGGAAAGAAAGAAGCAAATGCACAAGCAGGCCCTGTTCTTTTCCAATCTCCACACGTGTGTTCTGAGATGACACACCAGGGTGTATGCTAAAGAGTAATGAGAGAACGTTGTGATCAGCACAACTCATTACACAAATCTCATGTGCATTCCTGTTGGTTGTTTCATTGTCAATTGGTGCCTCACTAGTTCTGTGGTATTGAACAGAAAAAAAAATCAAATGAAAGTTAAAGGTAATACTATTAGGTCATTTCTTGGTATTTGAGTGAAATGTCTCAGGCTGTTTATAGTGAAAGATTCATATTAATCACATTTTTAATGGAACCCACTTCCCTATTACCTCTAACTATGAGCATAATGGCTCTAAATACCTTCCTGCATTGGTACTGTTTAAGGAGACCATATATTCAAGTTACACAAAGCTTTGCACTTGTGATTTCCAAAAATATGTGCTGATTGTGTGATGGAGAGAATGAGTCTTTTCTCCAGTCACATCCTGGGATTGGGGTGAATCAATTCAAGAGCAATGCCTTGAAATGAACATTTATTAATTCACATTTATTATATGATAAACTGTGCTAACTGGTGGGATATAATGAGGAAATAAATCAGTAAAATTCTGCCTAATGCAGCTAAGGATCTTGTGGGAAACAAAATTTTAATTATGTAATAAAAAACTACAACTTTGAGTAAGTGCTAAGAACATTAGTACTAGATAGGACTAATTAACTGGACAAAGAGGAGAGGGAAGAGGAGTTTCTGCCAAGGAATCAGACCTTGCCGAGGTGCTGTGGTCAGGGGGTTAGAAAAGGATTGCATGGAGAGACTGATGCAGGAGTATAGCTCTAAATGAGGCTGGGGAAATAGGAACTCAGCTATCAGCTATGTACAATATTTTGTTGTGGGAGCCATAGAGAACCATGAAAGTTGCATCACTGTGGCTGTGTGGTATAATGAACCGAATTGATTAGAAGGAGTTGATTATTGATGAAGACGAATAAATGTATAGTAAGGAATTTGGCCTCTGATTTAACATTTAAATTAGTGCATTTTAAGTAAAGATCACCCATATGGATGGGCTTAATCCAATTAGCTGAAGGTCTTAATATAACACAAGCTGATCTCCCCTCAGCTAGAAGAAATTTTGCTCATAGATTGCCTTTGGACTTCAACTGCAACTCTCCCCTGACTCCAGCCTTCTGGACTACTCTATAGATTTTAGCCTCTACAATCACATGAGTCAGTTTCTTAAAATCTATCTGTCTATCTATCTATCTATCTATCTATCTATCTATCTATCTATCTATCTATCTATTATCTATCTATCTATCTATCTATCATCTATCTATCCATTCTATTATTCTGTTTCTGGTTCTCTGGTTCTGTTCTCTGTTTCTCCTGACAATATGCCCCTCTAACATGTAGTTAGTGTCAGAAGTGATGGTGGACTTGTGTGACACTTCCCTCTAACTTTGTCTCTAGAAGATAACTTCTTGCAGTAGGGATCAGAAATCTTGGACAGACTTGGCAGTCCAGAGCACAAGCTCATGGATTGGCTAACTCTAGGTAACAAGTTTAGAGGAACTACTATGGTCCTCGAGAAGGTATAGCTTTGGAACATATAGAAATCAATGAATTTGTGATATATTTGTTAAAATTAACAGGAATTAGTGAGTGGGTTGAGGAGTACATGTAATGTTGACTAGGGAGTACAAATGTTCTTATAGGATCACTAGTGTGCGAGGAATGAAATCTATTTGGATAACTAGAGTATGGGAATGATGTATACTGTCCATACATCATTTTGAATAAACCAATCCTTTTGATGGAGAGATGAAAATAATAAAAATAAAAAATAAAACACACACACACACAAAATATGTTGCAGGGAACAGCCGGGAAGAGGTCAATGGGGGAAAAAGGAGACATATGTAATACTTTTCAACAATAAAGAATTTAAATTAAAAAAAGAAATTAAATAAAATATAACATGGAAAAGTTAAAAAAAAAGAGAGAGAGAGAATAAATTGGGAGAAAAAATTAAAGCCAACAGTTAAACCCTTTGATATGAACACATTTTGTTCTCCCTCCCATTCTTCCTGCAAGCTAGAGGACCATCTCACGTTAGCTGATTCAGGATGAGCCAGTCCTCCTGGGAATAGACTTTACACTTCTAGGCAGTTCCAAAGATGCTGGTTAGAGGAAAACCAAGAACAAGCAATGGATCTGTTCTTGTGAGATATTTGAAAGAACAAGCACTGATATTTGTATAATTTCCAGGGAGACCAAAAGCAGAGATGTTTAGAGAGAAAGGGTTGTGGGGAATAAAGGGAGAAAGGATAGAGATTTTAAAAAGCATGTATCCTTTTATATAAAACATCCTCTAAGGGTATAGAGACCATTTCTTACCTTGATTCCTTAATCCATTTGCCTAAGTGAGAAGGCTTTTGAAGAGTGTGGTTAGTGGACCAGACACATGCTCTGATTTTCCCCTTCACTAATTCTTGTCCATTTAATTAAGACCTCCAGATCCTCTGTTTTTCTTAGTGCATCAACCATCTATAGTCTTGAGTAGAGAACTGATTAAATTCTCCTTGAGGTACTGAGAGTGTTCTGGAAATATTGGGGATAAGTGGAGAAGTGATAGTCCCTTCTTTGTTGGGGAGAGGCAGATTCTGGTAGCATCATTTTTGTGGATTGCATGCCCATGGAGCATTTTTCTTTGTGGAAAAATTCTAAACGTGTGGTGAGACATTCTGTGGGTCAAGAAAAGAATGGACTTACCCATTCTTTACAATTGCTTTTTCCCTGTTTCAATTCAGACTTATTTTATTTAGTCTATCAAATTTGATGATAAAACACAGTAAGAGGATTATGATTCTACTATAGTCATAGAGGAAGCTATTACCCTTCTGAGTTGATAAAGTATTCATTTTGTTTTAGATTAAGGAGAGGTGGGAGGTTTCAAAACATACACACTAATGTTATTTGTGTACACCTTCCAACAACAGGACTAGAAAACAGAGATTATTCAACTACAAAAGAATTCCACAGCTTGACCTCCAGCCTCAGACCATGATACTTGATATAGGTATGTCTGACCTTCTCTCCAAAGGATTCAGGACATTCTCACATAATAGTTTTACCCTTATTTTGTTCTGGAAAGATGGGTGAAAAGAACAATTCTAGTGAATAAGTAGAATCCAAATAATGCTAAATGTATAGTGCTTGTTCTAAATGTTAGTTGCTATTATTTATAACTGTTATTATAACCCTAATGATGGAAGGAGGTTTTATGAACATTGGGTTTGAGAAATATTTCTGAAACACAAATTCTAATCATGCATGTATTAAGCAAATTTGTTTATGGCAAAAGTTGAGTACATAGAGCCTTTTAAATGGGGCTGAATTCTGTGATAAAATATTATATGAGCTTTAGTACTTTAAATTATTTATCAGTTGAAGATTACATAGGCTATCCTGTTTATATTATTTAATGAGTATTTCTGAAATCTCACAAACATATGTAATAAAGAGATTCCCTGGACTTATAAAACTCAATTTCTCTCATATTCTGCTAGTGCAGCATATATATTTCTGGGCTTATTGTGGGAAATGATGGAACCTCAGGTGTCTACTGCACATACCAAACGATGTTTATAGCTATCTTTATCCTTATTTTTAAAGTAGATTTCTGATGAGAAAGTATTATAATGACAACCTGCTTCTTTGTACTTGGTATGTTTCATGTGAAAATAAGGGATCAACTGTCATTTCAGCAGGAAGGTTAAGTTTGTTTTGATCATTTTAAGAACTATTCATTCTCAAAAAAAAAAAAAAACAAAACACCCCATATCTCTTGTATAATTTTGAGAGTCTGCTGATTGAATAGTTGAAAAGTGTTACATGCTCTGCAGAAATGGATATGTGTTTACTCAAAAAAATTTAGGAACATGTCATTGAGAACATTTTGAACTTACTTAAGCCTTTTTAGAATTCAAAATATACCTATATTGATCAATTATTGAAACTGTTCTAAGACTAGCTTTCCTCTTATATGCAGCTATTAAGGTGACATTGTCATTAATCCGAAGACTTAAGCTTGACTATTGTGAATTTGTCCAGTCTGGAGGAAATTTGAAGGAATTATATAGTAACTATGACTAAGATTTTCCAAAGACAGTCATTTCTCTTGCTCTGCCAATACTGGTATATACCAAGATTTCCACCTGCATAAGCTGGCAACCAACTAGTATCAGGGATTGGCTAGTTGCCGCAGTCTTTTCACAGCAAGGGTTCAGGAATCTGGAGAATTGCCATGCATAAATGGATAGAGACTAGACAAGAAATATAAATTTGGAAGGCATTGGGGGAGCCAGGCAGAGGCTGCACCCTATAGTGAAGTGGGCTCTCTGAATGTCTAGACCCCCGGCTTTTTATTCACATATTTTGCCCTTTAGCAAAGCAGACACACATATCAAAGGTAAGGTTTAGTAAACAATAAAGGATTATCAGGTTAGAGGAACTGCCCTCAGCTGTTTGGCAGCAAGTAATAATATGCAGATCTTCAGCCCTGCTGAAGATGTCCATCAGCCTTCTGACAAACTTCTCGCATTTATTATGCTAACTACTGTTCTTAGCCTCCAGCAGCTAGTTATATGAAAATAAACATAACCCATCTAGGCTAGCTTGTATTTTACAAAACTAGGGCATGCAATATTATTATATTAATATTCACCAAGCAGAATAGGGGAAAATCTCAAAGCAGATGTGTATAATTCAAACTATGAAGGTATTAGCCAATACAATAAATAATTCTGCCTCTCCCTTCCTTTACAATAGCATTAAGTAAGTTAAAGAACACTAAGCAAATACTACTTACTGTTATTTATGTATCTTAAATTCTAGAATGTTGTCAACATCACTGACTGCTCATAGTCTGCGAGGTAGTTGGAAGGTTAGCACTCTAACCCAATACCTGCATTTAGTAGATGAGAAAGCTTGACCAGAGAGCTTGTGATGCTTCCTGAAGGAAGTCATAATGCAAGTCAGTAGGAAGTAAGTTTAGAATCAGCCTTTCTGACTCTTATTTTGGAACTATTTTCTCATTATAACCAACTTTAATTTTTTTGAAATATTAATGCTTAAGCACATCTCAGTTCTTATTGTGAAACTTGCCTCAACTTGATATATTCCAACTTGTCTCCATTTCACAGTGATAATGATAAACGTACCAATGACACTTTGAGGTCATACTACGTTTCTCAATTCCCTAATGTGCAAACCCAGGCAGAAAGGGGCAGGGAGAAGCTACATGATTCCCAAGGCCTTGGTGGCAAAGACAGGACTACAATGGGCTTTATTGACTCTGCAGCCATGATAAAAGTTAGAGTCGAACATCAACAGTATCAATTATGGGAAGAGCAAGAGTAGAATTGGGAGGTGTTGTCAGTACCTGGAGGATGCAATGAGGCTCTGGTTCTGAGAACTTGGAAATAGGGGAATGTGGCGGTTGCCTTTTCTTGCAGAGCCTTCTTCTGTTTTCCTCAACTCTGTTTTTCTATTATCACATAGGCAGCCTCTTCCTAAAGGAAGGTGGCACCTAAAACAAGAGATAAATAATTAAGACAATCACCATGACCTCATTTTTTTTTTTTTTTTTTGCCAGTAATTGTATTATTGGTGGCCCAGATCTAGCCAATAAGATATAAGGAAAATCTTTATTTTTTTTGTGGGGGGGGGGGGGGTTAAGGTTAATGATGTCAGTTTCTTGCTGTTGCTTTTCCCTGGGTGTCTCAGTATCTTATGGGTTCCTTTAGCCTTACCCATACCTCTGTAGATAGTTCCTTCATTAAAAATTCTCAGCTGAGGCTGTTGACTATTTCCTACTGAGACCCTGACTGATATATGTACTTCTAAAGGCTTTTAAAAAGTCACTTAGAACACAGAGAAACCATCTTTAAAGAGTAAACTATTGTAGGCCAACACAGTTATTTATAATTAGTGGAAGTCTTACCCCATGTATTGATTTGCCAGAACTGATATAACAAAGTAACACAAACTAAGTGGCTTAAGCAACATAAATTTGTTGTCTTCATTTTCCCATGATGTTCTTTCTGTGTACCTGTCTGTGTCCAAATTTCTCCTTTATTAACAAATCAGTCATAGTGAAGTCCCACTCCAGTTCAATATGACCTAAGCTTAACTAAGTACATCTATAATGATAATGATGCTATCTATATATATAAAAGGCTAAGTGACCATCCTACCATCTGACTGTCCAACCTGCCAGTACCTATGATGTGCACTGACCACCAGGGGGCAGATGCTCAACACAGGAGCTGCTGAGCTGCCGTGACTTGGCAGCCGTGGTTCTCTCGTGATGCACCCTGGAACCAGAGAGGAGGGAACCCAATTCCTCTTGAGGCCGCACAATTCCATCTTTGGCCATGGGTTATGTTCCTGGGGTACTGTTGGCCCTGAATCTGGTTTACTGCACACTTGCGTTTGCTTTCCACACCCTGTATGACAGCAACTTTGCAGAGTGCCTTCTCGCACTCCGGGAGCCCTCAGGGTATGTCAGAGAGCTGGTTTTGGCCCAATCCTCTCAGGCCAGGCCGAGGGACCCCACCTGCTGGAGGGACCCCCCTCACTCCACAGATGCCCTTCAAGCTGTGGTGCCTCCCCAGGAATTCTAATTAATTTCTTTTCAATGTGCACGAATCTGTGCACTGGGCCACTAGTTTCTAAATAAGATCATATTCTAAGGTGCTGCAGAGTTAGGACTTCAATATAGGCCTTTAGGAAGGACACAGTGTGATCCATAGCACTCTGTAAAGAAACCACTATGGGCTAATTATTCTTCCATGGAACAGAAAAAGGAATTAGGAAAGCCTGTTGAACACTTGCTGTGATTGATCATACCCTGGACTAGGGATATATACTCTTCACATAAACGTTCTAGTGTGAGTAGCAGATATACTACCATCTTGAAATTGGCTATCTCCCATAACTTTAACCTGCTCACCATGAAACATTCTGACGGTAATTTACCTGCACATTTAAAAATGTATACACTTATAAATTACTGTTATCATCATCATTTTCAGATTATTAAATAATGCATTGGATCAAGTCACTTGACCAAGGTCTCCCACTGTGGGCAAGCCAGAATTAAAATTTCAGCTCTGGCCTAATCGGTTTGGCTCAGTGGATAGAGCGTTGGCCTGTGGACTGAAGAGTCCCAGGTTTGATTCTGGTCAAGGGCATGTACCTTGGTTGCGGGCACATCCCCAATAGGCAGGAGGAAGCTGATCTATGTTTCTCTCTCATCGATGTTTCTAACTCTCTATCCCTCTCCCTTCCTCTCTGTAAAAAAATCAATAAAATGTATTAAAAAAAATTTCAGCTCTGGTTTCCAATACTTAAGTCTGAGTTCACCTGTGACCCCATCTCTGCTTATTTTCTTTAAATTTTCACAAGAGCTAATAGTACTCTGAAACAGATTTAGCAAAAAAAAAAAAAAATACTCTTATCCTAAATATATTTTTTCTATGCTTCATTCAAAACAAACTTTTTATGTGATGAATATAAAGAGGCTATCCCTCAAAAACACACCCAACTATCTAAGAAATGGTAACTGTCTATAGAAGCAGACCAACTAGGCCTTGGAAACTGAAGAGAACCTGTGTAAGAATGCAGCAAGAATTAGGATGTTTGATATTTGGCACTTCCTAAGAAAAAAACCTATCTTTCCCCTTCATTCACTGGGAAGTGAATAGGCAGCAAAGAGGAATACATTGTAAAGCAGATGGGGTTGGAGGACTGAAAGATTAACATAGCTCTAGCAACCCAACATTTCAATCTAAATTGTTTTTCTTTTCACAATTACTAATGGATGTAATTCCATACACGTCATCAGAGGAAAATTGCCATATTGGACCAGATAAACTTTTCAGGTAAACCTTGTTATCTTTGAGGATGATTAGATGCCTGTGGTCAGAGAGGGTGTGGTTTTGCTGCTGTTTGACCATTTATAATGTTGTTTAAAAACTTTGATTACATTTCAAGTCAATATCTTCTTTTTTCCCTCCATAATTGGGCTTCAGTGACTTGGAATTCAAATTGGTCTACATATAAAGTGATAAATTGAAAATTTATGTATATCAAATAAAATAAGGAGTTTTGGATTCTCAGTATTATGGAGAAATGGAAAGATGAATGTCCATGATGCATCAGCCAATGTCACATGGGTGAGTTCCTTTAATCCCCTCAGCAATGTTTTGAGATTTATCAAATTTATGAGGATACTGGTGTTTAGATTCATTAAGTTATGGGAGCTCTCATAGGTAGAAAAAAGAAGAGCTGGGAATATCTCTTTCTCATATATATATATATATACATACACACACACTCACACACACACACACACACACACACACATACATACATATATACTAGAGGCCTGGTGCAAGAAATTTGTGCATGGGGGGGGGTGTCCCTCAGCCCAGCCTTCACCCTCTCCAATCTGGGACCCCTCAAGGAATGTCCTAATGCCCGTTTAGGCCCGATCCCGGTAGGATTGGGCCTAAATGGGCAGTCGACATCCCTCTCACAATCCAGGACTGCTGGCTCCCAACTGTTCGCCTGCCTGCCTTCCTGATTGCCCCTAACCAATTCTGCCTGCTAACCTGATCACCCCCTAACCACTCCCCTGCCAGCCTGATTGATGCCTAACTTCTCCCTTGCCAGCCTGTTTGCCCCTAACTGCCCTCCCCTACAGGCCTGGTCACCCCTAACTGCCCACCCCTGCAGGCCTGGTCACCTCTGACTGCCCTCCCCTGCAGGCTTGATCACTCCCAATTGCCCTCCCTTGCAGACCTGGTCCCTCCCAACTGCCCTCCCCTGCTGGCCATCTTGCGGTGGCCATCTTGTGTCCACATGGGGGCAGCCATCTTTGACTACATGGGGGCAGCCATCTTGTGTATTGGAGTGATGGTCAATTTGCTTATTATTCTTTTATTAGATAGGAGGATTAGATAGGATAGAGGCCTGGTGCATGGTTGGGGGCCAGCTGGTTTGCCCTGAAGGGTGTCCCGGATCAGGGTGGGGGTTCCCTTGGGGTGTGGGGTGGCCTGGGCGAGGGTCCTGTGGTGGTTTGTGGGCCAGCCACGCCCACCGGCAACCCAAGTGGAGGTCCTGGTATCTGGGATTTATTTATCTTCTATAATTGAAACTTTGTAGCCTTGAGCAGAGCCAAGCCTCCTGCTTGCTCCATGGCTGCAGCCATTTTTGTTGGGATTTATTTCTTTTCTATAATTGAAACTTTGTAGCCTTGAGTGGAGGCCTAGGTCGGCCAGGGTGTGCAGAAAGCTTGGCTTCCTCCATTGCCGGGGAAACCCAAGCCTCCTGCTCACTCTGTGGCTGCAGCCATCTTGGTTGGATTAATTTGCATACTTACTCCTGATTGGCTGGTGGGCATGGCTTGTGGGTGTAGCAGAGTGATGGTTAATTTGCAAATTACTTTTTTATTAGATAGGATATATATACATATATATGAGAAAAGAGCTGAGAATATCTACATCTTTTTACATATCTGTATAATCTATATAGAGATATGTAGATATAGAATAGAGATAGATATAGATAGATAGATGATAGATAGATATAGATATAAACTTTTTACAGAATAGCACACTTCCTTATATAGCAAATTAAATTCCTTGCAAGATACATTATAACACATTATTTATAAAATCTATGTTTTGTAGTGATTGGTTAAACCAATTCACATAAGTACATTTTTCTTCCCTCCCTCTCTCCTTCCTTCCCTTCCTTCTCTCTGTCCTTCCAACATATTTATTGTGAACCACAATGAACAAGACAAAATTTCAGTTTAATGGGGCTATGTGTTCATAGCTATAATTCTCAGGGTATGACTCTTGACTCAGAGAACAGAGACCTAGTAGCCTATATAGTGGGTAAGCTTGAAAATCCCTTCTTCATGGCCTGTTGGGAAAAGAGAATGAGGACCTAATAGGAGGAAAGGAAAGTTCAGAGAACAGTGCTCAGCCTGAGATGAGTTGATTGCCAGCTTTTAAAGCAGTGCTGGACCTTGTCAGGATTCAAGCCCATCCAAATACCTCTTGTCTCTTTGCTTTCAAAATCTGATTTTGCATTCAACACAGTCTCTTGGCATTTGAGGCTCTGTCAAACTAAACAGCTCTGTTTTAGACATGTGTTTTGAAAAGCCTTACAGGCTCTCTGCGCATACAGTGTGTTTTCTAAACAGTATAACCTTGAAGTCGCATTGAACTATTATTTTCATAAAAGGAAAACTAGAAACCAGGAAAGCTTACATATTTGCTGTCTTCACAGGAAAAAGAAATGCACTCACTCCTGATTTGTTTTCACACTGTAAGCGAGTTCTGCCATGACGAGACTGTAAGCACTTTTTTTTTTTGGAAAATAATTCAGAGCCAAGATACGAATGTGCTTCATTTCTCCCTAAACCCAAGAGCATTTTCAACCATAAAGTACATGTTTTCTCAAAAAATTGAAACTCCAGGATACACATTTTACCTATTCTTTGTAGCCCAGAATTCCAATAAATATTATTGCTAGTATATAAACTGAAAGACTGGTAATAACACAGGGCCTACTGCAGAGTTCTATTGACCTTAAAAGGCAGAGTATGGACAATAATGGAAAAATGATTCTTTCTGATTTTTTATTATGGTATGACTCTATCAACACTTGTATGTTATTCTTTACCTCTTTATAGGTAGCATACTATCTTATGTATTAAATTAAGTTTCTTATTAGATACATCATAGCACAATATTTTCAAAAAGTGTATTTTTGACCCAACCAATTTATCTATTTCTTTCCTTCTCCCTTTTCATTCTTTTTTCCCCCTCCTTCCTCATTTACTTACTTCCTTTCCCCTTTCTTTTTCTTTTTTTAAAAAATATATTTTATTTATTTATTTATTTTTTTTTTACAGAGAGGAAGGGAGAGGGATAGAGAGTTAGAAATATCGATGAGAGAGAAACATTGATGAGCTGCCTCCAGCACACCCCCTACTGAGGATGTGCCTGCAACCAAGGTACATGCCCTTGACCAGAATCGAACCTGGGACCTTTCAGTCCGCAGGCCGATGCTCTATCCCCTGAGCCAAACCAGTTAGGGCCCTTTCTCCTTTCTTGGCTCCCTCCCCATCTTCCTTCTTTCTTACCACCCAACACATTTATTGTGCACCACAGTGAACCAGGCCGTTTCAGCTCCAAGGGACACATCTCCATTACTTTATAACGTGTGCAGGATGATTGTTGACTCACCTCAGGGGTCCAGGGCTTCCGAGATCAGAGACCAGGGACTGCATAAACTTTTAAACACTTAGCAATCTCGTTTTTGTTTACCCATTTCCAGGGTGGATTGCCTTCCAGAGAGGTAAATGTGCTTAGCCTCTTCTGTTCTCTGGACTGTTATACATATGCAGATATGAATTCTATAGATGCTACTTGGAATTCTGAATCCAAAGCCTTGGTGCTTGTATTAGAAATTTGATTAAAGGAAGAGCATTATAAGCTATAAGATTTTGAGACTGAAGGGGTTTGATGGTGCTTAAATCTTGCATATTCCATTTCAGCCCTGCCGATGCCACATTTCTAGTTAACATTGAACAGAGATGAGCATTTTACCAGGCTCAGCAGTAATTAATGCTGTTAGCTCATAAATAATACTACAGGCAGTGATTACTAATAAATAGCATGTTGTTTGGGAAGAAAAGACCAACACGAAAAAGGGGCAAAGAGAAATAGCATATTGAAATGCAGTATTTTCCATGGTCTTCATAACCATCTTCTGAGGTTATTCACTGGAGAGTAGCTCATAGGTAGTCAGAATGGTATTCATAACCTTGCAATTTTAGAAATCTGGGTCCAAGTCTATATTCACTCCACTATACTGTGGTGCCTTCCACATTGATATAATTCTTCCATTTGCTCCATGTTAAGATAATCATTTATGTTATATATTCATTTATTCACTTGATATTTATTATCTATTATGTGTCAGGTATGGATTTGTAAATGGTACAACAGTAAATGACGCAACATGGTGTGGTTGAATAAGCATTAGAATCAGGCAGATTTGGATTGTGTTATTATTACTGTCATGGAGACTAAAGATAGTAGTTAAAGCTAGTAGTGCCAGGAAGTCATGCACACAACACCATTTAATATAATGTCAAAAGTAGCACATTTTTAGTACCGCATGAATATGATAGCAAATAAATGCTTACAATTCATTGGCAGGAGTCCTTATACTGTATATGTGTGTATATGAACTTATTTACATTTAATTATTTTACATCTATATACATAAATCAATCTGAGAAAGACATATATGTCTTTTAAAGTACACTTGGATCTACCAAGTTATATAGACTATTTCTATAATTTTGCTATATTTAAAATAAAACTGCTAAAACATTTAACAATGGAGAAAAATACTACTATAATATCATTTATTTAGCTTTACTTTAGAATGGAATGAAGATTTTAAAAATGTGTCTTAGTGAGGCACAGATATTTCTAATTTGTTAAACAGAATCTATTGAACAGGGCTTATTCTCCCTTCTTAAAGATATTAACCTTAGTTCTTTATATCCTGTCCATCAAATAACTGGAAGGGGAAGAAGAAGAGGTATAAATTCATTTGGAAACTTTTTACTGGTTTATCCCATCCCTGCCTCTCTTGGCTTCCTGTGCTGTGTTTCTCCTCAACAAATGTAAGTGTAATACTGAATGTGTGTTTCTATCAGAGATGGCAAACTGGCAGCTGGAGGGCCCCAGATGGTGCACAGATGTATATTGTTTGGCTAATACATGTTGGCCTACACAGTATTTATATTTAATCCTTAATAAGAACTGGAGATTTCACTTCATATATGGATAATTGACTTCTCTCTCAAAAAAAAAATCAGAACGTTTCATATCAATGGATCTGTTTTCAAACATTGTGATGATTGGCTGGGTTGAGGTCACTTTTTGGAGTTCACCACCCACCATTCCCTATTATATCCCAACACTGAAGACAAATGTCAACTGGTATTTATCAGAGCATTTGTGCTATTGTTGTTCTTATTGTTGAAAGAAAAGGGAAATTAAATATTTCTTATAGTTTTGCCTTTATTTTATACATATTACATATTTATATTATCTGCCTTCCTTGAAAATTACATAACTTTAGGATTTCTATATCATTGCTTAGTTAATCCACTATAATGAAAACCATCAAACAGATTTAGAGTCTGACAGATGTGGGTTCAAATCCAAGTTTGCCATTTACTGATGGTGTCAGGCCTTCGAATTATCTGAAAGAATTAAAAGTATTTTTACAGTTTTAATGCAATTACAAAGTATTTATTATATTTATAAAAATTAAATCCATTTGAGAATGGGCTTTGTGAGGAAAGAGACAATATTTGCAGGATATCCTTGGTGCAGAGCAGACAGCATATGCGTTTGCTACCTCCATACAGCGAGGAAATAGATTTCTTTGTGGAAACATACACTGAGTGGCCAGATTATTATGATCTCTGAATGCATAATAATCTGCCCACTCACTATATATATATATATATATATATATACATATATAGACACACACACACATATATATATACACACAGACATACATATATATGTATGTATACATATACATATATATATATACAAATATATATATATGTATATATGTGTGTGTGTGTGTGTGTGTGTGTGTATATATATATATATATATATATATATATATCTGGCCTGGTGCATGAAATTCGTGCACGGTGGTGTGGGGGGGTGTATTCCTCAGCCCAGCCTGCACCCTCTCCAATCTGGGACCCCTCCAGGGATGTCCGACTGCCCGTAGGATCGGTCCTAAACGGGCAGTCGGACATCCCTCTCACAATCCCAACTGCTGGCTCCCAACTGCTTGCCTGACTGCCTTCCTGATTGTCCCTATCCACTTCTGCCTGCTAGCCTGATCACCCCCTAACCACACCCCTGCCAGCCTAATTGATGCCTAACTGCTTCCCTGCTAGCCTGATTGCCCCTAACTGCCCTCCCCTGCAGGCCTGGTCACCCCTAACTGCCCTCCCCTGCAGGCATGATACCCCCCAACTACCCTCTCCTGCAGGTCTGGTCCCCCCAACTGCCCTCCCCTGCCAGCCTCATTGCCCCTAACTGCTCTCCCCTGCTGGTCTGGTCCCCCACACCCCCCAACTGCCCTCCCTGTAAGCCTGGTCACCCCTAACAGCCCCCCCCTGTAGGCCTGGTCCCCCCCAACTGCCCTTCCCTGCAGGCCCCATTGCCGCCAACTTTCCTCCTCTGCCCTCCCCTGCAGGCTTGATCACCCCCAAGTGCCCTCCCTTGCATGCCTGGTCCCTCCCAACTGCCCTCTCCTGCTGGCCATCTTGTTGTGGCCATCTTGTGTACACATGGGGGCAGCCATCTTTGACCACATGGGGACAGCCATATTGTGTGTTGGAGTGATGGTCAATTTGCATATTACTCTTTATTAAGTACGATTAGAGGCCCGGTGCATGAATTCGTGCATGGGTGCGGTCCAGCCAGCCTGGTCAGGGGGAGAGGATATGGGCAGTTGGCCGGCCTGCCTGCTGGTCGACCTCCTGGTTGAGGGGTCAATTTGAATATTAGCCTTTTATTATATAGGGTATACACTGAGTGGCCAGATTATTATGCGTTCAGAGATCATAATAATCTGGCCACTTAGTGTATATGTCGGTTCTTCTCGGTATCATAAGAAAGTGTCAGTCCTACCACTCCCTCGTCTGGTCTTAACAGGGAATTGGCAATAATTAATAGCTATGATATGCAGTTTATTCATCCTTTGTTTTTTTTTTGTCCACTGATTAGAGCATATCATCTAAAAATGTATACTTTGTATCATTGTCTATGCCTCTTCTTTCAAGTTTAATTAATAATTTGTACTCTGGTCTTATTTCTTCTATTTCCACTAAAGAAATAAATATGTTGTGAAGAATACTTCTTATTTCCTTACAACCCTTTACGTATAAGGAACCATTTAATGAATGTATCTCTAATTCTATTTCACTTTTAGAAATATGTTTTTCTGTGGAATAGTACTTTTGTTTTTACAGTGTGAGATTAGTGAACAACAGAATAAAACCTTGGATCTCTGACCGGGAGAGCCCTAATGTTCAGCTTGCCTAAACTTCAGTCAGGCTTCTTCCTGACCCTAGGCCCCTGATCTCCCTTTTCGTGGAGCATTTACTTTAGAAAAGTTGCAGTTGTAAATTTTGTCTCTGCCCTTTGCAGTGTATGTAATTCTTTTCCCAGCCTCCAGTCAGGAAATGTCTTTTTTTTCATGACCTGGGAACCATCTCTTTGAAAAGTACAGATAAAAGGAGATAGCACATCTATCTCTCAGACTCTGAAGGAGGTTAGAAGCTCAGTTTCTGTTGGAGCGAATCTGCAAACACAGGTGGCCAATTCACAGGGAAGGATGTTTACAAACCCGGGAATACCTCCGTGTGCTCCACGCATACCATCAGATCAACCTGCCTCCTAATATTCCCCAGTAGTTTTCAGTAGCTCATTCCAGAGCTTAACAGCTCTCCCACCTCTTGCTTCATCAGAATCGGGGTCAGTCCCTCTCCACTGCTGAGATCCCTTGGAGAAAGTCTTCCTTGCCTGCTCATCTTTGTCTGGTGTCATTTTTGCTGTGTTGCCCCTTTGAACTGCTGCTTGAACCCCGTTTCCAAGAAGAATACTGCGTTTTGTACCTCTTTTTCTCAAGTACACATCAAGAATATTTTTTGAATGTCTTTTTACAATTTTCTTATTTAAACATTTTTAATTCTATCTTATTTTATTGCATTTATTTTCTAGACAGCAAATTAAATATGTTTGGAAAGATGGAAGGAAGAAATGTTGGGGTTTTTTCCCCTCCTCATTTTCAGTTGTCAGTACAGGATAGTGATGGCAATATGGAGTCATGCAGACATAGTGAGAGAGATTTTTAAAAATATGTATTTTTTATTGATTTAAGAGAGGAAGGAAGAAGGAGAGAGAGATAGAAACATCAATAATGAGAGAGAATCATTGATCAGCTGCCTTCTGCATGCTCCACACAGGGGACTGAGCCCACAACCTGGACATGTGTCCCAACCGGGAATCGAACCATGACCTCGTGGTTCATAGGTGGATGCTGGACCGCTGAGCAACACCAGCCAGGAGTGAGAGAGATTTTTACTTGGCAGAGGTTGCAGAAATTTGTGGATATGGTTAGTATGTAGGTGGTAACACAGAACATGGCTAATCTAATGTAAAAGGATAGTTAAACCATGACGTGGCTTCACTATCCTTATCATGATGACACACTAGTGCCATCACCCCCGAGTGAGCTGAGTTGTATGTGAGATCTGCAGACCAGGGGCTAGGTATGCTGAACAGGGAATACATCCTATGACATGCTTCACTTTTTGGGAAACTTTTGTTTCCCCCTGGTGTGCTGGTCAATACCTCAGTGACTAGTAAACCAGAATGAGAGGATGGAAGGGGAGAAGCACTGGTTTAAGAATTAGTTGTTTAAAGTTTCCAAAGTTTTACTCCTATAATGAACCCAGACATATTCCCACCACCACCACAGTAAAGGAACAGATATTGTTTGTGTGTGAACTGTCTCCTCCAAATGACCTTAGTTATTTGTTTTCCATTTCAAGAATTCCCTTGACATTACTTATAACCTAGTGTCATCTTAATAAAATAATAGGGCCAATTGAACAATCGTTGAGGAGAGAGTTCTACTTATCTGATCATAATTCATAACTGCCTGGACTCACATCTCTTTGCTGTAGTGCTAATTTTGGAAAATGAGGAAAAACAACCAGTATAACATGAAGACCTAGGAGGCTTTCAAAGTAATATGTCTAGTCACAACCAAGTTATTTTGTTACAGATTTAGACATTGTTACCTCTCTAATAACAGCAGTGTGCTAGATGTGGAGAGGTGTAATATAAAGATAATATATTTGAGGCACATTTATTTTGAGGTTATTGAAAGATAGTCAATGTTTGTTAAGATTTCAAATATTAGTGTTTTATAAGAAAGTTATTATTTTATTTTAAAGTAATTTAAAAGTTTTGCTGAGTTAATTTTTTATGATAAGAACTGACCTATTTCTTTTAGTTGGATGCACTTGGTTTTATAAACCATATTTATGAGAAAGAAGTATTCCCTTTATATAAATTCAGTTTACAAATAAGTGTATGCAGGGATTTTTTTTTTTTCTTAACCAGATGGGTGTATGCCACTAAACATTTTCATTTTTAGTATCTTTATTACAAAATGGGAATGATAAATATCTATTTGCATTTAGGTATCACTTTTAAGTGAACAAAACAAAACAAAACACACATGCATCTAATGGTAACATATATCTTTCTCTTCCCTGGTCAGTTAAGAATGGACCCAGGATTCAAATACTGTCATCAGATCTCTCAGTCCCTCTTTCTCTGTCTCTTTGTCTGTTACTCGCTCTGCCATTCAGATTTGCTTCATTAATGTGGTAAGGAAGATAGTCATCAAAAGGTCCAGATTCATGTCCCTTTAGCCTAATGACACTGAGGAGGGGGACAGTCTTTTGCAATCACCAGAGCAGTACATTTTACACAAGACTCTGATTGGTTCAGACTGGATCACATCAGCATCCCTGGCAATTGTGATTGGCCAGGCCTGGGTGCCCTGCTCATATGTGTGCTAAAAGAGATGGATTTGGTCTGCTATCAGAAGAAGAATTAAAGAAGATAAAAATGAAGGGTAGCCTAAAACAGTTATCACAGTAATCTAAGGCAATAATTTGCACCTGGTGTGCTTCAAGAATTTTTAAAACATGCACTGCCTATTTCGTCAGTGGCACTGACTTTCCCTTAGGTTGTCAAATGAAAAATGACAACAGCTGTCCAGTGTGAATGTCCTGTCTTGAACTGTAAATATATCTATATATCTAAAAGCCTAAGTAACCATTCAACCGGTAACTATGACATGCAATGACCACCAGGGGGCAGATGCTCAATGCACAGGCATGGAAACATGGAACAGACTGATGAATCTCAGAGGGAAGGAGGGAGGGAGAAGGGCAGGAAGAGATTCACCAAAGATCTTATATGCATACTAGTAGCCCATTTGCAGGAAAAATCCTGCAAGCAGCTGCTGCGGCCGCATGTGCTGCCGCTGCCGCCGCTGTTGCGGCTGCCGCACCTGCACCTGTGCACCACTGCCACCCACCCCGCTCTGCCCCGCTCCGCCCCACTCCGCCCTGCCCCGCCCCGCCCTGCCCGGGCTTTCCCTCTGGCAGCCATCTTGCTTTCCGCTTTTCCTCCGTCTTCCTTCTAAGTTGTCTTCAGTCTTCACTCCTCCCTCCCTCAGCGTTTGCAAATTAACCGCCATCTTTGTTGGGTAATTTGCATACTCGCCCTGATTGGCTGGTGAGCATGGCTTTGGATGGTGGGCGTGGCTTGGGCGTAGCGAAGGTGCGGTCAATTTGCATATTACTATTTTATTAGGTAGGACTAGAGGCCTGGTGCATGATTCATGCACAGGTGGGGTCCCTCACCTGGCCTGCAGAGATCGGGCTGAAACTGATAGTCTGACATCCCCTGAGGGGTCCTGGATTGCTAAAGGGTGCAGGCCAGGCTGAGGGACCCCACTGGTGTATGAATCTGTGCACCAGGCCTCTAATATCTTACCTAAGAATAGACAATCATGTAAATTGACCATACCTCCGCTACACCCACAGCCAATCAAGAGTGAGTATGCAAATTAACCCGACAAAGATGGCAGGTTAATTTGCATATGTAGGCCCGGAGCGACAGGCCGGGGCAGGATACCTGCTATGAGGGGGAGAGGGGGGATGGAGGGAGCTACAGGAGCGGTGCTCCAGCTGGGAGCAAGGACTTGGTGGCTCCAGGGCGGCCAGGGAGCGGGTACTTGGTGACTCCCAGGTGTCTGGGAGCGAAGCCAGGTTAAGGAAGGCCTATTCTTGCATTAATATTGTGCAATGGGCCTCTAGTGTCATATAATAGAGTTGCATCTTATTGGTCACATCACATAATAAGGTTATGTCTGATGGGTTAGTTCTTGGAACCAGAAATCTTTATATACAAGTATAGGTACTCAATTTTTTAAAAAGTCACTTTGGAGCAAAAAGGGTAGGAAACTACTTTTTTTTTTTTTTTTTTTTGGTGTGTGTAAATCAATCAAAATTATACCTATTTTTGTCAGATCAGCAAAAAACATATTTTTTGGTGTGCCATAGAATTTTAGTTATGACCTTGTGTGCTATGAGATGAAATGGTTGAAAAATCACTGACCTAAGGTAAAAGGACCATATGTCTTAACTTAGGCCTTTTACTCTGGCATTTGTTCTAATTTTTTTTTTCTTTCATATTTTAAGGACAAATTATTACTATTTGCTTTAAAACAGGGTAAATTTGGTCAGCTTCCATTTTGTATTTCCAGTTTCTGCCCTGGTCTCTTCTAGAACTGTGTGTGACGCATGCATCATGAACTGAGTACTCATCTTAACAGGAAGTTAAGTGTGAAAAACAAAAGAAAACAAAATTGGGACACTGGCCTCTCTTTTCCTGATGCTCTTTCACATGTATTTATAACAAGTACCTGTTCAGAACACCATGTAGGACATTTTGTGATGAAGTAAAATGAATCTAGACACAAGCAGCTCAAGTAGCTGGCTGCTGGCCTGGGGTGGCAGGAGGTGAGGTATTTGATGCTGATGTTCCTGCTTGCCTGCCACTATGCTAGCCAGTTGCCCTGTGGTCCATGCTTGGCTTACAACTAACTAGAGTTGCCTATTGATGGGGCCTGTAGTAAGCATGGAAAATGATAGGTTCAGTACTTATAAATTATGTGCAGGAAATAGGGATCAACCTGTTTGGCCATAGAGAATGCCATAGTGCTTTTCTCATGGATTGTGTGGTACAAATCAACAGCTATGTATTTTATTTTTGCTAACACTTTATTTTAGAATTTTGCAATAACCCTTTCGGCACTAATGAACTGAAAAAGAAAAATGCATTTTTGATAAAATCTTAAGGCAGTGAATATTATACTGTACAATGTGCACAGCGATGTAACTACTAAATGTGCAACTTGCACAAAATGTATTTTGACATTTACCATCTACCATGGAGATCATAGTGATGGTACCAATCACACGAAATTCAGAAGAAACAAATAGGATGATGAAGCATCAGTGCTTAGATCGCAAGTTAAAGAAGACTGTGCCCCCAAAGATGTAAACCTAAGGTGTTTTTACAGTATGAAATACATGACTTTTCATTCTCATCAGAAACTGTTCTTCTAAATATAAATTTGTAATTTACAATTACAACTTTCTTATTAATGTACTAGAGGCCCGATGCATGAAATTTGTGCAAGAGTAGGCCTTCCTTCCCCCGGCTGCTGGCACCAACTTCCCTCTGGCACCCGGGACCTGGGCTTCCCTCTGGCCGCTGTCAGGCACCTTGGATCTGGGCTTCCCTTGCAGCCCTGGCTTTATTCAGAAGGTTGTCCAGAAGGACATCTGGTCTAATTAGCATATTACACTTTTATTATTATAGATATTTTGTCTTAGGATGGACCATGTATGTCTGCAGCAGATAGTCAGCTACAGATTGGATGACAGAAAATTAGAAATCAAGGAATGTGACTTTAAGGACTCATATTGTAGCATCTGTGTAAGATAATTTACAAAAGATCACCAGGAAACTTTTTCTATTATTAAGTACTAGAGGCCTGGTTCATGAAACTTCATGCACTGGACAGGGGGGTTCCTCAGCCCGGCCTGCCCCCTGTCACAGTCCGGGAGCCCTCAGGGGCGGGAGGTGACCCGGTGATCAGGGGAAGGTGACGCCCCCATCACACCTCTGCTGCTGCCACTGCTGGCAGCACAAGCCTCAGCTGGCCCTGGTTACCTAAGCCTCGGGTGGCCCTGGGAAGCTGGTCAGCCACCATCTGAGGCTTGCCTACACCTCGGGTGTTGGCTGGGCAGCTGCCATCCGAGGCTTGCCTGCGCTTTGGGCCAGCCCTGGCAGCTGTGCAGCTGCCATCTGAGGCTTGCCTATGCCTTGGGCATTGGCAGGGCAGCCACCATCCCAGGCTTGCCTGTGCCTCGGGCCGGCTGTGGGCAGCTGGGGGGCTGAGGGGACTGGGGGACTCCGGAGGCAGGTGCATGGAGTGGCTGGGCCCTCCCTCAGGCGGGCCCAGCCATGCCATGTGCCTGCCACCCCAGCAGGGCTGAGGAGATTGGGCGCTGCCATCTTGTGGCTGTGGGTGCTGCCATCTTTGAGGGCATGGCAGTTAATTAGCATATTCCCTCCTTATTGGCTGTGGGTGCTGCCATCTTTGTGAGGGTGTGACAGTCAATTAGCATATTCCCTCTTTATTAGATAGGATAGATATTTACTCAGTACTGAATATGTACAAGGACCTAAATAATCTCCGGGATTCAAAAGGAGTTTGTGGAGATGTCTTCTCCTAAAGTACTTAAAATCTAGTCAGAGAGATGAGATGCTTATGAAACACAAGTGAAAAATCAAAGAGCACATCCAATAATTACCTGTGGAAGTATGCCTTATCCTCTAATTCAGAGCAGAAAAAAAATCAGTAAAATCTAAAGAAATCAGAGAAAGCCTATCTAATTTTTATTGGGTTATGACCAAGGAAGTTTTCATTTGAAAGTATTAGATAGTATGACATTCAGTATTTTTCATGATTGAGGACCCCAGGTTCTGTAACCAAGACTCCCACTATTTAAAGAATTGTTTTTATAGATGTACTTAAATTGCATTTAGAAACTTTCTAAATTAACTAATGATTCTCTGTGTGTGTTTTATAGACTGTGGATATGATCTAGCTCATATTCATAGATATTAGCATAGTGTTAAATAAAGTGATGGACCATTATTGGGATTTAGCATATTGTAAAAAAGACATTTTATATGGGTAAATTGGCTTTTGGAAAGTCCTATCATTGAAGTAGAAAAAGTTGAAAACTTGGGAAAAAACTTCAAATCATTTCCCAGATCTCCAATTTAGTAGTTTTGTGAATTGGTCCTTTTTTTTTTTTTTTTTCCTGAGTTTTAGTTTTTTATGTGGAAAGTGGGGATATAGGAATAATACCTATAGCACCAAAATTGTGTTTTCATATAAAATATAGAATATTATTATAGTTGTAAGTTGCAGGTAGCCATGTGAATATTAGTTATTATTGCTGTTTGTTCTAAGAAGTTTCCATATTTCTATTTTAATAGCTGGTATGAAAACTTACAAAACTATTTTCTGGTGACAGGTAAATATAGAATTGAAAACGATAAGAAATGATTGATGGCTAACTTTTGTCTGTTCTTTTAACCATCCAATAGAATACCTCAACAAAATCTGTTAAAAGATTATTTTTAAATACTATATAAAATAAATGCCTTGGTCTTCTAATATAAGGAAAAAATCTCCACAAAACAGTGCTTCAAAATGTTGAGAGTTCAACTGATTGGAGCTCTGAAGATTATGTGTAGGAAAAACTTCACAAATAATGAAAGGCACAGTCCAAGTTGTGACTTTTTAAAAAATATATATATTTTATTTATTTTTTACAGAGAGGAAGGGAGAGGGATAGAGAGTTAGAAACATCATGAGAGAGAAACATCGATCAGCTGCCTCCTGCACACCTCCTACTGGGGATGTGCCCACAACCAAGGTACATGCCCTTGACCGGAATTGAACCTGGGACCTTTCAGTCTGCAGGCCGACGCTCTGTCCACTGAGCCAAACCGGTCAGGGCCAAATTGTGACTTTTTTATTTCCAATTTTTATAGTCTCTTTTGTTTGGTACTGTCAAACAATGCAACCCAATTCCTGGAAATATCAGAAAATGTGATGTAAAAACAAAACAAGAGTAGAGCCCTTCATCCGATGTTTCCTCGATCTGAATAATTTTGATATGGTTGTAATTTTGAAAACTGGGTTTGGAAGGAAGAACCAAAAACCATATTCGTTCATTAAAGCAAATTTTTGTAAATAAAGAATTAGAAGTATTAATTAAACAACTAAGTAAAAATATGAAATGATGGTAACATGAAACAGCCAAGTTCAAGAATCGTATAACTGCACTAAAGAGGTTTAGAAAATTACATAACATATGTCTCACCTATACTCTTCACTTATTGCTGTTAAATCTAACCAATGTAACCCCAATAAATTCAAAAAAATATAAAAACTAAATTACTTAATTAAAAAAGAACAAAGTAGTGCTTTTACAAAATAATGATGCATAATAATTTTAGTCTCCTCTTATTTTCATGCAAACTATTCTCACATTCATATGTAGATGAAAAACAGAAGGCAGAGTAGAGATGATAGCAAATTCTTTTTATTATTCACACATCAGGAACTATTGCTCTTGTTATAATAAAATATGTTTGTAGAGGAAAATTGATTTTCTTTGGAAAGAATATATTTACTGTAATATTTCACTTAAACTGCAAAGAACAGTGACTGATGGACAATTCACTGAACTATTCTAGGGAATTTAAATGACTAGCTTACCTGTTGTGTTATTGTCTAATTCGTTCTCCATTGATTTATATTGGTCTTTTTTTGGTAACATTGCTCATACGTGTAGACAGGATGGGCTTAACACAGAGTTGACAAATCATGCGATTCTGGATAACATTGAAATATGTTAAAGTTAGCACACAAAGAAGGATTCCAGACGTATTTCCATCACAGTGGCAGCAAGGAAAGAATGCGTATCCCTTTTCTGTGAACAACAACAACAACAAAAAATCTCTGTCCTGTTTTCATCATGCCAATGTGACACTGAGTCCACGTGTTATTGCTGACCAAAATCTTCCAAGTGGAGAAATAGCTCCCTGAAGAAAGGTAGCATTCTTAAGATAGCATTTCTATCTGAAGCTAAACTGAATTTTTCTGAATAGGTAATGTTCCTTCCGGCTTCCTGATTACGCATTGGTGCTAATGATGTTTGTTATAGAAGTTGCATCTGAATTTTGGAGAAGATTGGTGGACTCTTCCATAAACATTGTGATGAGTACAGAAAGAGAAGACCATCGTAGTTCCCACTCTATTTCATTCATTTCCGGGGAGAAGACAAAATGCACCATCCCACTAATAGACAAATTCATCTGACACTCATATTTAATATCCACGCTATTATTATTCATTAAGGATCTATCTATCTATCTATCTATCTATCTATCATCTATCAATTTGCAAAAAGTTATGTAGACAATGCAAAATAAGAGGTAGCGGAGGCAAGGAAAGAAAATAGCTGGAAAATAATCAGGCTTGCAATTGTGTATAATGATAAGATTTTTTCTTATGAAGACTTTTATAGCCTCATATACCTGTAGGTCTCCCAAACTTCCCAATCTAGCATTTGTACTGTTTATATTGTATGCCATATTTTTTACTTTGAAGCATTGTCACCTCGTGGTGCAGACTCCTTCTCTAACCCCAATCACTTTGCACAGTGGTGATCACAAAGCATGTGTTCAGCAAACTGTTTATTAGGTTAAATGTGGAAAGTGTCCCTGTAACCAAACAGTTTCAGCTGCCTGCCATAATGAAAGCCCAGCTTGTGAGACAGGTGCTAGTAAAAAAAGGAAAGAGGTTTATTTGAGTGCCAGAAACCTTGAGAAAATGGGGGTACGTTTTGTCCTCAACCCATTTTGCCAATCTCATTGCAGGCAGGGGCTTTTATAAGGGTTGAGAGGGAAAGCAGAACAAAGAGACCACGGGTAGGGGATTGGGAACCTCTGCTTCTCCCGAGAAGGGGAGGCACAGAGAAGGGGGGACTGAGGGAATGGAATCGGCAGCTTCTTGAGCTTCCTCCCTTGTTTTGGAGCTATCTCTCTTCAAACAGGAATTTGTAGATTTACTGCAGACACATGTGGATCCTCATGGCTGGTGCCAAGTTGCCTTTCACCCCCAAAACAAACTTCTCTAAACTATAAAAATGCTAGATAAGAAATGAGAATACAGGATTTTAGTTACATACTCTAGGCAAACAGAGGATTCGCCACAGATTTGATAAAAAACAGAATATGCACCCTTTATCACTTAATTGAAATGTTAAATTATGGTTACATCACCCCAACCCACCATTCATTATAAATGCAGTAAGTTGAAAATAAGTCCACAGCCACTGCAGTTTACACATCAAGGTCTTCAGGCAGAGCTCCTTCTGACTGCCATTGAGATGCTTCCCTCCAGGGCAGTCTCACAAATGTCTTCTAGATCCAGGCTTCAAAGAATAGAACTTTGGTAACCCCAGTCCTACTTGATTGTTAGTAATTTATACTGCCTTTTAAGGAATATGCAACTTGCCATATAAGTTTATTGTCCTTAATAATTTTACTAGAGGCCCGGTGCACGAAATTCGTGCACGGAGGGGGTTGTCCCTCAGCCCAGCCTGTACCGTCGCCAATATGGGACCCCTCAAGGGATGTCCGACTGCCCGTTTAGGCCACCTGGGATCGGGCCTAAACGGGCAGTCGGACATCCCTCTCACAATCCAGGACTGCTGGCTCCCAACTGCTTGCCTGCCTGCCTTCCTGATTGCCCCTAACCGCTTCTGCCTGCCAGCCTGATCACCCCCTAACCACTCTGCTGCCAGCCTGTTTGCACCCAACTTCCCTCCTCTGCCAGCCTGGTCACCCCTAACTGCCCTCTCCTGCAGGGTTGATCACCTCCAACTGCCCTCCCTTGCAGGCTTGGTCCTTCTCAACTGCCCTCCCTTGCAGGCTGGGTGCCTCCCAACTGCCCTCTCCTGCTGGCCATCTTGTGGTGGCCATCTTGTGTCCACATGGGGGAAGGATCTTTGACCACATGGGGACAGCGATATTGTGTGTTGCAGTGATGATCAATCTGCAGATTACTCTTTTATTAGGTAGGATAGAGGCCTGGTACAGGGGTGGGGGCCAGCTGGTTTGCCCTGAAGGGCGTCTGGGATCAGGTGGGGGTTTCCTTGGGGTGTGGGGTGGCCTGAGCAAGGGGCCTGTGGTGGTTTGCAGGCAGGCCACGGCCCCTGGCAATGCAAGCGGAGGCCCTGGTATCTGGAATTTATTTTCCTTCTACAATTGAAACTTTGTAGCCTGGAGCGGAGCCAAGCCTAGGGCTCCCTCCGAAGCCGGAAGCCATTTGTGTTGGGTTTATAATTGAAACTTTGTTGCCTTAAGCAGTTGGGCCCAGCCAGGGTGTGTGGAAAGCTTTGCTTCCCCTGTTGCTGGCGGCAACCCTGGCCTGCTCTCTCAAGCTCCATTCTGCCGCCATTTGTTTGAATTTGTTTACCTTCTATAATTGAAACTTTGTAGCTTGAGTGGAGGCTTAGGCCTGGCCAGGGCTGGCGGAAAGCTTGGCTTCCTCTGTTACCTAGGAAACCTTGCTCTCTGTGGCTGTAGCCATCTTGGTTTGGGTTGATTTGCATGCTCGCTCTGATTGGATGGTGGGCATGGCTTGTGGGCGTGTCGGAGGTATGGTCAATTTGCATATTTGTCTATTATTAGATAGGATTCTGATTTTGATGTTTCAAGCCTCTACCAGCATTTGACTGAGTCTTATGCAATATGGAAGAGCTGAGCTATCCAGGAACCAAAGAATAAATAAGACTGGAACATTTAGAACAAAAATATTCTCAGGATTCTTTGGATCGGATCCAGGCTGATAACAAATAAAAACAAAATAAAAATTTAAAAAATACCTTACGTAGAACATTTGATGCAGTGATTCCTTGAGAATTTCTAAATGAGAGGGACACAAAGCTATATTCTGATTGGAAGGAAGTGAGGGCTTAAGGCCAAATATGCATAGCATTTAAGATTGATACTAATATAAGTTATCTCTTTCAGAGATGGAGTGTTTAAATCAGCCCCCAACAATCCCACTTGGAACCATCTCTAGGCTTGCATCTTGCTATAAGACAAGGGGTAGGAGGCTTTCTTTTCAGGGTTTTAAAGATACTCATTATCAGAGCAGTTCATAATTTCCTGAACCTTATACTGTTTCTTCAGTCAAGCACAGCAAATTATGTAAGCACTCTTTATTATTTTCATTTTCTTTAAAACAAAACATACTGTTTAACTTACAAAGTTCTTTCATTATTATGTTCAATATAGTACCAAGAAGTATGTAACTGCTGTGTTCTATTTGAATTCGAGTAAGCTAAAAATTCCCTAATTATTAAAATTTAATTAGTCACTGGTAAGTGCAAACATTTCTCAATTCAGAAGCTTGCACATCCGTATAGTTTAATATTGGCAACAGAATTGACAAATTGTCTAAAATCTGAGTAAATGCACTAAGCTTTCGTTGGTAAATCAAAAGTGCATTTTCATAAGGATATGAAAAATTATTGAACGATATTGAGTAGGGGTTGTTTTCCTGAGCAGGATGCAAGGGTGATTTCTTTCCCAGGTTCTTGTCCACATGGATTCAAAGAATGAAGCCACAGACAAAAGATGGTTGATGAAAAGGGTGGACATTTATTGGAAGCAAGTACAGACTCCCATGTAAGGCGGAGGTCCCTAGGGGGTAGCCCACTAAGCTCCTTTTTTCTAAGGTTTACCAGTATAAAGGCTGCAGTTCTTTGTTTCGTGGTGCTGCCTTCCAATTGGTAGAGTATCAGCTTCAAAGCTCAAACCCCACGTGGTGCCCCTTTTTTTTCTCCCCCCACTTCAGTGGTAGAATTCTCTGTCTCCTGTAAAAATCTGTTTTCCTCTTTCTCCCATTTCTTGGCACTTTTCTATCTCCTGAGAATGATGTCTTCCTCTTTCTCCCATACCCAGTGGCTTTTCCCTGTCTTCTGTGAATGAGTGTCTTCCTCTCCCCTTATCCCCTTATCCTGTGGCACTTCTGTATTCTCTGTGAATGTATGCCTTTTGGCAGCTCCAAGCCCTCACCTATGCAGACCTCCCCCATGGACCCTCTTTATTTCTAAAACTCCCTAAACCTGCCTATTTTACCCCTAAAACTCCTTTAAATATAATATTTTGTCTTCATGTTATTCACTCTCTGAAATTGTGTCCCTAATTAATTTTTTAAAATATATATTTTATTGATTTTTTACAGAGAGGAAGAGAGAGGGATAGAGAGTTAGAAACATCGATCAGCTGCCTCTTGCACACCCCCTACTGGGGATGTGCCCGCAACAAAGGTACATGCCCTTGACCGGAATCGAACCTGGGACCCTTGAGTCCTCAGGCCTATGCTCTATCCATTGAGCCAAACCGGTTTCGGCCCTAATTAATTTTTTAAATCAAAATCAGTAACTACCCAATTCCATAAGCATTTTGATGTCTTTCAGAAAATATAAAGTAATTTTTTTTATATAAGGAATGATTAGATTAACTTACAGTGGAAGGATTACATTTTAAAAAAGACTTATCCCTAGCTTGCAATGTCTACTTTGTGTGTGAATTATGTATATTTTTAATGATTCAGCTGAGATCACTTGGTTGTTTTCACTTTTACGACCCTTCTCTTATTCAGCTTTTATCATTTAAAAAATTCATAATTTTTATCCTTCCTTGCATTCTACTCTATTGAAGAGAATGATTTTTGTTGCTACATGTGTATTAATGTCTTGTTTTTCATTCTTCAAAATTCCTATTTGTCACTAAGACATCCATGTAGCCAGAGGGAAGCTAATTCCATTCCTGTTTTCAGGGGTCACATGACCTAGGATAAATCCTAGCAGTGCATTTCAAATGTAATTAGTCCATGGAGCATTTGACTTAATCTGATTGGAGTAAATCTCAGAATTTGATGAATGTTTTGGAAAAAGATACTTTACTACATCTGCAGAATGTGAAAGAGGACTTAAGTAGCCACATAGTTGGAGAAAGAATTTTGAGACCATGGGGGAAATCCTACAGAGTAGAAGACAAAGCAGAAGACAGAATAAAGACAAAGGAAAAAAAGTGGCCTGGTTTGGTTATTCCTTTGGGTCCTGGATTAAGCCTCAGGATATGTGTTTGAATTGGCTTGCTGTTACTGAAACAAAAAGCATTCAAATAGAAGTATCAGTACTACATTTTTTATTCATGGATGAAATGCATTTAGGGATCTATTTTAATTAGAATAAATGCATGTGGTATGCCCTGTTGTAATTGTATGAATTCCTAAACCCTGGAGCTATCTAGCTAGGATTAGAAATTAGCTTTCTTGATTTTCACCACAAATCCATTTCACCTACCTCAGCATTTCCTCAGCGGATGTCCCTCAAAACACCTCTACTTAGTTAATAGGTTTCCCAATGGAAATATTCCTTTGTGCTTGAATTAATTTGAAACTTTTATTCTTTTGTTTTAAACATAGTCAGAGAAGTTTTCTTTCTGTGTACATCTTAGAGCCTTCAATACACTAACATACTAAGTGAATCCACAGGGGAGAGATATACGTTCAGCATTTCCCAGTCTTATGTGAATATTACATTTTCAGGGCACTCTCACTAATGTCTTCTAAATCAGGGCTCTAAAGAATGAATCAAGCCCTACTTGATTCTTAATACTTTATACTGCCTTTTAAGGAATAGGAAATTCACCATATAAATTTATTGTCCTTAATAATTTTATTCTATGTGAGTTTGATGTTTCGAGGGACATTGTTTTGTGATATGATCTGCATGTAGTAATGAGCTGTTATAATAGGGTTCTATTTATATTTTAAAAATATATGTAATTTATTATGAATATGTTGACTCTTGCTAGGCAATTATTGAAGGTATTCGTATAAAAACAAAATTGGAAAAAAGGATATTGTTGTTAGATATGTTTGTCAAATTATTATTACTACTAGAGGCCTGATGCACAGATTTGTGCACCAGTGAGGTCCCTCAGCCTGGTCCGTGCCCTCACGCAATCCGGGACACCTCGGGGGATGTTGGACTGCCAGTTTCAGCCCGATCCCCAGTTTCTGGCCAAAACCAGCAGTCTGATATCCCCCAAGGGATGTAGTAGTGTGCGGTGCGGCAGGCGGCCTGGGAGGAGCCTGAGCCCCGGTTGGGTGCTACTCCCGCTCATCCCCGCCCTGCTGCACCTTCTGCCACCACTGCTCTGTAGTAGTGCTGTGGAGGCAGGAGAGGCTGGTGCCACCGTAGCTGCTCTTGCCAGCCGTGAGCCCTACGGCGTCTGGTGCCTGTCAGTCAGCTGAGCGGCGCTCCCACTGTGGGAGCGCACTGACCACCAGGGGGCAGCTTTTGCATTGAGTGTCTGCCCCCTGGTGGTCAGTGTGCATCATAACAACTGGTCGACTGGTCTTTCAGTTATCTGGTCGCCTAGGCTTATATATATATATATATATATATATTATTGCTATTAGATTAGACAGTAGAGGAAGCAGAATAATAAAAGCATAACACAAAAGATCTAGGGAAGATTTGCTATCAGTATATCTTAAGCTAATTGAGAGGGTGAGGCTGGAAATATGGAGGTGATTTTCAAGGTAGAACAGATTATTTTAAATGACAATGGTTTTTACCATATTTTTAATAAATGTCACATGTAGTTTAGCTATAAAGGAAATAAAATAGGCATTTTGGTGAATTTATTAAATATATTTTTTTGTTGATTTCAGAGAGGATGGGAGAGTGAGAGATAGAAACATCAATGATAAGAGAGAATCATTGGCCTTGCTGGCGTGGCTCAGTGGTTGAGTGTAGACCTAGGAGCCAGGACCTCACAGTTTGAAACATATTCAAGCTGATCGTTTAATATACACCAGAATGCCCTCTCACTTAGTCATGAATGGTAAACATTGGACTCAGCTTATTAAATAGCTGGCTCCACTTTATCAGATCACACTTCTGCACTGGAAAATATAGATGCTAGAATTCCTGACCATGGTGGTGGGCACGGGGAGGCTGGCCTCAGTGATTCTTTTGAGTGGGAATTATGGTGAGAAAAACAATGCAATCAAGTAAAAACAAAAACAGTATTCATCCCTCTAAAGAGCTAGGAGTAGGGCTTTGGAAATAATGGAGACAGTGATTAGAGTGAGTACAAGTATCATGGAATTTAAGTAGCTAGTTTTACTCAAAGCCCTGTCAGAGGTCAAGTGACAATATGACTGGAGGGATGTGAATAAGAAGAGAGAGAGACATGTTTGTTAAAGTCTAATAAAAAACATGTAGACTTTGGTAATCTTTGTGATTGACTTCTCAACATTCACCCCTCCCCCTCCTTATTAATAAGCAACCTGAGAAGGTATTAAAGGGATTGATCCAAGACAATAAGCCAGTCAAGGTCCTTTCATCCCCTTGACAACCATTGTTTCAGGGACTCTGTTCTAACCTAATAAAGGAATTATATTCCTGGGATGTAATGGATTGATTTTTGTGGGTTTTTTTTTTTTTTGGGGGGGGTGTTATCACAATCAAATAATCACAAGGATATATTTGCTTGGGAATTCTGGGGAAAATGTCCTCTTTCTTAAATGTTAGCCACAAGAAAAGACACTATTCTTCTGGGCATAATTTTGCCCATTCAAGACCTGTCAATTTTTCTGCTGTCTTTTCCATCTTCTAATCTAGATGAAACATCACAGGAAGGAGGGTCCAACTAAAGGAAGTGCCAGCAAAGGAAGCCAGAGTGGGTGAACTGAGTCATTTCTGAAGCCTGCCCTAACAGGTACTTCCAGCGTTTCTTCACTGTTTAAGAATAGTGGAAGTGAATTTTTCCATTATTTTCAGCTGGAAACATCTTAACTGATGTAAGGCCTATATAAGAAAATCTTGCCTATTCTTAAAATTTAATAGGAGTACTCAAAAGCTAAACAGCCCAGCTGGCATGGCTCAGTGGTTGAGTGTTAACCTATGAACCAGGAGGTCGTGGTTTGATTCTGGTTGGGGCACATGCCTGGGTTGCAGGCTCCATCCCCAGTAGGGGGCGTGCAGGAAGCAGCTAAACAATGATTCTCTCACATCATCGATGTTTCTATCTCTCCTTTCCTCTCTGAAATCAATAAAAATTTTTTTTAAAAGGCTAAACAGTCAAATGACTTAGCCTAGATTATAATATTCACAAAATTCCTAATTAAAAATATTTTATTTAAACTGGAATAAAATTATTTTTTTTTTCAGAGTAGTGCAAACCCTTTTGGAACTCTCATAAACTGATTTTTTATTTCTTCAGAGGAATGCTTTTCAGATTTTAACATGCATGCAAATCAAGTGGGTGAGACTTGTGATTCTGTGTTTCCAACAAGCTCCAGGTCATGTTGACGCTGTTGGTCCAAAGTGTAATACTCAATACACACTTTGAGCATTAAGGGCGAAGTGGACTTTAGACTTCATACCTATATAAATAATAAGATCAACAAAATGGTTAATTATTGTACTCTGACCATGTATTGTATTGCATTCAAAAGGACCAAAGAATATATTTACATAAAATTCAATTTGAAAAGATTCCTATATTACACATTCATCCCCACCTTGTGTGTGTATATATATATATATACTCATTTCACAAATTTCTAATGCATTATGGGAAGGATAGAATGCTGGAGGGGAAACTACTTGATTACATTTTCTTTCCCACTTAATTCAATTTTACTGAAATAAATTGACTGACTATGCAAAAATGGGAAAAACCATTGATCTATAAATTGGAGAAAATAAACAATTTCAAGACACACAGATTTATATGAAAAAGCAATGTGTATAATATGTTTACTCAAATAATTTAGTCTATTTCTTGGATGACTTTACCTGGGCCCTCATCCAAATGTTTTCATTGGCTAAATTAGTTGTCAACATATTCCTTATTATCTTTAGTTATTTGTATTTTTCTTTTTTATTTCTTGAGCAAAATAGTACTTTCAATTTTATGTTAAAGTGAAAAAAACTATCAAAACAGAAATCTCATAAAGATGTAAATTTTGTGATATGTTCTCAGGTTTTTTCCACAATTTTCTCTATATTTAAAGGAAGTAGCATATAATGAATCCCAGATCATTACAGTAAGGTCTCAGTATCCATGATAGCTTCTTCAACTTTAAGTGAAGCAACATATAACAAAAGCAGTTTTACCATAGACTAATTGATATGAACAAGAGTTAAGTTCCTATGGCATCTCATTAATGTTATAACAAAACAAGGTTGAATGAAATGGTATTCAAGGACCTAGTGTATACTATAACCACATTTTGGGATTATAATCCCAAACCACAGCTAGAGAGGAATTATAGACCACAGCTAGAGAGGAATGCTTTTTGTGTGTGTGTGTGTTGCCTTTACCCAGTTGTACTAATGTATAATATATAGGTACAGTATAAAAATTAATTTCAAAATACTTCATTCACTAACTTATATTAATTGAGGTAGTAGTTATACTTTAAGCAAATATGTCTTTTTAAAAAATATGTTTCTATTGAGTTTTAGAAAGAGAGGAAGGGAGAGGGATAGAGAGATAGAAACACCAATGAGGGAGAAACATCATCATTCCCGCACAGGGGATTGAGCCTGCGTGTGCCCTGACCAAGAACCTTGTCTTGGTTCCTGGGTCAATGCTCAACCACTGAGCTATACCAGCTGAGCGCAAATATGTCTTAACACAATACAAACTTATTCTTACTCATGACCCCCAATGAAGGACCTTCTGCAGGAAGAGAATATGCCTCCAGGTTGTGCTTCAGGGACTCAGGTTTTTTCCACGTTTTGGTTTCTACTTCTTTCAAGGTTTTGGACTTTACTACATTCAATTAGTGAAAGGCAAAAGTTAGAGTATTGTATACCAAATAGTTAAAAGCCCTGGCCTATAAACAATTTATCACTTCTGCTAAAATTTTGCTACTGAGAACTAGTCACATGCATTATTAGGGAGCTGGAAAATGTAGTCCATCCATGGGTAGCTGTCTCCCAGAAACAACTCGAATACAAAGAAGGAAGAAGCACAAATTTTGCTAGACGGATACCTGTCTCTGCTGTAGTATTATGTATACAATTACGTATACACTAGACCCACTGAGTCACTAGAAAGGTGAGTGAGTCATTGAGCTTTACTATGTAAAGAGGTAAGCAGGAATGCAAATTTTAAAAATGTAGTACAGTGTGGTAAGTACTAGGAGTTGAAAACACTACAAAACAATGACAATTTTCTTTTTTGAGTAGCTTATTCTGGTGACATTAGAAGAGAAACTGAGTATATTTGGGAGAGAGAAAATGCCAGAGGAAGTTACAGTTTGCGTATGTAAGTCCTGACAAGTGCTTAAAGTCAAATATTGACAATGAATAGAGAAAATATTCAAGAAACATTTATTTAGCAGAATTAAAACAATTATGTATAGTAAGAGAAGAAATAGAAGGCTCAATGTGGCATGATTTATTGCTGACCTTGTGAAACTAGATGATGACATTGATTGTTATAGGGAATTAAGAAGTCACAATATAATTTGACTTGGTGAATGTTAATCAGTTCACTTAGAAACACCCAGTAAAAATCTATAAAAGGTTGCTATGTTTTGGTTCTGATAGCTCAGGAGAATGATCAGAGATTGAAATAAAGAGGATTCAACAGCATGAAAATGGTAGTTAAAGCTAAGAAGGTAGATGAAATTCTAAGGAAAAGCATGTATAATTAGAAGAGACAACTAAGGACAAAACCAACATTTAGGCTGCATGCAAATATAAAAAAAATCAAATTGACAATAAATTAGATTTACTATCAGATTTTTGTTCATTAAAAGAAGATAGATCAAGTGACTCAGTCTTCAATGAAGCTAGTTGAAAGCAATTTTAATGATTCCTACTATTTTTGGGGACATAGATATTGTGATGGGTAATTTTATATCAACTTGACTGGCTCAAGTAATGCCAAGATAGGTGGTAAAACATTATTCCCAAGTGCACCTGTGGAGTTGAATCTGGAAGAAGTTAGCTTTTGAATTGGTAGACTGAGTAAAGCAGATTGCCCTTCTCAATAGGAATGGACATCGTCCCATCTGTATGAGACACAAAGAGAAGAAAAAGGCAGAGAAAGGTCAAATTCTTTCCCCGGTCTGACCGTGTGAGAAGACATTAGTGTTCTCTTGTTCTTGGACTGGGACCACTGGTCCTCTGGTTCTCAGGCCTTTGGACTTGGACTGTGCTACCCTAACAGCTTTCCTGGGTCTCCAGCTTACAAGTGACAGATGGTGGGACTTCTCAATCTCCATGCTCAGTGTCCATAATCACATGAGCCAATAAATCGCTCTCTCTCACCATATATAGTTTTTGCTTCTTTGGAGAACTCTAATACTGACATCTGCACTAATAAAAGAGTAAGATGCAAATTGGCCATACCTTTGTGATGCCCACCAGCAATCAGGAGTGAGTATGCAAATTAACCCATCAAAGATGTAAGGTTAATTTGAATATGCAGGTGCCGAGTGGCTGGGGGTGGGGCGGGATGCTTGCGTCGTCACCATGGTGAGGACCCAGGCATTCTGCACCACCCCAGCTGCTCTGGGCCTCTGGGCAGCATGGGAAGGTGGAAAGGTGGCTCCAGCCAGTGTGAAGGTGGTGCCGGCAGCCAGGGTAAGGAAGGCCCATTCTTGCACGAATCTTCATTTATCAAGCCTCTAGTATTTAATAATCAGTGAGTTTTATCTTCTCTTAAAATATACACATATGCACATGAATCATTCCAACTAACTTCAGGATTTTGTAGACTCTTGGAAATCCATACAGAGCACAAGAATTCCAAGTTAAAAGTTTTAGCACTGTGTACCTAAGGGCTTTTAAAGTATAAAATACTAAGTTTAAATAACTTTAGTGGCTTGCTTCTTCAAGGCAAGAAAAATCCTGAATATATGTTTATCAAGTTGGGAAATGTAAAGGAGATACTAACTCATTGCATCGATAGAAAATTTTTCCATCAAAAAAATTAAGAGCATAATGGAATTCAGATTTTTAAAATTTCGCTCACTCTGATTTTCTCTCTTGTAGGGAAACCCTGAAATATTATAAGGTAAAAATACATTTTAGGTTGGTCGTTTAGAACCAGACATGTTATCTTCTACTTCGTTTAGATTGATATCATCAGCTCCATTACTGTTTTCATTTCATGCTTAGCTTATTTATAAAATTCTCATGAAATATACTGGCTTTTCTTTCCTCACCTTTTTTTAAAGTAAAATCTGACTATGCTTCTAGTTTTCTGATTATTTCTAATGGATGTGGAAAATTATAATATAATGAATTATTTGTTTACACTCATTAAAATACTATACTGTGAAAAGAATTCCAGGCATAGACAAAGATAGCATCTCTAAATAACTGAGTCAACTAGAGGAAAACTAAAAGATAATAAGAATAATTGGATTGATTTCAGTCAGGCCTACAGAGGATTTTCTGTAGTATGTTTTCAAGTGTTTTGTCCATTCTGTTTTTAGAGGATCAAAGTAACTGGTATTTTTCAGTTTTCTAGAGGGATCTATTTCATTGATTGATTTTTACTTTTTAATTTGTATCACTCCTCTATTGCTACACATTATAGGATTTAAATTAATATATTTTGGTCTTTTCTTTAAAGCTAGCTTAATTCATTTTTTATACATTGTAGACTATTTTACATAATTAAATTAGTAAGAACATCAACTTTAAACATCAGTGACTTTCAATTTTTCACATCTCAGTGAGTAGTTAGGTTTTAGTTGTTTTTTTGTTTATTTGTTTATTTTATTTTATTATTATTTTTTTAGCAACAGTTACCCTGTCTGAAAGAGTGATCACTGGGCACTTTAACTCCAGGTTAGCAGGCACTTGGACATACTGAAAGAGAAAATTAGTCATAGCATAACTTGTAAATTACTATTAAGTGTTTGATCTCTGCATGTTTCATTTTGTGGTTCAAGAAACTGAATCAGTTAAGCTACCTATTCTGTGTAGAGATGTGAAAGCATAACACCTTTAAAGGAATATGTATACATATATATGTACTAGAGGCCCGGTGCATGAAATTCGTGCATGGAGGGGGGTTGTCCCTCAGCCCAGCCTGTACCCTCTCCAATCTGGGTCCCCTCAAGGGATGTCCGACTGCCCTCCCACAATCCAGGACTGCTGGCTCCCAACTGCTTGCCTGCCTGCCTTCCTGATGGCCCCTAACCGCTTCTGCCTGCCTGCCTGATCACCCCCCAACCACTCCGCTGCCAGCCTGTTTGGCCCCAACTTCCCTCCTCTGCCGGCCTGGTCACCCCTAACTGCCCTCTCCTGAAGGGTTGATCACCTCCAACTGCCCTCCCTTGCAGGCCTAGTCCTTCTCAACTGCCCTCCCTTGCAGGCCGGGTGCCTCCCAACTGCCCTCTCCTGCTGGCCATCTTGTGGTGACCATCTTGTGTCCACATGGGGCAGGATCTTTGACCACATGGGAGCAGCTATATTGTGTGTTGCAGTGATGATCAATCTGCATATTACTCTTTTATTAGATAGGATAGAGGCCTGGTACAGGGGTGGGGGCCAGCTGGTTTGCCCTGAAGGGTGTCCCTGATCAGGGTGAGGTTCCCTTGGGGCGTGGGGCGGCCTGAGCAAGGGGCCTGTGGTGGTTTTCAGGCTGGCCACACCCCCTGGCAACCCAAGCAGAGGCCCTGGTATCTGGAATTTATTTTCCTTCTACAATTGAAACTTTGTAGCCTGGAGCAGAGCCAAGCCTGGGGCTCCCTCCGTGGCCGGCAGCCATTTCTGTTGGGGTTATAATTGAAACTTTGTTGCCTTAAGCGGGTGGGCCCGGCCAGGGTGTGTAGAAAGTTTTGCTTCCCCTGTTGCCGGGGGCAACCCTGGCCTGCTCTCTCAAGCTCCATTCTGCCGCCATTTCTGTTTGAATTTGTTTACCTTCTATAATTGAAACTTTGTAGCTTGAGTGGAGGCTTAGGCCTGGCAAGGGCAGGTGGAAAGCTTGGCTTCCTCTGTTACCTAGGAAACCTTGCTCTCTGTGTCTGTAGCCATCTTGGTTGGGTTAATTTGCATACTCGCTCTAATTGGATGGTGGGCATGGCTTGTGGGTGTGTCAGAGGTATCGTCAATTTGCATATTTGTCTATTATTAGGTAGGATATGTAATGATGGGATTATTCTCATGAATACTTTTAGAGAAGAAATGTTCACATATATGTATCTTCTTAAAAAGTATTTTATATTCCATAAGAGTAAGCCCATTATTTTCTAAATTGGAAAATAGCTTAGGGCTTAATCATTATTATTTGAACAAGCAATACAAATTATTTTGATACCCAATTTGAGGGCATCTTTAATAGCGGACAAAAGGAAAACTTGGATCTACGGGTTATATCTTGTCTGGTTTTGTTTTTCCTTCCAAGTATATCCTATGTTTCACCTGTTCAAACCAGTCTGGACATGAAGAAGGGCTTCCAGTACTATGTTGAAAAGGAGTGATGATGGGGGACATTCTTGCCTTATACCTGATCTTAGCGGGAAAGGTCTGAGTTTCTTTTCATTAAGTATATTATCTGTGGATTATTTTACATTTTATTTACTAAGTTTAGAAAATTACCCTTTATTCCTAGTTTACTGAGAGTTTTTATCATGAATGGATGTTGGGAGGGCAATAATTTTAATGGGAAAATGGCAAGGGGATCATTTTAAAAATGCAAAAAGATTTCACTATGTATATTGATTGGTGACAACTCCTCACCTAGAGAGCATACTAAGCATATTAAACAATAGGATTGGAAAGAGAGTTAAGTAATGGGATTTTTAAAGGAAACTTTCAGAGGTATAAAGGAAAGGCTGAGAAACACACCACCAATGGGAGATCATGTCTTTTTCTCTTTCTCCATACCCCAAGCCCTATCCCCAATATACACTTCTCCTGTAGAAAAAGACTATTGATAATGACCTATCAAAGACTAAAAACAGAATTTGACCACCTGCTGAAAAGAGTGAGAGAGGTTCTTTATGTGTAAAGAAGGAAAAGGTTAAGAGCTCTAACTTTTCCATGACATTTTCTTTTGGACTTTATTTTTTTCTAGTGGATGCTGATCATCCACTCCATTCTACTTAAGCTGCAGATTCTGGAAAATGAAAATTATCTCCACTAGCAGCTAGGATTCTGTAGGCAAATTTGGTTTCATCAATTGCATTGTACACATTTAAGTAGAACTGAACATATGAATGGGAGTTACATTGCTCCTCGTTTGATTGATTTCTCCTGGTCATGAGAAGTAAACATATACTTTACTTCCCAGAGGCCTTTCCGGTGTAGGCAGAAGGTATCCTGCAGCTTCCTGTGGTTCCAAAGCTTGTCAGGGTCAGGAGGTCCACAGAAGTGCTTGAGAGGTGGGCAAAACCTCTTAGTAGGAACCTGGCATTGTACTGAACATAGGTTTTTTTTTTCCTTTAGGTACTAAGTGGAAGGTATATCAGGTGGCTGAGCAAAGCATATTTGATTTGATATAATGATCCCAAACACTCCCCTCTCTTCCTACCCCAGAGAAACATCTCTCTTGTGCCTCCACTTTCCTCATTCACATTATTTTATTTTTTTATTTTATTTTATTTTATTTTATTTTATTTATTTTATTTTATTATTTTTGGTATGAATGTACAGAACAGACCAGACTGGGAGCTTCTTGAGAGCATAGGGCAAGAATTTATATATATATAAATTTGTATCCATGGTGATGTGCCCAGACACATCATGGTGCTCACAAATAATTATTGAGTAAATAAGTGAATTAATGAATAGTATGCACCAACATTTTTGGATCAGACATACTTCAATCTACCTGCAATTCTGCCTTCAAGAATAGTATTGTTTTTTATTTGTCATTCCTAAATGAGTATAGGACTCCAAATGCTCTAGGGGCAGGAAAAGTACTTTAAAAAGACATTATGACATAAATTACTTAGCCAACCTGAAGAATAATAAGAAATGTTGTCATTTTCTTCAGTTCCTGTCCATTAATTTTTAAGGGCTGTGGCAGGGTGTGGGTCACTTTTGGAAAGGAGATGTAGGTCTTAGAAATCTAGATTCCTGGTTCGTGTTTAGTATTATTACCCTATTGCAGGAAGTTTATTTATTTTTTGCTAAATATTTAATGCAGCACTTATTCCTGTGGTCTAAATTCAGTGATGTTCACATTTCCTATTTTCAAAGGTGGTTTAAATTCAGAACTGATGATTGGATAGGCCAGAGGATTACAAATGCCTGTGACTCATCACTACTTTCTTATTTACACTATAGTTCCCCTTCACAGCCCTGTGAACCTGAACTTATACAGGCTATAGCATAAGACATAAATTAATATTGTGTTTGATCTCTTCAGGTTTTATTTTGTGGCTCAAGAAACTGAGGCAGTTAAGTACATATTCTATATAGAGACATGGAAGCATAACACCTTTAAAAGATTATATATATATATATATATATATATATATACACACATATATATATATATATATGTATACATAATGTTATTGTTCTCATGGTATATGGAACAGTTTTAGAGAAGAAATGTAAATATATATGTACCTTCTTTAAAAGTATTTTATATTCCATTAGAGTAATCCCATTATTTTCTTTTTTTTTTTTTTAAATTTCTTTATTGATTAAGGTGTCACATATTTGTCCTCATCCCCCCATTCCCATCCCACCCCTCTCCCCACGCATGCCCCAATCCCCTGTTGAACTTAACCGTTGGATAGGCTTATATGCATGCATACAGGTCCTTTGGTTGAACTCTCCCCCTCCCCCCCACCCTCCCCCTACCCTCTCCTATCCTCCCTCTGAGGCCCGATAGTCCGATCGATGCCTCCTTGCTTCTGGTTCTGTTCTTGTTCCTCAGTCTATGTTGTTCATCATTTCCTCTAGATGAACGAGATCAAATGTCACTAGATATATACTAATAAGAACTGAATGTGAGACGAGCAATAATATTTATGCTGACAGGCAAATGAATCCATCTGTAGCGAGCTTCCCCCTGGACCAACAGTTCTTTTGAGACCCAATTTCGATGTCCAGTAGTTCCTTATATGTACATGTCAGCACTGACCCCTCAGCTCTGGATGGTGGACAAATGGTGGTAATGGAGGTCCGACTCCCTCTGGTTTGGTCTCGGCCGAACCCAGGGGCACGGCGTCACCTGGACTAAGGGGCACGTGGCCTCACCCATACCGAAGGGGCGCGTGGTCTCACCCGGGCCTGGGACCCAGCCTCACCCGGATGGATCCAGGGGCGCACGGCCTCACCCGGACCCAGGATCTGGCTTCACCCGTACCCAGGGACGCTTGGCCTCTCCCAGACCCAGGGGCACGTGGCCTCACCCGGGCTTAGTTGCACAAGGCCTCACCTGGATCCAGGGACACATGGTCTCTCCCGGACCCAGGGACGCTTGGCCTCTCTCAGACCCAGGGCCACTTGGGCTCACCCGGGCCTAGGTGCACGAGGCCTCATCCGGATCAAGGGACACATGGTCTCACCCGGACCCAGGGACGCTTGGCCTCTCCCCGACCCAGGGCCACTTGGGCTCACCCCGGCCTAGGTGCATGAGGCCTCACCCGGATCCAGGGACACATGGTCTCACCCAGACCCAGGAACGTTTGGCCACTCCCAGACCCAGGGCCACTTGGGCTCACCCGGGCCTAGGTGCACGAGGCCTCACCCAGATCCAGGGACGCATGGTCTCACCCGGACCCAGGGACGCTTGGCCTCTCCCAGACACAGGGCCACTTGGGCTCACCCGGGCCTAGGTAAGCCCATTATTTTCTAAATTGGAAAATAGCTTAGGGCTTAATCATTACTGTTTGAACAAGCAATACAAATTCATTTCATACCCAATTTGAGGGCATCTTTCATAGAGGACAAAAGGAAAACTTGGATTTATGGGTTATATCTTATTTGGTTTTATTTTGTTTTCACTTCCAAGTATAACCTATGTTTGCCAGTTCAAACCAGCCTGGACATGAAGAAGTTCACATTATTGATAATAAGAGAACATCCAACTTTACATTTGTAATTGCAAATAGATAGAAATCCAGAAAGTCTCATTTGTTCTGAAGCAAAATCAGACAAATTGTCACATTGATTCTCCAAAAGTTAGTCCTCTTATACATTTGTATATGCTGTTCAAAATAACCCTAACTAATTTCTCTGGAATAGCAGTTTAGTATTTTTCACCTCTCTATACATTACATGTTGTAAAAAGCATTTTTTAGTAATATAGATAAAGAAAAACATTAAAAAAAAATTTCTTCCCTGTATCAGGATTTTGGGTGAGTTCCTGGGAATGGATATGGCCTTAGGCCAGAAGTTAATCTTTATAACAATGCCTTGGCTGACCATTTTTCTTTGGCCAAAGCATTCAGATCCTGAGCCTCTTTTCCCTTTTGGGGAAAACATCATGGACTGTCCTGCAATTGGATGCTGGGGGTGTCTACTTGGAGGGCATCCAAACTTGGGAGAGTTTTCTGTGGGTCCGTAGCTGACACAAAACGTGGGCACTTTCATTACACATAAGAAGGCATTTATTCTATCAATTACTCATGTAATAAGTGACTCCGTTCTTGTTCACATAACTGCAAACTGTTTCTAATGTACTGCAATATTAGTGAAAAATATTTGATATGAAGAATGTGTTCATTTTGTTATCCTTAGTGTTCTTTTTATTCATAAAATGATTGTGTAGCTGCATGATTTCTTCCGTCTTTATAAATCTAGCTCAATGAAATTTTTAAAAATCCATTTCTATGTGCTAAAAAATAACTCTTTATTGTGGCTTCAAGAAATTCAGCTAGGTGTAAGTAGGTATAATGGATATTAACAGTCTTGGGGCCACATAACTTTAGCTCAATCAGTAAAATGTACATGAAAGGGACTGAGATTAATAAAACTCTGGGACTTAATAGAGATATAGTAGAGATATTACATGAAGTGGAGCACAGCTCTGGCTTTCCGAAGGGAATTCTTATTTCAGTGTAGTGCTTTTTAACGCCCAGATGACTTGCTAGGTAAAATATTCCCATCTCCTCTAAGGAAGGGTGACTTTTTTCTAACTAGACAGTAAAGTTCAAAGTTAAATGACTTCCTTTATCTATGGCAAGAATGTTGAACATATTTTTTTACTTGAATTAAATGTTAATTCATTTTCTTATTTTAAATACAGATGTCAGTGTAATTAAAAGTAGATTTTCCACATACACTGAAAGCCTAATTCATCCACATTTCCTTTGCATACATACTGAGAATGTGGGTACATGTGATTGGGCAGAAGGCATGAAGATTTGAGCTAAATGGAATCTTAGAGATCTTCGGACTTGATCTCATCATTTTACAGCTCAAAAAACTGATGCTAAGATAGAGTATGATAGATGCTCAAGGTTACACAGTGAGGTTTATAGCAGAACCTGGAGATTTAAACTCAGATCTCTGACATTCCAGTAGCCCATACTCTTCCTCATGCTCTTTTCTACCCAAAGTGATGCAAACGTGTCAGTTATACACATAAATAAAGATGGTGAGTGAAACATTTTTATTAGAATTGACTCAAAGATTCTTCACTGGCATTTTTCCTTCTCTTCAACCTTATCGTTTTGGACAGTTGAATAGTTTAGAATGTGGACACAACTGGAACCCATCATTCATTATCAAAATTGTACATCTTGAGGGAATAAATATGCACATAAAGTGATTGCATCATTTTTGTATGAGTGAAAAGTGTCAAATGAAAGGAAAAAAAATAGAAAAGGGGAGGAAAAGTGTGAATTGTAGCATAGGAAAATGTTTAATGCCCAAGGATTTGGGGAACCAAGTTTGTTTGCAGGATTATAATCTTATACATAAAATTTATGAGCAAATAATTTATTAAATTGTTAGTGTGCAACCTTCTCAGGAGCTTCTGGGCCACAATCTGAAACAGAGGGCAGGAAGAGACCAAAGAAAGAGCCAGGCCACTCTAGATTGGTAGGTGGCCATTTTAATAAGCAAGGGAATTTACATATGAGGCTCATCTGTAGTGACTGAAAGACCTGTAGATTGTCCTCATCTGCCCACCCAACCTTAAAATTTATGTGGGGGCTTAACTGGGGTCAATGATGCACTCAGGGGGCTTTAAACTGGGTTTAGTCATGTACTCAGTCTAGATAGTCTTATCACCACTCAGTCCAGATTATTAGCTCTATCCATGGTGTAGCTTCTAGGAGTGGGTAAGACAGGAGGAGCATGCATTCCAAAGACAGGCGAGGGAATGGGGAGCTTCCAATTGCCCAGGTCCAGCTCACAGGATTAACTGGCAGTCATACCTTCTTATTGACCGCCTCCAACATAAGTCCATTTTTGTATTTTTCTCATCTTTAAATATTTTTACATTTTCTCATAGGTAATCTTTAGAATATAGAAATTAAGTGGAAAATGAGGATCAAGTAAAAACATAACAAAACAAAACACCCACTGCATGTTTATATAACATGTAGTTATTTAGGACAATATCACACTTATTAAAATGTTGCAAAATATGTGAACTTCAAATATTTCCTGCTTTAGGTTAATCTATTTATCTTTACATACAAAAACAAACTACCTAACTCATTCTTTGCCTTATGGCTTCATTTTGGTTCCTGTCATTTTCCCTTTTCCCACAACACTATTGCTTCAGTGCCTTTTGCTATAAAAGATGCTAATCAAACATATGAAATAGTTATGGAATATTTAAGTGATTAGCAGAAACAGCAGTTATCTACCTAGAAATAAATGGTGCCATCTTTTGCATGTACAGAAGACAGTGTACTTGACTTATTAAAATAGGATTGTTGCTTGTTTCACATTGTTTTCTGATATCAATGCTTGCAAACTAAGATGCATATAATTCATGCAATTGAACATGGACCACAGTAGTCTAATTTAATGTAAATTTCTGTGTTGAATTAATGATTATGATGGGGATGTTGGAAATTAAACTTTCAATTTGTCTGTTTTCTGTCTGCTATAGATTAAATATAGACTAATGTCACTTATGATTACAGACCGCTATTAGAAGATTCAGTTACTCTGGATCTGTTTGTAGCTATATTCTTGACAGCCACATATTTCATATCCTGACACATGTCATTCTTTGGAAATAATTGCTGAAGATAATCTACTGGTAGGAAATACTAAAAGAGGGCACTTCACACACATACCTATAAACTTCAAGTCTTTATCTCAGATTGAAAATATAATGACTATAAAACATTAAGGAATTCTAAGATTTTAGACAACTAAATTTATTTGTTAACCTGAATAATTAATTATATGACTTTTTCAATGTCAATAATTATTTTCTTTTAAAATTTCAATGTTTGTTGAGAACTCTCTGTGAAAAGAAGTTCTGAGAAATAAGTATATGAGTTTATTCATCTTGGCGAATTTATTTTCAATCTATAGATGCAAAGGAACTAATATCAGGCTATTGCTGTTACATTTTTAGAAATATGACCCACACAGTAAGATTTCCTGAACTTTCAGGCTAATAAAATGCGTTAAAGTATCAGAATCAGTAGAGTATGTGGGCGGCTAAGTCACTGAGCTAATTAGTCATCCCTCTCCCAAGAGCTGTGTATGACTTAGTGGAGTGTGTTTAGCATTACAAGTAAATCAACATTGTTCCGGCAGCAAAGCATCATTTCTGAATCATTTCCATCATGCTTCCACCTTTACTTTCCAATAAAATCTCCCAACTTTATGATGCTTAGAGCTTGTCAAAAGAGAGTGTCTCAGGAAGGAAAATTGATGCCACGCATAATCATATGATAACCATAGTACACTGACTTTAAGGATCAGAATGGATTTCTGAGTAATGGAAATGAAGGTGCAAATATGTCAGTTCATATACACAAATGAAAAATGGAAAGTCTTTCCTATTAGCACTGAGCCCACAGCTATTTCACTGGTATTTTTGCTTATTTTATGCCTGTAGAGTTTTAGGATGTAGGTACAGTTGAATGGAGAGGCAGCAAACTTGATCTATAGCTAGAAGCAGGTGAGGTTGAGTTCCAGGCAAGTCCATGGATGGTGGCAAAGAGAACTCTCCTTGCACTTCTTGGAATTCTTACAAGGAACAGGATATAAACAATGACAATACTAAGTTTTAAACTTCCTATATAATTATATTTTAGTTTTTAATTTTTGTTTATGCATTTTATAAGCTGTTTTCTAAACATTTCTACTTTGGACTGTCTGAGCAAGTAAACCTATTAGGAAAGCCAGACAAAGACTATTATGATTGTTCTCATTTTATAGATGGAAAGGCAATGCAGAGAGAAGTCTATTGCTGAAGATTATCTGTTTGAAAGTTGCAAAACCCAATATGCCTAATAAATAAATACAATAAAAAAGAGATCAAAAGATTGCAATAATAAAGGGTGAAAAAAACAGTTATTTATAAATAATATCTTTCCTTCTCAACAATTTCTGCACCTTTATCTTTTAAATAAGGAAAACCTCTCTGATCCTAAACTCATTTTCTTCACTCTATCATTCTGTTGCACCATTCTGTTCATTTCTCCTCTTCAACTCCATGACCTGAAAAGAACAAACAACCATTACTTTCTTACCAACAATCCCCTCTGTAAACATTTCCAATCTGGCTGCTGCCTCTCATTACACTGAAACTACTTTCTCTATAGTCAACAATATTTATCCTTAAGTCCAATATTTTGTTCTCAATAATTTCTCATCCCTCCTTGAACTCTCTAAAACATTTAGAACTCTTGAAAATTTGCTTACGTAAAGTCCCTTCCCTCTCTGGAGATAATGATGAAAAATCATTTCTCAAACCCCATTTTTACCTCTTTTTCTGGCCTTGTTTAGGTTTCTTTCTCTTGTCAATACAATATATATAATTAATAAATATAAATATATTTATATTTATATATATATATATTGTATATTATATATTATATAAATATGTATATCATCTTATTGTTTTTCAAAATTTCTTTACTCAGCTCCCACTATTCTCTTGAGCAACTGACCCATATTTCCAAGGGTAGTTCCTGTTCTATGGAGTGACTAAGCAGTGTCAAAAGCATTTAGAAGGGTTGGTCAAAGTGACTGGGCCATCTCTGTTTGTTAACTGGCATTTATCTTGAGAAAAAACAAGCTTTTCATATCTTTAGGTCAGGGGATAGTTTTACAAATTGGAGAAGGCACCCACCAAGTAGGCTACCCTCCCACAGGAACTGGGAGACAGGAGAGATATTCACCTTAATGTTTGCATTTCAAGCAGATAGTCACCAAGTCCTTGAGAAGGCATTTCTGGGTGGCAGAAGACTTACATCTTAAAGAAATAGAGAATAGATTAAGGATTACAAGTTTTCTAAAGGAACTGCCCTAAAAAAGGGGAGTTCGGGGATTTAGTCAGATTTGGGCTGGAACAAACAGTAAATTAATTTGTCCGTATCCTCTAGAGACAATGAACAAAATAGGACACACACACACACACACACACACACACACACACATACACACACACACACACTCACACACACACACACACACACACACACACACACACACACACATTATTATAAGAAATTGGCGCCCTGGTTGGGTGACACAGTTGGCTGGAGCATGGACCCCATGCACCAAAAAGTTGTGGGTTCAATTCCCTGTTGGGGTATGCATGGGAGGCAACTGATTGATGTTTCTCTCTCACATCAATGTTTCTCTCTCTCCCTTCCTCTCTCTCTAAACTCAGTAAAAATATATCCTCAGGTGAGGATTAAAAAAAAAAGAAGAAATTGGATCATATAATCATAGAGGCTGAGAAGACCTACGATCTTCAGTCTGTACGCTAGAGAGAGACTAGGAGAACCAATGATGCAGTTCCATTCTGAGCCCTAAGGCCTGATAACCAGGAGAATGGATGGTGTAAGTCCTAGCCTATAAGCCTGCAGGCTCACGATCTAAGAATAGCCGAAGTTTCAGTTTAAGTTCCAAGTCAGGAAAAGATAGATGTTCCAGCAATCATGGAGGAGGAAGGGGTTCCCTTTTATTCCAGGGATGGAGAGTGAGCTGTTTTGTTCTATTCCGGCCTTTAGCTTATTGGATGAGGACACCCACATTAGGGAGAGCTATCTTCTTTACTCAGTCTACTGACTCAAATATTAACCTCATCCAAAAAGACTTTCACAGATATGCCCAGAATAATGCTCCACAATTATCTGGGCACCCTAAGGCCCCATCAAGTTGACACATAAAATAAACCATCACAGCAGTGTTGAGCTTTCTCAGGTAGACATTTATTAAAAAAAAATATTTCTATTGATTTCAGAAAGGAAGGGAGAGGAAGAGCGAGATAGAAACATCAATGATGAGAGAGAATGATTGATTGGCTGCCTCTGGCACATGCCCTACTGGGGATCAAGCCCATACCGGGCATGTGCCCTGACTAAGAATCAAACCATAGCCTGTTTCATAGGTCGATGCTCAACCACTGAGCCACATCGGCTGGGCTCTCAGGTAGATATTTAAAGTGTGAATGGGGGTGGGGTGGCACTGTGTTCATTCTAGGAAAATGGTTTTGAGCCAATAGAAGCTATGCTAGAGTCTGGTTGATTCTCTTAGCCTGGTGGGTTGAAGGGTGTCATTTTTTTCTGAAAATTGTATAGTTCTCAGCAGTCACATAGCAGTAGTCTGTCAATTTCTCATGATAGTTTTATGAAATTTAATTGGTAAATATTTTAAGCCACCTTAGAATTCTACAAATATTTTAAATAAGGATTTATGATAAAATAGTAAGATAAAAATAATTATATATATATATATATATATATATATATATATATACCCATTATAGAATTGTGATTTTTATAGTTTAACTATTTTAATGTATGAAAGGATACAGATTTAGCTCATAATGTTTGTTATATTCAAAGTGCTGCCTTATGATATCTTTATTCACACCTTGCCATTTAGATGATCTTAGGTATCTTTAAAATATAGAAGCAATGAACTCAGTACAGACTGGTACTTTCAGAAAATATTATTCTTACAAAATAAATAAAGCCAGTTTTATACCATATTAGAGGCCCACTGCACAAATTTGTGCACAAGTTAGGTCCATCCCATCTGCCCCAATTGGGGCCTATTGGGCCGAACCTGCCTGGGGGAGGGGCCGTGGGCAGTTGGCGGGCTGGCCCTGACCTCTGGTCTAACTCCTGGTTGAGCTCCCAGTCTAGGGGACAATTTGCATATTAGCCTTTTATTATATATGATGATAGTTTTCCCTTTAAAGATCAATGCTCTTCAATGTACTATTATTTCATACCAGGTTCTTGTTATAGAATTATCACTATAATTAAATGAATAATGAATATAGTAAATATTTAGTAAGTGCATGCGTAGCAGCAGGTACTGTGGAAATCAAGTCCCCACCCCCTCATTTTTACATATACACTTCCTAACCATAGAGACCTTCTTAATTTGAAAGCCCCTTTTTATGTGTGAATGCTTCTTCCTCTTCTAAATGAAACTGCAGACAATAGGTAAAGTTCTTAGCCTGAGTTTCTAGCATTTATTCTCCCCCCTGTGGATTCCCTGAAGTATCTACTATTGAGCCTTCCAACAGTGTCTTGCATGATAGGAAGCAATTAGCCTAATACACTGTCCATGGAAAGTCTTCCTCTGTAGAGTATTTTGTTTTATGTCATCTCTTCTAAAGATCCAATTCTCTTAGTATTTTAACCTATATCCATAGCATCAAGCTAATTTGTAATACAGACTATGCTTCTATTTACAGGAATACTTACGAATGTCATGGCAAATAGAGCAATTTCCAGTATTTTAGGTACATTTTGGTTTTTATTTCTCAATCCTACTTTATTTAGTTATTCAACAAGTACTTATTGAGTTGCTTTGTGCACTATGCATGTTTATTGAGTGCCTACTGCATGCTGAGGATGCAACAGTCAGTGACAGAGAGCATGGCCTGACCCACACAGAGCTTGTGTCTCAGTAGGGGAAGACAAGAGTAGTCAAACAAAACACTTGATGCATTGTAAGTTAAGAAAACAAATGGATAGGGACCTTGCTTAGGTTACCATTTTTAGAGGTGAACTGGGAAGGTTTCCCTCCTCAGAAAAGAACCATGAGAAAGGAAGGAGTATTCTTTAAGGAAATCTCAGAGAAGAGGATAGTAAGCACAGCTTCCAGCAAGTGTGAGTGTCCTGGGGCAGAAGTAAATTTTGTGTATTGGAGGAATAGCAAGGAGGCCATGTAACTGGGATAGAGGACATCATTGAAGAAGTGGTAAGAAATGAGCTCTTAAAGAAGTAACAGGGACCTAATGACATAGGGCTCTTCACGTCTATATTAGGATACTAGAGGCCCAATGCATGTATGTGTGCACCAGTGGGCTCCCTCGGCCTGGCCTGTACCCTCTCACAATCTGGAACCCCTCGGAGGATGTCGGACTGTGGGTTTTGGCCCGATCCCCGCAGGCCAGGCCAAGGGACCCACTGGTGCACGAATCCATGCACTGGGCCTCTAGTATGCATATAAGATCTTTGGTTAATATCTTCCCGCCCTCCCCCTTCCTTCTTCCCTCTAGATTCATCAGTCTGTTCCATGTTTCAATGCCTGTGCATTGAGCGTCTGCCTCCTTGTTGTCAGTGCATGTTATAGCTACCGGTTGAATGATCAAACGGTTGCTTAGGCTTTTATATATATAGATGGTATTTCCCTCTGAATGTAAAGCTTTTTAAGTGTTTTGTGCAGACTACTGAAACATATAGCCTCAGTTTTAGAAAAATTCCCCTTACTGCTATTGTTGAACATAGATTAGAAGAAGGTGAATCTACAAGTAGAAAAGTGGATCAGATGGCACTGAGCTAATACTGGCTTAGATGAGGGTGCTAACTGCAGAGGTGAGGAAACATGAATAGATGCTGGTTTTATTTTGAGACTAAAACTAACAAGGATGATACTATCTAGGCATTTCTGACCTGGAAAGCTGGAAAAATATAATTGCCATTTTCTAAGAAGAGTACAAGAGGCAATAGCAGGAGTCCTACGTTAGATGTGATACTTTTTGAAATTCTGTTACTAATCTGATTGGAAATGTAGACTAGAGAGTGGATTACATGAACCAACAAACTCCTAGCTGGACATAGATGTTTAGTAGTTGTCAGCATATGAATGATGTTTAGAACAAAGAGACTGGGAGAAGCACCAAAAAAGTAGTGTAGATGGAAAAGAGAGGGGTCCCAGGACAAACCCCTCAGGCTCCCCCAGCGTTTACAGGTTGAAGATAGAAGTGGAATCGGGAACAGTAGACTGCAGATAGGAAATCAGGAGATTGTACCGAGAACCCAGTGAAGAAATTCTTTCAAAGATGAGTAAAGGACCAGTGATAATTGGCCATTGTAATCTGCAATGCAGAGATATGGTGACTTTTGACAAAAGCAGGTTATGGGAATGGTGGGTAGAAAGTCTGAATAGAATTGCTTCCAAAGAAAATGTGAAGAGAATCATGAAATTCAGCAAGTATCAAAAACTCCTAAGTATGTTATTGCTATTAAAGGAGGTAACAGATACAGGATTAAGAAAGAGTTTATTAAAGTTGGATAAATTATAGCATATCAATTGAATGGCTGTGGGAGCAATTTTCAATTGTTTATATCTGTAAAAAAAGAGTCTCCTAGGAATCTCACTGTCATTTAGAAAGTTATTTGGATAATAAAATTTTATCATCACCAGAGTCAGCTAGAAAACAAAAAAGAAACAGTAAATTACAAAGTCAGTACGTAGGTGCTGAGAAGCAATGGCAACTGAATATCCTTATGTCTGGGAAGATTGAATCTGAAAATTAGGAAGTTTTTATCATTAAATTTCAATAGCTTTAAATTTATCATTTAAAATTATTGAATGAATTAGGGTGATATTGGTTAGTAAAACTATATATAGGTTTCAAGTGTACAATTCTATAATTATATATTATAGAATTAAGCATCTGTATATTGTATGGTGTGTATACCACCAAGGCCAAGTTTCCTTCCATCACCATTTATTCCCCCTTTACCCTCTTCTACCTGCCCTGTGGTAAGCAAAACTCTGTTGTTTGTGTTTGTTATTCCCCCCTTAATCCTTTCACCCTTTTTACCCAGCCCCCCCCAACTACTACTCCCCTCTGATAGCTGTCAGTCTGTTCTCTCTGTCTATGAGTCTGCTTCTATTTTTTATTGGTTTATTTTGCTCATTAGATTCCACATATAAATGAAATAATTTTGTTTTATATTATCAAAAGCACTGGTAGTAAGTAAAAGGTATTACACTCTCATACTCACTTAAGAAACTACTGTCTTCAATGTTAGGGGCTTGACTTAACCTCTCTAGTAATTTTTATGTTCACATAATATCTTAATTTTATAGCATAGACCAAGGCCCTTAACTTTCCACTTTAATGAGAAAATACATATTTTCAGAAGATGAATAGTAAAAAAAAAAAAAAAAAAAAAAAAAGAAAAAAGAAAAAAGAAAGGAAAAAAAAGACAACCAGTCATTTAAAGCATATGCCAAGTGTTGGAGGAGTCATTGAGGGCATGTGACAGTGGTCTGGAGCTGGACCTGGGAAATCATAGGTTCCTCCCCATCCCCCTGTCCTTGTGATTTGGGTTGTTTTATTGAGCAGGGTGATTTCTTTCCCAGGTTCTTGTCCAGATGGATTCAGAGAATGAAGCCACAAACAAAAGATGATAGGTGAAAAGTACAGAATCTTTATTGCAAGCAAACACTATCTCTAAAACCTTAATTCTAAATTCTAAGCCTACAACTCTGTCCCTCTTGGCAGACAGAGGGGCCCTTAAGAAGGGTGGCTGCTGCTTTCTTTGTCTTGAGGCATTAAATAGGCTGGAGTCCCTTCTTTTCTACCGTGAGACCTTAGCCCTGTAATCAGCTCCCAGGACCCCCTAATCTGCACTTTTCCTCCTTTGGCCATGTTATCTGTTTAGGTTGGAGTCACTTTTGATTTATTCCATGGTCTTCTCCCCGTTGTGCTGGCAGAGAAATCCTTATCTTCTGGCTCTCCCAGCTACTCAGGGCAGGACTACCTTTTGGTCTAACTTATGGTCACTTTAATTGCTCAGGCGAGATACCCCTGTCTGTCCATGGTTTATGGCTCTTTTAATTGTTTAGGCCATAAAAAATTTCTTTCTGCCTGTGGCATTTCTCTATTCTCTGTACAAGTAAGATGAACACCCTGGCATCTTAAAGTCTCCATGTATATATTCCTCCTCATGGACCATTCTCATTCCTAAAACTCCCTAAACCTGCCTACTCTACCCCTAAAACTCCTTTCACCTGGAAAGTAGGGTCTCCCTGCCTTCCTCCAACTGAAAGCTGCCTCAAGGACACAACCTCTCGACAGTAATGTGTTGTTGAGACCATCTGGGTTGTATACATGACTGACCTTCTATATAAACTATTAAGATTCTGTCAGGCAGGTGTGGAACTTATTTTGCAGCTGCCTAAGACAAACATTGTCCTATATAATAAAAGCCTAATATGCTAAGTGTCCAGTCGACTGGTCAGTCGTTTAACCAATCAATGCATAATATGCTAATGATATGCTAAGGCCTCTCAACCACTCACTATGATGTGCACTGACCACCAAGGAGCAGATGCTCCAACCTGTAGGTTAGCTTGGCCGATTGAGACTGAGCGAGATGAGACAGACATACCCATAAGTCCCTTCCTCGCTGGCCAACCTCCTGTGTCACTTCTCGACCCCAGTCCTGCACCAGGCGAGCCCCTTGGCCTGGCCTGTGCCCTCTTGAAATCTGGGACCTCCTGGGGGAGGTTGGAGAGCTGGTTTCGGCCCGATCCCACAGGCCAGGCCGAGGGACCCTACTGGTGCATGAATTCGTGAACTGGGCCTCTAGTATATTATAAGTTCCACTGGTGGCCCAGTGCACAAAATACATGCACATTAAAAGGGAATTAATTAGAGGAAATATTTTAATATTGCTATTTGCCCTTTCTTTATAATAGAAGTGTCAGAGATGAAAGAAAATTAGTAAAATGTATATGAAAATCTCCCTCCTGTCAGAGTCTGGGGTATGCCGTGGGACCCAGAGTCAAGTCCCCACTCACCTGTGCATGCTGAGAAATCACTTAAGACCCAGACTTGGCCATCCCTACCCCCACTGGGCAAGACCCAGACCTGGCCGGTTGCACACCTGTCAAGCCCCACCCACCCACAGTGTCACATCTGTGCTGGGCAGGGACACATGCAGGCAGCATCATGTCCCTGGCCAGGGATGCAGGCAGGCAGCTTCACGTCAGCACTGGGTGGGGATGCACACAGGGAGCGCCACGTCCCAGGCCAGGGACACACGCAGGCAGCGTCACATTAGCGTTGGGCAGGCCTCCGTGTGCCTCCACCAGGGGCCAACCCTGAGCCTCATGGTAGCCACACGCGCGCCTCTGCCAGGGGTGGCCACTGGGCCATGCGAGGGCCAGGTTGCACGAAGGCCCTCCTGGTGATAGCAGTCCCTGCCCCCTGTTCCTGCTGAGCATGAGCCTGCTGAGCGGTCATGATGTGACAGCGTCCTGGATAATTTGCATATTCCTCTATTGTTAGTATAGATTAGTTAAACCTGCCACCTAGCAATGTGCAGTGACGTGCATTTTTCTTGGGTCTCTCCTTGCCTTCCATGTACAATGGCTGGTTTCAGGTTTTACCCAGGGAGCTCCTGAGGTTTTGGACTGACAGCAAGAAGATAGCAAATCATATTTACAATAAAGTAAAATATAGGTAAGTATAATTTTATGTAGGAATATGACATCACAAATATAGAAATTAACCAAGATTGTACCAGATGGTTTCTAGAACCACAGATATAGCCAAAGCATCTCAGGAAAGAACCTAAGATAAAATTAGTTTAAGAACTTTGACAGAGAGTTCTTTATAGAATAAACTCAGTGTTATCTGTTGTATGGAGGTAATTCACTGCCTTTGTTAAGCAGATTTTTTTTAATTAATAAGGAATTATCACATATACTATACAGGGGGATTACCAATTTTCCAAATAATTCCAATCAGTAGAATATACTTAACACTAATTTAAATCAAACACAATTTAATCAGTTTAATGACTACAAATTTCACTAGAAATAAACTTTACATAAATAAATGAGATTCAACAGCTGTAGAATATAAAACAAATACAAGCATATGCAGTAAGAAATCAGGTAATTGATTAAATTATATTTTGGGGGAACTAATATCATTAAAGTTCAAATCATAGAAATTTGTAGATATGGCAAGTGTTATATAATACAAGAGGACAAGTCATGACTTAATTAAAACCATTTATTCGTCTCATGCTTGTTAAAAGCATTCAGAGAGCTTGGCATTGTATTAACTGAATTGTTATCTCTAGGAATTATATTAATACAACTGTCTAACTTCAGGAAGTTCACAGTACAGTTAAAGAGGCAGAAAATTAAAGGGTGGGATATATTCTTGATGACATGGTAGCACAGAAGAAATCTAGTGTTCCATTGGAAGAAAAATAATTTCTAGGGAAATTCACATTGTTAAGTTCAAAATCCTGTGGGTTTTTTTTTTTGTTGTTGTTTTTTTGTTTTGGCACTGTGTCTGTTATGCATACAGGAGTGTATATAAAGGGGAGACAGATAAGTGCATACAATTGACTTAGAAGTGAAGACATTGGACACTGCCCATTTGGACTGCCTGAATATATGAGAGGGCAGTCATTTCTGCAGATCTGCTGCTGATGACTGAAAAGTATTGGAACCAGTTTTTACTGAGTTGGTAATGCCAAGAGTGACCTATTTTTTAACTTTAAAAAACAAAGTGTTTACATACAACTCCGATTTCTTTATCAATGGCCTCTAGGGATTTAAGTTCATCTGAAAAATAAGTAAGAATTCACACCTTGATTGAATATGTCAATAAACAAAGATATGCAGGCAAAAGGATGTAAGCAATCATTTCTTATTCTATAATCATGACCTGTGCATCATTCAGGGTCCCGTCAGGAGTCGGAAGCCACAGAAGTTTTTGTTATTTCTAATTGTTGTTTGTTTTTTGGTTTTGATCAGGATTATTTAATATAAAGATTTGATGCTAGTTATCGGAGGACTAGAAAGGCAGACGGGGAAAGTAGCTACTGGACGGTGACTCCATCCTAAGGCTGGGCAATTGAAGTTTGAAAGTATTAACACTCTGGAGATGGAGCAGAAAATGTGCAGAGCTGAAACAGGTGTTGGCAACTCAGCTGTCTAAGGAGGAGTCACTCGGCGAGGCTGACCTCTCGGAGGAGGTGTGATGAGGTTGTTTCTGAAAGTGTTGGGAAAAGTGCAAACTGAGCTCAACTGCTGCTACTGAAATGAAATGTCACGTCAGGGTGAAAAATTGTTGCTGTAGCAACTCTGAGAGCAGCAAGAAGCAAAATTAGGTGCAGGAAACAAATAAGAAAAAAAGGAAAAAGTGTGTGTGTGTGTGTGTGTGTGTGTGTGTTTTCTTAATTCTTCCAGTGCTTTTCTAGAACTTTCTGTCAACAGACTTACAAAAGCCAGTAGAATAAAGCAGAAGTATAATTGTCAAGTTGCAGCCCCAGCATCACAAAACAGAGGTTTGTGCTGCAAGTCAGAACAATAACCAGAACAACAGTACTCAGAACTCAGATACCCTAGTAGTTAACAAATTTGATCATATGTTTTCATTAGCCCTATATAATTTAAGTTGCAGAATGAAAGTGACATTTTATGGATAATTTGCTTTTGTTTCCATAGAATTGAACGTTGATTATTCAGTCAATACATATGAACTTCTAAAAAGTTTAGTTTGACAAAAGCTGTGGTATATTGTCAAATAGTATCTCCACTTGCTTGAAAAACACAGAAAACTCAATGAGTGAATGGTTCTGTCTTGAAGTCATTTTTTTTCTGTTTGTTGTTATAGTAAAGATCGATATTTCATTTTATTTCTCGGAATTCAATCTGCAAGTTTTGCCTGAATTTATTTTATTAAAGGTTGGTATTTAATTTTGATTCTGGGAATTTAGTGTGAAAGTTTTTCCTGAATTACGGATAGCAGAGCATAAAATAAGAAATATATATCAAGGTAATAAATTACTTTCGTATTTCTTTCCTTTTTCTTGTTACTAAAAGAAAGCTTTATTTTATTTCTGAAATAGTCTCATTTCAGCCTTATCACTCTTTTTTCATTTTTGAAAACATCAGTCAACAATTAGCAGTGGGAGAGGTAAAAATCTGGTTTTCTGATTATCCCTGTGAAAATCTGAAAAGAGCAAAAGATTAGAATAGCCATGAGCTAAACTATTGGAACTCTTACAAAAGCTATAGAAATTGCTCAACATAGAAATTCATTCAACGATGAAATAACATTTAGAGAAAATTATTTATTTTACTTTATTAATGTTGGTGTTAAACTGTTCAATTGGGCATCATGTCAAAAAGTGAGCTTTTTCTTTCTTAAGGGGAAAAAAGTAGACAGAAAGTTGATCAAGCAAAACAATAAGAAATAAGATTTTGTAAAATAAGTAGATTTTAATTGCATCAATTGCTAAAGTGTTATTTTTCCCTCAAGTATTTTAACTCAATTTTCTATATGCATCGTTGCATAACACCAAAGTTACTTATTGTCCTTCATTTAGAGTCTTGCTTTTAATCTTAACTCTTGGATTAATTGGTAAGTCTATATATTTTACTTTATTCTACATGATGTACTATACTTGATTTCTTTTTTTGGTTCAATAGCTATTAGCTACTGTAGGTTTCTTAAAAGTATTAGAGAGATGCAGAGTTCTGTGAGTTTTTCTTTTTCTTTTTTTATTGCATTAGGGAAATTTAAAATTAAATTTGACGTTTATATCCAAGATAAATTGTAATATCTATATTCAATCTAGAAGACTGAAGAAGGCATTTATCTTTTCAGTTTCCAAGGAAGAACTGTCATTGTATACTCTTTTTTAAACTTTTTTATTGTTGACAGTATTGCACATGTCCCCCATTCCACTCTCCCCATTGTCCCCCACCACCAAGCCCCTTCCCCACCGCAGGCCTTTAGCACATTGTCTGTGTCCGTGGGTATACGTATATGAATTTTCGTTCTTTGGTTAATCTTTTCCTGGCCACTGCCACCCGCTCCCCTCGCCATATGTCAGTCTATTCCATGTATCCATGCTTTTTTTGTTTTGCCTTGTTAATCCTTACCAGAGGATATTCTTTTCCAGTGATTTTGAGAGAGAGAGAAAGAGAAACATTGACATGAAAGAGACACATGGATTTGTTGCTTCCCACATACACCCTGACATGGGGGCTGGGGATTGAATATGCAACCCAGGTTTGTGCCCTTGACGGGGAATAGAACCCACGACCATTCCGTGTGCAGGCCAACACCCTAACCACTGAGCAACACTGACCAAGACTATCAATGCTCTTTTGAACAGTTATTTCTTTACCTTTTTCAAACTGGGGAAAGAAATATTAACAGACTATACTTTTGATGCAGTTAGTTATATTAGTAAATATATTAAACATGATTTAAAAGTAAGGAAAATATTCTCAAATGCTAAAATTACAATTTCAGTATAATCTCAATTTTTATGTCTCAACAAAATATTTAAAAATTCTTATTTAAAGCAAAAGATAAACTTGGCATTCCAAACTGTTCATGTATGTAAGCATATATTGAATAAACTTGTTTTTACTTCTGAGTAATTGATTATTTTAATAATAGTTTACCATAAGTAATAATAAGAATAATATCAATATTAATTACCAATTATTAAGAGGTCACTCTGTTGTCAGCACTGTACTAGGCTTTATTTTAGTCTTTACTTAACAATGGTTTATTGATTAAATTTTGTATACTAGGCATTGGTTGAGACAATCAAAACCTCAAAGATTAATAAGGAAAATCTTCTGCCTTCAAGATGACAATATAATGTGATAAAGCATAGGAGATAGAAATATATTTTTTAACTTTCTCATTCATTTTTTAAATGTATGCTCTCATTTAACAAGTATCTGTTTTGCCAGGTATTGTACTAAATAAGGACAATTCAAAGATAAACAGAAGCAGACCAAATACTTTTTGAAAACGAGTTTATAGTATGGTGTAGTAGACAAAAATCAGTGAGATTAATATATACATTTTAAACTGAACTGTATTAAAAATTACACTGAGGGGATACATTGTTCTATGAAGGTGTATGATAGGGATGTCTGCCTAATTAAAGAGGTTAGGAAAAGACATTCTGAGTGAAGTCTTGAGGGTGAACTAGAGGTGTTTGGGGAGGAGGAGCTGTATCGTGGCAGAAAGACCAGCATGTACTAAGGCCCTGTGGCAGGGGAGAAGTAGGTATATTTTAGGAGCTGAAAGGAAACAAATGTGACCATTCTGATAGATAAAATTCATACCTTCCAAAGTCCTCTAATTCAGGTCAAAGGTTTTGATATTTCTCTTAAAAATTAAGAGAAAAATAATATGGCTTAGTCAGCAAGGCATATTGGTGGTTTTGTTGAACTAATGTATATTTTATTTAAAAAACTTTCTCTAGCTTCAGTGAAAAATTTAAAGAAAAAACAGGATGAGGACAAGCGTGGCTCTGGCAGACAATGTAGGGAACTATACTTACCAATATTTGCATTTGACTTAATGAGCTTAGGGATCTCTTGGAGCTAATCCATGAAAAGTGAATTGCTATTCTAGAGAATTAGTAAATAAAATAATAATTTTTAAAGAGCTAGGTAAGAGCCCTGGCTCGTGTGTTTCAGTGGTTAGAACATCAACCTGTGCACCAAAGGGTATTGGGTTCCCTTCCCAGTAAAGGGTATGTACTTGGTCACGGCCCTAGTCAGGGCACTTGCAGAAGGCAACCAGTTGATATGTCTCTCTCACATCAATGTTTTTCTATCTCTGTTTCTGTCTCTATCTCTATCTCTCTCTCTGTCTCTCTCTATCTCTATCTCTATCTCTATCTATCTCTATCTCTATCTCTCTGTCTCTCCCACTCCCTCTTTCCCTATCCCTCCCTCCCTTTCACTCTTTCTAAAAATCAATGGAAAAAATATCTTCACATGAAGATTAACAACAACAACAACAACAAAAGAGCTAGGTAAGACTAGTTAAGAGAACTGAAGTCTATTTTATCATGGGTTAAAGAAGTAGAAGAAAACCATGAATTTTGAACTATTTTTATACATGGTATGGTTTTTATCCAGAGTTCAAGACTGACAATATGAGATTTCTACCTTGTCAATATCTCTTTATTTTATAATAATGTTCTTAATGTCCATGGGATTACAAACATCTATAGAGCTGCATGTCTCAGATCCTTAATCAACATTGGTTTTGAATTTGTTTATTATGACTTACTAGTAGATTTCTGTTGGGAAATCAGTATTCACTTTGAATCCTTAATAATGATGATGATAGTATTAAAAACAAAATAGCTAATATGTAGCTAGTGGATACAATAAAATAAACACTGTTTTAAAAAGTATCTCAAAAAAAAACAAAAGTGAGGTAAAACATTATTATTAACTTAAAATATGAAGAAATTTAAGCTTGGAAAAGTAACTCACATAAAATTATATAGCTTAAAGTAATACAAACTGAAGCAAGCCAGCTTCTGTTTCACTCTAGAACCCATATTCTAAAATCATGCCTTATTAGGAAGCAGAGGTCAAAAGGTTATTATAAATAGTGAGTAAAAGTATTCTTTATATTGTCACTTTCAGCCAATTAGTTAGTAGAGATATTAAGTACAAAATAGACAAGCATTATTCAAGGCAGAGAATAAAAACAAGGAAAACAGTGTTTTAATGAATAGTGGCAAAATCAAAGAAAATATACTGTATATTCTAGGTTAACACAAAAATTGCTGTTTTCAACTTCCTATATCAAGTTTCCCAAAAATATTTAAAATAGTGGAGATAAAGTTTTAGAAAAATCGCCTTCCCTTCTCTCATAAGAGATAGGAATGTAATATCTCCATTTTTTCTATCCTCCTATCTAAAACTATCTACAGAATATTTTGTTGCTCTGTTTAAAAAATGAAAAGATTTCACCATCATTTAATTATACTGTTTTTTTAAAAGCCTTCCTGGCATATAGAAAAAAAGTAATAAAAATGAAACGCGGTTTGTTCAGATAATACAATGATGATAGCAGGATATTTTAATTTTTCTCTAGAGTGAATTCTCCTCATTATAATCAGAGTTGGAAGAGGCTTGTAATGGCAATTGAATACCATGTGTGGGTTTATGAAGTACAGTGTGAGGAGACTATGACAAGGTTGGTTGTGAATATGAAAAACTAATTCTCTAATGTGTAAAAAAATTTTTAAGTAACTATTTAATGTAGTCTGATTTTAGTAAGATTTAACCTTTTTTTTCTCTTTGATGCTGCCTTCTGTCTTTGTTTATTCCTAAAAGTTAGGTTTTACAGAAAGAGTAAAAAGAAAATCTGAGTATACTTTTTAACTCTCCACAAATAAAAAATATACTCAGATAAAGAATAACTATCCCATCCCTTCTTTCTTTATGATAGGTTCCAACCACTGAAAATATCTAAACTATGTTCAAAGTTTATTTTAAGTTATGGAGCTAACGTGCACGATAATGGCATAGCTTATTTAATGCTTGCAAAGAGAATACATTCCTGTCACTGGAAAATTATATGTATAATACCTAGAATTTTATTAACATTCTTGTATATCCCCCAAAGAAGCCTATGATATGAAGACATAAAGTCCCATTTTCCCTATTCATACATTCTTAAAGCACTCTGAAAAGAAAAATAACATGCTAAAATTGTTTTGTTCTTTGTGGCGCTACTCAGGTTTAAGTTAAACCCACAACTGCATAATTTCCTCCATGGTTTCACAATTCACCGTTTGCTTAGTGCAAACCCAATAAAAGCTTTTCTGCAGGATAAGGCTTGATTTGGGGGAAGTGGTTGCAGAAGGCTGAAAAACAACAGTGAAATGAATAATCCTAACCTTGATTTGTTAATTGAGGTCATTGGTTAGCTTTAGAGAATACTGTATACACAATTAAGCAAGCATTTCATACTGTCTTTCCTTGTTAACTGGTCTTGAGATATTCCACTCGACAGAAAATTGATAGGCATGGTAAACACGCTCTAGTTGCCTAATTAGCTCAGGTAGTACAATTACTGGTGTTCAATATCTATCAACAAAGCAAAGGTGCTTTAAATGTCCTAGAAACACTAGAAATAAAGCACAAAGGGATTTCACACAGCGAATCATCTGAATGAAAGTTGAATTCCTGTTAAAGCCCTCTTCTAAAAAACTCAATTTAGGGAAAGACAGAAAGAAAAGAAAAAACCTTCTTTGATTTGAATGGCCATTTCTGAGAAATAGAGAGGCATTTTAAGAGGGTATATACTAGCTTTATGAAACCTTACAATAACTTGGAATACTAAACTAGTTATTCAAATAAGTCAACTGAAATGATACAACAGAACTCTCCCATCCCGTAGTCTTCCTGCCACGCTGTGTAGATTACTGTTGAGCTTCAGGAACTAAGGACTCCATCTTACAAAATGCAATAGTCCTGCAAGTGCAAACATGTCAGTCCTTCAGACAGAATTTACATTCAGGTATGAACTTTTGGAATGTTGTTTTCTTCTAACATCATTTCACCAGGTCTTATATGCATGGAGCCTTCCTATTATGGCTGCCATGCCTTCCTTTACTTATTGAACTGGTGTTTCTTGAGGAATTACTTTGTGCTAGGACAGTGGTAGCATATGCTTGAATGCTGTTTACGCTAAGAATGTCCCAGGGTAAAGCGTGGGCTGTGATAGATTACCCTCCTTAACTTACCTTGTTCTTAAGAAAACCTCTGCTCAGACTGCTTAGGGAAACCTGCCTCTACCCTCAGCAAAAAGGCACATTCAAGGAAATAGCAGTGCAATAAAATAAGAACCATGGGATTAAGCTGACCCTCAGGAAACCCACCTTACCTCCAGACTTCATTATTTTTATGTCAGTGTGTATTGCTGTTTCCCTTAATTGGAATCATAGTAGATAATCAGAGAAATCCCTGTATCAAAAAATTCCTATATCATGAAGACCAATATAATGATCCTCCAAATATTTTGTTTTATTTCTTATTGTTTTGTCATCTTTCTGCCACAATTCCTCATTTTCTCTGCCACCCCCGTAAACCAAAATACTTTCTATTTTTAACAATTCAAGACAAACTGATAATTAGCATGCTATACAAAGGAATTTCTTAATCAGTTCATAATTTTTGTTAATGCACATATGTTCATACTTTATAAACCAAATAGTACTGAAATGCTTATATATGTCTTTTGGATGTAATATCTTCTTTGAATTATCTGAGAGTACCAATTGATTTTTTCTGAGGACTTCTCCTGGTATTGTCTGGATATACTCTATTTTCCCATTTCGCTGAGCATTTCTCTCTCAATAGGAGATTTTTGTCAAATGTCCGGTGATTCTTGGCTATTTGTTAATAGTTAAGATTAAGGCACTAAAAGATAATTAAGTCTTAAAAATCAAAACATAAACATTGACATACTCCCATCAAGTAACCTTTGGGTCTTTATTTCTCTCCTATATGACACATTACTGTATCTAGTCTCATTGGTTGGCTTCTCCTCTTGTGTCTGGATTTTAAATTCCATTCTATGGTAAAATACCCCCTCCTCAAAGAATTCACTGAGCAAAATATAGAAAATGCTGCTTTCTCCCACCCCCCCAGCCATGCACTATCTCTTACGGTCTTCGTAGCAGTACTGATTTTTATTTAAAATCATATTACTTAACTTTATGTACTTATTTAGGGGCTGTTCCCTCCTCCCCTTGCCTAAGCTTTATGAGAGCACAAAGTCCTGCTCAAATCTGCATTGCTTTGTTATATGTTATGGTACCTGGTACACCATCATAGGTTCCCATGAAATATTCGTCGGTTGACTGTATTACACCTAAAATCAGTGCGAAGTTCAATGTGTTCGTTAAGGGCAGTTTGTTCTATATGATATTTTTGGGGAGGGGGTTGGTGATAAAAAGAAAGATTGTCTCAAAGGAGATTACAGAGAAGTCACTTTAAGACCTCTTAGGTCATATATTAAACTAGAGGCCCGGTGCATGAAATTCATGCATGGGGTGGGGGGGGGGTGTCCCTCAGCCTAACCTGCACCCTCTCCAATCTGGGACCCCTTGAGGGCTGTTGGACATTCCTCTCACAATCCAGGACTGCTGGCTCCCAACTGCCCTCCCTTGCAGGCGTGGTCCCCCCCAACTGCCCTCCCCTGCAGGTGTGGTCCCCCCCAACTGCCCTCCCCTGCAGGCCTTGTCCCCCCTAACTGCCCTCCCCTGCAAGCCTGGTCCCCCCCAACTGCTCTCCCCTGCAGGCCTGGTCACCCTCAACTGCCCTCCCCTGCAGGCCTGGTCCCCCCCAGCTGCCCTGCCCTACAGGCCTGGTCACCCCCCATCTGCCCTTCCCTGCAGGCATGGTCCCCCCCCCAATTGTCCTCCCCTGCAGGCCTGGTGCCTCCCAACTGCCCTCCCCTGCATGCCTGGGTCCCCCCCAACTGCCCTCCCCTGCAGGCCTGGGTCCCCCACAACTGCCCTTCCTTGCTGGCCTGGTTTCCCCCAACTGCCCTCCTCTGCTGGCCCGGTCACCCCTAACTTCCCACAACTGCCCTGCCCTGCAGGCCATCTTGTGGCAGCCATCTTGTGTCCACATGGGGGCAGCCATCTTTGACCACATGGGGGCGGCCATCTTGTATCTTGGTGTGACAGTCAATTTGCATATTACTCTTTTATTAGATAGGATATTAAATGTGTACATGGCTGGCAGTGGTAAGTGTTGCATCAAAAGTCAAAAGAAAGTCTCCTGGCATTTTTGTAAATTAATCTCAGTGCACATAACTTTAGCTTTAGGACCTGGATGTTTGGGAAACTGAAATAATTCCCCACTAAAAAATAGTGATGTGCTCAGTGAATCTGTCATTCTGTCAGATAATGGACTAAAGGGTCGTCTTGATTTAGTCTAGAGAATTTTTTTAAAGCAGATTCTTTGGCAAAGTGTTCATTTTGTTTAAAGCCACACTTGGTAAAGGATACTCAACAAGACAGATACTTTAAGTTCACCCAACTTATTCCATGTGTTAATAGAAAAGTCACTAAGCATACCATTTCTAAGAACCATTGGGAAGTGTGCATCCCATATATTGGGGGATTTTATTACTGACGGGAAGATGAAAAGTGGACTGTAAGACTTGGTTATTGTTCCATTTTCCTGTGGATTCAGGTCTTAGACTTCAACTCAACATGCAGCACATGTTTATTGACTGGCTTCCGTGTAAAAGATGTTGTAGTGTTTAGTTACTGGGGATACATAGATACTTAATATGGGAAGACTCTCCTCACAGGATGAACACCATGTAAACACACATTTGCAATACAAATAGCACAGTGGTATGTGCTAAGTCCTACAGCATGGAGTAAAAAAGGAGTAATTATTTCTGGTTTGGAGGATATGTTCTAGGAAATTTCAAAATGAGCTCCAAATGCTTTTTGGTGCTTAGGGACAATAGAGCATCGTAATTCAGATCGAACTATTTGAACTTTAATTGTTAATGGTCTCAAAAATTTGGGGTTGAGTTTGCTGAAGCTACAGGTATTGCAGAGAAGAACAGTTTGTGTGAGAGTGTGTGTGTGTGTGTGTGTGTGTGTGTGTGTGTGTGTGTGTTAGGGAGACAGAACCACTCTAGAGGGAAGTATTTATGCAAAAGAAGTCTCAGTTATATTTGTAAATTGGCTTAAAACATATACATTTTGAGTCAAGCTAATGCTTGATTTTGGCAACTATAATTCGGGCTTATGCAGCAGGAATCTCTAAGAAATTGTTTCAATATTTGACTCATATGTTTTAAAATAATAGGGTTGAAAGTCTTTAGAATTTATTTGCTTTTAAGTATAGAAATGAGATTTTACCTGGTCGGTGTGGCTCAGTGGTTGAGCATCAACCCATGAACCAAGAGATCACTGGTTAGATTCCTGAGAAGGGCACATGCCTAGGTTGCAGACTTGATCCCAAGTAGGGGCTTGCACATTAAGGAGGCAGCTGATCGATGATGTTTCTCTCCCCCGCGATATTTATATCTCTTTATTTCTCTCATCTTCTCTCTCTCTCTCTCTCTCTCTGTCTCTCTGTCTCTCTCTCTCTCTCTCTAATTCAATAAAAAACATATTTAAAACAATAAATCTAGAAATGAGGTCTTCAGTAAGCATCCCAAACTATTTGTGACACATATGTTTATCCTCCTTGATGATATTTACAGTTTTTATTAAAGAAAGGTTTACAAAATAAAAATGAAAAATGCAAACCACCAGCAGTTCCTTTGTATTTGAGGTGAGGGAGGGGACATAGGATTCATATCCAAGACACTTCATAGCAGTGCGGCAGTAAATGCTGCCAGAATGGTCTCATTGCTCTGTCTCTTTCAACCTTGGACTGTGTTACATTTTATTCCTCTGTGGCTTATAAAGCATAACACTTATTAGCTGAATATTATGCTCAGTTGTTACCATTAATTGCTTTGATAGTAAATCTGGATAATAATATTCGGTTTAAAAATAAGTTAAAAGCTGCTGTTGTGTTCTGGAGTCTGACTTGTCAAGAGAAAAATCCCCTCATCTGCTTAAAGAAGACAAACATCTACACTGAGGATAATCTCTATTGAAGCAACACAAAAACACCAAAATGTTATTTTTGGCCTCAATTCAATAGCTTAGATCAGAAAGAACTTAAATTTTACAATAAGGCAAAATAATTTCTCTTGTACTAAGTACATATTTATGTATGTCAGCCCTTCATTTCTTATAAAATATTAATATTCCCCTGAAACAGAAGAAAATAATGCAGGCAGTTAACATGTCAGGACGTGGGTTATGGATTGCAGTTTTAAAAATGATCTCCTTTAGTTTTTGTAATTGTTTGGTCAGGACAAGATTCAAGGACTTTAATTCTGAAGATGTAACCAAAGAAAAAGAAACTGTGTCTATGTGAGTGCGTGTCACTTTGAAAGCTGTCAGACGCTTCTGAAAAGGTAATTAATAACTCATGAAAAAGAGAAAACTCTCTCATCCATGGGCATTTGGTCTCAGAGGTGTAGACTGAGGTGTAAGACCAAGAAATCTACGGAAACTTATATAGCTACAGGCTTCCTGCTGACTAGGAGCCTGCAGCCTCGAAAAAGCCAGGCCTCCTCCCTGCCAGCAACAGGAGAGGAAAACCCCAAAGATAAACAGTTTGTATGGAAAAATAGAGACATAGCCTTTGAAAGTGTTTCTACTCATAGAAAGAAATGCTGCATAAAAGGGAAATTACCTCGTAAGACTTTATATCTCTTAAGTATAAAGTCCATATACTTTTCTGAACTACAGCTATGGGTTATAAAAATTGTATTTGTTTTCCTGAAGCTATTATTTCTTTCTCCATTTGACATCCTCCTTGTGAAACATTGAAACAACATAAGAATAACTAGAGGAAGTATAGAAGCCATACCATATCCTACCATCCTATATAATAAAAGCCTAATATGCAAATCGATCAAACGGTGGAAAGACCAGTGGAATGAACAGTTGCTATGATGTGCACTGACCACCAGGGGGCAGGTACTCAAGACAGGAGCTGCCACCAGGCCCCAGGCCAGCCAAGGCGGGTGCCCGTGGGCCCTCCTCCCCCCGATTGCCCCACTGGTTGCCCCACAGAGGGAGGTGACTGGCGGCAGTGGCTGGGGGCAGGGCTGGAGAGCAGGCAGCACCAGGCCAGCCAAGGTGGTTGCCAGCAGAGGCTCCCTGATCACCCTGTCGGTCACCCCACAGATTGGCCCTGATCACTGGCCAGGCTTAGGGACCCTACCCTGGCATAAATTTCATGCATCAGGCCTCTAGTTCTTATATAAATACTAATGATATTTTAGAAATTCACCTTTCATATATTTTGTATGTATAGATGTAGATATTCATATTATTTACTAGAGGCCAGGTGCATGAATTCGTCCATGGGTGGGGTCTATTGGCCTGGCCAGCGATTGGGGCTGATTGGGGCCCTTTTGCTATTCCCAATTGGGGCCGGCTGGCCAGAGGGGTGTGTGTGTGTGTGGGAGGTTGGCCAGCTGGGGGGAGGGACAGCCGGAGGTTGGCCGTGGGAGGCCACTGACCACCAGGGGGCAGGTCCTGCATTGAGCATCTACCCCCTGGTGGTCAGTGTGCATCATAGCTACCAGTTGACTGGTCGTTCAGTTGTTCAGTCAACCAGTTGCTTAGGCTTTTGTATATAGAGATTTTTATGAAAATGATTCATTTAAAAAAATTCTTTTTTTTTTTTTTTAACTTTCTCCCAAACTCCTAAGTTAACAATCTCTCATGAATCTTTTCATAACTTTTTCTTGGCTCCTATTATACAAAAAAATCGGTATGTAGAAATTTTTGGTTATTTTTTACTATGTGAGTTCACAAATACACTGCTACCTTGCTCTCTGCCTTCAACCATACTTCTTACAAATCTCTTTGAATCAACCAATATAAAGCTATTGCTGAACCTCAATGTATCCAACCATTCCACTATTGATAGGTATGTGGGAGGAGTTTTATAGTGACCATTTTGTATCCTCTGTACTTGCCTCCAAGTTCTACTTTGTCTTCTGGCTTCTGCTATGCATGTGCTTAGTAGAAGGACCTCCCCCTGCACCATCTGGGCTCCTCCTGTGCATCCTCCCAGCAAAGGAATTTCCCCCTTCCTGTTTATCCCCCCACCCCAATCCTGGTGAAAGGGCTGGTTGTTCCCAGGGAGACTTGGGAGGCTCTCCTGCCTGCTGGGGAATTCAGGTCCCTTTGACAGAGGAGGCGGCTCTCCCCCAGGGTGTCTGGGAAGCTGTAGCTTCCGGACTTTATCAGGCTTAGCCAGTTCATCGCCCTTCTATTTTGTTAATATCTAAGTAGCTACCTATGCTCACATTGCCCCCCACCTCAAGGACTCTGGGTAAATGGATGGAGATCTCATCCTCTACAGCTTCTTCCTGCTGCTGTCCAGGGGTGTGGTCCTGCCTATCACCAGGCCCAGAGATGCTTGCTCTCCACCAAAGGAGAGGGAAGGAAGTCTATTTCTTTTGCCAACAGTTCCATCCTGTTTTTTTATAAATACTCTGCCACCAATCCAAATTTAATATTCATCTGTACCTCCTGCGTCCCACTTTATCTTGAGGTTCATTCTCCAGTGGTTTTTAAAGCATGTATTTGTTATGATTAAACACGTTTTTGTTTATCTAAAAGTATATTCACCATCAATCTTTAGCAAGATATAGATTTCTCATTTGCTCATTATTTGTTATTTTCTTTTTTTGTGTGTGGATTATCTTTATTATATATCCAGTTCCTCTAGGTATATCCTCTAGGTATACTTTTTAATGGTCTTTGGTGTTTTGCAGTTAAGAATGCTATGATTTTTTTTTTTCCCCAGACCCAAACAAGTTTCTTCAGTTTGAGAATGCAAGTCTTCTGTTAGCTCTGGAATTTATTTTTACCTTCATAATTTCAATAATATTGCTATTTTCCCCTCCTTTCTGAATCTCTCTGATATGTGAGAACTTCACATTTTACCCTTCATGTAGCAAATGCCTTCCTAATGCCTTTTCTTCATGGCTGTGCCTTCTTCTGGGTAATTCTTCACATATATCTTCTACTTCACTAGCTCTCTCTTCATTACCTTCAATGTACTGCTGAATCTATACAGTTAATATTTCAACCCATTAACTGTGCATTTATTTCTAAAAGTTTTTTTTTTCTCAAATGTGTCTCTTCTGTTCTCATATAATCTTGCCTTTTCTTCTGACTTTAGGTTTTTCTTTTATTTATCAGCTAGAGGCCCAGTGCACAGATTCGTGCACATTGAAAGGAAATTAATTAGAAGATGGCCGGCAGGGCGGGACTGGGCGAGATGGGCCAGACATGCTCTGGAGCTAACCTCCCACGGTCCCTCCCTGGCTGGCCACACCTGGGGCAGTGCCAGGGCTCAAAGGGCATCTGCGGAGTGAGTGGGATCCCTCTGGCAAGTGGGGGCCCTCGGCCTGGCCTGTGGGGATCGGGCCCAAACTGGCAGTCTGACATCCTCCAAGGGGTCCTGGAGTGCAAGAGGGCACTCTGCAAAGTTGCTGTCGTTCCACAGCTCTTGCGTTGAGCATCTGCCCCCTGCTGGTCAGTGCGCGTCATACCTACTGGCTGGTCGGCCAGTCGGCCGGTCGCTTAGCCTGTGTGTAACTAATTTAAACATACTTATTTGACTAATATTTCAGCCTCTTTATCATTTAAATGGTTATTGAGCAGCTAACATTCAACATGAATAAATATATTGAATTCACGGATTTATTTCAAACATTTTGTTAATCAGTTTCAATGATCTTGCTATGAAGGCATTGTTCTTAGTTTAGCAACATTAGCTACCATTATTGCCATCTAGAGGTGTACATACAACTATCATAAGGCAAATTTGTCTTCGATTGCCCCAGTTTGTTTTGTTGAATATTAGTTGTTTGTTGGTTGAAGTCTGGTATAGGCTAAAAGAATTTAGAACCTCATATTTATCCCTCTACCAAGCTTAGTATTATATAGTAAGTTATAATTAAATAAAATCTTACATTCAATTCCACAAAATGAAGAGACATTAACATGAAGGCAAATATAATCTTGAGATCCTGAGACCTGTGTGTAACTGAGAGTAGAGCTCTCTCTGGCTCAGAAACAATGACTGGCATTTTATATGAAAGCCTTATTACCAAGGGATTTGGAATTCCCACAGGAAGATAGATAAGTCTTGTAATCAAGTCAGGAGGCAATAGGGAGTGGACAGAGGCAAGAACAACCAGCTCTAAGCCTTGAATGGCTGGCATAGAAGAATAGGGTTGCTGGTTTTCATGTAAGGGAGGGAAGTCCTGTTAAATGGCTTCTAACCAAATATATGTCTTTTAGATGATACATTTCTCCAATCAAAAAATATTTTAAAATACAGATTAAAGCATTATATATGCTAATTATCCAGCGCTAGAGTGCTGGTCATAATTACCTTTCACACACATATAATACTAGAAAGTATCTCAAAATTAATGAATTAAAATTTTATTGTACACACAATATTGATAATTATCAGTATAACCCCCAAAGATACGCTATTGAAGATTCAGTGAGAATTTATAGCATCCCTTATAGATATAATTTATATTTAAAATGATATACTAGGTATAATTTTTATGTATGGTAACATTATAATATAATGTAATAAAGCATATAAATGGGACTACAAACACCAAACTTTAAAAGCATTTCTTGTGTGTGTGTATGAGAAAAAAATTAATATAAGAACCCTGGAAGCTTATGGGACAGGAATGGGCAAATTTGCTTGTGGAGCATAGAGAATGTCTGCTAGGGAATAAAACAGAACTTCATTTTCCCTTCCTGAAAGCTAAGTAGCCCTGTCAGCATGAACTTGGTTTGTCCTGACCTAGACACAGTGAGAGGGAGAATCAATGAAGATGCTGAAGTTTTTACAAAGCAGCATGGTTATCACTTGTGCTTGCGCCTGCACAGTACTGCATTGTCTAAGGATAAGTGTGGCTCTGACTGCATAAGCTGAGGATACCTTAACTTGACCGGAATCACTTTCTCTAGGGAGGACTTGGGTTCTAATGAGCCCTGACTGGGGCTAGGGATCTAGCCTGCAACCCAGATACGTGGCCTTCAGTGGGTGGGTTGATGCTCTATCCACTGAGCCAAACTGGCCAGGGCTAATGATGTGGCCACACAGATGATTTTTTAAAGGCAATATTTTTGAGAGTACAGGCAATGGTCATGCATGGCCATGAGGGCTGGACTATCCTTTCTCAGTCCTTGAATGACTTGAGCAGGATCACCTGGAGTATTAGGTCCAATCCAAGCCAGAGGTGCAGTGGCGTCTGGAGGTCCTGACTCCAGTGTTACATTTCAGCACCAGAGAGATGAGAAGTGGAGGGCCTTTCTTAGGTTGGAATTTGTAAAAGAGTTGGCCATCACCAGTGGGTCGTCCAGGAACAAAGTGAGAGCTGCCAGAATGCACTCTCAATATAAATAACTATTCAAAAACTTGAACTGCTTGGAATCAGCAGAGGAAAGGTGACCTAGAGAAAAAAGGACAGTTTTGCTAGTTGAGTGAGGGATGACAGAGTGGAAACCTTAAGACATTTTGATTAGAAGATTTCAAGAAGGTTATTTTATACTAGAGGCCCAGTGCACGAAATTCATGCACTCAGGGGGGGTCCCTTAGCCCGGCCTGTGCCCTCTCGCAGTCTGGGACCTCTCAGGGGATGTCTGACTGCCGTGGAGGTGGGAGAGGCTCCCGCCACCGCCATTGTGCTCACCAGCTGTAAGCCCGGCTTCTGGAGCACTGACCACCAGGGGGAAGTTCCTGCATTGAGCACCTGCCCCCTGGTGGTCAGTGCACATCACAGCGACTAGCTGTTCCGCCGTTCAGTTGATTTGCATATTAGCCTTTTATTATATAGGATTACAAGGTGATAAAGTGAGTCAAATTGTTGCATGTCTTCTAAAAGAAATCTCAAACAGTGCACTATCTTCATAAACTGGGTGACTAAAAATATGATTGGGGGTTACCCCTTATTGGGCCTTCATTTCAAATAGATTAAATGCCTTTCCTCCCCAACCCCATAACTCTAGTCATTAGTAGTGTTATTGACATTAAAGTTTTACATCAGATATATTTTTGCAATACAACTGGCATGTCCTTTGATACTCTTTTTCTGTAGCATCATGTAGCTTTGTTCCTTGAATCTCTTTTTATTGTCCTTTTATCCTTCATATGAAAATATTTTTCTTCCTTGGCCATGCCATAAACCTAAATTCATTACTCCCTGTGCTATTGTTTAATGTTTAACACTAGTAAAAATGCTACTTAGCATTTACACAAAGGTTCATATTTTTAAAGTGCTTTGCAAGGGCTATTACTCAGTTCTTTTTTAATGAGAGTATTTTCAAAGGCAATTTGTATGAATATTCAGGAGACGTTATGAATGGGAAGCTAAGGCCCCGCTCCTGTGATGATTTGGAATTAGATGTGTAATACACAGAAATAGGAAAGTGCTGATCTGGCAATCACAAATAAAACAGAAGCATGTGTGCTGTATTGAGGTCAGTAAAAATGCCCATAGGTATAACTCTAACTTCCTATTTATCTATTATTTGAGTAGATTATTTTTGTATAGTGTTGTCTATAAAATAGGGTTTTAAAATACTTGAGTCACTCCTTACTAATATAACATTTGTTAAATTGAGACTTTTATTTTTTTTAATTGAGAGCAAGTTTCTGTTTGATTTAAAGCCAGCATTTGTTGCTTAAGGTTTCAGGTTTATTTGTGTTTTAGCTTTGTTCATTATCTATGTGATTTAATTTAAATTATTACCTTAGTTATTCATAGGTAGTAAAATTCATTGCCTTAAATAATGCGCTCAAATAAACTCTTTTCAATAAATGCAAAAAAAAAATGTTTAGACAGTAAGCTGTTAATAACTTTGTCTTTGGTTTTGTCAGCGTAAGAAAATTCACCACTAGTTCTCCAGAATTAGCAATCCCATGTATCACCCAGAAGCATTTATGTCACAAGAGAATTTCTGTCTAGGGAATACATACAAAGAAAAATTGTGTTTTTGCAATGTTTTCTATGCCTGGGATTGAAATGTACTGAGAAGAGGAATGATGTCTCATTATTCTTTGATCCCCAATGATTACTCATTGGCATATATGTATTAGGTACTCAATAAATGTCTGTGGGCTGCTAGCAACTGATCATAGGTAGAGGAACATTCTTTCAAACAATACAAATAGCTTGTGAGAGAGAATTCTGCTGGGGCCGATGCTCATTTCATGGATTTAGTGGCTGCCCATCCCTTGGAACCATGCAGAAACTTTCCATCCAACTCAATATTTAACTTAAATTGTAGACCATCGCCTGCACAACTTTTCTCTAGCCTATCGGGTACCATTCCTGTTCTCCTTGTCCCTATGCTCCAATCACACAGGCCTTTGTTCTGTTCCTTGACTGTACATCTCATTCCCTTCACAGAGCTGTTTTCCTTCCCACAGACTGTCCATGGGTATCCACTTCTAGTCATCCAGATCTCATCTTAATCATTACCTCCCGAGGGAGGACTTCCTGACCATTCAAATCCCACAACCCTGGAACATGTTATTTTACCGTGTGATGGTTAATTTTGTGTCAGCTTGGCTGGGCCATGGGATGACTAGGTATTTGGTTAAACATTATTCTGGACATTTCTGTGAGGGTGTATTTGAATGAGATTAACATTTGAATCAGAGGATTTTGAGAAAAGCAGGTTATCTTTCCTAATGTAAGTGGGCTTGTTTCAATGAGTTGAAGGCCTGAATAAAAAAAGGCTGACCTTTTCCAACCCCAGCAAAGGAAATCTCCAGGACATGGCATTCAGACTTGAATTGAAACATCAACTCTTCCTGGTTCTCCAGCTTGATGGCCTTTGACCTGAAACTCCTGGGTCTCCAGGATGCCAGTCGACCCTGCATATTGTGGACTTGCCAGCCTCTATAATGACATGAGCCAGTTCCTTACAATCTATCTATCTATCTATCTATCTATCTATCTATCTATCTATCTATCATCTATCTATCTATCTATCTATCTATCATCTATCTATAATCTATCACTTATCTATCTATCACCTATCTATCTTTCTATCTATTATCTATCTATCTATCTATCTATCTATCTATCTATCTATCTATCATCTATCTATCATCTATCTATCTATCTATCTATCTATCTATCTATCTGTCTATTTCCATCTATCTATCTACCATCTAATCATCTATCATCTATTGGTTTTGTCTCTGGAGAGCCCTGATGTTTAATGAAGTCTGTTTATTATATTTTTCTTCCCCATTAGAGGTATGTTCCATGAGAACAATGTCTTAATTGCCTTATTCTTGGCTATATTCCCAGGGCCTGGAATTGTACTTATCCTGAATATATCCTATATAATAAAAGCCTAATATGCAAATTGACCGAACAGTGGAATGACGGTAGCTATGAAACGCACTGACCACCAGAGGGCAGATGCTCAATGCAGGAGCTGCTCCCAGCAGGCAGGCCCCAGGCCAGCCAAGGTGGGTGCTAGCGGGGGCCCCCTGATCATCCCACCAGTCGCCCCACAGATTGGCCCTGATCACTGGCCAGGCCTAGAGACCCTATCCATGCATGAATTTCATGCACCGGGCTTCTAGTGTAGTAATAAATTATTGCTGAGTGTTATAATTAATGGCTTGATCTATAGATATCAATTATAAAGATACTTAAAAAATCAACAGTAGTAAGATCCTGTAGATTATCATGTATTCTCTGGTGTGAGTTTTAAAACCAATTGTGTATGAACATATAATATAATCTAATTACTAATAAATCTTTTGAATGGATATATTTATTTGAAATAATTGTGCATTTTAACAACCTCGTTATATTATCAACAGCGGCCAAAACAGCTATTGCTTATTGCGTGACTGACAGATGGTATGTAGCTGTGAACTTTTATCTAACATTAGATATATTTAATAATACAAAAATACAAAAGATTAAGCATTATCATTCTCCTTTACTTTCCCCCCTCTCAGTTTCCTCATATATAAAATGGGAACAAAATAATATTTATCACACAGAGTTACTGTAAAAATTAAATGAATTAGAACAGTGTTTTCCAGATTGTATTAACTATTATTGTTGTTACTGTAATTAGCATTAGGCTCTGTTAGCTCTATTTCTATACCCTTGCCTTAGAGCTTAACTCTCAAAGACATTTCTATGGGGACTTTAAAAATTCAGCTAAGCCGAAACCGGTTTGGCTCAGTGGATAGGGCGTTGGCCTGCGGACTGAAAGGTCCCAGGTTCAATTCTGGTCAAGGGCATGTACCTTGGTTGCAGGCATATCCCCAGTATGGGGTGTGCAAGAGGCAGCTGATCGATGATTCTCTCTCATCGATGTTTCTAACTCTCTATCCCTCTCTCTTCCTCTCTGTAAAAAATCAATAAAATATATTAAAAATTCAGCTAAGATGCTAGAAGTTATAATGAATGCAGTAAAAAAACTACCATGGCTCATTTAGTGTTACACCATTGGACAAACTCCTGTGGAATGCTTTTAGTCTGGGCCCCATCATTGAAGCAAAGCTGCCGAATGGCTTCCTTCTGGGCCACCTAGGGTTGAAGGTATGTCTGTCTGGTGTGACAAAGTTAAACATGGCGTAATTACACAACCTCAATTTTCTCAAAGAACCATTCCCTACTCCTTCATCTCTAAAAGGGTCTGTTTAGATCTCTTTGCATTTGAAACAACCTTGTCTGGTGCCCATATGTTGATGTTGACAATACATATCATAGTCTCTATGGCAAACATAGAAGCATTTGTAATCGTGCATATCAAAGCAAGGTATAAAAAGCATTCTGAAGCAACAGCCAATCAGAATTTACAAAACATTATACGAAACATTTACAAGACATTTACAAGAAAGTACAAAATCTGCAGTACATTTCAGATCATAATATACTAGAGGTCTGGTGCACGAAATTGGTGCATGGGTAGAGTTGCTAGGCCTGGCCTGTGATCAGGGCTGATCTGTGGGGCAACTGTGGGGTGATCGGAGGGCCCTTGCTCTCACCCACCTTGATTGGCCTGGTGCCAACTGCTCACTGGCTCCGCCCCCCACTGCTGCTGCTGGTCAGGGCCTGTGGGCTGGGGGCAGCTCCTGCATTGAGCATCTTCCCCCTGGTGGTCAGTGTGCATCATAGCAACCGGTTGTTCCGCTGGTCATTCCACCATTCAGTTGATTTGCATATTAGGGTTTTATATAGATAGCTACTATCCAGAGAGCATGAGTAATTAGATAAAGGAATTAACTTGTTATTAGTAAAGTGAAGGTAAGAATGAGTAGTTTCAGTGTTAACGTGAGAATGAAATAATTGAGACATGTTCAAGCATAAAATTAGTAGCATGTCCTTTGCTATGATAATGTTACTGTTCCTTCAAATCAAATGCATACATAGTAGTAGAGAAATGTGGTTTCTTTTAACCACCATTTTTACCTTTAAATGATCTGACATTTCCTCATCTCATTTATATGCATATCACTTCTATTTTTGTTTCACTGGTTTTAATCAGTCATTTCTATTTATGAAGATTTATCTACTTCCCCCAGTCTTAAGATATCATTCTAATGCTTCTAGAACTTGTCAAAATAATTAGAAGTGTTTAATGGGTCTACAATTAACTCTATATGATAACTGGCATGGAGTTTAGTTGATATGCCTATGTTTAATTTTTCTGAATATAGTTTTATCTTTGTGAAAAACTTTAGAAATTTGGGGAATTTCTTTCACTACCTGGTGGCATTAAACCTCAAAGTTCCAACTTAAACATGAAAGATCAGTTTTTAATCAATATTTAATTATATTTTTGTTTCAAGTATTTTAAAACAATACTTTTAATTTATTTCTTTTAAATTGAAGATTACTCCCATTGTATAGGGCAGAGATACAATTGCTGTTTTAAATAAAATTTTTCTACATTTGGTTTCTATACATCAGCATTTTCTAATTTCATTTCTACACATAATAAAATGTGCTTTATTTTTCCCTTTTGTATTTGGCATGCATTTGGTGCCAGATCATTCATTGTTCACTCAACTAATGCTAGATTTTAATTGCCCCTTTCACTGTTACCCTAAACGAATTAGCTAATTACTTAATTTTAAAACTTATTTGAATTATTCTTCATCTTGTAATAATCAAACACTCCTTTTGAAGAGAAACTGTTGACCAAAGCAAGCAAGTTCACAAGAAAAGAAATGTTTGCATCTCAACCCAGGAAATTTCCTATCTTAAACAGTCTTACTTCCTACCCACTCTGGCTGAGTAAATTAAGTTGGCACCCCAATAAAGTTGTTTCTTGTAAACTGAAAAATACAGACCATAAAATGTTACTGAATATCAGGTATTATTAGAGCAACAATACTTTTCTCCCTAAACCTGAAGTAAACCAACAGATTCTTGGGTAGAAAAATCGTCTCATACTATTAGAGTTGGTCTCTCTGTTTCTTGCTATGCATGTAAAGATTAAGAAAAAAACAAATCTTTTATATACAATAAATTAATTTCCGTGATAAAATGAAACTACTGTGGAAAATGCTCAATGAGCATGTATCAAGAGTCAAACTCTAGAGTTTTCTTAGATTCTAGCTTTATTATTAGCTCTGTTCCAGAGTTTTGCTTTTCTTTTTTAGGCTCTTCAGCTACCTTTTTATTGGCTCATTTTTAATCCTTTATTTTTGATTTTTAAAAAATTCTATCTTTATTTTATTTTGTTTGATTATTTTTGTTTCTTCTGAATGCCCTGTATCTTATTTTCTGACAAATATTTGTCCATCAGTTATCTGTCTTCTTAGTATTAATCATGTGTTATTTTGTCTGTTTCACAGTTTCTTTCCTAAGCTCACCTACTATTTCACACATGACTGTTTTTGTCTGCTTCCTGAATCTCTAAAATTTTTATTGAAGTTATTCCTTTATATCTGCAAATGTTTGCTTAACAATTTTTCCAAGTGTGTACTGCACTGAAATTTTCCTGTTTTATCTTTTGTTCCTGTGAGTGTTTTTATATACTTACAAGTTTTGTTTTTTATTGATTTCAGAGAGGAAGGGAGAGGGAGAGAGAGATAGAAACATCAATGATAAAAGAAAATCATTGATCAGCTGCCTCCTGCACATCCCCTACAGGGGATCAAGCCTGAAACCCGGGCATGTGCCCTGACTGTAATCGAACTGTGACCTCCTGGTTCATAGGTTGATGCTCAACCACTGAGCCATGCCAGCAGGGCATATACTTACATATATGTTCTGATTTACATTTTCTGTTTTCTTTTTCTTACAGCTTTATGTGAATATTGCCTGCCTTTTTATATTTTTAAAATATCTCTCTTTCTCATCCAGTAGTCACAATATTCCCATGCATTTATGGCCAGAGATTTTCATGGTTCACAAAGTCACTTAGTTCATAAGTACCTTATTTGGAGAGACAATGTCATGCATTGTTAAAAGATTGAGACCTTGCTTTTTTTGGGAAGATGAGATCCAGCTTTTAAGATCATACTTTTCATTTTTTCTTCTAATGTCCCAATTTTCACCATATGCTTTTTTCTTTTCTTCAACAACTCTCCGATAATCAGATGCCTTCCTGTCAATGTACTTTCCTTAATCTCACCATCAAGGTACTATCTTTGGGAGACTGTTACTCTCATTGTGCACACGTTCAAGTCCTTTCTGTTCAATTCCTTAGCACTGCTCTAACACACTGGGTGGCGGCCATGTTTTGAGTATTTCCCCTATTTTAGGGAGGCACCTCTCTTTTGGGAAGTGATTTTATGTGTTTTTTGCCATCTCTAGGCTTCCAGTGGCCCCCTTCTTTTCCACACAGCCTCTACCTGACTGCTTAGGAATTGTGTTTGGAGATGGCTCTGCAAGACTTGGATGTTGATTTGTTGACTTACATATAAACTTAAGTGTATAATATTCTCCGTCCCCAAGTTATTTTAGAGACTAGTTTTATTTGCCCCCTGGTTTTCCATCTGTGTGGTTTTGCCGGAATGTGTGAAGAGATTGAGATTTAGGCAGCTGCCATTATTCTTCATAGCTCTGAAACCCCATATGGTTTTTCAGCATGAGTTTTAATTCACTGATGCCTCACTGAGAGATTTCATTCTCTCCTGTATTGCAGCTCATGGCTGTGCTTGTGTTAATACGCACACTGTCTCTAAACTAAGCATTCTTTCTGTAGTGTCGGTGTTCTTTCATTTACTGTTCAACTGGGAGAGAGATTTTAAACCCTTTTTATTGGAACACCAAACATGACTAGCTACCTGCTCAATGTCAACTCGCATTTGTACACACCATCAAACAATGTAGTAAAAGCTCCCTTTCCCAAGACTGTGTGAATAAGAATAAGGGATCTCTTCCTTTTTTTTTCCCTTCTTTTTTCTGTGTGTGTGACTTTGCTCTCAGCCAGAGTGCTTAGCTTTGCCTGTGAAGTTGGAGTGGATTTCAGACTATTTTTATCCCCTCAGCCTTTGGCAGGACACATCCTGCAAAACCTTACATATCAGCTCCCTGTCTTTGGTCCCCATGGAACCACAGCAGCCTGAACCATCATTTGAAATGCAAATACAATTTAGCGCTTTATTTAATAATAAAACGGTCACTTCTGTAGGAAGTTGACAAGGAAAAATAAGGTAAGTAAAGTTTAAAAAGATAGAAACTATAATAATAAAAGCTGAGCTAATTAATGGTGCTGAGGATGGGCAAAGCGAGATTAGATGTCATAATAGAGAGCGCTGAGATTTGCTTCTTCTGGATGGGATACAAGAGAAACACACATTTGAGAGGTATCTCTCTTGCTCTTTCCACAAGCTTTGGACTGATGGGAAACATCATGGCCATACAGTTAAATGTCTACTGCCTGAGTGCTTATGAGTGTAGAACAGAAGCGAGGGTAGGCTCCTGCAATCACTAATGGACAGATTGATTTAACATTAAGGGACAATTTCAGCAATAACTTGCAAAACTGGTGGAAGGAAATGCTCTGGGAAAATGTGGCTAAAAGCAGAATCACCGTGAAAGCACTATTTCAGTGAGTGACACTAATTACAAAATAATGGCCAATTACTTTGCAAATCAGACGTATGCTGACAGATGAATGTTTTATTATTATTTTTTTTAATTTCCCATTTTATAAATTCAGTTGGCCTGCCAGAACTCCTTAAATTCTACTGGAAATAAGCCTGGCCATTGGTGCAGGTCTCTGCCTGATGCATGTCAAACCATGCAATCATCTTCATTTAAACTTTTATTATGGCTGCATCAACTACTCTGACCAAAACCTTAAAGGTATATCCAGATTTTATCCAATTTCCCGATTTCCCGGGTTTCTAACTAACCTGTGAAAATATGATTTCTCTTGATGCTTGGAATGTAATTTTTCCAAGGTAAAAATTGTTTTTTCAATATGTTTTCATTCTTATCCTTTCCGGGTATTTAATGAATACAACTTTGCCAACTACAACTAAGCCTTGGGAAATACTAATTACTAATAATTAATACAAATGATTAGAAGTTGGAATGTTGTCCTTGATAGACCTTATAATGCTAGTTTTACATCTTATTTTATTTATGTTGAACATAAACAAAGCTTCTCCTTTAATGCATGCTTGTTTGCAATGCTTGGTTTGGGTAAAGTTAGTTAGTCCCTGGAGAATTCTGGAGACATTTCTGCCAAAGTAAGACCTATGCAGTGGAGTCCAAAAAAAGACAGGGACAAGTTTCTTAACGTTGCTCTTTCATAGGAGCTCACTACTTCCCATTTATTAATACTCATAGGATTTTGATAAATATTTTCCCTTCTGTTTCCTAAGGTGTCCTTCAGTGTCACTTTTCCAAAGATTGTGTTTTCAATGTGTCCTTCCTGTGCCCTTGGGAATGACTTCTCTGTGAAAATGAAACCAACAAGAAAGCCATCAGTGGAGTTAACAGGTGTGTGTAAAGTGCCCTTCATTGTGAGGATTCAAAGGGTCTTCGATTCATGTGATAGAGTAATGGCAAGAGCATGGCACCTCCAGTGGGACCGAAATCCATCCCAAGCTGGACAGTCACTTTCGAAAATATAAGACAGAACTTTCCATTCTTCCTCTTTGCATTATGCATTTTAAATTTCTCTTTTTAAAAAGAATATTTATTATTATGTTAACAAGGATAAATATAATATCTTTTGAGTGCTTATTATGCTGTAGGGATTATGATAATCACATTTGTGACATTTCCTTCTATAACACCTTCATTAAATCAAGTGTATAATATTATTTCCATGTTCTGATGGAACCGAGTTTCCATTGGACTCAGCCAATAAGTAAGCTGGCTGACTAGTAAACTCTGGCTTAAGAGTTTAAATTCTTAAGCATTGATGTTAGTGGCAACATAATATCAAAACATGGATTATTGGTTACTCTAAGCCTCCATTTCCTCATTTGGGAAAAATCAAAACAACTTCTTAGGGTTTTTTTTTCTTTCTGATTTAAGAAAGCAGCATATGTAAAATATCTGGCATAATGTATGACACATTGTAGTCCTTAATAAGTATTAGTTTGCTTCCCTTGTTTTATTAACAGAAGATAATGGATGCTCTATTTCTTTCTAGTATTATATTTTATTTTAGAAAATCACTATATAATGTAAAATTTGCTTTCTTAACCATCATCTTAATTTGTTGTTTATTAAAACCTTATATTCACATCACTTACCAAATGAGGAAACAGCGGCACAAAATTTCAGTGAATAGTTCTTAGATTAACACGAGGCTCATAAAATTCTTAGCCTGCACCTCTTCCATTCTTCTGGAAGCTTCATGCCTTTAGTAATGTGGTTTCAGAAAAACTTAAGTCACTTTCACAACTTTCACAGACTATTGTTTTGTCATCTAGTTTCTGACTGATGTAGTAACCATATATATAATTTGAAGTTGGAAGCATAAATACTTTCAGAACCACATAAATCAACTCTAATCATAATGTACCCTTACAACAGCTCAAGTTCTTAGCAAAGATGATAAATTTAGAAGCACATTCGTATTTTGTGTGGAGATAATGGGGCCAGGACTTTATTTGCTGTCCTGAGGTTGATTGGAAATGACATGGAGGAGTGCAGAAGGGTGGCGGGGAGAATGAGAGTTAAATAGAAGTATAAGGATGAACATGTCCTTGCCTTTTCATCAGCTTTACAGGGAATGTGTTAAATAGTTCATCAGTGTTTGATGTGAGCTGTAGATTATTCAGATGCCTTTAGCAGACTGAGGAAGTTCCTATGTATCTTTAGTGTGCTGAGATTTTGCTGTCTTTTTTTATTTTTATGAACGGAGATTGAATTTGTCCAAAAGAAAATTCTGCTTCTGTTGACATGATCATGTGTCTTGAGCTAACTTGGTCATCAACTAAGTGGTTCTGAGCACCAGATTCCAATGCGGGAGGGGATTTCCCCACAAGAACAAGCAATTGTGGCATCAGCAAGGTGGCTGAGTCTTCAATTCAATTTGACTCAGTTCTGACAATACCTACCCACAGTATAGCATCAGATTCCACAGGTTAAGAGCTCAGTTCCACAAGACTGTCCCTCCAGTCTACTTCATATACCAGTTATGAGTCTACCTGATAACTTGGGCTTATGACCAACTGGCTATAGATGGGGTCCTCACCATTTTGGGTTTGATTAATTTGCCAGAGTCCCTCACAGAATCAGAGAAACATTTCATGTAGTTGATCACTGGTTTATTATAAAAGGATACTAGGGGCCCAGTGCACGAAATTCGTGCACTGGGGGTGGGGGGGTACCTCAGCCCAACCTGCCCCCTCTCACATACTGGGAGCCCCAAGGGGATGTCCTACTGACGGCTTAGGCCTGCTCCCCATGGGGAACGGGCCTAAGCTGCAGTCTGGCCTCCCTTTGTGGGAGGCAACCAGGCTGATCAGGGGAAGGCACCAGCCCTATCACCACACTGCTGCAGCCACTGCCAGTCACCACAGCCACCAAGGTGTTTTCATCAACACAGACTCCAGTCCCTTCACCAAGAAAAAATTACAATTTTCTTTAGGCATTTTCAAGATATGTCTTTCATAGGATATGCATTTCTTTCTTTCTTTTTTTTTTTTTTCCTCACCTGAGGATATGTTTCCATTGACTTTTATTTTTTTTCCAGTATATTTTATTGATTTTTTACAGAGAGGAAGAGAGAGGGATAGAGAGTTAGAAACATCGATGAGAGAGAAACATCGATCAGCTGCCTCTTGCACACCCCCTACTGGGGATGTGCCTGCAACCAAGGTACATGCCCTTGACCGGAATCGAACCCAGGACCTTTGAGTCCGCAGGCCGACGCTCTATCCACTGAGCCAAACCGGTTTCGGCTCCATTGACTTTTAGAGAATGTGGAAGAGAAAGGGAAAGACAGAGAGAAACATCAAAGTGAGAGGAACACTTTGATTGGTTGCCTCCTGCATGAGCCCTGATCTGGGTCCCAGCCAGGGAGGAGCCTGCAACCTAGGTACATGCCCTTGATCAGAATCAAACCCAGACCCTGCTGTCTGCAGGCCGAGGCTCTATCCACTGAGTCAAACCGGCTAGGGCAGGATATGTCATTTCTTAGCCCTCCAGCAGCATACCTTCGTTTTTTTTTCTCCAGAAGTGTGGTGGAAAAACCCTAGATCACCTTTTTGGATTCTTATTACCCAAGTTACTAAGAATATTACCAGTGGCATACAGGAAGCTTAGCCAATGAGCAGTCAGAAAAGGTGTTTCCTCTATAGTTCACACCAATAGTGGGCTGGGCCCTGCCCAGGCCTAAAGCCTCTGGCCGAAGCTTTAGGCCTGGGCAGGGGCCCTCCAGCTCCCTCTGATCCCTGGCTTCGACCCTGCCCAGGCCTGCCCAGGCCAAAAGCCTCTAGGGCAGGAGTGGAGCCCCAGCTCCCTGCGATCGATCGCTGGGGGTCCGCTCCTGCTCCCTGCGATCGATCACAGGGGGTCCACTTTCGGCCTGGAGCAGGAGCGGAGCCCCAGCTCTCTGCGATCGATCACAGGGGGTCCGCTTTAAGCCTGGAGCAGGAGTGGAGCCCCAGCTCCCTGCGATCGATCGCTGGGGGTCCGCTCCTGCTCCCTGCGATCGATCACAGGGGGTCCGCTTTCGGCCTGGAGCAGGAGCGGAGCCCCAGTTCTCTGCGATGGATCACAGGGGGTCCGCTTTCGGCCTGGAGCAGGAGCGGAGCCCCAGCTCCCAGCGATCAATCGCTGGTCATCCGCTCCTGCTCCCTGTGATGGATCTCAGGGGGTCCGTTCTTGCACCAAGCCTTACCTCACAGTGACCTGGGTGCCAGGATGTTCCTTGGACACAGGTGCTGGGCACCTATGTATGCAAATTAACCGCTATCTATTTTTGGGTTAATTTTCATAGTCACTCTGATTGGCTATGGGCATAGTGAAGGTATGGTCAATTTACATGTTTGTCTATTATTAGGTAAGATAACTCAGGAACAGCCAGATAGAAGAGATGAATAGGGCAAGGTAGTTGGGAAGGGCATGAAACGTCTATGCCCTCTCCAGGCATGCTTCTCTCCCCAAATTTTCACGTGTTCATCAACCAGAAGCTCTCAGAACCCTGTTGTCTTTAGTTTTAATTGAGACTTCATCATATAGTCATGATTGATTAAATCATTAGCCATTGGCAATTGATTCAACCTCCAGCTCCTCTTTTCTCCTTAGATGTGAGAAGGGTGCAAACTAAAAGTTTTAACCCTCTAGTTATTAGTACATGGTTGTTTCCTCTGGCAACCAACCCCAGCCCTTAGGTGCTTTTCAAAAGTCACCACATTATCATAACAAAAGACACTTTTTCCCCCTCATAATTTAGGAAATCCCAAGGGCTTAAGAAGCTCTGAGCCAGAAACTGCATCACACTTTTATTGTCTAAACAATTGTCTTCCATACTAGAGCTGAAAATCTATGTCCTTATTTGTCTTTTTTAAAAATATATTTCATTGATTTTCCACAGAGAGGAAGGGAGAGGGATAGAGAGTTAGAAACATCAATGAGAGAGAAACATCAATCAGCTGCCTCCTGCACACTCCCCACTGGGGATGTGCCCACAACCAAGGGACATGCCCTTGACCGGAATCGAACCTGGGACCCTTCAGTCCTTAGGCCGACGCTCTATCCACTGAGCCAAACCGGTTATGGCCTTATTTGTCTTATTGGTTTCTCCAATGTGGTGCTTGGCACTCAGTAAATATTGGGTTATTGATTTAATGCAGAAGAATAACTGGGGATATTAAAAGATAGCTTGGATACTGAGCTTAAGTATTAGGAAATGATTTGATCCATTAACTGAATTGTGGAAACAAGAAACAAAGATTACTTATATATGCAGTAGAGAGTGTCATCCTTGGTAAACTAGTATTTGGTAAGCTAGTAAACTACAATTATTCAGGCAGAGATATATTTGAATGACAAATATGTAAACAAACATAAAGGAATATCTTTCAATACTTTGGATCTGTATTATGTTTAAATCTTTAGTAAAGCTGGTCATTTTTACTTTCATGCAGATAAATTAGCTTTTGGCAACTTGGTTATTTTATTTCTTCTTTATGCTGCAAAAACATGGTGCCAACACTGGCACATTTTCTATGAATTCCCTGACTTTTACTTTTTTAAATATATTTTTTTATTTACTTCAGAGAGGAAAGGAGAGAGAGAGAGAGAGAGAGAGAGAGAGAGAGAGAGAGAGAGAGAGAAGAGAGAGAGAGAGAGAGAGAGAGAGAGAGAGAGAGAGAGAGAGAGAGAAACGTCAATGATGAGAGAGAATCATCTATTGGCTGCCTCCTGCATGCCCCCAACTGAGGATTGAGCAGCAACTCAGGGATGTGCCCTGATTGGGAATCGATCCATGATCTCCTCAACCACTGAGCAAGACTGGCCTTTTCAAAGCTGACTTTTCAATAAGACTACTTTTTTTAACATAAAATTCAAGTTTACAATGTAATAGACACTTGTGAATCAATGAAAAATAGGTAGCATTTCAGATGAGGCTATCTTTCCTTATGCTTAATAAGATTTTGTTGTTGTTTCAAAGTGTAATGTCATGACAATGTACCGTAAATATGAAAATAACTTGCTAACGCTTAAAAGACATTACTTTTTCTTGTTAGGACATGCCATTTTCAAACATTCTGTGTATCTCTAACGAATGGAACATTTTCTGTACTGAAACTTTAATAATTAGCTGTTTCATAAAAAGAAAAAAAATCTGTCCTTTGCTTTCTGGGTTGCAAGAAGGCTGTCTTTCAATGACTTCTTCACTTGAGGGCTTATAGGACTTTTTACTTATGGGAACCTTCAAAGAATATAATATCAGCTAAGTGTTCAAGTCAGATTCTATGGCTTCCATGATCTTTAACTCTTGTCATAGTCGTTTAAAATGTTGAAAGAAAGAAGGTGAGATGAAGCAGGAGAGACAGCTAGTACATGGGGAGAAAAGAGCACAGGAACAGAGCAAGAAAGTACATGGCTCTGAAAAGAGTGCTGAGAAATTGATGTGGTGCCACATGAACTTTCACCTTGACTTTTAATGTGAGAAGAAAAGCACAGCCATTGGCCTCACTGCATTGCCTTTGAGCAGCGGGTGTTCTGAATTTGTCTTTAGACATTAATGTTTGCATTTTCATTTACTCATTACAGACACAATTTTACTGACATTTTTACCACAATTAAAATGAAAACAGTATGCCTTTGTCTTATTGAGCCTCCAACTATTTGTCCTACCACCCTGGGCCATGCAAAGACATTGTTTGATATTTTTTTGATGTGACCTAACACGACCCACTTCTCTTTAATAGCCTATATATTTTTGAATTTCTCAAACTGTTTCTCATGGCACTGTATATTCTCTCTGTTGCTTATTTTACAACATCACACTTGCTTATTAAATTCCTCTTTTTGAATGCTGGATCTAGCAGAACAACAACAACAACAAAAAACACGCACAAATAAAACCATGCTAATCTCATCATGGCTTTTGAAGTCACATTTTTATTAAAACAATCCAATATAATACTAATGTATTTAGGAACATTTGTGATGGGCAATTTGAAAGGCTCTGACTTTCTGTATTCTTGTATATGTCAAAATTTAATTACTATATGCTAAGAACTGTGCTACCTGTTTTAATCTGCATTTCTAATCAATTCTATGACTTCCATATTATTTCCTCATTCATTAGGGCAAATTAAGGCTAAGTAAAGTTGTACAACTTTTCCAAATTTACATAGTTAAAGTGTAATCCAGGTTTTAAAGGAGGATCTTTTTGGCTCTAAAACCCATACCCCAATATGTTTATGTAAAGCTGTGGGAGAGTGAGATAATAGTGCAAAATAGTGCCATCAATCTCAGTGGGTCCTGACCTTGATTTTAGTTATGTGGGGCTGGGGTGTAATCATCCTGTGCTACAGGCAATGCCTGCTTTGTTTACGCTACCCTCAAGCTACCCTCAACCAGCTTGGCATTCCTATGCAAAATTTAATGGTGGCAACATCATACTTTATGACTGAGTGGGAGATAATGTTTAGGAACCCCACAGAATTCCATGCTTGGTGGATGGGTTTGGGAAGCTCTCCAAGCATCTAAAGCTCTTGTTGCCAATGGAGATAACTCGACTCTTGGTCAGCATGTAGTTCTTTCTCAAAAAAAAAAAAAAAAAAAAAAAGGAACTTCCAGGACTAGCAACTTCATGTTCAAAATTAACAAACTTGCCGTGATGGTGACAATACTGCATGTTCTCTTGTTCACAATATTTATGTCTGCAGAGTCACAGACAGCCTACTGTAGGAAGGGGGATGAGTAATGACTTCTATTCCATATAGAATGCAGCATTCAGGCAGAGTTTATATAAAGGCACAGCAAGAACCAGACTGTCACCAGGACTCATCACAGTGCCAAGGGGATTGCCAGGAATGCATTGCAATGTGTCAGCAGTGATAACAACCGTCTGCATTGTTTGTTTGCTTGCTTCTTTGTTGGAGGCTCTTGTGGACTTAGCCATGTGAGTGGTCTTCTGGAACACTTCCTAGCACAGCTTAGAGAGAGTGGTGCTTCAGGAATGAGGGGGCCTCATTCGCTTTAGCTCCCTGACCCTCACCCCACTTCCATATTTCAATTTAACTAATATATATTTGTTTCTGTATTTATATATTCACCAAGTATTTATTTAGTGACTTAAATAATGTACTTGAGATAATATACTAAATGAGTTAGCCCCTATCCTTGAGGAGCTTACAGTCAACTGAGGACAAAATCAAGTGCATTTGTAGGGGCACTTTTTGTCGTAATCAACAAATTTGATTTTTATAATTCACTTGCCATGTTTCATGGAATTCAAGATTACAAATGTTGCTGTACCCTTGGGACAATAGGAATTGGACATTATTATAACACTAGTGGCCTGGTGCAAGAAATTCGTGCACATTACAAGGGAATTAATTACAGGAAATATTTAATATTGCTATTTACCCTTTCTCTATAATAGAGAAGTGTCAGAGATGAAAGGAAATTAGTAAAATGTATATGAAAATCTCCCTCTTGTCAGAGTCTGGGGTGCACCATGGGACCCAGAGTCAAGTCCTTGCCCACCGCACGTGCCTCGAAACCGCGCGAGACCCAGACCTGGCCAGCCCCACCCCTATCAAGCCCTGCCAGGTGGGGGACACAGCTTCAGGTCCACCATCAAGCCCCACTGGGCAGGGGGTGCAGCCTCAGGTTCCCTGGCCTAACACCGGGGCGGGAGGTGTAGCTTCATGTCCCTTTTCAAGCCCCGCAGGGCACAGCCTCAGGTCCCCCATCAAGCCCTGCCAGGCAGGGGGCACAGCTTCAGGTCACCGGGCCCTACCATGAGGGTGCAAGGGTGCGAGGGTGTGGGGGTGCGAGGGCACGACGACCATTTGTATATTAGCTCTTTATTATATAGGATAATGTCTCTAGACTCTTCAGTCCATATAATGCTTTATTACCTCTCTTCCTCCCTCTGTCTCACTCTGGGTCTCAAACTTGTTTTTCCTTCTCTCTTACTCTTCCTATCTTCTAGTTTATCTTGTTACTTTATAGAGGGGTCAACAAACAATTTTTGTAAAGGGAGAGATTGTAAAATTTGAGGTTTTGTGAGCATGTTTATTGTGACATTTCAGATCTGCTATAGCATGAAAACAACCATGCTATTCATTTATAGCCGAAATGAATAAGTGTAACTGTGTTCTAATGAAACTTCATTCATGGACACTACAATTATAGTTTAATATAAATTTTACTTGATATGAAATATTTTTTTAAATTTTATTTTATTGTTTAAAGTATTACAAATAGTAGTACTATGTCTCTTTTTTCCCCCATTGACATCCCCCTGGCCTCTCCTAGCCCCTGGCACATGCCCTCACCCCCATCCCCCAGTGTTTTGCGTCCATTGGTTATGCTTCTATGCATGCATACAAGTCCTTCGGTTGATCTCTTACACCCCCTGCCAACCCTCCCCTGCCTTCCTGCTGTAATTTGACAGTCTGTTCCATGCTTCTTTGCCTCTGTACAGTAGGTCCTTGGGTTACATTGGAGATCTGTTCCTATGGCGTGCCATCACGTGATTTTCACCTTAAGTCAGAACCTATCTACATAAGCACCTACATCACTCACATGGAGCACACACACAGCAATAATGAAGTGAAATAGTAAAAAAAAAAAAAAAAAAATTAAAAGAAAGATAACAATTCCTGACTTTTACTTGTGGTAAATAAGTAATAAAAAACATAAAGCACATATGTATGTACGTCAAAATGACAGAACTTTTTAAAAAAATATATATTTTATTGATTTTTCACAGAGAGGAAGGGAGAGGGATAGAGAGCTAGAAACACCGATGAGAGAGAAACATCGACCAACTGCCTCCTGCACACTCCCCACTGGGGATGTGCCCGCAACCAATGTACATGCCCTTGACCAGAATCGAACCTGGGACCCCTCAGTCCACAGACCGACGCTCTATCCACTGAGCCAAACCGGTTTCGGCAGAACTTTTTTTTAAATAAATTAATGGGAGATGGCAATGTAACTACAAAATGACGGATGTCAAGTTCAACGTAATCTGAGGATTGCCTGTATCTATTTTTGTTCATCAGTTTATAATGTTCTTAATGTTCCACAAATGAGTGAGATCATGTGGTATTTATCTTTCACTGACTAGCTTGTTTCACTTAGCATAATGCTCTCCAGTTCCATCCATGCTGTTGCAGATGGTAAGAATTCCTTCTTTTATATAGCAGTGTAGTATTCCATTATGTAGATGTACCAGTTTTCTGATCCACTCATCTACTGATGGGCATTTAGACTGTTTCCAAATCTTAGCTATTGTAAATTGTGCTGCTACGAACATAGGGGCATGGCATGAAATATTTTTGTTCTTTTTTTATTGATTAAGGTATTATATATGTGTCCTTATCCCTCCATTGCCCTCCCCCCCCTGCTTATACCCTCACCCCACTGGTGTCTGTGTCCATTAGTTATGCTTATATGCATGCATACAATTCCTTTTGTTGATCTCTCTCCCTTACCCCCACCTCCCCTACCTTCCCTCTGAGATTTGACGGTCTGATTGATGCTTCTCTGTCTCTGGACTTATTTTTGTTCACCAGTTTATGTTGTTTACTATATTCCACAAATGAGTGAGATCATGTGGTATTTATTGTTCTCTGACTTTTGCTTAACATAATGCTCTCCAGGTCCATCCATGCTGTTCTTTTGATTGTCGAGAATTTTCTTAAATTTTCAACAATTTAAATATGTATAAACCAGCCATATAAAACCGGGTCCATGGACCATCGTCTGCCAACTCTTGCTCTATATAATAAAATATGTGGCAAGTTCATGAGTCTTACATCTTACAAGTTAGGTCAGAATCATTCCTAAAATTCTTGACTAAAATTTTTTACTGATTATGAGTCAGAGATTCAAGGACATTTATAAAATGAGCTCACCTAGAACAAACATAGAAAATACAATGTGAGCAGGTAGGTGCTGGTGAGAAAGATGGGGTGAATTTCCAGGCAAGTGGAAAGTCTACCAAGGTGAATATCCTGTTGAAATTCACAGTTTAAAAGTTAAATAACTATTTCAATGTAGCTACCTGGAGGGATCACAGTTAGGGAGGCACAAGAGAAACTTTTTTTATTTAAATTGGCCTGTAAACAACACTTATAAAACAAGAGGTCATATTAGCACAAAAGGGTGTAATGTATAGCCAGAGAAATAATCTTATGTGTATATAGAAGTGTGGAGTATGCTAAAGATAAGACTAAGGAAAAAAAGCAGAGAGCAGATCTTAATAGCCCACCCATGCTATGCCTGAGTTTGGACTTTCTCAAAACCCATCATGGTTATGAGTTGAATTGTGTCCATGCCAAAGATGTTTAAGTCTTAACCCCCCAGTACCTGTAAATATGACTTATTTGGAAATAGAGTTTTTGTAGATGACTAAGTTAAGATGAGATGCTTAGGGTGGGCCAATACAACTGGCTATCTATACTGATAAAAGTGTAATATGCTGCCCAAACTGGTTTGGCTCAGTGGATAGAGCATCGGCCTGCAGACTGAAAGGTCCCAGGTTCGATTCCGGTCAAGGGCATGTACCTTGGTTGCAGGCACATCCCCAGTGGGGGGTGTGCAGGAGGCAGCCAACTGATGTTTCTCTCTCATCAATGTTTCTAGCTCTCTATCCCTCTCCCTTCCTCTCTGTAAAAAATCAATAAAATATATTTTTAAAAAAGTGTAATATGCTAATTAGACTGGGAGACCTTCCGGGAGACCTTCTGGATGTCCTTCCGGACAAAGCCATGGTGGTGGGGCCGAGGCAGAGGTGGTTAGGGACAATCAGGCCAGGAGGGGAGGGCAGTTGAGGGCGAGCAGGCCGGTGGATGGGGGGGAGGTGCAGTTGGGGGCAAGCAGGCTGGCAGAGAGAGTGGTTAGAGGTTATCAGGCAGGCAGGAAGTTAGTGAGCAGTTTGCAGCCAGTGGTCCTGGATTGTGAAAGAGATGTCCGACTGCTGGTTTAGGCCCAATCCCTGGGATCCCGAGGGGTCCCAGATTGGAGAGGGTGCAGGCCAGGCTGAGGGACACCCTGCCCCCCCCCCCCCAGTGCATGATTTTCGTGCACCAGGCCACTAGTACCTGTTTAAAGGGATAATTTAGACATGAGATAGACATGCATATAGGGAAGAGAATGTGAAGAAGAGAGAATGCCATCTACAAGCGAAGGGACAACTGAGGCTACCAGTTAAGTAAGAGGTCGACCTGGAACAGAATCTCCCTTACAGCAATCAGAAGGATCATCCCTGCTGACGCCTTAATCTCACACTTCTAGTCTCCAGGCCTGTGCGACAATAAATGTCTGCGGTTTTAAGTTCCCCCGTTTGTGGTACTTTGCTATGGCAGCCACAGGAAACCAATGAAGACCATAATAGAAGAGAGAACACCCTCTTCTGAATTTTTGCTGTGTGCAGGGTCACTGATATTGTCGATAATGAGAAAACTGATATGAAGTTCCTACTTCGAGATTAGAGGCAGCCATTTGAAATCCTTAAAGATAGATAAGAAATGATTTAGCACTAAGAATCTGGGACAGGTATCAGAGGACCAGGCAGCAGAACTCAAAACTGTTCACTTCAGCACTTCCTCCCCATTAGAATGTGCTGGATTTGTGACTTTATTGGAAGTCACAAGAACCATATTACTGTCAAGCTGTGTATCAGATTTGCCACACAGCCCATTATTAATTCTATATTCAGGAAAATGTCACTGTAGGAGACTTCAATATTTGTTTGTAGTTGTCACTGTTTTTTATTGTTTTGCCTTCAGGGACTCTGCTTTTTGTGTGTGCCAGTTCTCTCTTAATTTTCTTAAAAAATAGTAATTGTGGGCCTCAGAGTTATGGAGACAGATTAAAAATTAATATCTGTCATATGCACTCAATATGGATGTCAACCTTTCCCTGAAGCCTGTCATTCTAGGTGTCACATTCTGGCATTGCTTTCAAGTTAGTTTCACTGAAGTTGTAAGCACCAGAATTATGTTTACTTAATGACCGCCAATTTGAATCCATTAATGAAATAATTCAGAATAAACGCATATATTTGAAAAGGTAACAGTGATTATAAAGACTAAAATATTAAAATTGTAGAATTTCAAACTAGCTCCAAATATTTTGCTCCTGAAAACACAAAACTCATTCTTTTGTAAATATTACATTAAAAAATATACAATAGATTTAAATAAAAAGTTTTTCTCTAAAACAATCTATTGAGAATAGTAAGTTAGTTTCAGGCGAAGTTGAATAATCTGTCAAAACAGGATGGAGTACCATATCCATTAGAAGGGGGAAAGGGTCTAAAGATCTGCTTCCAAAGAATGGTCCCATATGCACAACAACCTGGTAACCTCTGGCTTCTCAGCTCAAATGGAATTAATTTAGAATATTGGGTAAAGCAGAGGAGTCAGGGAAAGAAAGCCTGGATGCAGAAAGAACAGGGGCAATGTGTTTTGTTGTGAGGTTGGGTAGCTTCTGACTGGGATGGGAAAAAGATTGGGCATAAAATGGAATCATGGGAAAAATTCCTTTGGGGTTTGCAGAAACGTATCTTCAAGTTCGGCTGCCAACAATTACTCCTATATCTGTTTGTGTATCTTTCCTTCAAGAGGAAGAATCTATTTACTTTCCTTTTGTACTTATGACTTGCCTCTACCAATAGGTTCTGGCCAAAGTGATATTTTGCAAGTAGTTCTGGGTTCAGCCCTTTAAAGACCTGTAAATGTCTACATTTGCTCTCTTGCAGTCTAGTTGCCATGTCGTAAGGATGTCCAAGCCTTTATTTCTGGAGACCGGGAGCCACCATTCATAAAGGCTATGGAGTTAGAGGCATCATGCTGGTAGAGAGAGACCAGGTGGTGGAGAATACTAGTCAAGTTACCCTAAACAACCAGAGCACCAAGGCTCCAGAGAATGAAAGAGACATCCTTAAGCCTTCCAGGTAATCCTGTGTCTTTAGTGATCACACCTAATCCATAGGGAGAGATCAGCTCAGTCAACATGGAAAATGGTGAGAAATAGTAAATCATTGTTGATTTAAGCTACTGGGGTTTGGAATGATTTGTTATGCAGCAAATCACATTTCCTATGCTGAGGTTGAAGAATTATGAGCAACTTCTTTCTGGCAGAGAGAATATTAAGAGTATAGATGGCTGGAATAGTGATGGATAATGGAAGATCATGTTTTCATCCTGGAAAGGAAACTTTAATAGCATAATAATCCTGTCTTTATGCCCTCCTTACTTACTTGGCCTAAGGAGAGGTGAAGTGAATTATACTTTGAGTTTGAAAGGAGAAGCAAAGTCATTTGCAGTTCTTTCTTTTCTTTTCTCTTGGAACGAATCCTCCGTACCAGCTCTCCTCATCCATCACTTAAGCCTTACAGGAGATAATTCCCACCTGGAATGCTCCCTCCTTTTTTGTATTGCTGGAATTGGGTGAGTGCTTTTGTGTAAGTCTGAGGTTTAGTGTCAGGAAGACAACTCTTGAATATATAAACCCTATTCTACAGCATCAGCCCCATCAGAGAATACTTGGTTCCCATCCATCAGTTCTCTTGTTTAATCCTCAGTCAGTTAGAAGATGGGTGGGAAGAGGCATGCCACTCATGGGGTACTGCTTAAAGTTCGATGCTATTAACTTCAAATCTGAGGATGCTGTTTGCAAGCATCATTATTTTTTAAATTATCTTAAAATGTTATAAACAAAAGTTTTGTAGCTTGATTATCAATTTTAACTACTTAATCAAGAATATATTTAGTTTTACTAAAACATTAATATCCATGTATTTGAAAATAATCTGCAGTGAAATTGGCTTTGTAACTTAGCTGTGAAATGTATTTGAAATCACACTTTCTGAATATAGCAAAAGTTGTTTAAAGAAGATTAAACTATGGCAAGCCATATATCATTAAAAGCAGATAGTTTTTCAAAGAAGAAATATTTCATGGTCTAGTTGGATAAAAATATATAAGCAGGAATCAGAATACCTAACTCTTTGATTTTTCTCTTTTCACTCTTTCTTTCCATTCCTCAACTTCCTCAGCTAATCAGTATAGAAATATCTAAGTCTCCAAGTAGCTGGAACATGAAGTGAGTAATGAATAAACATACAGAAAACACTTGGAAAATAATTACAAATATTAAAATACAATGTGCTACTTATTATATTCTCACAGATATGTATTATTATGTCTTTCTAGGAGTTAGCTGTTTTGGGGTACACTCTAGGCTAAGTGAAACTTTGAAAGGTTTCCCTATTTGGGACCCATGTAAACAATTACTGCAGTTCCATCAGGAGTTCAAATGGAGGTTGAATAGGAATGATTACCAAATGCAATAGACTTTTCTGTAGCGGTTTTGCTGTCAGTTCAAATTTTTAAGTACTGTATGTATCCTGCTCTCCCAGACCTGTGGCTACACAGTTGACCACTATTCCCTGCTTAAAGTTTAAAAACCACAGCACCCTTAGCAGGTCATAAATCATCTCATTCATAAGGTGCAGATTACAACAGGGGTACAACCTCATCACTTTCATGGATGACCGTTTCTGCTTAGGCAAAGCATACAGCAGGTATATTCTAACCCGACAGAATGCCTCTAGTTCACAATGGTGCAGGGAACATCTGTCATTTCCCTTCTCAAACACCATCAAGCAAAATTATTAAATCAACAGGCATCATTTTGTATAATAGAACCCAAATCACTGTTAGAGAACATAATTCTGAGATTGATTTCTCTGCCTTGAAAATAAACAACCTGACTTCACATTCATGGTTATGTAACAGCAGAGATTATTATCTTGTGACAAAACACCGTTTTATTGACATTATCTCTAAATGATCCCTTGATATGATATATAAAATTTAATGTACATTCAATTTGGAAAGATTCCATTCACATCATACTGACATATATCTATTTTCTATTTATTTTACAGCCAACATTTGAATCCAAACATAATACTTATTTCTGTGATGTTTACTTCTTGCTGAAATCACTTAGCAATCATAATCCTGATGAAAATTTTTATCTAAATGCACAGACTTTGACACCAAGTGGCTTAAGAATGAATTATGACCCTAGTGGTATGACCTTGCACAGGATGCTTGCTATCTGATTGAGTGTACTAATCTGTGAAATGTGGATAATAATAATAATGTTCAATTCATTGATGTTGCCTGGATTGAATGAGTTCATACATTTAACGTGCTGAAGACAATGTCTGGCATAGAGTAAGAGCAATATGACTAACATTCATTTTATAGCATTCACCCTTTCATTATTTTTTGTTTAAATTATTTTTTTTATTTAAGTATAGTTGATATACAATATTGTATTGGTTATATTAGTTTCAGGTGTACAACATAGTGATTTGATATTTTTATACCTTACAGTGTCATCACTCCACTAATTCTAGTAATCATCCATCACTAGTAAACATATCACAATAGTTTTTATTATATCCTGCATTGATTTTATTTTATTTCTTTCTTGGTTCTGTGGCCTAGAGCAATATGTTGAAATTCTCTGAGTCACTGTGTGCTAAAAATACCTTCTACCTTTCCATTTTTATGTATAGTAGATGAGGCAATATTTGTAAATTACATTTTAAAATAGTATAGAAATTGTCCCTTGCATAAATGATCCAGGGTAATTTTGAAGTTAATTCTTTCTTTAAAAAAAATGTTGGGATTATGATGCTACAGGAAATTGATTTGTAATGTATTACCTGAAATTGCTTTACAAATTGACTATATATTGTCCTTTGTATTTTACTTTTCCTCATCCAGTTCTATTCTTTATCCTTCTTAGTTCTTCTGTGCGCCCCAGAAGGTAGGCATCTACAGAACCCATAAGTGCAGTTCAGCCCTGTGGTTTCCTAGTGGGTGTGACCTGATGAGGGCATCAATTAAAGTGCAGTCAGAAGTGAGAGGGTGTATTATCTTACTTCCTCTCGCCAGGTCACAGGGAATTGAGTGTATGTCTTCATTGAAGACTACAGCCCTGTTATAACCCTCTTCACATCCCCCTTGCCCCCCGCCCCACTGTCCTGGATCTGATAACTGCTTCCTCTCCTTGTCCATTTAGACCCACAGGTTGTAAGGCTCCAGCACTTGCCAGCCCAGGGAACTGCACTGATCCCTGCTAGTTTTCCCATTTCACCCTTGAAAACACCACCTTTATTAAACGATCTTGAATTACCCAACTTGAGTGTGCCATCTGTTCTCTGCCTAGATTCTCACCAAGTCACATACCCAAGTTTAATGTCGAGGAAGCGACCCTCTCTGAAGCATGTGAAAATGTTAAGTGCTTGAGAGGGAAATTTTATGCTTGTTGAGATTCTTTAGTGTCTTCCGAGTGGCAGTTTGAAGTGCTTGTTTTATGTGTAAATTGTTTTGAAGATGTGAAAGTATGTCACCCTCAGTAATACAACTTTGTAAAAGGTGTTCAAAAGTATAGTGCCTTTTAGAAACACAAGGTCAGATTAGCATTCATTTGGATTTCACAAGGTAACTGAGCACAGATTTGAATTGTAAAGTAGTCGTAATTATCTATTTAACAGACACAGCAACTCTTCGTGGCAACCAGAACTTTAATTACAGACATTGTGTGCAGTACAAACTTCCATGGTTTTGACAGGCTAAAAGATGAAAGGGTACACAAGGACTTCCTGTTGTTGGTCTCACGTTCTGTCTCTTCACATCTCTTTATATCTGAAGCTATGACCCAAATGGGATTTTCACTTTATTATTCATGAATATTGTCCCCTTTAGAGGAATAAAAAAATGAAAATAAAAATACGCCTTCATGGAACAAGGCTGATGTTAGTGCTAGGAGGCAATTTGTTGCTTGCGTGACGACAAAAATCTTTCTAAACAACAAAATGTGCCCAGATATTACAATATTTGGAGAAGGTGAAAAAATAATGCAACATAATAATAGTAAAATAAAATAATTCTTAGTAATAAAATATAACACATCGGAGATATTGGAAATAAAACTTATAATAAAGCTCAGGAGAAATGCAAGAGCAGAGATATAAAAATGCCTTTCTGTTTGCAATGCCAGTTTGGAGGCTTGTAATACATAGAAGTCACCAGAGTAGTTATTGGTCATCTAAGGCCCAGTGGTTGGCAAACTCATTAGTCAACAGAGCCAAATATCAACAGTACAACAATTGAAATTCCTTTTGAGAGCCACATTTTTTAAACTTAAACTTCTAACGCCACTTCTTTAAAATAGACTCGCCAGGCCGTGGTATTTTGTGGAAGAGCCACACTCAAGGGGCCAAAGAGCCGCATGTGGCTCATGAGCCATAGTTTGCTGACCAAGCCATTCTGCCTCAATGGGGCAGAAACATTCACACTGAAGAAAGGGGCAACCAAAGGAAACACAGGTCAGTGTCCCAGATTTTCCTTCCCCAGTTTCTTCTATACCTTACTTTTTCACTTGATCTCTCACTTCTAGCTTCCCTCTACCAATTTGACTGATAAATATTAATATGCCTATGGATATCAGGGAAATATTTTGCTTGATCTGTTATAAAATGCAAACCAGATTTTTAAAATGAGTATCTCTGTAAACTTCTTTTCTATTCTGACCTGAGATGAAAATATTTATTGTATCAATTAGCTGAGTATTTAGGTAGTTGTATGGATATATCAAGGAAATGAGGAGAGACATAATTTGTTTTAGAAATAAAAATCAAAATTATGGTAGGATTGGTTTAGCATTTTCAAAGAGAAAGTTATATGGGAGGTAGAGTGTCCATGATGTTCCAGAAACTTAACACATTTTGTTATTCATTATACGATTATATATAATGAAAATCATATAGAGAAGCCACTATTATCATCATCACTTCATCTTCCATCCCATTTACTTTCATACTGGGGGAAGCAGCCTCATATTTAAAAGAGATAAAAGAAACCCTTAGCCTGCAATGTTGCAACTCAGAACATAGTCATCTCTGGGAGTGTCTTAGTCAACTGGAATGACCATAACAATATACTCTAGACTAGGAAGCTTGCACCATAGAAATTTAGTTCTTGAGGCTGGAAAATCCAAGATCAAGGTGGTGGCAAGGCAGGTTTCATTTTGAGGCCTCTCTTCTTGGTTTGCAGGTATCTGCCATCTCACTTGGTACTTACATGATCTTTTCTTTGTGGGTGAAAGGAAAAAGAGAGCTCTGGTCTCTTCTTATAAGGGCATTTCTCATAAGGTGCCTACCCTTATGACATGATCCCGTTTACACCATTACATTGGGAGCTAAAGCTTCAACATAAAAATTTTGGAAGTGTATAAACATTTAGTCAATAACAGAGAGGGTCTTTTTTAAATATCGGTTGATCCACTGGTTTTTGAATTGGGTGATGAAGGAAGTGATCCCATGGGTGCTTTTCTTTGTTCATTCATTCCTTCGTTCGTTCCTTCCTTCCTTCTTTGGGGCTCTGTGTGACTATGAGTAAATGATGTGTTCCTAACCAGTTTCTTCTGTAGGAAACTTACGATCATTTCTCATTTGGTTTACAATTATGCTATTATTTTTTAATGCAAAGAATTTATATACTTATTCATTTTTATATTTTAATAGTGCATAATAGCTTTTCAAAGTAATAAAGAATATTAAAATTTTAGCTCCAAATTTATTATCTAGCTCTCAGAACTCATCTCACATGTTTCTAGACTGGAGTAAGAGTTAAAAAAAATACAAAAAACAATGCTGATTGATTTTATACTGACCTTCTGAACACTTCTTTTTATATTATAATTTTAAGATTGTAGATATAACGTGTGTGTATAAGTTATTTGCTTTATAAGCATATGTATTTAAATAACTATTTATGTTATATTTCAGTAAATAATAAAATTGATGATTTAAAAATAAAAATGGGACTTTTAGTAATACAAAGTAAAGAATAATACATGTGAAAAAAATGAACAAGTGAATATAAGAATAATTTGTTTTTAGGGATAGATATGAAATTAATCAAAAGCATTTGAAGAGAAAGTGAGAAACAGTGAGAATTGGATTACAATTAGAGTAGTCAAGTATAACTCAGAGAACATAATTATGAACGGATCAAAGGGATAAGTAATCCAATACTTTTCACTTACAGTGCTTTATGTTATGGTGTTAACCTTTTTTTTTAAAGATCCCTGTTCCCTTTATTATTATGTGTTTAAACTAATTTTAAAAAAGCCTTTTGATTGGAATAAAGTAGCCTCTATGTATCATTTACAGTTTTGGTTTTCAGGAACTCTACTGGTATGTTTTGAGAAACTTGATCAAGCCTTTCTTTCTATGCCAATCTTTGAAGGAAGCTAGTTTGCATTTATCATCCTCTTATTAGGTTACTTCAGGCATATGTCACAACCTAGTGAGAGGAGATATAGATTTGATCAATGGCAAAATAAGTTGATTCATTACATTGATTGATATCATGATAGTTTCTCTCTCAGAGGATGTCATAAAATATTTAAGGATTCTGACAATGCATATCACCAGAGGAGGCTAACAAGATGGGGCTCAACCCCACCAGTTAAAGTTATGAATAACGTAGTCTGGGGCCATATGGTCATTTCATGACATTTCATCCTGCTCATAATAAAAATGTATGATTTATTATCAGGCAAGTTGAGTTTAGCTGGACCCATAAAATTTTTGATATTTGCTTCCCTTGAATCTCCTGTTATCCCTGATACATAAGATCACACATTGAAATGTGGTCCAGGCAATATGCAGACATGCTGTGGGTTGATTCAAGTAGCATCATTAAGACCATATGATACTATTGCACAAATGATTTTGCAAGTAACTGCTTTGAAGACAAATAGAGAATGGAGTCTACTGTAGAAATGTAACACTCTCCCACAGCAGTGATTATTAAAATGTTGGGCTCATGAGTTACTGATGCAGTGGATAGATATAGCTCCTTTGAGAGACATATGACAACCTGCTAATGGGCTTTGATGAAACATCACTCCTGAGAGACATTACATAAGCTGAGAACCAAAATATCTTTTCTGTCATAGGTATATTAGAGAGACATTGCAATAAGAATAAACTATTTTAGCAAAACCCACTAATAATATGGAAATGGATTGCAGAAATTTGCCACCATTTACCATAACCATTGGCAGGTCACAACTCTGTTTTGGGACAGGCAGAAGAATCCCCAGAAAAATGGCCAGTTAATATTGATGAATAGTATTAATCCTAAATACTCTCCATGCTAACATCAAGCAGCAAGCTTGCCTGGTTGACTGATGAAAGTCTTCAAATAAAGAATGTAATGCCATTTAGAAGTCTGCTGCTATTTGTCTGGAAGAAGGTATAATTTCGCTGAGGAAGGAAAAGACAAATCTACGCAATGATCAAAAATGAGGAAAGTACATCTGGTATTGGAGAAAAAAATCAAGCACTCACTCCTAGGTTAATGTGTGGGTTTTGGTCAATGGCTTTGTTGTATAGTTTGGAAATTGGGTTCTAGACAATAGGTCATTTAAGAACACCCCCATTCAGAGAATGCAATAATGTAAATCTTTGTGGGAATTCTGAGGATTTTTTAAGGTGGGCTTTGACAATGTCCACCAATTGCTATCTCAGGAGATAATAATAATGCCAGGATAGATAATCTGAGTTGGCCTCATGTTTACTATATACAAATGATAATGTTTGATAGTATTTTTGGATATCTTTTATCATGAATTAAATACATGGGTAGGCAAAAGTAGGGTTACAGTTGTGAGTATGCAAGAAACAGTTTATTCTTGTATTATTATTTGTTAATTATTGTATCATTTTCCATGTAAACAACTGTAAATCTACCTTTGATGACCCCTGTAGAAGTTGCTCTGATACAAGTTTTAAGACAATGTTGAGAAATAGTAATATTGGATATTGCCAATGATCAGTAAGTGAACTTGGGGGAAGTGGAGGGTTAAAATAGCTGACTCTTTTTACTCTCATCTATCTTCTAGAATGCCAAAAGATTTTTGGTCAAATGTCACTTGCAACATTTAATCATGAAATTTATAGAAGGATACAGAATCCAAGATAAATGAGAAATTGACCAACAACTGAGTACTAGAGTAGGCATCTATACATCAATATTAATATTGACTATTAAGTAATGACTAACTGGTATTGGTGGGATGCACTTAAATAAGATAGGTGAGATAGTCATGCATTCCTGAGAATACCAGCTAGGATTAAAAACTATAAGAAGCCCATATCTAAATTTCCTAAGCTGAGGTTGAATACACCTAATCATCATCATCATCACCCTCTGACCATGCACATCCTTAGGATAGAATGATTTGGAAATATTCAGATGCTGAACCTATTTCTGTACTGTTGCTGAATAACCTATGCCATTTTCTGCCTTGTCTAATTTCTTAAAGCTACATAAATATATTGCAGAAAGAAGTTATTGTGTCTCATGAATTCAGGATTATTGCACCTAGGAGAGTGAAGTGGTCTTTGCAGTTAAAATCATATATTCTCACTGCGACAGGGCCTCAAGGTTCCGTGATTGTTTAGGTGCCTTACCCCAGTCTCTGACAAGAAGTGCCTGGTCTTCTCTTTCCTATGAGTCTAGTGATGAATAAGCCCAGCCTTTTTTTTTTTCCCCCCAAGGTACTGCCACCTGTTGCTGAAGGCTGTAGCTCCTCAAATTCATGGTTTGCTCTCTGTTGGCTGCAGTTCTCTTGGATCACCTAGTATGGCTTTTGACTCTGTTGGATTCAGCACTGTGAGATCTATCATGTGCCACATTTAATAGTCCTCAGTTGCTCTACAGGGAATGCCTCATTTGCTTCATGACATCTGGAATGCAACAGAGGACTCTGCACTTCTCTAAAATGCTTAAAATTCTCCAATTTTATGTTCTTGTAAGTGATAAGCAATTCCCATGTGCATCTATTTCTAGCTTCTGCTGGCTTCAGAGTTTCCACCCAGACAGGGAATTTAGGACACATTTCTCAGTTCCCATCCTTTTTCTTCTGAATTTTCCTTCAGATCATCTAATACAAAAGCCTATTTTTAATTGTTCCTTCTTTCTTATGTCCTTTTCAGAGTATTCCCATGTTATCCCTTATTTGAGTCTATAATTGAGTACTAAATCTAGATAATTCATTCATTCCACATCAAGCAAAATCAATATCTACTATGAGCCATGCTTTATTCTAAATGCTGGGGTTATAGTTGTTAACAAATATTAGATAAAATCATTGATCTTATTGAATTTATATTTTAGTGAGAGGGAAAAAAGTACAGCAAAAAGAAAACTGCAGATATTGATAAATGTTCGAAAAATAATGAAACAATATGACTTGGGTGGTAACTTTGAGTGATCAGAGTAGGCTGTAGGGAAGAGGTACATTTGAGTAGTGATGTAATAGAGCAAGACCTGGAGGAATGACAGGACAAAGAAATCAAGTGAGATAAACAGTGAGAGCAAAAGTTCTGGTTAAGGAATAGTCCGAAGGCCCATGAAACAAGAGAACAAAGAACTACTGGGAGAAGAATAGATTAGGTTAAAGAGCTCAGCAGGCAGCAAGCCACATAGAAAGTTTTTACCATGTTGAAACATTTGGATTTGAGTCCATATGCAAAGGGAAAGTCTGGGCACATTCCAAGCAGGGGTATTATTTGATTTGCGTTTTTTAACAGTCATTCTGGGGTTCTTTGGCATTTTATATAGAGAGTAGAACAGGGTAAAAAATCAAGCAGAGAAATCTGTTATGAAGCTATTTCTGAAATCTACACAAGAAATGGTGATGTATGGAGAGAAAAAAAAATACCTGAGAGATATCTTTTTGAGATAGGGCACATATGATTTACTAATGGATTGGTTGCAATGCATGCAGGGAAAGAAAAAAGTAAGCATGATTTTTGGCTTGAACTAGTAGATAGATGGTGGCTCTTTTTACAGAGATGGGTAAGATAGGAAAGTAACAATTTGGGAAGGGGTGTGAGGAGGCAAGGGGAAATTGTTCTCCCCGCCCCCTATGTTAAATCTAAAGTTTCTTAGATATACATCCAGTGGAGATGTCAAGAAGTTGGTTTAGTATATTAGTTTGTATTTTAATGAAGAGTTTCAGGTTGGAGCTATAAATTGCACATCACTAGTAATTTTAATATACAAAGCTGTCACATAATAGGGTCAGATGGAAAGAGAGGCCTGATATCTACTTCTGGAATACTACAATATCTAAAATTTGAGTAGAGGAGGAGATGAAGAAGAAGAGTAGATAGTGGCTTAAGAGGAAACCTAGAAAGATGTATGGTGTGGAGGACAAGTGAAGAAAGCATTTCAGGAAGTAGGGAGTGGTCTACTCCTCAGAATTCTCCTGAGAGGTATGGTAATGGGCGGGGGTGGGGGGGGTGGGGGGGTGTATGTATGATATCTTCTGTTTAAGCTTCCTGATCCACTCTCTATCCTCCTGTCTGTAGTCTATCCCAGGAGGCAGAGATGTGTGGACTAATCAAGAGCTTCCTTGATCTCTGGCTTTTGTCAGCTGAGCAAACTGGAATCTCTAGCATGTGATCTGATGGGAAGAAGAGAGTAAAGGTGTTTATTCCCTATCTCATTTCTTGAAGGCCTTCCTCAGGCTGGCTATATTCCTCCTCTGGAAGACACAGCCCCTCCCAAGGTAGATTCCTCTGATGGACTCTTTCCTTTCTGATTAGGAAAGGCTTCTTCTGTTGTTTCAGAATTAAGGTCAATAGCAGGTCCACTGTTAATAAACCTGGGGCATTATTTTATTCCTGTGGTTACTCTAGAGTCTTCCTACAGTTTGTAAATAAATCCTGCATCCAACCTTCCTTGAATTACACTAATTTTATAGTGTTCTGTCTCCTGTTGCAACTTTGAGTGAGACAGTGAATAAAAATGAGGTTGGGTTATTGTATGGATATTGTAGTTGTCTTTAATAAGAACAGTTTCAGCTGTATGAGGTGAGTTGAAACCTAATTAGTGTATGGGCATAGGGAAACAATATGAGAAATCAGAATATATTTTTAGGATGTTTGCTGTAAAGGGTTTCTGAAGAAGGTGGCAGTTTGTAAGGGAAACCTTACTGAGAATGAAACAAAGTAAGATGAATTAAAAAATATCCTTATAGTGATAAAACCTTTCATGTGTAATATCCAGTTATGCTGTCCTCTTATAGAAGAGAAATTTTGACTCTGGAACTCTAAGAGGGATCAAGAGGTATTCTGCATGAAAACCAGGGAGAGAAGGCAGACACTGTTCAACTCTGTTGCTTCATCTTAGAACAAGAAAAAACAAAGGCAAAGGGAGGGACATCTTAGATTGTAATTTTCCTAAATTTTATGATAAGAAAGAGAACAGGGATTGAGAAGAGAGGCTCTGTTCACTGATTTCCCTTTTGGTAAGTTGTGTTTTGCTAAGACGTTCAAATGTTATACATCTTTGGAACATGAGCATTAAAGGCTAGCACACATGTGAAGAGTCGGACGCTATTTTTATCACTTATTTTATAATGTGCTCTAGCTTTAAACCTAAAATTAATTACACTTGAAAATGACTAATTTTAGACTTTAGAAGTTGTTCTCAATTTCTTAAAATCTATGCTTACAACAATTTGCATTTTGTCTCATAAGCAAAGAAAATTAATTAAACTTGAAAATAACAGCTAATTTCAGACTTTAAAAGTTGTTCTCAATTTCTTAAAACCTATGCTTAAAACAATTTGCATTTTGCCTCATAAGCAAAGGTGTTGGTGTGAGATGCATCTGGGGAAACAATGAGAGAAATGAAATGGCTGTGAAATCAAGGCTGCCTGCGGGAAAGCAGGGTCATGGAGATATAATTGCTGAGACTCATCCCTTAGGACTCATTTGTTTATTTCCCAATGAAAAACATACTGAGAGTAAAGAAACAAGGCAGGTCCAAAGTTTAAAGTGTAGGCAATAAAAAAGAACAAACCCCTGAAGCTTTCTGCCTTGTCAAACAATGATCACAATGATCTTGACCTTCTTCATAGGTCTTTTGCCACTGGAACATTCTGTGAGATGCCTCGTTAGCTCACGAGAGCTGGAAATGGCATGCTGCTACATTTGTATTACATTCAAAGGAGCTACTCATTTTCCTGATACACTTGATGGATTCATTTGAACAATTAAACTGGGTTACTGCATAGCAAAAAGCAAATTTTAGCAAATTATTTATTTAAATAAAATATTATTTTATTAAACTACTATTAATAAGAACTACATAATAAAATACAGTTAACAAATGCAACCTATCTATGTCAAATATGGAAGCTATAATGTGATCAGATTCTGAAGATTGGCAAACAAATATAGGTTTTAATTATATGGCCATATATCTCCAAGTTGATGAGAGATTAGAATTTGAAAATACATTGGAAATCTTGTGAAATTATGTTCTGTTCTATAAATGGTAAGGTATAACTATCTATAAATATGTGTTTAAACTGCCTTTAGTTATTTGTTCAATGGTGGTGACATCTATTTGAAACAAAAATTTATAACAATAAACCTGAACAAAGAGTTTATAATCATGTAATTTTAAAAATTTGTGTTACTAGTCTGTTTAATTGTCAATTATGTTGTGAACTCCAACAGGCTTGCTGACCATAATAAATATTCAAAATCCATAATGTTTTCTTAAGAAAACAGAGTCGTATTTCAGCTTAATAGGCTTATTCATTTCCTTCTAAGGGAAAGGCACAAAAATTATAAGATAAGAGAGCAATAATCACTGTGCACAAGGAAATTGCAGTTTTATAACAATTAAAGACATATAGATAAGCATAAAAGGCAAAATGCAATATATCAAAGGGAACTGCTTAGAATTAATATTAATTAAGATTTTAAAAGTCATCACTCTGTTAGGGTTTAAAGACTTTCAGTTGATGGTATTTCTGTTTTATTCATTTGACTTCAAAACCTGTTAAAGAAAAGAAAGGTTATGCATATAAAATTCAAAATAGAATATTCATTACCAATTAAGTTGATATGTAAATTAAGTGTGCTCCCACAATGGCTATACATCTTTAAACAATATAGACTTTTTATATTGTTTAAAAAGATGTGTAGATTAATGGCTTACCTTGTTTCACTAGTTGCACTGCCTATCTTGACTCTATGACCAATGGGATATAAAAAATGCCATTGGATATTTTTTTCTCATTTCCTCAGGAAACTATGATTTCTCACACATTTGTTGATAGTCCATAATCAAAAGATGAAGTGCCTCTTTACAACTGAGAAATGATTCTGGAAAGCTGTTTATGGAAGCCTCTTTGGCCACTAATGGTTGACTGTGCTTTCTTTCTGTGGCTGTGGATGCCATTTGCATTTATTACAGCCTTACGCGAGTAGTCTGCGGGAGTCTAATGTGACATTTCAGTTCCCCAACCCTTCATATTTGGTACAATTACACCATCTTGAGGAACTCAACATTTTAGGTCTATAAGCATACATATATATGTAAATAGATACTAGTACTGAAGAAATAAGCTCATGATAGTTTTAGTGGGTAAACCAACAGTGACTGAAATATTATTCTAAGAGAAATGGACTAATTTGGCACAGATCTAGAATTCCTAGGACAAGTTAAATTTGCCTTTAAAGAGATGTACTGAAGCAAAGGACTTATCAGCGTATATTGGCCTCTTAAAAGGGGGTGGGGAGCATAACAAGTGTCTCGTATACCTAACAAAACTTTAGCAGAAAGGGTTAAGCACAGATATACCCCTCCCCCCCCCACACACACCCCTTAACTGATAATCAGACACCATGTTAGAGAACAAAGAATGGAGATGGGAAGGAACACACGTGCTGACTCTCCAGAGGCTCTAAGTATGATCTAGATGCACATAGAGCTAGTTCGAGGACAGTGGTCCAGGACCTTGGCAGCAGAAGCATGAGGCATGAACTTATGGGAGACTGTGGTCCTCTACTCTATAGAAATTTATGGTTGGCGAATGTGATTTGCGTAGTTGCTCTCTTAAAAAGCAACATTTCATGCATAAACAAAATGTAGCTGCCAGGATAGTTAATCAGAATTCAAACCCTGTTAAACTTGATTAGGATTGTACTGATGGGGGAAGGTAAGCATTGTACTCTTGTAATATGAAAGAAGGCATATGCTTATGCTTACAAGAACACTGAAATCCAAAGTAAGCTAGGGCTTGGCCACCAATATTTCAATTCAAAACATTTGGTATGTGGGGTAAGGCCATATTTGTTGGGGAGACTGAGAAAACTTTTAGTTTAAAATATTGTAGTTTTTAATTATCTTAGTCTAAATAATAACTCAATTTATATTTGATGTAATACTGTTATAACTGACACAATTATTTTTATTTATTTTAACAAAACTTATGACAGTACTGCTAAAGATGACCAAATATATCAGAAGATTGAATTAAAATTCCAATGAGGTATCTTCCTATAGAAGCTGATTGGCCAGATTTGGAACTATATTTGATTAATAATTAATTCTATAGTTATTGCATTGAATCAATGTATTGAATGTTTTCATAAAGTTTGAATTTTGGTGCTGGGAGGAGGTAAAAGAGCTGCTAAATTGTATAGCATTACAAAATAGTTTGTTCAATTGAAATGTTCCTTTTCAGTAATACCTAAACTTTATTGGATAAAACAAATCGTTATCATTTTGATGTTTGTCCTTTTGGTGTTTGTGTTTCTGGTGGTTTTTAATTTGAAGATGAAGCACACATTCTGTGTGACTGAGCAGGAACCCTGGGGAGTCAAACCTGGAAGGATCTCAGGCCCTTGTTGCTTGCTTGTGCTTTCTCCTATACAAGCATGTCCTTTACATTGTTAAAGTATATGTCTTACACACATATACTCTGAGAAGTTTTGTGTGACTCTTCAATTGTTAGAGTCTATACAATTGATGCAAGAGGAAAGTCCAGGAGTGTTCTTATGTTGGCTGAACCTCAACATGGGTGAAAGGGATTTTTGATTTGGATGCCTTTTATGTCTTTTACTTTTCTTTTTTCCATACATTCATTCATTCATTCATTCATTCATTTATTCATTTATTTGTGTGTGTGTGTGTGAGTGTGTATGTACATATATTTCATAAACACATGTATATATCACACTTTGCCTAAAGGATTTGAAGTGTGTGTATGAGTGTGCATGTTCTATACTTTCATAACCAGGATAATTTTTTAAGTTTGTAATTAAATTTTAAGAGGAAACAAATGTGCCTTTATTTTTAATTGATTCCATAAACAATTCTGTGTATAAAATTAGTAGTCAGATATTACTCAATAATTGACAAACTAATTCATTTTAAGCGTAAATTTGATTGTCAAAACATTCACAATATCTATCACAGGCATTTTCAAGCTAATTATACTACAGATCTCTTGTTATTAGCATTCAAGATAATTTATATATGTCAGGATATAAAATTAAAAAAACAACATGTGAAAGCCATAATACTTTAGTGTTACATTTTTGTAGTTGAAGTATAAATCTTTTAGAGAGTTATTCTAATGGTTTATGTTTTCACTGGAAGCATAATATATTATGTCTTGATTTGATTATTTATAGAAGATCTTATTAAGGTAGACTTTGAGAGGAAGGAGGGGCTTGCATATGTGCGAGCAGGAATTGGCATGATCCTGTTCTTGGCATTGGCTCCCATTATTTGCTCCAGTCTTGTTTCTCCAGCTTGGGAGCATAAACAGCTCCTTTCTAACTCACCTTAAAACACTTTGGTTTTCTTACTTTTAATTATCTTTAAAAATTACTATAATTTTTGTACTGAAAAAGTACAATAGTTTATATTTCAATATCAATTTAGTAAGATTATTAGAAATTTTAAGAAGTGTTATTGTTTCAATTTTTTTTACAGAATCTGAAATGTTGTCTTAGTTCTTGATCCCCATCCTGAAAACACATATCTAGATATAAAAAAAAAAAAAAAAAGAATTTATACCTTTCCTCAGGGCCCTTCCCACTGTAAATTTTGGTTGTGAGAATCTAAAAAGGACATTTCATAGTTCTTCTTAATTTAATTTTTAAAAAATTAAATTTATTGGAGTGACAATGGTTAATAAAATAATATTTCAAGTGTATAATTCCATGATACATCATTAGGTTCTTATACCAAAATTGGGAAAACAAGATGTTATTCATTATCATTTACAAAATATAATGTCCTACATGTGGAAACATTTAAACATGGTCATACTATATATTATTTAAGTTACTTAAATCTATAACATACATATTTTTGTCCAGATTAAGTATATGTAATAACCAGATTGATTAAAATAATTTGAATAATTGTGAGTTGTCAAAATATTAAGAATCTCTGTATGGTTAATCTTAGGTGGTATATATAGAGAAGTGGGATGAAAAGAGCTGAGTATCTATGCTTAGTCAGGGGGACTGATGATATCAGGAATAAGTCATTAGAATTCATTACTAGGTTACAGTGTTCCATTTTAAGTTCTTAAACAGGCAAGTGGCAGGAAGGAAAATAGTTTGGGAAGAATAATATAGTAGTAACATACACTATGGAAAAATTGTAGAAAAAAATGGAATCATCACAGCCTGAGTGTAATGTTCTAAATATTAGAGAAAGGTACAAAGACAATATGAATAGTCCAGCTGGTATTGCTCAGTGGTTGAGCATTCACCCCTGAACCAAGAGGTCAATGGTTTGATTCCTGGTTAGGGCACATTCCCCGGGTTGTAGGCCCAATCCCCAGCAGGGGGTGTGCTGGAGGCAGCTGATTGATGATGTTTCTCTCACATCTATGTTTCTATCTCTCTATCCCTCTCCCTTCCTCTCTCTCTAAAAATAAATAAAAGACATATTCAAAAAAGGACAATGTGAATAAATGCAAAGTAAAGATATAGTTTGATTGTTTGAATAGCTATAAGCAAGAGAGAAATAATTGTAAAATGAATTTGGGGTTTTGATTTGGATAAGTGGAAAAACCTGATACATTTAATAAAACAAGAAATTAGATGTCTAGGGGAGGGTTAGTAATTCTCCTTCAGGTGTGTTGAATATGTAATGGAAGGGGAATACTCACTATCTAATAAATACATAGGACTTAGTATATGCTAACATATTTCTAAGCACTTTACAAACATTTACTTATTTAATATCAAACATAATTATAATATGTAAATTATATTAGTGTATTATATGTAATATATAATGTTGTTATAATAATATCCTATCTAATAATAGACAAATATGCAAATTGACCATTTTTTGAAAGCCATATGAAGCCCACTGGGATCGGGCCTAAATGGGCAGTTGGACATCCCTCGAGGGGTCCCAGATTGGAGAGGGTACAGGCTGGGCTGAGGGACAACCCCCCTCCGTGCACAAATTTCGTGCACCGGGCCTCTAGTATTTTATAATACATAAATAATTTTAGACAGCTACCAATATCTAAATTAGACCTGAAGGTTTTTCTTATATGATCATCAGGAATTATTGTTCTTTTTTTAAAAAAAACATATATTTGTATTGATTTCAGAGAGGAAGGGAGAGGGAGAGAGAGACAGAAACATCAAAAATGAGAGAAAATCATTCATCAGCTGCCTCCTGCACACACTCCCCTCCACCCCCAACTGTGGATTGAGCCTGCAACCCTGGCATATGCCCTGACTGGGAATCGAACCATGACCTCCAGGTTTATAGGTCGATGCTCAACTACCGAGCCCCACCGGCCAGGCAGAGATTATTGTTCTTATCACAGACTCCTTTATAGGAAATACTATGCACTGGCACTAAAGTTACAAAATATTTATGTTCCACTTTTGAAAGCCATATCATTTTGCCTTAAAAGAGTGTGGCAGCAGTTAATAGTTATCTCATTTCCTCGCATACTTTGCCCAAGGCAAATGGCTTTCATTTCCTTTTGGATCTGTGCAGAATGGTTTATGTTTTGCTTTTACTATACTGACTGTGAATTTGGATCACTCTATAATAGCATCCAAACTTAATCTACAATACAAAGTTTTGCCACTTCTGCCAATGTTTACAGTTCATTCCAATAAAAGTATTAAAAATTTGCTGTTGAGCCAAAACCGGTTTGGCTCAATGGATAGAGCGTCGGTCTGCGGACTGAAAGGTCCCAGGTTCGATTCCGGTCAAGGGCATGTACATTGGCTGCGGGCACATCCCTGGTAGGGGGTGTGCAGGAGGCAGCTGGTCGATGATTCTCTCTCATCCATGTTTCTAGCTCTCTATCCCTCTCCCTTCCTCTCTGTAAAAATCAATAAAAAAATATATATTTAAAAAAAATTTGCTGTTGACCAAAAACGTCATTCACTTAAAAATTTCTAGCAGGTGTGGCTCAGTTGTTTGAGCATTGTCCCATGCACATGAGGTCACCGGTTAGATTCTGGTCAGGGCACATGCCCGGGTTGCGGGCTCCATCCCTAGTAGGGGGTATGCAGAAGGCAGCCAGTCAGGATTTCTCTCTCTAACATGTTTCTATCTCTGTCTCCCTTTCCCTTCCTCTCGCTCTCAAGTCAATTAAAATATATTACAAAATTCTTCCAGAAATGAAGCCCAAACTGAAAATACACATAATTAGCAAAGATTAAATTTTGCTTTGTTTCAGAGACCTATTGACTAATAGATCTAGACCTTTTCATAAACAATTCACAGCCATACATGGAAACTCTAACACTTTAGAAATAATAAACTGTCAGAGATATCATGTTTGACACATTGAAACACAGTTTTCTTTCTTTGCCACATTTACTCAGCCTTTTCTCTCTCTACATTTTTCCTCTTTCCCTTGCTTTTCACTCTCATGACCTCCATTTTCAGTCATTTCCTCATTGTATTTTTATTTTGTCTTTTGTTTTAAGTATTATTCAGAATAGTTATTTTATCTTTAATCTCTATTTCTTCTTCATTACTTTACCCAATAATTTTATTAAGTGAAAGTAGGCTTGAATGTGATACTACGACAAAAATACATGTTTCATAACCTCAAAAAGAGACAATAAAATCATTTTTCCTTTCTGCCACATACTATAGGCAAATTAATGTACACATCAGCATTCAATATCACTAAACTTTAAAAAATGGCATATTTAATATTCATTAAAAGATGGATTTTGGCCTGGCCAGTGTTGCTCAGTGGTTGAACATTGACCTATGAACCAGGAGGTCAAGGTTCGATTCTCAGTCAGGGCATATGCTGGGTTACAGGCTCAATTCCCAGTGTGGGATGTAGGGGAGGCAGCCCATTAATGATTCTCTTTCATTATTGATGTTTCTATCTCTCTCTCCCTTTCTATTCCTCTCTGAAATCAATAAAAAAAAATTTTTAAAGATGGATTTTGTACTTTTCCCCCTAAGTTTAAAAAATAAGAAATTGCTTATGTATAATTTTTTAAATGCTCAAGTAAAAGTTTTATGTCAGTAGTACATAGGAGTTCTGACCCTGATGCCTCATATGTGGAACATTAATTGTTTAACTTTTAATATGGCATATTTGTTCTAGTTTCTAATATTTGCTAGTTGTTAAATTTTTATGAACTGTCACCATTTTTGTCTCTTTTAATATGATAATAATCTAATATGGGTTGACTATTTCTTCCAAGTGAAGCATGTAGTCTTCATGGGTGCTAATCCAGATCAAATGACACACATTTAACAAGAAAATTGGTTTATACAATTATTTATATACCCTCACAGTTTAAAAGGATACTATACATGTCAGTAATACATTCTAAAGCACAGCACTCTATTAAACAGTTACCTAATTCTCTTCCTCATCTCAGAGATAGGAAAACGGAGATCCAGAGAGGCTAAGGAAGTGCTATGAGCCAAACTGACAGTAACATCGATAGGACCAGAACTCAGCTGTGCTGAACCCTTTACTTAATAGCCTTTGAAACTGTATCTAGTTGGAAACAAAGAAGCAATAAACAAACAAATCCATACAAAAATAAGGATTAAAAAATTCTCTTTGTCACGATGGAAACCGTAAGTTAGTACATTGATCAGTAGTCCTCATTTTTATGTTCCCCAATAACTGGATGCTATAGGGAATTTGAATTAAATTTGGCCCTATTCCAGGTTTTGATGGCCATGGGATGGTCCTAAACAAGTTCTTGAGATACACAAACAATTATGAGATAATCCTTTTGCACTCTGAAACCATTTGATGTATTTTGCTTAACCCTTTGGGGTTTGAATATGGTTAAGATTCATTAAAACATGCCTGCATCTGAAACTTAATTACAGCTATAATAAATAAACTGCCTTAAGAAGCCATGCTAGGTCTTCATAATGCCCAGCAGACTACAACCTCTTTGATTTTACTGGGATATTTGAGAATTCCTTTCAAACGTTCTTTAAATGGAAAGCATCTTGAAATTATTCCATCTCATAAGTTCATAATTAATTGAATTTACTACTAAGACTTTGTACATGCACTTCATTTGCATAACCATCTGCTATGTTTGCAGGAACACAGCACAGGATCTATAACTTACTAAAGCACTGCACAGCATTTGCAAAGAGCTGCTCCAGTGGGGCTTGCGTAGTGTTTGCATGGTGTTTGCGTTTGAATTATCACAGTGGTGATTCAATTCCAGTCTCTAGCCAGTCTAGTCATTTGAAAATAGTAGATTATTTTTAAAATGTATTTTCCTTTCTTAGAGTCTCTTACCCCCTGGCCACAGCTTCAATTTTTGATTGAAGTTACCCATTAACCTTCTCGGTCCATGTTATCTGTTTAGAGATGGTGGTTACCTGTTATCAGTAATTTAGTTATGGACATGTGGCAATTAAGGCACCTTTTTGATATTCATGTGGAGGTGTCAAGTAGATATTTGATCATATAATTGTGAAATCGTGGGGAGAGATATGGGATAGAGATAAAAGTTGGACAGACTTGGTAGATGGCATTTAAGATATGGGATTATCTGGCAAATATGTTTTAAAAAAGTAGAACTGCATCTTTAGACATTCCTGTTTAGAGACAGGATAAAAGGGAGGAACCAGCAGAGGAGAATGAGAAGGTGCACCCAACATATAGCAAGAAAATGAGGTGCCTTTGAATTCCTAGAAGCCAAGTGAAAAAAGTGTACAAAGGCAGAGAGAATTATCAGCTGGGTCAAATGATGCATGAATAACACTGGTCACATTAGGTAAGTAAGCAAAAGGCGAGAGAGAGAAAAGGAACTAAATATATGGAGGTCTCTGTATGTGGAATGGAAGAATATGAATGGGGAGGAGGCATTCCTCCTTTATAATAATCAGAAATTTAGTAAAGCTAAAGAAAATGAACAATAGCAACAAAAACAACACCACACAATAGGGTGCATCTTTTTATTTTTAATTTTTAATTTTAATTTTTATTTTGTTTAAATTTCTTTATTGATTAATGTATCACATATTTGTCCTCATTCCCCCATTCCCATCCCAAACCCCTCCCCACACATGCCCCCACCCCCCTGTTGTCCTTGACCACTGGTTAGGCTCATATGGATGCACACAAGTCCTTTGGTTGATCTCTCTCCTTTATCCCCACCCTCTCCTCCCCTCCCTCTGAGGTCCGACAGTCTAATCCATGCCTCCTTGTCTCTGGGTCTGTTCTTGTTCATCAGTCTATGTAGTTCATCATTTCCCCTAGATGAGTGAGATCATGTGCTACTAGAAATACACTTGTAAGAACCGAAAATGAGACAAGCAATAATGGTTATGCTGAAAGGCAAATGAATCAGTCTGTAGTGAGTTTCTTTCTGGGCCAACAGTTCTTTTGAGTCCCAATTTCAATGTCAAACAGTTCCTTATGTGTACATGTCAGCAATGATATTTCAGTTCTGGATGGTGGACAAATGGTGGTAATGCAGGTCCGACCCTCTCTGGTTTGGTCCTGGGCAACCTGTAGTGACGCACAGCTGCTGACTGCTAGTATGGCAAGGCAACGTCAGCGTCTTCCATCTCTGGACTGCTTCTCTTCTGTCTTCATGGCTGGAGTAGTCCTGTCAATTCCTCTCTGTTGCAGGAATCCACATGGTCTCGGAGTTGTTTTCTGAAAATATACAAACATATTCTCAACAAAAAGTTAATAAAGGAATATTTTCTGTAAATTTGACTTGGGATCCTTTTTCATTTTTTGCCCAAATGATTTTCCTCTGGCTTGTTTTGACACCATGTGTGTTTTTCATGGGTGTTAGCATTACAATTTGCTGTTAGCATTACAATTGCTGTTAGCATTACAATTAATTTTCTAAAGTAAAAATTTTCTAAATGTAATTTACTTACAGGATATTTTTCCTTACATGATATTCTTCTACTATCCCCCCTTTTTTGATTTAAATATTAGGAGGCTTTTGAAAATTTTATAATGTAGTCTTGATATCTTTTAAATTTTAACTTTTTGCACTATAATATGACTGCTTTAGGTTCATTACATGTTATGCAATTTTACCATCAGATGAACTACCAATAAAAATTTTAGTTAACACTTTAGGAACAGCTTTTTGTCCAGTACAATTAATTTTTCTAGAATATTCGCTTATTTCAATTAGCCAATTTAAATTAGCCTGAAAACTTGACTACTATTTTACTGTCAAATTTAATACTCTAACAACAATCTTATTTTACCCTGTAAATATTAGTGGAAAGGATTATTTGCCTTCTTGAGTAGGCCCTGAGCATTCCTGGTGGTAAGCTGGATTTAGATATCAAAAACCCACTTCCTCACACCATGGGTACAAGACAACTCAAACAAGTCTTGTTGCAGTGAGAGGGTAGCTGCTGTCGGCCAAGATTCTGTCTGTTACCCGGGATCCCGATTTGAGCTGGGCATGGGAAGTTAAGCAGCCATGGGGGCAGGAGACCTCCCTCAGAAGGGGTGAGGGTTCAGGCCCCTGCAAAGTTGGGGGGGGGTTAGGGTCTGTGCCCCACATCTGTTGACCCCCAAGTTCTCTCCTGATGGCCCCTCTACGACTGTGCCTGTCTTAGGTTGTTCCTTCCCTGAGGAATCTTACCTGTCTCTGGCTAACCAGCCATCCTCTGGGGCCAAGCAGGGTGATGTGAGGTTCAGTTCTGTCTCCTTGGTAGCCTATGCCCCCATGGCCTCCACGCCCAGCACCTGCCGTGGGATCCCCTTGCCTGCTGGCGGGGCCCCAGCACTGATCACATATCTTGGGGAACCCGGGTTTCTTCTCCAGGGAGGGCCCAGCTCGCCCCAGTGGGCGAGAGACAGATCCATGGTACCAGTCATCACGAGGCTTCAACCTCGACATGAACAGAAAACTCAGGCAACAGCTGTGGGCAATTGGATTGTGAGACGAGGGTCCCTCTTAGCCAAAATGGCAAGAGGGACCAATATAGAATGCTCAGGGGCCTCTACACAATGGAAGGGATTAGATCCTTTCATGTCCTTTTTACATTGCTGCTTTGAATGTCTGGCAACAATTTAAATAGGGTGCATATTTTTAAAAATATATTTTTTATTGATTTCAAAGAGGAAGGGAGAGGGAGAGAGCAATAGAAACATCAATGATGAGAGAGAATCATTGATCAGCTTCCTCCTGCACGACCCACACTGGGGATGGAGCCCACAACCTGGGCATGTGCCCTGACGGGAATCAAACTGTGACCTCCTGATTCATAGGTCTATGCTCAACCACTGAGCCACAGTGGCCTGGCTCAGGGTGCATATTTTAATAGAAAGAGCAAAGTCACCAATAGGCTACTTGACACTGTCACCTGTGTATGATGGGATTGAGCTCCTGAATTGCTGCTCTGGAGCCAGACACCTTGACTTGGAATCTAGGTATTTCCCCTCATAAGCCAAGTAACTTGGTGAAAGATACTTGACTTCTCTCTAACTCGATTTTCTAGATGCAAACACAGAAATCAAAGCAGTCTTTCTCATATGGTGTTGTGTCCATTAAATGAAATAATAAAAGTAAAATGTTTAGACCGTTTTCTTATACAAGTGCTCATTATATGATTAGCTTATAATAGGTAACATGGTTTTCAAGAATGATTTTCATTCATTCATATTTCCACTTGTTCATTCATTTAGTTAGAGAAGTTTTGATGTGGATACATGTTCCCTCACCTGTCCTCTCAGACACCAGTAGGCGGTAAAGAGAATGTGTATGCTAATGTCTGAAGGCATCTAGATGTTTAGGAAAAAGAACATTTCCTGAGATCCTAATGAACTCTAAGAGAGTTGGACTCCTTAGTTACCTTACTAAGTAATCGAGACGATGAGCAGATGTCATGCTATTTTGGAAAGCCTATTAAGATGTGTTAGTGAGCATCTTTCATGGTATAGGATGGCATAAGGTTCTGTACATATTTAATTAGATTGCTATTTGAAGCTGCATGTATTTACTCCCACCTCCCAAACTAGTTCTGGCTCTAGAGATATATAATATCTCAATAGCTTTAGATAGGATTTTCAAATAACTTTCAATAGTTAAAAAAAACTAAGAAAAAATGAGATGTTTCTCTATTTCCATCAGCCCCTATAAATAATCAGAGAACTCTTACCTGGTTGGTCAGCCTGTTTGTTCGCTAGCAGTGGGTTTTTGTTCCCTAATGTGAAGGATCAGATGGGCACTCAGGCTTGGTATAGCTGCTATGCTGTTTTCATGATCTCTCCTTCTTTCCATTCCCCGTCTATTGTTTTAGTTAATTATTTTAAAAGAGCAGGGTTGTGGCAATAATGAAGATAACCTGTCCAATAAAACTAAGTATATAATACAAATATTCAATATCAATATTCTTTAGTCTAACACATGGTTTATTTTTTGTATTATAAAATAAAGTGTATATATAGATAAATCCTTGTAAACAAATGTATTGCTTAATGAATTATCATAAGGCTAACCCCAATAAAATATATTTACACCCAGATCAAGAATCATAACTTTGCCATTTACCCTAGAACCTCCTCTTGTGTTCCATCCCAATTTCAAGCTTCTCCCAACAGCAGCCATTATCCTGACTTTAATAGTAACCACTTTCTTAAAATTTCTTACAGTTTTATCACTAAAAACACATTCCTAAGTCACCATAATCTTGCCTAGTTTTAAAATTTTGGTATACAGATGTATACTCTTTCTTTACTTATTTTTTAAAATCTTAATTATTGAAAGTATTACATATGTCTGTCTCCCTTTTTTCCTCATTGACCTCTCCCAGCCCACCCCTGCCCTCTACCCTAGGCCTTCACCACCCTATTGTCTGTGTCCATGGGTTATGCATATATGCATACAATTTCATTGTTTGATCTCTTCCTACCCACCCACCCTCCCCTGCCTTCCCTCAAGGTTTGACCGTCTGTTCAGTGCTTCTATGTCTCTGGATCTATTTTTGTTCATCAGTTTATGTTGTTTATTAAATTCTACATATTTAAAAATATTTTTTATAGCTATAAGTAAGCCCTTTACTGCTTTCATTTCTTTATAACTGATCTTCCAACAGTCTAGATTTTGCTGATTGGTCATATCTCTTTGTCAAGATTATAGATAGAGGTATGTTCTTGCAATAGGAGATTTATGATATCTAATTGTCTTCCTTAGAGATGCTATTGATAGTCAATGCTAAGTATATCCAAGAATTCATTGGGTGGTTTGAAAGTGGTGATACTAATTCAATAACTTCTTATTTATTAGTTGAAATGCTTGTAATAAGGAGATACTTGACATTGTCTAGTATTTGATGATGCAGTGATGCAGTTAATATACAAAAAATAGGCTAAAGTAGTTGTAATTTCTTCACATTTGCCAGTTTTCAAAATAATGAATTAATTCCATATCATTCTCCAAAGTTGACCAATTAGTTTTCTCTTTTTTGACATAATCTTTAATTCATAAATTTAAATGAATATGAGTTTCAAACAATGACACTTATTTTATTTGTATCTTATATGTTTGCCAGTGGGAGATATTTTGAATTGCTGTTGTTTGCTGTTTATTTATCTGGTGTCACTCTAGTTGACAGATGTGACCCTACTTGTCTTTGATAGCCTCCTCAGTACTTGGAATGACTAAAATATTCCAGGGTTAGCATATATTTTTGCTCTAGATCTGGAGTCAGCATTTCTTCAAGGGATCCTGGTTTCTTTTCAGTATTAACAGAATTTCAAGCTAGAGATTCCCATGGTTTTCAATGTTCATACTGATACTTCCAATTTAAATTTGGGCATATGGTTTTGAATTTAACCTTTTGTATTAAACCTATGTGTCTTTTTTTACACATTGAGAATTCTTGTTCTAAAGAATATAGTGGATGAAAGAATTAAAATATCCCATAATTTCTCATTAAATTTATCCCATATTATGTGCACAGCAGTCTTAGAATAGCATTACAAATAGTACCACTATGTATCATAACCTAAATCTTCACATGGTGTTTCCCCTGTGTGTGTCTGTCTCCAAATTTCTCCTTTGTATGGACACTAATCATACTGGATTAGGGCCTATCCTGATGACCTCCATTTGAATTGATTCCCTATCTAAAGATTCTATCTCCAAATAAAGTCACATTCTGTATTATTCGGGGCGGGGGAGGGGGTTAGCACTTCAACATAGAAAATTTGAAGGGACACAATTCTGTACATAACAACCTTGATACTTTTCTATTGTTTAATTTTATATAAATTTGATTTCCCTACATTTTTAAAGGAAAGTGAGGTTTAGGGTGTCTTTTCCACTTTCATAGACCTTCTTTTGTGTGTGTATAGTAAACGAATGCATGGAGACTTGATTTTTAAGATTTCCTGCTCCTATCATCTCCTCCACTTTTATATGGATGTTCACTTTGTAATATCACTTTTCTACTAAACTTTGATTCTACTCTTAGCACTTTCTACTCAATATAGAACCCTTTCCTGAAAAGGAATTTTGCATGTTCAGCTTCAAGAGTTTAGAGGTAGATGGCTACTCTAGTTCCTTACCTCGGACCCCTTGCAAGCACCATCTCGCTGACTGTTGTGAAGCTGTCTCACCATGATTCCAGTGAATGCCTGCTGATTATGTTGGAGCTGTCCTCTCTCAGATTCATCAGATACCTTGCTACTGTCCTTTGCTTTCTTCTGCAGAGATGCTGACACCATTCAGGTGCTTTTCAGTTCATGCCTTTTCATCTGGTAGAATATTAAGAATTGGTCATGATTTTTTAATGTTGTTACTTATTTGCTCTGCTTGTTTTTATGTAGGGATTTGAAAAGACTCAAAAATTATACCACCAAGGTTCTTTTCACAGCAAGGCAAAAGCTTGAAACTGATGCAATTACTCATCCCATTACTCTTTTCCCTTTTTTTCCTTCCTTAATTCTTATCATCCCTTCACATGCCATTTTAACCACCAAGGGCTATCTGAGAAATGTGACCTTAGCAGAGTGTAAAGGACTGAAATAGCACATTTTGAATTCTAAAACAGTATTTCAAAATTTAAAAAAATATTTTACAAATTAAAAATTTTAATCTCCCAGAGTATATTGACATTCTAATGTCAAAGTTATTTAAAAATAAGCGCCATGTTTTACTGATTTATGGGTAGATTTTTCTATCCCTTAGTAAAGATTTTATGATTGGGCTGGAAGTGGCACCAGAGAAAACAATGGAATCTAACAGTGTTGGAAATCACTGCGAACTGAGCTTTGGGGTACAGAGTATAATAGAGGGTATATTTTAGGAAATGCATGTATAGAGATGACTTCTGTCCTAATTCCCTGGTAGAGGGTAGCGCAGCAGAAGCATCCTTGCCAGCATGTTGTAGCAATAGAAGAGAACTGGCTTTAATTGGTGCCAGCAGCTTTGAGAAACAGCCCTATAGCATTTTCTGTGGAATCAACTGGAAAAGCAGCAGCTTGCCCAGTGGCCTTGGAGAGGGTACATCAATTTGTCAACGCGAGAGGCAACCACCCAGAAGTCTTTCAGACGTGATAAGAGGCCACAAAAGCAATAACTGATTTGGCCTCTGCCAGTGGCTTTTGGATGGGACTTTACCCTTTGTGGGTGATGGCAGGGCAAAGGAGGAAAAGCTAGCAATCAGGCAGTATTAGCATATGTCAGACCTCAGCAGATGTTAATGGGTGATCAAAAACAGAGCCCTAATCTCATTCACCCCAGGGACAGGAATAGCAGAGTGTGAGGTCTGGAGTGATTTTGAAAACACTGAAGTGACCATTTATTTTGTTACTATTACATGTACCGAATGCTGAAAGTAATGTTTGAGTTACTGATTAAAGAAATGGATTTTTTTTTATTTTTACATATTCCAAAGGTGAAAGCTTACTCTTGTCCTCTGGTGTTGTACTGAGGCCATCTTTACCAAATAGCTCTTGGTGGTTGACATGGCAGGTGAGGGGTGGGAAAAGTTAAAGAAAAGAGAAATGGGAAGGATGTTTGAAATAAATAAAAACACTGGTTTATGTCGTTGCTTATGACATGAAAATACCAATTTTCTGTATCGAGTATTTTTTATTAAAGTATAGTTGATGTGCAATATTATTTCATTTCAGGTAGGTCTACAACATAGTGATTTAACATTTATTTACTTTACAATGTGATCACCATAATAAGTCTAGTAACTATCTGTCACTGTACAAAATTATTATGATGTTATTGACTGTATTCCCGTGCTGTACACCACATCCCATGACAACCTTATATGGAGTATTTTAGATGCTAATGTCCAAATAATTGATATAGAGTCCTCTTCTTTAGCATTTGTCTTTAATGTATGGACAATGAAATCTGGGACATCCATGGAATGTATATTGTAAAACATTCCAATTTTCCTAATAACTTGTTTCACTTAAAACCAACAGTTTTAAAGATTTAGTCATTTCTATTTGTAGATTTTTTAAAAAATATATTTTATTGATTTTTTACAGAGAGGAAGAGAGAGGGATAGAGAGTTAGAAACATCGATGAAAGAGAAACATCGATCAGCTGCCTCTTGCACACCCCCTACTGGGGATGTGTCTGCAACCAAGGTACATGCCCTTGACCGGAATCGAACCTGGGACCCTTGAGTCCGCAGGCCGACGCTCTATCCACTGAGCCAAACCGGCTTCGGCAGATTTAGTCATTTCTACCTTGGTCTCCTTCCAATATGTATCACAGATTTTCTACACTAATAAATAGTATAGAATAGTATGGAAATAGAGGTGAAACTTTTCTTCAAGGCCCATGATCTCAAATATACAAGGTAATTACTTTATAACCCTTGCTTGTCTGGCCCCAAGCAGCAGTAGCCATCACTATAAGTTAGTGGGGCCTGTGACAGTCTGGGCTGCAGGTGTCATTTCTATTTTAGACTTTCTTAGTCTCGGTGAAGATAGGCTCAAAGGGAACATCTTGTAGAGGCAGAAGAGGATTGGAACGACAATGATTACTTACCTAATAAAAATGATAAATTTGGCAAGTCAGAGTCACATACTAAACCAGAAATCTTACCCAGTAACAAGCATTAATAATAATTTCAAATTCGCAAGCTATCAAAAGCACCAAAACACGGAGAGAGGACAGGTAAATCAAGGGTGTCTCCCCAGATCCTTCCTTTGTTACATTGGATATGCATGCCCTGGCCCAGAATAGATGAGTCTCTAAGTGAAGAATGTGAAATATTACCTGACACTTCTTGGAGCATTTAATTTATTAAACCTGTCCATTTTATATACCAGTTTATGTGACATTTTCCATAAATCCATGGAGTCTTAATTTATTTACCAAAAGCAAGAGCTTTTATTTACCATAGATAAGAATCCTCCTCCTAGATAATATAATTAGTCTACTACCAGGAAGAACAGTTATTAGTGTATTTATAATGACATGAGACTATGTCATATGACTTTCCCCAGAAGCTCCCACCTCCCAATAACAGTGCTGAATGGATTGTAGGAGAGTTTATTTAACTACTGCCCCAACCCAGTTACCAATAGAGACAAATAGCTCCTTGCACAGACTTTTATTTATACCTAACATTTCTGTTAAATCAGCTACTCAATTTGTAGTACTTTGTTACTGAAACTAAATAACGTGGGTGTTTTGAGTCCGAGTTCTTGTCTCCCAAAAATTGAATAATGGAGTTGCAAACAAACCAAAATGATTAATGGAACCGAAGTTTATTGAGGAAGAGGCGCAGCTCAGGTTCCAGGAACAGGCCAGAATCCAGAGCTTCCTTTCCATGTTACAGCTGGGAGCAGTTTAGTATCCAAGTTCATCAAAGTCTAAGAGTCCATCACAGGGGGATGTTCCCCACAACAGGAATGTCAGGCATCCATTGTGCCCTGGGCAGGGAGAGGATGGGGAACGTGTATAAATGCTTTTTTGTATATATGCTTGCCTCACTGCCTTGTGATTGGTTATCTGCACTCTGTCTGTCTTACTAATATCCATACATTTTAAAGTGCACGCCTCTCTCTCTCTCTCTCTCTCTCTCTCTCTCTCTCTCTCTCTCTCTCTCTTTCTCTCTCTTTCTCTCTCGCACCCTTCCTTCCCACCTCTGTAGATTGATCTGTAGGGGTGTCTTAGTAGCTCTGCCTATCTTGGTTCCTGGTTTAACTTCCTCCTCCCACCCCTATCTAACTAAATTTGCTCATGTTTACTTATGTTTCCATATTCTACTCAGCTGCCAGCTCAATATTAAATTGCATGAATGAGTCCTCCTATTGTTGCATCTTTAATTATAATCATCTTTATAAGAGCCTTGAACATTTTATACTACCGCTTGAAGAATACTTCCATTTAGGAAGATCTAGAAATTCAATTCTGAGGATGACTGTCCATAGCAGCCCCTTTTCTTCATCCTGTGTTCTTGCTTCTATTCTTCTATTAGTTTGCAACACTAATAACAAGATTTAATAGGCTTGTTTGGGGAATAGAAGAATTTGAGGATCACTTCTTCTATGAGTAAACCACATGAACTGTATTCATGAAATTTGAAGCATCTATTTGGTTTTCTAAGAGGCTTATTTTCTCCTTGCTTTTTGATATTATTGACTGTTAGAATTCTAGGAAACTCGAGTTTTGAATAACTGAGGGATTGTATGTTACTAATTTGTCCACCTATTATTTAAATTTTTTATTGTGTTCAGAAAAAAAAAATATATATATAATATGTATTTATATGAGTGGTGTAGGGTGACTGACTGTCTTTGTTTGGGACTAAGAAATCTCACTGATAAAACCAAGGTGGCCTTGGGCAAATTGGGATGGTTAGTCACTCTGGTGGGATCAGTATAATATGCAGGGTGGGCAAAAGTAAGTTTATAGTTGTGAGTAAATGAATGAGTTTATTCTTGTATTATTATTTATTTATTATTATATTACTTTCCATAGGAACAACTGAGACCAGTATTGGTGGAGTCAGTGTCCATGAATCTGCAGCTGAAGGGTCCAGGCACCCAGTTGTATGGGGCCTGAGCTGCGGTGGTGGGCTTGGCAGGAGCATCATGCCCTGCCCGCCCCTGTATTTGTCCCTGACATAAAGGTATTTTATAAATTATCACATTTAATATACACTTATAATAGTTGTAGGAGATGGATTTTATTTTTAGCCCCATAATCAGAATGAAAATTTAAGTGCAGTATCTCCCATGTCCTAGGCCCATGGTCAGCAAACTGCGGCTCGCGAGCCACATGCGGCTCTTTGGCCCCTTGAGTGTGGCTCTTCCACAAAATACCACAGCCTGGGTGAGTCTATTTTGAAGAAGTGGCGTTAGAAGAAGTTTAAGTTTAAAAAATTTTCCTCTCAAAAGAAATTTCAATCCTTGTACTGTTGATATTTGGCTCTGTTGACTAGTAAGTTTGCCGACCACTGTCCCAGGCTATACAACTAAACTCTGCTGAGGCTTGAGTTCAAATCTAGTTTTGTCTATTTTTAGAGTATCAGATCTTTAGATTGTACAGGAATTGGTGGGCTCTAACCAGATAAAATCATCACCAGTTAAGAGTGACATGAAGAAAACTCCATCTTGTGGCTTGAATATTCTTATGATTTGTGACTATATTACTGATTATTTATAAACAGCTTTGTTTATACAAAGCCAAGCAATGTAACATTTATAAAATTAGCCTGAAATCAAAGTATTTTATCAGAATCATTTTTTCTGTGTAATCTGTGTACATCTTTTTTAACTGCCACAATAATGGTACTATTTCATTACAAGGTCATGATGATAAGCATAATTGGATTTCATCATGTAAACTGTTTGGCCACTTACGTAAAAATAAAAATTTCCTTATATTTGTGGTCATATGAGTTGATCAAAATTATATCTCACAAATTGAACAATTTGGGATACCACTAGACTACCTGTATATATTACATACAGTTCACACACCACAGCTTGAAATGGAAAAATGGAGAGCAGTAGCAGTCAATTTGTCCATTTCATATTGTACCTTAATTGTCATAAGTTTATTGAGCACTTAGTATGTTAGAAAATTGTTCCATGTCATTAATATTTTAAACATATTTTAATTTTTATATTTATACAATATGTGGAAATCAATTAATAATCATAGTTACTATGTAAAGATGTGGATTATACATTTTACAGTACTTAATATTCAAAGCATTCATGGATATTTTAGTCTATGTTTCTTTGAAGGAAATGTTTCTAGTGCATGTATGGCATTGCATTGCTATCAAGAACATGGCCTCTGTTTCCAGCTAATGTATGTTTGAGTCCCAGCTCTGCCAATTGTGAATTACATATCATAAATAATTTACTTTTAAGTGTTTCAGATCCCTGGTCATTATGATCCCTCTTCCTTTAAGTGCTTGATTAAATGAGCTAATATCTGTACATCACATAGAACTGTGACTGACACAATGAGCTTCCTTATGACTCATTTTATATGTAATCTTTGATTTAAAAAAATTAAGTTGTAGACCACATTGTGGTATTGCATTGTTCTGAATATATGTTTTATTTTAGTGAGTATCATTGCTAGTACACTTTCAAATATCTCAGAAATCTTGTTGGTGAAATTAGAAGTTAAACACACAGTAAATGGTTTTCTATTCCTTTAGTGAGGCTGGGTATTAATATTCACTTCTTTACATCTAAAATGAAATAAAAGTTGCTATTTCCTTATGTTAAGGGTATGGCTGACACATTGCAAGCACCTGTGGAAATACTGTTACTGAGCATGTCCCAGAGGCACAGCAGTGGGCAAAGAGGTTCATAGTCCTGTTAGCCTGTGGAATGTGTGTCTCCAACAGATTGCCAGGAAAGATTAACTGCTGCAGGTAGAACAGCTGCTGGTTCAAACAATCTTGATCTTTTTATATCTGGTGTTCATTCTGTTTCCAGGTGGAATTGGTCCACTTGTTAAGGAGACCTGCAGGTAGTCCAGCTGCTGGCTCAAAAAGTCTGGTTTTCTCAAATGTTTTGTTCATTGTGTTTTGACATAGAATTGGCCCAGTTGTTTTTGGAATGCCCCCAAGGGAAAGTCTTTACAAAATAGTTTCATAACCTTTTCAAGGAGACAAATAAACCTCCCATTTTTATTCCCTTTGGCAAGTAAAATAGGCCATTCAGGAAACTCCACTGTGAGACGTTTACCCCTAAAATGTGTTGAAGAGACTAGTATGTAGTTCAATAAATTAATCTTGGAATAGATAAATATCCAGACTTTAATACTCAAGTGCTTCATTTTTTTTTTTAAATGGGGCATTTGATTGTTACAGGGAGATTCTGCATTTGTTTGTGTGTGGAAAGCTTTTGTGGGCACAAAACACTGAAGGGAATTTGTTCTGCTGAAACATGCTTTAGAGAAAGTTAATTACCCTTTGTCACAGGACTTTCCCCACTCACACTATAGCAGAAGGGCTCTGGGACTGTGTATATGTACATCATAGTCTTTTAAACATTTATAATTATACAAAAAATGTATATTTTATGCGTACATTTGTGTATTGTATATTTGCGATAATAATGTCCAAATGCTATATATGAAGGTGAAACTCTGCTCCTCTGGGTTTTTGACTCTAGATATTTTGAAATCCAATTCTGAGTTTTATGTCATTACATTCTCCCACCTCTGATAAATAAATAGCATGGGAAAAATTATTAACAGATGATTGGAGAAATCACTTCCCAGCCCATTTATTGTTCATTCTGGAAAATCCCTGGACTATAAAAATCTATACACAGGTCTCTTCTTATATTAAAACCTTTAGCTGACTCTAATATAATTTATATTTTTTTACATGCTCAATATCTTTGTATTTCTCAAATGCAACCATTTTTAAAATCCTTTGTGGTAATTAGTTTAAACAATGAAAGCTTAATTTTGAGTAAATATTAGTGGCATAAAACATGTAGTTTGTTAACTCATTTGTTTTCAAGAAAAAAAAAATTCCAATCTAATCAATGGTGGAAGAATGACCTAACATGAATGGAGAGAGAAAATGGTGATGAAACGTGATGTTTTTTCTCATAATTATTTTGAATACCAGTGCATCCCTAACATAAAGCACAGCATATGACATAGACTAAAGGCTCAATAATTGTTAAAGCATGTAATAAATAAGAAAAATGATTTCTAATGTATTATGTCTTATTCTTAACATAGGAATTGATTACCATATAGGTAAATGTCAACCCATAGATATTAGTAGATAAAATATCTATCTCTAGTATTCTAAGATTTCTATTTACAAATTTGAAAGAATTAAAGGAATGTGTAATAAATCAACTAGGGGCTTTGATTTCTTTTAAAAATAGCAAGAGCATTCTAGAGATGGTAAAGTAGCTGGCATTGATGGGATTACTACTCACACAAATTATAATCGCAAACACTGTACAAGAGGGGCAGGAGGGTGGCCAAAGCAAAGCAGATATTAAAAGAGAGTCAATCCTTGAGAAAAGGAAACCACACTCCCTGGGTGACATTCATAATTATATGATAGTAGAGGCCTCTCAGCCTGGCCTGCACCCTCTCACAGTCCAGTAGCCCTCGGGGGGATGTCAGACTGATGCCTTAGGCCCTTTCCCCCCAGGGAGCGAGCCTTAGCCAGCAGTCAGACATCCTTAGCGTGCTGCGGAGGTGGGAGAGGCTCCCCTTACCGCCACTGTGCTTGCCAGCAGTGAGCCGGGCTTCTGGCTGAGCAGCACTCCATCTGTGGGAGTGCACTGATCACCAGGGGGCAGCTCCTGCATTGAGTGTCTGTGCCCTGGTGGTCAGTGTGCATCATAGCAACCGGTTGTTCCGCCGTTGGGCCCAAACCGGCTCTCCGACATCCCCCGAGGGGTCCTGGATTGTGAGAGGGTGCAGGCTAGGCCAAGGGACCCCACTGGTTTGTGATCGGGGCCAGGGAGGGATGTGGGAGGTTGGCCAACCGGGGAGGGACCGCAGGAGGCCTCCAGGGCATGTCTGGCCTGTCTCGCTCAGTCTCGATCAGCCAGACCCCAGCAGCAAGCTAACCTACTGGTCGAAGCATCTGCCCCCTGGTGGTCAGTGCATGTCATGGCAAGCAGTTGAGCGGCCTTAGCATATCATTAGCATATTGTGCTTTGATTGGTTGAATGGACGACCAGACACTTAGCATATTAGGCTCTTATTATATAGGATTTTCCCAGAGTCACTCCCCAGTCAGGGTGACATGATTACATTTTGATGAAATCAGGATAGACTGATATACTTAGGGTAGGTAGAATTTCCCAATCAAAATAGCAATTTTTTGCAACAAATTGCAGCATTGCTGTCTTTAGCAATAGTACAACCAATAGATGACCTTTTTCAACTTAATCTATATACCATGCACAAAATCTGTATTATTTAACAGATTGTTAAGTAATTTTAAATGGAAAATTCTACAACTTAATTTCTAAATCCCCCTATTTTCAATTTTTACAGGTGTGTTTACATGCATTCCTAACAAATTTTTTCTGCATTATTTTCATTTCTGATAGTTTAGTTGAGAAAGGGCAGATGTGAACTTCTGATGACTCAGTATGTGCTGTTGAAGGAGTGTGAACTGAGCAGTGAAATCCTATTTGAAAAAGGATATAGGCTTAGCCACTGCTCCCACCTCTTCATCTGCCCTTATCAAGCTTCAAGAGCTGCTCTTCTGAAACACACTGCCATTTCTGTTATCTGTTAATCTCCATAGACAGTTTTGTGTTTTTTTTTTTTTTTTGGGGGGGGGTATGTCATTGGGTTTCCTTCACTATTAAGAGTTACTTTATAGAACATTTCTTTGTCTTGTTTAGAGAGTAAAAATCGACCAATATAGAAATTTAGCATGCATATGCTTGAAGCCTTTATAGAAAAGGCTTATTAAAAATGTACTAAAATTGTCTCAATGAACATTTTTGTCTGTAAGACTGCTTATATTTGAACTTTTTGATAATTTTATGTGATACATGAGTAATAGAGCATTTAACTAATGAATTCAATTGCAGTAGAGCCATGCTGGTTCTCAGTTTATATCCTGAAGCATGAAGACTAATTACATTTAGTTTATCTACAGAGCTACAAGCAGCATAATTGCTCATAAAGTTACATCGTCCTTTTCAAAATTCAGACATGATATTTGACTCAAGAGCCTTCTGCTCAGTAAATTCTATTAGCACAAGAATTTTTTCTTTTTGGAAGCAAACTTCTTTTGGACATTTGATTATATAAAGTTTCTTTATTTGTATGTACTTCCTTTTATCAAAATAGATGCATTTTTTCAAAAAGGTAAAAAAATTAAAGAATCACAATTTTTTTGTTATAGAATATCCGATTTGTTATTAAAAATAACTCAGACTGTGGTCTCAAAAGGAAGTGAGTTAGAATCCCACCTTGATCACTATAATTTAGAGCAGGCTAAGTTTTTTTCCTAAGCCTTCATGTGACAAATTAAAATGGCATTTAACTTATGAGTTGCATGCTATAGCCACTGCGGAAAGCAGTATAAAGTTACCTCAAAAAATTAAAAATGGAGCTCCCTTATGACCCAGCCATTCCACTTCTGGGAATTTACCCTAAGAAACCCAAAACACGAATTTGAAAGAATATATGCACCCCTATGTCCATTGCAGTGTTATTTACAATAGCCAAGATTTGGTAGCAGCCCAAGTGCCCATCAGTAGATGAGTAGATACAAAAGCTGTGGTACATTTACACAATGAAATACTACTCGGCCATAAAAAAGAAGAAAATCTTACCCTTTGTGAAAGCCTGGATGAATCTGAAGAGCATTATTCTAAGTGAAATAAGCCAGTCACAGGAAGACAAACACCATATGTGGAATCTAGTGAACAAAATGAACTAACAAACTAAATAGAGACAGACTCATAGATAGAGAGTAGGCTGACAGCTGCTCGTGGGGTGCTGAGTGGGGGGTGTTGTGTGGAGGGATTCAGCCAAAAACAAAAGGAGAGAAAAAACTCATGAACAGTGACAACAGTGTGATGATTTCTAAGATTGGGAGGAGGGGAGAGGGGGACACTGGAGGAGGGCATAAGGGAAAGAAATGGTGATTAACAGAGATGGACTTGGGGTAGTGAACACACAATACAGTGTACAGATGATGTGTTGTAGAATTGTGCACCTGAAACCTGTGCAATTTTGTTAACCAGTGTCATCCCAATAAATTCAATAAAAATGAAAAATAAATAACTAGTTGCTTATAATGTTCACAATATCTGGCATATATGTATATATATCACTCAATAATACTACCTCCTATTTTCATTGTTACCCCTGAAACTACTATATTCATAATGTACCTGAAATTCCTTATTCTGTCTACTTATAAGGACCGATTTTAATATAAATATGAAGCATTGTATGTGCATAGATACAGTCTTTTAAAATTCATCTGAAATTTACTTTTGTAAATAGCATGATTTTATTTTTTTCTGGATAGATGGCAGTTGTGCAGATGCCATTAAGTAATCCATTCATTAAAAAATTAAAATGCCTGCCACCTTTGCCATATATTAAGATTTCTTTCAGCTTTCTACTTAATTACTTTTACTTATTTGCCTATTTACATATCAATAAAATATTGTTTTGATTATAGTAATTTTATAGTCATTTTAAACTTTATTTTTATTACAGTATTATAGATGCCCCCATTTTCCCCTTTTTGCCCACCTCCACCCAGCCCCTGCCCCCCTTCCCCTTTGGCCATCATCACACTGTTGTCTGTGTCTATGGGTTATGTATCTATGTCCTTTGGCTAATCCCTTTACCTTCATTCATCCAGTCTTTCCTCCACCTTCCCCTCTGACAGCTCTCAGTCTGTTCCATGTACCCAGGCCTCTTTTTCTATTTTGTTCATTGGTTTATTTTGTTCATTAGCTTCCACATATAAGTGAGATTGCATAGAAATAATTCTAATGCCAGGCTTGTAATTAGCATTTTTGAAAGCTTTCAAGGAAGCGTTAGTTCCTATAATATCTGAGTAAGTTAAGTTTTATTTCCATAGATTTACTGATTTAATAAAAGAAACTCTGAAAGTCCTAGGGGTATTTAGCCAAGGTCTGCTTCTTTAAGTTCATACCAATTCCCTCATTTACTTTTGATTTATCATAGCCTGGGATTTAACACCTCTCTACTTGCAAAATTAATTTAAATTGCTTAGCCTGCACTTACTGTCCTGTCCCAGGCTCCCAGCCCAGTGGGTTTGTAATGTTATTATTACTTAGTCCGACTTTAGCTTTGCACTAAAAACAACAAACAACAAAGATTTAATTAAAGATTAAATTAAGAAAGTAAAGAGTTCATAAAATATTCACATTTTACTATTTTATATAGTTCCCACAGTTTTAATGTTAAAAAGAAATTTTCATAAGTATTTCATACTAAGACCCATTAAACGATTGATAAATATTTTACATTATTGTTTCCTTCTTTGAACTCATTGATTTTGGTATAATCCTTTTATTTGGGACAAAAATTCTTTAAAATAAACTTTATAAAGAAAGAATAGGAAATAGTTGGTTATTAAGTTCCATTACATTTCACAACTTACCTCAGTATATTTTTAATTATTCTAAGGGTTGGAATGAAAAATAGCAGGATTAGTATTACATGTTATATGCAATTTTAAATATTGCAGACTACAAATAACAATATTTACTGCAAAGATAACTGTTTTTTAGTACTCATAAAAATGTCTTTCTTGTATGTGATTATTTCCTATTGTTTTAAATTTTATTGTTGTAAAATATTGTAGCTCTGCTATGTTTTATTTTTCTATCAGCATTAGTCCTCAGTAAGCATATGGCTTAAATGCCCAGTCTCTATCTTCTGAGCATATTAAAACTTAAGTGTGCTAACTCAGTGTGGCTCAGTGGTTGAGTGTCAACCTATGTACCAAGAGGTCACCAGTTGGATTCCTGGTCAGGGCACATGCCGGGTTTGTGGGCTCGATCCCCAGTAGGGGGCATGCAGGAGGCAGCCAATAGTTTCTCATCTATGTTTCTGTCTCCCTCTCCCTTCCTCTCTCTCTAAAACCAATAAAAACATTTAATAACAAAACAAAATGAAAAAAATGTAAGTCATTTTATATTTTTATAATATATTTATATATGTATATATATATAAAATCACTTACATTTTTTTATATATGTATAAAATTACATTTTTATACATTTTTTATATATGTATATATATATATATAATCACTTACATTTTTTATATATGTATATATATATATAAAATCACACATATATATATATATATATATATGACAAAAATCTTACAGTTCAATTACTGCATATTTTATTTATGTATTCTTCTATGCCTTTTTATGTATTACTTCAATAATACCCTATGATCCTGTGGCTTGGGCTATATCATTACCCTATTTTACAATTGAGGAAATTGAGGCAGAAGTAGGAAGAGTATGCCAAGATTGTGACTCAGATTATGGAACTCCAGTGTTCTTATAATTAATTATGTGTTTGATGGCCACAGTATAATATATGCCAGGTGCAATAACACTTAATAGATTTATAGCTTTCTGTACACATTTAGCTTGCTATACACATCTAATAAATGTATCTTAAACAAGCTATATTTTAGTGCCAATTAGGAAAATCACCTAAGTATTGTTAGTTGATTAAACATTGAGCCTCGAAGTTTATCACAATAGGTGAGAAATGTGTCTGCATCCTAGAGAAAGAAGTTTTGGTAAGAATGAGATTGCAAATTTGTTTTTTGTTTTTTGTGTGTTATTTTTAATTACTTTATTGATTAAGGTATCACATATTTGTCATCAACCCCCTCCCCCCGTTCCCTTCCCAAACCCCCCCCCACACGCATGCCCCCCTCCCCCTGTCGCATAGAATAGGCATTGAAATACCTAGAAATAAAACTGTTAATGCTTGAATATGATTTTATGGTTCTGTTTGGATTTATCATACAGGCACAGAAGGAAGAGTTCCAACACAATGCATCTAAAAGCTGGTGTGGGAAAGAATGAAATAATTTCCTACTTTGTACCATATTCCTTCCTTAACAAGTAAAGGAAGCAATAAATTTAAAGAAGACAGCAGAAGCCTTTCATGAAGGTATGCACCATCAAATTCCAAAGGTCACTAAGTTTGGGTAGGTTTCCCAATATGAGTTTATCCCACTTTATAATCATTGTTTTAATTTTCCCAATAAAACCAGTCTCTGTGAAAGGTGAAATAAGAACTCTTGATGTCTTGTTGGAAAGCTTCATGGGTAGATGGAGCAATGGTTCCCCAAAGCTGTCTGCATTCTAATTTCTGGCGTTATATCTGTGAGTATGTTAACATTGCATGACAAAAGGGGATTATTGAAAGGAGTTTTAGGGATAAAATAGGCAGGTTTAGGGAGTTTTAGGAATAAAGAGGGTCCATGGGGGAGGACTGCATAGGTGAGGGCTTGGAGCTGCCAAAAGACATACATTCACAGAAAAAAAAAAAAGTGCCACAGGATAAGGGGAGAGGAAGGCATCCATTCACAGAAGACAGGGAAAAGCCACCGGGTATGGGAGAAAGAGGAAACAAACTTTCACAGAGGGTAGAGAAATGCTGACAAATGGGAGAAAGAGAAAAACAGATTTTCACAGGGTATAGAGAATTCTACCACTGAAGGGGAAAAGGAAGAGGGGGCACCACGTGGGGTTTGAGCTTTGAAGCTGACATTCTACCAATTGGAAGGCAGTATGAAGAGACAAAGAACTACAGCCTTTATAAACCTTAGCAAAAAAGAGTTTAGTGGGTTATCACTTGGGACCGCTTCCCTATCTGGGAGTCTGTATTCGCTTCCAATAAATATCTACCCTTTGCATCTACCACCTTTTGTCCATGGCTTCATTCTTCGAATCCATCTGGACAAGAACCTGGGAAAGAAGTCACCCTTATTATGATTCATTATTATGACTCATTATGATTGTGGATAGAATTAATGTTTCTACTCAGTTGACATTAAAAGAGGGAGGGTAGCCCTAACTGGTTTGGCTCTGTGGATAGAGCGTCGGCCTATGGACTGAAAGGTCCCAGCTTTGATTCCGGTCAAGGGCATGTACCTTGGTTGCAGGTACATCCCCAGTAGGAGGCAGCTCATCGATGTGTCTCTCTCATTGATGTTTCTAACTCTCTATCCCTCTCCCTTCCTCTCTGTAAAAAATCAATAAAATATATTTTTAAAAAAGAGGGAGGGTATCCTGGATCATCCAGGGCTAATGTGGTCTCATGGATACTTGGAAGTGGAAGAGGGAGCCAAAAGAGTGGGTCAGAGAGATGTGACAGTGGAAGAAGAGGCAAGAGAAATGGGAACATGAGAAGGACTCCATATCCTATTTCTAGTTCTCAGAAGTGGAGAGCTGAGATAGAGGTCTCTAGATGCTAAAAGCATCCGGCTGCTTACAGCTAGGAAGGAAATGAAGAACTCAGGACAGTTGTATGGAATTAACTGAATTCTGAGTGAACATGGAAGTGGCTTTTCCTGTAAGGCCCACAGAAAGGTATTTTGTCTGCTGGCAGGTCAATTTTAACCCAATGAGATGGTGTTGGACTTCTGAATTTCAGAACTTTAAGATAATAAGTTTATGTTGTTTTAATATGCAATTTTGTTATTGTAGTAATAGGAAATTAATACATTCAGGACCTATAGATCTGTACTGGAAAACTATTCTGATTTTCAATCAACTCTCACTTGTATTTTTTAAAAAAATTAACATACAAATAGTGACTCAGACTTCCCTTTGATTAGTAATCAACTGGTCAATTTACAAGAAATTACTTTTAAAAGGTTAATAGCGAAAAGCTATATTCTATTTTAACTAAAACTTGAAAATATAACATTCAAAAAATTTTAATATATATTCATATAATGGCATATACTATATGCATAGAAATAAATTGACTTTTATTTTCTCACAAAGACTTAGATTATTTGAGAATTTTATAAACAAGTATTTTGATATCTGGACTTAAATTTAGAAAAAGAAATGATCCTGGAGTGTTACTGATTATTGATTCAATTTCTTTATCAGTATATATCTATTACAGATGATTATTTTTCCTTGTGGGAGTTTTAGTAATTTTTGGCTTTCAAGAAATTTGTCCATTCCACAATAAGTTATTAAAATTTGTGGGCATAGAGTTAGTTGCTCATGGTATTCTTTATTATCCTTTTACTGCCATGACATCAATATCAATGACCTCTCTTTTGTTTCTATCTCTCTCCCTTTCCCTCCTCTCTCTCTCAAACCAAATTATATATTTCACTTATTTAATTAATTTACTTATTTTAAAGAGAGAGGAAGGGAAAGAGAGAGAAAGATAGAAAAACATTGATTTATTGTTCCTCTTACTTATGCATTCATTGGCTGATTCTTGTATGTGCCCTGACCTGGGATAGAACCTGCAACCTTGGCATATGGGGATGATGCTGTAACCAGCTGAGCTACATGGGCAGGGCCTCATTTCACCTCATATATTGGTAACTTTTTTTGTTGTTGTTTTAATCCTCACCAGAGGATATTTTTCCATTGATTTTTAGAGAATGGAAGGGAGGGGGAGAGACACAGAGAGAGAAACATTGATATGACAGAGACACATCAATTGGTTACCTCCCACGTGGGCTCAACCTGAGCCCTGGATTGAACCTGCAACCAAGGTGCATGCCCTCCTGGGAGCCTGCAGTCAGTGGGCTGATGTTTTAACCACTGAGTCAAATGGTTAGGGCTCAGATATTGGTAATTTGTGTATTTTCTCTCTACTCTTCCTAAGAAGGTCCAACAAAAGCATGTTTCATTTCTGTTACAATCTTTCTGATTTCTCAAATTTTCTTTGGTTCCTTTTTAGAGTTTCCATCTTTCTGCTTATATTTCCCATCTGTTATTGCATATTGTCTATTTTTTTATTAGTGACTTCACATGTGAATTATAGATATTTAAAAATTTCTGCCTAAAAATGACAACTTCTGTGTCATAGCTGATTCTGGTTCTAATTCTTGCCTTTTTCTCTTCTGATCGGGTGTTAACTTGCCTTTGTCAGGCCTTTCTTACATTGATGGTAAGGAAATGTTGATTTTAAGAAGTTTAATATGTGAAAAAAATACACCTTAGAATCAACTACATAAGGTTTATATCGTTTGTTTTTCTACTCTAAGAATAAAGAAATTAAAAGCCTAACAATAAAGTTGTTTTTTTTTTCTATAGCATGTGAGTATTGGAGCCAAGACAATTGCCTTTTACATATGAATGTAAGTTTCAGGTTAAGTAAATAATATATACTATTTGCTAGAAAACTGTAAATATTAAAGTCATGTTTTGAAATTTCCCCCTTTGATCATTTACAGGTAAAGGATGAATTTCTAATTTATACAGTACATACTTAGTGATCATGATAGCTGTGGGATTGAGAATTTGGGTGCCTTGTATGATCTACTTGGGGTTTAATGTGCATAGTCTCAATATATAATTTTGTTTTTTAGGTAGCTAGTAAATAAATGCCCATGTAAATGAATTGAACCTTCTCAAGATGGAAGGGAAATTTTGTAACTGCATTGTAAATTGAAGAGCATATTGTGATCTTTATAAAAGTTACCTATTTTAGCAATTTCCTGTCATCTGCTGGGATGAAGGGATGGAAATGGAGCCAGAGAATAGGAAGATTTAATGAAGAATTTTTTATAGACCCAAAGACTTTGCATAATTGAATTTTTTGGTCAGGAGAGAATGATCTGAAATTGATCTTTCTGGCTATAAAATTGACAATCTTTTCTTCTTTTTTTTTTTCTGGAGAATTAATTGCCTGAGTAAATGGGGAATTTCAAGGTATAGACTAAGACAGTTTTCTTTCTGATTTCTGCATATGTCTATGTTTAGAAGCATCAATTTATGAATTCTGGATATCTTCTTTGTAATGTGATCTGTTAAATTGTGACATTGAGAAAATATGGATACTATAATTGTTTTATTCTATAAACTAAGAAGTTATAATATTCATTGCTTTTCAAGCTAGAAAATACCAAAAGGCAATGAATTTCAGAGTCCCTTTAACAGATATTTTAGAAGATGATATCTAGACCTGCTCATTATTAAGACATAAAGTCACTAAAGAAAATAGAAAGGAAAGAAAGATGGAAAGGAAGGAAAGAAGAGAGGAAAGAAGAGGGAGGGAAAAAGGAAAGTAGAGTAGCTTTCTATTCTTATTTCTCCCACATCAAAAACTTAAAGAATCCAGCGCTATAAATATTTATGTTGAACACACTTTCCCAATATTTCTTCATTCTTTAAATCTTTCAAAAACAGATGAAATCTAGCAATGACAGGGGCTATGTAGTGTGGAATTACATGATTAGTAATATGCAATCAGTTCATGAATGGTTACATAACAGGGAAAGATCTCCTGCTCTCCTTTACCACCAGGGGGCGTGCTTTGGCAATAACTCTCTCATATTAAGGATACCATTTTCTGTTAGCCACTGTGCAAGCCACAATTGGATCACAGCAAAGTCTTTTTCTTTTTTTGGCTTGGCTATATTTTATTGATAGGAATTTAACAAATTTCATAAGCATCAGCTACCATTTTATTACTACACAAGAAAAACAAAAGTCAAAAATATTAAATATTAATGTGAAAAGTGATTACAGAAATGCTTTCAATTCCACAAAAGTCATCTCTAACAGCATCTTGTATACTTTATACAATTTGCTCGTATTTAGTCTCATGTATGAAATTAAACAAAGTTGAATTTATTCAAACTTTTATTTCTCAGTGGAAAATGCCCTTTTCATCAGAAGTGGTTGAGCTTTCAAACATCATTTCCAAAGGTGGGTTATTAAATGAACACCCATCAGGAATACAGCCTATCTGATTGTAATATTCCTTAGGGACTGAACAACTCTCCCCAGTATGTCTCACAGAAAAGTGTTATTGCATGAAATGACATCTCTTTTTCTTGTTCACCCACAGACAGCATGCAGATAGCTGTAGTTGAAAGATCCTCTGCAAAGACCACCCAGAAGTTGAGTTCAGGGAAGAAGTTTCTTCATCTATTCTAACAGAAAGTACTTGCTTAAACAGATGCGGGCTTTGGTTCAACTCTTGCAGGTGTCCCTGTTATTGGTCAGACATGGTCCTGGGCAGTTTTCAGGTGCTGATTTTCTTTCTTTATCAGCAGGCATCATCCCCTTGTCTCAGGACTCTCAGATCTACCCCTGTCATATCTTTCTCTTAAACTTTTCAGCTCAGGTGAGTCCCTGCAGAGTTAGATAATATGATCTACCTCTTGCATCTTCTAAATGTTGCAATAGAAACTATTGCCTTGATTCCCTTGGAGTCTCTATTTTGATTACTTGGAGACCTTTCTTGTCTCAGCACAACCAGTTCTTGAAAATCAAAAGTTTGTTTCTATTATTTCTGTTGTTTTTTTTTTTTTGCAGATCTTTCATAACAAGCCTAAATTTCCCCAAAGAAATGTGGATACTTCTAGTTGATAAAAATAGTGATCCTCGGACCTGGCTATACATTAGAATCAACTGGAATTTAAAATTACTAATACCCACACATCAACCCATAAATCATATTCAGTTGCTCAGGCATGTAGCCTAAAAATAAGTATTGTTTAAAAGCTGCCTAGGGAGTTCAACATGCAGCTACCATTAAACATAATAGCGCAACAAGAATCATATACAAACAAGAGTTAAAAAGTAAACTACAATAGTTAATATTTCAATATGTTATCTCATTCAATATGTTAATTACCTAGCTACTTAACACTATAGAAAATATTACCTATATGAAGGCTTTATAAATATTAAATAATTGTGTGATTTATTTAATCTTTAGAATTACATAAACTATTAGACAGAAAACAAGAAAGTAATGCAAAAATTTGTTCAATAGAAATTAATATAGCAAGCAATTCAGTTATGCCATTTAATTCAGAACATTCACAAAGAAAATACTTTGATTCCATTGATTTGAAATGATTCTTAATTCCTATTAAGGACAATTTTAAAAAGACATTTAATCAGCATATTTTGGAAAGAAGCTTTATATTTAGAAATTGCAGAAATGTTTGTAGGTATCCTGAAAGATCATTTTTTAAAACAAAAATGTCATGTATTCTTTTTATTTATTTAAAATTATTTTAATCTGGGCATCATTCAAAGTTACATGATTTCTCTAAATGTTAATAAAATGTATTTTGTGCTACCTAGGAACTTATATTCTTTTGGGAAGAGAGGTCTGAATTAAATAAAAATGCTATTTCAATTAAAACAAATATTTCTATTTTTATCTTAGTATTAACAGAACTGGAATATAACTAGTCATATTTTCACCAGATTTGGAGAATATGATTTGAATAATTCATCTTAGAATATAGGTTATATGGGAACTCTAAGAGCATTACAGTGATGTATGTAGGAACACTTAAAAGCAACTGACAGAGATTTTTGTGTGATTGTGAGTCAGAAGAGACATAATCATAAAACTAAGAACCTTTTGAAGATTGTGAATAGGTGAATGGCATGCCCAGAAGAGTTCGTTAGACCTCTCTGGCTATGGTGTACACAGGATGTATTGAGGTTAGTAGAAGGCTAGATTCAATAATAAGAAAGATATTAAAATAAATCAAGGAGAGACATGACCTAAACTATGGCCTGAATTATCTTTTTCTTCAGTACTTTAAGGAAAAAAGACTTTCTTGAGTGAGATTCTTATGTGGAAAATAAGTCTTCTCCCAGAGTAATCTCATTAAAGGCATCGCCATGAGCAATGGCAGGAAGACTGGGATGAGGATACAACCTATAAATAAACATTTTGGGCTATAACACACAGAAACATGCATTCTAGAATTTTTAGTGCACATTTACCACTATTATGTAATTAAAACTTTTAGTAAAATGTGATGTGGAATTTCTGTATATATTTGATGTAAGATAATAGATTTTATAATGCTGAATTCTGTGATTCAACATAAATTGAGCCAGGGATTGTGTTTGACAAAAAGATTAAGTTTAAATATAGTAAACTATGTCTATCTGGTGTTTGTTTGCCTCATAGTAGCCAAAATGGATAGATTACCAGTTAAAAAAATTTAATAGTAAACCAAATAATTTGAATAAAATACTGTCAGTAAATTGTATATATGGAATAGTATAATTAAAGAGATACACTTAATTCATTGTACTTTTGCTTTGTTTTTTAGAAATAAGGCCTGGATTTGTTTCATGAGTAGAACAGGCTCTTCAGCTTTTGAGGCAAGCATCTTGAATCCAAGTTGACTTTTCTGAATTGAGTAAAGGAATATCCATCATCTCGATGTAATTATGTTGGTGAGTATCATGGGATATACTACATTAGGAAGATATGGCCAAGTAAGCAGTTTATTCTGGTTGTGTGCCAAAAAGGTATCAAGCATCTCCATGGACTTTGAGAGATCAGATAGCTTTGCAATCTCTTCAGAGCCTGAGAGACTTCCAAAATACTGGGTAACATATGCCAAGTCTGTGGATAATGAAAAAGTGGTTTAACATAAGGCAGTGCTACAAAGATAACTGGAAAATATTGACAGTAAAATTAGCATAAGAGAACATCTCAAGCATATTAAAACAGTATTTTAGATATTTAAAATTTATGAAGTTATGCTTCCAGCACAGTAACCAGAAGGGATCTGTTATTGAAATTCCATTCCATTATGGAATCAAATGTTCTTTTATTTCCAGGGGGAAGAATTCAGTTCTTCCCAGATGCTTTTCTTCCCTCTTTCCTGTCAGTAGAAGTTTCACATTTGTGCCGAACATAGAAAAATTCTATTTCATTGAAAGCTCTAAGAGACTTTCATCATGTACTATTCTCCAAAGCCTCCTTACAAAATCCAAGCAATTTTACATTATTAAATGGTAATAAAAGTTTTGGGTCTTATCATCCTCAACTCTTTTCTCCTCTATCATATATTTAACCCAGTGGAAGAGACTCTTCCTGTTATATCATGTAAGTAAAGGAGTTTTGTGTAATATGATTTTACAGTAATAGTTGTGGTTCAAGACTTATTCTGAAGATACTTTTGTTTTTATTCTCTTAAGATATTATCATTATCTAAAGATTTTCTACATAATGCTAAAGAAAAGAAGATCATTACTCTTTGGTTGCTGGTGAAGCTTGGTTCTATTAATATGCTAAATTCTACACAAACATTGATGTCATTTAATAATTATAAGATCTCCATGCAGAAATTATTATTAAAACATTAGATGCCTTAAGTACACTTCAGATAGGAAAAGTTTATATTGAGTTCTTGATCTATTCAGCTACTTATTTCAATATTTTCAGCTTTGCTTTGCCTTTGTTCTTTTGTCTTCTCATTTGACCAAACTCCAGTTTTGAAAACTGCAACAATTGGCCTTTTCTGAATCTACAGCCAACTGATAAGAAGTTCTGAAGGCCAACCAACTATACAGATTATATCCTATACATACATTCATAATCTCCTGCCTTATCTGTTCTACACAATGGTTATATCCCTAGCTATTATTCCATAACTTTCCAGAGGGGCTATTTTACATCTTTCCCCTCCTTCAATCACAGAATACACCTACTCTTTCTGTCCTTTCTATAAATGTACTCATCTCTTAGTTCTTAGAGCAGTATAATTTGTACTAGTCTTCTAACCACAAAACCTCAACATTTACATGGTATGCCAGCATATACAACTTCCCATTTATTTCCTATCATCCTATATAATAAAAGCATAATATGCAAATCGACTGAATGGCGGAACGACTGACATAATGACTGGTCGCTAAGATGCACACTGACCACCAGGGGGAAGACGTTCAATGCAGGAGCTTCCCCCAGCCTACAAGCCCCAGGCCAGCCAAGGTGGATGCCAGTTGGGCCCCCCAATCACCCCGCTGGTCTCCCCACAGAGGGAGACGACTGGTGGCGGCGGTAGTGGGGGACAGGGCCAGCGAGCAGGTGGCACCAAGCTGGTCAAGGCAGGTGCCAGCGAGGGCCCCCTGATCTCCCCACTGGTTGCCCCATGGATTGGCCCTGATTGCCTGCCAGGCCTAGGGACCCTACCCGTGCACAAATTTCATGCACTGGGCCTCTAGTATAGTATAAAGGCTGTCTCAAGAGCTCATCCTTTTTCATATGCTCAGAGACTTGATTTTCTAAACTACCCTCTATTATTTTATGTCTTAAAATTATCCATTATTTCCATCAGCATAAGAGAGAGGTGCATAAATTTAAACTATACAAAACAAACATAGCCAACATTTACTCAATCTTTTTAATTATTCAGCTACCATCTTCTCTCTCTCTGCCTCTTAAAAGAACCTATATCACATTTTCTTTATCCATCCCTCTGTTGACGGCCACTTAGGTTGTTTCTACATCTGGTCTAGCTTCTTTCTTAGGTTCTCATCATAATCAACATACTGTCCCTGGATGGTGTTTTTGTGCCTGGTATGTCAACCACTGTCTATATTTTGATTCTGAAATGTCATGTATAAAAATACCTCTTACTCTCTATAGATCTTCTGATGAGTACCTGATCCTCTTCAGGACTTCTCCACTTGAATAAGATACAAGCATTTAAAAATAATATTGTTTCTAAAATTAAATTCATTCATTATCTCCTCCCTCCCCATACTTTAAACCTTATTCTTTGCCCCCAAGCAGCTAAATTTTTGACTTGTTTTCTTACATCAAATACTAGACACTACAGATTCTACTGCCTAAATACCACTGGGACCTCTACTACTGTACTGGTACTGCCATCCAACTGGTCACCTGGAATCACATCTTATCCTCCCCCCACCCATTTTATTCAATTTGGCTTTGTAGGAACATTTATTATTTTTCTAGCTTTATTGAGATACAATTGCCATATAACTGTTTAAATTTAAGGTGCATAACTTAATGATTTGATACATTCCATTGTCCTTAGGGCAGTGGTTGGCAAACTCATTAGTCAACAGAGCCAAATATCAATAGTACAACCTTGAAATTTCTTTTGAGAGCCAAATTTTTTAAACTTAAACTATATAGGTAGGTACATTGTTATTAAATTAATTAGGGTACTCCTAAGCTGGCCTTTGCTAAAAATTCAAGGGGCCAAAGAGCCGCACGTGGCTTGCGAGCCGCAGTTTGCCGACCACTGCCTTAGGGCAAAATTTAAAATGACCTAAGAAGCTTTTTAAAAGCCTTTCCTAAAAGTTGTGTTGTTTCATTTTTTATTACTCTATCCCTCATTTTATTTACTTTAATTATACTAAACTACTATCTCTGAATATGCTTTATTTTCTTTAACTTTATTCCTTTAGTTGAGTATCTCTTTGCCTAGCACATTTTCTGTGGAAACTCCACTTTCTACCTACACACATACACATAAACACAAACGCTCCAGCCACGTGTCTACCTATTCCCTCCTTATCATTTAGGTCTATTTTAGTACCATTTGCAATAGATGCTTTCTCAAATATTTCCCAAACTGCCATGCTCACCTTCTCTTCTGTGTGCTCTCTCAGTAACCTTCCCACATGCCCTCTGACCATAGTTCTTACAACCTCTTATTATAATTGCTCGTTTACTTGTCTAGTTTATATGTATTACTATAGAGCGGGCACAACAAATGTTAGGTTTGCTTATAGTTGTTCATTTATCTCTATTTCTTACCTGAACAGCAGTTGACATGTAGGGTATTCTCACTAGTCTTGGATGCATAGTCCTAATTATAGTCTTGTCAGTATCATGAATGTTACTAGTTTCTGGTTCTCCATCTCAGATCACACCCAGATTTGGAGAAATCCTACTTGTATCTATCACAAGGTAGTCTTTCAATTGATTTGGGGTAGTATATTCACAAGTGAAGAATAATTACTTCATTTAAAAGCTTGATATTTTGTGAATAGAAGGCTGACGTGAAAATATATAAACAATATATAAGACTGTAAAATTATGATTTTTTAATACAAATAATGATTTTTTAGAGGAAATAAGAGAATGAGAGAAGAAACCATCTTCTTTAATTCTTTTATATTTACTTCTAGTATATTGTACATTTCCTGACCCATTCCCTGCTACTCACTTCACTTGAATTAAATGCTGGAAGAATCCGATGTTATCATGGAGGATTTGACTTCTGAGCTCTGCCTTAGAGAAGGGTTGTTTAATGATCTCTGACATGTAAGGTCTTCCAAACCCAGAAAAGGGTCTTGCTAAGGCTGACAGTCATGCTCTAACTATCAATCTTTCCTCTCACTTTATCCTACGTGAAGTCTGTGTCAAAACTTGAGTTTCTCTTCCCATGGCTCTCCTTCACACCTACAGTTTTATTCCTTCTCCTTCAACAATGCTGCTAGGTGTTTGTTTTTTCTAATAATTTTTATCACTGATTCTTATATGTTCTTTTTCTCTGGAAGTATATATTCCACCCTTCTTTATTTTCATTGTAACTGCCTTTCCCTCTTAAGCTAGCAGCTATATAGTGATGAGTACAAAATCAACCATGTATTATGCCAGAACTTTTGGTCCCATGTACCTAACTGCCAATTGGACCTCTTACCTAGATAAAAGCATTTAGAAGTCAAAATGTAAGATAGTCAGCTCCAGTTTTGTCTCCCGCAAAGTTATCCTAAAATTTTACACTTTTTAAAGTCATAATTATTTGACTTCATACTCATTTTAGTATGTACATTGATAAAGTATTTTCTTTGGAAAGTAAAATCTATATCCAAATAAAGAGGAAGTGATTATGTGGATAGGTTGGTCTACTGTTGGAATATGCATGTCTGTATATGTGTGTGTGTGTGTGTGTGTGTGTGTGTGTGTGTGTGTGTGTGTGTGCCGTATTTTAATTTGCTTATTTGTTTGAGTGTTTTTCCAACCAATAGTGAGTGGCTTTTCCAAGCCACTAAGCCATGAGACAGGTCCTTAAATCTTAAGTGAATGTAATCAAAATATCATCAGGATTTTGAATGGACCAATGATCACATGAGAGGAAATTAAAAAGTGAAGCAGAGATATAAAATTAAAAGTATGCTCTAAGGTTATTTCTCCTCCACTTATCTAATCTTCCTTCATCTTTTATGCCTCTAGCTGGATAATTTTAGTGAGGATTATATTTTGCAGAATAGTTGTCAATAAATTTGAAAGAGACATTTCCCATTAAGGCTTGAGAGGTAAAGAAATGCATTTAAATGCAGGCAACAATAAGAGAATAGACATAATTAAAAAAAAATACATGTGTGTGTGTGGTATTAAAGCAAAGGCTTCTGAGGGTATTGTGGCATATTACTATTCCAAGGAGTCAAATACTGAGTATTTGCAAGGGATCATTAAGTATGCAAATATAATATATGCATATTCAAATTGAACTGATTATAATATGGCTCAAAGCTTATCTTGTAAGCATTAATTATAAGGATCATTTATTAAACAAATTATGCAACTTTTAAATTCTGAGAATGTAAAAATTTAAGCTATGTATGCTGCACTTTAAGTGTATGTATTTGAAAATTGTTGTTTTAGAATCATGTGATAGATTTTTATATATGTAAGGCTTTTTCCTTAACAGTAAAAGAAGAAAAAATAGGATATTTAATATGTAAGTAGGTGCTGTGGGAGACAATTCTCTCTGGGTGTCTCATATCTCCCCACATTTGTGAATAAAGTACTTGAGTGCACTTTGTCCTGACTATATATATTTTTAAACTAAATTTATTGTGGAGACATTGTTTAATACAATTATATAGGCTTCAAGTGCACAATTCTATGATACACCATCTGTATATTACATTGTGTGCCCACCAGCCAAAGTCAGATCTTCCTCTATTACCATATATTTGTCCCCTTTACCCTTGGCTACTCCCTCCCCTCTTTCCCTCTGGTAATCATCATACTACTGTCTGTGTCTAAGCATATTTATTTATTTACTTTTCGTTAATCCTCACCTGAGGATATTTCTTCCATTGATTTTTAGGGAGAGTGGAAGAGAGAGGGAAAGACAGAGAGAAACATCTATGTGAGAGAAACACATCGATTGGTTGCCTTCTGCATGAGCCTGACAAGAGTCCGATAGAAGAAGAACCTGAAACCAAGGTGCATGCTCTTGACCAGAATCAAATCTGGTACCCTTTGGTCCGCAGGCTGAGGCTCTATCCAGTGAGCCAAACTGGCTAGGGCTATTTTTGTTTTTCTTGTTTGTTCATTTGTTGCTTTCAGTTTTATATGCCCCATATGAGTGAGATCATATATGGTTCTTGACTTTTTCTGTCTTACTTATTTCCCTTAGCACGATATTCTAGAGATCCATCCATGTAGTTGCAAATGTCAGTATTCCGTCTTTTCTTATGGCTGAGTCGTATTTCATGTTATTCATGTTATATATGTACTTAAGACTGTACTTTCATTGTATATATGTACCTAAGACTATACCACATTATTATTCAAGTTCTACTCTGGGCAGAACTCACACTAAAATGTAATTCAGTGGAAATGTATTGAGTATCTCCTATATCAGGCACATTATATTCTCCAGCTCTATTATAATCTCAGAAAAATGGGTGATATAAGGAGTTGCTACTCGATCCAGGTTCTTAATGTGTTCTTAGTTTGCTACTGAATATATTGTTAAGATGATTGCATAGTGAATAGGTATGGGAGATAGAGATAGTGCTCATGTCTGTGGCACAGAGCAGGTTTGCTTGCAGTCTTGAATATACATTGTCTCCTTCTGAAACAAAAGGCATGCATACTCACAGCCAAGAAGGACTTCTGTTCCCTAACCTACACAACAACCCACCCCATGTGCAGGTGTCATCCAGCCCTTTTTGTGTCAGCCGGTGGGAACTGGAGCTCTGGGAAACAGTGGGAAAATGCTGCTGTTTCTGTGAGTAGTAAGCTGTCTTTCATCTCTAAGCCAGGAGTCTCATGTCTTCTACCATCATCTAGGGAACTGTAACAGGCCAACTTGTTAGCCTGAAAGAAGGATAAAGTCTGAGACCCTTCATAGCTCCTGACTGTTATTTCTTGTCATGTCTTTTATGAATTATTCATTCTTCATAGTAATTTTCTCTTAGCATATTAGCATGTACCTTTGTTGGTAAAGAAAGATGCTCAAATTAATTAACACTTTTCCCTGGTTCATTCAGAGACAGTGTTTGAACTCTGTTCTGTCTGCTTAAAAATATATGTTTCTACAGTGCCAGATAACTAAGAGGTGAATTAAGCCCCAGTTTTCAATGAGTTCTGTCAGTTATCTATGATTTATTGGATTGAGTTTTGTGTATTTGCATGTAATTGTTGAGTTTCAGTCATCCATTAATCATCAGGAAACAGGATTCTTAAATTTTGTGTTTAATATTCTCATAGAATTTTTCACAGTTTAATATAAAATTAACCACAAATCTTGGTTAATGTGACCATTTGGCATTTTTGTATTTGCAGTGTTCTTGTATACATTATTAAAGCTATTATTTTAAAAATTATCATCTTATTAAAAATGAGGAGGCATAGAAAAGGCTTTTGTTGTTCTTGCCACACTTTTTAGCTTGCATCTGACTTCTGTGGCAGACAGTACAGTGGTTGCTCAGATTTGACCTCCCTCCCCCCGTCAGCATCCCACATCCAGAATAGACAGTACATCTTTCTGACCCAGGGCCTTCTCCAAAGCAGGGAGCTCAGTTTTCAGCCCTCAGTTTTTATGCAAGCAAAGCTGAACTGCCAGGGAATTAATACTCCTGTGGAAAATTCTAAAAAAAAAAAAAAAAAAAAAAAAAAGAATGAGATTCTGAATATAAATGTTCCTGCCTTTCTTTTTCAAGCTGTATGACTCTGGGAAGAATTCTGTGGGCTTTCAGAAGGTACCACCAGAATAGCCTCTCTCTCTCATAGCAGTGGCCTCAGCAAACTTTCTTCATCTGGACATTTCCTCCTTCTTTGACTCACTCTTGAAGCTGTCTCCTTTCTGCATTCCAAACGTACCAATCTATCACAGCCCTGCAACCACGTTCTTACTCGAGTTCTGCTCTGGGCAGAACTCACTAAAATGTAATTCAATGGAAATGTGCTTCATCTCCCATATATCAGGCATATTATATACTTTAGCTCTATAACAATCTCAGAAAAAAAATGGTATTTTCTCTGTTCTCTCATTTTTATAGAAGAGGAAAATGAGCAATATAAGAAGTTTCTTTTGGGGTCCAGATTCTTAATCCAATGCCCATAATATTTTCTACCTAGATTAAGTCTACAGTACCCAGTCAGAACTAGGGACTTTTTAGGTTAAAGGAAATTGTTACTGAGTTATATTATTGGATGGATAGCATGAAAGGTAATTCTTTCTTCTTAGATCTACCCTGACTTTCAATCTGGTGCTATGCTACACTCAGGTTTCCCAACAGTGGCACCACTAACATTTTGGGTTGGATAATTCTTTGTGGTAGGAGTCTGTTCTATGAATGGTAGGATTTTAAACGGCATCCGTAGCCTCTACTCACTACCTTCACTTCCCCCAAATTGTGACAACTAGAAATGTCTCCCGATATTGCCAAATTCCTTTGAGGGGAGATAAAATCCCCACCCCACCCCCACACACTTGCTGCTTAAAGCCACTGTACTAGACTACGCTCCCAAAGCATAAAGGTGGCAAAGGCTCCCCACCCTTTTGTTCTTTGGCACAAAATCTGACATGTCATCTGGGTTCATTGATATAGTATACTGCAAGAAAAGAAAAATAAAACCCTTGGAATTAAAAATAAAATCACTATAAATTTTATATCTCATGCATTTAAAGAGTCAGACATCTGTTTCAAGACACATTTAAAAACTATACTTTTTACTTTATCTGTTACATTTTTATTACTAATATTGTAGAAATGTATTGATTTTTCCTTATTTGTAAACAACTGGCATCTATAAGAAAAAAAAATACTCAAGAAAAGAAGTCTGCGGTTACATTGACATTTTCTGTTTCTACTAAAATCTTTGAATTGAGTATTACATACTCAATATAATGAATTATTTTATTTTTGTAGCAATTAATTTGCTTTTTATTACTCAAAAATCTTAGATTTTAATCACAGCTTTTATAATTTCCTCTTATAAATGTATACTAGAGGCCCAGTACATGAAATTCATGTACTGGAGGGGGGGAGTGTCCCTCAGCCCAGCCTGCACCCTCTTCAATCTGGGACATCCCTCTCACAATCTGAGACTGCTGGCTCCCAACTGCTCGCCTCCCTGCCTGCCTGATTGCCCCTAACCATTTTGCCTGCCAGGCTTATAGCCTCATAACCACTCCCCTGCCAGCCTGATTGACACCTAACCACTCCTCTGCCGGCATGATTGACACTTAACTGCTCCCCTGCTGGCCTGATAACCCCCAATTGCCCTCCCCTGCAGGCCTGGTCACCCCCCAACTGCCCTCCCCTGCAGGCCTGGTCACCCCCAACTGCCCTCCCCTGATGGCCATCTTGTGACAATGTGGGGTGGCCATCTTGTGATGACATTGGGGCGGTCATCTTGTGGTGGACATCTTGTGACAACGTGGGGGTGGCCATCTTGTGATGCGAGGGCATGAGGGTCAATTTGCATATTACCTCTTTATTATATAGGATAGGACTAGAGGCCAGGGCATGAAATTTGTGCACTAAAAGAGTCCCTAGTGGCTGCATACAATGCTTTTATTATATAGGACTAGAGGCCCGGTGCGTGAAAATTCATGCACTGGAGGGGGGGTTACCTCAGCCCGGCCTGCCCCCTATCACAGTCCGGGAGCCCTCAGGGGCGGGAGGCGACCCGGTGATCAGGGGAAGGCAATGCCCCCATCACACCTCTGCTGCTGCCACTGCTGACAGTGCAAACCTCGGCCAGCCCTGGTAACCTGAGCCTCAGGTGGCCCTGGACGGCTGGGCAGACGCCATCCGAGGCTTGCCTGCACGTCGGGCCGGCCCTGGGCGGCTGGGGCGCTGAGGGGACTGGGCGGGCCCAGTCTTGCCGCGCACCTGCCACCCCAGCGGGGCTGAGGGGACTGGACGCCACCATCTTGTGGCTGTGGGTGCTGCCATCTTTGAGGGCATGGCAGACAATTATCATATTCCCTTCTTGTTGGCTGTGGGCGCCGCCATCTTTGCGACGGTGTGAGGGTCAATTAGTATATTCCCTCTTTATTAGATAGGATGTGTTTTTTTCCTTTAAAAATTTATGTTTATTGTTGAAAGTATTACAGATGTCCCCATTTTCCCCCATTGACCCCTCCATCCTGACTGACCCCCCCATGCCTTCACAACTCTATTTTCTGTGTCCAAGGGTTATGCATATTTATGCATACAAGTTCTTTGGTTAATCTCTTCCCATGCTCCCCATTCCCTGCCTTTCCTCTGAGATTCGTCAGTCTGCTCCATGCTTCAATGTCTTTGGATCTGTTTTGTTCATGAGTTTATTTTGTTCACTAGAGCCCACATATGAGTGTGATCATGACTGTAAATTTGTGTGAACTCAGATAAATACTTGTAGTTGTTTATGGTTTATGCTATTTCAGTATTTTTCATGAATATATCTTTCATTGGAGCTTTTACTACTTCCATAAAAGATTCCCACTTACTAAATGGTATAAGTTTTTCAAACATATGGCAATTTTCATGGCATTATATGAAAATAAAATACTAAATCCGTAGAAAATTAGGTGTAGTTAAAATTGAATGCCTATGATTAATGAGGTCTGCAGAATGTCTAGGAGGAAGAGCCATCAGATAACTGCCTCAGGATGAAATTTCATTTCTTTTTTAATATGTAAAATACAATAATCACACCAAACATATCAGCAAGATGTATTTCAATGTTTTCATGGTATTTAAGAAACACACACAGCATTCTCATTGCAGTATAATTTAGATGTACTTGTTCCATATTTTCAAAATCCAGAATTTTATGTATTCACAAATCTGTGGTTTATGTGCCTTGCCATAGTATATTGTAATAAATTACATTTTCTTAGAAATGTTTATTAAAATCAATCCCAGAGTTGATTTTTAAAAGGTACTTTCTTTACACCCATGATATCTGCTTCCACAGCAACAACACAAAACAAGTTAGTGTATTAGGGTGAATATGTACTGAAAGGGAATCCTAAATATGTTTTAATAAAGCGTAAACATATTTCAGCTGCCTGAGTTTTAGATCAGGGCAACATTCATTCCGACATTTATTGGAAATAGGATAACATAGCTTGAAGCCTCTGAAACTTGACTACCTGGCTTCAATTTCCACAGCCTCACATCCAGCAAAATGTGAACTCTACGAGGATACAATTTTACTCGTTTTGTTCAGTCTCATATTTCAGGAAAATCAAACCATTACAGGAACTTAAGAAAAGTTTAACATACTACAGGAACTTAACATATTCCTTACCATACTATAGAAACTTAAATATTATATGAGTGAACGAAAGAATAAATGAAGTCCTTACTTGGCAAATTGGTTTACTGTTGCTGCTGTCTCAGGTTATCACAATCTCAGTGGCTTGAAGAAATACAAATTTATCATCATAGAATGCTGGAGGTCAGGTTTCTGACATGGGTATCGCCGGGTTAAAATCCAGCAGAGCTGCAGTCCTCCTGGAAGCTGTAGGGAAAGATTTGTTTCCATGTCTTTTCCAGTTTCCGAAGGCTGCCTGCATTCTTTGGCTCAGAGCTACCTTTTATCTTCCAAGCCAGCAATGGCTGGTTAAGTCTTTCACACATGGCATCACTCTAGTGCTGACTTTTCTTTTGTCTTCTGCTTTTTTTTTTTTTTTAAAAAAATCCTTATGATTGTATTGGGTCAACCTCAATAATCCAGGCTAATCTTCCTATCTTCAAGTCAACAGATTAGCCTCATTATTGCCATATGCAATTCAATACTCTCTTACCACCTATGTAACATATATTTACAAATTTCAGGGATTATAACATGGACATTTTGGGTTACCACTCAACAGTTATGCAATATTGGGTGAATTATCTAACCACATTGTACTGGTTTCCATGTCTATAAAATGTAGCTCATAAGAGAATGTGTTTTATCAATTTTTTATGTTGTGTTATTTCAGATAAATTTCTAAGAATAGTACCTGGTACACTGAAGCATACAGTGAATGTAGTTATTATACTGTGTTATTTTGAAAGTAAATTTTTGTATTCAATAATTTAGTCCCACTCTTAAAGGAGAATGGATTGATGCCATCTGCTTACAATTCTTTGAATACTTATTGGCATTCAGTATTTGAAAATGGAAAAGTTGAATGTAATTTCAACGTTCTACCGCAAAAGGAAAATCTTCCTGGCTTTATATGCTGAGGAAAATTGCCTAAAGATATTATGAGAAAAGGTGAACATGTGTCTAGAGTAGGTGAAGTAGCGGAACTCTTAAGTAGTATATATCAAATATATAAAAAATACATAATCTTCAAAAACAGAAAGTTTGGAGACACTCACTTAAATGTTTCTCAAATAACAGATGTAAAGGTGGTACAGGAGGAAGTAACTAAATAAGGGACTATCAGATCAATGCCATAGCATAATGTGAGGCATTAATTATTTTGGAAGAATGAGTGTTTAGATAATTGAGTTAATCTTTTGGCCTTTCAGATAAACCAACCAAACTATCCCTGGATCTTTGTTGGGGAAAAGTGAGATATAATAATGATAGCTGTTTGTATATAAGTAAAGGTTACATGCTGATTGTGTAAGGGGGAAAGTGGAAAACAGTAGCTATTTCCTCAAGATGCAAATGATTTTATGCAATTTAATTAATTAAGAATTAAATAATTCTTAGTATTTTCTAATCTAATTTTAATTTGAAGTATGGGTTTACATGTTCTCCTATAATTCTGTAAAATATAAGATTCAGTATTCTAATAACTTCATTTCATTTCCCCTGAAAGAAAAAAAAATTTTAAACCAATTGTAACTGTATTCTTAACACAGATTGCTTTATAATTATAAAAATGCATTTATTTTTAAAGTAAAATTTAATTTCTTGGCAAAGAGATTAAACTTAGGGGAAAGTTGATTTAAAATACAAAATCTTTTTATATTGTTTTTTAAAATTTTCTGGCTATTTTATTCAAAATATAATCTCAGTATTGCTTTTATCTTTACATAAGAAAGAATTCTTTTTCAAATAGAACTTGTGTGAATTTCAGTCATGCATTTAATTTTGCCAGGTCACATCTTTCTCATTGGTTAAATGGCATGCCAATACTTGCCTTCTGTTGTCATTATAAATATCAAATGAAATAATAACTTTTGAACTAAAAAAGTACATAAATATGAAGCATATTATTTAGTACTAGAGGCCTGGTGCACGAAATTTGTACATGGGGGGGGGTGTCCCTCAGCTCAGCCTGCACTCTCTCCAATCTGGGACCCATCGAGGGATGTTTGACTGCCCATTTAGGCCTGATCCTACAATCCAGGTCGCCCCCAACTTCCCTCCTCTGCCGGCCAGGTCACCACTAACTGTCCCCCCCTATAGGCTTGATTGCCCCCAACTGCCCTCTCTTACAGGCCTGGTATCTCCCAAGTGCCCTCCCCTGCTGGCCTGATTGCCCACAACTGCTCTCCCTTGCAGGCCTGATCCTTCCCAACTGCCCTCCCCTGCTGGCCATCTTGTGGCGGCCATCTTGTGTCAACATGGGGGCAGCCATCTTTGACCATGTGGGGACAGCCATCTTGTGTGTTGGAGTGACGGTCAATTTGCATATTACTCTTTTTATTATATAGGATTTCAGGCCTTCCATTGAGTTGCATTAACTCTATGAGTTAAGTGTTCATTTAAAGTTCCTGGAGACTATAACTTGACAGCTGTCCACTACCTTGAAGTTGCAGATATGGGCAGTAATGAGAGACATCAAACATGAAAAATTTAATGTTTAAAATATAGCCATTTTAATTTTTTGTTATGATACAGTAGAATTATTTTGAATTTCTTCCAAGAAAGAAATGGTCATGAAGACTTTAAAACAAATTAAAAAACCCTAGAAATGAAACCAATAATTGGAAGTAGACTTTTGGTTGATATCGTAATACTACTATTTTCACTACTGTTACCATCACAACCACCAATAATAAGAGCAACAATAACACATAATTTTTGTCATGCAAGGCAGTTTTCAAAATGCTTTATAATAAATTATTAAATACAAATCTAGGGATTTTTCATCTTTATATCACCCATATTATTATTTACTTAATTAATTTGTAATAGTTTATACTAGAACTAATATTTCTACTTACATTAGCCTTCTCTGGAAAGAGGGGGTATGATGTGGCTAGTTTCATATTTTTTCTAATCCTCATAAAAATAAAGTAACTATGGAATTTTTAGAAAGTTTGTTAATTAGTCTCCTGAAAAAAGTTCTTGCCCCACCAGGTTTCCGAACTGCATTTTGGGAAAGATGAGGTGCCTTTTTTTACCTATTTCAGTTATGTCAGAATAGAGGTTTACAGAGGTCAAGTAATGTGTCCAAATTCACAGAGCAAGTTAGAAGTAGAGCTTTCTTATCCATGTAAAATTTTCAATCTAGTAACCTGTGAGTTTATGTCCCAAGATATGCTAATTCAAGATCAGACTATCTAATCATCTATTAGGGATTTTTCAGAGTGGCTTCCTGTATTGAGAAAAAGACAGGGCTAACTGTCCACTTAATCATTTACAAACTTTAAAATGCCAAGCAGGAGAACTTGTGTTGTTTGTCCTTGGGTTGTGCATTTTATTTCTCATATTTCAAGCCATGCATTTGTTTGAGAGCATCATGGCATTTATTAATTACCCAAGCTGAATTCTCATTTTCAGTAAATGGCACCTTACACAGTGGGGCCATGTCAAACAGGAGCCTTGACTGGGGAACAAATGTCAGTGTGGTGAGGAGCCTGCTGAGTGTTTAATAACTACAAATGAAGTGCACTGTTAGTGTTATAAAGCACCATTCCATCACCCAGTTGGCTTCCTTTGTAAGTAAAGATAAAATGACTTGGACAATCTGTACTGAATCCATCAGCTTTAACTGTAAAAGCACCAGGCAAGACAAGATTCCTTCTAATAGAAGAGATATTGGAGGACAGAAGAACAAAAGGTCATTTTTGTTCTAATAGAAAATGAAATTATTGCCGTTTAATCAATGATTACACAATCATGACTTTGGGAAATAAAGTTTGGAAAATAACTATATGTACATAACTATATTTTTGTGCCCTATTTATTCTCTGTATTGGGTAGAGATAAGAAGTTGGGGAGATGTGCATATACTATAAAGTTATTTATGTATTGTAAATAAGATGAACATATTGTATGTAATAAAAAGGTGTGAGGTATTGTCACATAAGCAAAAGGTCTTTCTTTTAGCAAATATTCCAATGTTTTGACATTGTCCTAAATTATGGCTCAAAAAAGAAAAAGGAAAACAAGAGAGAGAAAAACACAAAAAACAGAATCCTTGGAAAGAATTATGGGTAAATAGACAATAGCTGGATTAAACATAAAAATGCTATAAACATTTATTAAACATAAATCATAAGCTATTTGTTTAATGAATATTATCTTTAATTTTTGAAATAATCCAGTGAAACAGGTAATATTAAAACCTATTGAATGCTTAGCAGATTTAAGGGATTCAATCAGAAGAACCAGGATAAAAACTTATGGTCCTGTCATAACACCACTGTGGCCCTGCTCTATAATCTTTGAGTGGGTCAGTATGAGACCATATAATGTTAGTGAAGTTTATAATGACCCTGGCCAGAAGAGCAAAAAAATTAGGTAATATTCCATGGAAAAAAAACCTGCATGTGTACATGTGCATGGAGAAAGTTTAGGCTAACATTCAAGTATCACTTGAAGAAGCCAAAGCTGACATAAAGTCAATATATTGGTATGAGTGCTTCAGGAATATCATTGGCTCAGTGCACAATGATTCAATCCTAAAATCCCCATTATTTGAGCTTCTCTCTATCCTGCTTTCTGTTACCTCAGATGTTGTCATCATTCCTAGGACTCTTGATTCTCTTTAGTAATCTATGCTGATCGTGGGATGGCTCTGAGCTCAAAATAAAGCAATGCACCTCTGCCCTAGTGATAAGTAGCACATGCTTACTGTTGCATGAGGCCTAGAGCACTTTTGCCTCGTACCATCAGTTATGCTCAGCTCAGGTGACAGTGAGAGTGTCCGGAACTCTTGCAGCTAAAATAACTTGCAAGTTCTATCAGTTCATTTTTGGAGCTCATGACAAATTTTATGATCTTTTGAAATAAACAAGTGACAGCAACATATAAATATCCTTTCTTAAAACTTAAGCAGCAGACACTGAAGGAAAAAGGAATGCCTGAAAACATAGGGTAACTTCATGAAATCCTATCTAATAAAGAGGGAATATGCTAATTGACCCTCACACCATCACAAAGATGGTGGTGCCCACAGCCAATAAGGAGGGGATATGCTAATTGACTGCCATGCCCTCAAAGATGGCAGTGCCCACAGCCAATAAGGAGGGAATATACTAATTGACTGCTCTGCCCTCAATGAGGGTGGCGCCCACAGCCAATAAGGAGGGAATATGCTAATTGACTGACATGCCCTCAAAGATGGCGGCGCCCACAGCCACAAGATGGCAGCGCCCAGTCCCCTCGGCCTCGCTGGGGTAAGAGGCATGCTGCAAGGCTGGGTGGGCCCGGCCACTCTGCATGCCTGCCTCAGGAGTCCCCTAGTCCCCTCAGCCCCCTAGCCACCCAGGGCTGGCCCAAGGCACAGGCAAGCCTCGGATGGCGGCTGCCCAGCCACCCAAGGCTCAGGTAACCAGGGCCAGCCGAGGCTTGCACTGCTGGTAGTGGCAGCAGCAGATGTGTGATGGAGCATCGCCTTCCCCTGATCACCGGGTGCCTCCCACCTCTGAGGGCTCCCAGACTGTGAGAGGGGGCAGGCTGGGCTGAGGGATCCCCCTCCAGTGCATGAATTTTCATGCACCGGGCCTCTAGTAAATAATAAGCAGGTACAGTGCCAAAATTTGCTCTATCTGCTTATTTATCATCATGAAATGTCCAATTTTTATGTGCTTTTAAAACTATCAGCTTCTTTTTTTTTTAATAAAGAAGAATCTTTTATGGAAAAATGTGTGTAGGAAAGAAAACAATACACAGTTTTTCTGCCCTCCACTGTAATAATGTAGTGACTGTAATTAATATAATGAATTCAAGAAAATATCTCATTCGTGAACAAGAATGAAATGCTACTTTTCACGAGTACACTCTGTGAGACTGAAGATGGTATTCTTTTTGTAAAAGAACATACTAGGGTCTATAATATTGATAAGTATCTAATATGACCACTATTTATAATTAAAGGGATGGCAGTAGGTTAGCCATTTTCTTTCCTGATGAATCAATACCACAATAAGCTCATTAGGCTTTCTCTGAAATTAGCTCCACAAAAATTCAGCTAACTGTTAAAATTGTAGCTAAATACAAATTAGAATCTTTCTTTTGGTCACCATTTCTGGAACCTACTTATTAACATTAACATCCATGATGTTTCTCTATATTTGACATCAGTTTATTAGAATAAGAAGCAAAAAAATGGGGGTCCCAGTCATTAATAACCAGTAACATTCTATCTGTCTTGTCACTTTCAAAAACACACAACACTTTGTCTTTAAAACAAATATTAAAAGATAGTTGAAATTTATTTAAAATGTTGTAAGAGCAATGCTATATATTTTTAAAATTAGTATTATATGGATTCCTTTGTTCATAAGAAGACCACTGTGCTTTGTCAGTAAGTATTATTTAGAGGCTTCTGAAACTTGGCATGTCTTTGATCTGTCAAATATATAAAAATATAAATTTTAAAATTATTATTGTTATGAATAATTCTCTATACTTTACCTATATAGATTGTATATTTAAAAGAAATATACTGAAAAGAAAGAAAAAGTAACAAGAAAGCTAGAGTGATGTTTTCTTTAATGTCATTGACTTTAATTATTCATAGAGCTCCATTTCAATGTCAAAATGTTTATCACATACCTATCGTAATGTGTTTCATATTCACTTTGTGCTAACAAAAATACAAGCCGAGCAGGGTCAAGGTAAAATTGAAAAGAAGACAGAGTGTATCTTTCTCAGAGTTTACCCTCCCTGAACTCGCATTGAAGGCTATTATCATTCTTTTAGATTGCACTCAGTTTTGTATGGAGATTTAAAAAATGACTAAACATGGCAAATATGACATTTTTAAGTGTGAAGTGCTTTGATGCTAATCTTCTAATTATTCCCAATAACGAAGTTATTATTTTCAATCAATAAAGCATTTCCTTTTCTTTTTTAAAAAATATATTTTTATTGATTTCAGAGAGGAAGGAAGAGGGAGAGAGAGAGAAAGAAACATTAATGATGAGAAAGCATTATTGATCGGCTGCCTCCTTCACGTCCCCTCCTGGAGATTGAGCCCGCAACCGTGGCATGTGTCCTTGACCGGAATCAAACCTGGGACCCTTCAGTCCGCAAGCTGATGCTCTATCCACTGAGCCAAACTGGCTAGGGCAAGAAAGCATTTTCTTTATCAATAAAGATATACTGGAGTGTATGAAATCTAAAGAAACTAAACTCAGAGAAACAGATAGATTAGATTGATAGTTTCCATGGGCTGAGGTGTATGGGAAATGAGAAGATGCTGGTCAAAGGGTATAAATTTCCAGATATAAGATGAATAGGTTCTGGGAAACTACTGTACAGCATGGTGATTATAGTTAACAACACTATATGTATACTTGGAAGTTGCTAAGTTTTTCTTCAATGTTCTAACAACACACAGAGAAAAGGTAGCTGTGTGAGGTGATAGATGTGTTAACTAACCTTAGTGTGTGGTAAACACTTCACAAGATATATGTATATCAAAGCATTCCATTTTACACCTTAAAGTTATACTTTATTATATGTCAATTATATCTTAATGAAGCTGGAAAAATAAGATATACGGGGATACCATTTTCTTTCTGCCAGGAATAGGTTTGAGGATCTATTTAAGATCCAATAAAATAATTCCTCACATGTATGCCATTAAAATTGTCATAAAGATATATATCCTATCTCATAAAATAATAATATGCAAATTAACCATCACTCTGCTACACCCACAAGCCATGCCCACCAGCCAATCAGGAGCAAGTATCCAAATTAACCCAACCAAGATGGCTGTGGCCATGGAGAGAGCAGGAGGCTTGGGTTTCCCTGGCAATGGAGGAAGCCAAGCTTTCCGCACACCCTGGCAGGCCCAGGCCTCCACTCAAGGCTACAAAGTTTCAATTATAGAAGATAAATAAATCCCAACAAAAATGGCGGCAGCCATGGAGCTGGAGAGAGCAGGAGGCTTGAGTTTCCCCCAGCGCTGGAGGAAGCCAACCTTCTGCCCGCCTTGGCCTTCTCCGCTCAAGGCTACAAAGTTTTCAATTATACAAGATAAATAAATCCCAACAAAAATGGCTGCGGCCACAGAGCAAGCAGCAAGGCTACAAAGTTTCAATTATAGAAGATAAATAAATCCCAGATACCAGGGCCTCCGCTTGGGTCACCGGGGGCCATGGCTTGCCTGCAAACCACCACAGGCCCCTCACCCAGGCCACCCCATGCCCCAAGGGAACCCCCACCCTGATCCGGTACACCCTTCAGGGCAAACCAGACAGCCCCCACCCATGCACCAGTCTTCTATCCTATCTAATAAAATAATAATATGCAAATTGACCATCACTCCACCACACAAGGTGGCTGCCCCCATGTGGACACAAGATGGCTGCCACAAGATGGCCAGCAGGGGAGGGCATTTGGGAGGGAACAGGACTGCATGGGAGGGCAGTTGTGGGTGATCAAGCCTGCAGGGGAGGGCAGTTAGGAGTTACCAGGCCGGCAGAGGAGGGAAGTTGGAGGTGACCAGGCCTGCAGGGAAGGGCAGTTGGGGGGGACCAGGCCTGCAGGGGAGGGCAGTTAGGGGTGACCAGGCCAGCAAGGGAGGGCAGTTAGGGGCATACAGGCTGGCAGGGGAGCAGTTAGGCATCAATCAGGCTGGCAGGCAGAAGTGGTTAGGGGCAATTAGGAAGGTGGGCAGGTGAACAGTTGGGAGCCAGCAGTCCTGGATTGTGAGAGGGATGTCCAACTGCCTGGATTGTGAGAGGCAGTCGGACATCCCTCGAGGGGTCCCAGATTGGAGAGGGTGCAGGCTGGGCTGAGGGACATACCCCTCCTGTGCACGATACTGAGATTTTTGTGCCTTTTTTTTTTTTCTCTTTGTTCTTATTATGGAAAAGATTCAGTTTTTATATCTTCAGGTTTACTGTACTTTGCTTTGCAGTGTCTAACCTGTGAAATTTTTCTTTCTGACTTTTAGTCCCTTTTAAATATCTTCTCATACTTTCCTCATTAAACTTGTATTTTCTTTTATGTCCCTGAACTTATGGAGTATAATTAAAACAAGTATTTTAATGTCCATGTCTCTTAATGATTTTACTTTTGTCATTTGGTTGTCTTATTTCTTATTAGGAAGAAATGCTTCAGGTTATGAGTTGCATTTTCCTGTTTCTTCTTAGGTTTAGTAATTTTTTGTTGGGTGCCAAATATTATGAATTGTACATTGTTGAGTGTTAATGTTGTAGTCTTCTGAAGAGTATTGGACTTTTCTTCTGGTTGATAAATAACTTGCAGATCAATGGAATATTTTCAAGGCTTTTAAAACAACTTTTAAGTTGAGCCTAGAAAAGTGTATACTCTACGGATAATTTAGCCACACTTTGAAGTATGGCCTTTCTGATGTGACTACTAAAGCCCCCATGTATTAAATGAAATCTCTCTTCTTTGATTAGTGGAAATTTAGTTAATCCTTGCACTGTAATCTCTGGAAATTGTCCAGGTTCTCTTGTGGCTTCTATTGTCTAAATTTTTTTTCTTCATTTTTTTGTTTTGTTTTGTTTTGTTTTTTCATTCATATGTCCAATGATGGAATCAATGAACAAGTTCATTGCTTATCTTGGTTATCATCCCTACCCAGAAATTTCCCTTCCCAACCTTATTTACCCTACCTCCCCTCGCTCACTTTCACTTTCTTTCTTTTGCTCTCTCCCATACTCCCATACCTTCTCTCTCTGTAGAGACCCAGCTGAAATGTAATATAACCAGAACAGACACATGAAAACAGTATATTTTCTACCTCATTAAAAAATATGTTTTTATTGTTTATTGTTGTTTTTTTTAGGGAGAGGGATAGAGAGATAAAAACATCAATGGGAGAGAAATGTCATCAACAGGCTGCCTCCTGCATGCCCCGCACTGGGGTTTGAGCCCACAACCTTGGCATGTGCCCTTCCCAGGAATCAAACCTGTGACCTCTTGGTTCCTGAGTCAAAGCTCAAGAGCTGAACCACAATGGCCGGACCCTACCTTATTTTTAATTGATCTTTATGTTATGTCTATTGTATTTGACTGCTATTTTCTTTACTAGACTTAATAATACTTCCTATATTTGTTACTTATATTATCTTTTTGTGTATTGTTTGATACTCCATTTAATATTTTTTCTGCTAACTAATAAATGACAGATTAATTAGAAACAGAGAGAAAGAAATTAATTTGAATCTTCAGAATTATATTGACACTGTATTTGTATTGAAAGTCAAGGGAAAGAAATTCGATCAATATGATTATTCAGGGTTATATTGACCCTGTGTTTGTTTCAGAACTAACACTTTTGGTTTCCAACCCTGAACCCTTTAGTTTATATAGAGAAAATACACTGCTACTCAATTAATTTAATTTAAAAGAAATCCAGAATATTAGAGCAACTATATTGTTTTTTGTAAATTGTTGACTCAAGTGTAATTTAATTATGTGAACATGTCTTGGGATAATATGAAAGCTATAATTCATTTATAAATAGCTTTCAAATTATGATGTTTTTACTGAAACTCTGATTTATATTTTGAGAAAAATGAAATTTAGATAATGAAAAGAAGAAGGTGACAGCTGCAGTTTTCTGATCTACCAATTTACATATACAGATAGTTATATGAGTTAGTTGATTAAATACACATTTATGGATAAGAATCCAAAGCATTATGACTAGAATTATTAATAATGGCTTTTAATTTACTATATGCCTTTTGTAAAAAGTCAATTCCTTTTTTTATGTTCTCTGTGTAGATAATGAAATAACACACCACAAATCATTCTCATGAGTATTATTTAGTGGCTATAAGAGAGTATGTATGTAAATGCTCCCTGCATTAGCATCATATATAATTCATGGCCCAGCTGAGCTTTTATCACAATTCAGATTCACTCAGTAATGAAGTTTCATTATTAATAAATCATCAAGTTGTCTTCCAATGAGAACAGATTTTATTTCTGCTTTTTATATAAATCCTTCTAATATAAACCCATGGTGATGGTGGTCTGTTATGGTGGTCTCAATGCTTTAACCATCAGTCATAGCTATCTATTGCTGAATAAGAAAACAATGCAAAAGTTAGTGACTTAAAACAACAATTATTTATTAGTTCATGATTCTGCGGGTTTGTGATGTGGGCACCACTCAGTTCCGATAGCTAGTTTCTGCTCCACATCCTGCCAGCTGGGCTCACTCAGGATGTGTAGTCACTAGTGTGTCGGGTGTGGCTGTGTAATTACATGAGGCCTCACTCCCATGTGTGGGCTTTTAGCTCCAATGGCTGGCGAGACTGTGACAGTGGAGCTTCTCTCCACATTCTGTCTTCATTAGATCTCTCTTCCTGAAGAACTCTACCCTGAGCCTCTGCACAGGCAGTGATGGTCTAAAAGGACAAGGGCAGAAGCTGCAAGATCTCTTAAGTCTGAGATGCAGAAGTCATATGATACTTCTTCATACAGTCTATTGGTCACTGCAAGTCACAAGGGCAGCCCACATTGAAGGGGTGGGAGAAAAATGTGTAGGCGTAATTAATCTACCACACTATTAATTTTTCAACTACTCTTTATTTGAAATAATGCCATAGATTCCCTCCCCTCACCAAGACGTAGTCCAAATCTCCATTCCCAAATGCAACTTTGTTTTCCATATTTATGCTTTCAGAAGGTTACAGGAAAAGAAAAAAAAAATTAGCTTCTTTATTTACATATAAGGGGAGGTGAGTGAAAACATATTTTTGTTATAAGATGTAGATTGAAATCTTGGTTTCATCTCTTATTAGTCATATGATTAAATCATGCAATTTCTTTGAGTCTTTCCATATTAATAAAATAGATATAAGATATAATTATTGCACCTGGGTTACAAAATATATAAAGTCAGTTAAGAAATATAGATAATGCATAAGGGAGACATTTAAATGCAGAAAGTGTTATGAAAGTGTAAGGTAGTAATTTTATTCCCATGATACTTGAGCTTTTCAAATTATTTTGTTTTTTTTTATAAATTCTTCAATATATTATTATCATTTCCATTTTATAGACTATAAAACTAAAGTTAAGGCATTCAGTAAAATTCCCAATAGATTGATAATGATTTATTTTCATCCTTTAGCAATGAAGCTCTTTGAAATTGTATTTAAAATGTTTAAACTGAATATTTTTTATTAAAAAAGGAAAACTAAAAGTAATATATGTAAAAAGTATAAATTTAGAAGATATAAAAGGAGGGACACTTAGCATATTAGCCTTTTATATATCCTATATAATGAAAGGGTAATATGCAAATCAACTGAATGGTGGAATGACCAGTCGCTATGACATGCACTGACCACTAGGGCCAGGCACTCAATGCAGAAGCTGTCCCCTGGTGGTCAGTGCTCTCCCACAGGAGGAGCACAGCTCAGCCAGAAGCCCAGAAGCCCAGCTCAGGGCTGGCGAGCACAGCAGCAGTGGTGGGAGCCTCTCCTGACTCTGCAGCAGCGCTAAGGATGTCCATCAGACATCCCCCGAGGGCTCCCGGACTGCAAGAGGGTGCAGGCCAGGCTGAGGGTCCTCCCTTCCCGCCCCCCACCCTCCAGTGCATGAATCTCATGCACCGGGCCTCTAGTATATAGATAATATTCCATTGTATGAACATACCACATCTCTTTAGTCATTCACTGCTTGATCAATATTTGTTGTTTTTCACCACATTTTGGATGTTAGTGCTGTTTTTAACTTTTATGTAAACATTTTTATGTGGACATGTTTTCATGTGTCCAGAGAAATTCCTCTGTGATATAACTCAATGGATAACATTTTAAGTAGCTGCCAAACTTAAGTGTGTTTAAATTTGATGACCATTTTATTTCCAAAGATATATGTACAGACTTACTGGGGCACTGGTTACAACTATTTTAAAAACTATTGGTACATATTGATATATCGATTTCAAAAAAGAACATCTAGAAATGTATATATCTGCTTCTAAAGAATTTACTATTCTCTCTCCATCACTGAAGAGTAACTTTAAAATGTGTTAATTTGAGAATGGAAAAGCATTTTATCAAAAGCCATTAGTTACCATTGAGGGTAAATATTTCTTTAGGTTTATTTAAATTATAAATTTCTTTTGTACTTTTTTTTTTTTAGTTTACCTTTATTAATATTAGTCCATTACTATCTATTTGCAGCAAACAGGTCTCACAAACTACAGTTGCTTTTTTAATTTTGTTTATGGTATATTTTTATGTAAAGTTGTTTATATTTCTATTTCTTAATTATTTCAGGATTTTATTTTGACGTTTCAACCATTGAGTTATTTGTTCAAATTTTTAAGTTAATTTTTTTATTTAAAATAACTGTAGATGTACATGCAGTTGTAGAGAGAGCCAATGTACCTGTTACACAGTTTCCCTCCCCCAACTGTACTATAGTAATATCTGGCCAACTTCTAGTACAACATCACATCCGAATCTTGACGTAATGCATACTCAGTCATCACCAGATCCCTCATGTTGCCCTTTTAGGCCACACCCACTCCGTCCTCAACTCCACCCTGCCTTAACCCCTACTACTCTATTCTCTACATCTACAATTTTGACATTTCAAAAAAGTTAAATAAGTGGAGTAATAAATTATATAATCTTTTGAAATTGACATTTTCCCCTCTGCATAATTCTCTGGAGATTTATTCAGGTTTTTATGCTGGAATTTCAGAGTGTAGATATATCACAGTATTTAACCATTAATCTACTGAAAGGTACTGGGTTGTTTACAATTCATGACTATTTTAAATAAAGCTGCTTTAAACATTCATTCATAGTTTTTGCATGAGCATACATTTTAATTTTTATGAGATAAATCCTCAGAAGTGCCATCGCTTAGTGGTATAATAATAGCATTTTGGTTTTTAAGAAGCCAATAAATTGTTTTCCAAAATGACTGTATGATTTTACATTTCTACCAGCAATATATGTGGTCCAGTTTCTCTGCATCTTCATCAGCATTTGGTGGTGTTGGTATTTTTTATTTTAGTTATTGTAATCAGCATGTAGTGATGTCTCATTGTAGTTTTGATTTGAAATTGCCTAATGGCTAATGATGGTGATATATTTTCTTGTGCTTATTTGCCACCTTTATGTCTTTATTGGGCATATTTCTGTGGCTTTGTTTCTGGGTTCTATTCTTTTTTGTTAATCAATCTGTCTACTCCTCTGCCAATACCATCTGATTACTGTAGCTATATAATATGCCTTGAACTCATATAGAGTGATTCCTTCCCCTTTAATCTTTTTGAAAATTCTTCTAGCTATTCTAGTTTCTTTGTTTTTCATTTACATTTCACATTATCTTTTCTATAGTTATGAAAATATTATGCTTGGATTTTAATAGGGTCAGTATTAAAACTATATAACCAATTTGGGAAATCGATACATTATCTATGTTGAGTCTTCTAATCGATGGCTATGGTTGTGATAGGCATTCTAATCCCCAGAATTTGTGTCTTTTTCAGTTGAATATTTCCATTTGGTTTTGCTTTGTAATATCTATTTATTTACTGCTAGTTGCTTTTCTTTCTTTTTTTTTTTGCTAAGACTATTTTCATTTTTTCAAACATGCTACTTATTGCTTGATGAAGCATTTTGTTGTTGTTAATCCTCACAAGTCAAAGGGAGGGAGGGAGGGAGAGGGAGAGAGAGAGACATCAATGTGAGAGAGACACATGGATTGATTGCCTCCAGCATGAGCCCCGACAGGGTAGGGGATAGAATTTGTAACCCAGGTACATGTCCTTGACCAGGAATAGAATGCGCAACTCTTTGAGTGAACCCACATCCTGCAAAGCCAGCCAGGGTGATGCAGCATTTTTATCATAGCTGCTTTAAAACCTCCGTGGGTTGAAACTAACATTTCATTCATTAGTATCCTAATTGCCTTTATTCATTCAATTTGATGTATTTCTGGTTCTTGACATGATGAGTGACCTTCAATCAAAACCTGGACATGTTGAGCATTATAAGACTAGCTTGTATTTCAACCCCAGTTTTAGCTGGCTTCCTCTGGCAACACTTTGGCAGGAAAAAGGAGGTCACCACCTCTCTAGTGCCAGATGGAGCTTGGAGTCCAGGTTCCCCAGGTGGCCTGGCTAACAACACACAGGGAGGGATCCGCATTACTGCTGGGTGGGGTGGTCATTTTGGATCCGCATTAGCCCTCTACTGTTCCATCCTGGCCAGGAAGGGCATGAGGGCCCCCTGACTGCTCCATGTGGCTCATTATTGCTGGATGGAGGTAGATGTCCCACCTGGTCTCCACCAACTCCACAGAGAGAGCTCATTTCTGCCTGATGGAGACAGAAGTCCTTGCTCCCTACTGAGCCCTCTCTGCCACCACGCCGGCATGTGGCATGTGTGGGAATAGAGCCATACTTTTATTTCCTGTGGAATTCGCCTGGCACAGAGCAGTCATTGTCTATAAGTTTTCTGACTAGTGAGGCTGCTGCTTTCCTGGTCTTTGGCTTGAGAGAGCAGACTGTTCCCTGGGGCTGTTTTTGCTTATGCCTGTTGATTGTTCCAGATGGCTAGCATCTTCAGTTTCAAATCTGGGGCATTGGAAGCAAAAAGGAAACCCAGGGAACTCATCACCTTGCCTTCCCACTGGCTTTAAGGTCCCAAGCTGGTCTTTCTACTTATCTAGCTTGCCAAGTCTTCACATTTGTTTCCAATATAACATCACATGTTTCCTTAATGAGGGGGTAAACAGCCGGCTGGCAGCCTGGGGTGATGGGAACTGCCCTGGGCCATTGCCACCAGGGTGCTGGGGTGAGCCACAGCCTGGGTTTCAGGGCGCCCTCTGCTAACCTGGAGCAGAGGAAGCTGCCAGGAGCTATGAGACCCGCCTGGGGCCACTGGAACTGGCCTTCCCTGGTGCCCTGGAGTCAGGAGGGCCCTCTGGAAGCCTGGAGCCAAGGAAGCTGCCTGGGCCACTGGACTCGGTAGGAAACAGGGTGAAAGGGGAGGCTGAGTTGGAGGGAGCCCAGCTGGGGCTGAAAGCCAGGGTGAGCCAGGGGCCTGAAGTCACAGGAGCCCACAGGGAGCCACATAGGACTGCAGGAGACTGCCAGATGCAGGGACAGGTAAGCTCTGGAGTCCATGGTGAAGTTGAGTGTTACCTCACTGTCCTTACTCCCCAAGGAGTGTCTCTCTCCAATTTGGGTGCCCTGGGCTTGGGGGAGGGGTGGCAGGGTGGGGGAGAGGTGAAGGTTCCCTTAGGGTGAATCTTACTGTCCTGCCCCCCCCTCTTCTGTGCTTTATCCTGGAGTCCTTGGCTATTGTGAAGATTTTTCCAAACACAGGTAATTCAAGTTGACTTAACAAGGTGGGGGATGAGCACTAGCTATTCCTATTTTGCTGATGTCACTCCAAGTGTCTTAAATTTAAAAATAAATTCAATTCCTAGTAGTGTTTGATTAATTACTTTGGGTTTATAAGTGAATTTGAAGGACTTTATACCTTTTTAATATAATATTTTTTCTATTTTTATTGATTTTTTGCAATTCTTTTCTGACATAATAGTTTGTAGTATGACCTTTTGGCATTCTTTGTCAAGTGTATCTAGATACTTCATAGCTTTTGTTAGTATTGGAATTGATTATTTGTCTATTATATGTTACGGATGTTTTTACTCATATATTTAAAAAAATAGCTAATGGTTTTTATGTTTCTAGTAACTCTTTCATATGTGTGTGTGCATTTAGTGGATGACTTAGTAGTGTCCCTTATAAGAAAAATGTCATAGAATCATCTTTGTGGTTCAATATGAGAGTCTTTTACTTATAATAGATAAGGTTAGTGTTTTTATACTTATGGTTAGTATTCATGTTTTGTTTTATTTTCCTTTACTGACATTTCATTTTCAAATATATTTGAAAAATTTAGTTTACATTTTTATTGATTTCTTTGATGTTATAATTCTACTAGAGGCCCGGTGCATGAATTTGTGCACAGGTGGGGTCCGGCCGACCCGCCCAGGTAGTGGTGCATCGGGCCGGACTAGCTGGGGATCAGGGCCGCAGGCAGTTGGAAGATAGGCCCTGCCTCCATTTGGGGTGATGGGGGCCTATCGGGGTGATCAGGCTGGTTGGATGCTGCAGTGCGCATCATAGCCACTGGTCATTCTGCCGTTCCAGTCACTGGACTTTTATATATATAGATTATATGGTGCTTGTTACTGATTGGGGTTACTGGCTCCTTGACACAGAAAAGATTTTAAAATCAATAAAAATGAAAGAAAAGTGGGATTTATTGAAGATACACTCCAAGTGAGGAGTGGGCCAGTTGAGAGAGACAATGGCCCTGAACTCCTGGGTTATATGGTTTAAATGAGAAATTTTCTGGGGCAGGGGAGACTTTCATATGCATTCAGGGATGATTGACAGAAAAGGGTTATGTAACTATATTTCTTCAGTGTGTGCCCTTACCCATAATGCATACAGAAAAACCCTTGGGGGTGAAAACCACAATGTAAATTTTATTATACTTAGTCCAGAGATCTAGTAAGGTTGCATTGAGGTCATGTTGTTTTCCTCTGAGCTTGCACCAAGAACAGGCTGGCTCTGAACCTGCCCTCTGGCACTCTGTTGGCTGCTGGGGTGCCCATAGAGAGGTGGTATGAAGGCAATGTTGGTCCAACCCTTGTTCAGGACCCCAGGCCAGGCCCCACCCCAGTTGCTCATGTCTAAACTTCCTATGTAACATGCCTATTGAAAGATAACTTTAATACTTTATTTTGAGATGTTTCCAGGTTTTCATATACGGACATGACTTTATTCATTTTATACGGAGCCATATATTATGCTATTTGAAAATTATTTTTTTTTACATTGGGCACATTCAAATCATTTTCTACCAAATTTAAATCCATATGGATGATCTTAATACTGTCTGTTAATAGCCAACCAGTTTATTACAGAATATCTAATAATATTACTAGCCTATCTAATAAAAGAGAAACATGCAAATTGACCGTATACCTCCACTATGCCCACAAGCCACACCCACCAGCCAATCAGGAGCAAGTATGCAAATTAACCCAACCAAGATGGCGGCGACCATGGAACTGGAGCCAGCCGGAGGCTTGGGTTGCCCCTGACAATGGAGGAAGCCAAGCTTCCTGCCTGCCCTGGCTGGCCCTGGCCTCCACTCAAGGCTACAAAGATTCAATTATAGAAGATAAATAAATCCCAGGTACCAGGGTCTCCACTTGGATCACCAGGTGTCGTGACCGGTCTGCAAACCACCATACACCCCTCGCACAGGCTGCCCCATGCCACAAGGGAACCCCCACCCTATTCCAGTACACCCTTCAGGGCAAACCAGACAGCCCCCACCTGTGCACCAGGCCTCTATCCTATCTAATAAAAGAGTAATATGCAAATTGACCATCACTCCAACACACAAGATGGCTGCCCCGATGTGGACACAAGATGGCCAGCAGGGGAGGGTAGTTGGGAGGGACCAGGCCTGCAAGGGAGGGCAGTTGTGGGCGATGGGGCCTGCAGGGAAGGGCAGTTGGGGGGGACCCAGGCCTGCAGGGGAGAGAAGTTAGGAGTGACCAGGCCTGCAGGGGAGGGCTTTTAGGAGCAATCAGGCTAGCAGGGGAGTAGTTAGACATCAATCAGGCTGGCAAGGGAGTGGTTAGGGGGTGATTAGGCTGGCAGGCAGAAGTGGTTAGGGGCAATCAGGAAGTCAGGCAGGCGAGCAGTTGGGAGCCAGCAGTTCTGGATTGTGAGAGGGATGTCTGACTGCCCGTTTAGGGGTCGGACCCTCGAGGGGTCCTAGATTGGAGAGGGTGCAAGCTGGGCTGAGGGACACCCCCCCATGCACGAATTTCATGCACCGGGCCTCTAGTATAAGAATATAATCCATTTGTTCGAATGCAGAAGTAGGCAATAGTGCACTGTATTGCTTTATATATGTATCTAAGTTGAAAAGGGCTTTTAATTATTGAGTGACATGGCTGACCAAAATTCACTCAGAGGACCTCCAGAGAGGGAGGTGAAAATATTGAAACTTGATAGTAAATTTCTAGTTCAGAGAGAATAGGAATGCAATGGATAAAAAGAACTGAATACATAGCCAGGAATGCCTTGAGGACACTTAAAAAAAAACCACACACCCAAACTGAAAACATCTTTGTGAAACTTAGAGGAATATGACACTTACCTTCTATTATAAATCCTGAGGCTTTTTCTTTGTTGAGGTTTTTCTTTGCTATTCATCATACCAAGTGTAAACCTCAGGCATATTGCCATAGCTGAACTCAACTGTCATGACTTTCTCCTGTAGGAGGAAATCTTTGACTTCTATATCCTTCTTTAAACAGTCAGAAGAAATGAGAGCCCAGATTTCTTATCTCCATCTGTCATCCTTTTAGTTGAGAAGGTCTGGGAGAGTTTTTGAAGATCTCCCAAGTTTTTATTTTCAGAAATGCTGTTCTCTTTTTTGGATGGGAGAGGAAGAGGGGGTCAGGTAGAGTGAGAGGGGTTGAGACAGATTCTCTCTACTTCTATTAAACTCTTTTTTTATTTTTTTGAAACTTCATCATGCCAATAGCACTTATTCTAAACTTCCTTTTTCCCCCACTTTGATATACATTTCTCTGTTTTTTTTAAAATCTATTTTTTATTTCAGGGGAAATGGAAAGACAGGGACATAACTATTATGTTCATTCTAACATCTTATCTAAAATGTCTACAGATGTTTATTCAAATGATTACTTCTGAATAAATGAAAAAATACCATGGATTGTTGGCCAAATTAACCTTAATTCACCCTTGCACTTATTGTTACCTCTCTTTCATTTTTTTTAATATTGTAATACTTAATATATAATACATATTACTAAGTTGTATTTTGTGGTATAAACTAGCAAAGGATGCACATTTTATGAATTTGTTCTTTGTCATTCAAGAAATAAGAGGCTTTATTTGGGTTGAAACAATTATCCTATATAGTAAAAGGATAATATGCAAATTGTGCCCTTGGGAGTTCTACCAACTGGGAGTTTGGCCGCTCACTATGACATGCACTGACCACTGACTACCAGGAGGCGGCACGGAATGAAGGAAGGCCCCTGCCAGCACCCGACAGCCGGGGGGAGGAAGGCCCTGATGGGCCCTGATCGCTGGCCAGGCCTAGGGACCCTACCCATGCACAAATTTAATGCATCAGGCCTCTAGTTAAAATATAAAAATTGTATGTAGTTTTTGTATTTCATAAATATAAGACTGCTTCTATTTGACTTTTTTTAAAATCCTGCAAGTACAAAAAGTAATTTGGAATCTTTAAAACGTTTCATTCCTGAAATAGGTTAAAAATTAATCAATTTGAGTATGGATTACCTTGTTATAGAAGAACATCTGAGTCAATTGGTAGAAATTAGTATCTTCTCTGAAGTTAAAAAAAATAGTTAAGAAAAAACATTAAGCTTAATCAGAATTAATTCTGCCCTAATAGTTTGCTTTCTTGACAGTCATGCAAGTGGCCATCTGGGTGAAATGTGACTTCATCTGCTTTTGTTCTGAAATGCATTTGCTTCTAAAATAATGTCTGGCATGGAGTAAATTCATGCTATTTCTTTGTGAGAGGGCTTTGATTTTCTTTACCAACATCTGGAAAAAATTGCCTTCTGGGTCTGCTGATGCCATATCTCTGCCAGCAGAACAACTGGTTACAGTCTTTGTGCTACTTCTAGCACCTGGTGTGACTAGAGGTGGGGTTGCCATTTTGAATGCTTGGCTTGTGGAAGAATCATCTTAGTCAAAATTGGAAATAGTAAGTCCTTCTACCCACTCATAACATCATTAAAAGCAGCTATTATTAAATCACTTCATGTCCCATATCAAGCGACCCAAATAGCACCTCACTGCACTGGCCATGGCCTAGAAAGTCAGAACAATTGTGATGGTTGAAAAAAATTGAAAAGTCAGAAGAATAGAAGCTATTGAACACAAGACTAGCCATTTCCTCAAGAGCATCAATAAGACAATAGAGCACTCCAAATCCTCACAGTTGCTAAAAATTATATGTAAGAAATATACTCATACATATTTGAATTTCACTGAGGGATAGATCATAGTTGCAGAGAGAGATTATCATACTGTTTGTCTCCCTCTCTTTCCCTCTTTTCTCTCTCAAGGATATAAAAAAACAATTTCAGCGCCATTCTCATTCTCATCATGTTCACATATAGCTCACTAGATGCTTTAAAAGAAGGAATATATATGCATATATTCATTTACATATGTACTATACACACACACATATATATATACATTTACATATAGCACTTCCATATTCCCAGAGCCCAGCACAACACTTGATATTTAGAAAGTGCAGAACAAAGTTTGACCTAGTAGAAATTTTAAATTTTTCTCAGCTTTTACCAACATCAGCTACGTGTTTTTTAGTTGACTATTTTCTTAGATAAAATTAAATCTAATTTTAATCATACACAGAAAAACATACAAATGTCCTATCATATGCATGAGCAGAATATTTGTCTCATTGAGATAAATTGCCACTGTGTTTTAAGTTAGAGATTTTTTGAGTGAATATTTTCTTGGCTCTTTTAATGAATATTGTTAAGAATATGCACATATAAGTATTCATAGAGGGAGCAATATGAATATTTATAAGAAATTGGAAAATTTCTGAATTGGAGGACATTTATTTATTGGAGCTCCAGTATTAATAGTAGGAACTAAACTATTTCTCTTACCATTTGTTATCTTGTTAAGAGCTTTCTATAAACATTTCAAGAACCTTGAGGCAAAATATACCCAAAGAAACGAAACTGTTTGCCTTTGATTTTATTGAAATGAAATATTTGAAATGCTTTTCCAAAAGATATCCACAGTACAACAAAATTAATGTATGTAAATAAATTCATCTTGTTCCCAAATATACATATATGAAAAGTTGGAAAATGAACCAAAGTTGGCATTGGTATTGGAACAAATAGTGAATTTTCAATATGAATTGCTTGCTGAAATCTTACAAATATTAATTTCATTTGAATTCTTAGAGGATACATATGTAAGCCTTCATATTTCAATTATAAAGTTATTTTCTCAGCTTCAAAACTAATAAGTAAAAGCATAAACTGGACATATGTTAAGAATTGCTTTTAAAAATCATTTAAAGTAATAAAGTAGAACCCAGGTATTGACATTTGTACTATACCTAGAAAGAGATAACTTTTATTTTGGGCTGAGTATGGGCTGATTTAAACATTTTTTTTTTAACCAATGGCTCAAGGAATTGGTAGTTAAGAGACATCATCTTTTGATGTTTCTTCATTTGATCTTATTTATTGTTCCTTAATTTTGTTCTTTAATGACAATAATAAGGACAGTGCTAACTAACATGTGTGGCATACTTATGTGTCTGGCACTTACCTAAGCACCTTTAGAAAGTAGAATTCTTATTTTTTTGCATTTTATAGATAAGGAAATAGATATTGAAATATTTGAACAGCTTGCCTAAGATGTCTCAAGAAAATTGGTGCCTTGAGTTGGAATTAAGACCCTGCTTTGGAGCTGGCCTGAATCCAAAGGTCTGTTCTCCTCAGTTCTGCCCCATGATGTGTCCAGATGGCATTTCTGAAATAATACACACAAAGACAATAACCAAAAACACCTTGTTAATGCACACCAGAAACAGAAAGGATAGATTTCTGAGTAAAAGCTAGATGCAATGAATGAAAATATATGTACTTATGGCAAATGCTTTCTCAATATTTATCTATGCATATTTTTTCCATAGTTCTAACAAGATTGGCAATCTTATTTGTTAGGGGATAAACTGCAAAGAATCTGAAAACTCTTTGATACAAGAACACAGTATGAGAAAGTGGTGAAGGGTGTCACAGAGTAAGCAGTGACATATTCCTAGTAAAATCAGGGAAAAAGCAACATTGTTGGCCAATGTTATTTTAAAAATTGACATTTCATGCACCTAAGTACTTACTACTTTTATTCATTTTCTATTGCTGCATTAGTAAGTATTGAACATACAAAGAGAGAAAATCTTGCTTCCTTAATTACAAAACAGATTAATTAGCAGCATAATTAGTAGTAATTAAATACCACCATACACAACAAAGAAAACCTTTAAAATATTTGAAAGCCTGAAAATCAGACCCTGAGTTTATTGAAAAAAATAATCAATATAAAACACAGAAAAATAGGATATGTTAAATTTTAAATGAATATTTCAAACAAACTATCTTGGGGACCAACTTGCTTTCAACCAAATTGCTTTTTCTTAAAATTTATTAGCAAACTTTTGTACAACTAATATATGGGCTACTACTGCACATTGCTAGTTGTTCATTTATTTCTACAATTTCTCATGCATATTAAGCATTAATTAATTATATGTATTATTATTTCTATAAACTTTGTTCAGTTAATCGACAGTTTCCTTCCTTAAGCATGAATATAATAGTACCCACTTCATCAATGATGAGTTGAGTTTCTACATGTGAAATACTTAGTGTAGTCCATGGCACAAGTGATTTCTCAGGAAGTGAGGTAATATTTGATTAAGATAATTCTTTACAGAGTTATGGTCTTATTTAGAATATTACTTTTTTTTCGGCTATATATTGGAACTATTAAGTTTTTTCCTATTTTTCATTTTGCTATAATCTAAAATTAATCTCTATATCTCTCTCTCCTTTTCCCTCTACCCCTAATTTCCTTTTGGAGCTTAGAATGTTTTATACCTTTATTAGTCTCATTTTGTGTCAATAATATAATATACTAGAGGCCCGATGCATGAAATTCTGCACGGGTAGAATCCCTAGGCCTGGCTAGCGATCAGGGCTAATCTGTGGGGCAACTGGTGAGGCGATGGGGGCGGGGCCCTACTGGCACCCGCTTTGGCCAACCTGGCACCACCGCTCGCCGTCCCCGCCCCTCACCGCTGCCACTGGTTGCCTCCCTCTGCAGGGCAACCGGCAGGGTGATATGGGAGGCCCCCAATGGCACCCACCTAGGCTGGTCTGGGGGCAGCTCCTGAATTGAGTGTCTGCTCCCTCATGGTCAGTGCATGTGACTGGTTGTTCCACCGGTCATTCTGCCATTTGGTTTATTTGCATATTAGGATGTTGAGTGTAATATATCTAGGCAATTTGAATATGTTTTTTGGGTCATTGCATGGAATAAGTCATTAATGATTTTATTATTTGTTTAGTTTTTAATCCTTACCTGAGAACATGCTTAGAGAGAGGAAGAGAAAGAGAGAGAGATCTATCAGTTGCCTCTGTACATGCCCCAACTGGGTATTGAACCCACAACCCAGGTATGTGCTCTGACCAGGAACTGAACTGGCAATCAAACCAGCAACCTTTCGGTGAACAGGATAATACTCAACCAACTAAGCCACTCCAGCTGGGTAGCCATTGATGATTTTAAATGACCATTTTGCATGTTCTATGAACCAAAGGGACTTTCGGAGTTTATAACATAGACATAACGTTAGTAACATGATATGGATAAAAAAAAATATGGACCTCATTTTAGAAAATGTATTTTGAAAAGTTAAATAAGTATCTGTATATATAGGTACATATTGTTATACTAGATGCCCAGTACACAAATCCATGCACCTTGAAAGGAACCGTGGGCTGTGAGGCTGTGGTGAGCACAGGGGTGGGTTTTGGCCCATCCTCCGTGCCCACACCTGGCCCCTCCGGCCGCAGCCCCCAGTCCCCTGTCTGCCGGCAGCCCTGCTCCTGCTGCCGCCACTCCCACACGCACTGACTGGCCCCACTCACACCCTCTGACGGCTCGGAAAGCAATTGGGGCCGGTGTCAGCAGTGGGTGTGAGTGGGGCCAGCGCTGTCAGCAGATGGGAGCGGCAGCTGCTGCCCTGATTGCCCCTCAGGAGCAGGAGGAGGTGGAGAAGCCCTCAGGGGGGATCAGGGCTGGCAGCCACCACTCGCACCCACTGATGGTGCTGAGCGATCAGGACTGGTGCTGTGCACCAGCAGTGGGTGTGAGCGGCGGCTCCAGCATTGGCTGCAGGTGCAAGCAGGACCAGCACTGGCAGCTGGTGCAAGCGCCGGGCGGGATCACGGCATGCAGGAGCATAGAATTTTCAGTAACCACCAGCGGCTCCGATGACAGTGACCAGTGCCCCACCTTGGTATGGCGACCCCGCTCACCTGCTCCACCATCCCGCCGTGGCTGAAGCCTGCCATGTTCAGCACTCTGCTGCCTGCTGTAGATGCCTGCCATGTTCTGCACACGCCCCCTGTGGTCAGCACACGTCATAGCAACCAGTTATTCAGTTGTTCTGCCATTTGGTCTATTTGCATATTAGGGTTTTATATAAATACTAGTAGCCCTGCGCACGAATCTGTGTGCCAGTAGCTCACTGCCGCCCTCCTGTAGCTCTCTGCCTGCTGCCCCGCCCTCCTGTAGCTCCCACCGCCCCTGCCCCCTTCTCATAGTTTGCTGCCCTGCCCCCTCCTGTAGCTCTCCGCCACCCACTAGTAGCTCACTGCCCCACCCTCCTGCTGATCTGTGATCCAGTAGTTACGTGGTCGGTCATTACGTTTCATGGTGTAACGACCATTTGCATATTATATCTTTATTATATAGGATATATATGTGTAAACACATATGTATATATAAAATACATGCATTTAAAATAAGCTTATAACCTTGCAAGTATGAAAACTCCTTTCTTGGCCTGCTGGTTGATCTGCATGAGGAGAACCAAGTGATCAGGTGGTAGCTGCAGATTTATGGGTAGTGGCAACCTTACTGTGTCCCTTGGTGAAAGATCTTCCTTTCCGGGAAGTAGAATGTCTAGAGCTACAAGGTGTAAAATAGTATGTCATCTCTAACTAGTTCCTTAGCTGCACTTTTCAGAGTCTGTTTCAATGCTTCATTGAGCTGCCATCTTCTTGACAATAGTATATGGTAAAAACAGTAAAATCCATGATCAGATAGATGCTTATTGCCACACGTCCTTGGCCATAAAATTGGTTCCTTAGTCTATGGTGGTATTATTTTGGATCCTATGTCAATAAATCTCATACTCTGTGAGTTCTTGGACAGTGATGTTGGCTGAAGGGTTGTAAGCAAGAAAAGCTAACCACATCCAGAATCTTTGTCAGCGTGGTCAGAAAGAATTGCTGCCTTTTCCTGAGTGGACAAGGTGTGATATAAACTAATTTTTTTTTTACAAGTGGATGGCTATTCTCTGTGATAACAAAAATTCTAAGATGGCCCCTCAATATGTTTTCTCCTAACCCCCATGACTGTGAATATGATGAGATATCATACCTGTGATGATGTTACATTAAATGGGAAAAGGAATTTAGCAGCAGTGGTTACGTTACTACATTTTAGATACCTGTATGTAGTAAATTTACATGGATTTCAGTTACTTACATGCATCAGTAAGTTAATCATAAGCAGAGTATCCTGGAAGGCTTAATCGAATCATCGGAGCCCTTTAAAAGAAGAGAGTTTTCTACAGAAAGCAGGAGAAGGGTTCAACATACTTTTACTGGCTTTGAAGTTCAAAGTTAGATGGAGGGGCAATGTGCAAAGCCCTGTGAGCAGCCTCTAGGAGCCAGAAAGCCACCCCTGACTGATAGGCAGCCAATACAAGGCTGGGCTCCTATAACCAAGTGGAACTGAATTCTCTTAACAATTTGCATGAATTTAGGTGGGGATATTCCCCAGTGCCTCTGTGTGACCTCTGATTTTGCCCTTGTGAGACCCTCACAGTATAGAGAACCCAGCTGAGTTTACCCACACTTCTGACCTACAGAACTTTGATCTAATAAATGCATGCTGTCTTAAGCCACTGTTTGTGCCAATATATTATGCAGCGAACGAATAAAAATGCTTTCTCCTTGAGGCATGGCACCACATTGAGAGCTCAGTGTTTTCCCTATCTCCTAATGGTTTAGACATTCTGAAGGGTCAGTACCAGATCGGTCTTGGCAAGAGAGAGCATATGCTGTTGGCCCATGAAAGCTTCCATGGGCTATTGGGCAATCACATGAAATGTCAAAATGAGAGACTAGTTCATATCTATGAATTAGTTTTGTTTTCCACCTCTCTGTTTTTTGCTTCTTTAGCAGTTGTTTTATTTTAATTATTAGATGAAATTTAAAAGTAAAAATCTTTAGTTCAAGATGTAAAAGGTAGACAATACTGGTAGGAATTACTAATGACACACACACACACACATACTTGTTCATGAAACATTTACATTTGTTTTCTTCTACAAACTATGGAACCAGTGAGTAAATGAGAGGGAGAAGGTCACTAAGGACATTATTTGTATTAAAATTAGTCAATCTATCGTTGCCTCAGCTCCTAGGACTCCCCGGCTGGCATGTCAGTGACCTCTACTAGAAAAAAAAAAAATTGTTCTTATCATCTGCATAAGGAAGTTGGATTTTTCTTACAAGTGTGTATATCCCAGTTCACAGAAAACCCAATTCAGCACAATTCATGAAAGTCACAGGGAGATTGGTGCTCAGATGCTGATTTATGATATAGCTGGCAAAGCCTTTTTGCCAAAGAAATGTCCTGGGGATTAGAGGTTTCAGTAGCTTTGAGTATTAGAGAGAGCTCTATCAGTACTTCCACAGCTGGTTTACATTACTTTGTGTTATGAACTGAATGCTTTTGTCTCCCCCAAATTTATATGGTGATGCCCTACATCCCAATGTGTTGATATTTGGAAGTGAGGCCTTTGGGAATTAATTAGGTTTAGATGAGGTCATGTGGAGGTGCCATTATGTTAGGATTATCACATGAGAAGAGAAAGAGACACAAGAACTCTCTATCTTCAAGGGTATCCTGTATGGAATGGCCATCTGAGCACATAGAAGTCAGCTACCCACAAGCTAGAAAGCAGGCCCTTTCTTACCAAGAACAGAATCTGTGGGCATCTTGATCTCAGGCTTCCAGCCTCCAGAACTGTGAGAAATAAACTCTTGTTTCTGCCATTTAGTCTCTGGAATTACATTATAGCAGCATGTGATGGTTAACTTTGCATTTATTTGACTGTACCACGGGATTCCCAGATTAAACATTATTTATGGGTGTGTCTGTAAAGTTATTTATGGATGAGATTAGCATTTGAATGGGTGAGTATAGTAAACTAGATTGCCTTCCCCATTGTGAATGGGCATCATCCAATTGGTTGTTTGAGGGCCTGAATAGAACAAAATCGTCCTTTTTCTTCCTGCTTGCCCACTTGAGCTGGGACCTTGGTCTTCTGCCCTTGAACTAGTGTTTGCACCATTGGTTCCCCTGATGCTTAGTTCTTCACACTCAGACTAGAATTAAATTACCAGCTTTTCTGGTTTCTGTCTTGCAGATGAAAGATCATGGAACTTCTCAAGCTCTAAAATTTATGATCAGGAGCCAATTCCTGATAATCACACATATTTATCTTATATTTATTGACACACAGAGACAAATACATACACACACAACTCCAATTGGTTCTATTTCTCTCAAGAACCCTAATACACAGTCTGAGCAAACTAAGATACTTTCTTTGCAGGCAAAAGTTTTATTAAAAATGCTTTCTCAAAAATGATAGGCTCAAAGTAAGTTTTAGGTTTCTTTATCTAAATTCCCAGAAGAGATTGTACTTCTGGGAATTTATATGAAGAAACCTGGAACACTAAATTGAAGGAATATATGCACTCCTATTTTTATTGCAGCATTATTTACAATAGCCAAGATTTGAAAGCAGTCCAAATGCCCATCAGTAGATGAACGGATAAAAATGTTGATACATTTATGCAATGGAATATTACTTTGCCATAAAAAGAAAAGAAAATTTTACCCTTTGCAATAGCATGGATGGACCTGGAGAACATTATGCTGAGTGAAATAAGCTGGTCAGAGAAAGGCAAGTAACATATGATCTCACTCATGTGGAAATTAATGAGAAAACTGAACTACCAAGCAAAATAGAGACAGACTCATAGATAAAGAGGAGGCAGACAGCTCAGGTAGGAGGTGGAGCGTGTTGGGGGTGTGGATGTATTGAGCAAAAAAGAAAAAAAAGAATTCATGGACATGGACAAAAGTGAGGTGATGGGGGAAGGGGAATGGAGGGCATAGAGGGAATAAATGGTGATAGAAAAAATAAAATTAAGTTAACATTAATTTAATACAATTATTTTTTTATGGAAAATGTTTTAAATGAATTTGTGAAATGTATTTAATGACAAGATTTTTTACAATTTAACAATGTAAAGGTAGAGATACTAACAAAACAAATTCACTTTGGGGCCAGGTAAAGCATTATCCTTTATAAATTATTATATAAATCACACAAATAACTCAGTGGATGCCCCCTGGTGAACATTAATGTGTGATAAACCAATCCTCACACTTTATGTCTACTTCTGCAGTTCTATCAACATTCCTTTTAACTGGGACCTTGCTCCTTCCAAATCTTGACAAAAGTCAATCCATCCATCACTGCCCAGGGATCCAGTTAAATCTTTACTTAAGACTGCTTCTCTCGATCCACAAAATGACCAGATCAACTGCGCAAACTCTGCCCACTCACTGGTCAACTGTCCCACACTTCACTGTCTTTCAGAGGTGATCTTGAATGGGTCTCTAGTGTACTAGTATTCTCTGGTTTTCTCCAACTTACTGAGCCACCTCATCTGTGAACTAGGCCTTTGACTTTTTCCTCCTCTTATAGCTCTTCATAGGAACCAACCTCCCATGAAGCCATCCCTATGAGCTGAGGGACAGACAACAGTGCAATAGTGAAAGGTGATAGTGGAGTTGAGACCACTTATTTATGTTGCTTACTTTTGCACTCTGGTCTTCCTAAAGGCCAATTCTGAATATAACATTTCCTGTGATATAATCTTCTGAGGCTATTCAATTCCTTGATTTAGTGGCTCTGCCAAAACTAAGCTTATGATGAGAAGTTTTGTTGCTCAGTCACTTGGTGTCTGTTGCTTGGTATCAAATCAGATCCTCTATCCAAAGCTCCCAATTATTTGGGTATTCCTATTTCCATAGCATAGATAGAGTTAGTCCTTTTGGGCCTTGGATCTCTTTGGTAAGAACTATATATATGTATATATGTGTATCTATGTATGTGTACACACACACACAGACACACACACACATATATATATATATCTGGTGATTCCTCAAAAAATTAAGAAGAGAGCTACCATATGACTCAGCAATCCTTCTCCTGGGTATATAGCCGAAAACCTCCAAATCATTTATTCGCAAAGATATATGCACTCCTATGTTCATTGCAGCATTATTCATGGTGACCAAGACATGGAAACAACCGAAGTGTCCTGTAATAGAGCACTGGAAAATTTGTGCACTCGGGGGAGGGGTGTCCCTCAGCCCGGCCTGCGCCCTCTTGCAGTCTGGGAGCCCTCAGGGGATGTCCAACTGACATCTTAGCGGGGAGGGGTCCTAAGCTGTAGTCTGGCCTCAGACCACACCCCCCATCGCCCCAATGCCAATGACTGCCCTCTGATCGCCATTCCCTGCCTCTGCCCACTGGCACCAGCCTTGGCTGGCCTGGCACTGCCGGCTCACTGGCCCTGTCCCTCCCCCTCACCCCCGCTGACCAGTTGTTCTGCCATTCAGTCAATTTGCATATTAGGCTTTTATTATATAGGATATATATATAAATAAATAATTATATATAATTTGTTGTATAAACATCTTTCTTCAAGGATCATTTTGGAGAGGTTGTGGGAAAAAGGGAACTCTATTCACTGGTGGTAGGAATGTAAACTTGTACAACCACTGTGGAGAATGGTCTGGTGATTACTCAAAAAATTAAGAAGAGAGCTACAATATGACCCAGCAATCCCTCTCCTGGGTATATAACTGAAAATCTCCAAATTATGTATTTGCAAAGATATATGCACCCCTATGTTCATTGCAGTATTATTCATGGTGGCCAAGACATGGAAACAATCGAAGTGTCCTGTAATAGAGGACTGGATAAGGAAGATGTGGTACATACACACAATGGAATACTACTCAGCCATAAGAAAATATGAAATATTGCCACTTGCAACAACATGGATAGACCTTGAGAACATTATGCTAAGTGAAATAAGTCAGTCAGAAAAAGCCAAGAACCATATGATTTCACTCATATGTGAGATATAAAACTGAAACTCGTGAACACAAACAGCAGTGTGGTGGTTGCCAGAGGGAAGTGGATGGGGGGAGAAGGGTGTCCTAATGTATGGTGATAGGAGAAGATTTGACTTTGGGTGGTAGGCACATGGTACAATATACAGATCTCGTAACATAGAAACCCACACCTGAAACCTATATGTTTATGCTGAACAATGTCACCCCAATAAATTTAATTTTAAAAATCTAAAAAAAAAAAAACAACAATCAAGGATCATAAATACTTTCACATAAAAGAGGAAGTATGAATACTTAGGATTTCAGTTGAAAAGAAAGACATGAAACTGTTTATGCATAGACAATATAACTGATTACGTAGAAAATCCTTAACAATTTACAAACATAAAAAGATAAAAAAGAACAGTATGAAATCAGTTATATTTCCATAGCAACAAACTGTTGGCCAAAATGAAAATAATTTCATTTGAAATACTATCAACATACATAAGGTACGTAAGGAAATAAATTTAACAGAAGCTGCTATTCATCTCTTTAGTAAAGATTATTAAAAATAACAGAAATTAAAAAATAAATTAAAGAAAATAAATTATATACAATATATATTTAATAAAGGTAAAATTCTAATTTTCTTGTATTTGACCTACAGACCCAATTTAATCCCAATAATAAGTCAGGTGATTTTTTTTAGAAATTGACAAACTATTTAATTAATTTAGTGGAAATTATAAGGACATACCATAGCTAAAGAATTTTGAAATTAAAAAACAACCAAAACACCCAAGTTTAGAAAACTTATGCTACTATCTGATTACAAAGTTAACCCTCATACATTGCTGATGGGAGTATGAGATGACATAATTTTGGGTATCTATTTGGCAGGTTCTTATAAAACATTAAACATATAGCTACCTTATGACCCAGTAATTTCTCCCCTAGTTATTTCAACAAGGATATGTAAAACTTTGCCCTCAAAAAGACTTGTATTCAAATGTTTCTAGCATCTATAATAATAAATGCATAATATGCTACTTATACTGGATGTCCTTCTGGACGTCCTTCTGGATAACCTTCTGGATGAAGCTGGGGCTGTGAGGGAAGGCAGTGCCCACAGCTGGGGGAAGGAAGGCCTACTCTTGCATTAATTTCATGCATTGGGCCTCTAGTATTATAATAGCCTCAAACTAGAACAGCTCAACTGTCTATCAATAGGGAAAAGGATAAATAGAGTGTGTGTGGCAGGGAGGGTTGGTGGTGATGGTTGACATTCATTTACTGGAAAAGGGCCCAAGGAAACTTTCTGGAAGGATGGAAAGGTTCTACATCTTTGTTATGTTATTGGTTACTTACATTTATACATCCTTTAAAACCCTTTGAATCATACATCAGTTCTGTATATAAGTTGTAACTCAGTAAAATTAAAATTAAATGTGTATATGCCCATGTCTTTTGGTGTGTGTGTACAAATCTTACCAGAATCACAGATTATTTCCAAACACATAATTTTACTACTTCCTTTAATGCTCACATGCATAGATGCCATACACTTTTATAATTATTTTTTAAAATACTTTTTTTTTTTACTTCAGAGAGGAAGGGAGAGGGAGAGATAGAAGCATCAATGATGAGAGAGAATCATTGATCATCTGCCTCCTGCATGTCCCACACTGGGGACAGCCAGCAGCCCAGGCATGTGCCCTGACTAGGAATCTAACTGTGACCTCCTTGTTCTTAGGTCAAAGCTCAACCACTGAGCCATGCCAGCCGGGTGCTATACACTTTTATAATTAGGAAAAATTATTATGTTTTATAAGTGTGTTTTGGTAGTATCTGTTTCCTTTAAGTAAATAATATTTGAAAACTCACTATAGAAAGGTTAAAAGGCTTAGTCTGAAGGTAAACAATAAACAGTATAATTTTTGCATTATACAAGTTGGATAAGCTATGATATGATAAAACAAGTATTTTAGATTATAAACATACTAATTTTCTATTGCATAACATTAGTTTCCTATTGCTGCTGTAACAAACTATCACCAACTTAGTTGCTAGAACAGTAATTTTATCTTACATTTCTTTAGGCTATAAATCTAACACAAGTTTCAGTAGGCTAAATCAATGTGCTGGCAGAGCTGCATTTCTTCTGGAGTCTCTAGGGCAGAATCTGTTTCCTTGCCTTTCCCAGCTTCTAGATTCCACTTCTTTCCTTGGCTCATAGTCCTCTCCTTCATCTTCAAAGCAAACAGGAGTTGGTCTCAGACTGCAGTCTCTCACACTGAACCTTCTGACATCCTATTTTGCTTTTAAAGACCCTGTGATTACATTGGATCTACCTAGAAAATCTAGGCTATCTCACTAATTTAAGGTCTGGTCCACCAATTAGCAAACTGTATTCCTTCTTCAACCTTAATCGCCCTTTGCCACCTAAGGTAATATATTCACAGATTGCAAAGATTAGGACATAGACTTCTTTGGTGGGGAGGAGTGTCATTACTCTGCTTACTACAGACACACACACATGATCATGTATAAAATAGGAAATATTTACTCCAAAATTACTTTCCTTGGTAGACTTATTTCACAGCACAATAAAACTCCATCTGTGAAATTGTTTCAGCTCTTATGTTTTTATTCCAATATGTAACTTGCCTTTTAAATAGATGCTTTTATGCTATAAATTTATATACATTTTAAAGATATTTATTACATGCATATATGTATATATGTTCTGATATACTTGAAAATAATTTTATCTTGATCTACATAGCGTTTTATAACCCTGTTTTATTATTTTAAATTGGTAAAAATATCTATTCCTACAGGCTGAATTCAGCACTTAATTTATTTAGACTATAGAAATTGTTTTTCAGAAATGCTAGACATTTGTTAGATGACAAATAAAGGGGATATGTTTTCAATGAAATTCAAATTTTTCTTAACAGACATGACTCATGATACATACACAGTGTGCACTATTCTGTCAAATGAATGTTTATAATACTTCAAAATACAAGCCGAGCTTGATATGCTAAATGGATATTATCACCAGATGCTATTTATAATATGACCTTTTATTACAGAGATTGCTTCAAAACTTGGTAATTTGAAACATATCAGAGAAAAACTGAACAAATCTTTAGTTGTTATCAAATGATAAATAAACTTGTTTTTCAGGAAATTATTAGCAAACTGGAATAGCATCATTTATTATTGGGCATAATCATTAAGAAATACATTCACAGCAAGCTACATTAAATGATAGCAGGGTTACGGTGAACTAATGTTATTTTGTTCCCTTTTCTTTCCTCAGTTCAAATGATTATAGTCCTGACATGTAGTTTATCCTTGATGGATGAAAGGAGACAGTAAGAGAGGGGATGGGCTAATAATGGTAAAGTCAGTATTGAATCAGAAATATACTGAGATTCCGAGAGAAATCAAGATATGTGCTTCAATCATTAGAGTTTGTCACTACTGAGATTTGTTGGTTGATGAGCTGTCAGTGAACCAAGAGAAAGGTTTTATAAGAAGCAACTAGATTTGCAGAAAAAGCAGTTTAATACCCAAAGGACTCTATATAAATAGAATTTATAAAGTGAAAGTGGCAATAAAGTTTGTAGATCAGAGAGGATAGAGTTTAACTTAATTCAAAAAAAGGCAGTCACTATATTTCTCCCTTAGTATACTAAGTTCCTTATAATGACAATTAAATATGATAATGATTCTCAGCTTTTTCTCTAAATAAGGAGGTATGTATATGCAAAACACAATAAACTATCACATGTAATTTTTCCCTCAAACCAGTCCATTTTAACATCATTAGGATAAATATTTTCTATGTTCAATTTAATTCAAATGTCTATTATCCAGAGCTCAGGGATAATTGAAATTCACTAACTTACCATGAATTTAACTCTTAAGAGTTTTAATTAAATACCCAGTGAAACTTTTACTATAGAGGCTATACATGGCTTTGGTTAGATGCCAAATATTCTTTTTCCATAGGAGACATATTTGATTTCCTCCTGTATTTTTATATTCAGTTACTAGTTTCAGTGTTTTCTTCTTCTTTGACAAATCAAAAGTGAATTTTTAGCCTAGATGTGTATTCTTTTGAGCATTATCTTTGGCAGGGTATATGAAGAATGTTGCAATGTAAATAAAGCTTTTGGGATATATAGACTTTAGCCAAATGAGTTTGAAATATCTCTTTGGTTACTCTGCTAATGCTGCTTATACTATACATAATAGTTCAAGTTCTTAAAATTATAAAGATGATCTTAATCACATTGCTGATACAAATTCAAAAAGACATGACTTTACACAGGGATAGATAACATTAGTAAAGTTGCTTAATAAAACTGAACGAATCAGCTTATTCATTTGTCAAATTGGGTACAATAATAAATTTCTCAAAGGGTTGTTTTATATTTAAAAGAAACAACCCGATAGCATAATTAACAGTATGTGTGACATTTAGTAGGTGCTCAGTAACTATTATTTTCTTTCTCCTCTTCTCTTTGCACTTTCAGTTGACAACAATTTGTTGAGTAACTGGTGTATATGTGGTAATATGAAAGAATCAGGAAAGTAGCCCAAGGCCAATTGAGATTGACACATTGATTATAAACTATTAGGAAAGTAAAATGACAGGAAATAAAATGAGTAGACTAGTTGTGGAAGTCTGGAATTTCTACCAAGTGGTAAGTTCCAGGACATTCAAACTAGATCTTTGAAAGGTATTTGTGATGGTTGTAAACATTTAGTATGAAAAATACTTTATGACTTTTAGCATTTTTATGTCTTATTCCCTTCCTCAAAGCATTAAGGAAGAATTGAAACCAATAAATAATGGGCAGTGTCTAATCACTCTCTTGCTTATTTATCTTTTCTTACCCTCAACACAAATACTTTGTCCAATAAGATGATGCCACATTCCCATTCCTCTTTAATATTCTTGGGCATATAGATTTCATTCTCCAATCTCCCCTTGCAGTCATGTGTGGCTATATTCCTGAATTCTAGTCAATGATATGTGCTATAGAATGAATGTTTGTATCCCCCCAAATTCATATGTTAAAATCTAATCCCCAATAAAAAGGTATTTGGAGGTGAGGCCTTTGGGAGGTGATTATATCATGGTCGTGGGGCCCTCATAAATGGGATTAGTGCCCTTATAAAAAAGACAAGAGCCCTAGCCAGTTTGGATCAGTGGACAGAGCATCAGCCTGTGGACCCAAGGGTCATGGGTTTGATTCCAGTCAAGGGCATGTACCTCGGTTGCAGGCTCCTCCCAAGCTGGAGCTGTGGTCAGGGGGTGTGCAGAAGGCAACCTATTGATGTGTTTCTCTCACATTGATATTTCTCTCTGTCTTTCCCTCTCTCTTCCACTCTCTCTAAAAATCAATGGAAAAATATCCTCGGGTGATGATTTTTTTTTTAAAGACCCAGAGATCTCCCTAACCTATTCTACCTTGTGAAGTCACAGTGAAAAGATATGAACCGTAAGTGGGCCCTCACTAGAAACTCAATCTGCAGGTGCCTTGATGGTGGACTTCCAATTCTCCCAGAATTGTGAGAAATAAATGTTTGTTCTTCATAAGCCATTCAGTCTATATTCTGTTATAGTGATTCCAATGGATTAAGACAATATATTAATGGAAGTATGCCTTTTTCAGGCATGGGCCTACAATCCTCTTGTAATTTTTAATGGATACTATTGCTACAAAACTTGGCAGCTTATATTAACCACTTTATTTTTCTCAAATTTTGGGGGTCAGGAATTCAAGAAGGGATTAGTTTGGTTGTTTTTGAGTGGAGTCTTTCTTGCAATTACAGTCATCTGAAGGCTCCCCAGGACTGGAGATCTTAGATCATTCACAAGGCTAAGTGTTGATGCTGGCTGTCACCTGGAAGTGATTCTACATGGGCCTCTCCGGTACAGTGCACACAGGCTAGCCAGAGTTTCCAAATGGCAGTTGATTCCCCTGGAAGCAAATGTCTCAACAAAACCAGGTGGTGATAGAGCCTCCTTTTCTGAATTGGTCTCAGAAGTCACAATGCATGACTTGCACTCCACTGGATTGATTGAACCCCCCCCCCTTTTTTTTTAATCCCAGAATTTATGGGGTGGGACATAAACCTCACATTTTGACAGATGTTTCAAATAATTTGGGGGTCACTTTTAAAAACTTGCACACTTCTTTTTTCTCTCCCGTTGAGTCAATTGCATATTGGTATCTGGGATGACATCAGTAATCATGAGTAGAATTTGGAAAAGATTTCCTTAGCTTTGGCCCTTGAAGAAAAGTACCTGGAGGAGGTGCTCACTCATTCATTCCCTTAATGTAAGAAAGACACCATTACTTTTGTTTGTAAGACAGTGTATATTTTTATTTTATTTGTTATGGCAGTTAGCCTTTCTAACACACACACACACACACACACACACACACACACTCACATTCTTCTTTCTTCTGAAGAAACTCTTCTTCTAATAAAACGTTTTGAGTTTATAAACAATACATACATTCCATGAAATCCTCATTGGAGGATGACATATTTAAAATGTATTAAGCACATACTATAGTATTTAGTTAAAATTTAGAGAAAAATCAAAATAGTTATAACTAATGGTAATTATATTATAACATTGATAATTGATGATAATTAATTAAATTCTGCCTAAGTTTTGTTCATTTGATTGTTTTTCCATTTATTTAGTGAACGGTGTTTTGTTGTCTGTTGCAAAATGTAATTGTAAACACAGTATGATTAAATAACTTAGGAGATATAATATAGTAATATATTGAGTAGTATAATATAAAACTAACTTTTTACTTATAATTTTCCAATTTTTGTTTGGTTGTTTTACTTTATATTTTTATTGAAAATTGTGTTTATATTAAGTAAGATGCTCAAATTCAGATATGTCTCCAATTTTTCTTTTGAAAATGCAATTATCTAAATATGTCTGCCCTGTTCAAAGAGGAATTATCAGTTAACTTTGATCTGAGTAGCTTAGGGAAGTTGTTTAACCTCTCAGATGTATTTTCTTAAAAATTATAAGACTAACATAATTAACTCCCTCCTTTAATTTTTGTGAGGATTAAGACGATTAATGTAAACTATCAGAATGTCTGACTCTGGCACATAGAATCGATAATATGTACTGAGAACCTACATTATTTCAAGCTCCTGTGCATATTTTACACACATATTTTAATTCACACAAAACACTTAAAAGTTATCATCACTAAGAGAGAAGTAAATTAAAATTTAGGGAATTTAAATCACTTGCAAAACCAATAGAAGCATCTTTGAATTGTAATTTTCTATATAAAATCCTTGTTCATTTATATACACTAGATCTGCTCCTATTTGATCGGTTGAACGCATACATTTTTTTCATGACCTCCAAAAACAGAAACCACCCCAAATCCCATGGCAACATGATTCCTTCTTTGTGAATATTCCTATAATAATTGATACTGATGTGTGTGTGTATATTTTGTCCTAGTTTGTAGCCTCTCTGAGATCAGGAACTGTGCCTACCACATATGTTTCATATAGTACGTGATCCGTAAATATTTATGACTTAGATTTCTGAAGTTTGAACTCAGTTTCTGAAATGGGAGAGCTATTAGGGACAGTTAATGCTTAGGAAGTTCCAAGATAATGGAGAGAACACTAAATTAATGACTTCTCTATCTTCTTAGGCAAATTCTCTGTAATTATTTTTGAGGCAAATATCTGCATAAAAATTTGGAGAGTTTTATAATAAAACCTTAATTTAAAATGGCTAATTATAATCATTAAATTCTTAATTGTTTGCTGTGTAACATTGATAACATTTTCTTATGTGTTATGGGTAAATGAAAATGTTTGCAAATAAATATAACCACGGAGACTATTCAGCTGCAAACACCCACAAGGATAAATCATGGAGTGATTATCATGGAGAACATGGTGTTTCCCAGGGGCCTAGTTAGGATTCTGAATTATAACCAACTTTGCACTGGAAGCTGCTAGGGAAACCCAAGTGTCTTAGTACCTCCTTAACTCCACACTCCTACCTTTCACCCACATTTAATTCCTCATTCCAAAGCACCCACTCACCTGGTTGATTAAGCTAGTCATTACTTTTCTATGATAAGGCTCAGCTAGTGAATTTAATGGCAGATAATATTGTGCTTGTGGGAAGTTATTTTTCTTCCATTTATTTCCTGTATAAGATTGAAAAATGAACAGATCAGTCTTTATCTTCTCACTTCTCTTACCACATGTCTTATGATCTTTTCCTCCTTAAAAGAAAAATATCAGCCCTAGCCGGTTTGGCTCAGTGGATAAAGCATTGGCCTGCAGACTGAAGGGTCCCTGGTTTGATTCCAGTTAAGGGCACATGCCTGTGTTGCAGGCTCAATCCCCAGTAGGGGGTGTACAAGAGGCAGCCAATCAATGATTCTCTCTCATCATTGATGTTTCCATCTCTCTCTCTCCTCCCTTCCTCTCTGAAATCAATAAAAATATATATAAAAAAGAAAAATATCAATTTCTGAAGGTTTACTTGGCTATGAGAGAAATAAAATAAATTAAAAGACTGTAAGGGATGAGTTATTTGGTTCAATTATAATTTCCTCATGACCATTATTTTGCATTTCAAATAGAATTTAACAATGAAAATAGGTGAATAAATAAAATAGAGATTAGTATAAACCTATAGTCAATTAAAAACAAAGGAATTAATAAGGTATTAGATTTATTCTAAATAAAAATAAAATTGAGTAAACTTTCAACTGATAATAAGGAACTTGCTCTATTTATTGAACAAAAGACTTATATCAGTGATTTATATATGCTATTAAACTAAATAATTGTGAAATTATGGCCTAAATATTAACCAACATCCTTCTCAAATTATACTTTTATAGTAAAATATTTATATTATTTTTCTATTTTTATTAACATAAATGAAAACAACAAGTTTCTCCTATTGATGCTTGGTTCAGGCATAGCTAGTAGGAGAAATGGCCCCTTACATGGATTTTATACTTAAAAAACATATTTCCATATGACAAGCCTTTGCCTGCTTATTAAAGTATAAATACATTCAATAATAAAACTTCTCCTAGGCAAAGTCTTCCAACGGTAGAAACTCCTTCTTAGGAGGAGTAAATAAATAATATCAGAACTTTTCTTGATATGCTGGCAGATAGAGGGAAGAGTTTGGGGGAAGTATATAAAAAGAAAGGGTCTAAGGAAAGGTAGGAGAAAAGTACTAACTTCTGACATTGCATAGATTAAATACACCTACTAGAAAGGGTCAGCTTCAACTATTACAGCTAGAACAAATCCATTTCTGTCAAACCTTTAAAGTTTGCCTTTTCTATTTGGGGTTGCTCTTCCCAGAATGCATTCTGAAAGTGATGTGCTATCTATTCTAAACTATAATAGCCTGAGAGTATTACATTTATTTGGGAATCAGAAAACTGACATGAGAAAAATAATTAACATTAGAGTATTTGCAATATATATTACTTAAAATGATGAAAAAAGGGAGTTCCTTTAATCACAGATTTGGACCTGAGAGATTATTTCTAACAACAGAAACTCTCCATGTTCCATTGAACATGGAGCGTTTGGGCAACGTCATGATACCCCTGCCTTGTGCATCCTACACTGCTGGACAGTGATACAGGAAGGAAGCCAGTAAAGAGTGATGGTGACTGTCATCAGGGTTAAACTGTCATTAGGGTTAAACATAAATGGATCTATTTTAAGAGTCTATTTTTCTCACCATTCTATATGTGTATTCCCTCATTACACTATTTAATTTAAAAATATTTTTATTGATTTCAGAGAGAGAGAGAGAGATAGAAACATCTACACTAATAAAAGAGAAAGATGAAAATTGACCATACCTTCAAGATGCCCACCAGCCAATCACGAGTGAGTATGAAAATTAACCCAACAAAGATGGTGGGTTAATTTGCATACACAGGCCCCGAGCAGAGTGGCTGGGGGCGGGATGCTTGCATTGTCACCATGGTGACCACACAGGTGTTCCTCACTGCCCCAGCCACTCCAGGCCTCTGGGCAGCATGCGAAGGTGGAATGGCAGCTCTGGGTGGAGCCAAAGCAGAAAGGCAGCTCTAGGCTGGAGCAAAGGCAGTGCCAGCAGTCAGGGAAGGAAGGCCCATTTTTGCACGAATCTTCATGCATCGGGCCTCTAGTCAATGATAAGAGAGAATCATCCATTGGCTACCTCCTGCAAACCCCACCCTGGGGTTCGAACCCGCAACCCGGGCATGTGCCCTAACTGGGAATGGAACCATGACCTCCTGGTTTATAGGTCCATACTCAACCACTAAGCAATGCCTATAGGGCTTTCATTACACTATCTAAAAGAAACATTAACATACTCATATTGTCCTGAAAACTATTATAGACAATGAGGAAGCAAAGATGAAAAATAATCAATTTTTGGCCTTTATGAACCATTTTCCAAATTGTGGGCAATGAAAAACAGGTGGTTTTTATTGAAGTGGCTCACAAGCAACTTAGTTTAAGAGAAAAGGCAAGTAAAGAAAATTGCTTTACATAGTTGATATGTAAGATTTTTCTCAAGGATGCTCATGCTTTTAAAGGTGGAACATATACTACAAAAGTTGAATATATCAGTTGACATTTCATCAAGATACAATTAATCTTAACTAATATACTTTCACAGCATTTTCATGCTGTAGTTTAGACTTTTTCAATTACAATTTTTGATGTATACTATTGTGTTATTCTAGGTTCTATATTAATAAAATATTTAAATCACTCCAAAGTTGTTCAACTATATGTAAAAGTACATTTCCTCATGTTATAGTATGACTACTACAATTTAGAAGTTTTAAAAAAGTATAATTAATGGATAGCTTATTGTGTGCCTAATGGTGAATATTCAACAGTGAACAATGCAAAGTTTCCAAACCCAGGAACTTTATATTCTAGTGGGAAGAAACACAATAAATAGTTAAATAAATATATAACAATATTTTACATAGTAATTACTAGAGAGCAATGTAAAGTAAGGTAAAAGGATGATGAGTTATGAACAATGATTATCCTATATAATAAAAGGCTAATATGCAAATTGTCCCCTTGACTGGGAGTTCAGCCAGGGGGGTGGGGCTGGCTGGCTAACTGCCCATGGCCCCTCCCCCTGGCCAGCACTGCCCCCAATCAGCCCATCCCTGATTGACCCTCCCACCCCAACCAGGGGCAGGGCTGGCCTGCCAACTGCCCATGGCCCCTACCCTTGGCCAGCCTCACCCTTAACTGGCCCCTCCACCCCAATCAGAGGCAGGGTTGGCCGGACCCCACCTGTGCACGAATTCTTGCACCAGGCCTCTAGTCTATAATAATAAAAGCGTAATATGCTAATTAGACTGGACAGCTGAACAACCTTTCGGATGTCCTTCCAAATGACCTTCCGGACAAAGCCAGGGCTGCAAGGGCCAAGGCAAGCCACCACGGTTGCAAGGGCCGAGCCTGTTGCACAAATTTCATGCATTGGGCCTCTTGTTTTAAATAATGTGGTCATTGAAAGATCACCATGCAAAGGTAATATTTGAGGGAAATGCTGAATGAAATGGAGAAGTCAATAAAATGAGTTTTTGAGTGAAAATAGTTCAATAAGTGGAAAAGAGTATATGAACTATTCCTGAACAGTAATCTGTAACTATAGAATGTGAGTTTGGATAAGGTAATGAAAAGAAATCATATAAGCAACTAAAAATGAACAGGCTATAAAAAAAATGTGAAGAACACATTTTTGAGAAATGTAATCCATTCAACCATCATCTTTTGAGTTATGAAATTTTCTCTAATAGCCATCGAAATGTTGAGTCATTTTTCAAATAAAGCATAGAATACCCTCTTTAAGAAGTTTAATCAGTTTTTCCAAAATAAAATATTGCTTTTCATTATGAAATTGATTGACTTTATTGTACATTTTAAAACATAGTATCATTATTCAAGTGTGATATGGAAATGAGTTACCCTATCTAATAAAAGAGTAATATGCAAATTGACCGTTACTCCAAGACACAAGATGGCCACCTCCAGTGGTCAAAGATGGCTGCCCCCATGTTGACACAAGATGGCCACCACAAGATGGTCTGCAGGGGAGGGCAGTTAGGGGTGACCAGGCCAGCAGGGGAGGGCAGTTGGGGGAGACCAGGTCAACAGGGGAGGGCAGTTGGGGGGGGCAGGCCTGCAGGGGAGGGCAGTTGGGGTGTGACCAGGCCTGCAGTGGAGGACAGTTGGGGATGACTAGGCCTGCAGGGGAGGGCAGTTATGGGGGGACCCAGGCCTGCAGGGTAGGGCAATTGGGGGGGACCAGGCCTGCAGGGGAGGGCAGTTGTGGGCGATCAAGCCAGCAGGGAGGGAAGTTAGGGGTGACTGGGCCAGCAGAGGAGGGCAGTTGGGGGAGATCAGGTCTGCAGAGGAGGGCAGTTGTAGGCAATCAGGCCAGCAGGGAGGGAAGTTAGGGGCAATCAGGCCAGCTGGGGAGCAGTTAGGTGTCAACCAGGCTGGCAGGGGAGTGGTTAGGGGGTGATCAGGCTGGCAGGCAGAAGAGGTTAGGGGCAATCAGGCAGAGGCAGGCGAGCGGGTGGGAAGCAGCAGTCCTGGATTGTGAGAGGGATGTCTGACCACCAGTTTAGGCCTGATCCTGGTGGGATCGGGCCTAAATGGGTGGTCGGACATCCCACAGGGGGTCCCAGATTTGAAAGGGTAAAGCCTGGGCTGAGGGACACCCCCTCCCCCGTGCACAAATTTCATGCACTGGGCCTCTAGTAAGTCATATTTTTCTTGATAAGTTTATGAAACTAGCCATGAAAATATGTTTGAAGTGAAAAATAAAAAGATCTATGGTAATACTTATTTATCAAATAACAGTCAGAAGATACACACTTTTATTTTCATCAGGGTATAATGGAATGACTATCACATGTATGTTCTACCAAATACCTGACTACAGAGTGGAAAGAAATTACTAGTGACAAGATTATCAACCAGTTCTTGATACTAAAGTGCCCAATTATTTCTGTTCACCATTGAAACCTCATACTATATTTCACTGAATTTCTTACTCAGATAATTTTTGAGCCATGATTTTTTCATTCTCTCCCTCTGTCTCTCTGTTTCTCTCTCCTTTCCTCCCTCTTTCCCTCTCTCTTCCTCTCCTTTATCTCTCCTCTCTGCCTCCTCTAAGCCTATATTTGTTACATAATCAGGTCTTAGATTGTAGGTAGGTGGAGTTGTATGATCATATGGGCTAGGTCAGCTCTAACTGCCTCATATGATTCTGATGCAGAGAAGTAATTCTCCCCAACAAAATGATGATGGAATGACTACTATGCTGGGCAAAGCAGCTGATTTTTTCATATTCTGTCCCTTGATTGCCCAGTACATATGCAATCATCAATGTGAATGAATGATGTGGTACTATATAGGACATAACTAGGTTACATGTCTACTAATTGGTACTTGAAGTCCCCAATAATTACACATAATTTTAGTAGGGAATAAGCAGTGTTCCTCAAAGAGTAAATAAAAGCAGTGTCGAAATAAAAAGGCAGATAGGAACAGTAGAAGCCTGCTGAAATGTTTAACAATGATTATTGATATGTATTTGTAAGAATAATTATAATCCGCTATTCACAATTTAGGGGGGAAGACTTGAAATCATATGCAAAAATTCTATGTGAATTTGTAATGATAAAAAGCATTCTCCAATGCATTCCTATAAGATAGACCAACATTTAGAATGTGGTTTCTGAGGAAATGCGCTTATCAGATATTGTAGAATTATAATAATTCACTAATACTTGTTTAGAAATATTTTTAGAAATCACTGCATATTTTACTCACCTCTCCTTGCTCCCTTAGAGATTAACTAAAGCTATTCATATGGTTCTGCTGAGTAATACAGAAAAGCAATTAATTTAATTTGTTTACCCAGAATTTCATAAATGTATTTGACCAAAGAATCTATTTTCTGGTATTACAATCCTGAACAGCAATGTTCTGTTTGGGGAAGATTGTTCCAGGAACTCTTTCTGCTTTACTCTAATATAGAATATTTGTGTCATCTGTTTTCTTAACAGTGAAATTGGAATTTTGAAAGGGAAAGCATTGTTCAGTAGTGCCAACTGAATTTGGCAGCTAGGAGAATGATGACTTTTGAAGCTAAGAGCTGAGGTTTCTCTTGGTAAAATCCTATTTAATCATAATCTCTTAAAGCTTCAAAAACATCTAGGAGAGCCAGCGAGTAGCCACAGGGATTCCAAAACTGAATGCTTTCATGTGCAGCATCCCATTGGATGCTATAAACTTTTACCATATTCCCTATGTCTAGATTTCAGTGCTCCTCAGCCCTGGAGATTCGCACACACAAACATTTGTAACATCTGATATTATAAAGTTGATTTCCTTTAATCTATCAGTAGTCTCAACTGCTAAATTTGCTGTTTTATCCTGTATCAAAAGTGAATACCAGAGGACATTTTTTTCTGAAGCCGTTGACTAGGAGTACAGACTGGAAAGATGGATAAAATTCATTTTAAGTGTGAAATCATGTTTAGGTATTTTATTCATGTCATTTTTGTTTTTTAGCTAATTAGTGCTATTTTACCCAAGTGGTAGCTATGAACATAGGATGATGGTGCAGGTGGTGTGAATACTTGTAGATCTTTTTATAGGATATTTTTCATCTCAACAGAGAAACTACATTATTCTAGTTAGTATTTCAGGAAACTTGGTCTTTGAATCCATATGAATGTATATAAAAATATTTACTTTTCTGAAAAATAGTATGAAAATTAGAAATATTTCTTCACGAATTATTACAGCACGTGGCTTGCATGCAATCACATTAGAAATATGTGTCTTGAAAATAATATGGAAGCAACCTACTGAAGAGAAAAGGTATTTGTGAGTCTTTCATTTAATAAGGGGTTAATAACTAAAATATACAAAGAACTTATACAACTTAATATAAAAACAGCAGACAGCCTGAATAAAAAAGGATAGAGTACTACGTAAAGTAGACATTTTTCCAAAGAAGACATGCTCTGACCAGGATGTGGAGGATAGGAAACTCTTGCGCACTGTGGGTGAAAATGTAAAATGGTGCAGCCACTTTGTAAAACAGTATGTAGGTTAATAAAAAACTGCCATATGATCTAAATCCACTTTTGAGTATTAATCCAAAGAAAACAAAAACATTTACTTGGAGAGATGCACCCCTGTGCATATTGCAGCATTATTTACAGTAGCCATGATATGGAAGCAACCTGTGTCCATCGATAGATGAATAGATAAAGAAGATTTTATATGTATACTAGAGGCCCGGTGCACGAAATTTGTGCACGAGGGTGTGGGGGGAGGATCCCTGAGCCCTGTCTTGGTCTGCAAAGACGCCAGCATCCCTCACCCTGGCCTCTAGCTCGAGGTTGCTCCCCTCCTTCTGCACAGCCTCTGGGAAGATGCTTGTCCTGGGGCCTCCTCAAGGCCCTGGCCCATGACGCCCTGCAGTTCGGGTACTCGGGGGCTTGGGCTTTCAGGTCTGGCTTCCTCACCTGGCATGGTGAGCATCAGCTGCCATGGGAGCCTTGCCTTAGGAGTCACCCCCTTGGACCATACTACTTGCGAGTGTGTGTGTGTGTGTGGGGGGAGTGGCCTCGGTGGCAGTGATTTGATGTCTGTAGCATGCCCACTGACACCCACCACCGCGGCGCAACACTGGTCCCATCTGGACTGCTGGCAGGGGGCTTCCAGTCTGTGACTGGGGCTGATGGGCTGTGACTGGGGGCTGCAGGTGGAGGACCCCGGCACCCATAGGGCTGTCAGCATCAGGAACTGGAAAGATTCATTTTTCTGGTTCCTCCCCTGCCACGCGGATGCTGAGCTCCGGGCCCCACAGGCCCGTTCATCCTGCCACAAGGCTGGCTGGGGCGGGGACATGGGTTCGCTGCTCCAGAGGCCCCTTCTGTGCCGCAGCACAGCCATGGCACAGACGCTGAGCTTGTGCTGCCGCTGGCGATGCCAGCTCAGCTTCCTGCCAGCCCCACTGGCAATGCGAGTTCAGCATCCGGCTGGCCCCATTTGGCCGCTGCTCAGTGGCGCTGGGGCAGATCATGCCCGGCCGGAGGCAAGGGTGGAGGGTGGAGACACTCCATCCCCGCCGCCCGCCCTTTGCCTCCACTGCTCAGCGGCGCTCCATCCCAACTGCCCGCCCTTTGCCCTTTGCCTCTGCCACTCAGCGGCATGGAGTACGATCACATCTTGCCGGAGGCAAAGGGCGGGTGGCGGGGACACTCTGACCCCGCTGCCCACCCTTTGCCTCCCGCCGGCCCAATCGGCCACCCTGGCCACCCCGAGTCCCGCCCCCCACACCTCCCGCAGGCCCAATCGTGGGCATAGCAGAGTGATGGTAATTTGCATATTACCCTTTTATTATGTAGAATACACACACACACACACACACACACACACACACACACACACACACACATATACACACTTATATATACACACTAGAGGCCCGGTGCACAAAATTCGTGCACGGGGGTGTGTGTCCCTCAGCCCAGCCTGCACCCTCTCCAATCAGGGACCCCTCGAGGGATGTCCAACTGCCCATTTAGGCCCGATTCCAGTAGGATTGGGACAAAACGGGCAGTCAGACATCCCTCTCACAATGCAGGACTGCTGGCTCCCAACTGCTTGCCTTCCTGCCTTCCTGATTGCTCCTAACAACTTCTGCCTGCCAGCCTGATCACCCCCAAACCACTTCCATGCCAGCCTTATTGATGCCTAACTGCTCCCCTGCCAGCCTGTTGCCCCTAACCGCCCTCTCCTGCTGACCTGGTCACCCCTAACTGTCCTCCCCTGCCAGCCTCATTGCCCCTAACTGCTTTCTCCTGATGGTCTGGTGTCCCCGCAACTGCCCTCCCCTCCAGGCCTGGTCCCCCCCAACTGCCCTTCCCTGCAGGCTTGATCACCCCCAACTGCCCTCCCTTGCAGGCCTGGTCCCTCCCAACTGCCTTCCCCTGCTGGCCTGATTGCCCACAACTGCCCTCCCTTGCAGTCCTGGTCCCTCCCAACTGTCCTCCCCAGCAGGCCTCTTGTGGCAGCCATCTTGTGTCCAGATGGGGGCAACCATCTTTTACCACATGGAGGCAGCCATCTTGTGTGTTGGAGCGACAGTCAATTTGCATATTACTCTTTTATTAGATAGGATAGAGGCCTGGTGCATGGGTAGGGGCTGGCTGGTTTGCCCTGAAGGGTGTCCCAGATCAGGATGGGGGTTCCCCAGGGGCGTGGGGCAGCCTGGGCGAGGGGCCTGTGGTGGTTTGCAGTCCAGCCACACCCCCCAGTTACCCAAGCATAAGCTGGAAGCAGGTATCTGGGATTTATTTATCTTCTATAATTGAAACTTTGTAGCCTTGAGCAGAGGCCAGGGCAGGCCAGGAAGCTTGGCTTCTTCCATCGCTGAGGGCAACCTAAGTCTCCTGCTTGCTCCAGCTCCATGACCATGGCCATCTTTGTTTGGATTTATTTATCTTCTATAATTAAAAATTTGTAGCCTTGAGTGGAGGCCAGGGCAGGCCAGGGTTGGGTGAAGCTTGGCTTTCTTCATCGCCCGGGGCAACCCAAGCCTCCTGCTTGCTCTAACTCCGTGGCTGCCGTTATCTTGGTTGGGTTAATTTGCATGCTCGCTCCTGATTGACTGGTGGGCATGGCTTGTGGGTATAACAGAGGTATGGTCAATTTGCATGTTTCTCTTTTATTAGACAGGATATATAATAGAATATGCATGACTCAGCTATAAAAACATATTGTCAGGTGCAACAACATGGGTGGACTTAAAAGATGCTATGCTAAATTAAACAAGTTAGAGAAATACAAATACTATATGATTTCACTTATATGTGGAATGCAAAAATAAAACAAAGGAACAAACACAATAAAACAGAAACAGAGGCCGAAACTGGTTTGGCTCAGTGGATAGAGCGTCGACCTGTGGACTCAAGGGTCCCAGGTTCGATTCCGGTCAAGGTCATGTACCTTGGTTGCGGGCACATCCTGCAGGGGGTGTGCAAGAGGCAGCTGATCGATGTTTCTCTGTCATCGATATTTCTAACTCTCTATCCCTCTCTCCCTCTCTGTAAAAAATCAATAAAATATATTTTTAAAAAAACACAAAAACCAGAAACAGATTCATAGATAGAAGAAAGAAATTAGTGTTAACTGAGAAAAGAGGAATTGAGGACTGGTAAAAATAGGTAAAGGGATTAAGAGGTACAAACCTTTAGTTATGGGGGTATAATGTACAGCATGGGGAATATAGTAAGTAACATTGTAATAATTTTTTAATTTTGATAGATGGTAATTAGACTTATCTTGGGGTTTATTTCATAATGTATATAAATATAAAATCACTATGATGTGCTCCTGAAACTGATAGGGTTTTTCATATCAATTATACATCAATAAAATTAAGCAAATAAATAAAAATAAGTTGTCTTTTGGCACTGGTTATCTGAGGTCACTAACAAAACTTATTATCAGCAATGGCTCTGGTGTCAATGTCCAAATTTGAGTGATGATTCAACCTTGTAATTCAGGACAATTTACTTCATCCCTTTGACCTTCTGTTTAAATATTAATAAAATGGAGGTAATAAAAGAGCATAATAAATTGTATTGTTACAAATAAATGGGATAATGTATATAAAGACTTTGGAGCAGTGTATTCCAAAAGATGTTTTTTTTATGACTGTCTTTAATTATCTTTCACTTTAGCTGCCTCTTCTCCCATCAATCCTTACAAAGCTGAAGTTTTAAATGTCTTCCAAACCCAGCTCTGTATCAGAAACATCATTAAGACTTATTAAAAACAAAATGAAAGCCAAACCATAACAAAAAAAAACAGATCCCTGAGATCTACGCAAAGTCAAATATTGAAGAAGTGGGGTTTCTTGCCATCTGGAAGTATTTTAACCTTTCCTGATGAATCTTTTAAAATAACTTAAAGGCTGGCATAGTCCAATGGTTGAGCATCCACCTATGAACCAGGAGGTCATGGTTTGATTCCCTGTCAAGGACACATGCCTAGATTGTGGGCTCGATCTCCAGTGTAGGGCATGCAGGAGGTAGTCGATCAATGATTCTCTCTCATCATTGATGTTTCTATTTCTCCTTCTCCCTTCCACTCTGAAGTTAATAAAAATAAATAAATAAAAAAACTTTAATTCAGGTTTGCATTGTGAATAAGTTTTATTGTCAAGGCATTCTCTTATTTCTACTTTCATCTATGAATCAGGAGGTCATGGTTCGATCCCCGGTCAACGAAACATGCCTAGGTTGTGGGCTCGATCTCCAGTGTAGGGCGTGTGGGAGGTAGCCGATCAATGATTCTCTCTCATCATTGATGTTTCTATCTCTCCCTCTTCCTTCCTCTCCGAAGTCAATAAAAATAAATCCTATCTAATAAAAGAGTAATATGCAAATTAACCATCACTCTGCTACACCCACAAGCCACTCCCACCAGCCAATCAGGACTGAGTATCCAAATTAACCCCAACCAAGATGGCTGCTGCCATGGAGCGAGCAGGAAGCTTGGGTTTCCCTGGCAATGAAGGAAGCCAAGCTTTCCACACACCCTGGCAGGCCCAGGCCTCCACTCAAGGTTACAAAGTTTAAATTATAGAAAATAAATAAATCCCCCCCAAAATAGCTGCAGCCATGGTGCGAGCAGGAGGCTTGGCTCTTCTCCAGGCTACAAAGTTTCAATTGTAGAAGATAAATAAATCCCAGATACCAGGGCCTTCTGCTTGGGTTGCCAGGGTGCTTGGCTGGCCTGCAAACCACCACAGGATCCTTACCCAGGCTGCCCCACGCACCAAGGGAACCCCCACCCTGAACCGGGACACCCTTCAGGACAAACCAGCTTGCCCCACCCATGCACCAGGCCTCTATCCTATCTAATAAAACAGTAATATGCAAATTGACTGTCACTCCAACACACAAGATGACTGCCCCTATGTGGTCAAAGATCCTTCCCCCATGTGGACACAAGATGGCTGCCACAAGATGGCCAGCAGGGGAGGGCAGTTGGGAGGGACCAGGCCTGCAAGGGAGGGCAATTGGGGGCGATCAAGACTGCAGGGGAGGGCCGTTAGGGGTGACCAGGCTGGCAGAGGAGGGAATTTGGGGGCAACTGGGCCTGCAGGGAAGGGCAGTTGAGGGGGACCCAGGCCTGCAGGGGAGAGCAGTTGGGGGGGACCAGGCCTGCAGGGGAGGGCAGTTACGGGCAATGAGGCTGGCAGGGGAGCAGTTAGGCATCAATCAGGCTGGCAGGGGAGTGGTTAGGGGGTGATTAGGCTGGCAGGCAGAAGCGGTTAGGGGCAATCAGGAAGGCAGGTAGGCGAGTTGTTGGGAGCCAGCAGTCCTGCATTGTGAGAGGTATGTCCGACTGCCCGTTTCGTCTCGATCCTATTGGGATTGGGCCTAAACTGGCAGTCAGACATCCCTCGAGGGGTCCCTGATTGGAGAGGGTGCAGGCTGGGCTGAGGGACACCCCTCCTCCGTGCACGAATTTCATGCACCGGGCCTCTAGTAAATAAATAAAAGTACTTGAAGTCAGGTTTTCATTGTGCACAAGTTTTATTGTCAAGTCATTCTCTTATTTCTATTTCTAGACAAATGCCTCAAGTTAATTTCCTTATTATCATAAATGCTAGCCAATTATTTTTTAAATATATGCTTTTGTTTCTCTGCCTTTTCTTTAAAAAATAAACACAACTTATAGAGATCATAGTTTTATAGATGTTTAAAAAATATTTGTTATACATAGTACTTAAACTATGATTTAAATCCATTTTATTAAATATATTTTTCCCTCTAATCAATATGAATATGCAATGTTCCCCATGCTTTAGGTTAAATCTTCATGTCTTCTCCTCCAAATATTTATAACGTACTGTGAAGGTTCACTACTCAGAAGTCTTCTTAAAAATCTCACTATCTTAGATTTTGTTTTATTAGCAAAATAATGTTTTAGTTCTTCATCTAGAGCATGGGTTATTTCAGTCATTCTCTCAAACTATACATACCTTCTCCCTCTTTCTAATTAATTAAATGTATTACTGCTTTAAAAACATGACTGAATTTATTTTTTATTATGAGGTATGGCCTGCAATATGAAGTTTTTGAAAATAGAAATGATTTAGAGTATTCTGTTTGAGTATCATAATAATAAAATGCAAATGGTCGTCATGCCATGATGCTGTAATGACTGATCAGCAGGGACCTGAGGCTGCATGGCGCCTAGCTGGGGCAGGGGACCTCAGGTCGTGATCCCGCCCGGTGCTGGGCTGGGGGACCTGAGGCTGCGCCCCACACCAGTCGGGGCTTGACAAGGGTGGGGCTGGCCAGGTCTGGGTCTCGCCTAATGGGGCTGTGGCTGGCCGGGTCTGGGTCTCCTGCAATTTCAAGGCACATGTGGATGGGCGGGGACTTGACTCTGGGTCCCCTGGTGCACCCCAGACTCTGAGAGGAGGGAGATTTTCATATACATTTTACTAATTTTCTTTCATTTCTGACATTTCTATGATAGAGAAAGGGCAAATAGCAATGTTAAAATATTTCCTCTAATTAGTTCCCTTTTAATGTGCACAAATTTTGTGCACTGAGCCACTAGTAATCCTATATAATAAAAAGCCTAATATGCTAACTATCTGGTCGGCCATCCAACCAATCAAAGTGTAATATGCTAATGATATGCTAAGGCCACTCAACCAATCACTATGATGTGCACTGACCACCACGGGGAAGACAGTCAACCAGTCGACCTGCTATGACATGCACTGACCACCAGGGACCAGATGCTCCAACTGGTAGGTTAGCTTGCTGCCAGGGTCCAGCCAATCGGGACTAAGCAAGACAGGCAGGACACGCCCTGGAGCCCTCCCATGGTCCTTCCCCAGCCCAGATCATGCATTGGTGGGGTCCCTCGGCCTGGCCTGCACCCTCTCACAATCTAGGCTGAGGGACCCCCCCACCCCAAGTGCATGAATTTCGTGCACCAGGCCTCTAGTGGAGAATATAAATGATTTAATACCATTGGTTAGTATCACTGTTAAGATAAGGGTCCAGGTGTCATATGCTATTGGGTAACATTCTATGTTATTTTTTTTAAATTTATAATTGTTTAGTGGATAGCCATTGAACAGTGGAAATAGCAGTACAGTATTATGACTTGGAACTACAAAGTAATCAATGAAGGTAGAATTATTTAAGTGAGATGCAAAAATAGGTTCCTTAGAGAAGAACCCACATGTCAAAAGGTATGAAAAGCATAATATTTTTTAGATATTATAGTTTTAAAAGCTGGAAAAAGCAAGAAACCGGAACTTCCTCTAGAACCTCTGGAGGGAGCATGGCCCTGCCCACACCCCGATTTCAGTCCAGGGAAGCTGATTTTGGATGTGCCTGAAAACATGTGATTGTTTTAAGAGAAGTGTATTGTTTCAAGCCATCACAGGTGCAAGAAATCAATGCGCTGTATTTTTAAAAAAAAGAAGGTGAATAGAATTGACTGGATTCTGACAAAATAAGGCCACCCAATACTGTGGATGAACAGGAAGCCTAGGTAATTGAAGATATTAATGAGAGAAAATTGAATTAATGACAAAATAAAGTAGTTTATTCAGAGACTCATAGTTGGGCTGTGAAAGTGAGATTCATTAATAAAGGAAAGGCCAAGGCATTGGAAGATTCAATGGGCTGAAAAGGGGGTTAAATGAAAGTAAGAAATGAGAGATCAGGAAGAGGAAACTTTTGTGGTAATAAAGAATTGTTAGAATTATAGAACCACAGGTGGAGCCCATTGTGAGGTGATAGAGAGGTGCTGAAACATTCACATTGAGGAAGGTCAAAGTGCTGAGAACTGAATATGCTGTTATTGAGTCTCTTATCGCTTTTCCTCTCAGGAAAAAGTGGAAGTTTTGTTTGTTTCTATTTATTTAATGATTTTAATATTATTTAAGAGTATTGGAGATTTTATTTATATTTTACCATGTAAAAAATGACTACATGCAAACAAAACATTTGGGAAGCAAGTTAAATAAACTGACTCTTTATAAATGTTTATAGGAATACAAAAATATTGCTTCATTTGTATGTATGCTTCATATTCTTAAATTTTGAGTGTTCTCTCTTTTTTCCCCCCTTAAGGCAGATAATATTAGGGGGCAATTAGCATCAGTTTTCTCTTCTTAAAATGTACCAACATATAAAAAAAGGATTGAGAGGAGACTAAGAAAATTTCTAAGACTAGTAAGATTTATAAAAGATCAGAAGGAAGTAAATAATACTAAATATGTAGAGGTATTATGTGAGCAGAAATAGCCTACCTAAAATCTTTAACAGAATGACAGAACTCAAAGGGGAGGGAGGAGGAAGAGAAGGAAAGAGATGAACCAAATAACATATGCATAGCCCATGAACACAGACAACAGTGTGAGGAAGGCCTGGGTGGGGCCCTTTAATAAAAGAGCCTTCTTATTTTTGTGGCCTTTTGAATCCAATTCTTTGTGACTTATCCTAGTGATTACTGCAAGAGTAAGTTATTGTACCCTAGTACACATGATTGAATTGTTCTGGGTCAAGAAGTACTCAAATATAATACAGAAAGTTCTGTGCCCTTGTCTTATAGGAAAGATGCCCTATTATGAAAAGATGATTATTTTACATTATTCATTTTATTTATTTTTAGTATGTTTATTGTTTTCAATATTACAGATGTCCCCCATTTTTCCTTCCATACCCTCTCTACCCCGCCCCCACCCAGGCCTTCCTCACACTGTTGTCTGTGTCCATGGGCTATGCATATATGTTATTTGGTTCATCTCTTTCCTTCCCTTCCTCCTCCCTCCCCTTTGAGATCTGTCATTCTGTTAAAGATTCTGCTCACATAATACCTCTACATATTCCACTTCTATACAGAATATGGCATGTTGTCTATAGGTGTTTTGGGGTTATTTACAAAACTATCAGTGAGATAGAACGATAAGATTTAGTAATATTACTTCCTTGAAAATAATATCAAATTTCCTCATTTTTTTGAATCTCTTAATTTTGTATATTCATGTTTTCAAAATTTGTTTTTGTGTGTGTGAGTTATAGCTGCACATATGGTCACACATATCTACAATGCTATTGGGAAAAAAAATAACCTGTCCCATTTCTCTTCCCACATGCCCAAGTTCATCCTTGTAGCAAACATCCTTTGGTGTTTGCCTGCATTTTTCCCCCCAGGGAACATGAATTTGGGGCATTATCCTCTGCTTCCCCACTGTGGAGAGATAAGATGTAGCTCTATTCCTGTCAAAATGAGGCTTACACTTTTATTTTCACGAAAGAGGGAAATAAACTCTAATTTAACTCACTCTTAGGTTATCTTTTTCATATCTAGTGGATGACAGAAAAGTGGGAGTAGAGAGTGTTAAACAGATGACTTGAAGATCATGGAAATATAATATTCTGAAGGTAGGAAGCTAAAATATTATCAACCCCATTTCTGTATTTCATGCAGCATAGGTTGTGAAAGAATTACTATTACTATTACTATTACTATTACTATTACTATTACTATTACTATTACTAGTTATTACCTTAATACTCATTTTATGTTTGGCATTGTGCTAAGAGATTAACACTTCACTAAAAGAGAAACATATCTCTTAAAGTCTCCAACACTAATGAATTGTTATCATTATCTATAGTTACAGATTAGGAACCAGGGGCTCTCAGATTATGTCGGAATAATCATAGAGTAAATGAGTGGCAACCTTCAGACTAAAATGAAGGAAGTGTGTCTACAAATTTATGTGCTCAACTGCTATGCTGCAACTATCAGGCACCCTGCTTAGGCTTCCATTTAATTAACAGCATTTGGAATTAAAATAAGTAAAAATGTAAACTCTGTTTATATAGATTTTACTAAAATTATTGAGGTAAGACATTGGTCTTGAATTTCTGTCATTGCTTCTTAGCATAGAGCTTGAACGTTCTTAGTTAGGTCCTAAATTCTTCTAGGCTTGCTCAATATCCATTTGACAGGATGGCTTCTTAGAGCATAGAAGTGCAGTTTCATAGACTGGTTCTTTTGTTAATCTTGAAAACATATTAAGGACATTTTATCCTTCATTAATTTCATGTGGTCAATGAAATGAGAAAACAGGACCCAAACACATGTTAGATGTGAAAAATTAAATAAAAACAGAATATATTTTTCAATTTCACAATCTCAATTTTTTAAACTGAAATATAAACATATTTAAATAAATTGGGATTCTTTATGTTTTATCTCTAACATTTCCATTCTCACTTTTTGATTAAACGCTTGGAAAAAAATGCCACAAGGACTTGGCAAGAGAAATTATTCTCTTGGTATTTGTAGTTTGGAACAGAAGTTAAAGTCTAGTAAATCTCATGAGAAAGTCTGCTTCCTGACATTTACAGCTCAATTTTCCTGATTCAGAGGGTTTGAATAAGCTTCAGATAAGCATCCAAGCTTATCCAGGGTGAACTTGAATTCTGAAACTTCTAAAGTTCTGTCATTGGTAATCCTACCTTACTCTTGAAGATGCCACTGGTAGCATCCCAGTGGAAATCCTGGTTTGCCATTGTCCCTCACAGTCAAGGATGGACAAGGTCATGTATTAAGCACTTTATTAAAAATATGAAATAAGGGCAGAATGAGAGCAAAGTTTTTTAAGAACTCAATGATGGGAAGATGTAGAAGATGTTTTAATTATGACTATATACTGTAAGGTTGTGCAATTCACCTAAAACATTTCAAAATTATTTATTAAAGTAATAATGATACTGATTGGTGAAATACAATTTTGTCAATAGAATTGATACTTTTATGTATACAGGCTAATAAAATCAACAGACCAGGACTTAGAAGACCCTATATGTAGAATAAATAAAATATCATGCATATAATTTTAATGAAAATTCAATTAAATCAAAACACTTAAATGAACTTCTCTCTAATGTAAAAATGCATATGTAATGTACAATATCCTCTGTATGAGACTGTTTCAGAACAAGCTTGAGGGACAGTTAAATTAGGAATAATTAAATGCTTATACAAGAATTGAGTTTTATAGTCACCTAATAGTCTTCAAAGTTGAATGTATTTAAAATTCTTTTACAAAGAAAGCCAACTGGTAAACCTCTCTCAAATATAAGTTCTTAGACTTTGGAACAGCTGAGTAGAAACATTTATCTTTGATTTTCTGTTTTTAAATTTATATAAGAGTAAGTGATTTAAAAAAAGGTAAATCATCTACAATGATTTATTATGTCTTTTATAATGACATTTATTCCCATATACTAATTAGTTTTCTGACTTGCTTAGCCTAATCTTAGGAGCTCAGAAACAATTTTCTATAGCGCACTTTCATTAAGCTCAATGTACTGTAGGCAGTTTTTATAATAGATTTATAAGAATTATCAAGTAAAGAAGAACTTAATGTGTGCATGTTCTTTTCTTTTTATTTTCTCTTTGAAGGAAAATCTCAGAACTCTGTTCTCTTTCTAATGTAGCAGACTAACATCTGTGCAATTATACAAACCTGCAAATTACTTTTTTTCCTTGTGAGTTAATTGCTTCAAAATTATAATGAAAAAGAAATCCAAAACCTAAATGCAAAGCTATATTAAGCTAAATTAAATGATAAACATTTTGATTAACACATAAAATTTAATGAGACTGTTTTGATAGAAAATCTTAAAATAATGTAAATGTATAGAACTGTTGGCAAATATTTAATTTAATTAATGAATTTCTGTGTTTATATTTCACATTAAATGATTATTATTTAACCCACATTCATTTTCTTTTCTGCTTTATAAGTGAGACTATCTTAGCTCTGAGAGAGAGTGAAACTACATTGAATAATGCACCTTCTTTCACAGACTAAGGAAAAATTTTTTAAAAGTTTAAATAACAGCATTATTTTGATATGTTTGAAAAAAGAGAAAAAACAGCTAAAAATGTCGGTAGCACAAACTCATTTGTGGGACCTTTATTTTTGCCCCATTAATGTCAGTTAGGTGTCATCTTCTGTCATTTCTTATCTTCCATTTCATATTTTTAAGTATGAACTGTTTGTGCTCTCCCACGGAAATGTGCCCTGCCTTTGTCACACAGTAGTATCTATCTAGAAGATTCCTCTTGCCTTTCTGTCCTAGCTAAATTCATAATCCAGATATTTCCTTTCAAATGATTTCTCCAAATCTTTAAGTAGCTGACTTTTCCTTTCAAGATTTTCTGTCTTATGGTCTTTCTAAAATACAATTATAATCATACTTTGACTTACAATTAAAGTATTAAACTGGAAATGACTTGAATATTGATAATGTAATGATTAAATTAATTATGCTATATACCTAGCATGCCACTATTTAACAAAAATCATTTAGACATTTCTTAGATGCTATTTATCTGGAAGTATATAATGTTTCATTAAATAATGAGCACCAAGTAGGGAGCAATAAGTGCAATACCTATTAATTTTTAAAAATCAACATATATGTGTTTATGATCATAAATAAAGGTTATTAAAACATATTCACCAGATGATTAATGCTAGATACCTTAAAAGACAGAGTGTGAATGGTAGGTGTGGATTAAGAGAATTATTTTGTCTTCCATATATAAAAAACAAGCAATCCCTAAAACTAAAGGAAAAGTCAGCTATATATAACTTATTTGAAGACTATAACCCATGTGATCCAAGATTTTTAAGACATCATATTCAAGTAGCATTAAACTGAACATTAAAAAAAAATTAAAAGCCACCAGTGGAAAATGATATATTTCAGAGAGGAGATAAGGATAATGGTTAAATTCTCACAAGAAATAATGCATAATAGAAAACAGTAGAATGTCAATTTTATTATGTTGGAAGGAGGGAGGGGGAATCCTGTCATTGAAAAATTCTATATCCTGCAAACATATCCTTTGGAAATTAAGTCAAAATAAAGGCATTTTCTTATAAAATAAAAGTGAGATAATTTTTTGCCTGCAAATCTGCACACAAGAAATGCTAAAGGAAGTGATTTGGCTAAAAGAAAATTACCAGATCGAAACTCAGATCCATAAGGAAAAATAAAGGTCAGAGAAAATGGTAAATATACAAGGATATGAATGTTGTAGAATTTTTTCCTTTATATATTTTAAAAAGTACTATGAATGGGGCATGATAAAATTGCTTTTGCAAGTTTCTTACAGTTTACATGACCTAGCATAGTATTAACATTAAGTATATTGTGGTAAAGTAGAATAAAGAGGAGGTAGAAGGGGTGAGTTTGATCTCTGAGCTGAGACTTCTATCTCCTGCCTTCAGACATTGGCACTCCTGGTTCCTGAGTCTTCAGACTCAGACTGAATTATGCCACTTACTTTCCTGGTTCTCCAGCTCTCAGGCTACTGAGTATGTGGCTTTTCTGTTTCTGTAATTGTGTGAGCCAATTCCTATCATAATGGATATAATGTTGACATTCAATTGGTTTTCTATGGAGAACACTGACTAATATACTATTTTACCTTTTTTCATCATTATAAAGTTTTAAAATGATCCAAGATAAAATTAAAGTCATAATGCTATTTTTTCCTTATGTTCTAAAATTAAAGAAGTATTTATGGTAATCTTTGAATCGGTACACTCTGAAATTCATGCACTGGGGAGTGGTCACTCAGCCCAGCCTGCCCCCTCTCACATACTGGGAGCCCTCAGGGGATGTCCTACTGATGGCTTAGGCCCGCTCCCCATTGGGAGCAGACCTAAGCCACAATCTGGCCTCCCTTTGTGGGAGGTGACCGGACTGATCAGGGGAAGGCGCCAGCCCCATCACCCTGCTGCTGCAGCCAATGACAGTCACTGCAGCTGCCAAGGTATTTTAATCAACACGACTCTAGTCCCTTCACCAAGAAAAAATGACAACTTTCTTTAGGCATTTTCAAGATGTGTCTTTCGTAGGATATGACATTTCTTTATTTTTTTTCTTTTTATCCTCAACTGAGGATATTTTTCCATTGATTTTTTTCCCCTTCCCTCAGATCCCAGACTCGGCCCCTTCCCACCCCGCCCCTCTGATCGTGGGCTTGGGCTGCCCAGTCTTTAGGCTTGGGAATGGGGCATCCCTGCCCCTCCGATGGCTGGTTGGGAGTGACCTGGGTGCCAAGGAGGTTCCTGGGACCCAGGTATGTATGCAAATTAACCGCCATCTTTGTTGGGTTAATTTGCATACTCACTCTGATTGGCTGTGGGCATAGCAGAGGTACAGTCAGTTTACATGATTCTCTATTATTAGGTAAGATGTTCTCAATTAGAATAGTATTTCCTTCCTTGTAAGGATGGTTTCAGTTTAAAATTCAAGGCTGTTGCCATTTGTTCACAACATTATAACGTTTCCTCATCCTTTCCAGTTGACCTTGCTATATGTCACTTGAGGGTTCTGGAGCAACACATACCAATCCTCCTTTTTATTTTCTGCAAGTATTTATAGGTAATAGCACTAATAGCCTCTATGCTTCATTAAGTATTATATTTAATTTTCTCTACAAACTCATATGATATGAGCCATTAGCTGTTTTCTGAGACTTTTATAATTGGGAGCTCAGACCATCAATAATATGTTAATATGACTGATTTTCACAAAGCTGTGATCACAATTCAGATTTCAAAATAAGGGAAAATTATTTTTACTGACAATAATTAAGTTTAGTAACAATTAACATTTTTGTTGGCTTTCCTGCTATTAGCTTTTTCCTTGTGAAGTGTTTTTCTACACTCTACACAGATATTGATACTCTAGAATCACTGCTCATCATGAAAATGTCAATTTAGAAACACATGAAGTATTAGTGCTGATTTTCTATTCTAATCTTTTTTGTTAATTTGGGTCCCCATATGCTTTTGGAAACTGCTCTTGGTCTTTCCAAATTTCTGTGAACTAGTTAGAAATATGAATTCAGTTCTGTCTATCACTTATTAGGAGACTAACTGGAATATACCAAATTGAGAATTTCTAACCTTGTGAAGTCTTACAAACTTTCATTGCCTTTACTTTGTATAACATGTGTAGGTAAATTTTGATGAAAATCCTCACTTTTTTTCCTTCTGGAGACCTTAATCTCACATGTATACTTCTCAAGACCTTTCCTAAACCCCATACTCTTTGCCATTTTAGAAAGAAAAATTTCAAATGCTATCAATTCCTATAAAAGTACACTTCTCTCTTGATGATTACTTGCTCTATCAGTTTTGCAAGTCAATCAGTCTGTATGTACATAAATATTTATAAGTATTAAGATGTTTTTCAGGTAGCAGTATCTGAAAAAATGAACTTACATATTGTCAAGATAGAAATACTAACAGCTTTTAAATAAGAATCCATGTTGGAGAAAGTTAATAAAGTGAGAACATGACAGACCAACTTGTATCATTGTTATTTAGGGGAGTTACCCTTTTTAGGAAGGGCCTAGCATCTTTAAGATCTTTTTAATGGATGATTGGTAATAATTTGATGAAGCACCTTCAGTGTTTTATAAAAGGTAAGTGGTATTTAGAAGTAAACACATTATTTTCAGAAAAAGACCTCTCAATTCAATGCATGGAACCTCTCCAAATGGGAAATATAATGAGATAGATTATAGATCCTATTGATTATTGCACTAGGAATATATAGATCTCAACTATCTAATGACTTTTCTTTTTGGCATTTATTTTATATCCTAGATATGAAGTTATGCAGTAATTAAAATGGAAAAAAATTTTTTGTGAGGCTTATTCAACCAATACTTATAGAATTCCTATTATTGTACTCCAGGCACTATTCTTGATGGGGAGAAGGCAGTGAACACAATAGATAAAAGTACCTATTCTAATGTAGCCTATATTTGGGTTTACAATGTTCTTTGTTCATATTTATTTAAAGAAAATGATTTTGACTTAATCACCTCAATGCAATATAACTGGATGATATTAGGAATGTTGAAGAATGCATCAAAGGATAATTAACTTTTTGTGTATTAAATATAAATAAAATATTTATGTAAGAAAGTGCTAATACTTTCTTTGCCTTGTTTTCAAATTTCTTCAGAGTTTCTTCATTTTTCATATATTACTAGAGGCCTGGTGCATGAAATTCATGCACTTGGGGGAGGGAGGGGGTCTCTTAGCCCAGATTGTGAGAGGGCACAGGCCAGGTCGAGGGACCCCACTGGTGTAGGATCAGGGCCGGGGAGGGACACGGGAAGTTGGCCAGCCGGGGAGGGACCATGGGAAGGCTCCAGGGCGTGTCCAGCCCACCTCACTCAGTCCCGATCAGTCGGACCCCAGCAGCAAGCTAACCTACCGGTTGGAGCATCTGCCCCCTGGTGGTCAGTGCACATCATAGTGGGCAGTTAAGTGGCCTCGCATATCATTAGCATATTATGTTTTGATTGGTTGAATGGCCAACCTGATGACCGGACACTTAGCATATTAGGCTTTTATTATATAAGATAGTTTTCTATTTTCTATTTATTTAATTCAACCTGTTTTCTGTACCTGCAAAATATATCCAGAACTTGATTATTTCTTATATATCTAAAGCACAACATATTCTATGTTCCATTGTCTCCTTGACACCTTCTCTTTTTATTATCCCTCTCACTCCTTCTCGTCCAACCATATAGCTTTTACATTCTGTTGTAAATTGTAAGCTAGCAAGAGATACCCAATGCTATATGAATAAGAAATTCAGAAATTCTGAGCTGTAAGGAAACTTGGAGATTAATTAGTTTTATATTATTTTCAGTGAGGAAACTTGGGATCCAAGAATATCTTAAAACAGTTCTTAAAGTATTCCAGCAGAGACTGGGTAACCACTTGCCAAGGTTGGACATAAATTGCTGTAGAGGGAAAAATGTTTCATATGCGGTATGTAGATTTTCTTCCGAACTTAAAGATGTTTGTTTTCATGAAATAAGTCATGGTGAATTTCACTTGCAATTCTTTTGCTCTTTATTTATTTTTTTATTTATTTTTAAAAATATATTTTATTGATTTTTTTCAGAGAGGAGGGGAGAGGGATAGAGAGTTAGAAACATCAATGAGAGGGAAACATTGATCAGCTGCCTCCTGCACACCTCCTACTGGGTTTATGCCCTTAACTGGAATCAAACTTGGGACCTTTCAGTCTGCAAGCCGACGCTCTATCCACTGAGCCAAACCGGTTAGGGCTTCTTTTGCTCTTTAAATGCATACTGTCAGTGATTGCTTTAGCTTCCTTGTTTGTCAGTCATCATATGGTGAAATGTAAGGAGCTGCCTTGGTTTCTTTTTCTTTTTTACTTTTTTATTTTATTTATTGGGATAGCATTGGTTAATAAAATTATATAGGTTTAAGGTGTACAATTCTATAATACATCATCTGTATATTGTATTATGTGTTCATCCCAAGTCAAGTCTCCTTTCATCGCCAGCTACCTTGGCTTTGTATACTCCAGAATAATGAGTCGGATTCTAGACCTCACCATACCAAAATCTGGTAACTTCTTTTGATCAAGAACACAGAAATCACAAAAACAGAAATAGTGGAATGATCAGAATATTGAGATATTAGATTGTGTCTTTCATGCCATTAAATCCAAGCTTTCCATGTTGGGTTTCAGTTAAATTTAGACTCCGGTATTTTTGCTCTGAAAGCAAAATTAAAACAAAACCTCCACCAACTTAGAGCATGAGAACAATTTTACATAAAGTAAATGTAAGTGGTGTTTATATTTAATTAAATCCTTGCTGAGAGAGCCATAAAGTTTTAAATGATATACTAAAGTTTAAAAGAATAATAGAAATAGTGAAAAAGATTTGCTAGAGGGTAAATAATTGATAGGACACTTGATTTAATAAGGATTTGGCAGAAGTTTATGTTCTGTTGATCAGGAAGACAAAGGGGAAGTGGAAGCAACTGAGATGTAGAAACAACTTGTCACTAGGGGATTTCTTAAGAAGCCAAAATTCATAGTATGTCCCTCATAATCATCTATCTCAGAAGTTTTATTAAATCTGCAGCAATGGTCTAACATAAGAGCGGTGTAATCAAGAAAAACTAAATTAGGTTCCAGGGAAGACTGGTCATTAAAAAAGATTTCCCTCATAAATATTGAAATTTAAGAAGTAGCACTTATATAATTAAACTTTCATTGTTATACAATTAAGTGTTATTATGGATCCCAGGCCCTGAAAAAGTGGTAAGGAAAAAAACAAAACAAAAGAAGCAGGAGTGAATGGCTGTGTACCTGAGTATTTATAATTTATAGATGATATATACCCTGGATAAAATAGGTTCTCAGAATGGAAAGGCAGAACTGATACTGGGAAAGGTCAACAATGTTTTTCTCAAATGGCATGGCCCATAGCAGTAGTCCGCAAACCGAGGCTCGCGAGCCACATGCGGCTCTTTGGCCCCTTGAGTGTGGCTCTTCCACAAAATACCACGGCCTGGGCAAGTCTATTTTGAAGAAGTGGCATTAGAAGTTTACGTTTAAAAAATTTGGCACTCAAAAGAAATTTCAATCGTTGTACTGTTGATATTTGGCTCTGTTGACTAATGAGTTTGCAGACCACTGGCCTATAGGAATGAATATGGAGCATCTGTTTGGAGAAGCTGTGTTTTCTGCTTTCTGTCACCGAATAGAGCGCACTCCGCATAAAGACCAGAGAATTCCTCTGCTGCTAATTGTTTTCCTCTTATTTGCAGGTGACAAATTATTGGCTTCAGTGAAATTAGCCAGAAGTCTCCCCTTTTAATGAAAACAATCTTATTATTTCTCTAGAGTTTCATCTTATTAACTCTCAGACATAGAAAAATGTAAAGAATTAATCATGCAATGTATCATGGTTAGCACATACTTTTGATTTCAACAGATTTTTTTAGAGAATAAATTATTTTTAGAAAGGTAGACTATAAGCAAAGATGATCAAAATTCTATCTTTAATTCTGTTATTTGAAATTTAATGTAGTAATATTTCTATCAAATTGTATATGTCCCCAACTGATAAACAGCTAATGACAAAGTGATATGTAAATATATTAAATAACGTTGAACTAATACCTTAACCTGAATATTTTTTCCTTATCAATTAGAAATCTCAGGAGGACATTTATAAATTATACAGCTCTGAATAGAGTACCTTCGAGTGTTTCCTGGGGCTACATCAGCATTTAGTCTGATCCTGATTTAATAACCATATTGACAAGCAAACTAAATTATTTTATAGAACTGTTGAAGCTAGAAATAAAGATGCTTATGATAGAGCTTTTAACTCAGCATGTGATCAAAATTTGAAATGTAGTGCAAAGATTTCAATGAGCAGTTTAATAGCATCAGAAAACTGAATGTAATTAGTGCTAATATTACTAAAAGATGAGTTCCAATTTGGACAGAAACAGTTTTTAAATGCTTCTTTCAAAAATATAATTGATTTCCTTTAAAGCAATAAACATTTCTTTATAATTGCTTTTAATAAAATGGTTGTATTTGTCTTTGCTAGGAAGTTTGCTATGTTGCATTTGTAGGTAAGGTATTATTACAGTGTCAAGATATTAGAAAATGTATACACCAACATGTAATATAGCACATTAGGGGATATTTGTTCCCAAAGATGATATATTTGTAATTTATTTGCTTGGAGTTGTTAATGATTAAAATATGAGAAACAATAACAATTTTGTTGTGTGCAGTGGATGGCTTCATTAAATAAGTATAAAGCTTAAAATCAGCAATTTTCAACCTGTTTCATCTCATGGCACACATATACCACTAAAATTCTGCAACACACCACAAAATATATGTTTTGCTGTTCTGACAAAAAAATAGGTATACTTTTGATTCATTCACACTGGACAGCTACTGTTGTGTTGGCTGATGTCATTTTTGTATTTGACAATCTAAGAGAAAATAGGTCAGTGCCCCTGTCTAAATAGTCAGGCATCGCATGTTTTAAAAATTATTGCGGCACACAAGGTGAAAATCGCTGCTTTAAATGAATAGATAATGTATAGTTGACCTGAAGAAGAATGTTGCTAACTCATTTGTATTCATGAACTAATGATTAGGTAAAAACATTCTATATTAAGTAGTGACCTATATAAAATGGATATGAGTATGTTATACTATCTTATATTTGATAATGTATTCCCTTAGTAATACTATCATCTATTTACTCAATACATACTATATATGTGAGACATTTTACTAAGAGGGAAAAGGATAAATAAGAGAGTTTATTCTCACCAGATGATTACTTTTTTATAGGGAAGGTAAACATAAATCATCTAAATATCTATGTATATACTCTTGTAATAAGAATAAAATAAAATATTTGGATTATTATGAATGTCATTACTGTAAATTATGCCCATGGAAAGGAATAACAAAATAAATGAAAGGACATCTGAATTCAGTCCATTCAATATTTGCTTATACATTCATAAAAATTAATTTAGGCCTGTATTTAACCAAATATGTAGTCATTATAAATATGGTGTGTGTTTTTTCTTTGAGTTTATTTGTTTTATTGATTTCAGAGAGGAAGGGAGAGGCAGAGAGAGATAGAAACATCAATGATGAGAAAGAATCATTGATTGGCTGGCTCCTGCATGCCCCATACTGGGGATCAAGCCCACAACCTGGAAATATGCTCTGACCAGGAATCAAACCCATGACCCTTCAGTCCACAGGCTGACATTCTATCCACTCAGCCAAACTAGCTAGGGCAACTATGGTGTGTTTTTATTGACATTGTTCTCTCTCTCTCTTTTTTTCTCCTCCTAGCCAGAGATTGCTGGGGACTGTTTGGGCTAATGTTGGTGAATTCGTTCTTCTTTTTCTTTGCACTGCCAGTATTGATTTCTGGATTATTTGGTGGTGTGCAAAAAGACTTGAATTACAGCAGATTTAACTCAATATGTTTACAGTTGTTTAGTTTCAATTTTTGTAATACAAAGTTTGTATCACAGACACATTCTCTCTCTCTCTCTCTCTCTCTCTCTCTCTCTCTCTCTCTCTCTCTCTCTCTCTCTCTCATTTCTCCCCTATAGTGCTTGTTTTAGGTTGAAAAACTGGCCCACCCTTTTTTGGCCATAATGGCTGGGTGAAAAATAGGTATTACAATGCTCTATGGTTTTTTGTTTTTTTTAATGTTTTTCTTTTGTTTTATTTTTAATGGAATAATTAGATTTTGCTCTTGAGGATTTACATACGGAGGATATGATTCTGAAGAGATCTGTGTAGGGAACAGATTCTGCTAGAATTCCAAGTTCATTATGAATTAAAAGACTTCTAACTAATTCAGCCATTCTATGAATCATTGAACCAAAAAATTTTCCTACCTAACATCTTTCACATGAAAATTTTTACTAGCTTGTTTTAAGTTGACTAATTAAATTAGTGGTAATGGTGAAATCAAGACTATTCAAATTAGAAAAAGAGAGATAAACTTGAAATAATATTTCCAAATCAGATAAGCCAAACTTCATTTATATATTTGCTTAATATTTAAAATTTTAATATAGACCTCCTAGAGAGCTTTAATTTAGCTCTTTCAGTAAACTATTTGTGGAGTTGTTTTTTGTTTTTTTTGGTCTATTTTCTTAGTATTTATTTTAGTTCTTTCACAAGCCTATGTAGAATTGGGATCTCATGGAAATATGTTTTTTTTTCATTGCATCATCAGGAGGTACAGTGGAACTCTGTGGGGACAAGGAAACTCTGTGGAGTCTCCTTTTAAGAATACTAACCCCATTCATGAGGGCTGATGCTCATGACCTAACCACTTCTCAAAGGCCCATCTCCAAATACCATCACATTGGGTGTTAAATTTGAACATATACATTTTGGGGACTCAAACTTTCAGTCTATATCATGGGGACTAAAGAATAGCATATGATGTATCTTCTATAAAATTTCACTAAAAAAGGATGTTCAGAAAAAAAAGAAGTGTGGAAAAATACTGGAAAATGTGAAGATTCTAGTCGTGAGCCTGCACTTACTGCTTATGTTTTGTGATAGCCAAGCTGCATACTCTCTTTTAATCACAGATTCCTCATCTAGGAAATATACTTATTAGCCCCTGGAATAATCCTTAAGGTTTTGTCAATCTCTAATATGTTATTTTGTTAATTTGCCAATAGAGCAATGTAACATGACATTTGAATAGTCAAAATAACATGAACAATTACAGCAATGTGTATGACTAGCCATAAATTTTTTCCATCATGAAAAATAGTGTTAAAGTTTTACATTTTTGTTATCCTTACTAAGATTATATGTAAAAAGACACATATCATTATTATCATTAGTTTTACTGTTGGGAGAAGTTAACAAAGCTTAATCAATTTACTGTATATTTAAAAAAATATGTTTATATTATGGCAAACCTTTTTTGTGTTCATAAGAATCTGTAGTATTTTATTTTCAAATTTTACTTGTGAGCTACAGTTATCTACAAATACATGTGCATACATGCTTAATCATTGGGTTTCCAGGAGCAGATTGTAAATAATTTAAAAAATAAAATCACTTTATTATCTCTCATGCAGTGAATATGTGCTAGAGCAACATGTTATGGTGAGAGAAATGGCATATTGCACTGTGGTTTCATTAATTTCATACTGTGCTAACGCACTGATACAATAAAGGACATGGATTAAAAAATAGCAAATTTTACTGAGAGCAAGTGGTATTGAAATGTGTTAGATTATATGGTCAGATATAATAACCAAATTTCCAACTTAGAAGAGTTTTAATAAAAACTGTGGATGGTTGCCAAGATAAGCTAGTGAAGGAATGAAGAGCTCAGTTGTCCACCATCAATCCATTTCATTAAATTAAAGAATTTGAACATTTTAAGGTAAATGGAAATAAAGATAAAAGCTGAAAGCCATATACCTTTCAATTAAAAACAGAATCAGGAGCTGATGATGAACTAGAGAAATCTTAAACATGCTAGTTCTTAAACTTTCGGAGCTCCCTGAGAATGGAGTTTCATTAATATGGAAAAACTTGCTCAGCACAGTAGCCATGTTCCGTTGGCATGCATTTCTGTAGAGTATAACATGGGTAAGTATCACTTATTTCCATTGTCTTCTTATAGATAATCAAATGGCTAGAGGCTTCTAATGATAATATTAACTCTTTGAAATAAGCCACTGTGTCTTCTGAATAGTGGCAGAGTCACTAACGCATTTGGGTGGATTTTTACATCACTGAAAACTCATGAGGCAAGAGATGCTAGTCCTGCTAATCAGACGACTGACATTAAAGAGGTGTATTACTTCAGAAAATGCCAACTCCTTGTAACAATTTACTGGAAGTCCCTGCCACGAGAAAGGTCAGTGTGTAAGATGTGACTAATACTGTTGTCATATATTTCAATGCCATTTTTGTTTTTGCATCTTTTGTTTGGCACCTATTGGTTGAAAGTAGTACTATTTCCCATCCACTAGAAAAAAGTGAATAATATAATTCATTTACAATCAAAATATTGTATTAAATGTATTTTACATCAATTGAATCAAACTTATTTGCTTCATTTCTATAGCTTTCTATTGAAGTGTTTAAGATTATACTATTAGTAATCAAAAAATACCTTCTGAATAAGATAGTATGCTAAAACTTTTGGCATTCCTAGGAATGGTTTCTCTGATATGTCTGCATCTGGACAAGTGATTATCCTTCAGCTATATAGTTTCTAAATACCCATTTTGGTTTAGAATGGAAAAAATGGTATTATACCTACCATTTATTAAAATTCCTTTCATAGGTAATTATATACATGCAAGGATGCAGCTCTATAAAAATGTGTGTGGTATTGCCCACATTCCTGGTATATTATGCTTGTAAAATACATATACACTGAATGGAGAAATAAGCAAATGATGACAAATAAAAATAGCACCAAATAAAACATGTGAGCTCTATTCTTCCTCATAAATCCTGGACAATATTAGGCCCAATATACTAAATCAATATAACCTATTTAGTTACCTCTGCTTCAAAGTCTCCAGTTCCCACTAACCAAAGAGAAAGCATTGATGCAGTATAATCCTGAAATCCCTGTGTACCAGGAAGTGTTGCCCTGGTAGGGAATAGAAAGTGATCTTTCAATGTTTATATGAAGCTGTGTTAAAGTTTTGAATCATATTTAAGTATGCTTATTCTTGAAAGAAAGTATAACATTTTCTCTGTAAGAAAAATTGCTCTAACATTCCATACCTGAAGTGTCTTTCCTACACACTGGCCCTCAGTTTTCTATCGAATATAACTAAAACTTTTCAAGATATGAAATGGTAGCTCCACCTTAACTCTAGGACCCTGGCTTTCTCTGAAGAAATTGTTCCTATCCACTATAAGAAAGTTGTTTGACCCTGAAGTATGACAGATTAAAGTATACCAGCATATGGTGATTTTTTAAAGAAAAAGCAAATTATATATCCCAGGAATAAAGTGTCTGCTACATGAATGCAGTTGACCTCTGGTCATAGTCTGTCCTTAGGTAGTGACTACTGTATCATTTATATCAAACAAAGAAGCATTTCAACGGAGGCAAGGGAGGTTAGTGGCATTTGTCACATGGTTGTGCAGAGACATCGCGGGTAATTTCTCGAGCCTCTGATGTATGTGCTATCAGTTTACATTTTCTCCTGCCATTTCTGCATCGACTAAAGAAGGGGAGAAATTATTTTCTTAAGATTTACAAGGTACTTTAAAAATGAGATCAAATGATGTATATTTAGTAAAACAGGTTTTAAAAAGTAAAAATAAGATGGCCTTTAAGTTTAGAAGATATTTCTGGCATATCATATTTTCTCTTTAACAGGTATTTTATATGTTAAATGGTTCCTTCTCAAGTAACATTTTTTCTTAATTTTTAATAAATTCTAAGGTAGAGTTTTCACATATATACATACTAAAATAAACAATTTATGTGAAGTATAATGCCCATAACCAGGAACTTTATATAATACTGAGGCCTGGTGCATGAAATTTGTGCATGGGAGGGGGGTCCCCTCAGCCCAGCCTGCACCCTCTCTAATCCAGGACCCCTTGGGGGATATCTGACTCCTGGTTTAGGTCCGATCCTGGAGATCGGGCCTAAACTGGCAATCAGACATGCCTCTCACAATCTGGGACTGCTGGCTGCTAACTGCTCACCTGCCTGGCTGCCTGATCAGTCCTAACTGCCACCCCTGCCAGCCTGATCACCTCTAACTGCCTCTGCCTGTCGGCATGATAGTCCCTAACTCTCCCCCCTACCAGCCTGGTAACCCCCAACTGCCCCCCCTGTTGGCCTGGTTGCCCCCAACTGCCCTCCCCACCGTCGGCCTGGTCTCCCCTAACTGCCCCCCTGCCGGCCTGGTCACCCCTTACTGTCCCCCCTGCTGGCCTGGACGCCCCCAACTGCCCCCCTCTGCTGGCCTGGTCACCCCTAACTGCCCCCCCCCACCAGCCTGGTTGCCCCTTACTGCCCCCCCACCCGCCGGCCTGGTTGCCCCCAACTGACCCCTCTGCTGGCCTGGTCACCCCATACAGCCTGCTGTTCAGTCATTTGGTCATCCTTCACTAACCCCCCTGCTGGTCTGGTTGCCCCATGCAGCCTGCTGTTCAGTTGTCCGTCTGGTTGTTTTGGTCGTGATGGCCCCTGGCTTTGTATGTATTAGGATTTTACATACTACTAAGAAGCTATTTAATTCTGAAAGTAATTCTATAAGAAGCATAATGTCTGATGGTTAAAAGAAACACAGGGGAAGCTTAATGTGTTCAGGCGATGATGGTGTGTTATATGGCAAACAGAGAACTTATTATAAGCTCTTTCTAATGCAAAAAGAGTAGGGATTTCAAACTATGAGACTTCAGTTCTTGATCAATCTGCCCTTTCAAGTAATGAAATTATAGCTGCATGAATTATAGTCTCTTATAAATCTTTTAAATGAACACATTATAATGAAAACATCTGAAATCTATCAATAATATCTTTAATTTTAATCTCTTGAAAAAAAAGACCAAACTACAGGCTAAAATCATACTGGGAAGTGATTTTTCATTATACATATATGTTTTTCCTTTTTTTAAAAAAAATATTTTATTGATTTTTTTTTTACAGAGAGGAAAGGAGAGGGATAGAGAGCTAGAAACATCGATGAGAGAGAAACATCGATCAGCTGCCTCCTGCACACCTCCTATTGGGGATGTGCCCACAACCAAGGTACATGCCCTTGACCGGAATCGAACCTGGGACCCTTCAGTCTGCAGGCCAATGCTCTATCCACTGAGCCAAACCGACGAGGGCTGTTTTTCCTATTTTTAATCCAATGTCTCCACCCCTATAAGCACATGTGTTGGGAAAAAAATTAAAAAGCCACAGGTACACAGATTTTATTGGCTAATGAGGTATCTGAACCCACCAAATAAGCATTTTATTAAATCTTTGGAGGTACACAATTAAACACAGATTTCTTATTTTCAACTCTTTGGTATTGAAATGATGCCAGCATGCCTCCGGATTATTCTAAAGGAGAGACACAAATGATAGACTGGGTGGTTGAGTAAATGGCAGAATAAAGCGCTGGTCCAGATTCCCTTTCTGGTAATCCCTCATGATAAGTTAGATTATTTAAAGAAAGACATCCAGTGGTAAAAAAAATTAGGACAGATAGCAATTTATAGTCTCTCAGCTCTAACCTTCCTTTCCCTGTTTTGTAAAACATGTTGACATTTCTGCCTTTCTAGCTGATACATTGTTAGGCTTTACTTAATTTTTTAAAATTATTTTCAAGAACAAGAGTGACAATGTGGGGTGATAATGGGAAGAAGGCTACTCCCATCTTATATTCATGCAGGAGTTGAGGTCTGATGGCTCTCACTGTGAGCCCTCACAGACCAGTTTGAGCCTCACTGTCTCTCACAGTAGCCTTGCCAGTGGGCCATATAAGGCCTAGAAAATCATTTGTCTCACTCAAGGCATTATGGGCGAGTTAATTAAATGTTTGAGTAAATATAGCAGGCTGATTTTTAAGTTGATAATTTTGTATGGGCACAAATGATGTTATAAATATCCAAGTGGCCCTTGGTGGAAAAAGGGTTCCCACCCAAAACCATGCTCTCCCTAGCTCCCTGGCTCCTTTGACAGATGAGCATCATCCATTGCCAGGCAACTGACTATCCAGTATGTGGTTGTTTCTAGAGAAGGACCAGCAGCTGCAGCCTCATGCAGTTGCCTCACCAACAGGCAATCTGCTTCTGCAGAGAAGTTCACATCTGCCCACTCCCTTGGCAACAGTAGACCATTCCTATGGATCAGCACTAGCCTACATCCTCTGGAAAGCTTCCTTTCTACTGGCAGAATGCATGTCCCTTATGTAGTGAAACCTGCTTCAAAGCATTTGAAATCTTGGGTGGAGTGACCTCTCCCAAATCCCCCGTTCCCTTCGTTGTCCAGTACCCTTCACCGAGTGGTAGTAGAGTGCATCTATGTGCACTTGCTAAGTCGGGGACTCCTTAGAGTCCCCTTTACCTCTTTTAGTAGTTAATGCTTTTTTAAGTTAATGATTCTTTATAATAAAGTTCTCTTGTTTAAATTACTGGTATATTTTTAGTGTCCTGATGGGACTCACTTTGATGTAAAGCTATGATGAAAATTATTGCTTTTATTCACTCAGTCAGTGTTCATATTTTTTGAAGTAAAAATAATGCAATGAACATTTGAAAATCAGGAAAAAGAATTTGAACTAAAGTGCACAATATTACTGAAAAAAAGATTGACAGAGAAGAAAACTTAGACATTCTCATGGCTTATTGAAGAGTCAGTACCTCTTTCACCTGCCGCAAGCCAGGATGCCTATATAGGACTTAGGCATTGGGCACAAGAATTAGACATGTTGTCTATATGTACAACTATTTTAATATTACTTAAAATGTCCAGGTAGTTGAGATTTTGACAATTCCACTTAGTATAATTTTTTCTTCTGTCAATATATTTGGCCTCCTTTTAGAGATGATAAGAAAAGAGGGTAGGCTCTAACCAGTTTGGCTCAGTGGATAGAGCGTCGGCCTACGGACTAAAGGGTCCCATGTTCGATTCTGGTCAAGTGCATGTACCTTGGTTGCGGGCACATCCCTAGTAGGGGGCGTGCAGGAGGCAGCTGATTGATGTTTTTCTCTCATCAATGTTTCTAACTCTCTATCCCTCTCCCTTCCTTTCTGTAAAAAATCAATAAAATACCTATTTTTTTAAAAAAAAGATAAAAAGAAAAGAGGGTAGAATGTTAGATTGAGCTGGTATAGTGAGAAAGAGAGAGAGAGATTATTAGGCTGACGTTACATTTTATTGATGCCCATACCTACCAGCACAATACCACAGAAAAGAAATTCAACAAAAATGAACCACCTTGTGGTTATTCTGGGAATTTTTATTCCCTTTACCTTCTCTTGTTCTCAATTTTCATTAGCACTCCTGTCCACCTTTTCTTTACATTTAACCTCTGCTCAATGTAAAAAAGTAGAATATCCCTAGTAGATGTTTAAGCCGAATTGCTGAGCCTGCTGAGGTAACAAGTTGTGGTTAATAAATTATTATAACATTTTAGAACTGAGGGAGACCTTAACAGGTGTCAACTCAAATCCCTAGATTGTCTCCTCAAATCCACATTTCAGAGAAAGGGACATAAAGCTAAGGATTTGAGAACTCAAATGTATTAAGAGGGTGTTTTGACTTAGAAATAGGTAATTTGGATTTCTAAGGTGGTGTTTATTTCATTAACTTAGTTCTCTAGTTCTCTGTCTACCATAGACTCTTAATATCAACAGGCCTTACTCTCAAAGTTCAGCAAGATTTTGTTCAGAAAACAAACATTACCCAGATAAAAGAAATTGTTGTTGATATTTCTCATATTTTTAACTCCATCATATCTAAAAGATACTAATGTAATGTTTTTAAATCAAAATGATTCTTTCATAGTTTTCTTGGCAATTTTCAAAACATTTATACTTTCCTAATTTGAAAGCATTTATTGAGTGATCTTAACTTCTTCCTGGTGTTGGATGGGCCTGGGTAAGGGGAAGAAAATGAATAGAATGAAGCAGAAATGTTGGTTCTTTATTTCAAAAATTCTAAAACCTTTATTTTAAACAATGTGAGCACACGTGATTGGCATTAGTACATTCAAAATGCTATAATTCTAAGTAATACATTGTATGAGACATACATTCTAAACAGAGAGAAAATAAAGACATAATTATAGTGTGGGAGATGTAATCTGGAAATTCTTCGAGAAGGCTTAAAAATGTAATAAATACAAGGGGGAAGAACTCAAAAAATTAGGGAAAGGCTTTTCAAAAGATAAATGCACAAAATAAGGAGAAGTAAATTGTAAAAGAAAATGATAGATGAACAAATGTGGCTGAAATAGTAATTCATAGTTTGAGAAAGTAATTTAAAAAGGTAAATATCTGCAGTATAAAAAACAGTTAAAAGCTATGCATTAACAACTCTATTAAATAGTTAGCTACCTAAGTAGGTAGAACTTCCTCTGATCTGTACATTCAGGTGCATCTATTTACTACGTACACTATTTGAGGCAACCTTTATCACAAAGGGTACATGCCCATTTCTGAAGACTGACTTCCTGGCCCAGTCTTGAATATGACCTTGGGAGGAATCATTATACCCTCCATGCTTCAGCTTTCTCATATATACAAGGAAGTGGCTCTTACCTATAATGCTATTGTGTGGATGCAATGAGTGAATTTCTGTAAAATTTTAGCATGGTAATGGTTACTCTGCAAGAATTCAATTAATGTTAACTATTTTTAGTAACATCCAGAGGAAATATAAATTTGAAAGAATGGTTCAATTTATTCAAATTTATCACTAAGCTTTCAAAGTGGAGAACTTATATAAATAAGTGTACCAATAGATGTTTGCACCAGAAAGGTTTTTGTTATTGATGTTAATCTTCACCAGAGGATATTTTTCCATTGATTTTTTTTTAGAGAGAGTGGAAGGAAGAAGGAGAGAAAGAGAGAGACATCGATGTGAGAAAGACACATTGATTGGTTGTCTCTTGCATGGGCCCGACCAGGGCTGGGGATCGAGACTGCAACTGAGATACGTGCCCTTGACTGGAATCAAACCTAGGACCCTTCAGTCTGCAGTCCAATGCTCTACCCACTGAGCCAAACTGGCCATGGCCAGAAAGGTTTTAAAAGCATATTTCACCATTTAAGAAATCAAAAACAAATGATATCCCAAAAAGTCTACATCCTTTGGTGACATCAGGGGGCTGGGGCTGAGGAGCAGCTGCTCAAGGTAGTTAGCACATGTTTTTGTTGTTGTTTTCACATGTCCCAAACCACTGGTTATAGTTTTTCTGCTACTGAGCTTTTTGTCATTTATTTTTCATTACCTGCCTGATCTCAGCAGGCCTTTAAATCTGCCACCTCCTGTTAATCTAATCATGAAGACTCTACCAAGTGAAGATCTACATGTGAATAGTGATGGGAAACAAATTAAGAAATGTATCATAAAAGGAGGGATATCACTGCATCAAACTAGAAGCTACATTTATTTATGAATACAACATCCCCAGAGGCAACCTTTAGTTCTTTTACTTTAATACATTGCTTATAAAGTATGCATTTCAGTCAGGATATAAGGTGATGCTACCACAAATAATTCAAGCCAGTAATGAATGCACTGTACAGCATCTATAATAATAAAAGTGTAATATGCTAATTAGACTGGACAGCCGAACGACCTTCAGGACGTGATTCTGGATGAACCCACGGCGGCGGGGGCAGAGGCAGAGGTGGTTAGGGGCGATCAGGCAGACTGGCAGAGTGGTTAGGGATGATCAGGCAGGCAGGAGAGTGGTTAGGGAAATCAGGCAGGCAGAGTGGTTAGGGGCGATCAGGCAGGCAGGTGAGCAGTTAGGAGCCAGTGGTCCCAGATTGCAAGAGGGATGTCTGACTGCCAGTTTAGGCCTGATTCTGCTAAACTTGCAGTCTGACATCCCACGAGGGGTCCCAGATTGTGAGAGGGTGCAGGCTGGGCTGAGGGACACCTTCCACCATGCATGAATTTCATGCACTGGGCCTCTAGTTTACTATAAAAATCTAAGTGATCAAATATGTAAAATGATCATTTACAGACTAAGAGCATCCAGCCAATCATGCTATGATTGTTATTTACAGAAGAATGACAATGGATACCTCTGCCAACATTGATTAGCACAAAGAAAACCATTTCTTCTTAATCTTATAGTCTTTTTGGATGGATTTAATTTTCTGGTGATACAAAGCAAGGAAAAGAATTCTTGTGGCACAGCACACTCAGTGGTTGAGAATCAACCTATGAACCAAGAGGTCACAGTTTGATTCCTGGTCAGGGTACATGCCTGGATTATGGGTCAATCCCCAGTAGGGGATGTGCAGGAAGCAGCCAATCAATGATTCTCTCTCATCATTGATGTTTCTATCTCTCTCCCCATCTCCCTTCCTCTCTGAAATCAATAAAAAATACTTTTAAAAAAGAATTCTTGTGAATGTATGTTTTCTAATTGTTTACCTCTTTTATTTGGTTAGTTACATCAGGATATTATCTGGAAGTGACGAATTTAGTGGTCTAATTCTTTACTTATGGAAAAGTTTAAAGTTATCAAAAATCAGCTTCTTGAAACTTATTTTCTAGTTTCATTTTTATATATAAATGCATCTAGATTATTTGAGAGCTAAGAGCAATGAGCCAAAGAGTAATTTCCAAAGATAAGTGGTTGTTCAAATAAGATGTATCAATGCAATGAATGTTTTTTCTTGAATACCAAATACAGAGAGAGAGAGAGAGAGAGAGAGAGAGAGAGAGAGAAAAGTTATGATATAAATTCTAGAAAAAAATTATCAATTAGATAGTATTCTGGAGAAGGAAATACATGTAAACCATAACTCAATAAATTAGCTAATGAAACAGTATCTACAAAACTATATATATATTTTATAGGTGGTAGTACTAATAGCTTGTACCTGTCCTATAGATTGTGGTTATGAACAGTATCTTTTAAATTTTAAAGCATGCTTTGTACAGAATGGGAAAATCTATACAATGGCTTACTTATATGGCACACACAGGAAAATGTATTTTAAGTGCTAGCAGTATTAAAATTCATTTGTGTCTAACATAATCTCATGTACTTTTGGATAGACAGTATTTCCTGTTGATGAAAACATGTCAGATAAATGTTTTTGACAGGTAAAGCAATATTTTTAAAAAATTAGGGGAGTGGGGCCAGAGTGTTTTAGTTAGTTGAGCTTTGTCCCTTGTAGTGAATAATTGCTGGTTTGATTCCAGTTCAGGGCATATACTTGGGTTGCGATTTTGATGCCCAGTTGGGGAGTGTACAAAACAACTGATCAGTGTTTTTCTCTCTCTCCCTTCCTCTCTCTAAGCATGCTCTTGGGTGAGGATTTTTTAAAAATGAGGAGAGATCAAAGAAAATTCTGTAATAAGAATTTTCAAAGAGAACTATTTTTTTTGTGAAAATCTTCTCCCATTCATTATATGATTTGTTTCATTGAATGATACATCCACAAATATCTAACAAAATGAACTAGTAGAGAAATTTACTTCAACATCAATATTTTTTAGATCTATAGTCTACAACTTGGTCAATGTGTGGTTGGTCCATAGACCAGAAGGATGGGCAGCATTTGGGATGGGCAGTATATTTGGGGGAAAAAAAAAAAAAAGCAGAATCTCAGAGCTTCCCCAAGTTTTACTGAATGTTACTTTGTCTTATTAATGTACTGCAGTTGTTTATCCATTCTATGGAAAGGTATTTTGGATGCTTCCAAATTTGAGCAATTTTAATAAAGTTGCTATAAATATCTATTTACATGTTTACATGTAGATATAAGCTTTCAACTCATTTAATTAAATTCCTGCAAGCCCGATTGCTAGATTTTATTATCAGACTATGTTTAGTTTCTAAAACGGTGTCAAATTGACTTGCAAAGTGGCTGTATTTCTTTTTGCATTCTCATCATCATGTAACGAGTTCCTGTTGCTCCATATTCTTGTCAGCATTTGTTGATGTCAGTTGTTTGAATTTTGGCTATTTTAATAGATGTATAGTGGTATCTCATTGTTGCTATAATTTATGTTTCTTTACTGACATATGGTGTTGTGCATCTTTCTATATACTCATTTGTCATCTGTGATTCTTTTTTGGTGAAGTGATTGTTCTGTTTGTTTACCTATTTTTTAATTGGGTTGTTTATTATTGTTGATTTTTTTAAGAGTCTTGGTATATTTTTTATACAAGTGCCGTAGCAGATACATGTGATTTGCAAATGTCTTCTCCCAGTTTATGGTTTTCTTTAGATTATTGTAATTTATTCCTTTTGATTCAAAATTAAATTAACATCTAGCACAATGTCTGGTTCACAGAAAGGCTTTAATGGATGCTTCTGGAATTAAGGGATAATGATTAATATATATAGAAAATAATTAAAGAAATATATTATCTTAAATACCAGGTTATTTTTTGGCCTATGCAGATATAGGCAAATAAAAAAAGACAAAGAAAGGAATAATTCTGCAGAATGCCATATATATAGAAAATGAACACGATAATGAAAATAAGATTATCAAAGTTCTTTCCAAATTAAGTTTGTAGTGAAAACGCTGTTGATACTTGATATTTTTAAAGACACCTCTGAAGAAAGTTGAAAATTTTAACTTCAGAAAAAATGCATTCAATCGTTTCTGTCTGCATATGTTTTCAGCATTCTGTGCATGGCAAATGCATCTTATGATATTCATCCAGATTTTATACATGGCATTCTCCTTTGTAATTCACTTACATTTTTTTATTCCTTTAGCCATCAGAAGCACTTCTAAGTTTTCCTTGAAGAAACTATTGCATGTTAATTTCTCTGTGAAGTCTTCTCCAGTTCTATGCAGTTAGTCTTTTTATTGCCAGTATTTCCTAACAGTGTGTGAACATTTCTCTCAGCACTTTGCTTATTTTATTGCAAATATTTGTTGACCACATTGGTCCCCAAATAACCCGTTTGATCTTGGATGGTTTGAGGTACTCTTATTTTTCTTCATAATCCATTTATCCTGAACAAAGAATAGAGCATAGAAATATCTCAACAAATATTAAGGGAATGTGTTTTTTACATTCTTTTTTTCATGAAATACATTTTCTTTCAATATAATGAGACTTAATTTTTAAGTTTTTAAAATTAAAAGAAATACAGTAAGAAAAAAAACTCATGACTTTGGATTTTTAAACGTCTTTTAAATATTCCTTTATTATTTATTTATTTTTATTTATTTATTGTTGACACTATTGCAGATGTCCCTAACCCCACCCCCTTTATCCACCTCTACCCAGCCCCCCCCCCCCCTTTCTCTCTGGCCATCACCACACTGTTGCCTGTGTCCATAGGCTATGCATATATGTTCTTTGGCTAATCTCTTCACCTTCTTTCATTCAATTCCCCCATCGCCTCTAACCTCAATGTATGTTTCATTTTAATAATAAGGTGAAAGGGAAGTTGTACTTATTAATCAGTTTATTTCAGAAACTATTCTAAGTATAAAATATTTACTTTGCCCAACAAATAATATAAACATCATGACCACTCTGCACAAGAAAATTCAGACTCCATAACAAAAGATGACTTGCCTAGGGCAATGGTCGGCAAACTCATTAGTCAACAGAGCCAAATATCAACAGTACAACGATTGAAATTTATTTTGAGAGCCAATTTTTTTAAACTTAAACTTCTTCTAATGCCACTTCTTCAAAATAGACTCGCCCAGGCCATGGTATTTTGTGGAAGAGCCACACTCAAGGGGCCAAAGAGCCACATGTGGCTCGCGAGCCGCAGTTTGCCAACCACGGGGCTAGGGCATCATACATGTAGAAAAATTCAAAACTAGGTCTCTCAGACTCTTTACACCATAGCATTTTTGCTTCCAAACTGCTCTGACAAACATTATCTTTAGTCTTCCATTTAAAGATGATATTTCATAGAGGAAGATATTTGCCCAAGATATCATAATAACTAAGAGAAATAGAACTCAATGTTTTTAGGTTTCAGGCTCTAGTTACTCCATTTACTCATTGGTAAGATAGGAGAAATGTAAAGATTATCATGGAAAACAGTGCCATGAAGATATACCTATAGTGAAGGGAGGAGTAAGAAAAGGGTTTACCCATGTGTCTGTGTGAGTGTGTGTGTGTGTGTGTGTGTGTGTGTGTGTGTGTGTGTGTGTGTGTCTGTTTCTGCAAATTCTTTATTAAGTGATAAATTTGTATTCTTGTTCACTTTTACTATTTGTGTTTTAGGAAAGAATAAATTATATGCAGGTTTGACCAAAAGCAAAGGAAAAGCAGCCTTCATTGAGATTAAATGTTTCTCAGAAGCTCATAAGTGAACAAGTCAGATCATTGTGGTCATTTATCCGTAGTTGATTGCATTCATTTATCAAGCCTTTTTTGCTTCCCCATTTTTTTTCAGTTCAAGCCAACTTCCTCACCAAGTCAGTGATAAAGTAACATTATACGATGCTATTTTTCTTTAAATGATTATCTTCTCTGACCCATGTTACTTTCCTTATTTCCTGTGTCATTGCTTCTGATCATCCTTTAGGCAGTTTTAATGATGAAAAAAACTAAAACTAGGGAATAGGGGAAAAAGAAGGAAAGATACATTGTAGTGAAGTCATCAACTTCATTTCATGTTTGTCATACTGAGAAAGGAGAATTTCTTAAAACATTTGGATTTTACCAATAAATCACTAGCATGTGTTTTTAGGAACAATGATATTCTTATTTTTATATTTATAGATTTGATCTATGACAGCATTCTTTATTATAAAGAAGAGGTTTTGAATTATGTTTACATTAACATAGATATTTGGTACTTTAGTTGAATATTCTATTACTGCTATTGTGTACTTATGAAAATTTACTATAGGTTGCATGTGAAATTTTAGGGATTTTATAGTGTAGTTATGGAAAAATTATGAACATTTAATATTATAGTCATTTAAAAAGCAAAATTTAATGTCTGAAAGTTTAGACATTGAAGATAGGATTACTAATACTATAAAATATCAAACTATACTTTATTTAAAAATAGTAAATGTGACTAAGAATAAGCAGACAATTAATATTGAATTAAGAAGACATAGTATTTATAAGTTTGTTTATTTACAATAATGTAGAGGAAATTAAAGCACATGTAACAAATAATACATGTTCTGTAATTCCGTTAAACCATTTCTAAAATTTCTAATGCACACAATGACTTAACTATAAAAATGAAAATACTAGTCTCATAATTGAGCATAAATCAATATTTATCATGAGAAATAACTAGAAACATGGCGACTCAAATGTAAAATTTTACTAGAGTTTTTAGCTTTAATCTGTGCAACTTTTCAATATACATATATTGTTTTGTGTGCCGTGCCAGCACAGCCAAGGTTTTGGTGAGCCTGAGAGAGGGCAGTGAAAGATTGAAGAAAAGACAGACAAAGAGAATAAGCTGGATCTAGGTGGATCTCCTGTGCCTGGCTAAGACCACAGAGAGAGATCCAGACAGCAAGTTGAGCCTTTATTTTATAGCCAGAGGTAAACAAGGTAGTGGTCACCATAGTTACAATATTCTTATGAGTTTCAGTTGTTTTGGCAGCACTTGCTGCACCTCCCACAGCCCATTAGCTACCCAGAAAGGATCTAGGGAGCGTCATAAGGTCAAGCTTAATTATGCTAAGAGGGCTGTGTCCTCTAAGCTGAGACTTGTTTGTGGCTTTGTCAACAGTCAGTCTGAGGCTTAACCCTATAGCTGCTCCCTACGGTTTTGCAGAGGTTTTACAGTGTAGTCATAGCAGCAGCCTGGCATAGACTTTAAAAGCACATTTAAATAAACATTTCAATTTGTACAATAAGTCAAAATAAATATATAAACTGATATTTCATAAACAGATCAGAATTGAACATGAGATGATTCTATGTATTTAAATATACATGAATGGTATTTGCTATTCTGACCTTGTTATTCGTTCCACAACATGATATTGACATACTAGAGGCCCAGTGCACAAAATTTGTGCACGGAGGGGTGTTGTCCCTCAGCCCAGCCTGTACCCTCTCCAATCTGGACCCCTCGAGGGATGTCCGACTGCCCGTTTAGGCCCGGGCCTAAAAGGGCAGTCGTACATCCCTCTCACAATCCAGGAATGCTGGCTCCCAAGTGCTTGCCTGCTTGCCTTCCTGATTGCCCCTAACCGCTTCTGCCTGCCAGCCTGATCACCCCCTAACCACTCCAGTGCCAGCCTGTTTTCCCCAACTTCCCTCCTCTGCCGGCCTGGTCACCCCTAACTGCCCTCTCCTGCAGGGTTGATCACCTCCAACTGCCCTCCCTTGCAGGCCTGGTCCCTCTCAACTGCCCTCCCTTGGAGGCCTGGTCCTTCTCAACTGCCCTCCCTTGCAGGCTGGGCGCCTCCCAACTGCCTTCTCCTGGTGGCCATCTTGTGGTGGCCATCTTGTTTCCACATAGGGGCAGTATCTTTGACCACATGGGGGCAGCTATATTGTGTGTTGCAGTGATGATCAATCTGCATATTACTCTTTTATTAGATAGGATAGAGGCCTGGTACAGGGGTGGGGGCTAGCTGGTTTGCCCTGAAGGGTATCCCTGATCAGGGTTGGGTTCCTTTGGGGCGTGGGGCAGCCTGAGTGAAGGGCCTGTGGTGGTTTGCAGGCTGGCCATGCCCCCTGGCAACCCAAGCGGAGGCTCTGGTATCTGGAATTTATTTTCCTTCTACAATTGAAACTTTTTAGCCTGGAGCGGAGCCAAGCCTGGGGCTTCCTCCAAGGCCGGCAGCCATTTATGTTGCAGTTAATTCACCTTCTATAATTGAAACTTTGTAGCCTTAAGTGGTTGGGCCTGGCCAGGGTGTGCAGAAAGCTTTGCTTCCCCTGTTGCCGGGGGCAACCCTGGCCTGCTCTCTCAAGCTCCATTCTGCCGCTATTTCTGTTTGAATTTGTTTACCTTCTATAATTGAAACTTTGTAGCTTGAGTGGAGGCTTAGGGCTGGCAAGGGCAGGCGGAAAGCTTGGCTTCCTCTGTTACCTAGGAAACCTTGCTCTCTGTGGCTGTAGCCATCTTGGTTGGGTTAATTTGCATACTTGCTCTGATTGGATGGTGGGCGTAGCTTGTGGGTGTGTCGGAGGTATGGTCAATTTGCATATTTGTCTATTATTAGGTAGGATAGCTATATTGCTAATTACATCTAACTTTGTGCTCTTAACTTTTGTAAAGAATTATATAATGACTAAAGGCCCAGTGCATGAAATTTGTGCACAGGTAGGGTTCCTAGGCCTAGCTGGAGATCAGGCCCGATCTGCGGGGTGACCGGTGGGGTGATCAGGGGCCCCTGATGGCACCTGCCTTGGCCAGCCTGGTGCCACCCGCTCACCGGCCTTGCCCCCCACCATCATAGCCTTCCTCTGCAGGGTGACCAGCAGGGTGATCAGGGGGCCCCCTGCTGGCACCCACCTGGGGCCTGCAGACTTGAGGCAGCTCCTGTGTTGAGCGTCTGCCCCCTGGTGGTCAGTGTGCATCATAGTGACTGGTCGTTCTGCTGTTCAGTCGATTTGCATATTAAGCAAATGTTTGGCTCCTAATCCCTGCTACCAAACATGATGTTACACAGAACATTTGCCCACCTTTTCTCTCATGATTAGGACAAAATATTCTCTAGCATATTCCAAACTGGGATTTCTAGGTCATATTTCATTTAGAACAATACATGAGTGTTTCCTATTTTCTCACATCCTATCCCATACTTGGCATTATATACCTTTCTTATCTTTGCCATTCTTCTGGGTTGGAAGTGGCATCTCAATTTAATAGTCTTTCCTTGACAACTAGGTTTTATCATCTCTTTATTCTCTTTTCATTATACTGAGTTCTGCCTTCAAACATATCCTATTGAATATGTCTTCACTTTTATTAACATCACAGGAAGATTTCAGAGCTTCCTGGTTGAGAAGCTAGAGTTAAAAGTAGCTCATATGAATATCACCTACTCTCTTAAGCAGGAAGAATACCTCCAGAGGAAAAAACATAAAACAGGTGAACCAGATTAATTTCTGGACACTGCACTCTTGGGTCAATAGAAAATAAATGATAGCTGCTAAGAGGCAGAGGACATACTATTAAAATGCCCTTCATAGGCTGTCTCTGCCTAAGAATAGTCTGTACTAAATAGGAGGCAGGATCTCTGAGACCTGATACCCTGGAAAATTCTAGGAAAGCTATGAAATATTTGACATAAAATGGAGATGTGTCCTAATTGAAAGGTTTGCCACTGGGTGACACACCCTACAATCCTCATCTCTTCTGTGTTAGAGATACATAGCTGACATGGAAAGATGGGGACTTGGGGTACGGCCTCAGGTTACCAGACCTCTTTTTGCTTCACTGACCCTCTTGCTTGCCTTTATTCTTGAAACTATTTAGTAAAACTGACATTCAGTAAGACCTCTAATTTTAGTTGATTGGATATTCTGATCCAGTATTTAGCTCATTAGTCACTTTTTGTTATTAAATTAGTCTCACTTGATAATTTAGGTGCCTTTTCAAGCATTAAAATGATCAGTCTAGTTCAATTAAAGACATCAGTTTCACATCCAGTTCAAAGCCCCCCAAATGAGTTTGAGACCTGGCCTTAGTCTCAAGGACCTGCAGTAGGGAAGATAAGGCCCACTCCTCTCTCGTTTTATTGTTTCCCACAACCTCCAACCATTCCTGCACTATGGCTCTTCCCTAGTTGGGGTGAGAGGATAAGGAATTCGTATAGCCAGCTAAAAGTCCTACATGACCACCACTGCATGAATTCAAACTTCAGTGACGGCTCTATTGCAGGGACTTACGTGTTGCTGTTTCTAGGCCCCTTTTCTCTTATTTGCCTTCTTGAAGGTCTCCTTAAAGCATAGAAAGACAGACCCCTGATGTGGACAATGCATTTTCATGAAAGCTGACTACTCTTGTCCCATCTCCCAGGGCTCCTGCTACTAGCATCTCAAGCCTTGAGAAGGGTCTGCAAGAGAGGTCTTCAGTGAGGTCTGGCCTGCCTATGAAGAGGAGAGACGGTTAGCCAATTATCTGCTGAACCTTAGAGGCTTATCCTACTGAGCCCTCACAATGTATTACACAGGAAATTGTTTCCTGTTCACACAAAGCACTGATATCCAAGAGAGAGCTACTACCTACACCACCTAATGAACTGCCTTTGCCCCTTTTCTCCTAACTGCACTCATCTGACACCACTGCAGTAAACAGAAACTGCAAGGTAGGACAGGGAAGACAAGGGAAGGAGTACAGAACAGTTGAAGAGATCATGCTTCCTTCCATACCTACCCCTGGGCAGGACTCGAAGCCACACTTCTGGGGTGAGCCCAGAATAAAAGTCATAATTGTATTTGCTGTGAGATTAGAGTTTGACATAGGAGCAGCTAGGACTTAATATCTGAAGATGAATAGTAATCACCAAAATGAGACTAACCACATAAATAAAAGTAAAAGAAAAGCTATGGGATTCCCAGATACCAGCAAAGGGTAGATAAGAGAGAGAATCGGCAGTGCCTAACTGAACAGAGGAGTTGAATGGAAATGAAGCCATTTCTTATCTGTGCCCCATTAAGGTCAGCCCATTCTGTGAATCTGTTATGTATGTGACTCATTTGGGTTTCTTGCCTAAATTGTCTTTTTATAGCCTCTCTACATTTTTCTTTCAGGGGTTCCTGGTTTTGTTTTGTGTGTTTTTTTCCCCACTTCTCTCTAAGCCAAGTATTGTAAAAATTAGCCAGTCATCGATAGCTTTATTATTCATCTCCCTTCCTCAAATATATGAAGACAGTTTCTATTTTTTTCCATTCCATTAAAGCTATTTTTCTAAAATAGCTTCTTTAGTGTTTGTCTTACTGAAACTCTTATACTGTTTAATAGTCTATTTTTAAACTCTTTGCTCCTTCTAGTTTATATATGACACCATTTTGTCTGACTCCTCCAACCCCAGTCCTTTATAATCACCCTTATGCGCTTTGACTTTTATACTTGATCCTTCAACATTGCTCCTCCAAGGAGTTGTAAACTAGTCCATTATACTCTTTGTGTACTTTTTCCTTGTTTGACTTAATTTACTCTCCAGATTGAAAATTCCATCAGGATGCTAGTGATTCCCAACGGCTCTCTCCAGCCTCTGTTTTAACCTGACTTTCTACCTCATTTGCTGCTTATAAGTCAGGTCTGTATGTACTAAAGATACCTTAAGCTTCCAATTGTTAAAATATAACATCTAGTAACATAAGTCTGTTAAATTTTACATATATATAAATGTGTATATATACAAATCTGTAATCTGAAATCTATCCTATAATTCTTCACCTCCTCTCTCTTCCAATCAATTCCAATCAATTATCAATACCTGTAGAAAACTTCTCTGAACTGCCCTTTGCCTTGTTTGCTGTCACATTCTACTGTACATGTCTTTATTTTAATGCTTATTTTGGAGTTGGCCCATTTATATGTTTGTCTCTCTCATTAAAGTATATGCCTATGTGGGAAAGGAATTCTTAGGCACCTTTGTTATATATTACCTAGCATAGAGTTTGCAAGCAAAAAGTATATATTCTGTACATATTTTCTGCCCTGAACGTTCAGTATGTGTATGGAAAATAGTGTTCTTTCTCTTTATTCTTATGTTGATAAGGTTTTATCAGATCAATATATCATTTGTATAAGACACTTTATAAGTAGAAATGGTAGTATGCAAATATTAGCTGTGGCCCACCATCTCAATTGCTTTGTTGAATGAAGTAGAATATATGTATATATACATATACAAACAACAAACAAATTGATCACTAAATTTAGTTTATAAATGCTTTTTCTTTGCTGTTTAACCATATGCAATGCAAATGCTTTTTCTTTGCTGTTTAACCATATGCAATGCAAATTTGTAGAAAATCATTGATTCAATTTGGAGAATCCATTTTGTAGAGAGTACAATAAAAGTATAAGACTCTTTCAGCAAATTACCATAAAAATAAACTTAACAGTTCTTTCAGTTTCCATTCCTACTTCATAATGTACTACTTGCTTTTGTATCAATCTAAGTCTTTTCTTTACAAACTTATTTGCCTTTGCTGTGCACTGAGTTTCTATAATCAGTTTTTTAACCTATTTTCTGCAAGATATATTAATTTGTTTTTTACACCTACTGCTGCTCTTTCTTCACCTTGCTTTAACATTCTTTCTCATTACAACCTGAGAGCCTTTTGGTCTTTGTTCTCCTTAATCATCTTGCAGCATTTGCCAACATTGACCACTTTGTTTTGGACATATTTCTTTATTATCCAACTATTGTTCTACTCTAACTGCTTACTCTAACTTTTTCTTCATGATGGAAAAGGCAATAAATTTCCATTGATTTATTAAGTCAGTCAACAAACACATATTAATAGTCTCCTGTGTGTCAGCATTTTGCAAATGATAATACAGTGCCTGTTCCCAAGCAACTCGCTATTTTGATGGGAAGACATAAACATAATGAATACAAATATAGGATCATTTTCATGGTATGAGGGTATTGAGGTCACAGTGGAGATATTGAGAAAGGAAGGCATTCTGAATAACATGTGAACACGTAGAGGGTTAAAATTTGTTTTTTATCTAACTGGCTGTGAGTATGGTAAGAATTTTCCTATCTAACATGTATTCCTTTGTAAGGCGATGGAGGAATAAATGCAGCTATGAATCACAGATAGAAAATCAGAAAATATGAATCGAGAATAATAGCTTTACATTCTCAAATGATACTGCCTTAGAAATTCCTATGGTAATTCCCCACCTTCTGTACTTATGTATCCTTTAAAAAATTATCTCACTGGGCAAGAAGCTATGTAATCTATAATAATAAAAGGGTAATATGCTAATTAGACCAGATGTCTTCGGACGAAGCCGGAGCCTGAGGGAAGCCAGCCCGGGTCCGGTTGCCTGTGGGCAGCCTTAGGGAAGCCAGACCGGAACCGGTGCCTGTGGGTGGCTGGAGGAGGGAAGCAGCCCAGGTCCCAGTGCCAGAGGGAAACCAGTGCCGGCAGCCTGGGGAAGAAAGGCCTACTCTTGCACAAATTTTCGTGCATCAGGCCTCTAGTATTTATATAATATTCTTTTCCCCCTTTGGTATAGTGTATACCTAATTCAATTGCAGTAGTCTGCTGAATAACACAAAGTTTTTATCATGGATTTTGTGATATTTCGTATTGATAGGATGCCTATGGTCAGAATGATCCGGCACAGTCTTTTGAGGACTCATGCATATGATAAATAATCCTTCATGACAGTTTCTTCCAATTTAAGACAGCAATTTCTTACATATCTGCCTGTTTTATTGGTAACCATCATTGGTGAAAGTGAATTATCTGCAACCCAATATAGATGAAAATGAATAGTGTTGCAGATTAACTATAAATGTATTCTTACTAAAGAAATTATATGAATTTGGGACGTATTGTCTCCTCAAGGTAGATAAATACTATGTTCCATGCTGTTTATGGAACAATATAGTTTTCTCACCTCCTTTACAAAATCACAGCAAATGCTCTTTCTTCTCTCTCTTCTCTCTTTATCACTATATATGTTATATCACTATATATGTTATATCACTATATATGTTATATCGCTATATATGTTATATCACTATATATGTTATATCACTATATATGTTATATCACTATATATGTTATATCACTATATATGTTATATCACTATATATGTTAACTAAACTGTGTTTCAGTTTCCCCGTATCAACCACACTCATTTTACACAATTGTGAAAAATAATTGTATCTTGCCAGATTGCACTATGAACAATATATGACTTTGATAATTTAGCTGAACAAAGTTCTGCAACTGAAGTGTAGCAGTATGATCCATTATATTACATGCCTTAATCTGTATACAAAGTGTCTTAAACTCATGAATATAATTTAAAATGAATAGAATTCAGAAATAAAATATGTTCTTAATATATGGTCAGCTTTTACAATGATTAACCTGTGACTGTCACCTCACAAGGTGCATTTCCATGTCAGGTATAATATATTTTGTGTAGTGTGGTGATACAGTAGTCAACTATGCATTTTTGATGTTGATATTTTGATAATGTAATACTGCTGGATTTTTTTTTCTATTATTTCAATAACATATGGTAGTCTGGTGTGATAATCTGATATTTTGTTAACATTTTTTTCAAAAATTTTTAAAAAATTAAACCTCTTAAGAGTATTTTATTATTAATATAATCTATAACCAATCATGCCCGACTGGCATGGCTTAGTGGTTGCGTGTCGACCTATGAACCAGGAGGTCACAGTTCTATTTCCGGTCAGGGCACATGCCAGGGTTGCAGACTAGATCCCCAGTGTGGTGCATGCAGGAGGAAGCCGATCAATGACGTTCTCTCATCATTGATGTTTCTGTCTCTCTCTCCCTCTCCATTCCTCTCTGAAATCTTTAAAAATATATTTTTGAAAAAATATGTATGTAACCAATCATGATGTCTCAATAAATCATGTCCCAGCTATTAGAGTAATATCTATTACCTGTAAAAGCCTTTCCTAATTAATAGAGCTAATGTTTTTCAATATTTATTATTTTACCAAATGGGGAACTGCTTCTTTATGAAAAAAAAATTCACATAGAGTATGTGTGTGTGTGTATATATGCCATGGTCTGCTTGTAAATTTGAAATCTTTTCAATTGTGAGACCAATAGCCATCTCATAAATGATTCACATGTTGCCCAGGGGTGCAGTTAAAGAGTGCAAACTGATGTCATGAATACATGTTTGTATAAAGCTCTATTAATAATAAATAAGTTCTCTCTTGTAAAGTCGGGATATGGTACCTGTGTCTAATAAATGCTGAGTGAGAAATTAGAAAATCCTTTACTAAGAAAATGTGTTTCCAAAAAGATAGTATATATATTTTTGTTCTTTATAACGATTGCCTAAGAAGAATAATGAGCATATAACAAAGCATTTAAAATAAAATTTCTACTATATATTGTTGGAACATAAATGGGGAACCTCCATTAATTTCTATTTCAGTACTTTATCCTTATTTTGTTTGTTTTTTCTCTAAACTGGTAGTACATTACTACACATTGATCCTCTGTGCTAAAAATATGCTCTAAGAAGAACAAGGAAAAAATTTGCATTTGCCCTTCTATGTATCAGACTTCTTATGCTCGATGAGCTTATAATGTGTTTGGGCTTTCTTGTGATCCAAAAATTAGAGGGCTGAAGCCTTGTATGGTGGGAAATGTCCAGAACACTGCTGTAGTTTTATAGTTTAGTGCCTTTGTCGACTCAGAATGCTAATGCCCAAGCCACTTATTCCTCATACCACACAAGACCAATTCTTTATTATTTTGTTTTTCTCCAGCTAAAGTTTTCTGGCTAGATTTATAATACCTTCTAGAGCATTCATTTCATTGCTAAGTAATATTGCTATAAAATTTTGTATTCTGATTACATTAAATAGATAGATAAATTTAGAGACATTAACAATTTTTATAAAATTGCAGATTTTCTGTCAACAACACGATTCCTCCACATAGATAGACCAATTTTTCCCCTCGGTCTCAAGATAGACTTTTATAATTTTACTTATGTAAGTTCAGTACATTGCTGAATAAGTTCATATTTCTAAATTTTATATTGAAACATTTTGGATAAGAATTTTTAAAAATTATACTTGTTAAGTAAGTACTATTCAATTTTAAGAAAAATATTTTTCTTTCATATTTATTGATGCAACTGGCCATCTTACTCAAATCTCAGAAATTTCCAGTGATTTCATTTTACTATGCATTATACTTAGTAAATCAATTAATTTTATTGATAAGTAATGCTCATCATTTTTCTTCTCTCCTATATTTATATTTTAATGTATACATTATATACATCAGAGTTTTTATTAAGTATTTATGGTTTCCTCTGGGCAGATGTAAAATTACACTCCTTTACTCCCTCCAAATTAGATATGATTCTGGGGCTTGCTTTGATGATATGCATGCCATTTTCAGGTGGAATTTTTTAAAAAAATCCTCACTCCAGGATATTTTTCTTTTGATTTTTAGAGAGAGAGGAAGAGAGAGGGAAAGACAGGAAGAAATATTGATGTATGAGAAACACATCAATTGGTTGCCTCCCGCACACACCCTAACAATGGCCTGGGCAGGGAAGGAGCCTGCAATAGAGGTATGTGACCTTGACCGGCAAACGGTCTATCTCCCATGAGTGAACCCAGCTAGGGCTCCAGGTGGAATTTTTAATAGCCAGGTAATAATTGGCCATGTTTTCTACTCTGACCAGTAATTAAGAAATAACATGGAGGAGGGGGTGATTGCTTAAACTTAAGATATATCCGTATGTTATGATGTGCTTAGTATAATATCTAATTCAGGAAATATTTATTCATGGGCAGTTCTAACTATAAATTCCACTATATATCTTACAGTTTCTGTACTTTGGATGTGACCAAGTAATCTGGGTACTTACAATATGAAAGTCTGTAAAACTTGCCTGTTCAAAACAGAAAAAAAGTTTTTTTTTCTTCTCAGTCATAAAAAAAAAGATGATATAAGCAGAGCTTTAAATGACTGTATGTATGTATGTAATTCCTTGCTTATAGTTTAATAAGTGCAATTATTATTTCAAGAGGCATCATTAACTTTTATGGTAGTTTTTCTATACATATAAAGTTACTGCCCATTTGATATACTAGAAATTCTTATTTTAAGATTATAAATAACTGCATGAACAGGGTTCTAGTTATCTTTTTGTGAGAGCATATTTTAATTAAGTTTGAATGGCAAGGAGACAGTAATTAGGATGCCAGGCATAAAATCAATCATCCTTATCCAGAACTGTTCATTTATGCTGATCTTTAAGATTGAGTCATTAACAGGTATAATATATACCCTGGGCCTGAGAACCTGAAGGCAGTGGATTTATCCCAAGTCAAATGGCCTTACTTTCTTTTAGTGAAATTTTATTGCACAAAACATTGTATAAAACTTAGGGATTTACCTGTTGGCAACTATTCTCCCTCCAAAACTAACTTTGCTCTACCTTCAGGTATTTAGAAGCAAAATGTTCTTTACAAAGTTGTCAGTTTGAAGTAGAACATTTCTTCCTACTCAGTCAAGTAAATTTAATGGTGTGGTAACTAAAACTTTTAAATGTGATGTTCCAAATGTAGTCAAAGAAATGAAATGAGCCCAGCCAGTGTGGTTCAATGGTTGAGCATCCGCCCATGGACTAAGTCACAGTTCCCAGTCAGGGCACATGCCCAATGGGGGGCATGAAGGAGGCAGCCAATTGATGTTTCTCTCATTGATATTTTTATATCTCTATCTCTCTCCCTTTGTCTCTCTGAAATCAATGAAAATATATATTTAAAAAAGACATGACTATCCTTTAAAACAAAAATAAAAAAGTTATAAGGTAATAATAGATAAAAATGTGATGATAAATATAACTTATATGGCAAACAGCTAATATCCAAATCACAGAACTCTCAAAATTGAAATAGTTAAATTATAACAAGCGTAAAAGTTATGCTTATTATTTTATATAAATACTAGAGGCCCGGTGCATGAAATTCATGCACTGGAGTGGGGGGGCCCCTCATCCTGGCCTGCCCCCTCTCACAGTCCGGGAGTCCTCAGGGGCAGGAGGTGACCCAGTGATCAGGGTAAGGCGACGCCCCATCACACCTCTGCTGCTGCCACTGCCAGCAGTGCAAGGCTCAGCCTGTCCTAGTTACCTGCGCCTCAGGCCAGCCCTGTGAGGCTTGGGGGATGAGGGGACTGGTGGACTCTGGAGGCAGGTGCGCAGCGCAGCCGGACCTGCCTGGGGGCAGGCCCGGCCTTGCCACGCACCTGCTGCCCCAGCAGGGCTGAGGGGACTGGGCGCTGCCATTTTGTGGCTGTGGGTGCCGCCATCTTTGAGGGCGGGCATTCAATTAGCATATTCCCTCCTTATTGGCTGTGGGTGCCGCCATCTCTGAGGGTGGGGCAGTCAATTAGCATATTCCCTCCTCATTGGCTATGGGCGCCACCATCTTTGTGACAGTGTGAGGGTTAATTAGTATATTCCCTCTTTATTAGATAAGATATCATATTTACAAGACATTAGTTTCATCTTTCTGAAAGGTATGAGACAATACTATTTGTAGGAAGAATATACTCATTCTTAGATGCCCTGTGGATTATGATAGTCTTATTAAAATATGAATGGAGACTATCTTGATATTTTCAGCCTATTGTGTTATTTCTTCTACTTTCTTTTTAATACCCAAATTCCAAAATTATACTTCCAGCTGTTATAGGGTTCTCAGCTGAAATAGCTTGTGGATTGGATGCTACTAATGATGTAGCTCATCGTCTCTACAATTTTCAGATATCGTATGTTACATTTTTTTAATTAATGTATTACATATGTGTTTTTATCCCTCCATTAACCTCCCCCCACTCATCCCCTCACCCCCCTGGTGTCTGTGTCCATTGGTTAGGCTTATATGCATGCATACAACTCCTTTACATTTTTAATTCTAAATCAGTAGGAAGGTAAATATCAATGCCCAAGTGAACCAATCAGTTGTAACTGAGAGACTGGATCTAAAACTAGGAATATGAGGTGAAGCCATTTTTTGTGAACAGTTTAGCCTTTTCCAGCAAATAATTACTGGGCTCCTATTCTGACTACCTCTGCTATCATCATACCTTGTATCATTGTTTCAATATGGCACTATCCTACAGACATTCTGGCCTTTTGACCATATCAAACTATTTTCTTTGCTGTGGGCATTTCATTTGTTTCTTCTAATTGGAATGTGTCTCTGTATACTGTATTTCCTGCAGCATTTAACCTGGGTAAATGGTGGTGGTGGTGATGGTGGTGGTGGTGGTGGTGGTGGTGGTGATGGTGGTGGTGGACATTTGCTGAACTTTCATAGGTAAATCACCCTGTTGAAATTAGCATCCTTCCCAACAGTATTCTTTAAGCATCCTGCAAAGAATTTATTAAAACCTGTAGTTTTCGCCTGGCAGGTGTAGTTCCGTGGTTGACCATTGACCTATGAACCAGGAGGTCATGGTTCAATTTCCAGTCAGGAGGCAGCCAATCAATTATTCTCTCTAATCATTGATATTTCTTTCTCTCTCTCTCTCTCTCTCTCTCTCTCTCTCTCCTCTCTCTCCCTCTCTCTCTCCCCTCTCTCTCTTTCTCTCTCCCTTTCCCTCTCAACATTCCTCTCTGAAATCAATAAAATATATATATATATATTTTTTATAAACCTGTCATTTTCTTATTTGTTTACATTATTTTCTGATTTTTTTCATTAGAATTTATAGTCCCTGAAGACAAAATTATTTTGTCTTATTACTGCTATAGCTCCAATGACTAGTACATTCAATTAACTTACAAATGAATAAATTTAAATAATTCAATATTGAAAAGTGATCTTGAATTTATGATTTCCAAATTTCTCTCTCCCATTTCACAATTTTAGAGCATGGATAATTATCAGCTATGTTAATTATATGGATGAATATATACCAGTTATGATGCAAAACAATGAGAAAATCATACATACTATTAGCGTTATCAGGACTTAATGTTGCTTTGACACCCTCATGCTCATATTACCATTAATTTTCAAAATTCTTGCATACCAAAGGAGTGGAGTAAGATGCCTGAGAGGAGCCTGGAAACTGATTTTAAATCCTAACTTGACACTTTGTTTTTATGTCATTTAATCTCTCTATGACTCAGTTTTTGTATCATGAAGAGGTACAACAAAATCTATAATAATAAAAGCGTAATATGTTAATTAGACCGGACAGCTGAATGACCTTCCAGACATCATTCCAGACATCCTTCCTGACCAAGCCGTGGCGGTGGGGGCCGAGGCAGAGGCAGTTAGGGGTGATTAGGCAGGCAGGTGAGCAGTTAGGGGTGATTAGGCAGGCAGGCTGAGGGGTTATGGGTGACCAGGCAGGCAGGTAGAAGCGGTTAGGAGCAATCAGGCAGGCAGGCGAGTGGCTAGGGGTGATCAGGCAGGCACGCAGGTGAGTGGTTAGGAGCCAGCGGTCCTAGATTGTGAGAGAGATGTCCCAGATTGCGAGAGGGTGCAGGCTGGGCTAAGGGACCCTTCTCCCTCCACCGTGCAGAATTTTGTGCACCAGGCCTCTAGTATATTCATAATTATTTAATGCTTACCAAAATATATTGATGTTATAAGCATTATGTTCTATAATAAATTTTTTTAAGATGGAGATATTCACTAATCATTTGTTTACTTAACTAAAAATGAACTTGCACAGAGAACTAAGGAGCTTCTCAGTAAGTTGCTCAGAAAAGTTGTGACCCAATGAGAGAACTTAATAAATCTTTATGATGTCTGGTCCCCTGTGAAATATAAACACAATCTTTGCACTAACTATTCTAAATCAGTCATTATAATTACCCTGGTATCTTTATTTTGTACATCATGGATTTTATCCACAGTATAATTCTAATTCTAATGTCCTTTTTCAACTACTTCACAAAAAACTTCCCTTCAACTCAAACAAACATAAGGGGAGAAAAATTACTGCTTTTTAGCAGTATGTGATTATTTTGTTTATTTATGCCCACAATCAAAAGGATGAATTTGCTATTTAAAATGCATGGCACATACTAGATCATTATTGGTACTAATTGTCATTCTACAGCAAGAATCTTACTTTCATTTTTGCTGAATGTGGATATGCCTTTTTTTATGTTTGGAACAGAGAGGATGGAAAGAGATTGTCAGCCTAACCATCTGAATCCTGGGTTAAATATTATGAACTATGTCTTAGAATTCAATGTCTTTTTTAAAATGCTACTTTTATCTTAAATTTCACTTTTCTTTTGAAGTGAAGAAAAAAGTTGATCAGACTAGTGGAAGTAAGATTGAAATGATTTGCTCACTTAAGGAGAATCATTTATGGTTTTGCATAGTTTAACAAGCACATTTTTAAAATAGAAATGTAGCCCTAGCTGGTTTGGGTTGGTGGATAGAGTGTTGGCCTGCTGTACATTTTCTAAATGTGGGACAAACATTAACTTCATATCCAAGAGGTCTAGTGGACTTCAAATAAAATAAAATCGCAATGAGATCTAGCATAATGACATTGCTTAAAGCCAAACCTAAAGAGAAAATGTTGAATGCAGCAAGAGAAAAATGACACATACACAAAACAATACATCAAATAATGTGATTTTTAAGGTGTACAATGTGATGATTATATATACATGTACATTGGTAAATGATTGCCATAATCAGTTAATGAGTTAATACATCCATCACCTTACATAATTATTTTGTGTGGTGAGAACACTTAAGTTCTACTCTTTTAGCAAATTTCAAGTATACAGAACAGTATTATTCATTACAAGCAACATGCTGTACATTAAATCCCAGAATTTACTTATTTTATAACTGAAAGTTTGTCCCCTGTGACCAGCACACAGAAATACACTGATCTCTGAACGCATAATAATCTGGCCACTCAGTGTATTTGTATCTCAAATGGGTACCAAAAGTATTCTAGACTTTTGCTGGAGATCAACCACCTATTTTTCCTGAGCTTTCAATCAGCCAGTGCAAAGGGGAAAACTGATCAGGTGCACGATTATTCTAGACTTTTGCTGGAGATCAACCACCTATTTGCCCTGAGCTTTCAATCAGCCAGTGCAAAGGGGAAAACTGATCAGGTGCAGGAAAACTGATCAGGTGCATGATTATAGTATCTTTGGTATCAAATAAATGAGGTACTCAAGAGAAGTACACTGAGTGGCTGGATTATCATGGGTGCAGAGATCATAATAATCTGGCCACTTAGTGTATATTTAGTGTATATTCACATGAAATGGTGTGGCCTTGTTGCAAAGGTGGGGCGCTGGCATGTTTGTTAATCAAAGAACCTCCTCAGCAATTCCTAAGTGTTCTTCTGTTGCCGGGACACAACCTCTGTCTGTGTTATTAAAAGTAAAGGCTAGTGTATCAGTTTGAATTTTTTTAATTGGAATTTGAGCCCTGGCTGGGTGGCTCAGTTGGTAAGAGTGTCGTCCCCATACAACAAAAGGTTATGGGTTCAATTCCTGGTTAGGGCACATACTTAGGTTTCAGGTTTAATCTCAGTGTGTGTGTGTGGGGTGCATGCTGGAGGCAACTGATTGATGTTTCTCACATCAATGTTTCTCTCTCTCACTCACTCTCATTCTCTCCCTTCCTTCCTGTCTCTCTGATAATCAGTGGAAACATATCCTTGGATGAGGGTTTAAAAAAAAGAAAAAAGAACTTGGGCTCTGGGAATGGAATGCCTGGGTCAAGGACTCGCCTGCTGCTTGTTGGCTGTCTAGCTGACAATGTTAGTATGCTGATCAGATCTTCCTAGATCTCATACTACCACTTGCCGTCTCTCTCTTGCCCCAACATACACTTCAGTGTGCTTTCTGGTTCCAGTGGAAGATTGTAGCTCTTGAGCAATTTAAGCCTGCTTTGCCCATATCCAAAGACCCAGACATTCCTGGAAATTCATATCCCTACCTGTCCCCAGGGGAATGCCTAGAGAGAATGCAGGAATCAGATTGAACCTTCCCTCTGTGGCACCCTGCCTGAGACCTCACTCTGACTAGGCTTCTCCTGCTCCTGTCCTGTTTTTCTCTGCACACACTCTGATTCTCCCTGTGAACACTTTCTTAGTAAACCCCTTCACAGATATCTTCATCTCAGAGTCTGTTTCTGGGAAACACAACCTAAGACACTGTATAACATGCAACTAGTTCTGTAACTCCCTCAGTTTCTGCCACTGCAACAGGGATAAAAAGAACATCCTTTTCCCAAAATTGCTATGAGAATTAAGCCTATTTAGCATAGAGGTGTGTGTGTGTGTGTGTGTGTGTGTGTGTGTGTGTGTGTGTGTGTGTATTAATGTTTGTTTCTATATCAGTTGGACCATTCACTGATAAATCAGTTCTTGAACATTTTACAAGGCTAGTGAGGTTTGTATATGTATTCTGATTTAGCATCATCTCATGATTTTATATTGTATCTGTTTCTCGGTTTATGAAACAAATAGTTACATAACATTTTTTGTTTATTTTATGTATTGGATGACTTACAGGGAGGAAGATATCTTATTGTGTTATTTTTGACAATAAGAGATTGGTTTTAATATGAATTAATTTTATGGCACCAATATTCTCATTCCTTATATAGATATACACTTATTGGGGGACATGGGGAGGACAGAATCGATTGCTTTGTATTTTCCTTCATCTAAAAGTCATCTAAAAAAGGATGTAAACCCAGGATATGAATCCACAAAAAATACAAAGAATTCAGTGTACAATGAAAATACAATACAACTCCTTTTCTATTTAAATCAAAAGGCCCTAATTCAAATTTTCAGAAGTGTTGCATGAGGCACTCTCTGCATGATTCCTGTTAAAGGCAATGATCCCCACTGACAGCGATGGGAATCCCCAGGAAGCCCTTTGCACATTTTCTTATGTCTATAAAACTACTTAGGCAATTCAGGTATTATTTTGTTTCGATAAAAAGAATAATTTGATGTTTTAAAAAGCCTTTAGTTTGCACCAAAAAGTACAGTCTAAACAGTTTAATAAAATTATAAAGAAAGAACATCCCACATAAATGGATATTGTGACTAAGTTTTGGCACCATTTCATTTTATCTCATGTAATGAATGAAGAAGTGTAGTTCAGTGACATGAACATTTAAATTAGAACACAGCATTTAACATGAAGACCTGGTCAGGTGACTCCTGATTCACTGGAGATGTTATTCTTTCTACCACTTGTCTTCTTTCTTTAGCAAGTAAGAGTGACCATAGCGCAATGAAAATTTCTTTAGAAAATTTAAAGGTTAAAAAAAATTTAGAAAAAATCTAAACCATGTGCTTCAAATTTATGAATCATAAATTTGGCAATTTTTAGTGTTATTTATCATATCTCTTTCATTTCTTTCCAATTTCACTGAATTTATCTATTTTTCTCTTTCTCCTTATAAACATGCCCACATACATACACAAACATACACATAGCACTCACACTGAGTATGCAGATATGCATGAGCATTTTATGTTTCTGTTTTCAACATAAAAGTAGTATATTATATTAGGTAAGAACACCTGTAGATACAGACTGCTCAAATGGAAACCTACTCTCATCCTATATAATAAAAGGGTAATATGCAAATAGACTGAATGGCAAAACAACCAAAGTGTAATATGCTAATGATATGCTAAGGCTGCTCAACCACTCACTATGGTGTGCACTGACCACCAGAGGGCAGATGCTCTGACCGGTAAGTTAGCTTGCTGCTGGGGTCTGGCCGATCTGGACTGAGAGAGATGGACTGGACACGCCCTGGAGCTCTCCCACGGATCCTCCCCGGCCTGATCGTGCATCAGTGAGGTCCCTCAGCCTGGCCTATTCCCTCTTGCAATTCAGGACCACTCAGAGGATGTCGGAGAGCCAGTTTCAGCCCGATCCCGCAGGCTACTCCCCTTGGAAGGTCACCAGATGCAGGGCTCAGGGCTGGCGAGTGCTGCTGTGGCAGCGCGAGCCTCTCCTGATCGGGACTGATTGGGTGTGAGCCCACAGCAGGCACAGTGGGGCCAGGATGAGCGGGAGCGGCAGGTAGGAACTGCAGGCAGCATTGGACTTCGGGTTTCGGCCCGATCCCTGCAGGCCACCTAGAGGGACCCCACCCATGCACGAACTCGTGCACTGGGCCTCTAGTCATTTAATAAGTAGCTAAGTAAACTTCACTAATAATCAAACCTCACAATGCCTTCTAATCTGTGAAATGGTGATAAGAATAGCATCTATATAATAGTGTTGTTATGAAGTATATATGTGTTCATGTGTGGAAAGCACTTAGAACAATACCTTGCATATGATTAAATCTCTAAATGTAAACTAATAATCTAGATTATCTTTATCCATATTTCACCTAGGTGCTCTACCTTATAAGCATTCTGCTTCAGGGGAATGGGAAAAGTGAAAATATGTGTTTAATCATAGGTATAACACATTTTGCTTGGCATTATATTGTAAATTCTGTAAGTGTGCTGCAAAATTGTATTTACTAATATATTTATTTTGGCAGATGAAGAAATAAGTTCACAGTGATTATATAATGTGTGGAAGGTCATGAACCTACTGATTGGTGGAGATGTGAATCAGACTTAGGTTTCCTGGCAATACATCAATTCATTCCGAAGTGACATTTATAGGCTAGATATGTGCTAGACAATATCCCTGTACAAAACAGACAAGGTCCTTCCCTGATGCTTCTCATGTTCCAGTAAAGAGAGAAAGTGAAAACAAGCATGGTAATAAATATGATTTCAACAATGATAATTCTCTAAAGAAAATGAAATGAGATAATTTAAGAAATCATAACTTGAGAAAGGAGGATTATGATAGAGATATCTAAAAAGCATTTAACAGAATTAACATGAACTGAAAAAATAATGATAAGGAGTCCTCAGTCAATGGGGGAGGGGTGTCATTTCTCAAAGCAGAGAGAACTGTAAGCGTAGTGGCCTCAGTGAGAGAAAGAGAGGAATTAAAGGTGCCAGTTTGATCATCTGAGAGTGAATACTGGGAAGGATTGCTGGGAAGGGAAAGGAACCAATTGGGAATCAACTACAATTGAGACAGGATAGTAAGAAGCCAGCAAAATTTCTTATTAAGTAGAATGGGGAAAACAAGACAGCTGATTCAAACTAGCCTCATCTAACATCCTGACTCACCTGCCGCCTCCTCTCTCTCATGACCATTTCCTTAAGAATTAAGCCCTCAGGACAATGAGATTCTGATTGGCATAACATAATCTTAGGAAGAAAGCCCCAGGTCTATTAATCACAGAAACAGAATTTTGATCAAACTAGAGATAACATCTGGGACTCAGTCATGTTTCAGCTTCAGGTCCAGAAAAGCAGCAAAACCAGATGAAATGACACCATGGGTGGCATCACAACCAGATGCAATGACCAATGACCTCCTACCCTAGTGCTAATCAATCAGTAGAGACCATGAGCCTGACCCTATAAGCTCATTTTGAAGCATCAGCATCTTAAAAGTCATGCCTGGAAAGCTGATGGATATTCCATTGAGATCTTCCCCTGAGATCTCCCCTAAAATTCCAGCCTTTAGAAAACAGATAAAAACCCTTAATACAAAGCTTCCAGTGTGAGTTCTCTTTCTAGAGCATGCTCTTGTCTTCTTTCTTCAGCCATGTTTCTTTGCTTTCTTTCTCCTAAGCTCTGAGGATCCACATGAGACTTGCAACGAGGAGAGCAGTGGGTAGTGGTAGTTCGCCTGGGCTAATCCCCTGGATTTGTCTCCAAGGGCCCTTCTTTTACCTCTATAACTTGTTTCCTGAGTCCATGCAGCCCAGCCGGCTCACTTCGTCTGTCTCTTTGGCTTTCTTTCTAAAGAGCCATGGCAGCTATCTGAGCAGCCTGCTCAGATATTCTCTTCAAGTGTACTTTCGTTTTGCCAGAGTTCTTGGCTCTGAATTCTTTCTTTGCCAAACTCAAGAATTAAGAGCTGACTTCACTGGTAATACAGTAGTATATTTTGGGCAAGTTAAGTATGTAATGCTTTAATAGATATTCCAATGGAAATAAATCCATAATTGAAATATGAATGTACAACTTAGGAACAAAATCATCTTCATATAGATGATGTTAATTTTGTTGACTGCACTGAATGAAAGCACCTGGAGAGGAAAATGTAGGAAAGAAGAGGGCACCAATTCAAGCTTTAGGGCACTGTAAATCCTATCTAATAATAGACAAATATGCAAATTGACCATACCTCCGACACACCCACAAGCCACGCCCACCATCCAATCAGAGCGAGTATGCAAATTAACCCAAACCAAGATGGCTACAGCCACAGAGAGCAAGGTTTTCTAGGTAACAGAGGAAGCCAAGCTTTCCGCCTGCCCTGGCCAGGCCTAAGCCTCCACTCAAGCTACAAAGTTTCAATTATAGAAGGTAAACAAATTCAAACAAATGGCGGCAGAATGGAGCTTGAGAGAGCAGGCCAGGGTTGCCGCCGGCAACAGGGGAAGCAAAGCTTTCTGCACACCCTGGCCAGGCCCACCCGCTTAAGGCAACAAAGTTTCAATTATAACCCCAACACAAATGGCTGCCGGCCTCCTCGGAGGGAGCCCCAGGCTTGGCTCCTCTCCAGGCTACAAAGTTTCAATTGTAGAAGGAAAATAAATTCCAGATACCAGGGCCTCTGCTTGGGTTGCCAGGAGGCATGGCCGGCCTGCAAACCACCACAGGCCCCTCGCTCAGGCCGCCCCACACCTCAAGGGAACCCCCACCTGATCCGGGACACCCTTCAGGGCAAACCAGCTGGACCTTACCCCTGTACCAGGCCTCTATCCTATCTAATAAAAGAGTAATATGCAGATTGATCATCACTGCAACACACAATATAGCTGCCCCCATGTGGTCAAAGATCCTGCCCCCATGTGGACACAAGATGGCCACCACAAGATGGCCAGCAGGAGAGGGCAGTTGGGAGGCACCCGGCCAGCAGGAGAGGGCAGTTGGGAGGGACCAAGCCTGCAAGGGAAGGCAGTTGGAGGTGATCAACCCTGCAGGAGAGGGCAGTTAGGGGTGACCAGGCCGGCAGAGGAGGAAGTTGGGGGCAAACAGGCTGGCAGCAGAGTGGTTAGGGAGTGATCAGGCTGGCAGGCAGAAGCAGTTAGGGGCAATCAGGAAGGCAGGCAGGCAAGCAGTTGGGAGCTAGCAGTCCTGGATTGTGAGAGAGATGTCTGACTGCCCATTTAGGGATCCGACTGCCCACCGGGATTGGGCCTAAACGGGCAGTCGGATATCCCTCAAGGGGTCCCATATTGGAGAGGATACAGGCTGGGCTGAGGGACAACCCCCCTCGGTGCACGAATTTTGTGCACCGGGCCTCTAGTATTAAAATAAGCAGGAAAATCACTCAGCAAAAGAAACAGATAAGGGCAGCATGGTCCAGATAGAAAACAGATTGTATTTTCACAAAAGTCAAAGGAAAGACGTTTTTCAAAGAGATGTGAAAGATCACCTCTGTGATAATCTATTAAATTCGTAAGCATTATGAGCAAGAGGATAGTCTGTAGGCTGAATTTCAGGGATTAATGTGTGGTGTGATGAGGTCTGATTGCTCTGGGTTATGGGGATACTTGGAGGGAGGGGATTAGAGGGAGTTGGTTGGGACTAGTCTTTCAATGGGTATTCTGGAAGAGGAATAGAGACATGATTTAGTAGCAAATAAAAAGAGGTCATATAGTGAATGTAAAAATGAACACATTAGGAAAAAATGATAGATCATATTGGTAGCTAATGATAATGAGCAAGAAGAGGGAGAGAACAATTGTCAGAACAAAATTCTTAAGTGATTAGAATATATTGGGTTTAGAGCACAAAGAGTAGTAAGCTTTAGACAATTTAGAAAAGTGTTATTCATCTTAAGAGAAGGAAAAGGAGAGAGTATAAATCCAGTTGCAGGTAAATTTCAGTGGATAGGATTATGGAACTACTGCTTGATTATATCCCTGTACTTAAATAAGTGTAAAGCCTTCAGCTTCTTTTTGTGGGTTAGAAGTTAAAGAGGGAAGAAAAAGTGCAAAATAGTTGTTTTGGGAAGTGAGAAAGTAAACATATTCATTAAAATGAAGGAAGTTTCTTATAAAACATTGAGTGTATGAGCCAAAGCAAAGGATCACGTAACCACAGTTACATGAATCAGAGATCAAGATTTTCCAATAATTTCAAGTAGTTATTTAAGAGGGTCAGAAGAATTAGAGGAAAATCTGGATTTTTTGGACAGCTTCCTAGGACCTGTCTTTGCATATAAAAGATACGCTCTCTGGCCCAGAATGATAAATGAAGTAAGTCCTTAATTAGGTCTGTAAGTTACCTCACACAGCAGGCAGAATTTTAGGTTATGAAACATATCCATTTTATATTGAAGCAAGTGCATAGTTTACATGACTTTTATCTAGCAAGCTATATCTCAGAGATTCAGAGGCTTATTTCATATAAGATATCCTTTAGGTAGGGAGCATCCTTTTTTTCTATTTACCTGGAAGTATAGTTGGCAAGGATATTAACATAAATTCATGCTATCTTTTCTTCCCTTGACTCAAATGAGTTTTTCCACCTTCCAAGGAAGCAAAAACAATCAGAGGCCAACTGTTTTAACTCTTTATTCCTCAGTGCTTATTTGTACTTTGTGTACTAACAGATGTTTTTCATATTTCTTTTTTAAAATCCTTACCCAAGGATATGTTTATATTGATTTTTAGAGAGAGAAGACACACACACACACACACACACACACACACACACACACAGATGAGAGAAAAACATTGATCAGTTACTTCCTGTATTCCCCCACTGGGGATCAAACCCAAACTAGATATGTGCTGTGACATGCAATAGAACCTGCAGCCTTTTGATGTACCTAATGATGCTCCAAATAACTGAGCCACCCAGCTATAGGATTGTGAACTTACAGCTTTTAGGTGAGAGAAATAATCATGGTTTTGTTATTGTTTTTATTTGTTTTATAAAAGTAGTACAGTTAATAGACTAAAAATCTTAAATCTTTTTAAAGTATTGGAATAGTTAAATATCCTTGATTAAAAGTGCTTAGGATGTAGTGGTGTAGTAGTGCAGTGATGAAAGTTAAATTTTTAGAGGTAGTGCAGTTATTGGTGATAGTAAATTTAATATAACTATGGGGTGGAATGTGGAAGTAAAATAAAGGAGAATATTACAGGAGTTAGGTAAACCAAAGAATTGAGAATCTGAGTTGAAGGGACATATATATTATGTCCCCCATAATGTATATATATTTTAATAGCTGATAGCTCAATTTTGAAAATGAAATGGATTTTAATAAACACTGCCTTAATAATTATTCCAAGTGTGTATATATTTTTGGACACCATATATATATATGGTTTGCTTCAGCTTCTATGGAATACTCACTATTAAGTATATATATATATATATATATATATATATATATATATATATATATATATATATATATATATATATATATTCCTTTAGTTGAAACTAAACCTAAAGGTATTAAGTTAAAATATAATGTGTTTACATTGAACTTTTATGAAATATTTTGTAAGTTGAATGTCTGGAAACTATTATAATTAGTGTTATAATTCTAAAGGCGTAGAGCTTTTAGGGCTGAACCATGTTTTCTTTAATGAAATCTACCTTTCAATGTTTATTCATAAGGTCCTAATTAATTGTCAAGTGCAATCCATCAAAACAAATTGTGATACATTTGCAGAACATTGTGTAGAATTTGACCTTCACCAACTTTTACCTCGCCAAGTATTCCTCATACTCCTTTGAAAATGCCCTCCTAAGTCAAATGTATTTCTCAGTTGTCTTGTAGGCCATGCAGAAATACAACTAGAGGAACTGAACAATAGGTTTACATTCTCCATTTCATAATCAGGCAGCCCTCCTCCACTCAGCAGCCAACTGATGCAGTCCTTAAAATACTAAGAAAATTAACAGTGGAGGTAGCATTGTTTGCTCCTCATAAAACTACTTTTCCTTCCTTTTAATCAAGTAAACCAAAGAACTAGGTTTGGATTAGTGTATGACACATACCTGCATTTCACATTTCTGACTCTAAACCACAGTATCAGAAAGCAAATAGAAAAAAATACAGGACTATATGGCATAATTGCCAAGATATTCAAATAGAAAGAAAATATTCATCAGGCTCACTGAATTAATAATAAAATATGCTAATTAAGTTGCATGACAAATGCCTATTGATCTTATGAACAGCTCAAGAAATTCTAGGGATGTACAAATAAATCTGGCAAGTAAAATATTCTAGATCATCTTTTATAGGTAGTTTATTATTACTTTACATTAATATATATGATGATAAACTAGGCTATTCAAGAATTTATCAGGAATTTTGTTTGCCCAAAATGCTGACTATACTGGGAATTATAAACTGCATGTCTGTTTGCTTCAGCTTCTATGGCATACTCAACATTAAGTAAAAACTAACAATTAGTCATTCTATAAAAACATAAACAATTAAGAGAGACTACATTTATAATTACTTGAAATCTTTGAGAAGACAGACAAGTACAATGTCAGTTATAATAAAATCTATAGATCATATTACAGTCTCTGGAAGATTAAAAAAAACAACATGTTGGAAGCTCAGAGCACAGAAGGATCCATACTTCCAGGGTGTTAAACAACTATTACACACACACACACACACACACACACACACACACACACACACACACGTAGAATTTCCTGTGCCAAAACGTGGAGGGGGTTACATTTCAGGCTGAGGCAATGACATGGTTAATTTATGAAGGAAAATATTCTATAGTGCATAATAAATGTTTGGGGTAGTCAGGTTAGAAAGGTGGGTTGAGCCCTGCCTTTCAAATATTATGAAATATAGAGCCATTAAATAGTTTTATGCCAATTTTAACTACACTCATTAAGCTATAATGAAGTAAGATGTTCACTGAAAATTGCAGATGGTCGTGACTAGACAAAATAATAATTCTTTTCTCCCTAGATGTTGTATATACTGTTTCTTTAAAAGTAAAGGAAATATGCTTAACTGGTGTGACTCAGTGGTTGAGCTTCGACCTATGAACAAAGAGGTCATGGTTCAATTCCCAGTCAGGGTACATGCCCCAGGGTTTCAGGTTTGATCCCTAGTAGGGAGCCTGCAGGAGGCAGCCAATCAATGATTCTCTCTCATCATTGATTCCTCTCTGAAACCAATAAAAATATGTATTTTTAAAAGGAAATATAGCTTGTAACATCTAAATTGAACATTGCAAAATACTTTGTTCCTAATAAAACAATAAGCATTGTGGCAACATTAAGGAACCTGGGAAAAGCAAAGCAAAGAAGAATTCCAGCATTTCTGTAAGCAGCATAGATTGAAGAAAAAAAAATGTGACTGGCAATTGCAGCAAGGTAAGGCATGAGGTGTATGAAGTAAAGCAAGAGAGGGAAATGCTCAACTGCAAAGATAATCCTTCAAAGAAAATTGGAAAAGTTACATTTTTCAATATCCTAAATGGATCACTGTAAAATGAAAGAATTTCAGTCTTTGATTGAAATATCGGAAAGAAAAATATTAAAATCCTTAAGTTCAGAAATTGAAGGGAGAAAAATGAGCCAGGTAATTGATCATCGTTTTGACACCAAAAGAAATAGAATTTTAAGCAAGTCCAAATTCATTAGAGGACTCAGAATCTGAAAATTATTGATAAGTGTTCCAAAGAAAATGAATATCTATGAATCAGTTCCAGTGCTAGGCTAGCAGTAATAGGAAGATCTCAACAGGGCAGGATTTATGACCAGAGTGAGGAAGATCATCGATAGGAGAGCGATGGAAATATAATTGTGCTAGATGGTGTAATAATAGAAATGTAATAAAAAGGTCAAAGGCTTATAGACTCATAAAACATTATGAAAGGTGAACAATTCATATGATATTAGCTAGACAAGAACAAATATGAATATGGTGTAGCAACATTTTCTAAAGTTTAGGAAAATGCTCTTTGCTAACAACCCATGCAAAATTGAAGTGATATGTATGCTAGGACATTGCCCAATAAGCCTATTTTATCTATAATAGAAATGAGAGAAATATAGGCAAGTAGTGGTGTACTGTAATATTATATTAAGGTCTCTCTAATTCTGAAGCATTATGTTGGTCACAAAGTGGTTAGGGAATATTTTTAGTTTACTACCAACAGTAAGAATTTTAGAATGAGTGCAAAATTTAAATTGAGACTTGTCATAAGTATAATAATATTTATATTGACCAAAGGAATTTTAGATATTTAAGATCAATGCTACAGTAATATAGAAAGACTAAAGTGTTGCGAATAGAACTCTCTTTTTAGCCTTCCCACTATCACACACACACACACACACACACACACACACACACACACACACACACACACATTACATATTTTTCTAATACAGTTTATTTTATATGTGATATTTACATTTGAAATATCAAATCGACAGAACATGTAAGTAATTGATGCCAAGAGTTACCAATTCCTATAAATCAATAATACAAAAGAAATAACACCAATTAAAAAGAAACAACATCATGAAAAGTTAATTCACAGTAAAGGAAACACCAATTGCCAAATAATAATTTGAAGAAAAGGCTAAACCTTAATAATGATTAGGGGCATGCATATCAAAATTTATTTTAAAATAACATTGTATATACTTTCTGTCATAAACAATTAATGACTTATAGATAATACCAAATGCTGGAAAACATAGTATTCATTCATTTCTGTGGAGTAGGAAATATGTTTTAGAAAATTCATTAGTACTATGTATTTGAGTTGAGCAGTCACATTCTCTAGTACTCAGAATTTCACTTCTTGGTATAACCAAGATAAATTTTACTATATCTGAACCAAAAGACAAGGAAAAGTGTGCTTATACCATTGTTCTGTTAGTAATAGTTAAAAACTAACCTGAAAATTCAAATACCTATTGATCAGAAAAATTGTATACTTAATTTGTGGTGTATTCACATAATGACGCATCTTATGGTGGGGTTGGCAACAATATGGATGAATTCTAGTAATTGAATGTTGAGTTGCCAAAATGGGAATAGAGTAGAAAGACTGTAATATGATATTATGTAATGTTCCATGTCATTTGGACATACATATATGTGAAACAAAACTTGAAGTTAAAGAGGAAGAGAATTATGACTTCAACCAACAGAAAAATCTCTGGGGAGGTTAGGTTCAGAGTAGAAAAGAGTAAATGGGTATATATAAGAAACAGGTAATTTCATAGCTGACTGAGAAGTAAGTTTATAAATTTGTATCATATTATAATAAATTTTTAATTAAATTATTTATGCACTCTTCAACATAACAATGCCATATGTAAAAAATAGGATTAATCTAATTCAGTGTGTCTGAGAAAAAAAAAAAACATCTGAAGAAATCTGTGATATCAATTTATATAATGTATATAATTAGGAGGTAAAAATACAAAAAATAAGTCCAATTTTCCACCAATAATTTTATGTTAGTTTAAGTTTATAATGGTTAAATATATGAATAGGCCTTCATGTTTCTGTAAGTCAAGTTTCTCAAACTTTCTTACTCTCATATTTCACATTTGGAAAATAAATAAAATGATATTAATTTGCTTAGTTGTTTGGTACAATAAATGTAATTGTGTGTGTGTGAAAACATGGCCACTGTATTGTCTCAGTAAATATTAATATTACAGTCCCTAGCAGTGTCAGGCATTCCCGGCCACTAAGAGCATTTGGAGAAGACATTCCATTAAATCAGATATTTTGTGTTTCAAACAAACATTGTCTATTCCATAAGCTCCTCCTTCCAGTGATGTCCTCAGATGTAAATGGCAGACAGATCAGTAATTTGGGCAGGGCCTAGAGGGAGGACGGTAAAGGGGAAGAATGGGGGGCATCTGTAGTATTGTCTAAAATAAAAATAAAATAAAATGTGATCATTTCACTTATAGCCTTTAATGAGCTCAGGCAAATACCATCACTTTCTCCATAATGATGTAATTTATCTGAGTCATTAATATAAAACAATCTAACTACAAGCTATTGATTTAGAAGATACAAAAGATATCAGGTAAGATGAAAAAGTACAAGCAAGCGTAGGAAATATTCCCTGATTAATGAGGAAATATTTGCTTTCAAGGTGCTTGAAAACTTGAGATGGGCTTGGAATTCATAAAATCATTCGCTTGGGAAAGGTATAGCAAGAAACCTAACACAATTTTTACACCTTTTTCCTAAAAAAATGTAATTGATTTAAAAAACAGCTCACTGAGTTTCTTGAAGTTCTGGCTCAAGTTTCTATCTATCGGAACAAGGTCAGAAAGTGTTCTAATTATTTTAAGTGCATGCAATAACAGCATAATAACAATAGGCATTAGTCGAATGAAAAGAAATAGGTAAGAAAGAATTAAATGTATGAATGGCTGGGGATAGACTACATATATATTTCTTTTTCTCATCTTATTTTTCTTGCTGCTTGAAACCACAGTTCATGTAATTTTAGGTTTAATTCTTTATATCCAATATCATCATAGCCCTCCAGGTTCTTTTATGTTCATGATTCATATGATTAGTTTTGATCTCTGGCCTCATTACTGAACATTCTGGCATATTTAGTCACGTTAGCTATTTATTTAGCCTCTAAACTTTACCTAGGAGATTTAGAAGGATAGCATAAATTGAAATTCATAGTTTCTCTTTGTGGTAATTTGTGTCTGCTACAAATTTAGGAACTTTATGTTATTTAATTTCATTTACGTAACTATCAATAAGCTCATTTTGCTCTGAGAAGTCTCTTTTAGTCAATTTAAATCATATGTTTTAATTACTTTTTCTGCATAACAACTACCTTCAACATTCTGTCTATTAAAAATTAACAGTAAATTAAAAGTTTTCATAGCTATGCTATGGGTTTTAAAAATTGAAGAAACTATATAAATAAAGTCTGGATTGCATGAATTAAGGTACATAAAATTGGTTTAAAAGTAATATTTTCTGTTTTCAGATTCATCTTGTATTACTACCAATTATTTATTAGTAATTTTTATTATTTAATAACTCTTACTCAACCTCATTATTATATTGTTTGTGCTCCTTGGAAGGTATTTAATATGTCCATCTCCTAAGTTCACTAACAAATACCCTATTTATTCATTCTTAAAATTGTAATTCAAAGGATAATTCAATACAACCACACAACTTAGAGAGGCAACAATGACATTATGAAGAATATTTTCAATTTTCAGTGTAAAACAAACCATATTATATAATAATGACTGAAAATCATTTGGTAAAATTAAGTTTCCTCAAACCTCTTTTAAAATATTTATTTCCTAGGCATAGTGTGTACTTAATGTTGTTACTTATGATTCAGTCTCTACAGTGTGTTTAATTTACTCTTATGATAAAAAGTTACAGGTTTCTTACTGTAAGAAGGAACAAAATGTCTGATTATGTGACACAATTTTAAATTGTAATTAACTTTTAGATTAGTGCTGAAGAGAAGTTACTTCTGTTGTCCAGTGGATCACTGGTACTGTTTTCTATCTATATGTTTTGTTTTGTTCTTTATTTTTCATTAATACTATTACCATGGTTACTAATCTTTTACTGTACAACATCTAATCTCAAGTGTTATTGTTTTTTAAATTTCAGATATTATAGTTTTCATTACCTAAAATTTATTTTGGTTATTTTCTATATCTTTCATTTCTTTCATCATTATGTTCATGTCTTCCTTAATTTTTATTTATTTATTTTTTTGCTTACTTCTTTTTTTAAATTATTGTTTGAAGTATTACAAATAGTGGTACATATGTCTCCTTTTCCCCCCCATTGGCCTCCCCCCCGGCCTCCCCTACCCCCCAGTACATGCCCTCACCTGCCCCCCCTACCCCCCAGTGTCTGGTATCCATTGGATCCATTGGTTATGCTTATATGCATGTGTACAAGTCCTTCAGTTGATCTCTTAAAGCCCCCCCACCAACTCCCCTGCCTTCCCGCTGTAGTTTGGCAGTCTGTTCAATGCTTCTTTGCCTCTGTATCTATTCCCCCCTCCCCCATTTCTTTCCTTTAAAAAATCTTGCCTCTGCAGACTAGAAATAAACATATAACAAAAAATGTTTGAGTCCCAATTTCAATGTCCAACAGTTCTGAGTCCCTGTTTCAATGTCAAACAGTTCCTTATGTGTACATGTCAGCAATGATATCTGGGTGGTGGGCACATGGTGGCAATGCAGGTCTGGTTTGGTCCTAGGCAACCTGCAGCGACGCACAGCTGCTGACTGCTAGCGTGGCAAGGCGTAGTCAGAGTCTCTCATCTCTGGACTGTTTCTCCTCTTGTCTTCGTGGTTGGAGCAGATCTGTCAATTCCTCTCTGTTGCAGGAATCCACCTGGTCTTGGAGTTGTTTTCTGAAAACATACAAACATATTCTCCACCAAAAGTTAATAAAGGAATCTTTTCTATATAATTGATTTGGGATCCTTTTTATTTCTGCCCAAACGATTTTCCTTTGTCTTATTTAGACACCATGTGTGTTTTTCATGGGTGTCTTGCTGTTAGCATCACAAATGAAAATTAATTTTGTAAAGTATAAATTTTCTAGATGTAATTTACTTATAGGATATTTTTCCTTACATGATATTGCCCTACTATCCCCCCTTTTATTGATTAATGGAGGCTTTTGTATATTTTATAATGCAGTCTTGATAAAGTTATCATGTCTTCCTTTAAATACTTGTTCATGATAATAATAGCAGTTTTAATTGCCCTGTCTGCTAATTTCATCATTGATATCATTTCTGGGTCTGGTTCTGTTGTATTATAGAGTACATTTTCCTCCTTCTCCATATATCTAGTAACTTTTTTACTTCATGATGGGTTATTGTGTATTTTACATAATTAAGTATTTAAACTTAGTTATCTTTCTTTAAGAAGCATTGGGCTTTTATTGGGTAAGCGATTATATTGCCTTGCAGTGAAATTTCATATATTTAAATCTTGTCTTACAAAATTTTATTAGGGAAGATCTAGAGTCGCTTTTACTTTAGAGATTTGAGCCCCTGAACTAATATTTGACCTTTATTTTGTCTCAGATGAATGGCCCGATATATACTCTAGCCTATGGGAACTTACAAAATTATCAGTAATTTATGAATTCTTGAGCTTGGTTAGCTCATATCTCCCACTTCTGTTTTTCTCAGCCTTATTTCTTTCTTCTCTATGTATGCACACCATCATATTCTGCAAAAACTTGAGAGCAGCCCTAAGCAAATTTCTGGAGCTTTTATATTTTACTAGCTTTCCCGTTGCAGGAAAATTCCTGCAATGGGATTTCCTGCTGCACTCTACCCCGCCTCCGTTCCTCCCTTGCCGCCCGCCTCGCCTTCTCCTCCGGCCCTCCCGCATTTCCCTTCGCCCCCGGCCCCGCCTCCGCTCCGCCGTTATCACCCGCCTCACCTTCTCCTCCAGCCCGCCCGCATTTCCCTTTGCTCCGCCATTGTCGCCCGCCTCCGCCCCGCCCCGCCCTTGCCACCCGCCTCACCTTCTCCTCCGGCCCGCCTGCTTTTCCCTTCGCCCCCCGGCCCCGCCTCCGCCCCCGGCCCCGCCTCCGCCCCGCCCTTGCCGCCCGCCTCGCCTTCTCCTCCGGCCCGCCTGCTTTTCCCTTCGCCCCCGGCCCCGCCTCCGCCCCCGGCCCCGCCTCCGCCCCCGGCCCCGCCTCCGCCCCGCCCTTGCCGCCCGCCTCGCCTTCTCCTCCAGCCCGCCCACGTTTCCCTTCGCCCCCGGCCCCGCCTCCGCCCCGCCCTTGCCGCCCACCTCGCCTTCTCCTCCAGACCGCCCGTGTTTCCCTTCGGCCCCGGCCCCGCCTCCGCTCCGCCCTTGCCGCCGGCCCCGCCTTCTCCTCCAGCCCGCCTTCGTTTCCCTTCACCCACGGCCCTGACTTCGCTCCTCCCTTCTCCTCCCCCCGCCCCCCTGGCTTGCTTGCTTCTTCGAAGCTTTACTCCCCTTTGCAGCTCTTGGCTTCTTTCGACACTGTCTTGATATGCAAATCAGCCGCCATCTTTGTTGGGGCAATTTGCATACTCGTCCTGATTGGTTGGTGGGCGTGGCTTGGCTGGTGGGCGTGGCTTAGGTGTAGCGAAGGTGCGGTCAATTTGCATATTTGTCTATTATTAGATTATTTATCTGTTTATATATGTATGTATGTATGTATGTATGTATGTATTCATTTATTATGCATAGTTTACACCACTCTGGGATTCTGACTTGCACCTTCAATATTTCTCAGCTATTTGGTTTATTAAATCTGAAATTAATTTCATAATTTCAGTCTCTTGTACCCAGTGTAATTGCTGTGCTCTGCTTGGGATCATCATCCCGTCTCAGAATCCCATAATGTGTCCTCAGGTAGAAGGATTTGAGTATCATAAGGATTATCTCATTTATTTTCCTCTCTTGTGGAAATAGTTCTGCAATGCCTATTGTGCAATGATACCATTGTTTCATATATTTTGTGTAGTTTTCTCACTGTTTCAAAGGAATAATATAATTTTGTAATAACCAAAGCTTCATAATCTATTTAGAAAGCCATTATACATACCCATAAATTATTTTCTAAAATATATACATAAGAAGTAAAATTCCATCTGGCCAGCGTGGCTCAGTGGTTGAGCATCCACCCATGAACCAGGAGATCACAGTTCGATTTCCAGTCAGGACACATGCCTGGGTTGCACAAGAGAACCAAGAGCCAAGATCCACATGAACAACAGGAGTCCCAAGAGAGGGAATTTCTTTGTTAAGAAGTTTATGTAACCTCAAATGTTCATATGCTTGCAGTGGTCAAGCCCATTCTGGCCAACCATCTGTGTCTCCAGTGTGATTGACAGACTAGTACCTTTTCTATGTCACCCCAACTTTACTGGGCATGAATCTATCTTCCCTTTGTTGGACCCCTGTCCCCTCCAAGTGAGTGCAAACTGAAGTTACCCAAATGACATGCCTATAATTTTGGGCCTTTCTTTTGCTTCTTTTCTTTTATGAATAACCAGCTAGTTACAATGGTATATTTTGACAGTAGACTCACTAAGAGCCATTTTCTGACCAATCCAAGAAAAACAACCTATTAACTGTTCAAATTAAAACATAAAATTCTTCCTATTTTGAATATACAAAAAGAAATTTCTAAAAATGAGTGTGCTTTATTTTATTATAAGAAACTAGAAATTCATGCAAGAGTAGGCCTTCCTTCCCCCGGCTGCTGGCACCGGCTTCTCTCTGGCACCTGGGACCCGGGCCTCCCTCGCAGCCCCGGCTTCGTCCAGAAGGATGTCCAGAAGGACGTCCAGTCTAATTAGCACATTATTATAGATAATACTAGTATATATACTATTGTTTTATATTTTATAATAAATATAACTTATGCTCAATTAACTTTCTAATGAAGGAGAGTTTTAAATCCTTGTAATAGCTACCTAAAAGAACAATGAAAGCAATCATATATTTTAGATTTGCTCAATGTATAGATTGGTGATCCTGGAACCCAAGAAAATCATTGAGATGTGCCCTATTGAAGCAATACATATACTTTTACAGATAGCACAGGCCAGTGCTATACAACCTGTTACTTCATTTTCTCATATTGACACCATAAAAAAAGAAAGAGTGAATATAAATGTACCTTTTTTTCATGAAAATTGGTCCTGTTCTATGGAGAACTTCAATGTGATCTTATATAGAAATTGTGTCTGTTAGTCAAAATATAATACACTAAACAGAAGTTTGTTGCTTAAAATTATGTATGGAAAGGATTTAAATATTATTACTTTCTCAGCTCTCAGAAGTTAAAATTTTTCTAGAGAACTTCTACCCCATTTTCGTCTGTCTCTGTAGAGTCTTACATTATAGGGTATGTATATGCAGTATCACTATGCTATTTTACTGTATAATTTGTTCTGTTAATACAAGCTGGGGTCTGTTAACATAAATTTGTGGGGAAATTATTAGTCAGATATATTTGAAATAACTAAGTGTTCTCAAGATGTTAAATAAGTCTATAAAAAGGTCTGATCTTTTTGTACCTCTTTTTCTGAAAGCAACAAGTTCACCTCTAGTTATCAAAGCTCATGATGAGTATTATTAAAAACTAGAGGCCTGGTGCACAAAATCCGTGCACTGGGGGGGGGTGTCCCTCAGCCCAGCCTATACCCTCTCCAATCTGGGACTCCTCGGGGGATGTCCAACTGCCGATTTAGGTCCAATTCCTATAGGATCGGACCTAAACTGGCAGTCGGACATCCCTCTCACAATCTGGGATTCCTGGCTCCTACCCGCTCACCTGCCTCCCTGCCTGATTGCCCCTAACCACTTCTACCTGCCAGCCTAATCACCCCTTAACTACTCCCCTGCCAGCCTGATTAACACCTAACTGTTCCCCTGCTGGCCCGATCGCCCCTAACTGCCCTTCCGTGCTGGCCTGGTCACCCCCAACTGCCCTCACCTGCCAGCCTGATCTTGCCCCCAACTGCCCTCCCCTGCTGGCCTGATCTCACACCCAATTTCCCTCCCCTGCTGGCCTGATCTCACCTCCAACTGCCTTCCCCTTCTGGCCTGGTCCCCACCAACTGCCCTCCCCTGCCATCCTGGTTGCTCCCAACTGCCTCTGCCTGCCTGATCACCCCTAACTTCTCTCCTTTGCCAGACAATTTGGTTCTGATTGGTCGGTTTCTATACCAGTCAGCGTCAAAAGCTCCACCTCCTAGGCAGCCATTGGCTCCTTGCAATTCACCCAGATTTGGTTCTGATTGGTCAGTTTCTATGCCAGTCAGCATCTCCGGGCCTATCTCTGGGCTTGATCGTAGAGGCAGGGCTGATCAGTAGCCGCCCCAGGCTTGCTGGTGATCAGTTGAACTGCTGACCTCTGTGAGAGAGAGAGAGGCTTGACTGCTGGAGAGGGAGAAAGAAGCAGGGTCTGATCACCCTGCTTCTCTCTCCCAGCCTCTCCAGCAGCCACTGCCACTGCTGATCAGCCCTTCCTCTCTCTCTCTCTCTCCAAGAGGTCAGCAGTTGAGCCTGCTCACCTGCTGCACTCACAGCCTGGTGAACAGTCGAGCCTCCCAGTCATTGCAGATGTGATGGACCTAAGGTTTTTATTTAATTGGACTAGAGGCCCAGTGCAAGAAATATGTACATGGGTAGGGTCCCTAGGCCTGGCTGGCGATCAGGGCTGATCAGGTTCCCTGCCTCCCGGCCTCCCCACCTCCTCCTTCCCTCACTCCCTCAGCGCTCCGCTGCCGCTGGTCATCTGCCATGTTCTGCGCCGCCCCCTGGTGGCCAGCACACATCATAGCGAGTGATCGAATTCCTGGTCTCCTGGTTGAACTCCTGAGGGGACAACTTGCATATTAGCCTTTTATTATATAGGATTCCTGGGTTTATAAAATGAGTTTAGAATGAAATGAAGTAACTATTACTTTAGCCAAGCCCCTTACACTTGGGTTTTTCTTAGGCAAACCCAATCCTTGTTGTCGCTGTGATGTTAGGGAAATATGTGTGTCTCAGGTTCTTCTAGCCATAGCTCATCATTAACTTTGCTAGAAGCATACATTCAGTGACAACTTTTTAATTGTATAATTCAATAAATTTCTTCTTTCCTTTGCTTAATGTATTTTGAGATGGATTTCTATAAGAATTCTACTTAACATATATTTTAAAATTACTCTTAAAATTATATAATTGGTAATTATTAATTTGATAACATGAAAATTGACATCATTTGTATATTTCAGTTGAAAATTTTTATTTTTAAAACAGCTAAGGAATTAATAACACAATTCAAGAGATGTTTTAACACAGATCAGAACTTTAATATGCTAATATGTGATAGACCTCAAAGAAAAGCTGTTCATTGTGGAATTATACAGCCTTATTTGAAAACAGCCATATTTAACCACCTAAAATCTCTCAGGATGCTTGCATTCATTTACAGGGATTGGCAAAACTGGGTTAGACTTCTTTTTGTAAATAAACTTTTGTTGAAACACAACTCCATACACTTTTCAATATATTATCTTTGGTTCCTTTTGTTCTACAGCAGCATTGTTGCTATGAAAACTCTATGCCCCACAAAACAGGACATATTTACCATCTGGCCATTTATAGGCAAAGTAAATTGCCTAACCCCATTTATATGAACAGTTTGGGGGCAGCATGTTTATATTAACTCTTTAAAAAGAGTCCAAATCATTGAATTAGTCATTTAATATGAATAAGACTATTAGCATAGGTTACCTATTAGAAGGCTAGAGAGGTATCAGAAAACTAGCATTCATTAAATATAGGTTATTTATACATATTCTAGTCCTTATTTAATCTCTGTGAATCTGGGCTACCTTGTTATTATCTTGGTACTGCTAAGACCAATAAACATACAACATAGTCAGGAATAAAGTAGTTTAGACTCTCTTTTTGCTTGGATTCAGTGGATCTGAAAACTGTTAGGTTGTTTGCATAAGATCGTTTGATATATGCGCACAAAGTCATATTCATTTCTTTTCAGAAATAACTTAAAACTTGCATCATATTCTATTAAAATGAGACAGGTCAAGTAGTTATTTCTGTCTCTCTCTCTCTTTTTTTTTTTTTTTGTAAGACATGTAGAGATCCGAACATGATGGGATTTAATAACCAAATCCCTCAATTTATCTGCAGGCAAAACTCTAGACAGATGGTGATATTCAGCTTCCTTTAGATCTCACTCACTATTTTAATTAAATACTTAATATCTATAAACCACATTATATTTGACTGGGTAGGGGAAGCATTAATAAATGATGTTATAATAAAATATGTTAAGACTGAACATATCCATCCCAAGCTCTGATTTGTCACATTGATGAAGTACATCTTTCTGGCACCAATTTTAATACATAAGTTGGTTTATAAAGCATTTTATTCTAAATGCTTTCGAGAGCATTGCCTTCAGGGGCACAGAATAAAGGATTTCTTTAAAGTAAGCAATGATTTTAATGTAGTAATATTTGGGGTTAGCTTGCCTTTTAAATTCTATGTACACCATTAATTTGAAATCATTTAGCAGTGTCCTTCCTTTAGGCATTAAACTTTGTAAGTTTTTTTTTTTTTATTCCCTTTTGACCTGCCTTGCAACTCAGGGAAATTATTCTGAAATAATTATCCCAACAGAACTTAGTGATCAGTACATCAGCAGACTTGTATGTCTTGGGAGCAAAATCAGCAAATTAAGAGGGCATTTTATGAAGAACAGGTCATTTAGGCTGGTTCAACTCATGTACCTGCAAGCAAAACCATAATGGAGAGCTATTTTCCTAATGTCCTTGAGTATACTAGAAGAAAATCTTCCCAAGATTTGTACCCAAAGAGCTCTATTCATTTGAAATTAGGTCAAACTATTAAACTCACCTCTGTTTGATGTAAAATAAAACTGCTTATTGCAGATCTAACAAAACACTTGGTTTCCTATTAGGTTGCCTTCAAAGAATGTCCTAGATAACCTTAAGGCAATTTAGAGCACAAGCTAACTTCAATTCTTCTTTTCTACTATAGGTCTCAAGCCCATTAGGATATAATTGAAAATGTACTATTGCAAAAACATAGTCATTTCTTGCTGATTATGTGTTTCTTTCAACTTATCACCTATCCTTTAATTTCTCTGTATTTCACATATGGCAGAGGCTATTAAGATAACTAGAAATAAAATAAAAGGACTAGGTTAATTACTATTAAATTGATGAGGCTTTTTGAAATGTACATAGCTATGTGATATAAACTTAACTCCTGTCTATCTTCCTTCTTTCTTCTCCCTTCACCTCTCAGTGTATTATAACCACAGATAACTTCATGTAGAACTATGTTTTCTCCTTTCATTTCCTAAAATGATAGGAGATAACTCTAATCTCTATTTTATACTGAAATTTTTGTGAATAATGTAAAAATACATAATTCTTTATCAGAGGAAAAATGGTTTATAATGTAGTTGCACCATCAAACAAAATCCCTTGAGAGCACACATATGTTGATTAAGTATACTGTGTTCTATGTTTCTTTGTCTGCAAGACAGATAAAGGTACATTAAACAACCTGGAAGATTTCTCTGCTATTCCATAGCAAGGCTGCAGGGAGAGGCTTTAACATATTTTTGAGAATCACCTGAAAAGTATTAATTGGCATATTACTACTACAATAGCTGACAACGTAACAGTACCAGGCAAGTTTTGCTGCGTGACAAAAGATCCCCAAATATGTTGGCTGGACTGCTATTTTAGTTCATGATTGGTCTGCAATAGTGGTGAAGCTCAGTTCCTTTCAGCAGGGCTCTGCAGAGTTGGCAGGTTGGCTGGCTGACTTGTACTGGATGACCTCGTACACATGTTTGCTATCAGCTGGATTTTGGCTGGGATAATATGGCTTATATCATCCAGTCGCTAGTCTGAACTGTTCATGTGGCAGATGTGTTCAAAGAGCAGTAATAAGGCAGAACTCAAAGTCCTCAAACTTTTAAAGTTTTTTCCTTTGTCCAAGTGGCTACTTTTTATTGTCCAAAGCAAATGACAAGTTCTTCCCAGATTCAAGGGGGTGAGAAAGTCTCTACATTTTGATGACAGTCACTATAAAGTCTCATTGCTAGAGTGATAATATATGAAACATAAGACCTTGTAGGGTTATTTTTCATATTCTATCAAATGTAGCACAATATTTGAAATACTTTCTATTAAAAATCAAAACCAATTATTACAAATTAAAATTACAAATGTAATTTAAATAGCAATTCAGATTATAGATATCACAAATTATAATGCAAGTTGCGTATACATATATACAGATATATGTGTGTGTGTGTGTGTGTGTGTGTGTGTATTTAACATATATTCAACAAAACACTTGTTTAATAAGGTACAGGTGTGATATATACATTTGATTTGGTATTTATAACCTATTGGTACTTCAAATTTTTGAAACTTAATTTAAAGACAAACAAGCTTAATTAAATGGAAATCAAAATCAGATATTTAGGTAGGATTTTATCTTAAAAATATTGATATTTACTCTGTATTAATTTCTTTATTTTGGAGATACTGTTTCTCTAAATATTTTCTAAACTTAAGAAGACATGCTAGGAAATAATATTTCTCCAAATTTAAAATAGTCAATCTAGTTCTTTCTTATATTTTTTCTATTGTTTTGGTTTCAATATTTTTCCACCAGAATGTAGTCTTGGGACTTCGGTGAATTATACTATGGTTCCCAAGCTTTTATTTTTCTTTCTTGGGAGCTTCATATTCACCCACTCTACCAACATCAGACTTTGCCATATTACCTGTGGATTTTCACCCAGAAGGAGGAATAAACTTCACTTCCCATTGTCATGCTTGGTGATGTTGAGGAGACAGAGGTATAGGGACCATGTGTGTGAGGTGGGGGTGGGGGGGGGCTGGAAGTAAAACTGGGGAACCTAGTTAGGTTGACTTGCTAAGGCAACCCAGCTGGGTGTGGAAAGAAGGGCAAGAACCAGAGATAAACTTTAAAATGAATGGGTTGTTGCTAAGACAAGCAGCTTCCAGATAACCAGTCACAAGGCAGTAAGGCATATAAACCAATCCCAAGGATGTTGCTAAGGCAAAATTCTTTGAAAAGATTAATAAGGAGCTAGCAAGGCTGTATCCACCCCAGGATCAAAAATAGTGTGCTTTCTCTTGTCCTCTCTCTCCCCAGTGTGCTAGATTCTCAGGCTGATGGCAGGAGACCTGCTCCCCTGTGTTCACATGGCTTATGGCCACATGGAACTCTACACATGGACTAATAGACTTTAACACCCGCCTATAATATGGAAAGTCAGCTTTGGACACTGGCCCACTCCTGGAACCCTAACTACACATTTTCCAGGGCTGTCTTTTCTCAACAAACCAGTTCCACTAACCTTTTTTTGTCTGCGACTTCATTCTTTGATTTCATGAGACAATGGAGTTGGACTCAAACCCCACATTTCAGTTTCAATATAACCTGTTTTAATTAACAAAATTTGAGCACAAGTAGCATTTATAAACTTTAGGCAGAAATTTTAAGATATCTGCTTGTATGGTTTATCAACTCCTTTGTTTTCTTCGGTAATAAGTTTAGGCATATCTCAGATAATATACACTTCAGACAGGGTCCTATACAGAAAGAGATATGAGGCAAATCAAGACTAATCATCAATGGGCACGTAAAATAAGAGAGAAGTTAACATTTTTGTTGTAAGCCACATATATATATTTCTGAGATGTTAACAGAAACTGACTCCCATGCATTCTCTCCTTCGTGATCTGAGAGATGCTTTTGGTTATGCTGATATGTCAGCATGAAAGGGCTGTTAGATTGAGAACTGAAGTTTTGTTCAACAATCTAGACATTTTTTCTGTGAACAACTTGGTCTAGAACGGAATTGTTCCAGATGGGAGACATTCTAGAACCAAGGTTTAAGTGTAAACAAATTTGCATTTTATTTTTCAAAATACTGGCATTAGAGGAGACACGTGGAGTTGTTCAGTATTTGATATAATAAAACAGAAGTGATGCCCATGAGTCTAAGTTATTTTGATTATCATTGCCCAAGAGAATCTGATAATATAATGATATAGCTAGTTAAGAAGGAATTTAGAAAAATAGTTTTTATTAGACTATCTATACATCTTTTAATGAAAACATTTCAAAATTTAATAGGTAAAAAAGCATTGTATAAATCAAAATTACAACACAAAGTGCAATAATTATATGGGTAAACCAACAGTATTAATAGTATTCAACCAAAATATGAGTTAATACTCAAATTAACATAATGAATAAGGGAAAACCTGCAATCAAGCACTCACACACACATGCATATAGAGACAAGGACTCTTCATTTAACAACTGACCTTTCTCTTATCAAAATTAAATAATTATAAATCAATACAATATTAAACTAAATTCCAAGAAGTGAAGAAACTTCATTTAGAATTGATGGCATCTAAAGTGGTAACTACATTATCAATTGAGACACTACTAGGAAAGGGCATTATTTTCATTAAATTTCCTTTCATGATTTAAATAGAAGCATTATGATTCATCCAGTTATCATTGCATACTTATGTGGCAATTATTTCCATAAATATTTTGTTATTACAAATATACATCATGCAGTTAGTTGCATTGTTTAAGTTACTTTTAAAAATTATAAGGTGTCTTTTAAAATCTAGACCAAGAAACATTGCATATGATAAAATTTATCAAAATACCTAAGTATAGACACAATCCTTTAGTTTTCATCAGAAGCAGTAATACCTATACTGGAACAGAAGTGATTATTTAGCCAATAATTATCAGGACCTCAAGACTGACTTCTAGTATTTAATGGAATATGATATGTTATTCAAATAAATCTAATTTATTTAAACAGAAACATATATAGAGACTATTCAGGACTTTTTTCAGTACTCTTGTGAAAATTTCCTTGCCTTTAATAAGAATATACTTAGGCAATAGAGATTGTAATGGAAAAGATACATAATATATTAAATACTGCTAATAGTACTAATAAGAACATATTTTTTTCAGGGATTTTATATTTATTTTATGATTTTTAAAAAATATGTTTTTACTGATTTCAGAGAAAGGAAGGGAGGGGAGAGAGAGAACATCAATGATGTGAGAGAATCATTGATCCTTTGCCTCCTGCCTGCCCCCTACTGGGGATTGTGCTGGCAACTGGGCATGTGCCCTGACCTGACCAGGAATCAAACCATGACCTCCTAATTCATAGGTCAACGCTCTGCTACTGAGCCAAACCAGTCAGGCCAGTTTTTGTACTGAAACCTTATATTTTACTTTAAAATAAAAAATAAAGAAGTTTCATAAAACAAGTAAAAGTATTCACTTGTCATTTGCCTTACTTATTAATATTCTTAATATTTTATTGCACTACATTCATATTTAATCTAAAATAAAATATGTAGTTCTATAAAATATACTTGATTTATATGTAATAGATGTATAAAAACTAGCAAAGATTTAAATCCTACTTACATGGATAGAAACTGGTTAAAACAATATTAAGATTTAACTTCATGTCTTTGAGTGTCCTAATTTCCAGGGCTTAAATATTGTCATTTTTATGTACTAAATTATTAAAGAACATTTTTGAGATTTTGGAGAATAAAAATTACATTTAAAACTACTTAATTTTTTTCTGGTATGCATTGAATATTTATCATTTGTTACCTTCTCACTATAATATTATAACTTTATTAAGTAACCAATCCATGTTTTAAAGGAAAATTAAAATATCCCAAAAAGGAAAAAGGGGGACATATGTAATACTTGCAACAATAAATTATATATATATATATATATATATATATATATATATATATCCCAAATGATTATTAAATGATGAAGCATTTACTCAAGTCTAGTTTTTTAATCACATCGCAATTTACCATAAATGGAAGTGATTTAAAAATATTTGTGATCAAGTGCTAGCTGAATAAAGAGAAGTAGTCAAACATATGATATAAGTAAAAGTGTTGAACTAGTTTAAGTTTATATTATTTAGAAGAAATGCATTGTTTCAGGATCCTATGAATCACCTCAGGGTGGTTTGAGGGTTCTGTGGGGCATAGCTCTAGAGTGTGAATAATTTATTATTTTTGTCTCAGTAAATACTCTTCTAATTCACTTATATTAGAATTAAGAACTATACTGGGTTATCATTTTAATAAGTCAAAAAATAATTTTGATCCATTTTGGAGTTCAAAGTACGGGTCTAAAGGGACACAATGTGATTAATTATCACTGGTATAAATGTATGTGTCTATACTCCTTCTACCCAAACATGTTGCTCATTGCTGTACAGTGATGATGCAGAAATGTTTACCATTGGAGAGATACTTTTGAGACAATGCATGCAACTCCTTGTTAATTTATGCTAAGTGAAATAAATCAGACAGAAAAAGCTGAGAGCCATACGATTTCATTCATACGTGGGATATAAAACTGGAACTTATGAACACAAACAGCAGTGTGTTGGTTGCCGGCAGGGTGGGGGGAGAAGAGGATCCTAATATGAGGTGACAGGAGAAGATTTGACTTTGGTTGGTGGACACATTATGCAGACTTTGTAACTTATAAATCCACACATGAAATCTATATGTTCATGTTGACCAATGTCAGCCCAATAAAATTTAATTAAAAAAATATAAATACTTTTTCAATGTAATTAAAAGTAGCGTGTCAGGTTAGAAAATCATTTTCTGCCCTGGCTGGTGTGGCTTAGTTAGTTGGGTATCATCCCATGTAACAAATGGTCGCTGGTTTGATTCCAGGTCAGGGCATATGCCCAAAATGTGGGCTTAATCCTTGGTTGGGATGCATGCTGCAGGCAGCAAACATGTTTCACTCTCATATTGCTGTTTCTCTCTCTCCCTCTCCCTTCTTCTCTTTCTAAAATATCAATAAAAATTTAAAAGAAGAAAAAAATAAGTTTCTGCTTAGATTATGAAGGCAAGAAACATGGCATAGACCATTCAAAACAGTGGGAAGATATAATTTTGAGAGTCTCAGGTAGGCTTATTAAAGTGGTATGGATAGTTCCAATCACAGATTTTCATATTAATTTCTCTTGGTGCTGTTTATCTTTCATAGATGTCATTTTAAACGATTGAACTGATTTCTTTTTTTGTAATAATTATTTGATTAAAACCATATCCTCTTCTGCCCACCATTACTTGTCCTGAACCTTTGTCTGGAACATAGCAAAAAACGCTCAGTAAATGCTTATTGCATACACTAGAAGGCTTGGTGCATGATATTCATGCACTCAAGGAGGGAGGGGTTCCCTCAGCCTAGCCTGCACCCTCGCAGTCTGGGAACCCTCAAGGGATGTTAGGCCCGCTCCTGCCACCGCTGCTGTGCTCACCAGCTGTGAGCCCAGCTCAGGGCTTCTGGCTGAGTGGTGTTCCCCCTGTGGGAGTGCACTGACCATCGGGGGCAGCTCCTGCATTGAGTGTCTGCCCCTTGGTGGTCAGTGCGCATCATAGCAACCAGTCATTCTGCTGTTCAATCGATTTGCATATTAGCCTTTTATTATATAGGATGCTTGATTGGGTGTTCGTGTCTGTAAATATTACACTGTTGAAGAACTACATTGCTGTACTGATTTCTTTCTAAATGTTTCTTTCACAAAATGTCATTCTCAAATGAAATTTATGGGAGGAGAAATAGGAATGTGAAATTTCGTATTATGAGCAAAATTTGAAGAAGACATCTTATTGTCATGAATTATATCCAATTTGATCCAATCCTAGAGAAAAGGAAGGATGTGATATGTTTTCATTTTAATTTGAAAGAAAGAAATGTTCCCAATTAATTTATTATTTCTCAAATCCATTCTTTCAATTATTTACAAGGAGGAATTTTTGTTTTGTTTTGTCTTATTTTATTTTCTTTAGAAATATCAAACACAAGAACACTTACCATTCTCTGCAACTGTTAGGATAATTAGTCAAATCACCAGCATCAGAATTCCCTTCTCCAACCTTCTAACAACCAGATGGATTTACCTTGTTTATAATAATTGACATAGTGTTGTTGGAGAAATGCGTGATCTTTCTCCATTGCTAGTGGAGTGGGTATCTCAAAGGAAAATAATTTTCTGAGACTTGCATGGGAGGATGAGTGATTATTATTTGCATGCAATTGCATCCTTGGGTTTCCAAAATCCCATTTCCCTTAACCCAGTCCTGGGAGATGTGTAGCTGACGATTCAGTAGAATTAAAAGCAAAGCCAGCCATAGCCGATTTGGCTAAGTGGATAGAGTGCCAGCCTGTGTACTGAAGGGTCCCAGGTTGGATTCCGGTCAAGGGCATATGCCTGAGTTGCGGGCTGGATCCCAAATAGGGGATATCCAGAAGGCAGCCAATCAATGATTCTCTCTCATCATTGATATTTCTATCTCTCTCTCCCACTCCCTTCCTCCCTGAAATCAATAAAAATATGTGTGTTTTTGTTTTTTTTTTTTAAAGCAAAGCCAGCATCCAAAGTTTCTGTTCCATGGTGGAGCTGGGTCCTGTGTAGCTTTGGGCTAGTTGTAGTCCATTAGTCCATTGTGTGGGGTCCACATGGCTGTGGGCCATGTGTCCAAATGCAAGGGAGCCAAGAGAGCACACCCCCTGCAACAAGAAGGCAAAAGAGAGAACTCCTTTTTTTTTTTTTTTAGGAGATTAAGTATCTAAAATCTTCCTGTGCTGGCAGTGGCCATGCCTACTTTGGCAAATGACCTGTTCCCAGGTGTAACTGACAGGAAGTACCTCCCCTATGTCTCCCAGACTTTACTGGGCATGCATCTAAACTGCAGCTTCCTGGCAAAGCTACATAAATGACATGCCCATAACATTTGGCCTTCCCTTGCTCTGTTCTAGTTATTCATAATAAGTTAAATTACAATGGTATCAATATGATGTCTTCATAAATAATGGAATTTGATATGAAGAAACAACATTTCTAATGCCAATTCAGTGTTTGCAATAGGGTATAAAAACACTATCCAACATTACATAGTTGGAAATAAAAATAAATTCACAAGTTGAACAAAAGTTTTTTAACAATTATATTGTCAATGACTATAGCACTGAGAGAACCTTCTAAGTTGACAGGAGGTATTTATTTATGTTGTGTAGTTTTACTTTTATATAATTCTTGTATTGTTTAAATCTTTAGGTACATGTTTTATATTTCAAAACAATGACAGGATTAAAAACAAAACACAATAAAAAACTCTTTATGTAAACTGAAAAACAGAAAAGAATTACTATATCTGATTGTCATATTTAGAAAAAAACTTACACAGGAAAATTTTATTGTCCATGTATGCTAGTAGTTAGTCTAAAATCTAATATTAACCTAATATTACTGTGCTTATAGTCTTTTTACTCTTTTTTATGCCAATAAGGTAGATATGTAATCCTGATGTATATGTTTATTTTTCAAAAAACGCTACAAAGCTAACTAAAGCCTTTTGGAATATATAAAATATAAAACTGATGAAAGTTCAATGACTACAATATATAATTTTCTATTTAACACCGGAGGCCCAGTGCATGAAATTTGTGCACAGGGGGATGGTCCCTGAGCCTGGCCTGCATTCTCTTGCAATTTGGGACCCCTTGGGGGATGTCGGGTCTAAACCGGCAGTCAGACATCCCTCTCACAATCCAGAATGCTGCAGGCACTAGTGACCATACTTTTCATACAGGTGAAAGGCATCTTGCTGTTGTATGAGCAGCTACATTTTTTTTTGCCTTGATTATAAAAAGGAGTACATAACATGATCCTTCTGAGGCAGTAGTACCATTTTCCCCATCTTATGGGTGGAAAAACTGAAGCAGAGATAAGTTAAGTAATTGGCTTTGTCACACAGTTATAAGTGTCAGAATCAGGGCTGACCACAAAATATGCAAGCCAGAGTCCATGCATGTCATTGCTGCGTCATCCTGTTTTTTCAGTGTTAGAGTAGCCTTGCCAGGTTTTAATTTTTAAATCTATGAGACTGTTCCCAATATATAAGGTAGGGTCCCTAGGCCTGGCCGGCGATCAGGGCCATCTGTGGGGTGACCGGTGGGCGAGGCAATTGGCGGGCCCCCTCTGGCACCTACCTTGGCTGGCGGCCTGGCGCCACCTGCTGGCTGGCCCTGCCCCCCCAATTACCACCGCTGGTCGCCTCCCAGGGGCAGCTCCTACATTTAGCGTCTGCCCCCTGGTGGTTAGTGCGTTCTGCCGTTCAGTCAATTTGCATATTAGGGTTTTATTATATAGGATGGTAAGTGACACATATCACATGTTCTAAATAACATTGTTACAAGACATACAATCATTAGTTCTAAATCATTGTAACTCATTAAATAATAGAGGTAAAAGTGTATTATCAATGTTGTTCAAAACACATGCAGACATACACATACGTACAACCCACCACCACCACACCCTAGCTTGAACTTAACAATAGTCTATTTGCCTGATATTTAAAAGTTATCTTGTAACTCCTAAAATATTTTGACTTAATGTTTACTATTACCATACTCAGAGGTAGAATCACAATAATAATTGTTTGCATGTAAGAAACTACTTTTAATGCTTAAAGTAAAAAAACTGTACGTGATATTGTTCCTTCATTATGCAGTGAATCTGTGCATACTGAAGTTGGCACATAGAAAAATAATCTTACAGTAAAGTGTAATTTCTAAGATTCAATTTAATTGCTGATTCAAGAAAAAGTTAAGAAAAAATATAATATCTGTACAATGAAATCATTTTATATTAGTTTTATAAAGAATTTAATTTTGGCCTTATGGAAGTTCTCATTTGTGTTAAAACTAATTTATACTGGATTACTAAAAAGGCTCATTATAGCATTTTTTAATAAATTCATCTTATTTGGCTAAAAAAGACAGTAATGAAATTTGCTTGATAGTTTCCCAGTAAACATATACCTCATAAAAGGCTGGGAAAATAAATAATAATTACATCATAAATAATCTCCATTTACAAATATAATTTACTTCTTTCTTGAAAAAAATTATACTAAGCTTGTGAATGTATAGTGCTTTAGAGAGAGAATACTGTGATTTTACTTAGCAATTAGTTTTCATTCTATGCTCCATAAAATTAAGGAGATTTACAAAGCAAGTGGAAATACTAACTTTTATAATGATGAGCCATATGGCACTTGGTTTTACTATATTTATGCTTAGCAGAGAGTATAAAATTATAGTCCTTGCATTTTTTACAAAATGAGGTTACTACTTCTATTATGCTTGCAAATTAGTAAGATGAGGATAACAACAACAAAAAGTTTCAGGTTATTTAAAAAAATAGATTCTGCTGAAATCTAACATTTTTCTTGAGCTGTTTTGGTTTATAAATAAGTTTAAAAAAAGGTTTATAAATGTGAAATACTATGTTTATAAAACACTTTTTCTACTTGAAATCCATGACACAGTTTATTTGGCTTTGGAAATATGTACTCCCAGTTAAAATGTGTTCTTAAAGAAATAGAAACAAAGACCCTGCCTCTGATCCCCCTTTTATTCTTGTCTTCCCCTGAGTCTATTCAGTTTGGAATGGAGACATTTGTACTTAGTGATAGTTAATACATCATTGAATGAAATTGTATATGCCTACAATCAAGTATTTTTAATATCTTAAATGAGATGGAGAGGTAAATTTATTTACATGAAATGTGATAGATTTAGCTAATATAAAGATGGAAACTCCACTACACCATTTGCTAGTTGTATGGTTATTTGTAATCACACAAATATAAGTCATTTATGTTTTCTGCTTGGGGTCAGCTTATATACTTTAAGGGCCATTGTAAAGAATATCACTTTTTCCTAATTATGATAGGAAGCCATAGGAGACTTTTAAGCAAAAATTACTAACCTAGTAGACATAAAAAGAATCCCTTCCACCTCTTCTGCTTGGCCACAGAAGGGCCAGCATAATGAAATGATTCTGATAGGGCAATCGTCACGTATGTTGGTGTGAACACTTGAATACAAGGCTGCCTCTCATCTCAGCTCAATAGAGGGTGAGGGAGGATTAAACATTTTAATATTCAAATAGTCATCAGTTGAGTGAAAACTCAGGTTACTGTGTTCACTCACACACAGTTTTATTTTCTATATAAGTGGGGATAATTATGTTATAAACAAAACTATGCCAGTTTTCTGGATGTGACTAAAACATTTATCACTACCATGCATATATTAAAAAATCACCAGGTGCATGAAATTATGTATATAACTCTTGTTTGTGTTGTTTTGGTTATGTATTATCAATTTGAAAATCACCATAGTATGTCCTCATCTCAAGCAGCAAAAAACAATGAGTTTACAAGTGTAATTTTGTTTTCTAGAAAATGCATAAAATATGTATACAAGTTATACTTTTTAACAGCAATATGCCATATATATGTGTGTGTATATATATGTACTAGAGGCCAGGTGCATGAAATTGTTTAGGCCCAATCCCAGTAAGGATCGGGCCTAAACAGGCAGTTGGACATCCCTCTCATAATCCAGGACTGCTGGCTCCCAACTGCTCACCTGCTTGCCTTCCTGATTGCCCCTAACCCCTTCTGCCTGCCAGCCTGATCACCCCCTAACCATTCCCCTACCAGCCTGATTGATGTCTAACTGCTCCCCTGCCAGCCTCTTTGCCCCTAACTGCCCTCCCCTGCAGGCTTGGTTCCCCCCAACTGCTCTCCCCTGCAGGCCTGGGTCCCCCGCAACTGCCCTTCACTGCAGGCCCGGTCGCCCCCAACTTCCCTCCTCTGCTGGCCTGGTCGCCCCTAACTGCCCTCCCCTATAGGCTTGATCACCCTCAACTGCCCTCCCTTGTAGGCCTGTTCCCTCCCAACTGCCCTCTCCTGCTGGCCATCTTGTGGCAGCCATCTTGTGTCCACATGGGGGCAGGATCTTTGCCCACATAGGGGCAGCCATCTTGTGTGTTGGAGTGACAGTCAATTTGCATATTAATCTTTTATTAGATAGGATTAAATAGGATAGAGGCCTGGTGTAGGTGTGGGGGCCAGCTGGTTTGCCCTGAAGGGTGTCCCAGATCAGGGTGGGGGTTCCTTTGGGGTGTGGGGAGGCCTGGGCAAGGGTTCTGTGGTGGTTTGCAGGCCGGCCATGCCTCCCGGTGACTCAAGCAGAGAGCCTGGTATCTGGGATTTAGTTATCTTCTATAATTGAAACTTTGTAGTCTTTAGCTGAGCCAAACCTCCTGCTCGCTCCATGGCCCCAGCCATTTTTGTTGGGATTTATTTATCTTCTATAATTGAAACTTTGTAGCCTTGAGTGGAGGCCTGGGCCGGCCAGGGTGTACAGAAAGCTTGGCTTCCTCCATTGCCGGGGGCAACTCAAGCCTCCTGTTCTCTCCAGCTCCATGGCTGCTGCCATTTTTGTTGGGATTTATTTATCTTCTGTAATTGAAATTTTGTAGCCTTGAGTGGAGGCCTGGGCCTGCCAGGGTGTGTGGAAAGCTTGGCTTCCTCCATTGCCAGGGAAACCCAAGCCTCCTGCTTGCTCATGGCCACAGCCATCTTGGTTGGGGTTAATTTGCATACTTGCTCCTAATTGTCTGGTGGGCATGGCTTGTGGGTGTGGCAGAGTGATGGTTAATTTTCATATTACTTTTTTATTAGATAGAATATATGCTATCATTACACAATCAACATTTCCTAATTAGAATCCATTATTGTGAGTTACCATACTCACAAAATGATGAATTACTTTCACCATCTTCAATTCCATCTAGCTTTGAATACTAGATCAAAGTATCTTTTCATAATGAGAATAGTGCTGAACTGTGAAACTCATGATCATTGCACTGAATTAAAGACTAAAAAATTATGCTAGTTTCAAAATACATAGTATAAACCAGTGGTCGGCAAACTGTGGCTTGCGAGCCACATGTGGCTCTTTGGCCCCTTGAGTGTGGCTCTTCTACAAAATACCACAGCCTGGGCGAGTCTATTTTGAAGAAGTGGCATTAGATGAAATTTAAGTTTAAAAAGTTTGGCTCTCAAAAGAAATTTCAGTCGTTGTACTGTTGATATTTGGCTCTGTTGACTAATGAATTTGCCAACCACTGGTATAAACTATCAGGTATTTTTTGCAACACAGAAGGGAAAAACCAGGGAAACTCTCTAGTCCTAGTTTTGTTTTTCATAAGTCAGAAAGACTAGCTTTGCTTGCATATAACAATGTGCTATCATTTTGTAATGCTAACAGGAATGATTAAATCATAAAATGTAAATGTAATCAGTTTTAAAGCATCAGAAGACTCATCATCTAAGATATAAATTATAGCCTTTCCATGACTGCTGAAAACTTAATAGCTTTTATTTCTAGCATAGATACAGTGTTGAAATTGTAATATTTTACATGCCTTAATGAGGATTCAAATCAGAGTGTTTCTAAAAGGCAAGTATTGATTCACACTAGGTCAACCCATAATAAAAACCCATTCCTGCTGCTATCTAAGTTACTACATAAATCCATTCTCTTGTCAATTGTAACTTGTTTCAATTGGCCCTTCATACCTTTTAAACAAAATGTAAATGGCTGCTCCAGTCTATAAATGGATTAGGTCTTTCATACATAAATACATCTTGTACATTTTATTTTCAAGAAACCCTATTGTGATGTCAAAATGATCAGGTCCATCAGCATGTTTCACAAAGACCATTTGTCAACTTTTGAAACTCCCTGTTGGGAGCACAGAGATTTTTTCATTGACTATGTTGTTTGCTCATGTCAGTTCTAAACTAGCTTTATTGACAGTACAATGTGCCACTCTTTTCCCTTCTGACCTTCAGGAATCCTAAAAGTGGCATCATTTAGAAGATGGGGCCCATTGGTTCTTATCCTCAGCTCATGAAGATAATCTTTCTCATTGTCTGAAATACGTGGATATGTTGGCAAGATATGTGGCAAAAATGATAAAACATGTTTAATACAGTATCAAGCTTTGAGAGTAAATTGAGTTTACATGAATTCTGACTCGGCCAGTTTATAGAAGAACACGGAATAAGGTGAGAGCTTGAGGCTCATATTGTTGACATTTTCTGAAGGTTTTTGTATCAACTAAATCCTCGATTCTCGGCATCAGTTTCCAATCTGAATGAAAGACCTAAATAATGAAAGATGTGGTTTGAGCACACTTGTTAAAAAGTTGTAATCATGTTTACCCATCTAGTGAAAACTATTTTTATATATTTGGATGAAGGAGTTCGGGATCAAATCTGGTTTGCAGAGTGAGATTGGGCTGAAAAAAAATTGGCTAATAATTATACTTGGGATGAGTTGCTGCCACAATAGGGATGGAGAATGGATTCTGTCAAGCGTGTGATATGTGTGTGAGAGGAGATGACATAAGTATCATAACATATTTTGAAAGTGAGTGCCTCATGATAAAAGCTGACTGAAGTGAGAAGAAAAACGTTATCTCTGTGGGCATTTTAGTCGATAAGTATTTCAGTAAGCTGCAAGGTATAGAGAAATACAGTGAGATGCAGAAGAATAACTGTGTTTTTCAAAGTCATGTTCTTTAAAGGCTATGCTTAAGTTAAATTATTTTTTTCCAATGGAGACTGAAGAGCATCTCTATAAAGTATACAGAGTCTTCATTTCCAGTTTTCTCATACAAACTGCTAAATATTTTGTGTATTTGTGGTGGAATTTTTCTCAGATTTTACTATCAAACTGTGTAGAACTGTCCCTTTATATTTTTAAAAAGACTTAAGCAACTTTTAATTGAACATTAATTTCCATTTAGCTCTTACCTATTATGGATAAATATATCACTTCAGTCAGCTTTTATCATGAGGCACTTCACTTTCAAAATATGTTATGATACTTGTTTCGTATCCCCTCACACACACATATCTCATGCCTGACAGAATCTGTTCTTCACCCCTATTGTGACAGCAGCTCATATCAGGTATAATTAGTAGCCATTTTTTATAGGTGCAGGTAGTGTCAAAAATTTTTAATTTGTTTCAATTACAATCTATTATCACATTTTCAATTAGTCACATTTTTGTTGTTTATACTGTGTGTGTGTGTGTGTGTGTGTGTATGTGTGTGTGTGTGTATGTGTCAGTGTGTGTTAGTGAGGGAGGGAGAGAGAGACAGACACAGAGAGAGAAATGTCCCATGTACGTACCCACATGTATATTCACACCACACACTCATACATGTGCACATGAACTTTATAATCTCCTAATCTCTATTACCTCTCTGACTATATATCCATAGAGGGTTTCTAATGTCACTTGCCACCAGGTTACCTCCACAATGTGCTTGTCTGACATCTACTGTGCCCTCACATCTCAGTTGGACTCGGGATCTTCCTTTTTGTGGCTCATAGAAATCTTTTGTGTCTCCTTCATGGCTGATCTGGTCATATTTCCAGCCCGTTTTTCTCACTAACAGGGCAGGAAACTGAGGATTGAGACTTGCCATTTCTGTCATTCATAGCATTTTTAGGAATAGTTCATTGACCAGAATATTGTTTAAATGTGTTTGTTGCCTGAAGAAATAAAGGTATGATATGAAAACTGATATGAAGCTATGCATGTTTAAACATGAAGTGCCACATTTAATCCATTTCCCTCTTTCTCATGGGTACTGTAGTCCATGAGATATTAAATGTTGATAAACTGTCACAGTAACCACACTTCTGCCAAATAGCTATTATTCCTATTTCTTTCTTGTTTTGTGTGTTAATCCTCACCCAAGGATATTTTTTTCCATTGCTTAGAGAGAGTGGAAAGGAGGAACAGAGCGGAGAGAGACAGAGAGAAACATTGATGTGAGAGAGACACATCGATTGTTTGCTTCCCACATGCACCCCAATCAGGGCTGGAGATCAAACCTGCAACCCAGGTATGTGCTCTTGACCAGAAATCGAACCCACTACCCTTCAGTGCTCAGGCTGACCTCTAACCACTGAGGAACACCTGCCAGGGCCCTCCTATTTCTTATTAAGCTATCTACTCTTTGAAGCTCCTGCCATTTGATTGTACATGCAGCTTCAGTGTTGCCACCTATTGGTCTGCTGTGAGTAGTCCGATGTTTATCATGATATTAGGACATGGCTTACATTTTATTTCTTCTACCAGGTTCCTGTTATCAGCCCAGGACATTATTCATGTTCTTCATCACAGACAAGGTGATACGTATACTCTTGCTTTTGCTTTCTCTTTGCCCAGATTGAATTCTATGATCCAGAATCATCTTCACCCTCAAGCAAATCCACTAAAACCATTGCTGATTTTCCTGTTTGCTAAACCACAATCTTAAATAAACTCAGCTATTCTTTTGCATTGAAGTAGCTTCATGCCACTGAAGAATAGTTTATAATTTGGAATGCGTTACACGATGATAGCTTCACTTAGTAGTTGCCAGGCTAAACAGTTAATTTTTACAATGTTCCTATGAGGTAAATTGCTTCTATCACCACACTCATTACAATTTTCAGTTTTACTTCATCCATTTACTCTTGGCTGCAGTGACTTTCATAGCATGTTCTCACATGGCACCCCTGAACTTTATCTCTGCCCCATTACTCAGTGAATGACCTTGCTCACCTTCCCGGACTGAACTGAAGCCACCCCATGGAGCTCCCTCACCCTCTTGCCACCATTCCTCTCCAGCATCTCTGCAGGTACTCTTTCCTTTCCTTCTGTTCCAGTGGCAGGATGCTCTCTCTACCACATGTGTCCTGGCACCTGTTCAATTCTCTTCCTATGACTTTCCTTGTTTGTGATATTGTTTAATTTTTTAATTTAATTTATTTTCATTGTTGAAAGTATTACAAATATCCCATTATTTCCACCATTGACCCCCTCTACCCTCCCACACCCCCAGGCCTTCACCGCATTATTGTCTGTGTCCAGGGGTTATGCATATATGCATATGGGTTCTTTGGGTAATTTACAACCAGTTTCTTCCTCCCTTCTGTTTTTTAAATCAATTTTTAATATTCAAACATGTGCTTATTGCTCCCATTTTTAACAAAAGAAAGGAAAAGAAGAATGCTAGACAGTGTGACTTCTTTTAGCTCCCTCCCATTGACAGCCAAGCTTCAAAGAGGAATTGACTCTACCCATAATTTCTATTTCTTCATTGGCCATTCCTCAACCTATTCTCTTAAGTGTCATATTTTCCCAAGACCTTCACTTTTCACTCTGCACTGCTTACCTAGATAATTTAATCCCCTCACAAGTTGTCAAAAACAGTAAAAATCTCACAAGTTGTCAAAAGCAGTCAACTCTATTATGTTGACTCTGAGCTGTAAATTTCTTTTATATTTTAACATCAAATGGAATTTATTTGTAAATTGATTGTATATCATGTTTCTATTGCAACTTTGTATTTTTTTCTTTCTGAATGGTACAAAATATAATGGTGCCTCCTACAATCTATAGCATCTTCTATATGAAGAAAGACAGCATAGGCACACTCCAACACATATTGATTATCTTCTCAATTCCAAACCTGCATTTGTGCAATAGAAGTTACATGCAACTTTTCCTCTGCATTTGCATTTGGATTTCTCTCAAGCATTTTGTGTTCATCACTTTATAAAAGCAAAACATTGGATATGGTACTTTAGCCATGTATGCTCCAACTCTAGCCTTGACCATTAAAAAAACCCTTGAGTCCAACCAGCGTGGGTCAGTGGTTGAGAATCTATGAACCAGGAGGCTTTAGGTTCAATTCCCAGTCAAGGCACATGCCCGGGTTGTGAGCTTGATCCACAGTAGGGTGCTTGCAGGAGGCAGCAGATCAATGATTCTCTCTCATCACTGATATTTCTATCTCTTTCTCTCTCTCCCTTCCTCCCTGAAATCAATAAAAATATGTTGTTGTTGTTGTTTTTTTAAAAAAGAATACTTATTTTAAAAAAGCCTTGATTTTCAGAAACTGGGAATTCATTATCAATATTTGCTTTAAATCCACATTCAGTCACTTTACAGTTCTACCTCCAATACAATTATTAGAGATTCAGGTATCAACACTTTTTTTTTGCATGCATAACCTTAATTTTATTAGAAACAAAAATAAAAAAAAATAAGACTTTGACATCATTGTTATCTTCAGTTTAACAATGAGGGAACTGAGACAGCGTTTTTCAAGGTTATGCAGCTAGTTAAATTGGATCCCCAAATCTGATTTAAATACTATAGAATCTGTGCTTGGTTAATTTTTCTCTTTCTCACACTATTTATCTAATTCATTAGGAAATCCACTCTTAACTCCTTCTGTTAAATCTGTACACTGCACACGGTGATCTTTTAAAGAGAATTGAGTTATTGACATTTCTTCTGTTTAAGTTCTTTAATTTGTTCCCATTTAAGATGCAGTCTAAAACTCTTCTACTAATCAACAAAACTCTTCTTTACAAAGTTTGTCTCACTTTTAAGTTAATGACAAAGTATCATAGTACTAGCTTTCCCGTTGCAGGAAAATTCCTGCAATGGGATTTCCTGCTGCACTCTACCCCGCCTCCGTTCCTCCCTTGCCGCCCGCCTCGCCTTCTCCTCCAGCCCGCCCGCGTTTCCCTTCGGCCCCGGCCCCGCCTCCGCCCCCGCCCCGCCCTTGTCACCGGCCCCGCCTTCTCCTCCAGCCCGCCTTCGTTTCCCTTCGCCTACGGCCCTGACTTCCCTCCTCCCTTCTCCTCCCCCCTGGCTTGCTTGCTTCTTCGAAGCTTTACTCCCCTTTGCAGCTCTTGGCTTCTTTCGACACTGTCTTGATATGCAAATTAGCCGCCATCTTTGTTGGGGCAATTTGCATACTCGTCCTGATTGGTTGGTGGCCGTGGCTTGGCTGGTGGGCGTGGCTTAGGTGTAGCGAAGGTGCGGTCAATTTGCATATTTGTCTATTATTAGATTAGATGGTAGGTAGAATAATGACTCTCTCCACCACCTACCACCCCCAAAGATTTCTGTGTCCTAATTTCTGGGAATTGTAAATATGTAGGCTTCATGGCAAATAAGAAAATTCAAGTTGTAGATGGAATTATGTTTGCAGTCACTGACCTTAAAAAAGAAAGAAATTTCTCTGGATTATCTCAGTGGACTTAATCGAATCACAAGAGTTTTTAAAAGTGGAAAAATGAATTGGAAAAGGGAACTAGAGAGATAGCAGTGTGACAAAGACTCACTTTGCTGTCATTTAAGATTGAGGAATACAGGGGTCCTCTGGATGCTGGAAAAGGCAAGGAAAGGGGTTCTCCCACAGAGGCTGGAAAGAGGTACGTGCATTGACATCTTTACTTTAGCCTACTATGCCTCATTTCAAACTTCTGACCTTCATAAATGTCAGATAATAAATTTGTGTTGTTTTAAGCCCCTCAGTTTGTGTAATTAGTTACAACAGCAATCAGAAACACGTGGTGGTATTTCTTTAAAGCATTCATTCATTCATCTAACACATGCGCCTTGTGCAGTTGCTATTACTTATTCCGAAATGTATAAACAAACACATATATGGCTATCCATATTTCCTTGTATTTTAATAGTTTTTATAATAGTCACTTGTGATCTTGAGAGGAAATGATGTTTCTTTGTTATATAAACTTAAATGAATTCATTTTCCTTGGTAATTGAATTTAGCAATTGAAATGATGAGAGAAATAATTTTTGCATTCCTAACTCTTTCTTATTTTTATTTTAGATTATAATCAGTAGCTATCAAGGAAAATAATTTTACTAAATTGCTTCTTATTAAAAGATAGCAAACATGAATATATTGAGATAAGAAAAAAATAGACATCACCTCTAATCTTATTTCAAACTACACAATATAAAAACAATTCTATTCCTGCAACAGATGAAATTGAATAAAAGCAGTATTAAAAATGAATAAAATAAAATTAATACTGCAAAATTATACAATGCTTCTCTGATATCTCAGTAAGGAAACTAGGCTATTTTCCCTTGTTTACAATATAATATTAAATTAATTACATGCTTATTTATATATACTAAAGAAATTAATTATAAAATTTGTATGTATTAGCAAAGAACTTTCACTGAGTAATATTAGTATTTTTGGGCTCTATAATGAATCAGACACATTGATAACCAGTATGACTCTTTATAATTTAAACCGATAGCATCGTATACTGGTAACTTAAAATTATGCAATCTGTATTATATGGTGCATTTTTAAAGCCAAACTAAATTTTTATTCTTTTTTAAAATGTATTGGGATGACATTTGTTGACAGTATTATATAGGGTTTAGGTATACATCTCCATGATACATGATCTGTACATTGGATTGTGTGCCCACCACCCAAAATCAAATCATTTTTCGCCACACTTCTTAGGAGCTTTTTAAATACACTGACCCATCTAGACTGCTGGATTATTAATATATGACATGATAATTATTAGTTTATGAAAACTGTTTAGTGGATTGCAGACTACATTAAAAAATAGAATAGCATTTAGTAAATTAATAACAGAATGCATCTCACATTAGATTATTTCTGATAAATTAGTTTGCTATATACAGTTGATGTCTTTCCTGGGTCATAATGTTACAGAGTAAAAAAATCAAACAACAGAAATAAGAAAAAAATGCAACCCTGCTCCAGGAAAATACTAATTCCCAACTAGTTCTTTCAGTATAAATCATGGCTTACAGTTTGTTAACCAGAGATACAATATACACCACTACACATTTCATGACTTAGGAATGTGTGCATATGTGCATACATGTGGAAAATATCTATGGAGGCATCTTTGTTTTAATGTAAGTAGCTTCACGTATTTTCTGCAAGGCAAATAAAGCTTGTTGTATATGTAACTTAACCTTTCCACTTTGACAATCTCCTTTTATATGACTGCAAAATAACCAAATGTAACAAGCCTATGTCTTCAAAACTCTTGTAGTCCTTCATGAGATCTTTCAGAGAAATACTCCTTGAATAAATGCACACATTTAATGACTAGGAGGAAAAGGAACATTACTCTGGAAACTATCTAAGCTGTATTAACACAAATGGAAGTGGGATTAAATTATCTCTTATTTTATCATAGGAGTTAGTGATTTCACAGGATTGATGATTCCTTTCATGTCACAAAATAATATAATATACTAACAAATATACTTTTGTTCCTTTTGAAGTGGATTAAAGCATTTGTTGGGTTGTTTTTAGATTTTTATATACTTTGGAAGAAACTAGTAGTTACTGATTATTAAGCACTTCAGCTGGGTCAAGTGATATTCTAAAAGAAATAGCTTAATTAATCTTCACCAAGCCCCATCAGATGGATTCTGTTGTTATACTCATTTTACCAATGGGGCATTGGCATTGGGAGAGATTAAATCTCTAGCCCAAGGTCACACAATTAGGAAGATGCAGAGTCTAGATTTGAACTCAAGCTTCTATAACCTCAGAGTCCAAAATGCTTACTGCTATTCCCTAATGTTTTTTAATAGATATCCATTATCTAGCAAGTGGTTTTATGTATATAATTCCATGTAATATTTAGAAGAATTTTGTGAGGGTAGTACTTACGTCATATATATATATTTGTGTTAATCCTCACCCAAGGATATTTTTCGTTGATTTTTTTAGAGAGTGGAAGAGAGAGGGAGAGAAAGAGAGAAACATCGATGTGAGAGAGACAAATCAACTGTTTGCCTCCTGTATTATCCCGACCTGGGCTGGGGATTGAGCTTGTAACTGAGGCACATGCCCTTGACCAGAATTGAACCTGGGACCCTGACACTCTATCCTCTGAGCCAAACTGGCTAGCGCATAAAATATCATTTTGTTTGATTATATAAATACTATTTTAAATTACAAAATATCATGGAAATACAGATACATTAACCTAAAACTAAAAAGCCGAAGTGAGAGGAAGTATTTGTTTATTTGAGATCAAAGAGAATTGCAATTCTGGAAAGCAATGAGTCAGACAAATAGTGTTAATATTACAAGATGAAAGCAAATGGTATTTATGAGAAAGGGAAGAGAAAAATTACATGAATGGGAGGAAGGAATTTCTATTGGTGCAATATAAGCCAATGAAAGAATTTCAATAGGTGCAAATAAGCTATTCTATTTTGAAATGGCTTAGTTTATATGATTTTTCACCGTAGCTAGAAGATTTTTTTAAAAAGTCACTTGAAATATTACCATCTAAATAAATTCAATATTAATACTTTAAAGCTAAAGCTCTTCCATTGTGATTTTAAATTATACAAACATACTTTTTATTTACCTGATGTCTTTTTCTTATACTTTTCTTTTCTGGAAGGCCTCCTATAATATTATTGATGTAATGCCCTTTTAAATTTTGATGGGAAAACAAATAAATAATCTATATTGTATTTTAATGTTGACATCAGGAAATCTATTTCTGAGGTTTCTAGATGCTTGCTTGAAAAGGTATAAAATTTGTGCTCTCCAAATATTTTTTGTTTAATCCTCACCAGATGATATTTTTTCCATTGGTTTTTAGAGAGAGTGGAAGGGAGGAGGAGGGAAAGGAAGAGAGAGAGAGAGAGAGAGAGAGAGAAACTTCAATGTAAGAGTGTAGACACAATAATTAGTTGCCTCTTCAAACGTGCCCAGACCAGGGCCAAGAGTGAATCTATAACCCAGGTATATGCCTTTGACCAGGAATTGAACACATGACCCTTTGGTGTGCAGGCCAACATTCTAACCACTGACCAACACCAGCCAGGGCAAGCTCTCCCAACTGTTAACATTAAAAATCTTTCCTCAAGATTTTTTCCTCTTCAGAAGCCCACCAACTCTTGAGTAGTTTGTTACTTCTTACTCAAATTCCTTCTTTGGCATTTATTTAACAGAACTCCTTCCAGATATCTAGTGTTTTGCATATCTTGCTTACATTGTTGAGATAGTATTTGTTTTATTATTATTTGCATATGTTATCTGTCTTAAAGAACATTAGTTAATCGGTGTGATGGTTAATTTTATCTGTCTGTTTGAGCTAAGGGATTCCCAGATTGCTGTGAAAATATTATTTCTTGGTGTGTCTGTGAGTGTGGGCTGGAAGAGATTAGCATTGGAATGGTAGATTGATTATAGATCACCCTAATGCCAGTGGCCATGATCCACTCCATGGAATAGAACAGGAAGGTTGAGAAAGGGTGAATTTCCTCTGTGGTTAAGCTGGGCTATCCACCTTCTCTGTCCTCAGACTTTGATGCTCCTGGTTCCTGGGCCGTCCAGTTTGGACTAAAACTATACCATTGGTTCTCCAGCCTACAGATGACAGATCAGGGCCTTCTAGGCCTCCATAATCTCATGAGCCAATCCCTCATAATCAATCTCTTCCTATGTAGCCAAAGATTTCATTAGAGAACTCTCAACTAATGGAACAGGAAGGTATCTGCATTTGTAACACAATCTTACCAATTTTTTTAATATTAGTTCATTGATTTATTTTAATAATTATCAACAATGTCAAAATAACAAGAAAGTATTTAATAAGCTCAGGGAAACCCGATTGTGAGGCATATAGCAAATATAAACCTTTTACATTCATTCTTACAATTAATTTGGGGGGAAATAAACTATTATGGATAGCATTGAAGATCTATGCCTCTCTCCAAATATAAACCATTCTAGTTCCTTTCTTACTTCACAGAAGTAACTGATATTGTAATGTGTTTGAGAATATTCTCCTCCTAAGTATTTATAACTTACTGAATATGCAAGAATCTATGATATACTTTTACATGTAACATTAATGGCATAAAACATTGCCGAACTTTATATGATCCTCCGCTTTTTCATCTGTACAAGGTGGATATCAGTTACCTCAGTGGATTTCTGTGAGGTATAAATAAAATCACTGTAAGATAAAAAGCAAAGTACACTTTCAATACTTCTCTATGTTGGTGGTTAGTATTTTTTATTTGATTAGCCCTTTATTATACTGTTCAGGTCATATATGAAGAGAAGAGAATGTGAAATATAACAGCATATGGCATCCAAAACAATTGTCTACATCATTTTTTATTCTAGAGTTGCCATTTCAGAATGAGTATTGGGAATGTATTTTGCTGAACTCTTAAACTACTGATGAAGAAACTACTTTTATTGAAATGAATTAACTTGATCATAAATTAATTTTAATTAGAACCTTTTCTACTACAGAGAGCTAAATGAAAACACAGGCTTAATTAGAGCAACCCTATAAAATTGTTTCATTCTCACACATTTTTAAAATTGTGTTTGTCCCTGTTATATAGAATACTCCATGCTGTGGGGAGCTTAGAATGATATGACAGGTTCTTCACAACCTTGAAAAGAGGTCATGGATATGAAATATGAAAACTATTAAGAGAACTTTCTTCAGTGTGACTGAAATTTAGTTAATTATTTTTATGTGTGGGATTAAAACAATTTTATAATTGTAGAAATATATCTTGCAAAAGAAAATATAGCGATACAGGCTTTAGCAAGTAATGACTCTTCTATATTTAATTAGAAGAAGGAATTGGTAAGTCAGAAATTTCTTTTCTCTGTCCTCAGTCTCTTCTTTCTGTCATGTTTTTCTTTTCATTTGAACTTGTAATTACATTCCTTCATTCAAATAGTAGTCATTGAATGCCTACAGTGCAGCATTGGTTCCAAGAGAAATACGTATTTATAGAAATTTTCAAAGAGCTCACAATCCAGTGGGCTAGGAGGTAATATGGATATCTTCCTCTATATGGATTAAAGAGGAATATTTCTTATAGTAGTGAATGGGAGCTCTATGGATTTATCTCGACCACTGGCTCCCACATCTCTATGTCAGACAACTGTATCCCCAATATCTCTACCTCTGTTTCTAGGAGTGAAGGGTATGCCCCTGCAATCCTCCTGCTCCTTGGAACAGTACTTATTTCCCATCCTCCCCTCTCTAAAATACTCACTGCTAACAAGATCTGCTGTGGTAATCTCTAATAATCTCCTTATGACACCCCCCCACACTCTATTTCCCATCAGTTTCCATAAGAAATCCATATTCATCCCTGGAACTATTGCCACCTTTTTTCTTTTCTTCATAAAACATGCCCCTTTACTTCTGCCACACAGTAGGAGTCAGTTTGTACAGTATAAAGGGACTGAAATAGATACAGTAAACCTGTGTTCCAGTCTTGTATTTACAACTCACCCCATGACTTTTGAGTCTTCTTCATACTTGTTATCTCAGTGCACAATGAAGATAATAACCTTCATGCTCAGTGGGTTGCTATAAATTAAAAATGAGGTAATGGCCCCAGTCGGGTGGCTTGGTTGGTTGGAGTGTCTTTCTGTGTACCAAAAAGGTTGTAGGTTGGATCCCCAGTTGAGGCACATACAGGAGACACCTGATTGATGTTTCTCATTTACATTGATGTTTCTCTCTCTCCTTTCCTCTCTCTCTAAAATCAATGAGCATATGCTCAGGTGAGGATTTAAAAAAAAATGAGGTGATGACTATGAGTTTGTTTTGAAAATTCTTAATCACTATTCAAAGATATAATAATGTGTAGAGTATTAGAAACTATTAATATAAATTTTAGGTATGTCATTTACTTTGAGGATTACATTCAAGTTAATACCAAATCCAGTTTTGGGTGTCTGCCTCCCAAAACGCCACTGATGGAGAAGCAAGGGCTGGTACGAGGAAAGTTGGTCTATTCAAGAGCCAGTAGCCTGAGAAGACAGTGGACTAATGTCACAGAAACCATCTATCTTAACATCTCAGTGCAAACAAGGGCTTTTATGATCTGTGAAGAAGGCAGAACAAAAGAAACTGACGAGAGGGAGGGGGTTGTGGGTTCTCTATTGAGGGTGCTATGTGCGAGTCTGCACAGACTGCTCCAGTAATGGTCTCAGCACCTGTCAAGCAACGGTCTAGTTTTCATCATCCTGTTTGTAGGGTCAAAGGTCAGCAAATCTCCTGGAACTGAAATGTCTGAAGGCTTGAGTCTGCCTCCTTTATGGTTAGCGCCTAGAATCCTTTAAGCAAACAGGCCCTTTATCCATAACTACATGTGGATTTACAAATCATCATTTACAGAAACAATGTTAAAAGAATAGTGGAGTGGATTATAAAATCTGTAAGTGATATTCTCTTTGTATACATGACACCAACAAAGGTGGCATAGGATGTTTCTTTTAAATGAAAATAAAAGTTTTTAGAGCATCAGAGATAAAATGCGATCATTAATGGAGCTGTTACAGACTTTTTAACTAGAAAATTAAATAGTCATAGCCCCAGAGTAAACTTGACACCTTGTTCATTATCTGAGACTTGATTTTGTGCTATAATTACTTTAGGATCCCAATTAAGTTCCAGGCTAACTAAATGATTGAGCTATACATGCGAATCAACCTGAAACGTGGGCAAAGTGAAATCTTTGATAAATATATCCTGCCGATTTTGTTTGGAGGAATCGACACTAATTTCAGGTCCTTTTTCATTGAACACCTAAGAGCAGTCACTTGGAAACAAGCATCAAAACATGTGCCTTGAGATAAGAAAACAGACTTTCTAAGTGCTAATTTATGACTTGTAATTAGCAGCAGTGCTGTTCACTCTGGGTGTTTTAGTCCCAGTAAAGTTTGAAACTCTTTCCAGTAACTCAAGATTATTAAATTTCAATTCAATGCCTGAAAAAGTGCTCTGTGAGAAATGAAAAAAGGAAAAAGAGAAAAGAAACATATGACCTCTGATGCTAATGAGATTTCTAGTCAATCAGGAAGGTAAAAGAGAGGAAAGTCCTTAATGGAGCACTTCCTAATTTCTAATAAATAGGAAAAGCACTGTTCTATCTCATTTAATCCTTATAATAAAGTTTAGCATGAGGATATTGAAATCCCTCTCATTTAATTCTCATAATCAAGTTTAGGAAGAGAGTATTTTATTTATTTATTTTTTCTTTATTGATTAAGGTTTTACATATGTGTCCTTATCCCTTCAGGAAGAGAGTATTTTAATTCCTTTTCTGCAGATAAACAAATTCAGTTGAATGGCTCATATAAAATGACATTGTTTGTCATTCAATAAACATTGCCCAGAATAGAGTCTCTTAAAGTAAGACCAAATATATACATACTAGAGACCCAGTGCACAAATTTGTGCAGGGGTGGGGCCTGGACAGCCCGGCCCAGATCGGGGCCAGATCAGGGCTGGGCCTGTCAGGAGGAGGAGATGGTGGGAGATTGGCCAGCTGGCCTGCCCTGATTGGGGCACAATCAGGGCCAGGCTGGCCGGTGGGGAGGGGCTGCAGGCGATTGGCTGGTGGGCCCTGACCCCTATTGGGGTAGGGGGGCAATTGGGGGTGGGACCAGCTGGAAAGAGGGGCTTCGGACAGTAGCCACCAGCTTTGCCCCTGATGGAAGTGTGGGGGGGGGTGGTAATCGCAGGTGGAGCTGGCTGGGGAAGGGACCGTGGGCTCATCAGGGTGGTGGGGGCAGATTGGGGGTGGGGCCTGCCAGGGGGAGGGGCTGTGGGTAGTGGGCTGGTGGGCCCTGCCCCTGAATGGGGTGGGGCCAGCGGCTGGGGGGAGGGAACCTGGGTGGTTGGCTGGCCGGCCCCACTCATTATTGGTGTGGGAGGGGCTGAACAGGAGAAGAGCCGACTGGGGGGAGGGGCTGTGAGCTGATGGGGTGGGGGAGGTGATCCAGGGTGGGGCCAGCCAGGGGGAGGGGCCGAAGGAGGTTGGCCGGCCAGCCCCGCCCCCTATTGGGGTAGGGGGGATGATTGGGGGCGGGGCTGGATGGGAGGAGGGGCCATGGGAAGTTGGCCAGCGGCCCCACCCCATATCAAGCCGGTTTGCTGGCCACAGTGGGCATCATAGTGACCAGTTGTTCCAGTCGTTACAGCATTCTGGTTGCTGGCTTTTTATATATATAAAAATATATGCACACATATACAAACACACACACACACACACCCCTTTGAATTTAGTATAAACACAACCTACTTTATAAGTATGTTCCAAAAAGCTGGGGTTAATTCAGGATGCTTCTATATTTAACTAATAAAACATTTCCATTTTAAAGGTACAAAGAAGATATAAAATAAAAACTGAGGAATAGAGAAACATCTCAATTTTTCCATGTTTTATCAATAAATAAGATTAAAAAAAACAATTGTACTGAGTACTATGTCTTAAATTTTGAGCAGAAATTTAAAGGTATATAAAACACATTATATTTTGTTAGTTGTCTCTGTACCACTCACTCAAGACTTCCCAAATTTTATAGCAACAACGTTTATCTCTTGTATAGAGTTTCTGTAGCTAGATGTAATCAGTGTGATTGGTTTCGTGGTGAGAAAGTGACTTGGGGTCAATAAGAGAGAATAGAAAACTTTCATTTAATTTTAAAACTGTTAAAGTAAAGGAGAGCTCTCCATGGATGGAGTGATGTGCATTTCTGAGTCCTAGCACATGTTGACATTTGGCATCCAGGATGTTAGCCAGGATGAGTCTGAAACTGGAACAGGAAGAAAGGCAAAGGCAAACCCTGATGGCCCAAACCCTGTTAACCTCTGTGTCGTCATATAAATCCTCCACTTTTTTTTTCCAGTCAGTTAGTGATTGCAATTGATGAGAGACAACAGTCATTTAGAATTTTGGACTCTCTCTGTTGGATTTCTATTATTTTGTCATCCTTCTTGCATTGTAAGAATTATGAATTCTTCCTCACTCATAGAATGCACCAAAAAATTGCTTACATTATTTTCACATGTTGATGTCCTTCCTTTCATTTCATAATAAAAATTAACTAGTCTTTTGATCAAACAGCATTATACCTTGCAATAGAAGATTGTAATTTTTAAAAATAATGAGCATACATCTGTTGTAGTAGTAAATTTTATTCAGAAATTATGTAGTTAATAATTTGGGAAGATATTAGGTAAGATTGATACTGAGTTTGCTTTGTTCTTTTAAAAAAGTATCTGTTGTTGACAAGCAAATTTGAAACCAAAGTATTAAAGCCTGTAGGGTTGTGCTCAGCTCATCGATCACAGGCCAGAACCTGTCCATCAGGAGGCAGACAGGTGCTCAGCTTCCAGAGTTCCAAGGCTTTACTGGCTTCATATTAATTAGAAATATGAAAACTCGTGTTTGGAAGGAGGTGGAAATTGAGAAGTGCACCTTATGTTTTAATCATTATCTAGTAGGCTATAAAGCTCCCAGTGAGACACTGTAATTATTTTGGGTTATTAGCAATATACACATATGATATAGTACAACAAAAAAGGGTTATTATGAATATACACCTATGATATAGTACAAAAAAAGGTTATTATGAATATACACATATGACATAGTACAACCCAAAAGAAATTGCTTAGCCCTGGCCAGGTGCTCAGTTGGTTGGAATAGCATCCTGTACACCAAAAGGTTGCGGGTTCGATTCCTGGTCAGGGCACGTGACTAGGCTGAAGGTATGATCCTGACCAAAGGGCGTGTACAGGAGGCAACCTATAGATGTTTTTGTCTCACATTGATGTTTCTTTCTCTCTCCTTTCCTCTCTGGCTAAATCAATTTTTTTAAAAAATTATATCCTTTGGCAAGGATAGAGAGAAAAAAATTGCTTATATGTCATGAAGTCCTCATAGGGAAATACATGCTTTCAAAGAAATTTTTAATTTGACTTCCAAAAAGTGTGCTTCAAACTTTTGAATTAGAGAATCTAAGGAATAAAATCTGGGAAAGATCTCTAGCATAGTGCTTCTCAAACTTTAAAATTCATACAATTCACGTAAGGTTTATGTTAATATGCAGATCTGACTCAAGAGGTTTGGAGAAGCACCTGAGATTCTACTTTTCTAATAAGCTCCCAGGTGATGGTGATACAGTGGGTTCATGGATCACACGTTAAGAATCAAGGGTCTAAACAACTAAGAAAGACAATATTTTTAAATGAATGAATAAGTACCCTCCTTCTAGCTTCAAATTTCTTACCTGATGTATGAGTAGTAGCTCTCAGAACTTCGTTCTGGTGAGTGCTTTCACTCAAACACATCTCACCATGCCTCCCATAGAGCAAGCAGTAGCTCAAAAATGTGTTAATTCGTCTTTCTTTCCTTCTTTAAACATTGTCCCTTAATGATCACATGTATATCATGAGATAATACTAGAAAGAAAACTGCATTTGGATTTATTTGAAATTGAATTCAGATTTGATGGTGGTGTCTTTTGAAGGTTAAGTGCTTGTAAAGTTCTTCTATTTTGTTCATATGTAGGACTTTTTGTTAATTTTATCCTTTTGGAATCTTAATTTTTAAGGAAAATAAGATAGCCTCAGTTGATTCTTCATAAGACATGCTGCACTAAAATTAAGACCACAAAGACACTTTGGGACTCCATTCTGCCATGAAAATGAATAGATGACTCTAGTGTTTCAGATACTGTAGCTATTAAGGAAACCTCTGTGGACCTCTTGACTTTGTTATCATTCAGTCTTTAGAGTTAGCAAAATATTTTTTTATTAAGAACACCCATGATGTTGAGAAAACATATTTTTCTACATGGTGATTTTATTATAATATCAATGCATGTATGTGGAAAAGATGGCCTGTTGAGAATAAATTACTCTATTGAAAATTTTAGCTATTAAATTCTGAACTCATGTACAAAGGGGGACCTGAACTAATATAAATAACATGAGATGAGAAAGTCACACTTAATGTAAAGGCAAAACTTGTGCAAATTGTATGTTGGACAATCAGCAAACAGGAATTTCAGGGAGAAGAGAAAAGAATAGAAACCGAGAAAAACATATATCAAACATTATGTCCTTCATTTTTTTAAAAAAAATCATTGAAGTTTGGAATACACAAAGTGGCTAATTAAGGTATTTTATTCTTTCTCTTTCTCTCTGAAAAGGAGATCAGTAACTGAATTGAAGCACATGGGAAGAGGTCAGCAACAGGTGGCAGCAACAAGAGGTGGTGATATGTGTATGAAATTTGGAATCAATATGGAGCAGCATAATATCTCACCATTGTATGTTCTTGTGATTTGATATATTTGTTAAGACATCTCCCTGAAGGAGGGGTGATGTGATGTCATGTGTGTTAAAGGACAAGATGACATCAGCTGATAGACATACTAGTACATATTTTATAGTGAGTTCAGAAGAAATATGTGTGTGTGTGTAAATATGTGTGGTACATGTTATATATATTGTATAGTGTCTATAATATACACACATAGTATATTTAGAATTTGTGGTAGTATATAAAATTAATCAAATATATTGTCAGAATAGTAAGCCTTCTTGATTTCAGAGGAGTAACTAGATTATTATAGATTCAGATCCATAATTATTTGCTGTCAAGAATGGTTAAAATGAGGTAGGGCTGGGAGAAGTAAAAGCAGAAGGGGGAGTGGAATGTTATAAACAAAGTAGGCACATTTCACTTGAAAACACGTAATGACATAAAATAAAATGTTAGAAATAAATGAATCCAATAATGCATGTAAGTGTAACATCATCAGTAGGACATATCTCAGAAATTAATGAACAGTGTAACAGTCCATCTATTATTACAGATTAAAAGAGGGAAAGCATATAATTACCTTAATAAATGCAGTAATAGAAACTTTTACAGGGACCACTTCTCTACAATATCAGGAGACTATCCCTTCACAATTGCTTTCATTTAGCCTTATGTTTGCCAGTCAAGAAAAGGAAGTATTATTCATTTTTTTTATGCAATAAAGACTTTTAGAACTCTCTTTATATTTGGAAGTAGCACATTTTATGAAGCCTACTATTTGAAAAATAATAGGATGAGTTTTAAGTATCAAACTCAATTATTTTACTTAGCTTCTTTGTTAATATAAAGGGATTAAAGATGAGGTCAAAGAAAGGTGCAATCAGCAAGTTTCTTAGTTGTCCTTATTCACGGAAACTAGTAGTTCCTTTTTGCCTCCAGTTTTTTTTCTACCTACCTATGATGGTTAATGTGTCAACCTGACTGGGCTAAGGGAAGCCTTGATAGCTTGTAAAACATGGTTTCTGGGTGTGTCTGTGAGGGTGCCTTTGGAAGAGATTAGCAGTTGAATTAGTAGGCTGGTTAAAGAATATTAACCTCACTCATGTCCTTGGGAAAAGGGCCAGTTCTGAATAGAACAAAAATGTGGCGAAAGGGCCAATGCTCTCTTTGCTTGAGCTGGGACATCCATCTTCTCCTGCCCTTGGACATTGATGTTACTGGTTCTTGAGGTTTTAGACTTAAGGCAGGAACTTACACCCCACCCCTTTCTCTGGCCTTTGGATTGGGCTGAATGGCACCACTGGCTTTCCTGGCTCTCCAGCTTACAGACAGAGTATCATGGGCTTCCATAGCCCATCTCAGCTTCCAATGCCATGGGAGCCAATATCCTATCTAATAAAGAAGAAATATGCAAATTGACTGTCACACCATCACAAAGCTGGTGGCGCCCATAGCCACAAGATGGCAGCACCCAGTCCCCTCAGCCCCACCAGAGTCCCCCAGTCCTTTCAGCTCCACCGGGGGGGCGGGAGGGGAGGGGAGGTGGCAGGCGCAAGGTGCGGCTGGACCTGCCCTCAGCCTCCCAGTCCCCCAGTGCCGGCCTGAGGCACAGGCAAGCCTTGGATGGTGGCTGCCCAGCTGCCCAGGGCTGCCCGAGACTCAGGTAACCAGGGCCAGCCGAGGTGTGATGGGGACGTCATCTTCCCCTGATCACTGAGTCGCCTCCTGCCCTTGAGGGCTCCCAGACTGTGAAAGGGGCAGGCCGGGCTAAGGGACCTCCCCTCCAGTCTATAATAAATCCCTTCCTGTAGGTATCCTATTGCTTCTGTTTCTCTGGAGAACACTGACTAATCCACTACTTAAACTTCACTTCCTTAGTTAATAAAAAATACTTCCCACTAGTATTTCATATTTCTCAATGGTCTTTTCCATTATGCCCCTTAGCACCACCATCACTGCCATTTGCAAAATGCGTATCAACTCTAATTTTTACATATTTTTCTTCTTGACAGCAAAAAGTGATGCATTTGTACAGTTTATGGCTCTCACATATTTATGGTTTCTAGCTTAAGCAAGAACATAAACAGATTTGATATAATATAAGGAAAACTAAGCAATTTAGCTTTCACAGTCTTGCAGGTGCAGAGACCTAACCAAAACAAACAAAAAACACTCTAGTATTTAAATAGAAATGAAGAAATAAATACAAACTTTCCTGATGCTGTCCTTTTTCTAGTCCACAATGTTGGATTTTTTAAAAAGACTACTTCAGTTTTGATTTTGGCAAGAGTTCCAAAGGCAATGAACAGTACAATTTATGCTGAGAACCCTGAAGTGAAAAAACTATTTAGAACATGTAAGCAATCATGTAATCAGTCTAAGTAGTGTGAATGAGCTTTCATTTCCAAACCTATATTAGCTGTTGAGGTTGCAGACATCAGGAAAGATGCATTTGTTTGTATTTAATTATTGAAGTTTGGTGGCCCTCCTTCTCCCTCATATTACTGAGAATATTATTGTTCCCTAAGCAATGCCTTACCTACTTCTCTCTTCAGATTCTTTTTTTTTTTATTTTATTTTATTGTTTAAAGTATTACAAATAGTAGTACATATGTTTCCTTTTTTCCCCTCCTCCCCCATTGACCAGCAACAACTTCCACTAATCCCTTTTTCTCCCACAGATTTTTGAACTCCATAGACACATTATCTTGAACATAGGGATACAATAAAAATGATACTGATTAATTAAAAAGCTCATGGTCGATATAAGAAAATTGCTGACTTGTATTTGAAGTTAAAATAAATATCTAGTCAATAAGATCATGGAACCAGAATAGATAATATATAGTATTGGCTGAACTTTTATATTATATTGTATTTTCCAAGAAAATAAATAAATAAATAAATAAATAAATAAATAAATAAATAAAATGATTCACCCAAACTCAACTAAATTAAAAATGAAGAATACATGAAAATTAGAGTCAGTTAATAGTGAAGAATAACCTTGTCAATTAAGAACAGGAAATGGTGAGCAGATGATTAGTTAATTAACAATTTGTGAATACTAAAAAATAGATATCTTCTATGGCAATATTGTTTCCCTGATACCAGGCTACATGCCATCTGGCCATGATAGTATGAGAAACAATCTGATGTTTATCTTAATTTGAAATATTTATGTGCAATCTCTACTTTTTGAGAACCAGAAATTAATTCATCAGTGACATGAATTCAGAAGTGTAGAAATGAATGTTGCAAGCCAGCATATTTGAAAATCCTAATGTGTTAAGTAAAAAAAAAAAAAAAGCTTATAGTGCGAATAACACTGTTGAGGCTTACATTTTTAACATTGAGATTTAATATTTTCCCAATGACTTGGAATCCAGAACATTTTTAACAGTGCATATGTTTTAAAAAATGCATGATTTCATCTGTGGGACTAAATTATAAGCAATGTGAAACGTTCAACTAACATTGTTGGTGGGTCCTTGCTCTTTTGCAAGTGTGTGCATAGAATAAATAATCAAGAACAAAGTGGTCTTTTGATATTTATCTTCTGTTACAAATTTAGATTATGTCTTCTGTGACTAGAAAATGGAAATCAATTTAGCAAAATAATGATAATTGCTTTAATAAAGGTAAAAAATGTACTATGTGATAGCAGAGGAAAATGTGAGAAGGTCAAATAAGATTATTTAATGTTAAGCCATATAATGTGGAAGTAGAATGTGGAAAATATGAAGAGATAAGTTAAAATTATTTTATAATAATCTATATAATAGGCAAAGCTCTGAGAAAGTGCTGTCATGCACTTCTTCCTTTTGGGACTTGTTTTTTAACTTATGCTCTTATCTGCACTTCTTCCTCTTAAATCTAGCATACTCTAATTTTTTTGCCAAAATCATCTCTCAAAAAATAATGATAATCAGGTCAATCTGCTTAGGTGAAAAAAAAATTTGCATATAAAATCTGAGGCCAACTTATCTCTGGCTTTATCTCCTACACTCACCCCCTAATTATCTTCTTAATTTCTTATTATTTATAACTTACGCACATCCTCAGACCATAACAGTTCTAAAATTTACATGTGTTTCCTTCTAACCATTGTAGCTGTCATCTGTCCTGTATAGAAAAGTAATTTACCCTTCCAGACACTCATCAAATATCACTCTGTGGACAATCCTAAAACCCTCCCTTGTCCTCCATGCACCTGTTCTCTAGCACTATCATTATTCTCTTATTATTTATTATTTATTCTTTCAGATTCACTGTACATTAAATTCTTTGAAAATAAGGGCTATTTCTTAAAGATTCTTAGATCTCTCTATGATATATTGTGCTAGAAGCATGGATTATTCAATTAATTTTTGAACTGAATTAAATCGAAGGAGATTTTATATAACTAACTGTTAACTAAATTGATTATATATAGCAGTGGTCGGCAAACTGCGGCTTGTGAGCCACATGCGGCTCGCGAGCCACTGTTTGCCGCTCTGTTGACTAATGAGTTTGCCAACCACTGGTATATGGGAATGGGTAGAAAACATCTAGTAAATGATTGAGGCTGGGAAGAGATATGGTTCAAGTGGGAAATTGTGGGTCAATAAGAGAAAGAAAAGGAATGAGTTTATACCAGAACTTGACTTTTATTTTGGGTTTTCCAATGACAGTGCAAATAAAATATGTAATACCTAACACAAGGAAGCATAAAAATAGGTACTTTTATTTAGGAGAAATATACTTTACAATTATAGCGTTTTACAGATATAGGGTACTTAAATAATTATTTGGTCCTGTCAAAAAAAAAAAAAAAAAAGGCTTCGATGTAATCTTCTTCAAGGAGAACATTTTCCCCATTGTTTTCTCCAATCTATTTATATAAAAGCCTAAGCAACAGTTACAACCCTTTGACTGAATGATCAGTCGACCAGTTGCTATGACACGCACTGACCACCAGGGGCAGGCTCTCAATGTAGGAGCTGCCCCCTGGTGATCAGTGCGCTCCAACAGCCAACCTCCTGTGGCTGGCCAACCTCCCGTGGTCCCTCCCCCTGGCTGGCAGGCCCTAATCTGCCTCAATTGCTGGCCAGGCTGAGGGACCCCACCCATGCACAGATTTGTGCACCGGGCTTCTAGTAATTAATGAAAGCATTGATTTCCATATGCTTTATTGAGCTATAGGAACTAATTACTCCCATTATTCTACTTCTCATCATCTGCTCAACAATAAAATCATTGCACTCATGACAATATTATCATTCATCATTTTACTAACTTTGTTACATTATACTCACCTTGATTTATACAAAATTAAGTCATAAATGATGCTTATGAGCTATCTTATACAAGAAATAATAATTCAGCTCTAGCTGGTTTGGCTCAGTGGATAGAGTGTCTGCCTGTGGACTGAAGGGTCCTGGGTTTGATTCTAGTCAAGAGCACATGCTTGGGTTGCGGGCTTGACCTCCAGTAGCGGGTGTGCAGGAGACAGCCGATCAATGATTCTCTCTCATCATCGATGTTTCTATCTCTCTCTCCTTCTCCCTTCACCTCTCTGAAGTCAATAAAAATACATTTTAAAAAAGAAATAATCATTCGGATTAATATATTGCTTTTATTTTTGTCATGTAGATGCTACATACCAATTCAGTTCCAATTAACGTAGAATGTAGCATATGATACTAGTGACTTACTTTAAAATAAGGCAGCACTTAATATATCTAAAGAATTATACCTTTGCTGTTTCTTTGATTGAAATTTTTATAGGAAAAAATAGCAGAAGTTTTTTTTTTAATTTATTATGGTGACATTGGTTAATAAAAGTATATCGGTTTCAGGTGTAAATCATCTGTATATTGCATTGTGTGACAAGTCTTCTTCTATCACCATTATCCCCGCTTTAACCTATTCTACCTACTCCACTCTTTTTCCTCTGGTAATTATCATACTGTTGTCTGTGTCTCTAAGTTTTTTCAACTTTTTTCACCCAGGCCTCCAACCCCCTTCCCCTCTGACAGCTGTCAATCTGTTCTCTGCATCTATGAGTCTGTTTATATTTTGTTAGTTTATTTTGTTTATTAGATTCTACATATAAGTAAAATAATATGGTAATTATCTTTCTCTGACTGGCTTATTTCACTTAGCATAATACTTTGCAGGTACATCTATGCTAACACAAAAGGTAAAATTTCCTTCTTTTTTATGGCATGGTATTTCATTGTGTAAACGTACCACAGCTATTTTTATCTACTCATATACCGATGGGCACTAAGGCTGCTTCCAAATCTTGGCTATAGTAAATAACGCTGGAATGAAAATAGTTGTACCTACATTCTTTCAAATTAGTGTTTTAAGTTTCTCTCAGATAAATTTCCAGAAGTGGAATCGCTGAGTCACAGGCAGTTTTTGAATTTTTTGAGGTAACTCCATATGCTTTCCACAGTGGCTGCATCAATTGGCATTCCACCAACAGTGCAGGAGAGTTCCTTTTTCACCACCTCCTGGCCGACGCTTGTTGTTTGTTGATCTATTGATGGCAGCTATTCTAACAGATGGGAGGTGTATCTTATTATTTTAATTTTCATTTTTCTGATGATTCATAACATTGAGCATCCTTTCATATATAATTGGCCATCTCTATGTCCTCTTTGGAGGAATGTCTATTCAGGTCCTTTGCCCATTTGTAAATTGTATTGTGTGTTTTGTTGGTGTTTTTATAAGTTCCTTATAAATTTTATAAATGGCAAGGAGGTGACAGGTGAAGAAAAAACTGCCACTATTTTTATTATTATTAAATTTACTTGGGTAATATTGGTTCACAAAACATCATCTACACACTGCATCATATGTCCATCATCCAAAACAAAGTCTCTTTCTGTCCCCATTTACCCTCCCTTTGTCCATTCCACCTCCCCCAACCCACCTTCTCCTTATCACCACACTGTTGTCCATGTCTGCAAATATCACTGATTTTTAAGACGCTTCTCTGTGGTCTCTTATGAGATCAATGTACAGTTTTTGTTTCTATTGTGATGACATTCAGTTTTAGGACATTGCTGGGTGATCCCTCTCATCCACTTTATAATCTGTAGGTTGTTTTTACTTATATATCTTACTAGAGGCCCAGTGCACGGATTTATGCACATTGAAAGGAAATTAATTAGAAGGTGGTGGGTGGGGAGGGACTGGGCTAGACCAGCTGGACATGCCCTGGAGCCAACCTCCCGTGGTTCCTCCCCTGCTGGCCGCATCAGGGGTGGCGCCAGGACTCAAAGGGCATCTGGGAGTGAGCGGGGTTCCTCCGGCAGGTGGGGTTCCTTGGCCTGGCCTATGGGGATTGGGCTGAAACCAGCAGTCCAACATCCCCCAAGGAGTCCCGGAGTACCAGAGAACACTTTGCAAAGTTGCTGTTGCTCTGCCCCTTGGTGGTCAGTGCACGTCATACCTACTGGTCGCTAGGCCGGTCAGCCAGTGTGCCTGTCACTTAGCCTTTTATATATACATATTTTATACTTAAAATTATCTCATGAACCTAGTAAATCAAGTATCATTATTTACATTTTACCAAAGAGGCAGATGAGATTCAGACAAGTAAGGCTACTTGTCCAAAGTTACTTTCGGAAAGCAAAACAAAATCTAAGACCCTTAACTTCTTTGGAATATAATGTTTATTTGCAATTTACATCAGTCAGGATTTGCTGCTTAGTTTGCAACTATTACGAAGTAGTAAGTCACAGACTGTTTTAGACTTGCATTTGCCTGGACTGGTTTGGTGTGACTTGCTATTTTGATTCAGAAGAATGAGCACTAATAAGTAAATGTAACTTTCCACAATCTTCATTAAAGAAAAATTGATATTTGTATTTTTTCTAATGTGAGTTTGATGATTATGGTGTGTAATTAAACACACTGGTGTTTCTAATGGAAAAAAAACAGAGAATTATTGCATATTTCACACACTACCCAAATATGAATTTTGCCAAGGAAGGTTAGTAAGAAAACAATTAATATTTTATATCACAGCTATTGATATGGAAGATCTGAGCCCTCACGAGGCCCTTAATTTTAATTGTAGTTCATGATTAAATTATATCAACATACAGTTAGATAATGCATATAAATAATTTTTATAGAATTAAAATTTTAAAAAAAGATAAATACTGTAATTCATCATTATCGTAAACAATGATCCATTTTTTTAAATTTAGGTTATGAAAATTTTGATGAATAGCATCAAACTAACAAATCTTGTTTAGATGCATAATTTCTAATGAAATTGAGGCTCACTTTATCTGCACCCTTTCTCCCTCAGGGCAGAGTTGTTTGGATTGTTGATTATCTGTCTCTATAAATGTCTCCCAAATCCGTGTCTTGGCTCGGTCCTTTCTTCTAAGTTGCAGGCTCTCATTTCTCTGTGGACATGTTTCTTATTGAATATTCTGTTATCATACTTCACACAGCATTTTAAAACTATGAAATATTTGAGTATAAGGCAGTTTCCCTGCCTTATTTCTTGCGTTTGCCAAAGAGACTGCATTTCTTGTCGTCATACAGGCTTAAATCTGTAGAGATGTATTTGTCTAGCTAGTGCTTTGTTTCTCTACCAAGTCCTGTTACTTCCCCTTCGTAAAATTTCACAGGATTGACTATGCTGTTATATTTCTATAATGCTAGATTGATTGCAGTCTTTTGTCATGACTATTGCATTTTCTTCTACCTGGTGTTGTGCCTGTAAAATTCCCCTCTGCAAAATATTGTATGTGAGGATATTCTTCCTAAATATACCTCTCCCTTCTCTTGAATAACATCTCATTCTCTTTAGAATAACATGCAGACCCTTTGCACTGACATGCAAGGCTGAGGCCATAAATGACTTGCCCGAATAGAGGTCCTTCTACCAACCCATCCTTCACTTACACAAAGGCTTTACTGGATGCAAAAGCCAAGGAACAGCACGTTTGACCCTTTGCACTTGCTTGCTTTTTTCTCGATTCCTTTATTCTAATGCTAACCGTGTCGAGTCACATTGGACATCCGAGTGCAAAAGGTTAAATCCTGCGGGCAGTTCACTGGACCATTCCAATGAATGAAAATGCATTCCTTAGGATGAGATGATTTGAGACTGGCAAACCCTTGTTGCTTCCAGCACATTAGCATCTCGCCACACTGAGTGGTTTCGAGACTTTAAACAAACCTATTCTTTTTTGTTGATTTACAAAAATGAAAGCCTAGAACAGTGGTCAGCAAACTGTGGCTCACAAGCCACATGCGGCTCTTTGGCCCCTTGAGTTTTTAGCAAAGGCCAGTTTAGGAGTACCCTGATTAAGTTAATAATAATGTACCTACCTATGTAGTTTAAGTTTAAAAAATTTGGCTCTCAAAAGAAATTTCAATCGTTGTACTGTTGATATTTGGCTCTGTTGACTAATGAGTTTGCCTCCACTGGCCTAGAACTTAGCCAAGTAAGCAGCACGCAAGGGTGAACTTGCACCTGTTAAGATTTTTTTCACCTTATCTTATAACTGTTCAATTGAATCTAGACTTAATGTTGATCCTTGTATTCAGGTTCGTGTTGTGGGGAGGCAAACTCATGTGGCTAGAGCAAGAAGGTTCAGCTTTAGGTGAGAGAAAGAAGATCTAACAAGAGAAGTGGAAGCTTCCAGGGACCTCAGGATGCTTTCCTTATGTAAAAATATTGAAAAGTTCTTCACCAGGAGTGAAGTCACTTGCAGACCCTGATTTCACAAAATAAATGTAATCAAAATTTCTAACATTTCTGCCAGCTACAGTTTTGTGTGAGGACAAATAAAAACAGAAGTAACAGGAAAATGTTAATATTGGACAGTGAGTTTTGAAGCATGACATTTATGTGTTTCCATTCTTAATTTTTAAAAGCAGAAATTATAAATGCCCATCATTTCTACATGAACTTTGTATGGTGAAAAGCTACATCATGTCTAGAGTATATATATATATATATATATTCCAGAAGGGGTACCCAAAGAGGTGACATTTCTGTTTGAATAAACATCTTATATTTCACAGTTCACATTCCTTTGATTTCCAGGTAATCCCATCACTCACACAAAGCAAAGATTGTTATCTGTGTCTTACTGTGTTTGAGGAGAGACTCAAAGAGTGAACTTGTTTACTGAGGAGTGAAGCTCTGTGGGTGGCAAAGGAAAGCAGGCTAGACTTTGAGCTGTCCTGCAGTGTGGTGGTCTATGTGACATGAAAGGTTCCAGCTGAAGCTCTGGGCCCCTGGCATGCCTGTGAATGGATGGCTTTCATTTGGAGAGCGTATACTTATGTTACGATTGTAAAATCAAGCTGAAGAAGACTGTGATCACAGTAAGTTCTTTGGGATACTCAGCACAATGACACAAGTAATTAAGCACATTTTATTTTTTCAGGAGGTGATGATATATTACAAACCTATGCGTTTCCTTCCACTGATGTTGGGAAAACTCAGGGAAATGTTCCCAAACATGTAGATAATAGATGTGATAGTAGAATAATGGAATAAAGATGGAAGAAGGGATTCATCAATGGAAAGAGTTGAAATTTGTGTTTGTTTGCTAAATTCCGTGCAATATACTAAAAATGTGCTCTGTGGGTTATAGTTTTTGTTCACACTTGTTCATACGTGAGAAATACTGTACTCAACAAATGATATGTTATATTTGAGGAACTAAATTTAGAAGAAAAGGGATGAAGTGAGAAGTCTCTAAAGGTAACTAGATCTAGGAAGCTGTCTTTTTAAAATTTATTTTTTTAAATTGATTTTATTTATTTATTTATTTATTTATTTATTTATTTTTTATTTATTTTTGTTAATCCTCACCTGAGGATATTTTTCCATTGATTTTTAGAGAGAGTAGAAGAGAAGGGGAGAGACACACAGAGAGAAACATCTATGTGAGAGAGACACATCAATTGGTTGGCTCCCCCCACGCACCCTGACCAGGGCAAGGGATCAAGCCTGCAACCAAGGTATGTGCCTTTGACTGGAATGGAACCTGGGGCCCTTCGGTCTGTAGGCCAATGCTTTATCAATTGAGCCAAACTGGCTAGGGCAGGAAGCTGGCTTTTAAAGAGATTTTATAAAATATATCTTTAAACACCTCATTTTATAAAGGAGAAAACGAAAATCCAGGGGTGTTTATATTACAGAATTATAGAACAAATATTTAAATCTAATATTCTTGTTTTTTTTTGTGTGTTTTGTTTGTTTGTTTTGTGTGTGTGTATGTGTGTGTGTTTGCAATTTCAACTATATTTACTCATGATCAGTGGTCTCTCAGTATTGAAAAAAATATTGTAAAAAAGCAATATTACTGCTTTTGTGTTTAAAACCAGTTTCTTGGCCCTAGCTGGGGAGCTCACTTGGTTATCCTATACACCAAAAGGTTTAGGGTTTTATTCCAGGTCAGGGCACATACCTAGGTTGCTGGTATGATCCCTGGTCAGGCGCATATGAGAGGCAACAGAGTGGTGTTTCTCTCTCACATTGGTGTCTCTATCTCTTTCTCTCTCTCTCTCTCTCTCTCTCTCTCTCTCTCTTTCTCTCTTTCTCTCTTTCTCTCTCTATCTCATCAATAAACATATCCTAAGGTAAGGATTAAAAAATATAATAAAACAAAATAAAAATTGTTTCTTGTTTATTCTGCAAAGTGACAATACTGAGGAAAAACACAAAAAGCAAAATAAAACAGCAACTTTTGATTAACATTTCTAATGGCCAGAACTGAAGTAAAAAAAAAACATATCAATGGCTGAGTCAGTATATAATAATGAAGATACCCAACTTAAATGAGATTTCTTACCACTCAAGACTGAAAACCTATGCATGTTGTAAAACTGAATTTATAAAAAGTTCTTGACATTATTCGGTATGGAAATAAGTATATTAAATATAGTCACTAGTATATTTAGTCCCTGATTAGGCAAATAAAACATACAAATTTAAAATGCAAATAGCATATATTCTCATGTAGACAAAAGTGTGTATAAGTTTAAAAATACTTGAATAAAATGAACTAGAATAAGTGGGTTAATCTACTAAATAATTGCCTATAATATATAATATATGAAATAGAAAAATAGTATAGATTAATTTTTTTTTGATTTTAAGAAATCGGCAAAGAGAAGTATTTAGGTAGGGGAGGTCTGTCAATATGAGAAAGGGGAAAAAAGTTAAGGAACTATAATAATCTCCAGGGTTAAACTTTAAAAAGGTATCTCTTTGGATCTAAAGAAATAAATGAAGAGTCAAACTGCTACCTCTCTACCCCAGAGATAATAATTAAAATGTTTTCAATCTCAAAGATTAATAATTTTAAAAATTATTTAAAAATCATATGGTGAGATTGATTTTATAACCCAACAAAGTATCATTTTCTAAGCTTTAAACAGTCTAGTTTCATTTTCATTTTATGACAAGCTTCTCCCTTATATAAAACATTTCCTTAAATTTTTTTTCTAAAATGATACTATGTAATTCTTTATAATCATTTAAAATTTCAAATTTGTAAATTAAATTTTATTTAACCCTTGGAAAATTACATTCTCTAGTCTAGGGTTGATTGTCTTTTTGTTGTTTTTGTTAATCCTCACCCAAGGATATTTTTCCATGGATCTTTTAGAGAGAGTGGAAGAGAGCGGGAAAGACAGAGAGAAACATCGATGTGAGAGAATCACATTGATTGGTTGCCTTCTGCAGGCACCCTAACCAGGGCCCTGGCCAGGGAGGAGCCGGCAGCCCCTCCCTTGACCAGAATTGATTCTGAGACCCTTTGGTCCACAGGCCAATGCTCTATCCACTGAGCAAAACTGGCTAGGGCTTGTTGTCCTTTAGATACTTTTCTCTGTATTGCTTAAAGTTCTTTAAAGAAAAAACAACAACACAAACTTATGTTCAAGTTAAGTGAAGTTATTTCTGGCTAAATTTTATTATTTCCTATTCACCTCATTTTGTCCTGCAGGGATGATCACATTCGATAATCGTGCAAACATTTAAAACCATCTTTATATGACAGGAACTGCTTGGAGTGATCAACAGCAAGTGCATTTACCAATAAATGCAGCATGAAGGGACTCTGCAATTTGCTAATCTCCTTTCTATGCATTATCTCATTGAATCCTTGCACTATCCCTGGAGGTAGGCATTGTAATTCCCGCTTTATCAGGAAAGAAATGAAAATCTCAAAAGTTTCATGATCTGCCCGAGGTCACTTCAAGTGTTAAAGTAGCAGAGATAGGAAATGACTTCAGGTTTTCTGGTTCTTAGTTTTTGTTTCTATAAGCAGAGCAATCATGAAAACACACCTTAATATTGTCAGTAATTGCTTTGGATTCCCATGTGGCTTTTCTATTTTAGTTTTCACTTTTCTCTTGTCAAATAAAAACAACAACAACAAACTCTGGACTTAGGTAAGGAAAGCTTTATTTAAAAGCATTCTTGCAAAGGAAGGAAGGGGCAATTGAGATAGGGGAGGCAGAGAGTGAAGGGGCCTGTCACACTAGGAGGAATCAGTAAGCATGTCCAAGTTTAGGTCGATAGGGCTTTTCTAAGAAGGAGTAACCACGATTAGACAGACTAGGTGTGGGAAAGTAGGATGAGTGAGGGTGTCATGATTGAACAGTACATCAACGAATGCTTTACCCTATGGTCAGTCTGTTCTTCAGAGAAGCCTTAAGGAAGGGTCATAGGCTTGATCAGACTGAGGTGAGGTCAAAGTTCAGGGGTCGGGTGGAGAAAAGAATTATAACCCAAATTTGGTGTACAAGTGTTTTTGCTCCAGTTGATCAGCAGGGACAGACAATTCAGCTAATCATTCATGAGGCAAAGAATGGGACTTGAGAAGGTCTGAGTCTGGCTTTGTTAAAGGTAAGCAAGGGAGCATCTGTGAGGCTAATCTGAGTCATATGGGAAGGACGGTTTTGTGTAGTAAGCTACTTCCAGAACCAACAAAGGTGGGGAGGTTTCTTAACCATAGCACTTATCCAGGATCACAGCTACAGTATATCTCAACCATGTCCCTCTTCTCATTTATAAACTTTTTTTTCTTTTCTGAAAAGAAAATACAAGGAAGCCCTGACATCTATGAGCGTGTTCTCAGGACCTCTGGCATCTGTGAGAGTTCTCTATTGTTTTAGTTATATTTGTTGGGGTGACATTGGTTAGTAAGACTATCTAGATTTCACGTGTATATTTCTATGGTTCATGATCTGTATTTTGCATTGATTGCCCACCACCCAAAGTCTCTATTGTTTATTGTATCACAGGAAGTGCTACGCATCCACTCTAAGGTCTTTTAATGTACGTCAGGCTGGAGTCAACATCTACACTAATAAAAGAGAAAGATGCAAATTGACCATACCTTTACAATGCCCACCAGCCAATCAGGAGTGAGTATGCAAATTAATCCAACAAAGATGGTGGGTTAATTTGCATACACAGGTGCTGAGTGGCCAGGGGCGGGGCAGAATGCTTGTGTTGTTGCCATGGTGATGACGCAGACATTCCACACTGCCCCAGCTGCTCCGGGCCTCTGAGCAGCACGGGAAGGACGAAAGGCAGCTCTGGCCCCCTGGCCCGAGCAAAGGCAGTGCTGGCAGCCAGGGGAAGGAAGGCCCATTCTTGCACAAATCTTCGTGCATCCAGCCTCTAGTTTTAAATAAAAACATGGAGTCCAGGGAAGCTGAATAAATTCCAAACAGACATGAAACTATTAAATCAAAATAATTTTGATTTCATTTCACTTTCTCTTCACTTTTCTAAGCATGAATATTACTTTGCTTCTGTATGTTCTTATTTTCTTTTTGGCCAAAGGAAACTGCACTTTACCTGAATATTTAATATATCCAATATGTGTGGTAAGCCACTTAAAATTTGTAAAATAGTACACAGATATGCAATATCTTTAGAACCTGTAAAATGACAAAGAAACATTAACCTGATGCAGCCCATGAGATCCAATGCTTTGCCATTCTGTAGTATTTTAAGCTATGTTCACACAGTGGGTCACATGTTATTAGAGGTGCTCTATGTCAGAATAAGGATGCAATTGATTTTTCAAAACTTAGCTTATACTTCACTACATTGCAAATCCTTTTCCGAACTACAATACAGCCAATAAATTTTTTCATAGTGTCCCCCCCCACACACACACACACATACTTCTATTACTTCATTCATGTACCTGACTCCCAATTTACAATAAACTCTTCGAGGGAGATATGAGGAAAATAAATCAGCAAATCCTACTTGACACATAGACTATAATATGTAAAGATAGTATTATATGTACTTTTATTACCCGTGATCATTGCACTTATACATAGTAAGTACTGGATGTATCATAGCTTAATGTCTATTTCTCTTTCTGTCCATTAACAAATATGATGATGATGATGATGATGATGATAAAGGAAAGATAACCTGTATTGCACATTGTATAATTTGCCTTATTTAATTGTTGCTAAATTCTATGTGGTAAGTAGTATTTTTTATATTTACAGATTAGGAAACAGAGGCTTAGAACAAGCCAAGTCACAGGGATAGCTCTATAACTCAATAATTTGTGCAATTAACACATTGCATCGAAGTTCTATTGCCAACAGAGAACATTGATTTACTCTAGCAACAGGAGGAGCAAAGTCATATTTTAATATTTCTCAAAATTCTCATTTCTTGGTTCTGAACTTCCTGGGAAGACAACATTATTTACTTTGGGCCCCATTTCCTCATTTTCAGTTGACTGGTTTTATATTCTGTAGGTATTTTGTAATTTAAATAAGGATAATAAAGTTAACTAATATTTATGTAACACTGTGTGCCAGGTACTGTTCTAGACATTTTATTTTTTATTAAGTCATAATTCTTTCAACTCGCCATCTGACCACTAATGCAGGCTCAAACACGAGAAAACACAGCCTGTCTTAATAAGTATAAGAGAGGCATACAATTTTTTGTTTTGTTTTGTTTGTTTATTGCAATGAGGGAAGAATAAATAAAATCAGTTACTACAAAGTATTTTTAAAATGAAAAAAATATATTCTCAGTCTTAGGACACTATACTATAACCATGATCTATCAATAATTTATACTTTATATATTTTAATATACATAGTTCTTGCTTATGAATAGTTTGAGAGATTAAATATGCATAAAAATAGCATGGAAAGAACTGCTAATATATGCCAAGTTTAAGCAATAAAAAAATCATGTGCAAATGTCAAAATGCTGGGGAGAGAGTAAAAATTCAGAACATGGTAGAATTTATCCTGAAAAGTTTCCTAAAATGTAGGGATGTTTGTAATGAAATTGAATTATATGAAATTACAGAAATCAGAAAGTATACAGAGCCCTGAGGCAGAAATTGAGATGTTTGTTATTGAGTGATAAGAAACTGCACTTGCAGAAAGATTAAATGTTGCTCAGCAAACAATTTCCGATCATTTACAAGCAATGGGAAAGATTTTAAAGGGACGGAAATGGGTGCCACATCTACTGAACGAAAGACAAAAGGAAAACCGAAAAGTCATCAGTAAAATGGTGCTTCAAGGGCATGAAAGAAAGTCTTTTTTGCATTGAATTGTGACTGGCAATGAAAAGTGGATTCATTTTGAGAATCCCAAATGAACAAAATCATGGGTGGATCCAGGTCAACCATCAACATCAATTGCAAGGCCAAATTGCTTTGGAAAGAAGACAATGCTCTGCATTTGGTGGGATCAGGAAGGTGTGTTGTATTATGAGCTTCTAAAACCAGGTGAAACCATAATACTGATCACTACAGACAACAAATAATCAATTTGAACCATGCTTTGATTGTGAAATGACCAGAATGTGCCAGAAGACACGGCAAAGTAATTTTGCTTCATAATAACTCACCATCACACACTTCAAAACCAGTTAAAGACATGTTAAAAGATATTGCCTGGGAAGTATTAATCCACCCACTGTATTCACTAGACCTTGCTCCTTCAGATTATCACTTGTTCTGATCAATGGCACATGCACTTTCTGAGCAGCATTTCAAAACATATGAAGTGGAAAACTGGGTCTCTGAATAGTTTACCTCAAAACAAGAAAAGTTCTATCGGGACCGTATCCACAAATTATGTGAAAGATGGGGGAAATGTGTGGGTAGCAATGGACATTACTTTGAATAAAGCACTTTTGATGTTTCTCTTGAAATTATCGTGTTGTCTTTGATTACAAAATCCGCATTATTAACCTGTACACCTGGTATATTCTGTTATAGTTCACAGAATATATCAAAAATATTATATCAAATAGTTATATGTATTGAATAAGAGATTATTACATTATAGTTTTATTGTTTTCTCACTTCTACCTTCAATAATGATTTATTGGACCTTCCTTCTCTGGACTTGGCAATGTCTAGGGTAAATATCTGTGGATCCATTATTAATTTGGTCAATGTGGTATTCCCTTGAATGCTTCTCCTTTCTACTATATGTTCTCCCTATAATTTCATCTTTAGAAATCCATCTTTGGATCAATATATCTGTTCTATCATTCCAGATCATTCTTTTGTTTTTCTATCTCATTGTAATTAAGATCCATTGATCTACATTTTTTACAGCCTCTCACCTACTTTATGTGCTCTGTTCTTTCCTTTCCCAGGTCACATGTCATGGTCAATTGTGATAATTTGAACGACAGTATCATATAGGCCTATATGATACATATAGTAACATATAGATCATTATTAACCTTTCTTCCACTTTATAATACTTTTAATAATACTTTTCTATTATCCTAAGCTTTCATGGTTCAGTTAAAATCATACGAAAATATGGATCCTGAGAATGCATTTCCAGAGGGAAAGGGCGTAAAGCGCTGACCCAGCAAACTTGGAGCTCTGAAGTGAGAAGGCTAACAGGACACTGGTTCTCTAGTTACAGGACCTGCACCATGTGAAATACAGCCTTGACTTGGTCCTGTGCCCTGCTCACATTTTCATGTCCTGGCAACAGGTGCTCAGTTCCTGTCGGGATGGAAGTTCATGCAGTCATCTCAGATAATTTTCCCTTTGCCTGCCAGTGCTGCCAGCCAGGGAACCTATTAATGCCAATCATCACAGCAAAAGTTAAAAACATAGAGTCCTGTCTGGTTAGAACTGGCCGCAGACCGCCACCTTATTTCACCAAGGTGCAGGCTTCCGTTTTCAGAGGGAAATGTGTTTTAATCAATGTCTGAAGAAATGAGGAATCTGGGGGATCAAAATAAAAACAAATGCATTTACTTATGAGCATTTAAAGCAGTATATAATTCTGTGTAACTAGATTTCTGATTTTTATTGTTTTTGATACCGTGGAGTTATTATTGTTGTTGTTATACACTTAGGATATCTGATGTTATGACACATCATAAAATCAGGTTGTAATATAATTATCAGTTTAGAGTTGTATTCCCAAGGGTGTAATCAAAGATTTCAGTTCATCAGAGTAGTGTGTGTTGGACAGATGAGTATTTTCCAAACATAGGGACTCATAAAGCAGAGTAAATCAATGCACTTGGCACACAGACTGGCATGATCCTGTTACACTAATATGAAAAGGGAAAGCGTGTGGCACTGAGACTCTTAAGATGAAAAGCCATTTTACATCTTCAAAGTTTAGCCAATTAGTGTCTGAGTTATCTAACAGAAGCAAAGGGCCTTATTGTCAACACTTCACAATAATCTTGCATTTACTTTTTTAAATTTCACTAAATTGACCTTGGTCAACTTATTAAAATTATAGCACAACCTGAAGTAATAAAACCGTATATAAGTGTAAATGATAAATTTATGAGTAAGTCTTGCCCCCCATACTAGCATGCATGAAAGGAATAATGAGTGGAATGATATATCTGAACATTTATTCAATCTATTTTTTCCTGTAGATGCTTTATTTGACATACACCACTAGGTGTAATTAGTAAAGTTATATAAATAATAAAGTAGGTAGCCATTTTTAGAAATATGTTTTTATTGATATTTTTAGAGAGAGAGGGAGGGAGAGGTAGAAAGAGGTAGAACATTGGTGAGAAATAATCATTGGCTGCCTCCTGCACACTCCCCACCAGGGAGGGATCCAGCCTGCAACCCAGGCATATGCCATGACCAGGAATCAAACTGGTGACCTCTTGGTGCATGGGATGACGCCCAGTCCACTGAGCCATACTGGCCGGGCTAAGTTGACATTTTTTAAAAAGGGTGTAGAATAAAATATACACATTGAGGAAATCCTGAAATATGCAAGCACCATAGAGAACATATATAATACATAATTCCATTATTAATCCTTGAAAAATTTTTGCTGGTTATTCAGTCATTATTCTTTTATATTTGAGGGTCTTAGTGACAATTAAACAGTGAAATAGTATAGAACACCTACAAAACCAAGAATATAAAACTCTATGTAAAGCATTTTTATTATTAGTTTTTACACTATCCCTCTAAGTAAACATAATCAGAGGAGAAGCTTATGAGAATGTAATCTCTCCCACCTCCACAGAAAGTGTCTTCCATGACCACTTGTTTTTGAATAACTAGAATATGTTGTTCAAATTGCTCAAATGCTACTTCTCGATGAGATCTACCATAACCACATTAGTTTTCACTGTAACTTTTACGTTTTTTACTTTTCCAGCTCTGCTTTACCCTGGTATACTGTTACTTAAAGACAAAACAAAACCCACCTCTTATAACTTATAGAAGTATATAATATGTTTTATTTATTGTTTAGAGTTCCTTCTTGCTTTCTATTAGAATATAGGATCCACGAGGGCAGAGAACCATTATATCTGTGCCTGGAATATAGTAAATGCTCATGAATATTTTAATGTATATGATTCAAACTCTAAAACCTATGACAAACTTACTGAAATAAAATTTCTGGATATGGATTCTGGAGTACTACATTTTACATAGATTCTCCTCAGTTTCACAATAAGATTATGGAAATTGTTGTATCCTAAAGTTAGAAAACTTGATAGGGTGCAAGTATGTGTCTTTTGAATAGCTACTCTGGGGACTCTTGATATACTTCCTATCTTCTTACCTCCATTGGTCTGTGAGTGCAGTACTTTTGTACCAAGGCAACACCAGAAATCAAACCCGCAGCCTTTTGGTTTATGAGATGACACTCCAACCAACTGAGCCACCTGGCCAAGGCTATCTTAGTTTTAAATGTTCAGCTTTCTTTTTCTGTTTTCATGGGGGATTCTAGTGAAAAGTTGGAGAAACTACTTGTTAGGGATTGCTACCAGATCCCATGTGAAACCAAACATTTCACATATTTGATCTGTTGTGATGTCTCACAAGAAAGTGAACTACTGGTTTTAATTAATAATATATTTCCAAATACTTCAGAATCAATATAAAACACCACTATTGTTGATAAGATATATTTGACTTGAGATTGGTGAGATAGACTAACTGATGAAAAAGACTAAAAATTCATGCAGAGTGCCAATAGAATTTGTGTCAGCGTAAATCTCTGAGGACAGTTAGTCACAGAGCCGGTGTGTATGAATTTGCTGATATTCTTAAGACTGTTAATTGGCATAGGAATAGTGAAAAAAAGAGATGTACAGGGAATTTGGTGACTGCTCTGTTTTATGATGTTTCTGATGTTTTAATTCAGCTATGCAATTGCTTAATACATGAAAAGCTTAAGTATTCATTTAGTCATTAATATTTAAGTCCAATCATTTATCACTAAAATAACTTCTACTGTGATCCACATACTGTGCTATGGACTGTGAACACTTTGATACATGAACCTTCAAATAAGAAGAAATATAATATAGGAGATACACACAAGCAAATGCAATCCTGGCAGTGTCATAAGTACAATAATAGACATATAAACTCTTTAGAGGTGACAGAAAAGACGGAATTATCAATTTTGAATCATACATGATGTAAAGATTCAAAGAGAAGGATATTTAGGTCCAGGCAATATAAGTGAAATACCCAAGCATATTAATACTGTCAAGTGCCAAGAGTTGAAACTGACATGGACAAGACTCTTGTTGGAGTATCTTATTACACAAAACATAGCCCTAAAATAATTCAAGGATTTTCCAGGATATTTATCTTTAAAAATTTATATTCAAGAATCAAGATAATAGAATAGCAGAAGGATTTTTTATTGTGTGGAATTTTATACATATCAAAGACCAGCACTAACTGGTTTGGCTCAGTGGATAGAGCGTGGGCCTGCGGACTGAAGGGTCCCAGGTTTGATTCCGGTCAAGGGCATGTACCTTAGTTGTGGGCACATCCCCAGTAGCGGGTGTGCAGGAGGAATCGGATCTATGTTTCTCTCTTATCAATGTTCCTAACTCTCTATCCCTTTCCCTTCCTCTCTGTAAAAAAATCAATAAAATATATTTTTTAAAAAAAGATCAATTGGCTTGTTTTAAATGATATTTACAGAAACAAAGTAACAAATTCAACACTATTTATACCTACAGCATTTTATTTAGTATTTATTTTGTTGCTACATTAAATTGATGCACGTTTTTATGGACAAGGATGGATTTTTGTTAGTGGTTCTAGAACTCTATACTGTATATAATGTGTCACCTCAGTGGAGGGGCATTGCATAATTCTGGCACCCCAGTCCAAAATTATTATCTTGTAGGTGTGTTTTGTGGTCTGGAAACTGAATTGTGTATTTTCCACCAAATATTTTTTAAATATATTTTATTGATTTTTTACAGAGAAGAATAGAGAGTTAGAAACATTGATGAGAGCTGCCTCCTGCACGCCCCCTACTGGGGATGTGCCTGCAACCAAGGTACATGCCCTTGACTGGAATCGAACCTGAGACCCTTGAGTCCGCAGGCCGACGCTCTATCCACTGAGCCAAACCTGTCAGGGCTTCCACCAAATATTTTTTATTCAAATAACAAGAAAATGATATTATTAAACACCACTTATGAGTAAATCAAATTAATTAACCTCTTAAGAATACAGGGAAACATTTTGAGTGTAGGCAACAGTTGTGCCTTAGTTTTTTTCATCTGGTGTTCTCCTCCATTCATCCTATTTGAAGTAAAGTTTTTATGTTGTGATTTGTGCCTTTGGAGTAACAGTCTTGTCACATATTTTATGGCAATAATTTAGCAAATCACATGTATAGATGGTTGGCTCATTTGATGAAGAGATCTTTTTAATCACAAGAAAGGTGCTAATCATACTGTCTATTTTTACATTGTTGTTGTGATCTTTAATGAGCATGTTAACTTTTTTAAGCAAATAGCCTCATTACTCATTCAAACTTTTGTTTTCACCTTTCATTATTTAAACATTTCTTAATCACCAACTATGTACAAGGTGCATCCCTGCTATGTTTTGGGGGGATACAAAGGTTTTTGCAAACTTTCCAAAAACCTTAACACATTTCTTCCCTACCTTCATTAACTCTAGATATTCTAGTCACTTCTTTGAAGTGTATGTCATATCACCATGCTTGTAAATGCCACCACTTCATTTTCACCATTTCATTGCAATTGGCTTTGCAGTTATCTGACATAGTTTCCATTAATTTCATGAAATCTTGAATATTTTATAAATTGTTTTACTCTCTCTTTATATCACTATTATTCTATATTTACTTTATGTTGAAGAATGTTACCAAAATTCCAAAATCAGCTGAGATTAGCCTGGGAAGACATAAAGTTTAACCTCATAAATGTGGAACTGAGATTACAGGTAACTAAAAAAGTTTTCTTATGAATATTTTGATACTCATGCTTCTGAAATTGTTGTCTTCAGTTTCATATAATAACACATACTTATTGTTGTCAATAATAAGATTAGTTTTATTCTGTATTTAAGGGCAGAATTTATATCAAAATTGGTAAATATAAGAAAGTATATTTTAAAAACTTCAGGTAGAATTTTCTAAATATCAGAGCTATGTGTAGACTGTTATTAATTGTAGTTTTGGAAGCTGGTTAAAGAACCATAGTGATACCAGCTATTGTAAGGGAACTAGGAGGTGCCTCATACTTGTCAAGATTGGTGGCTGGACTAGATGATTTTAATTTTATAATAAGTTTTTATTGATTTTATATGAAGATGAGGAAGAGTATAAAATCATAGCTTTTAATAAATTTGTGGGTTATGTCCCATTCTGCTTATTCCTGTCTGTACAGAAGGATCATGAACTCTTATTTATGTTTTAAGGAAATATTGTTTTCATTAGCTCTTACTTTGTGATATAATTCCAGTGAATGTGGACAACAGAAACTAGTTTATTCTTCCATTTTTTCTTCATCACCAACTTTTGCCTTGCAAATAAGAAATTATTTAATGGAGAGGACATTGTTTTACTATTGGTAAGATTCATTGATTACAAGCTATATATTAGAATTCCTCAGCAAGAGGATATTTTATTTAAGCTCCATTTGAATAAATGTGTAAATGGTGTCCCAGATATTATATTTCCAACTCTTTTGAGTAGCTGACTAAGGATTTACTACCAATCCCAAAAGAGATAACCTGGGTGAGCAAATTAACACTGTAAATCTTTATTTCCTTTTTTCTAAACTAAAGGTTTAATTAATCTGTGCCCTTTTGCCTTGCTGGTGAATGGCTTAACTACTCTGAAGAGTTAGCATCTTTGCTAAGCAGCATAATCTTTTCTTCAAAGTTTCACTGGCCTCTGTTATTCTTAGAGGTTAAATTATTCAGAATCATTGAAACATATTTTCAAAATAACAGAAAAATCTTAACCTAATTATATAATAAGCGTCTAACCAGACTTCAACAAATTGCAATATACTGTTTAATGAACTAATTTCAGTATCATTTTCTTATATTTAGGATAAATATAGATATTTAATGCTCCTAAATGAAACCTAAGAAAGAAAAGTCTATTCAGTGAATATAATAGGTGATAAACATGATTTTATTCTTTATTACAAGGTGTTAAGATGAATAGGAAGAAAGAAAATAATGTAAGAAATGGAATAACAGAGAAACAAATCCCAAATCTTTTCCAAAGCATGCTTTGAAAAATATATTGACTTTAAAAATGGATAGGTAGTATTATTTTCTTTAAATCTACAGCCTGACTTGGTATACAGAAAGCTGTATATGTAATGGAATTCTGAATTACACTGAGTTTTATGGACACAAACATAGTTCATTTTATAGTACAGGTCATAATTTCTTTTTATTACCATACAATTTGCTGTATAACAAAATAATTTACAAACAGAAGTTGATGTGCTTCTAATTTAAAGAATGTTAATTAAATTCATGAATAACAAATCTATTGTAATGAAAGCCTTATAGCCAGGACTTTGCTGATTATTATGATGAGATTTTTATCAATAATTATTACTACCAATTTCAGTTGTATTTAAATTGACCAGTTAAATAACCTTTGAATCTTACTTTACTTTTCTGAAGGCAACAAGATTTTTCTTCACTTGTTATTATAGAACGGAAAGAGTTCACCTACCTAGCACTCACCTAACTTCAGAGGTGATTTTTTTTAAGTGGTATCTATGTCTGATTAATCTGTTGAGCAAGGATAACCATTTTTTCTGGGTCATTGGAAAAAAGGGAGTTACATGTGTGTAACAAAAAGCTTTATATTGTGACTAGGTAAGCTGAAAATCTCCCTTTGGAAGTTGAAAAACTATACTGGTTTGAGACCAAAGCAAGCAATACACTTACTTTTTCTTTTTTTAACCAGGGTAGAAAAATAATTCTTATCAACAGGAAACTAATTATTTTTACACTTGTATTGCTATCTCCAAATGAGGGCAGGGATTTCAAGTAAATTGTTCACAGTAAAACTGTGGGTCCTTATGACTTTGATTAAATTTAGTTGGAAATAGTATTTGTCTATACCCCTCAGAGATCTAACCTTCCTCCCCACCCCCTACCCTCACCCCCCCCGCCCCCCATAATCAGCAGCCTCCAACGCAACAGAAGACAGTAGCCCCGACCTGACTGAAGGTCACGTGGTTTGAACTTCTGGCAAGCTAAACATAGCATTTTGACCTAGGTTGTTTCAGCTCCTAAGACCTCAGGCAGAATGACCCCCTGGCTACTGTCCCATGAAATCAGAGAGAAGGACATAGCAACAGACCTCAGAGCTGTCCTCAAGATCTGAAGAAATGTTTCATCAACCTTACCCCACCTCTGACCAATCCATGGTGTCTTGTGATTTTGCCCTATGTAATTTGTAACCTACATGACACTGGGGAGTTCAGGCTTTTGAGCATTAGCTCCCAATTCTCCTGGGTGGTGCCATCTAGGAGAGTAAAAGCATAGTATACAAATTGTCCCCTCCTCGACCTGGAGTTGTCTGGGATCGATTAGTGTTCTTGATTAAAAATTTGGTCTATATGGAGCAACAAAAATTTTCATAGAATGCAAAAATAGTATTGTAATATATTTTTTTAAATTTCAACATAAGTACAATTTACAAATATAATAAATAAAAAATTATGTATAGTATTATTTTATTCTTTGGCATATTTCTCATTTGAGTGATTTTTTTTTTTTTAGTAGATTGCTGTCATTGTTTAAAAGGTCATAAATTGCCAAAACTGGTTTGGCTCAGTGGATAGAGTGTCGGCCTGCAGACTCAAGGGTCCCAGGTTCAATTCTGGTTAAGGGCATGTAACTTTGTTGCGGGCACATCCCCAGTAGGGGGTGTGCAGGAGGCAGCTGATTGATGTTTCTCTCTCATCGATGTTTCTAAATCTCTATCCCTCTCTCTTCCTTTTTGTAAAATATCAATAAAATATATAAATAAATAAATAAATAAATAAATAAATAAATAAATGGTCATGAATTTGCCATAACGTAAGTCGTAAGTGTCACTTTCAAGGCCGGCACTAGACTTTTTACCGCCACTATAAAATATAAATAATACAAGTACTGTCTGCTAAATTCAAGAAAATTTATGTATTTATGAAATAAATAAATAAATTACTTACCTAAATTATCTGAATAGCTGATTTGTAATGACCTCACTTGTTTAACTAGCTTACTAGCACGCAGTACGATGTGTATCGTCTGAGAGACAGTTACAAAATGTTTTTGTCGTTGCCAATCCCAAAAAATGCCATTGTTTATTAAGTCCAAACAATGGTGGTCGAATTCTAACAACTGATCAACAATGCGAACTTTGATAAGCAGTTCTCGATAATCAGTTCTCAACACTTATTTGTTATTATTAAAGTTTAACATTATAAAATTAACAAAAATAATATAAAACTCATAACCTGGCTAAATAGCCACATGGCCGCCGAAAACAGTATATTCCCTTCCCGTTCTCCGGCCGTTCCCTAGCTTGTCGTGCATTCTTTCCAAAAATCGGGACTTTTTTAAAACACCGCATGACGTGGGACAAATTGTTAAAAATCGGGACTGTCCCGCCAAAAGTGGGTTGTCTGGTCACCTTAGAATAAACACAACTTTTTATCAACTTGTAGATTTTGGCACCAATTCGTATTGTAAAATTCTGAAATAAATAAATTTATCTTGAGTTTTAGCGCCTAAACTATAAGTTTAACCCAAGGGATCCTAAGGAACCAAAGGCAGTGTGTGGGGCGGGGGGGAGATGGGGATGAGAAGGAGAGATGGTAAAATGAATGAGGACAGAGGGGGCAGTGTATACAGAACCAGTATCATATTAAAGTTAGTATTTTAAGGTATAATGGTTATGGAATCTATGTGAGATCTAGAAATATTCATTGATACTTCTTCATATTCCTAAAGTAAAATAACTACTTTTCCAAACACATTATTTCATGTAATACTTATCAGAACCCTGTTGGACAGGACATGTACAATCTATGACACACATAGTTTAAACATCTTACCTAAAAGTCCACCAAAGAGACTCTTACTCTCATATTGATTATTTTCCCTGATTTGTTTCAAGGATAGGTTGAAGGTATAGCAATGTCTGTCATTTTCCTATTTTAAAATAAAAATTTGATTTTCTAAGTCTTCCAAGAAAGTCAAGTTCACACAAATTTTTGGTTTTAATATACTAATCCATGCTCTACCTCTATTAGTTATAATAGTTTGTTTTATTGCATGTATTATGTATGGACAGGTAGAATGTGGATTGTGTACTATTTGAGCTGTGAATATTTGTCATAACAGTTAGAAGTAAGTTAGATACCTATGTACAACTCTGTATTTACCATGTAAATAAAACTGGACTGTGAGGAGAAGGGACCTCTATCAGTTCTGGGCTTAATAGCTCAAACATCCAGTGAGCTCTCTTTGGGTTACCAAGCTGGGTAGGTCACAAGACAGCAGAACCAGGAGGTCAGTCCCAGGTCACAAAGGAGGGCTCTCTAAATTCAGAGAGCAGAGCCGTGAGCTAGAAACAAAGTGCCATGATGAGAATTTCTTTGTTTCCACATATGTTTGCCAGCATTTCATCAGGAAAACAAAAATAAAGTGGATATTAAACTGGAACTTAATGCAACCATTAAACTGGATGCAAAAATCATTACTCAGTTACCGGGGGCCTTATCCTCACATCTGCTGTTGCGCATCCAGCTACCTGAGATGGGACTGGAGTGTGCACTTTGCACATTTTTTGTCTTAGTTTTTTCAAAGTCCCTAGTGACTGTGCTAAACCCTTAGATAAACCATTACACATTAAGTATTTAGATCCTACCTCTGCTCATTTCTCCTTTCATTTAAAGTCAAACCCGAACTGTGCTCTTTAACATTTTTCCCACACGAAAGATTTCCTGTCTCCCTGGGCAATTCCTACTTGGGGCAATAATGCAGCAGCAGTAAATCAATACTTTTTCTTTTGTTAGAGAGAAGATTCTCTATCAATTCTAAGTGTGGATAGAAGGAGAGGCAACTAAATAAAAAGAGAGTTTGACCTGAGTGGAGGCCACCTTCTCATGAAAGAACTTGTGTTTTCCAATTTGCTCAAACCTGATGTTACATAAACCACTTCCCCATAAGGATGTGTTACTTAGCACCTCTACATTTATGGTTTGGTGGGATAGATAATACTCAGTTCAGGTTTCATAGTCACTTGTGTTGGGGAGCACAGGAGACTTGGTTGGAAAGTTTGTAAGGAGGACATTCCGAGAAAAGGGAAGAGTGCTGAAGGTAGCCCACCCTGTTTATGACCTTTCCAAACAAGTCTGTGCACGTGCAGACCCCTGGGTGTTTAAAGGAATCCTTATGCTTAATCTTTGGGTGTCCTTGCTTAAAGGACACTGCAAACACATGTGTCCTCCCAAGATTACTTACCCTACTGATTGTATCTAAAAGATAAACTTTATCTCAAACTGCTCTTACAATAAGAGCCTAATGAGGCAGGCGACTGAGTCTGTCTGGTTCCTATAGCTAGGCAGTCCCTTAGCCCTCTCTTTCACAGTGAATCTGTGTCAGAGTTATCATTCATCTGTCGCTCAGGGTCTGCTGGTCTGCCCCGGCACACTTGGTCTTCCATGGGTAGAGATTTAATTTCTCTCAGCTCCCTGCCCAGAATCAGGCCAAGAGCTAATTCTTTAAAAATATATATTATTGTGCATGAAAGTTTCTTTTAAATGAGGTTATAGTCACATGGAACAGAATGGTAGACTAGCCTACCAATGTACACATTTTTGCTAAAGAATGTATTGCCTATTGCCAAAGGAACCACCAGCCTAAACTTCTACATTTTCTATTGGCTAGGAATGACTTTGCATTTAACTTTACAGCATTGATAGAAATTTCCTTTGAAAAATAATTTATAGAAGTAAAAATGTGAGTTCATTTAAAAAATAGATTATGACAGTATTAATGATACTCATATGACAATAAATCCTAACAATAGCATGCAAGTATCAAAATTCAGGTAAAACTGTTTTGAGATTTATATTTGAAATCAGGCAAAAAACGTTGAGCTATTGAAAACAAACATTTTATTTATTTCTAAGCAAATCATATTTTAACACCAGTGAAGCTCCGATGCTCCCTTGACTCGGTTTCCTTCAAGCCCTCTTCTCTCTTCATGGGAGCACATTTCCGCTTGAATCCTACTCCAGCAATAATCAGTGCGGTCTTAGAGTTAACAATATAGGGTAATAAGGACAACCTTTAGTCCATGAGAAACAGTACTTCTGAGAGAACTGTCTTGATCTATTGTTTAGGAGGAAATTTTTTCCCAAAGTCTCCACTGATATCCTGTCTTCAAAAATTATTTTTCCAGATTCAGCTGTTGAAAGTAACTGACATCAGCCTGGAGTGTAATTAAATTGTTGTTTCTAAAGGGCAGTCTACTGAGTGGAGGCTCTGCTGTGGATTGTAGGCATCCAGATTTTCTGGCAGAATATGGAGAGTAGAACAAAATAAGGATCCTACCTCCACCTTAGTGAGGTAGGCACTGCAATCTGATTCAAAATACCCTGAACCTTCCCTACCTGCCTTTCAGTAAGAATCAGTTGAGCTCAGACATGTATTTAGCCTAGTGAATTTTTAAATTCATACCTTTTCCTTCAGATGTAGCATGAACTGAACTATTCTTCAGCTCCACATCATTTTTTTTTTCTTTATTCTTATTCTAAGTAAATCCACAACCAACTCTGACATCCGATTTCATAAAATTTTGATAATGGCCAATGGATGCATAAAAGATAAATTTTAAGGAACTGTCAAAATAAGACCAGTCATCTAAAGAATCTTCATGTACTCTGGCAGGATAAATATGAATGTTAAGACATATAATATGTATCTTTTTGGAGAGTTGAATAAAATTTTACAGAAAGAATATCTACTGGGATTCCCAAATTCATTCATAAGACATTGTTTGTGATTAACATCGATTCCACTACTAAGGTATTTTTGGCATGAGGAAATAAGGTAAAAAATCTTGCACATTACCTTAAAATGATTTTTATACATAGCAAAGGTAATTTGGTCAGAATTTCTAAATGTAGTGCATTCCCCCATATTCCAAAACGTATTTAAGAACTAAGATGTTCATTTCAGAGGCAGACTCAATTAATTGGTTCATATAACTAAAAAAAAGTGATGGTAATCTACATGATTGGATTAATTAGGGTATTAAATAAACATATTTCTATTTTGAGCATGTTCTAGCAGGGGAGCGCAGCTACTCATATAGCCTTGACCTAAGACTGGTCCTCTCCTCTGGGAAGGCTATCCTCTTCCACTGAGCACACAGCTTTGGGAGGGATGCTCGTGTATCAGTGAGGGAGGAGGGGTACACCCACCTAGCCAGTCAGATCAGCCGAATCAACCCTGGTGATCATTGGGGTGACAGATGTTGAAGCCAGATCTCCCTCACATCTAACATGTTTCTATTTTGTAGTATTCGAAGACAAAAACCAAGAAGGGGAAAAATAAAGATGTAGATCGAAAGTAAAAGGTGGGTCAGTTTGAACATCACAAATAAGGGGAAATTTCATAAACTTGACTGAAGTCTCAAATGCAGCTCAGAATCTAAGACTATCACAGGTGAACAGTTTACTAACAAATGAAAATTGCAATAAAATAAGGGAAATCTTACAGATTCCCCGCTTAATTGGAAGTATTTGTCATAAGACAATTAAGAAAGAATGAATTTCATGCATAATGTTTATGTGGTGTTTTACCTAATTAGTGAACTATGTTGGTATGCTGGGGAATCTTACACACTTCCATGGCAAATGGGCAGTGCTTTGCAATGATATAAAATACACAATATAGGTATAGTTTAGAATTTGAGCTAAGAAGATAAAGTCAGCATGCATCAGTTCCACATGGCATATGCCCCAAGGAAAACTGACACATCACTCAGTGTGAATTAATCACTGAGGAGCTCTGGCTTACTAAAATGCCCAGGCATTGTTTTAACAGGAAGTTAATGCTTTCCTGGGGGATTCTCTAAATGCTGTCCCCAGCCTTCATGTTATATAGCAGGTTCCTTAGTCATGAAGAAAGATAGGTTACCAACATGCTTGAGTTTTTGAGGATTGCTCATTTTAGGGTAAAGATTGACTGCTAACACCTATGTAACCACTTAGAAGAAGGATCTGAGACCTGGTACCATTGAGGTTATCCTAGGAAGACATTGATTCTGATGCATTTATCTAAACCCTCTGGGAATAGGAAGGACAGTCAAAGACCATATAATCTAGTTCTAGATCCCATAAAGTATCTTAAACACCACCTATTCATTGACACATACAAGTAAACACCTTTCCTTACCACATATTGATACATTCAGCTGTGTCTGCAGTAAACATTATGTCGAAATATTACTGTGTGCCAGACATTGTGTTATATTGTGGAGATATAATGGAGATGAGCAGTTGTCCACAAACTTGGAGGGTTTTGAATTTCAGTGTATGTAAGGTTTCCTTTTAAACTATAATATGAATAATTGTGAAGCAAACATAAGAACAAAAACAAGCCCTAGCTGGTTTGGCTCAGTGGCTAGAGCGTGAGCCTGTGTACTGAAGGGTCCTGGGTTCGATTCCAGCCAGGGGCACATGCCTGGGTTGTGGGCTCGATCCCCAGTAGGGGTAGTGCAGGAGGCAGCTGATCAATGATTCTCTCTCATCATTGATGTTTCTATCTCTCTTCTTCCCTCTCTGAAATCAATAAAAAAATATTTAAAAACAACAACAACAAAACACTGTAGAACTAATTAAGTTATTGAAATTTTGCATGGCTTAGAATCCAGCATCTACTTTTTCATCCACACCTCCCAACAAGAAGTTCATATTGTGCCTGCACTGTCATTAGAGGAAAATAAACATTGTGTGTGTGTGTGTGTGTGTGTGTGCGTGTGTGTGTGTGTGTTTCTGATTTCATCCATGAGAGCAAGTATTCTTGAACATATCCCCATTCTCTATTCTATTTTTGCTTATTATCACTATTCATAGTTTGTGGAGAATTCTTTATTACTATTAGGATGGAAGAAAGGGTAAAACAAGCAAATAAATACACTGAGTGGCCAGATTATTATGACCACCCCATCAGTACTTCGTTGAGCCACTTTTTGCCTTCAATACTGCGGCGAGTCTTCTTGGCATTGACTCCACGAGATGTTGGAAGGTGATGTGAGGAATCTGACACCATGCCTAATGAATAGCACTGTCCAGTTCTGTGAGATTTGATGGTTGTAGAACCAGCTGCCTGATGGCTCTTTTAACTTCGTCCCACAAATGCTCAATTGGATTGAGATCTGGTGATTGTGGGGCCACCTAAGCAAGGTAAAGTCTCTCTCATGTTCTTGAAACCACTTCTACACAATACGAGCACCATGGCATGGCGCATTGTCTTGTTGGAAGAAGCCATCTCCATTGGGATACGCCATCAACATGATAGGATGAACTTGATAAGCAACGATACTTAGGTATGTTGTGCTATTCAGACGTTGTTCCACATGAATTAAAGGGCCCAAATCATGCCAGGAAAACATGCCCCAAATCATAACACTGCCCCCACCAGCTTGAAGGGTTGTACTCATGCATGTGGGGTGCATATTTTCATGCTGTTTCCTCGAAATTCTCTGCCATCTGCATGATGCAAATGGATACGTGATTCATTGGACCACATGACTTTTTTCCAATGCTCGACTGTCCAATCGTTGTGTTCTTGTGCGAATTGGAGACATTTTATCTTGGTAACTGCAGGCAGCAAAGGTGTGCGAACAGGCCTTCGGCTTCCATATCCCATACGATACAGTGTATGGCTAATTTGCCTACAAACGTCAGGTGGTCATAATAATCTGGCCATTCAGTGTAGATCCCAGTAATATTACTTGCGTCTTGTGTAAAACTAGAACCAGCATGTCAGATGTTGATGGGATTCTATATTTATCTCTCATTTTTTACTTCTCTTTCTTTTTAGCTCTTAGATTTTCTCACTGACGTTTGGCTACCTTGATCTGTTAAAAAAACAACCACACAAAAGTTACCAATAGCACCTTCCTTTAAATCTTAATTATCCACGTTGGATAAAGAACACTATAAAAATAATTCATATGATATTCTGGAATCTTTGATAACACATGACTCCATTGATAGGCAAATTTAAGTTGTCAACTTTACATTGTACTTTTACTCATAATTAAGCAGAGTAGTCAGATGGGTACTGCAGGAATATGGAGTAGTTCTTTGTTACTAGTTATATTTAACTCTCTTTTGAGGATTTGGTGCCTTGTAGAGTTACAGTACATGGTGTGAAACGGCATGCTAAATATAAACCAAGTTTATAGACATGTGCACATATGCATATGAATTATCACTAATCCCTAGAACAATCTGCTGGTAGGCAGAATTATTTTCATACTCATAAAGAAACAGATTCAAATATTTTAGGTGGCTTTTCCAATTCCATACAAAGTAGTACTTGTGCAACCTTTTTTGCTTTGTTGCATCTTTCTCAGTATTGGCCCCTAAATCATTAACACCTGAAAAAAAACCGCAATGTCAGTGTTGTCTACAAGGTAAAGCAAACAAGATTGATATAAAATTTCATGTTGTATAATTGTAAATTCTCTTGAAATACTTATTCTCCTTTAGTTTAATTTATGTTGCTATCCTATATAGAGTTGCTTTGATATTCATTTCAACTAATTCAAAATCCACTTACACATTTAACTCTAGAGCATTCCATGCTGTTTCAGAGGTCACTGCAAATACATATCATCTGGCATAACTAATGAATTAATCCATTCTGACATAGAGTAACTCCCAGCCATAGATTATTTTACTGCATTAGAAGAGATTAGCATAAGCTTTTATTATAATTACTTACATTATTAACATGTAACTGATTAGCTGTATAAATTTCAAAAGATTATGCCTTCAAATAATGTTTTGAAAATAAATTAGCAAGAGTGAACATAAAAAGATCACAAATGAAAATTTTACTATTAGGAAAAAATTGTCAAGTTCAATAACAATTATAATATCTAGCAACATTTTATAAAAGGCAACTAACTGAAAAGATAAATAATATAGGATTATGATAAAATGGAAGTGTAGTATGATTTCATTAATAAAACTACCCCAAATAATATTTTTACCCCAAATAATTAACTTTATTGTTTTTCTTATTGAGAATGGATTGTAAATTTTTTTTTAGTAAATGATCAGTTAACAAAGATATTTACATTTTCATACAAAACATGAAATGTATGGCTTTCTTCAGGAAGAAAAATCAAATTTTGCTTTTTTAAGATAAGCAAGTTATTTTTGGCAAAATAATTACTTTGATAAGAAATACTAATATATAACATTTATTGTTTACTACAGACTACAGATCTGTCCTTGAATAAGGTTTGCAATGAAGGGGTCAAGGATATTATAAATTTATAAAGTACATGCTTGTCTAAACATTATACTGTACACATGCAACAAATACAAACTAATATCAAATATAAATTTTATTTTTAAATTTAAAAAATAAAGATGCAATTTTTTAAATAATAAAAAAAAATTTAGTTGAATATTTAGTACTGAGAGCTCATTTGAAAATTGTAATTCCAGAACTGATATTTGAAGATGCCATGAGGCAAATATATATTTAGAATTTAATATTAATAATTAACATTGATTTTCTAGTAAATGTATTAAATAGATTACAAACATAACCTCATTTGATTCTCACAAAAATAAGTCCTATTCAATTTGAGGTGGGGATTGAGGCCTACAAATATTAAATTATTTGTCCAGTGTGAGAGTTAGTAAGTGGTAGAGTTCATTTTGGAATCCAAAAGTGAGGCTCCAGAATCTAAGTTCTTACCTTTCACATCTGTGCCACACACTAATCAATCCTTTGATGGCATCTTCCACTAAAGATTAGGATATACTGATTTTGCCATATGGACAGTATCAAATCATAGTCTGAAAAATAAATGTAATCAAATCAATAACCTTTACCAATTCAGGAACCATGCCTGTAAGACTTATAATTGATGGCTACCACCTTGCTCTTAAAACAGCTAATTTGGTTTGTGGCAATAGAAATAAAGAATTCTTGTTACTATTGGTCTAAAATCTATCTCTCTGTAGCTTCCTCTCAATTCTAACGATAACTTCTGTATATATACAGGCGTACTTTAACCTATATTCTATTAATCCTTAAACATTTGATTTGAAGACTTAGCCTCACAAACCCAAAACATTTCTCTCAGAAATATATGCATACTATTTTTCTTCTGTTGTTTTAGATATTTTTTTCAACTAAATTTTATTTAACTACTTTCAGTGTCATCTCTGAGACAATGATCTTGCCTAATGCTGTGAATACTGGCTGCCTTATACAAAACAGTCATTTTGATGATCTTGATTCAACACATCTGTGGGCCTTTAAATGCAGACTTAAGCTTCCCTGCACCATTAGTTCTACACTTCATGAGAAAAAACTCACTTAGAAGGGAATGAAAAGCACAAAATAGGCTAATTCTGACAGTGCCAATGAAAGACCTATCTCCAGACTTCTAAGTTCTATTTCTAACTTCTACAACAGAGCATATGTGCACCTACGGTAAATTTTGATGTACAAAAGTAATATGAGCTGGAAAGTTATTTAAAGTTGCACAAGAAAACACACATGAATAACGTTTACTTTGAGTTAACTGCCATGCAGTTATTGACAGGTAGATATGCAGTATGCTTTACCTTCTCTATATAATTAATCTGCATCGCCATCCAGTTTTTTGAAACACCCTGTAATGTTAAAAGCTGTGGCTTTGGAGACATTGGTTTTTTTTAAGATATTATTTTCCCAGTTGATTTGGGAGAAAAGAAAAAGAATCCATAAATACAGAAGCAGATATTAATATGCTTACTAAATAGAAATTACATTACACTTTTAATTATAAGATAAGATAGAAGGTGTTATCCCTGAAAAAGTGATTATGATTAATGTCAATTTTAACAGTGCATTAACTGGTATTGATTACTTTGCTGAAAGATATAAATTATTATTAATAAATGAATGTCCTAGACCAGTGGTCGGCAAACTCATTAGTCGACAGAGCCAAATATCAGCAGTACAACGACTGAAATTTCTTTTGAGAGCCAAATTTTTTAAACTTAAACTTCTTCTAACGCCACTTCTTCAAAATAGACTCGCCTAGGCCGTGGTATTTTGTGGAAGAGTCACACTCAAGGGGCCAAAGAGCTGCATGTGGCTCGCGAGCCACAGTTTGCTGACCACTGTCCTAGACTATAAAAATGGAGAAATATAACAGTGAAATGTGTGTGGTACTAACATACTGCTCATTAACCCCCACCATAAAAAAAGAAAAGTCAAGATACAATTTGTCAATTGCAAAATAAAAGAAAAAATATTATCTCTGAATTATGGCCAATCGAAATCTTTTACCACATCATTCATGATGATAATCTCATAGGCAGCAGTAAAAAATCACACTTATAGACAGCATTTTTACTACAGAAAATGACTTTTTGAGAGGAAAAGGACTAAATAATTTGAACAACGCTACTTAATTTTTACCAGAAAGGCAGGCCTGAATTGAAAATGCAGTATTGATTACCTAGTCAATGAATAAAACTCATTAGTCTGCACATAAGTAAGTAGATGGCATGACTTATGCCATCTCTGACTAATAAAAATAAGTTATATTTGCTTAAAATCCTAAGACATATTCATCTGGTAGATTCATCTCTGAAGAAAGGCAAACTTGTTTCAGAATGACTTTAAAAGCTGCCCCAGTAAATTATTCATGAAAAATACTAAATGCTCTTTGGATGAATTAATCTACTTCTGAGTGAGGTTAATGTCTCATCCCTGTTGAAGCCATAAATATAAGAATATCCTTCTTATTTGAGATTTAGGAATTATTTTTCTCTCCTGTCTTTCTTTTTTTTAAATATATTTTATTGATTTTTTTTTACAGAGAGAAAGGGAGAGGGACAGGGAGTCAGAAACATCAATGAGAGAAACATCGATCAGCTGCCTCCTGCACACCTCCAACTGGGTATGTGCCGGCAACCAAGGTACATGCAGTAAAAAAGGAGTTCTTACCATTTGCAACAACATGGATGGAGATGAAGAGCATTATGCTAAGTGAAATAAGTCAGGCAGAGAAAGATAAATATCACATGATCTCACTCATTTGTGGAATATAATGAACAACATAAACTGATGAACAAAAACAGATCCATGCCCTTAACTGGAATCGAACCTGGGACCTTTCAGTCTGCAGGCCGACACTCTATCCACTTAGCCAAACCAGTTACGGCCTGTCTTTCTTTTATAGATGAGAGAAGCAGATTTTACAAGCTGGTAACATGATTTTTTTGTTGTGGGCTTAGCCTTAGAAGTTTCATTTGCTACATAGAAATGATTTTAAATGTATGTTTTTGAAGTCTTCTTTCAGTTTGGTCTGCCTCTTGATTGAGTTTAAAACATTTTTAGGATCTAAAGAAGCAATATTAAGGAAGAAGGTTAATGTCTCTGATTCTCTGACATTGTGATAGTTTGTAGGGGAATGCCTACTTCATTTTGGTATCTGCACCAATAGAAAAAAACTGGACTCCTCAGGACAAAGAAACTCTGAGGACCTGTCCATGAATACTGAAAGCCAAAAAGAGATTTAAAGAAGTTGCTATACATTTCATATTATTATCAAATGTTTATACATTATTTTATTAGTACATTCCTAAAGTACCCATATTATGAAGATAAATAGGCTCATTATAAAGTTCAAATTTATTATATAATCTAATTTGACAGAATTTAAGGGCTTCATATGCAACATTCAGTAAATCAAGAAATATTCTTTGAGCGTCTACTTTTTGTAGTATCTGGACACAGGAATGAAATGCTGAAGAAAAAAGTGGAAGTACTTGTCCTCATTAAAATTATATTCTTAAAATTATTTAATAGCCCTAGCTGGTTTGGCTCAGTGGATAGAGTGTAAGGCTATGGACTGAAGAGTCCTGGGTTTGATTCCAGTCAAGGTCATATACCTCAGTTGTAGGCTCCATTCCTGGCCCTGGTCAAGGAGCATGCAGGAGGCAATCCATGTGTTTCTCTCACACCAATATTTAAAGATAAAAAGTATTGGCAAGATTATGGAGAAATTGAAACACTTGTATACTGTCAGTGGGATTGTAAAGTGGCATAGCAGCTATGGAAAACCATATGGACATTTCTCAATAAGTTAAGTATAGAATTACCATATGGCCTGGCAATCTCACTCCTAGCTATATAACCCACAGAATTGAAATCAGGATCTTAGAGAAATAGCTGCACATTCATATTCATTGCAGCTCTAATCACAATAAGTTAGATATGGAAATAAACCAAATGTCCATCAACAGATAAATGAATAAAGATAATCTGGTATATACCTACAATGAAATATTATTTAGCCTTAACAAAAAAGGAAATCCTGCCATCTGCAACAATATGGGTGAACCTGGAGGATATTATGCTAAGTGAAATAAGCCAGATGCAGAAAGACAAATACTGTATGACCCCACTTCTATGAAAATCTGAAACAGTCAAACTTTTAGAGGTGGAAGATGCAGCACTGGTTGCCAGGAGAGAGGAAATGGGAGATTATTCCTATGGGTATAAAGTGTCAGTTATGCAAGATGAGTAAGTTCCAGGGATCTGCTCTACAACATTGTGCCTATAGTTAACAACATGATGTTGGACACTTCACATCTTGTTAAGAGGGTAGATCTCACATAGAGTATTCTTACCCTAAAACAAGCAAACAAAAAAATCAAAGGAAATGCTGGGAGGTGTTGGATATGTCTATTCCCTTGAATGTGTTGATAGTATCATGGGTGTTTGCATATGTCCAAAATCATCAAATTATATAAACTAAGTATGTGTACTTTTTAAAATATCAATTAAACCCCAATAAATCTGTTTTTAAGTAGAAATAACCATTAAAGGGCTAAGTCCAGGTTTAGAAAAAAGAAAGAAAAATAAGAGCTCTTCCCTTTGAGAGTTGCTTCTCCAAGTTGACTTCCCTCTGAAATCTGCCAGCTTCTGTTAATATGTATTTTAGAGTCTTGCTTCTTGTTTGTTAAACTAAGGTTTACGTGTAATGAGTTGAAAGAATTAGTTCTTTTAGCCTTATACTAACATACTGGAACCAGAATTAGGTCTGTTTCTTTGCCTAGGCATTCCTTTTCCATTAAGATGTTCCTTTTGTGGTTGCTCTTGTTACTAGTATGTCCTTGAAGACCCATCAGACCTTGACCTTCAAGGACCTCTTTCTGCCTTTTCTTCTTACTCTGCTCCCTTCTGGAAACTTCCCCTCTTGTTGTAGTCACGTAGCACCAGATGTTGAGAAAGGAGGAAGAAAAGGGACACTCTCACACATGCCTTTACTTGTAATTACTGACTCTATATCCCAGGTGCACAGAATTGAGGATGATGGGGGGGGGGAGGTTATAATCTGAATTATAACCTGAGTTAATCTGAAAAATAATCATATTATTTTAAATCTTACAACACATATGCTTATGTGAATAGGGGGTTAAGTTTTTCTTAAAGTTTCCTTTTCAAGGCCTGTGCGAAGTGATTGAGGAGGTGACTCAGCTGTGAATCCAGCAAGCAGAACTGATAAGCAGGGTCAGACCGACCCACCAGGAGTCAAAACATATCATCAACTTCATCTTATCATCTGATGACTAATTTCAATAGCTGAAGTCTGTGGACCCCCTGCCTGCACGTAGCTGATTCCTAGCCCCTTCCCCTTTATAATCCTGACCCCTGTACCTTGTTGGGAGGCAGGATTTGATACTTGTAAGTGCTGTTTTCTTGATTGTCTGTCTGGCCTTCTCAATAAATGTCTAATATAATTCAACCCTTCCCTCATTATTGGACACAGCAACAGGCAGCTTGATCCCAATCAGGGGTTTCCAGGTAACAAGGATTTGGGGTCACTTAGATGTAATCTGCAATGTGGTTCTAGTAGCATTAATTGTGTGTCCTGGAGTGGCTAATGGACAATACTTTGCTCAGGGAATGTGTCTGAGAGGGAAAAAGAGGCTCACTAATTTCCACCTATTACCTTACATGTCCCTGAGATCTGGAGAATGACTCTCCTCAGCTCTGCCCTTTTCTTTCCTCATCAGGTCAAAGTGCCTTCTCGTTCCTCAGATTGTACTCACTGATTTAACGAAACTTTTCCTAGTCTTACATTTTCCTCTGACCTCTACTACATCTTTATAATTGGACTAGGAGCTTGTGCTGGTTTCTCAACTTGTCAGCACTAAGCACCTAAATACTTACTTCTCATTATGTGATAAAGATTTTGCAATAAATGTGGTAAAGTTATAGCTGTAAAGCAAAATTAGTCTGTTGGAAAAATACTCAGGTGATCATTATATTTTAGCTCTAATGAGGTACTTTATTCTTTGAGACCCAATTGTTTTTACAGTTTGAAAACACCGTGGTGCATTACTTTCAGTTAATTACCAAGAATTTAATTTTAGAAACGAATATACCAAAAGCAGAGTTCATAATTATCATAGTAACATCTCCAGGGAACTCAAATAGACTATATTTTCTAGACAAATTATTTTTCTTTAAATTAAAGCTTAAAAATCAATCTTTGATTCTGTGAGAAATGTCTGACTTGGCTTTTATGTAAATACTTTAAAAACATTCTTGATAGAACAAAGTTAACTATGGGCTATTAGATCTCTATGCCATTAGCAACAAAATGGGTAAATTCTGGTGCCTGCTGAAATAGCTAGTCAAAATTATAAAGGCTAAAAATCATTTTTAAAAAACAACAAAGGAAATAACATCATAAATACTTTTTATATGCATAATTATATTACATTCAAACTATATCTTGTAAAATAAACTCTGACCTTCAAAATCTCCTATATCAAAGTTCATATTTTGCATTTTTATTTAAATGACAAAAGCATATGTTAAAATTATATAAAATGGGACTCCGTGAGAATCAGTCAAACATTACAGCATGGACATGTATATAAGATTCTGTGTGATTAATTCACTCTTCACTTTAGAAAATAACTGCTTTGTTGATGAATGCTTCATATCAATGCTATGTGTAAATCAAAATTGAAACATTCTTTAAAAATAATGTATTTCAAAAGGATATCTCACATTTAAAATATCAGTTCTTTATGATCTAAGTTTTTCCTCCTTTTTAAATTGATATTATCTTGTATTATTTGATATAATTTGTATTAATTGATATTATCTTGTATTATTTGATATTATCTTGATATTATCTTGTATTATTTGAGGGACATAAATAATTTACACTATTAAAAGCTGTGTGGAGCTACATTAGACAAATTATGTATCTTAAATTTTGCATTTTATTGAACAATAAGCAAATGTAAAACTCCCACACATATTTACATATGTATCTGTGTTGTCTCAATATATATGTATATGTACTAGTAATATACAATAAAGTTATTTTAAAAAAAAAACTTTGCTTAGTTACACTTTAAGCTTCTATATCATTCATTTCTTACCTTCATTTCTAGTGATATAGACTAGCAGAATGCCAATTTTGCTCACTATATTCTTCCTAATGATTATAAAAATCAGGACATGTTGTTTCGGAGGGTTTTGTTCAGCCCTGTGTAAGTGCAACCACAATGAACATACTTGTACCAATATAGGTCTAGATTACACAAGTGTAATGTGTAATTTCTTTGTAAGATCTCAATCCCTATCAGAGATATCTTTAAGTGTAGCAGATTAGATAAATCGCCTTTGGTCTTATTAAGTATGTCCTTTAAATATTACTCTCCAGGAAGTGAATAAAGTGACATTATCATTACAATATCACAAAAAGAGAAAATACAATAACTACTAGATCATATCAATGTTACTTTATCATTCTTAAGGAAAGTGATGTAAAAGCTGACCGAAGAATAAGGTTAAACAGCATGTCCTTTCAATGTCACATGGGAGCACTATTTAACAAGTACTCTGAAGAGCTATTTAATTTTGTAAAAGGATGCATTTTTATTTGATTTGCTATTTACTATTCAATTAGAGCCATGGTACCACAAAGTTACACATCAAGGTGCATTTTATCTACTAGAGTTACAAAGACTCTTCTCTCCTACAAAAGATGACATCAAAGGATTTTTTGGTGTTTTGTTGTATGTTCACTTTTTTGTGTTGTTATTGTTGTTTAATTGCCTTGTATAATTTACTTGCAAGGGCTTGTGAGATTACAGAACATACACAAGCAAGGCTTGTTATCAAGGCAGAAAATACAGGACAGCAAAGGAGAGAGAGTTCAGCCACCTTAGACATCAAGGCTTACTTTCCCCAAGGTCCTCATTTGCACAAAGATGTACATTGTCTTTGAATTGAACGATTTGTGCAATGAATTTTGGTTTGAGGGAGCCTCCAGATGGGTGTCTCCAGCAGTATATTTTATGTCCCTCTGGTTACTTAGCCAAGCCAAGTTGTCTAACCTGCAAAACTCGGTAAAAGTCAGCCATAAACAAATGCTCCTTGCAAGCAGGGCGGGAGACTTTCAGGTTTTAAACAGTGCATCAGAAATCATTAGTTAGTAAGGGAAGCTTTTAGGAGAAGGCGAGGTGGGCGGCAAGGGTGGGGCGGAGGCGGGGCCGGGGCTGAAGGGAAACGCGGGCGGTCTGGAGGAGAAGGCGGGGCCGGTGACAAGGGCGGAGCGGAGGCGGGGCCGGGGCCGAAGGGAAACGCGGGCGGGCTGGAGGAGGAGGCGGGGCCGGCGGCAAGGGCGGAGCGGAGGCGGGGCCGGGGCCGAAGGGAAACACGGGTGGTCTGGAGGAGAAGGCGGGGCAGGTGACAAGGGTGGGGCGGAGGCGGGGCGGGGGGTGAAGGGAAACGCGGGCGGGCTGGAGGAGAAGGCAGGGCTGGTGACAAGGGCGGGGTGGAGGCGGGGCCGGGGCCGAAGGGAAACGCGGGCGGTCTGGAGGAGAAGGCTGTTTTAGATAAAAAGCAAGCCAAATGTTCCAGCATCTCTGAAGATAAGCATAAAGCTGCCCCCATCTAATTATAAAATAACTATTTTCTGAATAAGTTACATCCAACCCAGCAATTTTTAAAGTATTTATTGTTGAAAATATTACACATGCCTCCTTTTTGTCACCATTGACCCCTTCTAGCCCACCCCCACTCCAGGCCTTCACCACCCTATTGTCTGTGTCCATGGGTTATGCATATTTGCATACAAGTTCTTTGGTTGATCTTTCCCAACCCACCCACCTCCGTCCATCTGCCCTCTGAGATTCAGCAGTCTGTTCAGTGCTTCTATGTCTCTGGATCTATTGTGTTCATTAGATTCTACATATGAATGAGAACATGTAATACTTGTCTTTCTCTGACTGGCTTATTTCATTTAGCATAATACTCTCTGGGTCCCACCATGCTGTCTCAAAGGGCAAGAGGCCCTTCTTTTTTACTGCTACAATTCAGCAATTTTATTTTAACCATTTTAATGCCTATAAACACCAAGAAACTAAAAATGTTATTTGTAACAATTTTTTTTAAATGGTATTGTTTCCTCATTAGTAGTATGTTAATAATATTTAACATGCATTTATTTAACATTTGTGTTGGAGGTGATCATCGAGAGGATGTGACCACAAGTTGACCTGTGACCTGGACCCAGGCTATTGGAGCTCCTCACCCCCACCCCTGTCCTTGGAATGTATTTTCCAACAACATTCCTACACTAGGAGCTGTTTCAAGGATATAGCTTTGAGAGAATGTGGGGAAGCAGAGGACTTGGTTGGAAAGTCTGTAAGGAGGATTCTCTGAAAGGTCAAGGTCCTCTAGGGGGACCTTGCTGAAGGCAGCAGACCCTGCCTTGACTTTTCCAAACAAGTCTGAGCCCCCGGGTGTTTCACTGGAATCTTTATATTTAGACTTAAAAACATCATTGTTTAAAGGACACTGCAGATGCATGTATCTTCTCAAGGATGTTTACCCTGATGATAGTATCTCTAGTTAACTTTAGTAAAAGCCTAAGGAGGCAGGAGAATGGGGCTGTTTGGTTGCTATGGCCAAGCAGTCCCTTAGCCCTCTCTTTCACAGATATGTGTCAGAGTAATCCATTTATCCATAGTTCAGGTTCTGCTGGTCAGTCCCAGCAAGAGATAAACTATTGTTGAGACCATCCGGACTGAATACACCACTGAACCCAGTTAAGGTCTCTTTATAAACCTTTAAGATTCAGGTGGGTAGGTGTGCAGATCCAGTTTTGTGTCCACCCAAGAAAAGCCTCATATATACTAGGTGTACCGGATAATAATGTGGATTTTTTTCAATAGATGGAGTTTCACATATGTAGATATATATGTGATTTGATATGTATTGCTATTATGTTGTAATGACAACAAGCTTCAAAACTTCATATATCAAATTTGCTGAAGGTGTTAATATCATAGATATTTTTACACTTAAAAATGTCGAATTTCATGCCAAAAAAGAGCATTTGTGGGAACTTATAATTAATTACTTTATTTTGAAGAAAAGTGCTGCTGAATACTTCGGGAAGATTATGGTGAACACGCACCATCTCAAGATAGTTTTGAATGCTTGTTTAAACCCTTTAAAAGTGATGATTTCAATGTGAAAGACAAAGAATGCCCAGGTCAACTGAAAAAGGTTGAAGACCAAAAATTACAAGCATTATTGGATGAAAATATGTGTCAAACTCTAAAATAACTTTCATAAAGATTAAACGTTGCTCAGCAAACAATTTCCAATCATTTACAAGCAATGAGAAAGATTTTAAAGGAAGGAAAATGGTGCCACATCAACTGATCGAAAGACAAATGGAAAACCAAAAAGTCATCAGTAAAATGTTGCTTCAACGGCACGAAAGAGTCTTTTTTGCATCGAATTGTGACTGGCAATGAAAAGTGGATTTATTTTGAGAATCCCAAGTGCACAAAATCATGGGTTGATCCAGGTCAACCATCAACATCAACTGCAAGGCCAAATCGCTTAGGAAAGAAGACAATGCTCTGTGTTTGGTGGGATCAGGAAGGTGTGGTGTATTATGAGCTTCTAAAACTAGGTGAAACCATTAATACTCATCGCTACAGACAACAAATAATCAATTTGAACCATGCTTTGATCATGAAATGACCAGAATGTGCCAGAAGATATGGCAAAGTAATTTTGCTTCATGATGACGCATTATCACACACTTCAAAACCAGTTATAGGCACATTAAAAGATCTTGCCTGAGAAGTATTAACCCACCCACTGTATTCACTAGACGTTGCTCCTTCAAATTACCACTTGTTCGGAACGATGGCACACACACTTTCTGAGCAGCACTTCAAAACATACAAAGAGGTGGAAAATGGGTCTCTGAATGGTTTGCCTCAAAACAAGAAAAGTTCTATTGGGACAGTACCCACAAATTACCTAAAGATGGGGGAAATGTGTAGGTAGTGATGGACATTACTTTGAATAAAGCACTTTTGATGTTTCCCTTGAAACTATCATGTTTTCTTTGATTACAAAATCCGCCATTATTAACCGGCACACCTAGTAAGTTCACTTGCTTATTAAACCTGCCACCTACCATCTGAAGTGTCTCCCTCCCTCTTCAGTTTCTCTTTGCCCTCTGTGCATAGGGGCCAGTTCACGAACCTACAATGTGTACCATATATTTAAAAATTTAAAAATATATATGAAATTATATTTTACTTTATTTCAATTTTTTTTTCATTTGTCTGCCACTTCTATTCCTCCTATGACTGTATTTGGTTTGCTCTTTCATAGTTGCTTGGTGTCTTTTGACTAAAAGAATGAGGCTCCCAGGCTATGCATTTTGATCTGGGCTCTCAGATCCTTTATAAATGGATTGCCACAATTTTATTTGTTATATAATTACAAAAGAAAACATGGGTTGCTGAGGTTATTTCCTGGTTTTTGTGTAATTGTGCTTTCATAATATTTAGAATATTGTCCTTTACCCTCTATCTAGAAGCAAAATTTTATATGGGGTACATAATACACAGCAACAATCTCTCTAGTGGCACTTTTATTTATAGATGTTGCATTCATTTTCTTTCATCCGCTGTGTTAATCCATATACTATTCTCAATGGATTACTTAATAGTTGAGGGAACCAGAATCCTTTCTTCCACCTTAGCTCACTGGCAAACATTGAGAAATCTCTAAAAAAAAACAAAAAAAACAACAATATTTTAATTTCTTTATTGTCATTTTCCCACTATTAAGTAGATGGAATATGGAGGCTAGGTCCAATGCTTTAAAAATTATGAAGTACATTTTACTTATTTTTATATAAATTAGGCTTTGTTTTAGACAACGAAAAATAGACTGTAAGTTTGAATGTGTTTTTAAGTTGTGTTGAAAAATACAACATATATAAGTAGACTATGACGTAGAGATAATAAATTTAAAAATTAAACTTTTTTGTAAAAGCCTCTGGATATAATATTGAACAAAACACAGAAAACATTTGATCCCATAAAACTTAGTTACACGATAGGAAACAGAAAATATGTGGAGATATCAATATTTATTCTTTCAAATAAAGTGTATGAGAAACAATATTTCAGAGGAAAGATAAAAATGTGTGGATAGGAAAGGAAGGTGATTTTTTTTATGGGCTAGTAAATGCAGATGTATCTCAACAATGTGACATTTGAGCAGAGACCTGAAGAAAGGGACAGTTGTAGTCTTGTAGTTACCTCTGAGAGGAACATTCCAAGCAGAGGGAAGAGCAACCCCCTTGATGCCAGAGCATGCTTGGCATTAGCAAAGAGCAGCAAGGTAGCAAGTGTGGCTTTATGATAGGGCAAGGAAGCAAAAGGGGGCCAGGTTGGCGGGGCAGCAAGACACCAAATATGTAGTGCCACTTAGGCCAATTTGAAAGATGGAAAACCATTCCAGAGTATGAAAAGAGATAACCTGGTCTGATTTCAATTTTAAATTAATTATTTTGGTTAACATGGGTAATAAACTAAAGAGGGAAAGGAGAAAAGAAAGAAGACTAGTCTGGGTGTTACTAAAAGCAATGAGACATTGGGGGTAAAAGGAGACATCTGTAATACTTTCAACAATAAAGATTAAAAAAAATAAAATAAAATAAAGAGCCGAAACCGGTTTGGCTCAGTGGATAGAGCGTTGGCCTGTGGACTCAAGGGTCCCAGGTTCGATTCTGGTCAAGGGCATGTACCTTGGTTGTGGGCACATCCCCAGTAGGGGGTGTGCAAGAGGCAGCTGATCAGTTTCTCTCTCATCGATGTTTCTAACTCTCTATCCCTCTCTCTTCCTCTCTGTAAAAAATCAATAAAAATTAAAAAAAGAAATAAAAGCAATGAGACAAATGGTAGTTTGAACAAGAATGATGTTGGTGTATTTGTTGAGAAGTGGTGAAATCAGATTGCACTTTGAATATAGAGCCTAGCAGATTTTCTGATAATTTGAGTGTAAGGATATGAGACAAGGAAACCAGTCTAGTTAGATGACTTTGAAATGGTGTTTTTGAGTAATCTGAAGAATTAAGCTGCCATTTACTGAGATTGATGAGAAAATTTGGGCTGAGAGGACCAGGAGTATGATTTTGTAGATAACTTTTTAAAAAATTTTTTTAATCAGAGAGGAAGGGAGAGGGAGAGAGAGATAGAAACATCAATGATGAGAGAATCATTGGTCAGCTGCCTCCTGCACATCCCCCACTGGGGATCGAGCCCGTAACCTGGGTGTGTGCCCTTGACCAGAGTCGAACCTGGAACCTTTCAGTCTGTAAGCTGATGCTCTATCCACTGAGCTAAACCAGCCAGGGTAGGAGTATGATTTTGGATAAATATTAATCAAATTAATATCTTAGCTATATATATATTATATGTAATATAATTGTGTGTGTATAATAATTAATTTAATTTTATAATTAATTAAATAATTTTTTATCTTAATCCATTTTCCTTCTAGAGAGAGTAACATGAAAAAGGAAGAGAGGGAACAAATGGGCATGGGAAAGAAGAAAGAAGCGTGAGAGAGTCATTGCTGAAAATAGTAATGCACAAAATAACTAAAATTAGAAGGATGATTCAGGTTAATCAAAATTGTTTTCCTGAGTCAATAATTCTGGACAATCACAGAGAATTAGTTGATTTATTTGATGTATAAATATACTTATTTTTTTGGTGTAAATATATTTTGACACTATTTAGAGAGGCAATAGCTTTAGGATCCCTTTGACTGTTCTAATTTAACAATATATTTCACAGATTAAAAAATGAAAAATCCATTTGATATGGATTACAATAGTAGCCTGGTTTTATCTCAAATTTCATTTTGCAACTTCATCTTTGTGTTTGGTTAAAATTTTCAGGAGACAAATGGCGAGAAGGAGAAAATAATACACAAATATAATTTCTATGGATGTCTTCATTGTTATTGATGAAAACAGAGCTCTGATATTTGAGGTTTCTGACTTTATACACCAGGAAACCAGTTTCCTATGAACTACATTTTTTACTAACATCCTTGCAAAAAACACACACTCACATAAAGGATTCCAGCTGCTTTCCTGAGTTTTCACACATCGCTAAGTCAGGCACCCCACAAGTCACAGGTGACAAATAATGCTCGAACATCTGCTTGCTAACAATATAATCTAGCTCATTTGCTATCACCAGTTTCCTGGTATTGTGCCCACAGGAGATGTTCAATAAATACTGAATGAAATGTTTCTACCTGTTGAGAAGGATAAATGAACCTGTGGGGTAGGGGAGTGATGATGCCTCGACCTTTCTTTTCCTTTTAAAATAAATAGTTGCTGGCCATGTGAGGCTTGTGGAATACACTGGACACCATTGTGTTTTGATAGCATGGTCTGGGTTTCGGATGAAGGCTGGTACAGTTTCCCCAGGAAATCTCAAATAGGTCAATGCCACTGAGAATGGTTCTTGGGTTTGGGAGGATGATCATTTCAATTCCTGCTCAGTTTGCTTCCAGATCAAGCAATGATCCAAATGATTAAACTTCGACCACTGGGGATAGTTAGAATTCAGAGTTTCAGCTAGCTATGAATGAGTCAACAAATTGCAAGATGTTTGGCGTGTTGCCCATAAGAACAGTTAGTTTGAAATGTTCTTAGATAAGGCACTGAAAATTCAATACAGTAAGGTATGTTACCTTTCAAAGATATAACAAAAATAGATTTTACATTAAAATGTATAATCTTAAAATATTAGCAGTTCTATTTTAAGACTTTATTATAGTACCTAATATAAATTTTGTTTTAAAATCCACCAAAAATAAAACATTTGAATTATTTGTATTTTAATTTTAAAGTATAGATTTTTGTGATAGTTACCTACTATGAATGTTCTTTTCCAACCATTTTTCAGTGAACCTTTTATACACATTAACTGCTGTCAGGCAGTCATTTCATAACTTTCCTTCTCTAACATGTCATACACGTACAGAACACTCTCTTCTCTCTGGTTATTATTGTGCTTTCACAGAAAGTAGAAATTAACAGAAGTGAAATATCATCATTATTTCATCTAACAACCTACCTACGTCTGTACCCATAATCTTAGCTTTCCATCCTCTCAAGTTCCGTAGTGCGATGGCCAGTATCCACCTCATCGTTGACGTTGATTCAGCAACGATCCACTCTTGCATGCATCACTGAAAGTTCTCATTAAGAATGAGAACAGGTTGTGATATCTTCTATCTTAAAGATCCTTACAAGATTCCTCCAACCAACCCACTAACTAGGACCCCATTATCTGTTCTTTAAAGTAAAACACTACTAAATATCTGCCTATATATGCTCCTTTTTAAATTAATTTTGTTGGGGTGATATTGGTTAATGAAATCCTAAGTTTCATGTATATAATTCTGTACTTTATCATCTGTATATTGCATTGTGTGTTTACCACCCAAACTCAAATATCCTTCCATCACCATATATTCGATCCCCTTTACTACCTCTGTTCCTCCCCCTTCCCTCTGATAACCACCATCCTGTTGTGTCCATGAGTTTTTATTTGTTTGTATTGTTTGTTCATTTGTTGCTTTCAATTTTATACCCCAAATATGAGTGAAATCATGCGGTTCTTGACTTTCTCTGTCTGACTTATTTCACTTAGTGCAATATTCTCTGGATGCATCCATGTTGTCCAAAATATCAGTATTTCATCTTTTCTTATGGCTGAGAAGTATTCCACTGTAAATATGTACAGCATCTTTACCCAATCATCTATCAAAGGACACTTGGGTTTTTTTCATGTCTTGGCCACTGTGAATAATTCTCCAATGAACATGGGGATACATATATCTTTGAGAATAAATGTTTTCAAATTTTTGGGATAGATACCCAGAGGAGGGTTTGCTGGTAACTCATGTGGTAACTCTATTCTTAATTTTTTTAGGAAACTGCATACTGTTTTAAAACATAGTGGCTGTACCAGTTTACATTCCCACCAGTAGTGTAGAAAGGTTGATTTGTATAAATTCTCTCAGAAAACATCATAGGATGGATGAATTTAAAGCAGACCCACTGCCTGCATTTCCCTGAGGTATCTGGTCTTAATTTTAAAAATCGCCATTTGGGTCACATAGTATTAACAAGAATTAAGTTAATAACAAAGAATGTTCTTAACCTCTTCAGTATTGGATGTTGATGTTTTAGTTTATAATATAGTGATATTCCTTTTTAAAAGGGATATTAATGACAAATCAAACTAATAATACTATTGTATATGTATAATATGGTAAAAAACACACAATACATCTCTTAAGGATCTTTTTTGTTTTCAAGGTCAGATGAACAAAAACATCTTAAAAGATTATTTACAAGAGTTGTTTTCCCTCATTACATCCTTCTTTGGTCTCCTAGAGAATTTTTTATGTCAAAACAGATGGCATTTGGCAAACAAATGCCTACAACTTAGCTGTGTTCACCAGAGGTTCTGTTAGAAATGTTTCTGTGAGTGCAGAGGGAAACTCGCTTGTTTGCGACAGCTTTTCCTCCATAAGATCATGTTAGTCAGCAAGTCCTACATGAAAGGGTACTAATGAGGTTAATAACAAGAATGTCGGCAAGCACCCCACTGAGGATTATATTTAGAAGAATAAGAAAAGCACAGTGTACCTGGACTTTCAAAAGACTAAAAAGAGCGTTAGCTACTATTTTTTGAATTGTAAGCAATTATTTTAAAGTAATCTTATTTGTTTCTGCTTCTGCATTTTCTTTAAAACCATATGAAATTTGCTTTTGCCTCTGGAATTGTTATTTAACCTCTAGAATTTTGCAAAATCTGCACTGGCCCTAAGTGACATTTAATGAAAATCCAAATTTTCTATTGGCCCATGTCTGGGTCAGTCATTAAATGTCTATTTTCAAAATACAAAATGTGCTTACGAGAAAAACAGTTTTACATGCTATCCTCTTTAAAGAGTATATTAATTCTGTCATGGTACTAGCACAAAAATGTTATAAGACAAAACTAGATAGTGATAATAAATTTAATATGATGACAGTACTCGATGTACATAGAATACTCCTAAGCATGATCTAAATAATCACATATAATTCTCTAGGTCTCTTCCAAATTCAGAGATACAGACAATGGATATTGAAGTACAGTTTATAATTTGAATAATCCATGATATTTAAAAGTGTTTTTTTATTTCCAAACAAAAGTTCAGTGAATAAAAAAATCAGAATTCTTAGATGCTCATTAATACTAATGATGTTGAAAATTACAAATGAGCCTGGCCAGTGTGGCTCAGAGGTTGAGTGTTGACCATGAATGGAGAGATTTCTGGTTGGATTCCTGGTCAGGGCACATGCCCGAGTTGTGGGCTTGCAAGAGGCATGTGATGTTTCTATCTCTCTATCCATCTCACTTCCTCTCTCTCTAAAATCTTATTGACATATTTTAGAAAAGGAAAGAAAAATACAAATGAAATAGAAAATAATCTTGCCTTAGCAAGTTTGGCTCAGTAGATAGAGTGTTGACCTGTAGTCTAAAGTGTCCCAGGTTTAATTCTGGTCAAGGGCACATATGTCCATTGCAGGCTGGATTCAGGTCCCAGTCAGGGCACATGCAGGAGGCAATCAATCAATCTGTCTCTCTCACATTGATGTTTTTCTCTCTTTATCTCTCCCCCTCCTGTCCACTCTCTCTAAAAAAAAAAAAAATCAATGATAAAATATCCTCGGTGAGGGTTAACAAAAACAAACACAACAACAACAAAATGAAAAGAATCATAATACTTTAATTTTAATTATTTATTAAATTGATCTCAATCTATAATTTTGTGAGCCATAGTCATGTATTTTCCTTTTCTTCAAGAAAGAATGTACAAGGAACATAAGAAAGGTAAAAGGTAATGTTTCAAGAATAGTGCATAAATCTCTCTTTCTTTGTCTATGTCTATATATGCAATTAAATATATGTCAGTTTTGTACAGTATATATAAAATCTTTTATACTAAATTAGATGGCAATTCATGAGGCATAAATATTCTTTTAAAAATTTCTAGCACAAGATACCTATAAGTAAAACTCATAGAATTTACTATTATTGTTTAAGAGAATATTTTTGTTAAAATTCTCAACTAACTATATGCATCTGATATGATGAAGTTTCTACATGGTAGGCCAAGAGAGATTATTAAACAAACCCAATCTTTATCATGCTCTGAACACATAACATCTGACTTAGACTGCTGCGAATTGAATATTTGCTGAATGTAAATTGCTTCCAAATGTAGGAAAGTGCTAATTTTTTCTAGGTGAAATTTTTTCCAGACTTTGGGTAATTGGGCTTCTGTTATCAAATACTTTTGAAGTTGGAGTACAAAGTCACAATTTAAATTTCTACCAAAACCTGGATATTGTTAGATCCAAAATTAAGGGCATAAATATTGACTTGCCCAATGTCCATTTTATTGAAAATATAGGTAAACATTAGAAAAATACAACTATTATAAGTATTCTTAGAATGTACCTCTATCATTAATAACAGATACCATTTATATAGTGTTTATTCTTTGCCAGTCTTCAATCGAAGGAGTTAACACAAATTAACTCATATATTCTTACAAGTCTATGAGATAAATACTATAATAAGCCCATTTTATGCCCTCAGTTGATAGCGTGTTAGCCTGTGGACTGAAGAGTTCCCGATTTGATTCTGGTCAAGGGCACATGCCCAGGTTGCAGGCTCAATCCCCAAGAGGGGGCATGCAGGAGGCAGCCGATCAATGACTCTCTCTCATCATTGATGTTTTCTCTCTCTCTCTCCCTCTCCCTTCCTCTCTGAAATCAATAAAAATATATTTTAAAAAATAAGCCCATTTTATAAAAGAAGGGATTAATACACAGAGGTGAAATAATTCAGATAAAGTCAGAGTTAAGTTTACTCTCAATTCTATCAGCTCTCTGCTTAAATTAGTTTTTGTAGCCAGCTCTCAGATACTGTCATAGGAATTATTGTTCTTGTTTTTGTCAATGTTATTATCATCATTATTATTTTTGCTTAAAAGGACAAAAGGGGGATATAAAGCCTTGAATAGGAAGGATTTTTTAAAAATCCAGGTGGTTTCCAGACAAACAAAATGGAGATCAAAGAAAGGTATGCAGATCTGTAACTTTACATGTTGCTATTGACCAGAGAAGGATCCAGCTTAGGCTATGTAATTTATTGTGTTACATACATTAAAGAGTCCACCAGAGCAATAAAAATAAATATTTTTTTCTTTGGGGAATTGCATAGCTTTTTGTATAATAGCTGCTTGAGGAAAACACAGGCCTTTAAATCCCTTAGAATGATTACCAGATGCTTCATAAACTGGGTCTAGCCATATCTCACAGCACACCCTCTTACATGCGCTGTTCTCCAGGTCCATTAACTACTTGGTATCTTCCACATGTGAAAACATACTTTTTTGTTCCTCCTTCATTTACATGAGTTGGTACCTGTTCTTGGGAAAGCTCATCCACCATTTCTGTGTCTTAGAGCATTTCTGTAACAGGTAAGATCATAGAGAGGTCCATTTCTTCTAACTTGGTGGTGGCATCTATCATATTCCATTACAGTGAATTCAACTGATATTTACAATGCCCTTAATCTAGTCTGGGTACTGGAAGTAGAGATAAAAGAAATAATTCCGTTCCTTAAAGGAACTTAAAATCTAATAGGGTGAATGAAGGAGTAAGCAGACCACTTCAGGTTAAATGAGTACTGTAGTTAACTTGATATTTGGGAGATTCATGTGGAAATGGATTCATTAAACTGCCAAAGATTGATTAGTAATGCAATAAAATTACTCGACTGACTTCCCTTACTCAGACTACTACATTGGTTTCCTGGTACCATTATCTATGATGTGCATCAATCAACCCCCTAATTAAAACTGGCCTTTTATTCTGTCTTTAATATAAGAAGCTAATGTGCCCACTTACCCTGTAAACCTGGGCAGAGTACTGATGTAAAGTCAATTCCTTTACCCTGGTAATGTGTCAGAAGTAAGATGAAATTTTGTTCCCTGGATGTTCTTTCTTTGTGGTATTCCTCAGTTTATTCAGAACCTAGACATGGAAGGGAGATGACATTTATTAGGGCTTCTAAAAGATCACAGCACTAAAGCAAGTGAAGTAAAATTAGGCAGTTGTTTTTGTAGGTGGCCATGCTGATGAATTTGTGAAGAAAAATAAGTGTGTGGATAGGCGTTAGGTGAAAGTGGGCTGAAAACTTGGACTTTTGTTGGAGGTGGGGGCATTGGCACCTTGAACTGTGTTTTTAAAATTGACTTGAGGTAGAGGAAAAAGAATTATACCTCCTGTTACCTAGTATGTTGATCTTGGCTTTACCTATAGGTAAGGTGACCAGACATCCTGCTTTTGGCAGGACAGTCCCGATTTTTAACAATTTGTCCCGCGTCCCGTGGCGTTTTAAAAAAGTCCCGATTTTTGGAAAGAATGCACGACAAGCTAGGGAACGGCGGGAGAACGGGAAGGGAATATACGGTTTTCGGTGGCCATGTGGCTAATTAGCCAGGATATGAGTTTTATATTATTTTTGTTAATTTTATAATGTTAAACTTTAATAATAACAAATAATTGTTGAGAACTGATTATCGAGAACTGCTTATCAAAGTTCGTATTGTTGATCAGTTGTTAGAATTCGACCACCATTGTTTGGATTTAATGAACAATGGCATTTTTTGGGATTGGCAACGACAAAAACATTTTGTAACTGTCTCTCAGACGATACACGTCGTACTGCGTGCTAGTAAGCTAGTTAAACAAGTGATGTCATTACAAATCAGCTATTCAGATAATTTAGGTAAGTAATTTATTTATTTATCTCATAAATACATAAATTTTCTTGAATTTAGCAGACAGTACTCATAGTATTTATATTTTATAGTGGCGGCAAAAAGTCTAGCGCCGGCCTTGAAAGTGACACTTACGACTTACGTTATTGCAAATTCAGAGGAAAAATAATACAAGTTAGTATTGTTATTATTTAGAAATAAATATAGGATTAAAATAATTTTTAAAATATAGTTACTTTATAACAATCAAATTAATTTAATTTATAACTAACAATAAAATATGTTCATATAATTATGTACCTACTTACTGTGTTTTTAAGCAATATGTATATAATAATTTATAATATAATTTTAAATTATTTTTTTTAGATTTTTAACATAATGAGTAAGAAAAGAGGATGCAAATTCAACGATGATCTAAGAAGTGAATTTCCTTTTATTAAAAAAAACCAAAAGCGATTATAATATAGAGTACAGTTTTAATCAAGAACATACGCCCCCCTCCCCCCGTCAATGGTGTCCCGCTTTACCAACGTTAAAATCTGGTCCCCTTACTATAGGTGAAGCTGTTTTGATAGGGGAGTGGTTCTCCAGACCAGCAGCATCAGTATCACATTCTCAATTTGGGCTGCACAGTGGGATCACCTGAGGGCATCCCGAATCATTTACATCAGACTTGTTGTGGATGGGACCCAGGTGTCTTCAAGCTCACCAGGTGATCCCAAAGTGCATTCAAGGCTGGGAGGCGATGCTATAGTGGTGGACCTCAGGCAACTTGCAGGTATTAGCAGCCTCAGCAAAAGTAAAGGTGTCTCTATGGTGGGAGAAGGGACGAGGAGCATAAATGAAGGCCAGCAGAGGGTGTCAGTTATGTTTTGAGGGTGTAAGTGCAATGGACTGAATGTTTGTTTCCTCCTTATGCTCATAGTTGAAATCTTAATCCCCACAGTAATGGTATTTGGAGGCGGGCCCTTCGGAGATAATTAGGTCAAGAGGGTGGAGCCTCGTGATTGGGATTTGGTGCCCTTATGAAAGGGATCCAGTGAAGGCTTTTGCTCTCTTTTCTCCCTGTGAGGATACGTTAAGCAGTCAACTATCTGCACCACGGAAGAGAAATCGCACCGGAATCCAAGTCTTAGACCTACAGCCTCCAGAACTGTAAGAAATATATTCCTATTGTTTACATACATTTCTATTGCCACTCGGTTTATGGAATTTTGCGGTAGTAGCCTGAATGGACTAAGACACTTAATCAACAGGGACTGTGTCAATGCTGGGCATGTAGTCAATATAGGCCAGAAGCACTTGAGCTAGCACAGACTTCAGAAGGCAGGCTACTGCAATTTAGTACTGAGGTCCAGTGTTTCATAAATAATAGATGTGGCTTAGGCAGTGACTCATGTATAAAGAGGTCCTCTCCCTCTAGATTCTGCTGCCTGATTTTAAACTGCAAGGCAGCTCCATTCAGCATGCATTACTTCCTACCTATGAAGAGTTGCAAGGTTTAGTACATAAACTTACAGTATGCTATTTAAATGAGAATTTTAGGTAAACATAAATATTACTTTAGTATAGGTAAATAGGTATGTGTACCAAATACTACACGGGATATACTTATATGAAAATAAAACCACAACTATTTGTTATTTATCTGAATTTCAAATTTAACTGGGCCTCCTGTATTTTATCTGAAAACCCTGTGTTATAGGCACCTCCCACTGACACCAGGTAGGTGTTATGGGACAGGACAGGCCCCGGAGTCAGTGGGAGAGGGCTGTCCCCAACCTCGATCCTTGTCTTCTCATATAAATGAATTTATACGAGAGACCTTGACTGCATTGTGAAAAGTCAATGTACTAAAGCAATTATTGCATGCAGCTTTATTTAAAAAAGCAAAACAAACAAGCAAATCTATACGTCTGGCTTATGAAGCACAGAGGGGCTCTCAGCGAACCTGAAGAGCAACTTGGGTGGGTGTCTGAGGTGTTGTATACCCTCCTGTTGATAGGCTTCAAGATTCCTCTCCTGACTATTTTGGTGCAGATTCATTCTCAAGGCCCCTTTTTTTGACTTCGTTGTGGCCTTCCCGGAATTCATGAGAAACACCTGGCAACTTTATGTATCTTGCCAAACCTTGAGACTGCTGGCTTCTCTGCTTAGGGAGTAAAACAGCCCTTTTTCCTTTTCCCTCTGCCCCTCCCTTTCTGCATTCTCTCATCAGGGAGTTTTGTTGTTGTTTTTAACAATTTGCTCTGCGTTCTCGGCTGGGGAAGATACTGGTTAGTTACAAGCTGGCTGCAAACTGTCCACACTGTTTGGCCTTATTTAACCTCCTGTCTCAGTTTTCCCATTTCTCCTGCCCTGGAATCCTGTAACAGTTTTAGCTGGCTCCAACTGTCATCCATATTTCCTCCTTCCTTTCACCTATTCCTGTCTGCCTATTCCTCTTTCTAACTCCTTTCACCTATATTAGTGATTTAACGTTTAAATTGATATTATTAGGTCTATGTTGGTAGAATTGGATCAGCTATTCCAAATTCTCTTCTGTGGTAAAAGCCACAGGAAGAAATTAAAGGAATAAATTATATATGTAGCTTGTCTGTGAACTCAGGTGTTGCCAGATACTCAAAGAATTGCTTAATGAACTTAAGGCAGGCAGGCTTGTAGATAGTGCATGTGCCTTAAGAAAATATATTTAAGAAATGTGTAGAATTTTTTTAAAAATGTGGCTTGCCTAACATTTGATGGAGATTTTCACTCAAGAATCCACTGAGCGTGATTTTCCAGCTAAAGTGAATGTGAATGGAATGGTAAACTCTAATTTTGAAAGTGCAAATCATGACATTCATACAAGTATAAAATGAACATGTGTCAATGCCTTAAGCCAGATCATTAATGAGGAAACCATTAAGATGTTAAAACTGACTCAAAGGAAATATGAAGAACACACATGTATACGTAGAAAGGCTAAAAAAGAATTTGCTAACAGATGTAAAACTGGTTAATATGTACATAAGGTGATAAAATGTAGTATGGGGTCATCTTTTCTACAGAGCAAAAACTAGTTTCCCTGAAAATTTTTCATTCACATTTATTTTCACATTACTAATAATTTTCAAAACTTCAAAAAAATTTTCCTGACAATGATAAATGAAATGAAAATTTTCATTTTTGAAAAAAAAATATTTAGAAGACTTAGGACTTGACCAAACAAGCCCAGAAATCTGAAACCAATTTATCAACAGAGCCATGCCCTTTCTGAAAACTCCAGGAGAGTATCTTTCCTTACATCCTTCTGAGGTCTGGTGGCTGCTTACAGTGCTTGGCATGCCTGGGCGTAGCTGTATGACGCCTGCTTCTCTTTCGGTCGTCACTTGACTGTCTTTTGTGTCTCCAAATCTCCCTCTTCATTCTTGTACAAGGATACCAGTCATTGGATTTAGGAACCAATCCAACCCAGTATGGCCTAATCTTAACTTGATTACATCTGCAAACACACTGTATCCAGTAAAGGTCACATTCACAGGTTCTGGTTGGACAAGAACTTTGGGGCCAGAATTATTCAGCCATGTGTAATTGAATGGAGTAATGTGGTCTGATAGTTTTTGAGTTTCAGAAAGCTTGCTCTGGCTGCAAATAGACCACCTTTCTTGTTTCTCAACCTTTATATAGGCCTGGAAATCAGATAACCAAGTACATGTAATTAACTTGTAATTAATAATAAATAAGTCCTATGAGTAAGGCAGAGGATTCCCTCAATATGCATAAAGCATTTATATTACAGAATAAATCTATACCTTTTGTATTTTAGGTTGCTTTGTGACTATTGCATCCTTTTCAGTTTTTACCTACTGTCTGTTTAGGTGACATTGTCCATGTCTTTATCAGATAGATTAACTGTTACTGATAATATGTAATTCATGTATTTATTATGCTAGTATTTAGTCATTCAAAACACTTATTTACCAGGTACTTCTGGGAATAACAACAACAGCAAAAGTAAGGTAACAAGGTTCTTGCTAATGTGAAGCTTAATTCTAACGAGAAAGCAATAAGCAAATAGATACAAAATACACATAAATAAAGTATTAGTAGGAAAAGCCAATGCTATGAACAGAAATAAAGGAGGACAAGGAGAAAATTGAAGGACCTTTCACTTTAGATCAGCTTAGTCGGGGAAGATGTTTCTGAGGAAGAGATAGTGGCAGAGACATGAATGATGGGAGAGTTAAAAACCATTAACGACCTCACATTTCCCTCGGGATGAAATCAAAACTTCACATTGTTGGCAAGACCCTTTGACATCTGTTCATTGATTAATTCCCTGGCTTCATCTTCCTGGTTAACATAGTTCAGACACTTTTAAAAAGCATTTCTTACTAGGATCAACAGGTTTTTCATCAGTAAATCTCAGAATATGACTTATATCTATAGAGTTTAACTTTAAAACATAGACATATACACATAGTATTTAATGTTTTTATATTGTGAAATTTTCACAAATTTCAAATAGTTTATAATCATGAGCAACTTCAAGCCTAGTATTTAAAACCTGTCTTTTATGCAAACGTATAAATTTGTTTTCTTTACATATGTAACTTATAAAATTATTTGTTTAGTTATTCTTAATAAAATGCATTTAAGCTGTTAGAATTAATGTTTTAAAATGTATGCCTCTCTTCTTTCTCATATCTCATAATTCAATTACAAACCAGGATTAGTATTTTAACTTTTACAAATCTCAGAGTTCTAAACCTTCAACATTCGATGATAATGATAGAGATAACAGTGACTTAAGAAAATCACATATAGAGAAACTATGAAACTCCATCAATATAGTTCAGAAGGAAACTGAATCTCTATAATAGCAATTAGGCAAAGTAAGTTAATATGTCCTCCTAGACTACGGTTTTGAAATCAATCAAATTAAAATGTTTCTGGAGAATAATGTTCAGCCTTGTTCACCTCTTAGACACACATATTCTCAATTATTTGAAACAATATTTATAAAGGATAAAATTATTATACTTAGGTCAAATATGTACTTTGCTGACAAAGCAAGTGGAAGGCAGCAAATAACAGGCTTCGATAGCACCAGCTTAAATTATAAAAGTACGTGACAGGAATGGGGTAACCAACAGCCGAGGGACAGCTTGTAACTGCCACTTTAATATTAATCCAAGAACTTTTAAAAAATAGGGAGCCCCAAACCCCACCCCCCAAGAAAAATATGTAATTAAAATAAGACCTACAAGAGAGTCAGTTTGCATTGTCATAGTTGCAGTGAGTATTAAAAAATATTGATAAGGTATGGGTGCTGTGGTTGACAAATAGTATAATAATTTGCAATCTATGATAAATTTTTTTAAAAATAATATGCATTCTCCTACACAGTATGTGATTTATGTAGCACATGGAATCTGCTGCAAATTGGAGCACAGATTTTGCACTCTTTTTTTTGTGTTGGGGAGGGGGTTCATGCAGATACTTTATTTATGTCAGGTGTGAAGAGTTGCCTATAGGTTGAAAAGCTCTTGGTTGGGGAAGGCTGTTCCACAGAGCTAAGGAAGGTTTACTAGTATTCCTCCCTACCTCCCCCTCCCCAACACAAAGTAATGTCTACTCTTGTCTGGACCCAGGCCCTGAGTGAGGAAGACCCATTCATATTGAAAATTTGCTGTGTGGCAAATACTCATTCCTCAGATAACTTCGCACTTCTTTACTTTTTGGAAAGCTATCCACTTGTGGTGGTTGGCATGAGCAAAAGGGGTCATTCTGGCTCTGTGGAGAGGTCTGTAATGAGGGAAACTGTCATTTAATTTGTTCTCAAGGTGCCTATCTCAGATGGTTTGACACTGTGACCCTCCTCTCTTTCCCTCCTCACCCCACAAGGCTGAGAAGCCTCCCACCATCCACCTTCCCTTCACCTGCTTGCTCCCTCATGTGCCCTGGAATAGGTAGCTTCAATGAAAGCCCTTGAGTCTTGACTCAATCTGTCACTAATTACTATTTAAAGTTTCTTTGGTATCTTCCCTGTTTTTTTCTTCACGTCTGTTTTACTGTGGTTGACTAACTGGACCTCTTCAGCCAACTGCCTCCATGTCTGTAACTGCTGATTGGTCTGTGCAAGGAGCACAGACATTTCACACTCAGACTAAAAAGAGTCAAACTCCTGGGACCAGCAACTAGCTCAGTATATTCCTGCACACCTCACTATAGTCCTCTCCTGACTTCTCCCCACATGATCTGAGTGGTCTTCACCCTCACTGCAAGCCTGTGACTAGTGTCCAGATTATAAGATCCTGACTGATGGTGGAGGAAAGGATAGGGAGAGAGGAGCGAAAGCATGGAGAGTAGTAGAGAAGACTGAGGAACCAGTGACTTCAATATCCTTTGGCATCTACCAAATAGTCACTAATGATGCCATTTAATGGTAACGTCTTTCTATCGATTAATTTGGTTCCTTATAACATGCATGGTGGTAGTTGTATTATACCAAAGGGTCACATCACAGCTTCTATAAATCAATAGATGATTGGAAATTATTAGAATAAATTGATTAATTTGTTTTACAAATGAATATGTTAAGTGCTTTTAAGATATACTTTAAAATATTTCAATAACAAAAGGAGGTATAATTATTTACATGTTGATTCACATATTTATATTACAGTGCCAACTATTAAACATCCTGAATATTATCAGTTTACCTAATTTTGAGTGTTTAAAAAAGTTTCTGATTTTGACCTAAAATTTTATAAAGGCATAGATAAAAATGGAAATATATCTTAATTACTGCATATAAATATGGCAACTCTTGAAATAGTCAAGTTCTGAGTGAATTGGTATTGTATGAGTATATAATAAGTTTCTCTACAACTAATTTCTAGTTTACTCTATAAATGTTTATAATAACCATTTTCTTTATCTTTATAAAATGACAAGTATGAACTTTAGTATGTTTAATAACAGAGCACATAATCAACAGATATTTCTTTGGATGCAAACACAAAATGAAAGTGATTTGTCACTAGGTTTGGCTTTGTTTTTACTCTTTTGTTTTAATGTTATATCCTTTTGTTATCTTATTTCTGGTTTATATAATAGACTTCAAAACTGAAAGAGACAGGAAAGTAAATTGATATAGCTATAACCAGGTATAGAAGATCTTTTATCCACAGAGTTTAGGAAGGGATGTTACTTGAATTGGTTTATCTCCATTTTTGCTTTAACCTCAAAGTTTCCTGTTGGTGTGGGTTCAACGGAAAGGTCAAGCCTTGATGGAATATCTTTATGAAATGGTTTGGTCTAAGGGCATCCGTTTTTTCTAGGATTCCTAGAGAATTTAATCTTGTCTGACACAAAGTTTTGTTCTCTTTTTTATGGTCATAGTCAAGGCACTGCATTTTATTTCACAGCAGACATAGGTTGGATTTCCTGGTCTAATTCCTCATCCCAGAGTTGTTACTTCTAACCATCTTTATCTCAGGATAGGTTATTGGGTCAATATTCACAGAAGACTTTTATCCCTTTTTCTAGAGCACCTAAATTGTTTGGTATTTTTATTTTATTTTATTTTTGTCTGACCCTTCTGTTAACGATATATCATTAAGTAAAAAATATTAAATAAAAAATATTAAAAAGAAAAACAAAGCCCAGCAGATGTGGCTCAGTGATTGAGTGTCAACCTATGAACCAGGAGATCACAGTTCGATTCCACATCAGGGCACATGCCCCAGTTGTGGACTCGATCCCCAGTAGGAGGCATGCAGGAGGCAGTCGATCAATTCTCTCTCATTATTGATGTTTCTATCTTTCCTCTCCCTTCCTCTCTGAAATCAATAAAAAAAAGTATTTTTTAAAATCTTCTTAAAAACTGCTGTTTTACAGCCAATACTGCACTCAGCCAAGAAAGAGCCCTCTCATTCCTACTACTGACCCCTTAGAAACTAATGAAGGATTTATAAATCACAATTTAGTATACATACACACACTTATGCACAGACTCAACACATAAAACAGATATTATTTTGTTGTTTATTCAGCCAAAATGACTGTGTTGTAAGTATTAAAGATTTATTGTCTTATAATTAGAATGACCTTCATTTTGTCAGACTAATTATTTGAGATATTACATCTACATCAGTTTTATATTTTAGTTTGAAAATAGTCAAATGAATTCTTTTCTTTTGTAAACTCTTAGAACATCTTAACATACATAAGTAATTGTGAGGAGGGATTTGTTTAAGCTACTATATCACAAGTGCTCAAAAGTAGCTGCAAGGATAGAACACAGACTGGTAGACAGATATTCCTCTGGAATAGCCCTTGGCTATGTGTACTAATTAGTCTGACTGATTACACTCTTCTAAATTGTTTTGGACCTTTCTTATGGATTGCAGCTTCTTGTTAAAATATCTCAAATAAAACTTGTTTTCTTTCAGTTCCAAGAAGTGTTTCATTGTACTAATGACAACCTTAGAGTATAAAAAAGTGCAGGTTTTATCTAGGGAGTCATGAAAGGAATACTACATTGAATTAACTATTAAGCAGATGCCCCATTAATCCAAACAACTATCACTCCGGATACCCAGAGACATAGACAATTATTTTAGAAACATCAAATTTTGAAATTTCCTCACTCTACAGTAATGGCAGAAATGAGATACTCCGATCCCAGAGGAAGCCCACGGCTCAGGTAAAGTATAATCGGGAACATTTATGTATTTATCATTAACTGTAATATAGAGAACAACCCAGACAGTGGTAAATGATTCAGAAATTGTTCCCTTTGGAATACAAACATGCTCCTATTGTCCCCAGTATTAAACAGATAAATACAAACCAAAAACCTTTATTAAACCCCTTGGCTCTTAGCTAACATCACTTTTTTTTTTCTTTTCCTTGACTGCCAAGCTTTGTAATGGTGTACTGCATTCAAATTCTATTTATTTTCTTTCTCAATCTTCCCCACTAACACATTAAGTCATTATTACTGAAATCTTTCTAAGATTTCCTGGGGCCAACTTATTGCCAAATTCAACAGGTAATTTGGTTCTTTGTTATTAATCTCTTCTGAGTGTGAATTCACTTCTTAAATCTCACTTCCTTCGGGTCCTTCTAGCTCTAGCTTCTCTTTGTCATAACATTCCTTAGGCTCTATTTTAATTGTATTTTTTGTACATTTAAATCTATAAAAATCATTTATTGGTCAATTGTTCTCATTCTACAGTAACTCAAAGCAGATGCCTCATCTGCCATCCATACCGATCCCTAGGTCATCTTTCCCTGCTGGGATGTACACCTTTAGACCCAGTGCAACAGTATCCACAGCCTTTAGGCAACTGCAGCCATTTCCCAAATTATATTACCACCATTATACTTAACTCCAGTCCATCTTCTATCAAGCTGTAAGAATTATTTTGTAAAATGCAGTTACTTTCTAAAAATTATTTAGGATTTTCATACTTTTCAGGAAAGATTTCAAACTCCTTATCTATGCACATACAAATTTCAGCCCCCTTGCACCAGTTCTGCATAATGTTCCTTATCCATGATAACTATTTAATTAAATCACATGAAAGTTTTCCCTGGTTATAGAACACTACTGTAGTTAGTCTTAAATTGAGCACCAACTGTTTGCCAAGCACTTCTAGGCACTAGGTCTACAAGGAGGAAAAATAAGTTCTTTTAAGAGCTCTTATTCTACTAGAGGGAAGATGCAAAATAAAAAGATAATTGCAATAAAGAGGAATGTTATAGTGACAGAGTGATGTGCAAATACTATATTTAAGAGGAGAACTTAACTCAGCATGCTCTGGGCTGTGGAAAGCTCCCAAGGCAGCAAAAATACATGTCTCTAGTCTTAAAGAATTCAAAAGATTTAGGTTTAAACAAGGTAAAAATGAGACATTTAAGAACAAAAATTATGGGTCTTTAAAAGTGTTATTGATTTCAGAGAGAGGAAGGAAGAGGGGGAGAGAGATAGAAACATAAATGATGAGAGAGAATTTGCTTTTACTTATATGTGAGATATAAAGAACAAAATAAATAAAATGGAGAAATAGAAATTCATAGAAACCCAGAACAGACTGATGATTACCAGAGGGGAGAAGGGTTGGGGGATTGTGAGAAAAAGTTGAAGGGGTTAACACATTGGTAGTGACAAAGTTGTCATAGTGAGGTAAATGCAGTCAATGATATTGCAATAACATGGTACCAGGTGGAAACTGGAAATATCAGGGGGAACACTTTGTAAAGTACATGAATGTCTAACTAGTATTTGGTGTATCCTTGAAACTAATACAAAGTGACATTGAAAACAGTAAATAAAATATAGTTGTAATAAATAAAATAAACTATATTTTCCCCATAAATTTAAAATGTGTGGATTCTTTCAAAGAGCCAATTCTGTAGAGACTATCTGGATAATCAGATTTTTTAAAAAAAATATTTGCTTTGGAATCGGGGAAAATGAATTCCAGTTTAACAAAATTTTCTATATTCTATATATGTATTTGTGCATATTAAATAAACAATGTTTATAAAGTCACATCCCCTTTGCCTTCTTTGATCATATTTAATAAGGATTTCCTCTTTAACTATTAAAAGACATACTTTATTTTCTAATACAGATAAATTAGTCTCTTTTATTCAGTTTTCCTGGGTAATTTATACCAGTTCTTTGCTACCACATCTGTTATGAATTAAAATGCCTCTAGTCATGTTTGACCTCTAGCTTTTAGTTAAAGAAAGAAGGCTTAATGATTTTATTTTAAAATTATACTATTCAACATCTCTTTTTCCCTTTGTCTTTGCAATTCACCTTCAAAAAAAAAAAAACTCTTTGATAATGTTTAATGGTAAAGGTCTATACTAGGTCTGTTTATTTATAACTTTGCTTCAAAGACCTGAACAGGTAGTCTCCTCTGATTTGATTAAATACAGGTATAATTTCTAAATTTCCATCGCACCGGTTTAGCAATGTTATGTTCCTCTGGGACCGTTAGGCTTCTTTCTCCCTTTGTATTTGTTTTAACAGCTTGTGTCAAAAATTGATTCTGATTCCAAACAGATGGAATTTTCTCCTTTATCTAGTGTTCTTAGCTACCTGAAGACCTACCATAGACAAGAGGCAGCTCACGCTCCCTTCTGACGAATCTTGTCTCAGACATTTCAAACAACAAAGTTCCCTCCGGAGAAATTTATGTTCACTCCCTATAACCCTTAAGTGAGAGGATTTGGCTTCACATGTGCTGGGATTTTTTTTCTTCTTCTTCTTTGGGAACAGCAGATTATTCTCCTTTGTACTAAATTAATGTCTGAGGGAATTGAATGTCAGAAATTTGGCCCACACAATATTCTATTTCCTTGTCAGTGTCTACCAGAACTTTTTGGCAGAAACAAAAAGAAATAGCAAGACACTTTGAATAAAATGTGCTGTATATTAATCAAAGGGAAATACAAACACATTAATTTTGCCTCTAAACTGTTAAATTATAGCCGTGACAAAATATGGCTTAAAACACTGTTTTATAGCAATGTCTTCAATAGGGCCAGTCCTTTAGCAAAATGTTACACACTTCTTTTTTTTGCAATTAAGCTGCCCTATTTGCAAAGTCACTCCAACTTATTTTTCATTTGTAAGCAATACAAACTTTTTGGTTTCTTCTAATAAAAAAAAATAAATAAATAAACTAAAATATGTGCAGGCAGATGTTTTAAAACCATGTTTTAAAAGCCAGACTAAGACAGTTTTGAATCCCAAATTTTCAGATATTTTCAGCACTCTGTATTTGTATATAACACATACTACATTGGGAGGGCAGGCCCATCACCTCCCTGTGGGCTAGCTCCCTTTTTCGGATGCAGGTACAAGTACTGGGTGTGAGGCATTGGGATTCTCTTTTCACTTCATTAGCTCTCATGTTGAGCTCAATTTAAGGTACTTTATTCGAACCCATTGGAAAAGGTGGCTCAGTCATAGCCTGTTTGGCTCAGTGGATAAAGCCTTGGCCTTTGGACCAAAGGGTCCCGGATTTGATTCTGGTCAAGGGCATGTGCCTGGGTTGCAGGCTCCTCCCCGGAGGCAACCAATCGATGTGTTTCTATCTCATCGATGTTTCTGTCTTTCCCTCTCTCTTCCACTCTCTAAAAAAATCAATGGAAAAATATCCTCAAGTGAGGATTTAAAAAAAATGGTTCAGAAGGTTTGAACATAACCTTGAGGCAACCAGTTACAGGCATCTATCAACAGAATGGTATTAATTCATAGATTTAATAAAAATTCTAAACATAGTTACCGATTGGTTGCTCACTTGAGTGGAAGATGGACAGATTAAATGAATTAGCACCTTTTCTAGTAACTATTTATCAGATAGCTTAAAAAATAAAATAAAATTATATATAATTGATTTCTGAAGAGGGAGAGAGAGAAATATCAATGATAGGAGAGAATCATTGATTGGCTGCCTCTTGCACGCCCCCTACTGGGGAATCAAACCTGCAAACCATTCATGTGCCCTGACCAGGAATTGAACCCTGGCATACTAGTTCATAGGTTGACACTCAACTACTGAGCCACACCAGCTAAGCTGTTAGCTTTTGAGACAAAAAACCACTCCCAAACTGGGAAGCCTAAAATAAAGAGTTATTTGGACTCTAATTTCAAGAGCCAACCGTTTGGGCTGGGCTCACCTGGGGTGTGCTTATGGTTTCAGTTTTGTTTACCTGTTTGCTGTAGTCAGTCACCATCTCAGTTCTGGGTCCACTCATCTGGGGTGGCCTAATCTGGAATGACCTTCACCCTCCCTTTGGATTATCACCTAGCTGGCTAGTTTGTTTACTCCAACAGAAAAAGAGTAAATGCCAAAGCATAAACACTCTTTAAGCCTGGGATTACATCATGTTTGCTAATGTCCCATTAGCCCAAACAAGTCATATGGGCAAATCATAAGAGGAAAAGAGCCACCTGAACATTTGTACAATATATCAGTGATTCTCTGGCTTTGTCAGTGTCCTATAATATTAGGCTATTGGACAATGAATTCTCACCTGCGGCTTTTCACAAGGAACTCATATTAGTTCCTTCAAAAACAATCCTATGTCTAAATTTAGTCCTCCAAATCCTATAAGCATCCTTTTCTAACACTTTTTTTTTTATCCTGAGGGGCATTCTCTCTTGCCATTGTAAGCTAGCATATTTTAATTAGTGTGTTTCTGGTGGTCCTTGAACAGTGGGCAGCATTTTGAATGTCTATGAATTGTTAAGATTATGTGCTAGATGATAGGACACAAACTTACATAAGGAATGCTCTCTATCCTTGAGAATTTGACTGTCTACTTGGCACAACTATCCTCGAATTTAAATCCTGGATGTTATACCATGATGAAATGCTTACATAGTATAGAAACACCTGTTTTTATAGGAGTTATTTTGCCCACAGCCAGAGGATTTTTAGCAGCAGATCTGATCCTTATAAAGAAAAAGCCAAACAAATAAAATGGAATCATGATTTTACTAAAAAAATATTTTAAAAAGTATTGTCATTGTCTACTTCTTTCTCATGGTAGCATAATTTTACACAAGAATACATGAAGGGTGTTTTCCAATTTTAGTGGATTCTCTCCCAAAAGTATACTAGATTCACATAATACAGTTTAATATCCTAAAAGTAATAAACAGCCAGAAGAAGACAATTTTATTTTTCAAGACTGAAAGTTCCCATCATTTTACCCCAAGAATGGCATCTCAACACACAGTAGAGAACCTAATGTTTAAACGTCATACTTATTTGCATAATATCTGTTTTCTTGACATGGTCCCTGTAAACTTAGTACTTGGGGATATTGGATAATGCTAAAGGAAACCTGGCAAAATGATGTTAGAAGATAAACATACACACACACTAAACTTTATTCTCCATCACAAAATACCTTTTCATTTACATATTTATTTTTAAAATATATGTTATGTTCATTTATCTTTTCATTTCTTTTCCAGGTCTAAGATGAGATAACACTCTTTTATTCTAAAATAAAGTCTTCCTTCTCTATTCTTCTCCTTGTCCTCTGACTGTCCTAGATTATGGTCCATCAGTTAGCACTTATTATTTTTGTGTATATTTAGCCTCACCCTTTTTGTGGGCCTTTTCCCTTTTTCAAACAAATAAAAATATTTCTGGTCCTTTGATTCCCTTTCAAGCTCTCATTCTATATTTCTTCTTTCAGCATTTAGTAAAGGCAGTTATAGTAAGAACAAGCATCACAAAATCCTTATTTATACTACTGTCTATATTTTATATCTTTACATTTACTACTTAAACTTTTAATGCCCATATTTCATTAAAAATGACTCTTCCTAAGACACGAAGGCTTGGAGAGACTCTCTTATTTGTTGCCAGTCCTCGGAAATGACATGCTATTCTGTATTTTTCCCTGTTCTCTTTGCTGAGAGATGAAGAAAGCAGGGATTGTGGGTCATGGTAAGAGTGAGAATTAGTTCATCTTAGTCTCCAGCAGGAAGGGATATCTTATGTCATCTTAGGTTTGTATTCTTCTCTCCATGAGTGTATTTGACTTGAAGGACGTACCACTCATTTGATTCTTATTCTATAATACTTAAATTTTTTGTACATTTCTTCTAACTTATTATCTTTTATTGAGGTTATATTTATACTTGATACCATTTTGTTTTTGCAGTGGGTAGCAAAGGATCCTAAACCTTATGAGGTGCTTAATGTCTTTGTGTCTGTTCATGATTATAATAGCCAGTATCTCAACAGTTGTGCACAGCACAGTATGAGGTGGGAAGATAGACTTGGTTGTGGGAAGATGAGTTTTAGTAAAAATTTCAATACTTGCTTAAGCATTTCCTTATGATATTGTTTTAGCTTTGTTCTTGAGGCAGGCAAATAAACAAATCTATTTTAGCTTATTCCTTCCATTTCTCCATTTTCCTTTAAATGATTCAACTATTTTTGAATCAGTCTTGCAGAAGCAAATCAGACACAAAGGAGGGAAGGATGAAGACTCTTGAGAAAGTATTCTTTTTTTCTTGAATTTTTCAGTTACTCTCAAGCTGCCAAGTGTTGACTCTTCCTATTAATTTTCAGCTCTGGATGGTCAAAGCTAATATGGTTTGAGCAGGAATGATTCTCTTTAATTGAAAAATCAAATTATGACAAAAATGCATCAAGATTGTTTTTTAAATGAAAGATTTTAATACCCTTGGTTCTATGTACTATGTTCCAAAGCCCTTGGGAAGATGCAGCTGACAATCTGGGTTCTGTTTCAAAGCAGGCAAAATGAAATCCGAGGGGGCAAAGTCTCTCACTTCACTTGATTTGTCTTAAAATCAGAAAAAGTGTACAAGAGAACATATGCTCATGTGAATAAGAATATAAATTAATAAATAATTACAATAATATAGAGACTCAATTAAGAAGTGATATATAATGTTTCTTGTCTAAAAAAGACTTGTTTCACAGCATTAAGATACATTACATTCAGATACTATTTGAAATCAATTATATTTCCTAATCTGAAAAAAAAGTAAATTATATTAATTTGTTAAATGTTGAAAATAACTACTGTAAGAAGTCTTAAAATAGGAGGTACATTTAAAAAAAAATACAGCCCATTCAGCATAAAATGTGAATCTATGCATGGGTGGCAGAATAGCTAGTGGGTAAATCTGACCTGTTACTAGAAATAGCTGGTTTGAAAGCTAATACCAGAGCCTGGTAAAGCTCTTTCCTCAAAGCATAATGCAGATTTATCATGCTTTTCCTTTGGGGTAGATGAAGTGCTGACATAACAATTCGTTGCAAAAATCAGTATGTTCAAATCCAAAAGGACAAACTACTTCAGAAACACTTTGCTTCTTTCAAGGCAATTTTCAGAGCCCTTGTTACCCAGGAACTTTGTTCAAACTCTTTCCTCCTTTAAGAGAGCACTATAAATAATTCTAGCCTGTGACCTTCAATTCTCATCCCCGCTAGCATGTATAGCTTGTTATTAAGAGAGAAAAATATCTTCTTGCTTACTGAAAATTATCTACATGTATACTGTACCTACCTTATTACAATTTCTAATTATGCCTCTAAAGTTGCTTTGCATGTGACCTCTTTGTTCTCTTTTAAACACACACACACACAAAAAAATCCACTTGTCTCTGGGTCCCTGGAAGAAAGTGAGATTATTTCAAAAGTCCTCTCTCTCTCTCTCTCTCTCTCTCTCTCACACACACACAGTACTTAAAAATTATTCCCTCTGACATTGCCATAGGCTAGGCCAGTATTCCATTACCCTACAGTAAAGTTACTGACTGCTACTTTTTATCTTCACCAGCAGTTTAATTATTATCTTGAATTCTCTAAATCCAGCATTAGATAACATTTTGATGAAATATATAAAATAGTTATTTTTATACAAATAAATAAAAAAGTTTTATTCTTGTTTAGAAACACTTGCTAATGTAACTATAGGTTTTTTTGTTGTTTTTTTTAAAACTTGTCATTCAAAAGCCTCCATTTTTCTTGCATATATCTCCTGAAAGGCAGTATTGCCTGGTTTTGAAGAGCTCAAGATCTGTAACCTGGCTGTCTGCACGTTTACCTATCTGTGATAATTTGGGCAAATTATTCTAAAATTCTAAGTCTCAGTTTCTTCATCTTTAAAATAATGATGATAATTTCATTTTCCCTGTAGACTTGTTACAATATTTAATTAAGTTAGTGTAAGTATAAAATAGCATAGTGCCTAGAACAAAGAAAATGCTATTTATGTTTATAATCATACTTTTATATACTATATAAATTCAGATCGTACTGGTGTTTGAACAAATTTATTATACTATATTTCCTCCCATATTTGGATATTTGTATACATCTCCACTCATAAAAGATACCTATGAAATTGACTGAACTGCTACTATAGTCAGCATCAACATGGCATGGTAAAATCTAGATTGATGTGAGGGTATGAAAGAGTGACATTGCCCTTTACAACTTATGTTATCTATACTTTCTAATACCATCATTTAAATACTCAGTGTTTTTCTAAGGTTTTCATTAACTTTTGTTACCTTATGATATTTTTGGAGTGATTTTTGAATTTTTATGCAGAGTTTTTCATTCACCTTTATAAATTAGTGCTAAAGCAAATGTTAGAAAATTGATATTTGAATGACAAGTGAATTCTTTTCAATGCTCAACTCTTGTACTCAGAACCAGCACCTGTTTTTTGTGTGTTTTTTAAAAATATTTTTATTGATTTCAGAGAGGAAGGGAGAGGGAAAGAGAAATAAAAACATTAATGATGAGAGAATCATTGATTGACTGCCTCCTGCATTCCCCCTACTGGGGATTGAGCCTGCAACCTGAGCATGTGCCCTGACTGGAATCAAACCTGGGACCCTTCAGTCTGCAGGCTGATGCTCTATCCACTGAACCGAAACAGCTAGGGTAAAACCAGCACCTGTTTAAAATGTTTTTAAAAGGTTCCCTAACATTTAGCTGCCTACACAGCTTCCTATATATTGTAATATCTGAGCACTTCTGGCCTTTGATGTTAATGTAAACCTAAATAGCAAAATCAATTCATTTTAAAAAATAATATTAAAGTTTTCCAGCAATTAGGCAAATCTAATTTTCCTAAGACTTTTCATAATGGCCTATATATTAATAAAGTTGAACTTACTGGTATACCCAAAAGATATATTCACTGGTATAGCTTTTAAATATTTTTTGAAACAGCAAGATACGAAAATCTCCCTGAATTAAGGTAATATCTTTTTATTTTATCTTTCTTTCTTTGGAGCTACTCGCTAATTTTCCCTTTTTTATATTTTGTTAAAATATAAGTGGTAGATATTATATTAGTTTCAGGTATACAAGATAGTGATTATACATTTACATATCTTACAATGTGTTCACCACGTTAATTCTAGTAACCATCTGTTACCATGTAAAGTTATTACAATATTATTAACTATAATCCCCTTCAGCTCTTTTACCTATCCTTCTACCACTCTCCCCTCTGGCAATCACTAGTTTGGTCTTTGTTTCTACAAGCCTATTTTTGTTCTGTTTGTTGATTTGTTTTGTTTTTTTAAATTCCACACCTGTCTTTCTCTGTCTGACTTATTTCATTTAGCATAGTACTCTCTAGGCCCAACCATGTTTAACATTCAAATGGCAGGATTTAATTGTCACATATGGCAGGATTTAATTCTTTTTTAATGCTGCATAATATTCCAAAATAGTGTTCTTATTTTCTTTGGATAAATACCCAGAAGTACAATTGCTGGGTCATATGGTAGTTCTATTTTTAGAATTTTAAGGAATCTTCACACTGTTTTCCATTGTAGCTGCACCATTTTACATTCCCACCCAGAGTGTACAAGAGTTCCCTTTTTTCCATGTCTTTGACTTTTTGATGATAGTCATTTTGACCGGTGTGAGGTGGCATCTCATTATGGTTTTGATTTTCATTTCCCTGAGGATTAGTATCATTGAGCAGTTTTTCATGTCTATTGGTCATCTGTGTGTCTACTTTAGAGAAATGTCTTTTCATGTCCTCTGCCCATTTTTTATTGGATTATTTTTCTTTGTTATTGAGTTGTATGAATTCCTTACATAATTTAGATATCAGCCCCTTATTGGATATATAATTTGCAAATATATTTTGTTATTCAGTAGGTTGTCTCTTTGTGTCTTTTTTTATAATGTCCTTTGCTGTGCAGGAGCTTTTGACATTTTTAATGCAATGCTTTATCAGATAATTTCTATTTTTTCTTTGAAAGCAGTTTTTATAAACAAACTAAAAAATCCCTGTTCCATGCCCACAGTGCTACAGATTTTGTGAATGTTAGATCAAGTTCTCTTTGTGATTCCTTCCTTTGTGACTCCTCCCTCTTTTCTCCAAATTCAATGTTCTGAAGCATGAGTAGCGTTACACTCACATACCTTATATTAATATCATATATATATGTGAACATATACACATAACATTTGACAACTATATTCATATTCACTTTGGAGAAAGTTAAACATGTAAGATATATGACTTTGACAAATATCCAGGTTCTTTTTAATTATGTTTAAGTAAAAATCTATGCATGAACATTACTTAACCAATGTTGTTCTTTTAATTGCTGAAAGAAGTATTCCTGATATTACATATTTATGAAGGATGTGAGGGCGATCTGGCTGCAACATCTGTCACCCCATTGATCGCCAGGGTTGATTCGGCTGATCTGGCTGGCTAGGCGGGTGTCCCCCTCCTCCCTCACCGATCCATGTGCGTCCCTCCCGAAGCTGCGCGCTCGGTCGAAGAGGACGACCTTCCCCCCCAGAGGAGAGGACCGGTCTTCGGTCAAGGGTATATGAGTAGCTGCGCTCCCCTGCTAGAACCTCCAAACAAGCTGATATTACATAATTAAATTGAAGCATCCATCTTATAGAAAAACTGCTCTTTTGAAATTTTAACCCTGCTATTTTGGCTTCTGTAAATGCTTGCTTGCTTAAATAATAAGGAAAATAAGACTACTCCAGAGAGGCCATAAACCTTCCCCAGACGAAGTTATCAGTGCTGGCGCCAGGCCAGGCCTTTGGCTGAGGTCTCAAGGCCCCAGCACATAGGGGCTCTTTAAGAACTTGCAGAGGGGACCGGAAACACCCCATATTTGGGAGACAAAGAGGTAAAAACATATAAATAGGGAAAGTTCCTCCGTGTTGGGGCCGGAATTTGAAATACAGTTTTTATTGGCCCACGCGTAATAACTAAGTGTAACTCCATCTCTCTAAGCATTGCTTGGTTCTTCTCTGGTCTTCTGTAACAAAATCACAACTGCTGTCTTATTTCAGTTGTCTAAGAAAGGCAAAACAAGAAAACAGATATTTATTTTTACATTTGGTCTAATTTTCCCACTTTTGGGGGCAGTTTTCTATTGTCAAACCCCAGTGGATATATGACAAAACTGTTATTTTTGATGAATGTTCCAATGGGGCACAAGACTTGTCATTGTGTTAAATAACCCACACACATTTTCTTTTCCATAATTTCTTTAAAATTCTAAAAAAAATATTTCAGATATTATGATGTTTCCAAACTGTCCTCAGGGATTGCTGTTATTATTGTTAATACCTCCTGAAATGGGGAAAGGAAATTGTATATGGAAAGCTTTGCTAGCCAACTGCTTTGATTTTCTTTCCTATGTAGCAGAATTATTAAATCTATACCTTCTAAGACTATTCTGAGAATCTTATAATTATAGCACTTAGATTTAAGAGACATAATTTATCATCATTCTATTGTAATTGCTGCAGTATTGTAGTTGAATTTAAAAACTCTTTTCTAATTTCACATCTGAAGGTTATGCTGACCTTTCCTTAATATTGAATAAATAACCTAACTTGTTTTTTCAGTTGGTAAATCTAGTCTAAGTATAACAAAAGTGTTTGCTTCTTTCCTTTTTATATATTAATCTTTACATGTTGTTGATATGATATATTCATTATTCCTTTTAGCATTATTTACCACCACCATGAAAAGAACAATAATTTCCCATCACCCTTTTTTTTTCTACATTATATCTGGATAATTCTTCTCTTAAAACACTTGAAAGTATTATAAAGCTAGATTTTATTAGATTATGTTACTTGTAACTGTTCAAATAGATGTTTAGTTACATTTATGGGATGGGTCTCAATGGCTTTGCACGAGCTAATAATGTCTGATGCAGCAATTCATAAATGAAGATTATATTATGGACTCAAATATCCTTGCAATTAATGATTATCAGTTCCCTATTGCATATTTCTTATGTACATTTATGCTTATACCTGTATTTAATAATTGCCTTATTAGCAAATTTCAATAAGATTTACCCCAATGAATTAAAAAAAAAATCTTCTCCCACTAATTGCTATCAAAAGTTGGCATTGTTTATCAAAATTTTCCTTTCATTTTCACACCAACTTTCAGCATCATTGTTCGTACCCTTCTTAGTTTTACTTCTAACTAGGAGAGTATTTCCCTTCTCTGCCTCTCCATGGACCCTATACATTTACCTTTTCAAGAACCCTAAAATTAACTCTGATCATGTGTTTACACCGTTCAAAGCATATGAATAACATCTAGGGAATTACAAATTCTGGCACCATCCAACTTACAAAATTATAATTTGTTTTCTCAATGTTCTCTATACCAAGCCTAGTCAAGGTGATGGTATCAAAGTGTTTATTACCTGTACTTGAAGAGATAAAAAGCTTTCACCAAAATATAAATCAAAATCCTTGATACAGCACATTTTAATTAAGCTTCCTTTACAGTTTCATACCAAGACTTTCTTGGTAAAAGAAGCAGTGCGTTGATTTACATGCTGGAACAAATTATTTATATCTTCACGATGGTTACAAGTAGTTCTTGGGCCAGTGCTACTCAGTGGATGACCTTTAGTTTCCTAAAGAATACATGACTACCTGTGGCTTTTCTACTCTCCCTAGGAAAATTCTACCTATGTAATTTAGCTTATGCACTTTTTTTGTACAAGAAGAATCTATTCTTTTTTGTTAAAATTTATGGATAATCTAAAATGCTGTTAATAATTATCTTATTTCCTCATTGAGTAATTTTCTCATTCTACAGATTTACTGTTTTCTAGGAGTTCTGCTAAAGTCAGGAGATGTAGAAATAATTACTATATTTCTCTGGCAAAAAAAAAAAGTCATTTGTTTATATCTCTGGGAATGGAATAAATCTTAACTTTATGGAACCTTAAAATTACTCTTAGCCAGAAGAGAAATAGTTTTCATTACCTGGCAATGCAAATGTGTAGTTGTTATTCTTTAAGGTATGACCGGACAATTGTAACATTTTGATTTAATCAATGTTTCACTTGAGTGAGGAATATGAGTGTTTATTATTTACTAAATTCTGTTGAAAATTTATGATAATATCGAGAAAGGGCCAGGATGAGTGTTAGGGGCTTAGAGAAGTCTCAGAGCCAAACATGAAGCACTGTTTTAAGAAATACTGCAGGAACCACAATCACTATTTAACAGAAGATTATATTTTGTGATAAGCATAGACAGAAATGATGTTGATTTGAAAAGTGATTAAACATAGATCTCTGCAGCTAAAGAAATTTTAGAAAATCCATAACTTTATTTCATGCATATTTTTTTTCACATGTACACACAGTTGGATAAACACTAACTGTATGCCAGAAAACTGTTTGAAAGTAATTTACATAATCTAACTTAATCAGTACCTTTACCTTGACCCTGCAAATTTTACAGATAAGGATCATGTGAAAATGTATGGACTAATGAGTATGCAGCTTCCAGGACAATGGTTGGACCACATCAAATATAATATCACTATATTTATTTCCAATTTAGAGCTGAGGAATCTGGAAAAAAAATAGGTTAATTAACTTTTTAAACAACTGCTAGCATGGAAAACCTGGGATTAGAGTCCAAAGATTCTAATTTTAATTGCCACCCTTCACCCTTTAGACTATTGAGTCAACAAATATTCACTTCTTTCCTGTGCAGGAGACGGGTAACTCAACAAACAAGTGCAACGCCACGTGCAAAGCACCGTGTGCTTTAACAGTTCTGATAGAGGCATACAGAGCATGCTGTTACTAACTGGAGAAACCTCCCCTCCACCAGACTGGTAAATACCAGGGAAAGCTTCCATTTGGAAGGATTGCCTAAGGCGAAATTTGACACAAGAATCAATTAGATAAATCTTGGTGGTGAAAATAATGAAAGAGGTTATCTCAACAGTAGACATCATCGAGCATTCTCCTATGGCTGACCTTGTTTTAACTGCTCTACCCTCACAAATGCCAGGCAAGCTCTCCCTGCAAGGCCTTTGCACTTGATGTTCTCTTTGACTAGAAGGCTGTTCCCCCAAATAGCCATGTGGGTTAATCCTTGTCCCTTTTCAGGCTATATATATATATATATATATATATATATATTTTATTTATTTCAGAGAGGAAGGGAGAGGAAGAGAGAGAGAGAAACATCAGTGATGACAGGGGATCATTGATTAGCTGCCTCCTGAATGCCCCCTACTGGGGACCAAGCAGGCAACCCAGGCATGTGCCCTTGCTGGGAATCAAACCAGGGACCCTTCAGTCCACAGGCGGATGCTCTATCCACTGAGCAAACCAGCTAGGCTTCCTTTCAGGTTTTTATTTAAGTCTCATCTGTGAGGCTTTCTCTGGCCTATCTATTCAAAATTGCAACTCCCAACAGTAATACTTCCTATCTCTTCCCTCTTTATTTTCCTTCTTTGTGTCATATTACTACATAACTTCCTTATTTAGGTTTTTGTTAGCTTCCTCCACTAAAATATAAAAGAATAAATGTAGAGATTCTGTTTCATTGCAGTATTTCCAGTGCATGATGGTTCTATACTGCCTATCTGTTTAACACGATGCTTATCAGGGGGACAGGTGTGTGTGTGTGGTGTGTGTGTGTGTGTGTGTGTGTGTGTGTGTGTGTGTTTAGTGGATGGGGATAATTTTAATCAGATAGGCAGACACAATGGTAAGGTATTCTGTACTAAAGTGTTTGGACTTGATTGTTTTGGTGACTGTGAAGCCATTTGGAGAACACAGTGCACAAGTAAAGGGAGAAAAGGGAGAAGGCTTAGACACCAGTTAGGTAATGACTGCTCTACTCCAGGACAGTAACTTGTAACAGTTAATGAGAACTATTGAATTGAGGCACTAGATTTCCTTTACGAGCTCACTTAAAGCTGGCTTCTGCTATTGCACAATAAAGGATTATATTAGAGAAGCAGGTATAATTCCTGTGCCTTTATCTAATATGCTAGTCTAACAAGCTTACCCATCTTATGTTTAAGTGACTTGGATGAAAAACTCTGAGTAATCAAATTGCTTATGAGTAATAAAATTTTAAGAGTGTGCAATAGGTATCATAATTAACTTTTGACTATGGAGAATAACTATCCTGTTAAAATTGTCACATGCTTGATTTTTGAAGTGATATTCTCTCTCTCATCCAAGCTTGTTCATAACATACTTTTCTTTTACTATGGCTTATCCCATTTCTAGAACCATAAGTTTCATCAAATAGAACAAAGGTAATTTTTTTCTCCTCATGCAGCACATACTCTGCTTTAGCTCATTTGTATTCATAGCTCTGAACTTTTCAGTATTTGTTTACTCAATGTGATTAATACACAAATGCAATTATCCCAAAGCATCTTCTATGTTTTCTTACACATAATATTAATTATTCATACATTTTTTTTGTAGGCAATGAGTTACAACCTAAAATTTAGTGGGGGAAAGGAATAGACATTGTTGTTTTAGAGAATAATGTGCTGTATATTTGAGAAAGGACGTTAAATGCTTTGCACTGATTGCAATATCATCATATTTTCCTTAGTAAATTTGAACTTTTATGATAATGTGTCTCCTGTATGCACAACACATCCTTTAAGAAGTTCTTGAACATAAATGTTTACTATTCTTCTATGTAATATGGATAATTAATATAGCCTATGATATTGACACAGGGTTGGGCCAGTGAACCAATGGAATATTATAGAAAGCAAACAACAACAAAAACAACAACAAAAACAAAATCTCTGTATATATAAAGTAACTTGGTGTTTGACAGAAGGGGCAGAGCAAAATGAATAGACTCTTTGATGGATCCTATGCAAGAAATGACAACTGAGATAAAACAATTTGTTTTCTTCCTCATTTAACTTTTAAACAATTTTACTCCATATGCAGATAATATAAATAGTATTCAGTATTTTATAATCTATATAGATAGTATCTCCTCACTAGTAAGGAAACATTTCTCCAAGATTGATTCCTTGTTAGCTGGGCTCCTAGGAATGGAGCCTAGGTGTTCAGAAACAAGCTAAAGCAATCAACTCTGGTTGACTAGACAGAAGCTCTCCCAACCATGGCAGAGATGTACTATATATCACCCCATCAATCAGCTACAACTGAAGATATTAGACCCTAACCCCTGGAGTATGCCACACAGCTGGGACTGATGTTGGGTTGGCACAACAGGGCTAAAGGCAAGGTTTTGCATGTTTCATTATTAATCCTGTTGACACCAGAGGTAGGGTCACTGTTCCCTGATCATGCAGCCCCACATTGAAAAGTTGAGGTCCCTTTTTAGGCTCTCCTGAGTGTGATATCCGGTCCTGACCAATAGCTGTGAAATGTCTCGAAGGATGATAAGCACTGGGTGGCCTGCACACCTGCTGTTGATACTGCCTCAGTGAGGTTTCTCAGTCCAGGCTCTTCTAGCAGGTCTGGGCGCCCAGGATTGCCATTTCCCCCTGCAGACATGACACATACAAATCCATATGTAATGAAAGGACTCATCATTCACCTTCTAGAGGTCACACTGGAAAGACATCATTGAAAGGAAATTTTGGTGAAAGTAATAATGGAGAAGAATGAGATTTGATGTAAGAAGATGAGAGCAAACGTTAGGCATCCAGATTTTTTTTAAGTAAAAACAAATGTACAGAAAATAGTTCTTTAGTTAAAATGAAAATACATTTTACTCTGACATGATGTAAAGAAAAATGTTACATATATAGATTGTTATACTTGCTCTGAGATAACCCATAAAAGTTGGAATCGCAGAGATGAATCGGCCAGGCCCTCTTTATGCTGGTGTTCAATAGCAAGTTGGGAAAGACATCGTGTGTACCAATACACAGTGGATGCCTGAAACTCAGGATAGTATTGAACTCGATGTAAATTATATCTTTTCCTGTGTAGACATAAACTTTGTGGCTTATCTTTGGCATGTGTGGATTGCCAGCATCACTGCTCTTGCATTTGGGGGATATTAATAAGTAAAATGTGAACACAAGCACTATGGTACCATGACAGTCCATCTGGTAACCAAGATGGCTACTAAATGACTAGCAGGTTGGGTAGTGTATGCAGCCTGGGTACTCTGGACAGAGGGATGATTCATGTCATGGGCTGAGCAGGATGGCACGAGATTTCATCACACTCCACAGAATGGCACACAATTTAAAATGCACGAGCCACAGAAAGTGAAACGGGGGGGTAATGGTGGGATACTGTACTTGGGAACTTTCCCATCTTTTCATATATCTATTTAGAAGGAGAACTATGTGGAAATAGAATGTCATTATTTTAAACATTTTCCTCTTAGATTCCACCGTATTTGTTATTTTTCTTCCAAATCTCCTGGTATCTGCTTGCCAGGCAGGTACTATCAAAACCCAGTTGTGTACCTGTAGTCATTGTCATTTGACACATGGTACAATGTGGGTGTAAGATGGAAAATGCCATCTTTACAAATGTATTCTACTTGGAAAATTCACATGTTTTATGTGCCCTGTCCCAACAACGCTCAGATTAATCCCACAATGCAAAAATGTCTAATTAGAACCAATATGATAAGCAGCCAGTTATCTGCCTTAAGCATATGTGTTACTATTCATTGTGCAAGTAAACCTATTATTTCCCAGAGAAATCAGAGTCATTAGATTAGAGAGACTTACTGAAATAGAACTCTGCTAAGCAAAATTAAGGATTTCTATTTTAGCAGAAAACTTATCATTTCAAAGTAATGACACATTAATAGACATAATTAGCACTATAAAGAGTTCAAGAGTCTTGAGAAAATTAATATGAGTATTAAGTTTCAATGTGGTAGCTTGTTTTGGAGGCCATCTACATATTCTATTATGAATAGGTTTTAAGGATATTAATGCTTAAAACAGGCTTATGAAGTAACAGATATTCTTTGAAGCAAGGATCTGGAAAATGAATGTAAGGAGAGAATTGAGCTCCCCAAATTATCAGAGATTCCTTACTCACTAATCGTCTTTCTTTTTTATTTTAATGACAAATTGCAGAAGGAAAAAAAAAAAAAAACACCAGAAAAAAATCCTCATCCAAAGTTGAGTTTAGTGATAATAAGCTGCTTCTCAATCTCCAGGGTGCCCCATGCTTTCAGTACTGAGCAGGGATTTCCATCCTTGATTTGTAAGATTTCAATGGAATGACCAAGTTTCAATAATAAATGGAATTCATGTACCATTATTCATATTTCCACTGATAGTTAATGGGTACTCTTTTAGCATCTTAATTGCTTCATAAAATAACTATTTTAAGCAATTGATCTTCTTACAAGCTTCAAATAATATTTCATTTTCAAACAATGCAATTGCTGCCCATGGGGCTTTCAGGACAAAGTTCAAACTCATTAGACAATTTAGCTCTTAAGATATTCCAGGATCACTGTCTTCATTTCTGTTGTAATTTTTTTTTATATCTTTCAAGTGCTTAAGCCTCATTCATTTCAGTTTTGTGGAAATTCTCACAGATTGAGTTATGGGATTTATTACCTCTCAGCCTCGTCCTTTCGTCTTCACTTGATTTCCTTTCACTCATCCTAAAAGATCCAACTTAGCCAAATTTTCCATTTTTCTTTGGGGGTAGGGGCAGTCAAAGAACTGAAGAGTTCATTCGATGCTATTTCCTTGTTTCTGTTTTACTCTCTGCTTACCCTGTTATCACACTGATCACATCACGGCAATTCTTGATTTACCTACTTGTTTCCACCTCAGACTTCAAAATCTTTCAAGATCAGATAGAGGCTTATCCAACTTTATATTCTCAATATGTAACATGGCTTGGGGTTTGATGTAGTGCGCTGCATTTTAAAAAATAAAACTAAGTCAGTATTATTAGATCAATTATACAAAAATGGCAAATGATACCACAAAGGAGATCAAGCCAGTAGAGAACTGATCTTAATCCTCACCTTTTAATGTGAAATAACAAAGCGATGCAGTTCACATTAATGCCTGGCTTGATTTATTTATTTGTTTTTCATTCAATGAGCATCTACTGAGGGCATCCTGTGTACATGGCATGTTGTGGGAGGCACTATGATAACAGACTAACCTGAGAGAACAACCAGATCTATGTTTTCAACACACTGTCCTTCATGTAAATAATAATGAAAAACTAAATCATATAAATAAACAGTTATATGACATTTCCTATGGCTGAACTGTATGCTGCCAACATAGATTGTAATGTGCCAATAGTATAGTGTAAGCTTCACCAGAGAAGAGGGATGGAGCTGGCCTCCCTTATCTCCACCAGGAATCTCCACTGAGTCCATTGCTTTGGGTATTGTTTTACCATTTCCCTGTAAAACTTGCTTTTCTCTGTTAGAATATAAAACATTCCTTGTAGCAAGATACCCTTAAACTTTTCACCAGGTAGTTTTGTTCCTTTGTTTTATTCTTCTTCTGGACCCAGTTCCTCATCCAGCCTAGCAGAAATTCTATATTCCTTTCTTAAAGGACCTGATTGATCCCCCACGTAAGCACTTGAATACATGCTCTAAGTAACATATGTTAAAAGAATAAGCAGCTCACTCAAGGAGTAAGCACAGGGTGGTAGGTAGTGAATGGAAACATAACATTGTGTGATTTGGGGCAAGTGGATTAATGTTTCCAATCCTCAGTTTATTCTTCTTTAAAATAAAGGGAAGTATGTGTACTTCATAAGATATTGAGTAGGTTTATTTGTTTACTTATTCAGTTAGTTAGTTAGCTAGTTCACTAAGGTTTTGTAAGAACCTAATATATGGAACACAGTAATCTATCAAAAATATATGTTGATTGAATGAATTAATAAATAAATGAGTGTGTGAATCATTTTGAGATAATGAAATTAGACTCTCTGAATTAAATTGAAGCATTTTAGTATTTACATTTGTGTTCTGATTTCATGGACATAGTCAAGGAAGTATCAGCAGACCAGGTTTCTTTGTTTATTTATTTGTTTTCCTCATTCCTGTAAAAATTGAGTGCCTCATTAGAATAATGAAACATGGAAAATTAAACTGAAACATGTGGCCTTCCTCTGAGTAGGAAGCAAAGGTGGCTTTCTTCCCGGGTCCTTGTCCAGGTGGGTTCAAAGAATGAAGCCACGGACAAAAGGTGGTGTAGGAAAGGTGGAAATGTATTTGGAAATTAGCACAGACTCCCACGTGGGGAGGGGAAGAGACCCACGAAGTCCCTCTTGCCCAAGGTGTATAAAGGCCGCAGTTCTTTGTGTCCTGATATCCCCTCTGATTGGTCACTATAGCAGCTTCAGAGCTCAAACCCCACATGGGGTCCCCTCTTCTTCTCCCCCTCCTGTGGTAGAACTCTCTATTCCCTGTGAAAATTTGTTTTCCTCTTTTCTCCCTTTTGTTTTTCTACTCCCTGTGTCTTTCCCCTTATCTTCTGTGGTTGGGTATCTTCCTCTCCCTTTAGGCTGTGGCACCTTAAGTTCTTTGTGAACTTAGGCCTTTTGGCAGCTCCTAGCCCCCCCACCCCCCCAGCTTTGCAGTTCTTCCCCATGGACCCCCTAATTCCTAAAACTCCCTAAACGTGCCTATTTTACCCCTAGAAACTTCTTTCAGTAGCACCACTTTCTTTTTTTATGTCCATTTGTTTATCCCATAAAGTGTTTTCTACATTTTACTTGTAAGAACAGTCCTTACTATTAAGATATTTACTTTAATCAAATAAATAATTGCAACAAGATTTGCATTTATCCCTATAGCCTGGGTAGACTTTAACAAATTTTATCCTAAGAATTCTGTACATGCCTTGATAAACAAATCTCATCATCTTGGACTTAGGCTCCAGGGAAAAGATAGTCTAAGTGGAATAATGAACACACACTTCGTTGTGGAGTTCAGTCTTGGTGAGACTAGGAAAGACAAGTTGCTTAGAAATCTGAGCTTCTTTAATGGATAGCCTTTTTTGACTTCCTGTTATCTTCATCAGACAATTCACTTGATTATGTTATTTCTGCCATATAGCCAAGTACTAAATTAAAATGTGAAAGTGGGCATGAAATATCCCTTGTGCTTAATCAAACTGGTCTATCTCAACATTTTAAAATATGTGCTCTCTTTAATGAATATAAAATCTAATTGCAGTCTTTAATATTATTTGAAATTGGAAAAACCTTTATGACTAAAAATATATTAAAACATATTTCTAAGAGAAGTAACTACTTTCAAACATGTAAAATGATAGCTAAGTTATTCTAAATTGAAATACTGTAGTATAGTAACAAAAGCATATATCCTTCCAATTATTTTGAAATTTTCTGTAAAGGTATATCTCATTAATTACTTTTGCATTAATATCATTCTAAGCAAAGCACTTTAAAACTCTTTAAAATAAAATCTAATAAAAATATTTTGGCACAATTAAATGCCTTCACAAACATTTACTTTATTTTACCCCCTTGATTTTTCTCACACACACAAAATGATTATTTTAGCACAACCAACATGGCTCTGTGTTTGAGCTTCGATCTATGAACCAGGAGGTCATGGTTGGGTTCCTGGTCAGAGCACATGCACGGGTTGTGGGTCCATTTCCAGTGTGGGGCGTGCAGGAGGCAGCCAATCTAAATTCTCTCATCATTGATGTTTCTGTCCCTCTTCCTTCTGCTCTGGAATCAATAAAAATATATATATATATATTTATATATAATATATAATAAAAAAAAAAATAAAAAATGATTATTTAGCAACAATAAAGCAGGTAAGAGCTTGTGATGATTTTTCTCATTCAAAAAGTATTGTTAAAAAATGAAAATTTGCAATTTTGTAATAGCACTAAGCATGATAGCAAATTTCAGAGTAATACAGATATTTTTAGGCCAACTAGAAATAGTAATTTTATTTTTAATTTATATATCCCATGATACAAAGTAAATGCACAGAATTATTTGATTACAATTTGTCTGGACTTTTTAAATTTTGTGTAATGATTTTTGTTAACAGCAATGTTGGTTCTTGGTTCACAAATTTGGGAAAGAAAGAAATCAGAGCCAAGAACTCTAGTGCAAGAGAAAGTATATTTGCAAAATGAAAGTACAGTTTCAGCAGGCTGCTCTTCTGCCTTTTAGAAAGTAATAGAAGTGGAAGAACTGAGCCAGCTAAGCTGTTGGACTTAGGAAACAAGTCACAGAGGCAAAAGAAGTACCCTTGGAGACAGGTTCAGGGGTTTAGCCCGAGGACGAGCTATTTTTGCCTGCTGCTCCCCTAGTTGCAAGTCTAGTTGGGACCCTTAGAACTTAGGAGAAAGCAAAGATATATGCCTGAAGAAAGAAGGCATGGGTGTGATCCAGGAAGAGAGTGTGCACTGGGTCCTTTGTCTTCAAAATTAATTGATTAATTATTTTTTTTAATTCTCACCCAAGGATATGAAGTTTTTATTGATTTTTTTTAGAGAGGAAACAAGAAAGATAAATGTTGATGTGAGAGAAATATGGATCAGCTGCCTCCTGTACATGCCCCGACTGGGGATGGAACCCACAACCTAGGGTTGTTCCCTAACCAGGAATCAAACCTGCAACCTTTTGGTGTACAGGATAAGGGTCCAACCAACTGAGCCATCTGGCCAGGGCTATATTAAGAGCTTTTATCTGTTTCCTAAATGTGGGAATTCTCAGGGGAAGATCTCAATAGAATATTCATCAGTGTTCCAGGTGCCTATTTATTTATTTATTTATTTATTTATTTAAACTCTTTAGTGTTGAAAGTATTACATATGTCCCCCTTTTATTGCCATTGACCCCTTCTAGCCTGCCACTGCCCCAGGCCTTTATCATCCTATTGTCTCTGTCCATGGTTTATGTATATATACATACAGGTTCTTCGGTTGATTCTCTCTCTTCCCACCCACTCACCCACCCACCCCTGCCTTCCATCTGAGATTGGACAGTCTGTTCCATGGCACGTGTGTCCTTTAAGATGCCGTTCATTCAAATGAGCAAATAGGGTCAGGATCATGGGGTCTACTGACTGGTTTGTGCTAGGGTAGCAGGTCATTGATCATTGCATCTGGTCCTGATGTCAGCCAAGGCATCCTTCATCTGGTTTTGGTGCAATTCTGGGCCTGGAGATGAAACACAATTGAGGCCTAGATGTTATCACTAGTTTGAGCAAAACTCTGTCTCTGGTCCACAGACTCCTGGCTTTTTTCTTAAGATTATTTGATGCTCATCAGAACCTCATTGTCCTGAGGGCATAAGACTTAAAGGAGTGGCCATGTAAGGGAGAAGGAGGCAAGTGAGTCAGGGTGCTGGATAAGGCCAGTTTGAATCAGCTATCTGTCTCAGTTTCCCCATTCCATTTGCCAATTAACTTTCCTAACTTCCTACTATCTGGTCTCAAGTTAAAAGGGGGACAAAATAAAACAGGAGGAAACTGTAGTTTCCATGGGCGCAAGAGAGAAAAACAATGAATTGACAGTCCTTGGCTTCTGGGCCTCCAACTTCACCAACTCAACACCAGCCTGAAACTTCACTTTTGCTTACCTGTGTTTTGTTTGGAGCAACTCGTTTAATAATTTAACTTCTTTCAATTGTCAATGTTAAGCAATAAGGAATGCTCTGTGAAATTCATTGGTGATGGATTAGGCAGGCGGGATAAAGCAAAGCCGGGAAATCTCTGGGATTGGATAAAGAGCAAAATTAAAAGACAAATACGTTAACATGGGTGGGTATAGGATAGTTAACAATTAACATTTATAGCATTTAGAGCTGCTGTGTCGGGGAACAAGTTAACAATGAGGGGTTCTGCAGTCTTGTGCTCTGGGGGGAGGCTGTACCCTGAGGAGTCAGGAAAAAGGGATTACTCTGACATTCTAAAGGTATGTTATCTTAGAAGCAAAAATAAACCGAAAAAAAAAAAAAATCGACAGGCTCAGTTAAGTTAAAGAATGACCTTTGTCAAGAAAGATACCAGCCTAGGACATGACTACCCACCATGAACTGCTCTTAGTTGTACAGTGTTAATATCAGTCCATCCTGTATGGTTACTTTAGTTCTCTGAGTTTGTGAAGCGGCCATCAGTTTTAGTGTGTGTCCCTTTTTTTCTCCACAAATTTATTTAGCTTTAAATATCTTAGATGGAAAGAACTGAAGAAAGTTAAGGGATGGTTGGTATTTGATGGTAGAGCAGCCCCTCTTCCTGTTTTCAATAGAATATGCATACATCCAACAATTATTTTAAGAAAGACTCATTGTCAATAGTAGTTGTAACTGAATTGATGAAGCCTTGTCTCTCCAAGCCATCTTTGCAGCAATTGTTTTATTATTTTATCTGTATAAAAAATAATTCAAATTGCTGCTGATAACAATGGATCATTACCATCATTTCCAAGTGAAAATATTGATATATTACTAGTATGAAAAGCCATTGTTTTATTAGGATGGTAATAATGCAGTAATGCTTTCTCTGGAACTTTCTTGTTTAAGAGTTCTGGTAGGGAGTAGAGATAAGGAAACCTGGGTAGAAACTGAAAAGCTGTCTTCCTTAAGTACTTCCTTTCAAGGGTTAACCTTTCAATGATAATCTTCCAAGGCTATGCCAATATTCACATGTTCAAGATCTCTTATGGTTGTGAAAATCTCCCTATGGTTATTTCAAAAATTCTAATTAGACACCTTGTCTGTGTCAGGCAATTTGTTATGAATTGGAGATTTCAAAGGAAAGGAAGTGAGAGGTAGTTTTTATGTTAGTGGATCTTAAAGCTTAAGTGAGGAAACACAACTAACTGTTAGGATTTGGCCAGTGACATAGTCTGTAAAAGAATTAACAACCAAGAGAAGAGATGCAGAGAGGAAATTTATTTTACTTTCCCAGAGAGGAAAGGGCCAAGTATTGCTAGTCAATAGAGGGCAGGGAATAAATGGTGGTCTTCTCTTTTAAGCTTTGTCTGTTGCTAAGCAACAAGGAAGGGAGGAAAATGATGTTGAAGTTGAGCAGATACCAGGAGTTTGTCTTGAAATTAGTTTGTTTGCTTTCCAGGGACAGTCTGGCAGATGTCCTAAGGAGATGTCTTATCTGTATTTTTCCCAAGCCTGTAAAACAAGTTTAGAGCAGAAGTTATGAAGAGTTCAAAAGAGGCTTGTTTTAAGGGGAGGGGAAAGGGAACTTTCTACTAACTAGAGAGTCCTTGGTGCGAATTATCGCTGAGTTGTGGAAACAGCTAGAGGAGGGGATGCAAGAATGTATCCTTGAGAGCAGCTTATCTTGTCCCGTAGTTTGAACAGTTGAGCCGACAATCTTGGGCTTTAATTATCAGGTGCTTCTCATAAATTGTGGAAGGTCACCGCAAAGGAAAAGAGAGGCCTTTTTCGTGTCCTTGCATAAACAAATGGCTGATGATAGTGTAGGCTGTAGTGTTAGACTTATGCAAGGATCAGCCAGATTAGCTGACTTAGACTACAGTCCTCAAAGGTGAATGAGAGATAAGGAAACCAAGATATAAACAAAACATTTATTGGTTTTTAATATCAAGAACACAGCCGAAACCGGTTTGGCTCAGTGGATAGAGCGTCGGCCTGCGGACTCAAAGGTCCCGGGTTCAATTCCGGTCAAGGGCATGTACCTTGGTTTCAGGCATATCCCCAGTAGGGGGTGTGCAAGAGGCAGCTGATCGATGTATCTCTCTCATCGATGTTTCTAACTCTCTATCCCTCTCTCTTCCTCTCTGTAAAAAATCAATAAAATAAAAAATAAAAATAAAATAAAAAAAAAAGAACACATGGGTTCAGATAGAAGAACAGGTATTTGAGAGGCAATGTTATGGTGGTAGAGAGAATCTTATACAATTTCATCTGGATTCACATCTCAGTTCTATCATTTCTTGGCCACATTACTTACCATTTCTGCATCTCAATTTCCTTATTTATAAAATGAAGTAGATAATAACAGCAAGAGAATTAACTTTATAGTGACTTGAATGAGTTGAGATAAGAAAAATGTATGGAACAGTGTCTGACATACATTAAATAATAAAATTACTATTATAAATTATTGTCATATTTTTAACTGTGTAACCTGAGGCAAATTACTAGACTTTATAAAGCCTAGATTTTATAATAAGCAAAATGGCATACTAAAATAGCTTACCAAATGATAGCATGTTGTTTCAGTTAACTGTTACAGTAACACATTGGTGTTTTAAGAGTTAAACAGTATCTGCTGTCATATATATTAAATAGGCTCAGTTGGATGGTTATTGTGTGGGGTCACTCATGCAGATATAGTCAAAAGTCAGCGGGGGCTGCAGTCATCCGAAAGCTTGTCAGGACGAGACTTACGAAATGATCACACACAGAGCTGACAGTTGGTGCTGACTGTCATCGGAGGCTCACTTGAACTTCTGAACAGAGGGAATTGACTACCTGTAGTGTTTCGATGCACCACGGGAAGGACACATGGACTCCAGGAGGGAGCATCTTCAGAGTGAATGCTCTCCTCAAAGGCCTGATGGCAGCTGCAAGGAAGGAAAATGATAGAAGCTAAGTGTCTTCATCAAGGTCATATTACCTAGTAAGCAAAAAGCAGTTTCCTGTTGGACCTATTGACACCAGAGTTTCTAAAATACAATACTTAAATAATTTAGAAAACTAAAATACAATTGTCATTTCAATATTTCAGTTTTTAAAGGAAATGCCTTCAAATCTAAAGTGAATCATAAAATATTAGAGCAAAAATAGAGATTTTATATTATTTTAATTTATACCATGTGTTTGATTATGTATTGTTTTATTTCCGTAATGTTTCTGGAGAAATGATATATTCCTTAACATTATATCTTTAAATAGGAAGTGGCAAACAATTTTGTGTCTTGCCTTAAACCTAACATCTAAATGAAACTCCTGACCTTTCCTGTGGGTGAAATTATACGCCATGAAGGCTTATATAATTTGCTTGTTGTTGTCCAATACTGAACATTTTTTCAAAATTCTAACTTTATAAACTATATTTACATAGCATAATTATATATGAAAGAGTGAATATTTCAAGTAAATATCTCCATGGAATATTTGGCAGAGTATTATCAAAACTTCCAGTAAAGGCAATGTTTAGTTATAAATATAGCCACTCAGCTCTCTCCAAAAGCATAATTTTAGAGGGCCACTGAACAGGGGCACTCAGAAGGGTCATCTTCCTCTTAAAGTCTAGGCTTGTGCTCTTGCATACTAATTAAATCATGCTTGTCTCATTTTAAAAGTACAGACCTACCTCTTGCCCTAAGGATACATTTTATTATCATGTGGAATATGAAATGTTTTTTCTGCTTCAGGAGATAAAAGCAATTTAATTTGAATCTCTTTGGAAACTGAAGTATCAGCACAGCTAGTCATCTGTAACACCCATGACTACTTTCAGTAAGCTATCTTACTGTCATTAATATATGTGGCATTTTTGTATACTGAGACTACTACAGGTGATGCTATTACATCTCACCCCTTATGGCAGGGGGAAAAAAAATCCCCAAAGTGGGCATGGCAAGTCATTTTTGCTTAGCAGGTATTGGTTTAGATCATTCACAGTTTTTAGAAAGTGGCCAGGAGTAGAAGGTATTCCCCAGACAGCCAGGTAGAGACTATTAGCATCCTTATTATTTTTTTTTTAAGAAGTCCTTCTGAGATTAAAAAATCCATTACAACCTCCTGAGCTTTCTGGGTCAGTTTCACAGTCCATGTAGGCTTTAACCAATCATAGCATGTTGCCTAATGGTGTTAATGGGAATTCATTTCTTCTTCTAATTAAACACAGATGTAGATCTAAAATTTAAGGAAAAGAAAAAAGCTGTATTCCCTTGACAAGCTCATAATTTCTTTCTTTTCTTTTTTCTTTTTGCATACTACAGGGTCATTGATAGTACCCAGGAGCCTAGCACAGATGCACATTAATTACTCGTTCTCTAATTACTAGGGTACCAATATAACTGCTCAACCATTCATTATACATTCTTCTTAACTTTGCAAAACCCCAGAGACATATGTATGAAGCACACCACTTGGCAACATTAATTGAACCCCATTAACTCATAAAATTTATGAAAAGTGCAGCTATTAATAAAAAAAAGTGCTCTTTCATTTAGTCCACTAAACCTACAATGTTCAAATGATCATTTTCCTTATGCTGTATATTGGATATCGGACAATGCAGCTGTTCACAGATTGTTAATTATCAGGAATATATCAACAGGATGAGACTAGCATCCTGGTGATTAGATTAGCCAGCCTAATTTCCCATTCTGAAAGTTATGCACAGTGGTAGTTAGCTGTATAAGCAAATCTAAATAAGATGCATAGCCAGGAAGTTACAATTTAAAAAAACAACTGTAAACAACAACTAGCTCAGTCATAACAAATCACTGCACTCCCAATTTGTTTACTTGGAACATAATTCAAATTTAAATATTTTATCGGTCATGTATCTTTAACAGGATATTTTACATTGGAAACTGCATATTTTTTTTCTAGTCATATATTTATTATTGCTGAATATCACTCATAGCCTGGGCTCACAGAGATCCCCACTGGGTTAGCAAGTCACTTCCAGTATCTCTCCAGGTAACACATACATCTCACCTGTAATATAATTGATCTATTGGCCATTCTGTCCATGTCATCCCAATCTCCACACAGATGCCTCTATGGGTGTCTAATATGCTCCGCCACAATTCTTTTTGAAAATATGAACTGTTATGCCCCTTGTATTACAGTCTAACTATCCCAGCTCTCACTTCTGAATTGATGTTGTCCATACACATTAATTGAACAAATACTAGGTACAATGAATTTGACTGGTCACTCTAGATATATAGTTGTTAGATGAAATGTAAAACACAATAGAAGACCTAGCAGTTTAGTGGAGAAGGGAGTGGTCAACAATTAAATGCACAAGATATTAAATGCAAGAAAAGGGCTGGGAACAAATGCTAGTAGAAAAGGAAACTCATGGAGTCCTGAGACATAATATGGCCTTCTAATTCATTTGTTGTTTAGCATTTGCTGCTTTGTTTGCCTACTTATAGTAAATCATATTTCTTTTAGCAAATATAATCATCAAATAAAAAGCATTTCTTCTCTCCACCTTCAAATTCTCATACTTGCACTTTACTCATATATAATCTACTACATTTCAGTAAATGAAGTATTCTCCACATCTAGCTGAGTCGAAGCTTTCTATTTGTTATTATACTGCACTCACTATTCTTTAAACCCCCAAAATTCTTCTGCTCATTCATGCCATGATGTTTTCTTTATATTGTATTGTTTCTATCATCACATGAACATGCTTTAGTAGCTACTATTTTTAAAACACAGATAGACATAAAAATCATTCTTTAATTCTATGTATCTCTTCATCCAATTCCAAAAATTCCCATGACCATTTCTCAGTAAAACTAATAGGAGCTATCTAAATTTAGAATCCCTAAATTCCCATGTTGTATCATTTCTTCAATTCATTCAACGAAACTTGCTTTACACATTCTATTGCAAACATACTAGTCAAAGCCATAAATAATTCTTTCATTAAATTTAATAATATTCAGTCCTTTCAATTTTCTTATTGAAAGAGTTTCTCTAGGTGAAAGAGAAAACTCTTATTGAGTTGTTTTTTGTTGTTGATTTTTAATAACTGGCTTATTCGGAGCTACAAGTTCTATTTCTTAGGGAAGCACCAACAGCCTGTCTTCATAAAGACCAATATTCTTAAAATCCGCTTGAATAGCAACATACACTTTTCCTTCATAACATTTACTAGAGTTGCAATTGTGCCAGTGTGTGGGAGGCACGAAATTTGTTCTGAAAGAGAGAGAAAAATAGATGGACACTTCAATTTGCATAGGAAGGAAAAAGCAGAGGGAAAAATGGCTTTGCAGTAAGCCTAGTCAATGTAAACATATTTACTGAACTCATCTAGGCATTTTGAGGGTCCCTAAAATATTTCTGAAGCTTAATACCTTGGAAATTTTTTTTTAAATTGATTGGGTTGACCATTATTAATGACATTATATAGGTTTCAAGTGTGCATGTCTATGATACATGCTCTGTATATTGCATTGTGTGCATAAAAGTCAGCATAAGAATACTGAAAGTCAAGAAAGGATAGGATTTGCAAAAGTAAATGAGAAAAAAATGGGAAAAGTCATTAATATCAAGTTTATGGTAGTTTATAGGAAAGGAACTTATTTTGCTAATGAGAAAACTAAGAATAACAAATTAATTAACAAAATATACATACTTCTAATTGCAGAGTAAGGATTCCCAAGTGCATTTTTTTATTTGCTTTGATTTTCACCACATCTTTGAACATTACACATGGCAGTTTTTGATGTCTGAGATAATTATTGGGATTAGATAGTTTAGAAGACTGTAAACCTGAATTATCTCCAGTCCAGCTCAATTCCTTTAAAGTGAGGCTGCTGTAATTCAAAAAGAAAAAAAGAGAACATGTGGAAGAAAGATAAGCACTGATAAGATAAAATATTATTTTACTACAGTTAAATAAAGTGAAACTTATTTACTTCTTTAAAGAGGTTCCTAACATTCTAGAATATCCTAATATATAAAAAGCCAGGGGCCTTCACGACCAAAACAACCAGATGGACTACCGAACACAGGCTGCGTGGGGTGACAAGGCTGGCAGGGTTGTTAGTACAGGACGAACAAATGACTGAACAGCAGGCTGCATGGGGCAACCAGGCCAGCAGGGGGGTTAGTGAGGGACAACCAAACGACTGAACAGGCTGCGTGGGGCAACCAGGCCAGCAGGGTAGTTGGTGAAGGATGACCAAATGACTGAACAAGCAGGATGCGTGGGGTGACCAGGCCAGCAGTGGGGTTAGTGAGGGATGACCAAATGACTGAACAGCAGGCTGTGTGGGGTGATCAGGCTTGGGGGGGGTGAGGGGGCAGTTGGGGCAACCAGGCTGGCAGGGGGGCAGTAAGGGGTGACCAGGCTGGTGAGGGGCAGTTAGGGATGACCAGGCCAGCGGGGGGCAGTTGGGGTGACCAGGCCAGCAGGGGGACAGTGAGGGGCAACCAGGCCAGCAGGGGGGCACTTGGGAGTGACCAGGCCGACAGGGGGTTGCAGTTGGGGGCGACCAGGACAGCAGGAAAGGGCAGTTGGGGGCAATCAGACTGGCAGGCAGAGGTGGTTAAGGGCAATCAGGCAGACAGGCAGGTGAGCAGTTAGGAGCCAGTGATTCTGGATTGGAGAGGGTGCAGGCTGGGCTGAGGGAACCCCCCTCCCGTGCATGAATTTCATGCACTGGGCCTCTAGTATTTGATAATGCTTTTGAACAAGATAGAAACATGCATTGTAAATCAGGTATGTAACTTTCACTGATTTCTTAACACATGAATTTTTTATTTGGAAAGACTTTTGTGATATGTCTCTCATGAAGACCACTTTAATTCCAGTATGAATTGGAATGTTCACAATTCACATTATCATTTACATTTTAGAAGGTTAAATGAAGGTCAAGAGACTATCCTTTTTTTAAAAATATATTTTATTGATTTTTTACAGAGAGTAAGGGAGAGGGAGAGAGAGTTAGAAACATTGATGAGAGATAAACATCAATCAGCTGCCTCCTGCACACCCCCTACAGGGGATGTGCCTGCAACCAAGGTACATGCCCTTGACTGGAATCGAACCTGGGAACCTTGAGTCTACAGGCTGACGCTCTATTCACTGAGCCAAATGGGTTAGGGTGAGAGACTATTCTTGATATAGTAGAAAATGAAACAAAAGTTTCCTCTTCCTGACATAGATACTTTCATGCACTTTCCCAGGGTGATATCCCTATCAGTATAGTTTTCTTCAATCATCTACCTCTTCCAGACCTTTTATTTTATACTATTTCTTCTTCATTTTTGAAAAGCATTTTGAATTCTGTTAACATCTTGTGAAGAGATTCATTTGCATGTAATTAGTTTCTCCATAAAATGATTTCTCTTTCTAAAATTATGCTCTAGCACATTATAGAACAATCAAATTACCAGCCTCTCTTCCAAGGATCAATTCAACACTCAAAATAATAAGTTAGGCTCTCCATCATTCAAACTGCATACAAATTATTTAGGGCTGTCAAAGAAACATCAATGGTTGTTATTTAATGTACTTATGACTATTAGGAGTTAATGGCATTTTGGAATAAGATAGAATCTTCTAGGAAGTTAATCTTTCTGTGAGTAGAACATGTGGCTAAAGGCCTAAAGAATCCCAAGGACCAATCTGCTACTATTTCTAGGCTTTGACTTCCTAACAATAGCCAGTCTACCACCTATCTGACATACATGTGTATGCCACAGGAGTTCTAACTGAAATTTGATAGATTTGAAATAAGTGAATTTTTACCATTTGGTGCATTAAGATGTCAAGTGACAAAGTTAATATGAAGCTAGTGGTAGTTTCAGTGTTTTTTCCCCTGTGGATTAATTATTTTGATGTAGTCACATTAATAAATCTTAAGTTTCAGGAATAAAATATGTTGCCACCAAACAAGCAAACAAAACCAAGATGGCAGGCCACACGCAATGGCAGAGTTTATTTTCCTGGAGAAATCTCCTTGTAGGACCACATAGTTTCCAGATCAAAAGTACAGAGCCACACATAGCTCTTCTGTTCCTTTTATTCCAGTATTTATTCAATGTTGTGTCACCTGAGGATCATATTAAAATGAAGATTTGGATTCAGTAGGACAGGTGTGGAGTTTGAGATTCTGCGTTTCTAAAATGCTTCCTGGTGAGCAAATGGCACTGATTTCCTGACTTGGCACTTGAATAGCAAGGATGCATAATACAGGGTGGTGCAAAAGCAGTTGGAGTTCTGAGTACAACAAACACAGTTTATTCTTATATTATTATTTCTTAATTATTGTATTATTTTCCATATGAACAACTGTAAACCTGTTATCCGTGGGGTGACCTCTGCGTCTCCACCTGCTGCCGGTGGAAGTGGAATTCTTGCAATGTCCCAAGGAAAGGAATCTTTTGAGTCTCATGTGGGAGGATGAGTGATAGATATTTGCATGAACTTAAACCTCTGAGTTTCCAAGGTTTTATCTCCCTCTGTCTCACCATGGAAAAAGTCCAATCTTGTCTTCAACAGGCCACGGCCCAGAGTCTCCACTCCATATTAAAGCACAGTTCAGCCCGGCATCAGGCTAGCAGATTGATTAAAATCATTGTGTAGTCCATTGCATGTGGGGTCCGCATGGCCATGAGCCATGAATCTGCTAAGACCACATGACGGGCTAACGTATGCATGAACATGGGTCACAGACCAAGCAAGAAACAGGAGTGCAAGAAAGCAAACAATCAAGCAAGAACATTTCTTGGTCTGGGGATTCTAACCTTCTTAAGATTTTGTGGCCCTGCAGTGGCTCCACCTCCTAGCCAATGATCTTTGCCCAGGTTTGATTGATAGGCAAGCACCTTCCCTATTTCACGCACATGCATTTATCTCTATTTTGTTGAATCCCTTCCCCCAGTGATTTGCAGGGAATGGACCTGTGGCTCCCTGGGGAGTATGAAACCACAGCTTCCTGATGAAGCTGTCTAGATTACCATGTTTATCATGTCTCTTCTCCCCTTTGCTTTCTTCCTACTAATTTAACTTGCCAGTTACAACAGTAGCAAAACTACTTTTGCCCAGCCCTATATACATATCTCCAGCAAACAAGCATTTCCTATTATTTGTAGTGACTTCTTTTTCCCAAGATATTTTTGGAATATATGAGGCTTATTTTATCTACCCTCTTTTTACAAGATATTACCTGCTCTAAATTTCTGGCTAGATAGCATGAAATTCCTATACAGGCCTTAAACAAGTCAGAAATACTGACTTACTGAATAGGATTCTCTTGTAGTGGTGTCCTCAAATCTGTATTTTTCAAAAGCTCCAAACGTGCTTACACAAACGTGCTTACAGTGTACATAAATGTTTGAGATCTCATATTTTATCATATGGACTAGAATTATGGTTATTTGCACACTTCGGAGAAAATAATCCTCCTGAATGTTGACCTTTATTTTCGTCTTTAATCTACTGACTTATTTTCTTTCAAATTGGATAGTAATTGATCCTTAAACACAGGAAAAAATTACTCATGTTGTATACCATCTAACATGTTGTTCAATATAGATATTACATATTGTTGACAACTGATTGCATGCTTGTACTATTAGAAATGTTAGAAATTCCTAAAACCATATATGGACTATTAACCATACCTGCCTATTAACAACTGCTCTTGTACTGTTGATAAATGGAAAAGGAAAATGACTTATCTACCCATTCCCAAGATAGTCCTTTCCCCTGTATCATTATTATAAGCTTGGTTGTTATACACAATGTAATGATAATAATATTTTGATTTTGGCAAATTTGAGCCACATTCTGGAGGTGGAAGAGATCATATTGGAAATAACTCAATACCAAGTACAAGACATAAAGAAATTAAGGATGAAACTCCTATGATTTTGGTTTGTGATATTGACAGACTATATAAAGAGTATGTGTATGTTATACATGTATGATGTTTAAAATGAAGAGATTGATTAAAATCATTCTGGGAGAGAAAATAGACAGAGAACAGCTTACAAGACTCTGATATTTTAAGAGGAGGATTGAAAACAAACAAACCAAATTTTTTATAAATGGCCAGTGATATAAGGTGAAAAATCAAGAGTATCAATAAAAGAAAAAAATCTTTCCAAAATAAGGGGGTGATAAATTGTATTATATGGTGGTGTAAAGTTAACTGACTAAAGAAAAGAAGCATATATTGGAATTAAAAATGGAAGTTTCAGAAAACTCAGAAAAGAGGCAAATATTTCAATAGTTTATTTGTTGATCTTCCCATAATCAAAAAATGTATTAAGGGCAGGACCCCAGTCTTAAATCTCTTGGCCTACTGACTTACAATGTAATCAAAATACAAGTAGTTGCTTTGATTTGATTTTTAATGAAGCAATGTTTGAAAGAGTGCCATAGTACTTACTTATCTTTCTCCACAAAGTAAGAACATGTAATTTATTTTCCAAAAAATTGATAAGATATAAACTACTAATCTGCTGCTAGGTACTCTGTTGACCTAAGAAATATAAAAATTCTATTTATAAATAATGCTTCAGAAGAATTAAGTAATATAGCACACACAACCTCATTCTTTATTCCATTACACTCCCTTATATCTGCTTATAACTCATGGCTTTTGATGACATGTAGTTTTGTTAATCATGGCTTATATTGCACATGGCATTGCACACTGCTTTTTTTTTTTTTTTTTTTGTATATATGTCCTTTAAGGTTAGTTTCTTTATTCACATTGAAGAATATGATTTGGCCTGGCCAGTGTTGCTCAGTGGTTGAATGTCAACCCATGAACCAGGAGGTCATGGTTTGATTCCCAGTGGGTCAGGACACATGTCCAGGTTTTGAGCTCTATCCCCAGTAGGGGTCATATAGAAGGTAATCGATAAATGATTCTCATCTTTGATGTTTCTCTACCTCTCCCTTCCTCTCTCTGAAATCAATAAAAAAAAACATTTTTTTAAAAAAAGAATATGATTTGGCCCAAATAATTACTTATTTTCTCTGGGAGGATGCTTTTTCCTTTCTAGTCGCTTACTGGCTGATATTTATCTTGTAATCCACTGGACTGTGACTAGGGAGATGATTTACATGACAACCAATATAGTTATCTATGCATAAAGAACCGCTAGGGCTATTTCTTCAATAGCAGATTGTGGATGAAGTAGTTTCCTTTCAAAAGATATCTGTGGTTTTGAAAAGATATCTGAAAGAGAAAACAAAAACAGAACAAAATAAAAACTCTTCTCTAGTACTTTAAGAGGAATTGATGCATGCAATTCCTTGTAACTCAGCAAAGCAATGATACTTTACTTAAAGATGTATTTATTGTTTAGAACAAGGAATTATATACCTATTCATTTATTTAATTAACATGTAAAAGCAACCCTGGCCATTGTGGCTCAGTTGGTTGGAGGATCGTCCCTTTCACGGAAAGGTCATGGGTTTGATTCCCGCTCAGGGCACATACCTAGGTTGTGAGTTTGGTCCTGCTGGAGCACTTAGGAGAGGCAACCACAATGTTTCTCTCTCACATCTGATATTTCTCTCTCTCCTTCCCTCCCTCTCTCATCAAATCAGTAAGCATATCCTTGGGTAAGGATTAAAAAAATAAAAGCCAAATCACCATTTATCCTATCTAATAAAAGAGTAATATGCAAATTGACCATACCTCCACTACACCCACAAGCCACACCCACCAGCCAATCAGGAGTGAGTATGCAAATTAACCCAACCAAGATGGCTGCGGCACGGAGAGAGCAGGAGGCTTGGGTTGCCCCCAGCAATGGAAGAAGCCAAGCTTTCTGCCTGCCCTGGTGGGCCCAGGCCTCCGCTCAAGGCTACAAAGTTTCAATTATAGAAGATAAATAAATCCCAACAAAAATGGTGGCATCCACAGAGCTGAAGAGAGCAGGAGGCTTGGATTGCCCCTGGCAATGGAGGAAGTCAAGCTTTCTGCCTGCCCTGGCGGGCCCAGGCCTTCGCTCAAGGCTACAAAGTTTCAATTCTGGAAGATAAATAAATCCCAACAAAAATGGTTGCGGCCATGGAGCAAGCAGGAGGCTTGGCTCTGCTCAAGGCTACAAAGTTTCAATAATAGAAGATAAATAAATCCCAGATCCCAGGGCCTCCGCTTGGGTCGCCGGAGGGCGTGGCTGGCCTGCAAACCACCACAGGCCCCTTGCCCAGGCTGCCTCACGCCCCAAGGGAACCCCCACCTTAATCTGGGACACCCTTCAGGGCAAAAGGGCAAGCCAGTCAGCCCCGACCTGTGCACCAGGCCTCTATCCTATCTAATCCTATCTAATAAAAGAATAATATGCAAATTGACCATCACTCCAACACACAAGATGGCTGCCCCCATGTGGTCAAAGATGACTGCCCCCATGTGGACACAAGATGGCCAGCAGGGGAGGGCAGTTGGGAGGGACCAGGTCTGCAAGGAAGGGCAGTTAGGGGTGACCAGGCCAGCAGAGGAGGGAAGTTGTGGGCAACCGGGTCTGCAGGGAAGGGCAATTGGGGGGACCCAGGTCTGCAGGGAAGAGCAGTTGGGGGTGACCAGGCCTGCAGGGGAGGGCAATTAGGGGCAAACAGGCTGGCAGGGGAGTGGTTAGAGGGTGGTCAGGCTGGCAGGCAGAAGCGGTTAGGGGCAATCAGGAAGGCACACAAGCGAGCAGTTGGGAGCCAGCAGTCCTGGATTGTGAGAGGGATGTCTGACTGCCCTTTTAGTCCCGATCCCAGTAGGGCCTAAATGGGCAGTCGGACATCCCTCGAGGGGTCCCAGATCGGGGAGGGTGCAGGCTGGGCTGAGAGACACGTACCCCCATGCACAAATTTCGTGCACCAGGCCTCTAGTTAAATATAAATCCATAAAATGCTTATCCAGATAATTTCACATTTTAGTGGCAGTTTTCCTAGATATAAAAAAAGATTCAATGAAGAAAGACAAACATAACAAAACTATATCAATCCTGAGATTTAATATAACAATTGTTATAAACTTTAATAAAATAGATATTAAAATTAGATATGTTCATTTTCTGACTAAATTGTTGCTGAACAACCTCCATTTTAAACAAGCAGTTATTAAACTCACCCTAAAAATGCATTACTGAATTATAATTAAAAATTAGAATTATGAATTTTTTTATATTGTTAGCTTATTTAAGGAATCAAAAGAGTATTGTAGAGTGGGTCTTTTAAATCCGTCTTTCCCTCTTACCTTTCCAAATGAAATTAATTTCAAAGTTTCAGTATATAGCAATATAATTTTCATAGAGAAATAAAATTCTAAACAAAGAAAAATAGTTATTAATCAGTTTTGCTTTTCGTTTTGGTCTTAAACTTTTCTATTTTCAATTACCTCAGACATTTCACTACATTAATAACAGTTCATAAATGATTGCTCTTGGCAGTAGCTATCTTTAAACAAATGATATATTTGACCAAGGAATAAATTCATGATGCATTGAATCTGAAATTCTGTAATTTTGCTATCAGGCATACATTAAAATCTCTAAAAAGGCATCTTGTCCATCATAGATTTTTTCTTAAAAAGGAAAGATGCATTGTCACTTTCTGACCCTGAGTTTTGAAACATAGTAGGTTCAATGGTTAGTTTCTTTACTTAAAGTTTGTTGCGTTTGGAGACATTTCATCACTAATATTGTCATGTCTTAAACTGAATGTGAACCAAATGATACCTTTGAGAAATGAAAAGAAAAAAACTGTTTCTAAGTTTTATGAGGACCATCTCAATTAATGCGAATTCTCTAAATGAGAAGCAGGAAACACCTTTGCCCAGCACATGCTGTGTCCTCCCCTCTTTCACATTGGACTTCCTGTAAGTTAAAGGGCTCCTGCCTATTTTTCTATCACGTTAGTGAGTTTCTACTTCTGTTGATGGATCCCCGTGAGGCAGTCTGTTTTCCTTTATTCTTTATAACTGACACCTCTTAATACACAGGCTTTCTAATTCTCTAAGATTAGTTACAAAACAATTTATTTCCTTCAGTTTCATCTTTCCTTCCTGCCCCTTCAGATAAGCTGTTTCAAATGACTTTTTGACTAGCTTACTAAAATTTTCATCATCCTTAAAAGCATGTTTCAAATTAGAGAAGATTCTTTAAACTATACGTTAAAATATAGTAAATGCTTGTAGTGAACAAATAGAGAATTGACAGCAACCAACTCCCTCAATTCTACTTCCTCCTCCCTGCTCTTGAGGCAGAATCTTTCAGGCCCATTACATTCTTCCACTGGGACTGAATATGGCTGTCAGGAAATGTCCTAATAGTCCCCCTTAACAACTGCAGTGCCCTTGTATTTTAAGATGCAAATCAAAATGACAATGAGGTACCATCTCACACCTGTCAGAATGGCTAACATCAACAAGTCAACAAAGGACAAGTGCTAGTGAGGATGCGGAGAAAAAGGAACCCTTGTGCACTGCTGGTGGGAATGCAGACTGGTGCAGCCACTGTGGAGAACAGTATGGAGTTTCCTCAAAAATTAAAAATGGGACTCCCATTTGACCTAGTGATCCCACTTCTAGGAATATATCCCAAGAAACTAGAAACACCAATAAGAAAGGACATATGCACCCCTATGTTCATAGCAGCACAATTTACAATAGCTAAGATTTGGAAACAGCCTAAGTGCCCATCAGCAGATGAGTGGATTAAAAAAACTGTGGTACATCTACACAATGGAATACTACGCTGCGGTAAAGAAGGAGTTCTTACCATTTGCAACAGCATGGATGGACCTGGAGAGCATTATGCTAAGTGAAATAAGCCAGGTAGAGAAAGATAAATATCACATGATCTCACTCATTTATGGAATATAATGAACAACACAAACTGATTAACAAAAATAGACCCAGAGACAGAGAAGCATCGATCATACCATTAAACCTCAGAGGGAAGGTAGGGGAGGGTGGGGATAAGGGGGAGAGATCAACCAAAGGACTTGTATGCATGCATATAAGCCTAACCAATGGACACAGACAATATGGGGGTGAGGGCATGAGGTGGGGGGAGGGATAGGGAGGTAATGGGGGAATAAGGACACATATGTAGCACCGTAATCAATAAAGAAATTAAAAAAAAAACAACAAACAAACACTGCAGTGCCCTTGTATTTTAACCTACACAGGGCTGGCCATGAAGAGCTGAACCAATTTTGTGCCAACTACAGCAGTTAAGTAATGGCAACTGATGGTTTGGCACCAACTCAGTTCCAACAGGAATCCCCACTTTGGGGTGTGGCGAAGAAGGAAACTTTATTCGGTATAAAACAGCTCAATGGTGGAACAGCACAACTGTGAAAGCAGCATGCCTGGGCCTGTCTGGGGTGACACCTTTGGTGTTTCAGGTCATCCAAGGAGATGCAGTCTTTAGAAGAGAGCTGGCTTGTATGAACAGAAGTTCCCACTCCTGGTCCCTGATTGGTCTGTCCTCATGCAAATAAGGAAGGGCTCTAAATCCTCACAGTCTGATTGGCCTAAAGACACTGTCCTGATTAGTTACAATAGAACCGATCTGGTTGGTCAAAGCTGTGCAGCTGTGATTGGATGGGGAAAGCTTCGGGCCTATCAATTGGAATAGGATTTCAGGGACTTGTTTCTAAGGGCTGGCTCAGTTGGCAGAAACACAGTGCAGGCAGGCAATTCAGTGCAGACTTCTCTCTGATGTGCAGTTTGCAGGAGAGGCCCCTGTGTAGCAATGACTACTAGGCTTTGTTTTTTTTTGTTTTGTTTTTTATTTGTTTGTTTAAAATTTGAGCCCAGTTAGCCACTAGGAACCCTTGTTAGTAGTGTCTCTTTTTTCTCATGGTTTACAGTAATATGCCAAGGCTGAGGTCTTTACAGTATACAGTACTTACCCTCTACTACTGCGGTTTTTATCAGTAGAACAGACCAGGTCCTCAGGAGTCATTTTTCTCCAGAGATATTACAGGCATACCTTGTTTTATTGCACTCCACTTATTGAGCTTCATAGATGTTGTGTTTTTACCAGTTGAAAGCAAGACGCTCTGCCTGTGAGGATTATGACTTGCTTTATTGTGATACTTTAGATGGGATACTGGCTGTATTGTGATACTTGCTTTTCTGCCATGTTCTAGAACCGAACCCACAGACTCTCTAAGGTATGCCTGTGTATGAGTGGATAGAGCATTGGCCTATGGACCGAAGGGTCCCAGGTTTGATTCCGGTCGGAAGCATGTGCCTTGGTTGCAGGCCACCTCCCTGGCCCGGGCCCTGGTTGGGGCTTTTGCAGGAGGCAACCAATTGATGTGTTTCTCTCACATGGATGTTTTTCTCTGTCTTTCCCTCTCTCTTCCACTCTCCCTAAAAATCAATGGAAGACTATCCTCTGGTGAGAATTAACAACAAGAAGAAAAAAAGGTAGTTAAATCACTATTGGTTCAATACATCCTTTTAGTTATAGAGACATAATTTATTAATATCATAAGAATCAAAACTATCCCCAACAGTTTTCAATGACAGTTTTTATTAATTATGAGCTGTATTATTCTGAAGTCTAAATATTGTCAATGCAAGCTTTTCTCCTTAATTACTTCTTTTTGTGCCTTCGAGAGACTCTTACTAACACACCCAGAAATAATGTTTACCATTATCTGGGCATCTCTTAGCCCAGTCCAGTTGAGACCTAAAATTATCCATTACAGCAGTTATCTACAATTTTCCATATTCTAAGTGTGTAAATATTTCAAATAAATCAGAATTAAAATTCAAGCACTAAACATGGCTGAAAGGATATATCAGAGCTTATCTATGAGTATACAGTGTCAGCCAATTTTTGAAAAAAAAATAAAATTAAAAAAAAAACAACAACTAGGAAATTCCACATAACCTCTCTGCCAATTGGGAGACCACAGTTGGCTTTCTAAGAATTTAGGCATTCTATCCAAAGCTTTTTATATTCTCTGTTTTACAATTCCAATAAAAATTCTGACATAACTGCCTACTTAAATGATTTATATAGATTTTGTAATAGTAATATGGATTAGAATTCAAAAAATCACAAAAATATATTTTATTTAGAATGACAAAAGCACATTGCAATCTTTTCTTTTTTTCAACATTGATGTGATACATAATGGATCTATAGATGCTATATTTATTTTTCTTGATGATGTTCAAATAAAGGGAATTTTTCTTGATGCTGTTCAGATAAAGGGAATTTAACCCCATTCTTTTCATTCACAGTAAGTCATTTATAGACTTTAACAGTATTCTTATTGATTTCACTATTTCCCTCAAAAATAAAACAGTTCAAATGCAGCTCTAAGTGCAAAAGCAAGTAGTTTGCTAAGCCAGTGTCAATCATGCCTAGGCTTTGATTTTATATCAGTTTTACTTCATCATAAGTGTAATTTGAGAATAAATATTACAATGAAAATACAGTGAAAATTTAAAAAATGCTTGCAACTGCCGAGCTGGCATGGCTCAGTGGTTGAGCATTGACCCAGTCAAGGCATATGCCCAGGTTGCAGGCTTGATCCCCAGTGTGGGGGTGCAGGACACAGCCAATCAATGATTCTCATCATTGATGTTTATATCTCTTTCCCTCTCTCCCTTCATCTCTAAAAAAATAAAAATATAAATACTTACAACAAAGGCAACTGAGTAAACGTTGTGCCCTGAATAATTTGATTTGCTAGTGGGTATTTAATTTTTAACAGATTTTCTGTCCCCCAACTCCCCAAAGCTTTGGATGAAATTATCATTTGGAAGTTACTTAGCTTGCACCTTTCCACCAATGTAGATTTATTCTTTGCATTTTTCACTTTCCCAAATATTGCCATTCCTTTGTATTCAGCTCCAAACTTACGTCCATCGCCTAAAACTTTGTCATCTTTAATTACCTAAAATAAATCAGAAAAAAAAATTGTCACAAATCCATTTTTGGCATGACTATTTTCCTAATGAGAATTATCTTCCAATATATAGAAACGTTGCATAAGTTGTGATTCACAATGAAACACTTTGGAAATGTGTTGTTATGGTTTCATTATGTATTTCATGGTGTATTCAACTACTACACTCTTTTAAAAATTTAGTTATTTATGTTCATTTACAATTAAAAACAATATTTTATGCACATGTCACTTTACATATTTGCTGATTCATAGTTGAGATGCAATTCTAGGAGAGAACTGGTGAGTCAAAGTTTTAGTTCATATGGAGTTTTGTTATATATTGTTATTATAGCTGCAGCCATTTGTACTGCCTCTAGCCTGAGTGCCTGAATCCTTGAACCTCAAAATAGCACACAGGGCTAAACTTTTGGAGTTTTGTAAATCTTTAGTTTATAAAACCAAACCGAAGATGACTTCACTTTTAAATTACATTACCATATACATGACATTACTATTTACATGAATGAGATGAGTATTTTTCATATGTTTAAGAGACATGTGATATATTCATTTTTTATTGAAGTGTCCTCATTTGTCTGTTATAGAAGGTTATTGCTCTTTTTTTTTTTTACTTTTATAGCACACTGTTCACTAGATCTATTAGACTTTTGCTTGTGATATAATTTGCAAAGGCAAACACATGCATACTTACATACACAATGTATATGAACTTGCAACATATATATATATATATATATATATATATATATATTAATATTTTTAATATATTTTATTGATTTTTTACCAAGAGGAAGGGAGAGGGATAGAGAGTTTGAAACATCCATGAGAGAGAAACATCAATCAGCTGCCTCCTGCACACCCCCTACTGGGGATGTGCCCTCAACCAAGGTACATGCCCTTGACCGGAATCGAACCTGGGACCCTTCAGTCCGTAGGCCGACGCTCTATCCACTGAGCCAAACCGGCTTCGGCGCAACATATTTTTAATGCATTCAAATTGATCCATCTTGTGATTGATCAAGATTTTTAGTGATCTTTTGGAACCTAATCTCCCTTCCAAAATTATAAAGGAACCCAGAAGTTTTCCACAAGAAATTATTTGGTTTCACTTTTACATTTGGTATTTTTAAAATTAAAATTTATCATGATGAGTAGTGAGATATGTTGATCTTCATTAAACAGGATAATGTTTCTCAATCTGGAAAACTGTTAAGGCTTCTTTAATTTTTAAAAAGATTTTCAATTGAATTTGCTATTTTAATTAAAATGTTAAATATCTGCAAACACAGAGGTAGATTTAAGTTTATTATGCGTTTGCTCTTATGCAACAAATTTAGAAATTTAATAAAAATATTTAAAAGTTTAATTAATGTGACACATGATACTGTTTATAAATTTATATAGCTGTTTAGAGTAATTAAATCAGCCCAGAATGGTTATGGAATGTACATATTGATTCAGACATTGTGAGGTATTCTAGAATTACAGTGATGAGCAAAAACATACCTATTTTCAAGAAGAAGGTTCTTTTGCATTTAGTATGACTGCACCAGGATTTCCAATGTAATGACACAGTTCTCACACAATGTTTATGTGTTCAAATAACTCCAATGGGCATTACACTAATCAATGTTCAATTGCAGTGAGTCACACATTCAGAAGTTTCTGGTCTTTTTTATTTCATGAAAATTAAAGGTATTAAATCAATAATAATTTATACTTGCATGTTACTAATCACGACTACAAATGGAAGCACTGAAATTATTCCCACCTGGTATAATGATCCAAGTGATACACATTGTGCCTTTAGTATTGTTACAAGATTATCTTGAAAATAATTTTTAAAACCTAGAGTTTCTGGTACCACAAAATGCGCTAAACAGTGTAGTCTTGTGCCCTCAGGGAGTTGAGATACACTAATGTCGGGTTTGAAATGCTTTCTTTGAAATGTGAGCCAATATGCAATGGTGGGAAGATCAGTGGACCCAGTTGGATAGTTTTTCATTAAAAGGCTATTTAGCCCTAATCTGTTTGGCTCAGTGGATAGAGCGTCGGCCTGCGGACTGAAAGGTCCCAGGTTCAATTCCAGTCAAGGGCATGTACCTTGGTTGCGGGCACATCCCCAGCAGGGGGTGTGCAGGAGGCAGCTGATTGATGTTTCTCTCTCATCGATGTTTCTAACTCTCTCTCCCTCTCCCTTCCTCTCTGTAAAAAAATCAATAAAATATATATTTTTAAAAAGTCTATTTAACCCCGTCTGGCATGGCTCAGTGGTTGAACATCTACCTATGAACCAAAAGGGCATGGTCTGGCACCTGCCCAGGTTGTGGGATAGATCCCCATGTGGGGCATGCAGTAGGTAGCCCATCAGTGATTCTTATTATTGATATTTCTCTCTCTCTCTCTAAAATAATATATATATACTATTATATTATTTTTAAAAATATAGTATAAATATATATATATATATGTATATATATATATATACTATTATATTATTTTTAAAAAGGCTGTGTGAATCATTTTTCTTCATTTGTGAATCAACAGGCTTAGCTGTGAAGATTTCTAGAGCCCTTGGTTCTGAAATTCTATAAACTGTTAATAACAGAGATACAATATTTTCTAAGCTGAAAATGCTAACTGTAAATGCTAACTATATTTAATGAAAATTTAGACTTTTCATTTGCAAGGAAACTATTTTCTGTTAATGAAATATTTCTAACTATGCCAATCATTCTTGAGAATGGCAGTCATTAGAGTATGTTAAAAACGAAGTTGTGCCATCAGTGATCTGCACCATCCATAATCTCAGTATTAGCTCTCTCCTCCTTGAAGTAGCAGGCCATGCTGTCTGGGTACTTGCTGACTCCAATTAGGAAATAGACATACCCATGTATTTGATCAGATTCTGTGGATTGATCTTTTCTGTCCTTGGTTCTGAAATCTGAGCAGAGTTTCACATAATTTCAAAGACATGCATTTATCTATTTTCTTGTGCCTATTTTCTAATAATCAAGAAGGCTTAAAGAATTGGTTTGGCAAAAAAAAATGGGCTGCATCATTGTTTTATCTACTTTATTATAATTTTATACGAAAAAGTAAAATGTTATGCTATGTTGAGTACGCTAGTCCTTTACAAAGAAAATATGCTAAAATTTTGGCTATTTAAAAGCTGTTCTCAAAACCAATTACAGTCTTCTAAGACCTATGGCTTTGTAGTCAATCTGAATATTGACTATTTGACAGTCTCTCTTAGCAGCTTGTTATTCTAATTCCATTATGAGCAAATTCATGCTGTATAGCCTATGACTTGATGCTTTCTTTCATGCAGGTCTATTTTCTGGCTGACCTTCATTTTTCCCCCCTCCTTTAATCTTTTAATAATTGGGTACTTGATGTTTCCTTTCTGACTTCTCAAATTGTTACATTTTTAGGATTTTCTTCCTAAACATCCTTTACCTTGGACTTAGTTTGACCAATTTGCTGAAGGCATACACGTGTCCCTTTCCCATAGACAACACCTCCAGCCTCAAGGCTGTATGTGGGATCGTTTTCACTTTTAGATAAAACTGACCTTGATGCCTATTTCCTCAAAAAATGTATGATAGTGTGGAAAAGGGATCAGTTTAACTAACTACTGCTAATCAGTTCATGAATTAGTCTTCCTAGATTTTATAAGACCACATCCAAGAAACACTGAAAATCCAAAAGAAAGTGCCTCTGCCATATTAAACTGGGAAATGTAAGACATCATTACTGACTAAAGAGAGGAATTTGGTCAGAAGAGATCACTAATGTCTTTTGACTAATACTATTTTGTCCATATTGACATGGCGTGAGATTTAGAGATGGATTCAAAAGGTGGGTTAAATGAACTTAAATTTTTCTAAAATTAATAATTAATTTTCCTAAATTAATTATGTGTCTTTTAGGCTATGTTGGCATTTTCAACAAAACCAATGCTCCTCCCTCAATTAAAACATGTTGGGACTTCAACTCCTTTACTATTGTTAGGAGTGAGGGGGGAGGAGAAATGGCATGCCCATAGTTTCCTTTCTCCTCCTCAGTTTTTGAGGTTTTTCAACAGCTAGTAATGGCTCTGATTTCTCTGGGGAATTTGAATAATGACATCACTTCCTAGGGTTATTGTTCTTTTTAAAATACAATATTTTAATTGCTAAAAGATAGCTATTCAATTATAACATTTCCTTATTCATCAAAATAACTTCATACCATGCCTCCTGTGTGTGCACCTTTCTGTGTGATATAATATGACATTAACTGCTACACAAATTACATTTCTTTTCTATCACATTACATATCTTATAGTTGGTCTTCAGGCCTTTTAATCTTTCTCTGGCTCATGATGTGTAGCCTAAATTCATGAAACCCTCTGCAGAGTGAGAATATATCAAGAAATACTCATCCTGAAACAGTAAAGAAGGACAAGGTTTATTCCATTTCCTCTTTCTAGCTTTGGATATTCAGAAAAGGCAGGAAACATCTCTCAGTGACTGACTGCTCTGCTTCTCTCCCTACCATTTCCAGTATCTCTTCCTCAGGAAAGTATTGGTTATATTATATTAATCAGTGAGCAGTCATATCAGCCCCTATGATGAGTGGGTATCTGAAATGCAAGGAGAGATGGTAATTGAAATGCACCCTCCATCCTTTCCCACTCCTATTTCCAGTCTGACCTGAAGCCCCCTTCTTCACTGTCATTAATTGAAGTAATTTGCAATTGGTTCCTTTTCTTCATTTAGCAATTAGTAGTTCCTCTAGGAAAGGAGGAATATATAACTAACTACCCTAAATCTCTTAATACCCCTTGCCATTTCTACTATACATCAGGGCACGCACTCTTAACAACAGATATTAAATTTAAAAAAAGAATAAATACATCTCTGTCATCTTTATTTCCAAAGCAGAGAATATAAAAAATAGAAATTTAATTAGTATTTGATATACTTATGATTAAATTTTCTAGTTATTTCCTAATATTTTGTAAGCAAAATGCCTACCATAAATATTAAAGTCAGGATTGAGAATACATGTAGTAATGCAAATATTATCTAAAATGTTTTCTGGCTAGCTAATAAAATTAGGTAAGAGAAAGTTGGGAGCCATAACAATTAAAAGGAAATTTAATCATTTCTAAATGCTATAACTTATCTGAAAGATACACGAAAATATATTCAATTGCTAATCTAAAGTAATATACTAAAACGCTATCTTTAATGTATGGAAATTAAGTAAAGCTACTAGTATAAGTACAAGAGCTTTCTTATAGTTTTCATTATATAAGCAGCTGCTAGTTGCAAAGTGTAAAAAAAATATCCATTTATTACTGCAATAAAATATTTAGGAATAACCTAATATAAAATATACAACAGCATATAATATACTTAAGGCAAAACAAACATTGATGTTCAGAATATAAATAGGAACGATCTCTTTGGGGAATTATGCGACAATATATATTATTTTTGTAAAGGTGCACATATTTTTTGTCCAGAATTTCTGCTTATATTAATTTATTTTATAGACATGTGTGCAAAGTTAAACATGATAAATAACTGCAGCACTGTTTGTAATGGTTAAATACTGAAAACAAACTAAAGGCTTGTAAGTCAGGGGCTATTCAAATAATGAATGGTACATTTTTGCAATGAAATTATATGTAGCCATTTAAAAATCAGACATTTAGCCCTAACTGGTATGGCTCAGTGTATAGAGCGTCGGCCTGTGGACTGAAGGGTCCCAGGTTCGATTCTGGTCAAAGGCATCTGCTGGGATTGCAGGCTTGATCCCCAGTAGAGGGCATGCAGGAGGCAACCAATCAATGATTCTCTCTCATCATTGATGTTTCTATCTCCTTCTCCCTTCCTCTCTGAGATCAATAAAAGTATTTCTTTAAAAATCCATCATTTAGGTCACTTGATAGGGAACAACACCCAATAAGGAAAAACATCCAGATTTTAGACGTTGAAGATTTATAATAGCAAAGTGTATAACATACTTGTAATTTTAAAAAGTGTACAGTCACATATACATACATGTACATGTATGTTTGCACTCAGATATATACACATTCTTATATATTTGAATGGTTATTTATGTATTAGGTTCTTGTGGATACATATCCCCCAAATTAAAATGGCCCAATCCAATAAGAGGGCTGGAGGAATGTGTACTAGCAAGCACCACAGTGATTTTAAAGTTGGATCTTTATAAAAGAAGCAACCATTAATGTCCTAACATATTTCTATATGCAATAAATGTAATCTCTCACCTTTTCATCTGAAATGGTACTAATTTGTACCATCCTAAGGAGAAATGGAAAAATAATCACTCAAATTACATTCTGTGCTTTGATTTAGATGAAGTCTGCTTTAGAAAGACTGGGAAGTATGAGGGGTATAATTAAGTTACATCATGTACCCTTTCATACTGTTGGATTTTTGTGATGTAAATACTGCGTTTAGTGGATAAAAAAGGAAGCTCACACCCAGAGAACTGCTCATATAACCCAGAATCTTTTCCTAGATGCCCCTGTGTGGCTTAATGACTTTTATTAAATTCACACAACCAATTTCTTGGCCCATGATCATGGCTATAAAGAGTTTTGATTATAGATCCTGCCTCTCTGATGAGCAGTGGAATGGTGTGTATGTTCCAGAATTTCATTTTATACATGGTTTTTGAGTAGTGAACAACAGACCATTTTCCTTCTCTACTTCTTCACTTTGATTGAAGCTGAACGTAACATTTCAATTTCAATTCTAAAGTTGAAATAACGTTATCTGACAAACAGATGACAATTATAGTTCTTCACATTAAAAATAGCACACTAAACAAATTTCCCTTGTGAATTGCTTTATTCTTTGTTCACATTTGATCTCCTTTGTTCTTGGATCTTAATTCTTAGAGGCAGTTACAATACTGACCTAGTAATAATAATGTTCATCAGTCAAAATATTGGATCTTTCCTACTAGTAAGGGCAACCCTTTGATGGTTTCTCTTGCAAGATATATATAGTCTTAGCAGAGTGCAGGAAAGCATTAAACTTTAGAATTAAAATCTAGTCTGCATTAACTCCCTATTCTGTGCTCTCTTAAAACTTCCCCTATTATAATTATCACTAGAGGCCCAGTGCATGATTAAATCATGCATGTGTAGGGTCCTCTACACGCTTTTGCTTTCGATCGCAGGGGAGCTGGGTGCCTGTCCGCTGGTGCACCAGGCCTTTCAGAAGCCTCCTGCGTGGCGGAGGCTTCTGAAAGGCCTGGTGCTGGAGCCAACAGGCACCCAGCTCCCCCGCTTTTGATGGTCCACGGCAAGACGTGAGCTCGCTGCCCCAGAGGCCCATTCTGTGTCGCAGCACAGCCATGGTGCAGACGCTGAGCTTGTGCTGCTGCTGGCAACACAAGCTCAGTGTCCCGCCAGCCCAATCGGCCACCCCGGCCACCACGAGTCCCGCCCCCCCACGCCTCCTGGCCAATCATGGGCATAGTGAGGGTACGGTCAATTTGCATATTTGTCTATTATTAGGTAGGATTACTTTTTTTTAAGTAGGATTACTTTAACATATAGACTACACAACACATACATGATGTCATAATTTGAGACAATTCTTAATAAGAAGGGATGCCTTCTTTTCCTATCAAGCAAGTCTCAAAATATTGGTTCAAACTTTAATATGTAAATGTTGAAAGGTACAAAAAATAGTAAAATTGGTTATGAATGACATCAACTGATCAGCCTATTGAAAAGTCATGCTTCTCTTACCAGTTTTATTTTTCTTCGCAATTCTTATCTTCTAATGAAATATTTTATACTTATTTATTTATACTATCTCATTGCATTATAAAAGTTTTTAAACTGCAAATAATATTTCCCTTTTTAAATGATAAACTATTCTTAGCTTTTTAAATCTTGAATGTAAATTATGGCACAGATGTCTTCAATCTTCATTGAATGCTTATTTCAGAATTCCTAAAAACTAACACTGTAGTTTGAGTACATATGTTTGTTATTTGATGAACTTGCAAATATAATATATACCTATTCCTTAGATTGCAATATGGTCAGACTGATATTCAGTGGTATGTGGGTCTATGGTATTACCAAAATGAGCTCCTTGTTATAAAATCCTTAGGAGACAATTGACCCAAACTTTGACATTCATATTTCCATATCAACTTTTTCTTAACCATTACCATATTTTAAATAATTATTTTTATATTTATTTTTAGTAAAAGGTTAATGGATACCAGTCTTTGTTTCAAACAGTGAATCTAGACACGTGGCCTAAGGCAATCTTTTAATGATTTCATATTTAAAATGAAGTTTTCTATTTATGATATTTATTATACCATTTAAAACTAACTGCACTTTTCTAATGTTATTATTTAATCACCTACTTCATAAAATACTCCTTGTATCTAATTACTTCAGTGCTTGACTGAGCTAACAAATGAGTTCAGTAAATCTGTAGAATATCAGATCAGTATATTAATATCAGTTGTATTTCTAAACACTAGTAATAAATATTTGAAATTGAGAAAATAATTACATTTACCATAACATCAGAAAAGAATATTCGGTAATAATGAACCAAATTAAGCATTTATTTGTATACTTAAAACTACAACATATCATTGAAAGATATTGAAGAGCACCTAAATAAATGGAAAAACATACCATGTTCCAGAAGCAATTGCCATGAAATATTGAAAGTGATGAAAAGCAAGGTCCAAGACTACTCTACCCAGCAAGGCTGTCATTTAAAATTGAAGGAGAGATTAAGAGTCTAGACAAGAAAAAGCTAAAGTTCTTTATCACCAAACCAGGATTATAAAGATTGTTAAAGGAATTTCTTTAAGAAGAAGAAGAAAAAAACCAGCAACATAAATATAAATAATGAAATGGTAATGACTACATACCTATCAATAATCACTTTAAATGTAAATGGATTAAATGCTCCAATCTAAAGGCATAGGGTAGCTGAATGGATATGAAATAAGACCCTTATATGTTATCTACAAGAAACCCACTTCACATTGAGAGACATACACAGACAGAAAGTAAAGGGATGAAAAAAGAGATATGCAAACAGAAATGAAAAGAAAAAAACAAAAATGGGGTAGTGATATTTATATCAGACAAAATAGACTCTAAAACAAAGGCTATAATAAGAGAAAAAGAAAGGCATTACATAACAATAAAGGGACAATCCAACAAGAGAATATAACCCTTGTAAACATTTATGCACCCAACATAGGAGCACCTAAATATATAAAACAAATGTTGTTGAAAGGGAATATAAAGGGAGAGATAAACAGTAACACAGTCATAGTAGAGGATTTTTATACCCCATTAACATCACTACATAGATTTTTCAGACAGAAAATCAACAAGGAAATGGTGGCCTTAAATGACACATTAGAGCAGATGGATTTAAGTAATATTTTTAGAGCATTTACACGAAAGCATCAAAATATAATTCTTATCAAGTGCACATGGAACATTTTCCAGGACAGACCACATGTTAGGCCATAAAGAGGTCTCAATAAATTTAAAAAGATTGAAATCATACCAAGCATCTTTTCTGACCAGGAGGATATCAATTACAAGAAAAAAGCAGAAAAGCACACAAAATGTTACTAAACAATGGATGAGTTAACATTGAGATCAAGGAAGAAATCAAAAGGTACCTTGAGACAAATGAAAATGAAAACAAAGCAACCCAAATCCATGGAACCAGTGAAAGCAGTCTTAACAGGGAAATTCAAAGCAATGCAGGCCTACTTCAAGAAATTAAAAAGATCTCAGACTAACCTTACACTTAAAGGAACTAGAAAAAGAACAACAAGCAAACCCCAAAGTGAGTAGAAGGAGGGAAATAATAAAGATCAGAGCTGAGCCATGCCACAGGCAGTAGCTGACTTTGTACCTCCAGGGAGGACCCAATGCCAGTGCACCCATGGCCAACTTCAGACCATGTCAGAATGGGAAAAGTATTTATAAACCTGTATCTAAAACAGATCTACAATCTAAGATATATATAAAGAAAATGTGCCAGTGAATAATAGAAATACAAATATCTCATTTAAAAATGAGTGAAACTTTGAATAGGTAATTCCCCAATGAAGATATACAAGTGTCCAATTAACACATATCAAAGAACAATTCAGATGTAAACCTGAGGAGTGGGAGTTTGTATGCAATGTCTTAAACAGTGGCACATCTGGACAATGAGATGTTATTTAAATAGTGATAATAATAAATGACCTATCAAGTAATGGAAATACTTGAGGAATCTTCAATGCATAGTACTAACTTAAAGAAGTCAATGTAAAGACTACATACATTTGTCCAAGCCCATAGGATGGGCAATATCAGAGTGAATTCTAGTTAGATTTATGGACTTTGGGTGACTGTGATGTGTCAATATAGGTTCATCATTGTTAAAAAAACAACAACAAAAAAAACAAGTACCATTCGGGTCAGATGTTGATAATAGAGGAGGTCTACACAGGGGTTACATGGGAAATATCTGTATTTCACTTTCAATTTAGTTGTAAACCTAAAATTTATCTAAAATATAATGAGGTTACAAGGTATAATGCATAATGTAACAATTTTGTTTCTAAGGAATGTAAAAATGCACAATTTTAGAAAACTTTGAATTTATTTTTTCTCTCATGAATGATTAATAGAACCTTAGAAAATTCTAGGAACCTGCTTGGGATTCATATTTTTCACATAAAAGAGAAAAATAAAGTGATTTCAATTATCATAAAGGTATCCCTGACAGAATATACTCTTTTCTTTGTTTTCTTCTAAGCATGTCTCTCTCTCTCTCTCTCTCTCTCTCTCTCTCTCTCTCTCTCTCTCTCTCTCTCTCTCTCTCTCTCTCTCTCTCTCTCTGTCTCTCTCTCATAAAGGCAGACTGCCATAGGCAGCATGTCATTTGGATATGCCTGGAGTTTGGAAGCTTAACCACTCTGTACTCCTACAAATGTAGCATTGAAGCACAAAGGGCACACCTGCCTAGCCATCCTAATCAGACAAATCAGTGCTGGGGGTCAGAGTAGATGGATGTCAGGGCAATTGGCTACAACAACAAGTCTCATTTTTAAATAACTCCCAGAATTCCAACTCCATTATTATAAATAAGATAAAGTTGATTTTCGTTCTTTTTTCATTTTTTTTTTCTGTTCTGTTAGATGATCTAACCTCTTGTTTGAATAAAAAAACCTCACAAAGCTTGCCTTTTCTTGTGTTTTCATATTCTGGATTTCTCTTTTACCATGTCTTTCCATGAAAATCATAATGTTTTTACCTCCAATTCCCTAAAATTAATTGAAATATTACTCATATGACTCCTGTCTTAATGTCTAGCATAACATATATGAAGTTCCATGAACTTTCCTTTGCATGCCTCTATTTTCATCCTTCTCATATCCTGTGGTGCAGAAATAGAACTGAATTTCAGATTTCCCTAAAACATCCGTTATACATTTCCATTTTTTTTGCTCACATTTCTTCATCTGTCTGTCATGTGTTCCCACTTGTCAGAGTTTTTCACTTCATAATTTCCCACTCAGCTTTAAAATGTTTTTCCGAATATACACAGAGAGAAATAAATGACTTCTCATTTCTTAAATGTGTGCCTATATTATACAATGGCATACATCTTCATGACATCACATTTTGTTGTATTTATCTGTTCTAGATTATAAAGACTTAAAGGATGGTGTTGTATCATGCAAGTAGTTCACTTCTTAGCACCTTGTATTAATAGTAAATATTTATATGTTGTGAGTAAATGGAATAACTAAATTAGGAAGCAATGGGTATGCTAATTTATTCTCAAACAAGTATTAGTATTCTATTTATTTACTATAGTGTTACAATTGCTTTGTAAGGTGTAAAACCTGTGCCCCAATAGAATGAAAGTTACTGAAGATAAATAACAGGAAAGGTCACAGGTCCACCTCTGAAGTGTTAATAACTTACATAGCCATGAAAAATTTAGAAAGACCATTGTTATCACAACTATGAAATATACATTACAGAAAAAACCCTCAACACATTATCTCTAAGGTTGAAAAACATTAATACTAGGCTAATTTGTAGCATTACAAATGTAGTTGGTGAAACTATATTTTTAAGACAACTACTTTTTCTCCCGTAATCATTTCATATGGAATCTCTCTCTCTCTCTCTCTCTCTCTCTCTCTCTCTCTCTCTCTCTCTCTCTTTAGAGATGATAGATATGTTTGTTACCTTGATTTTGGTGATGGTTTCACGGGTGTAGGCTTATGTCCAAACTCATTAAATTGTATACATTAAATATGTGCAGTTGTTGTATAAAAAGAAAAACTAAACAAGTCAAATCAACAAACATTTCCACCCACATGCCATTTGTTACAGTTGAGTTCAATTTTTAGATGTCAAACAGAGAAGTCGGCTATTCTGCATAAGAAAGAAGCTATGGCTATTCAACTGACAGCCACTGGTTTCACCACAAAAAGTGAAGATATTTCTGTGTTCTGCTGCCAGTATATAATTCTTGGTAGCTCTGAAACGATAAGTAGTACTACAACAGAGCTTCTATATTCAGTGTATCTAAAAAATGGCCTTTTCACAGGTGTCATCTGCATTTTGATTTTTCAACTGAAATAAAACTAGTTTGTAGAGACCCTTATACCTTACATGTGTAGATATTGATATTTCAGGTTCAAGATACATCAATGCCTCTACCTTGAAGGCTACAGGAGATACTGAAATAAGATGCCGAAATAGGAAATGTGTAAGTTTGACAGACAGTTGCCCTCTGGACATGTGAATTTCATTTAGTATCTGGGCAATCATTGTACAATGCTAGAAAAATAGTTACATAAATTCCGATGGATCCATTTTATTATTTATGATGTTTTTATTTGCTTTTTTACCTATAACCCAAAGAACATAATGTATTTTTAAATGTTTCTGTATAACATTACAGATGCTACACGAATATCCTTTTCCCACAAGTATTGTGACCATCTGTCCTATTCTTATCAAATTGTTGGCATACTCTTTCCTTAAAAAAGTTGTTCAAACAACTGGAGTAACTTTTTATATTCTGATGTACTTTTCCCCCTGAGGGAAAGCAACATCCGGAAGTCTAAGAGAAATTTTTGAAAATTGTCGACCAAGGAGCTCTGCAGGGTATGTGGACAGAGGAACTAAGTGACTCCTCTGTTTTTCACTCCCCATTATGCACAACTTGTGTAGTCACAGAGAGACCTATTAGTACAGAGACCCACAGCCTCTGCACGGTGTTCCTACTGGTTTCCATTACCTGGATTCTGAAAGGCTATGATTTTATTTATTTGTGTTACCCCAACTGTTTTTGTTTTTTTTTTCATGTCTATTATCATTTTTGAGAATAACTCCATGACAGTTTTAGCTGTTAGTCATTTGTGACATTTTCTCTACAGGGTCCATCAGGCTGTCAATCACATGTGATACTCTTCATATGTGGCACTTGTTCGTGTATGTGTAGGGTGTACCCCAAGGCACCGTTTTAGATCATACTCCTGTGTAGTACCAAGGATCAGAAGCACAGAATTCAGTGTTATGAAATACAGCTACATATGACATAATACCACCCACGTAAACTGAAACTGAACCAAGAGACATAGCTGCTGTGGAGTATAGTCACCTTCAATTTTGGAAAAAAAAATATTTAAGGAATTATTATTTACAATACTGATTAATTTGACCATCCTCAATTTTTCTAACATATCCTAAGTGAAAAAAAACAAGGTACATTCTTGACTCAACATAAATCAGGATAATGCTAATATTACATTGTTGACCCTGAGAAGAATATACTTGCCAATATACTCTCATGGTTAAGTGGATTCAAATTCACAACCAGAGTCTAGCAACCATTGTTTGCAGAGCTCCCTCATTCATGCATGCTGAATTTCAGGAAAAAGCCACAGACTGAGCTGCCAAGCTTCCTGTACTGTGCTCCTGACATCTGAGTCAACTCTTATAAAAGAGCTCCTAGAATTAAAATTCTACCAATAGACTCTCTCCACCCTCACTCCCATCCAGTCAAAGCTGTGCAGATATGTCCTCATTTACATCTTTACCAATCAGAATGACTTCACTGAGGACAGTGCTATTTGGACCTATCTCACTATGTAGATTTAGAGTCCTCATTTGCATAGAACGGACCAATCAGGAAGGTAGGGTACTTTTCTCTATACAAAACCAGCATCACCTCCGTCTCAATGGAGCACTTTCAGTTTCCATCAAAGACTGTGTTTCCCTGGGAGAAGCTGTAACACTGGAGCAACTTCACCAGAGCTGATTTGACTGAGCTGTCTCACAGCTGCGATGTCTTTACTGAATTATGTCTCCCTCCTTACCACACCCCAAAGTGGGGACTTGTGCTGCCATTAAATTGGTGACAAGGACCTCCATTTAACAACATGAATATGAATAATGGAGAACTCAATGAAAATAATCTTTGCCTCCCATTACACATAAATAAAACATTTAATTGACTCTGTCATTTTAATGTCTACTCTGTGCCTTTAGGCACTTGGAACACCTTAGTTAACAAACCAAGAAATTATGCAGCTTAAAATCTAAGTAAGACATAAAACAAATGATGATAAATATTTGGTATAAAATCGAGCCAAATAAGAGGGATGGAATTGCTTGATGGCTTGTAGAAAAAAGATGACATTTGGGTCAAAAATAAATAAAGCAGTCAGATATCTCAAGGGGGGGGGGGAACGTTCTGAGCAGAGCAAAAGGTCAGTGCAAAGGCCCTAAAGTAGGAACATGCCTGGTGTTTCATGAGAGAGTAGGGAAGGCGCTGTTGCAGATTAGAAGGGAGAGGAGTAAACCAGAGCAGGTGGATCTTTGAAGACCAAGGCCAGGACTTTGCCCTTTATTCCGAGCAACAGGGCATGTCACTTCAGGGTCTTGAACACATGGGTTATATGATTTGACTTCATATTTAAGTGAAAGACCACGGTGCCTCTGTTTCAAATAGGGAGAACAGGAATGCTAGTTGGGTGACTATTGCATTAATGTAGGTATTATATGATTTTGGCATGAATAGTGATGGTGGTAGTGAATATGGGTAAAGCAATAAGATTCTAGACATATTAGTAGTCAAGCCAACGTACTACATGAATTATATTTTTAAAATATATCAATAAATATATCAGTGCTAGATTTTTTGTCATTTAATGTTTTGCTAGAGTTTGTAGTTTAAACTGTTCAGTGGTACTCTACTGTCTTACATTCCCTGTTGGAAATAGTCTCAGCCAACTCTTTGTAAGCAATCTTTACTGTATTTTCTCTCCCCATTCACACCTGGGCTCTAATATCATCTCCTCAGAGATGGCTTTTTTGACCACCCACTTCTCACTTTTCCTCACTCTTATTTTCCCTTAATCAGCTCCCCGGCTTCATGCTCTGCATTACAATTTACCACTGCATTTTTATTTCTCTATCCATATAATGTAAGATCCATGATGACAGTTTTTTTATGTTGATTATCAAACCCCCAATGTTTAAAATAGTGCCTGTCATACATTAAATGCTTAATATGTTAAACAGATATATTTCTAAACTTCAAAACTAAACTGGTTTCCTTGTCTTCTTATCCTGTTTATGGATCTTTATATTATTACACAGAAAATACATTTTCTTTATAACACATACCTACACTACAATGATCAAATATAGTAAATTGTTATATTTTACTTTCTGAATGTTGTCTAATTAAATCTGATTTGAAAGCATATCCAAAGGCATTCTACAGGAGCTAGCTAAATAATTCAAGTACAAAAAAGTCATCTGAATAGCCTCCTTACAGAGTTAGCTTAATAAATAATCATGAGATGAAAGTAGTATTTTTAAAATTCTGTGTGGCCTGGGTTATTGTTGAGCTTTCTAAATATGCTATAGCCTACTTCTTGATGTAATCATTTTCATAGCACATAAACATGGCATTTATCAGGTCAATCTTTTCCACGGCAAGTATCTGATATCTGCAAAAATTAACTTTTTAGAAAGCTAAGACAAAATGAATCTAACAAGAAAATATAATGCTGCAAATTCCTTTGATAAGACAGATGAGTCATAAACAAAGTGTTCAATATGTCTTATTTTAAATGAAGTATAGTAGTTACAGTGTGACATGCATAGACCTAACATGTAGAATTTTGATGACTGACAACACCTGTGTGAAAGCTGATGCCTGCCTTTGCTTCATACAAGTACATCAATCCAGTGACAAAGAAACACAATTATTTTTTTGTAAGGGAAAGGTGCATGATCGGAGTACAAAGCCAGCAAAGCACTGCCACATGCTATTTTGCAGTGCAGAACAAATACTGGCAGAAGCAAATGTAGAAACTCGTGGAAGCCTTTCTTGCACTATTCTTTGAAACCATGTCCTCCAATTATTAATTTGAATAATTAATAATAATTATAATGAGCCTGAGCTGGTACTGTAAGCAGCTCTTTTATAACAGAAATAGGCAAATACCCCTTAAGATGAAAATCATTACTTGGATTATTTTACCGACATCAGATCATTGTTATTTCATGGAGAAATCTTCAGTAAAATGCCTCCGCTATTAATTTTTTTTTTCATTTATGGTAAGTTCTTGGTACTCGCGGTTGTTTATGTGGAAGGCTGTGGATCCTAAAAGAACATATCTACTTTTACAAATGTTATATATGTAAGAGATATATAATATTACCAAACTTGAGTTCTAAACCAATACTTCATTGTTGCATAGAAGTTTATAGGAGTGGGTGATTTACCTTCTTGCAATAAAAAGATGTGTACATCCATTTGAGTAATTTAGAGGAAGGAAAAAACCTTACCAGCTACTAAATGTGGTCCAAAGTCCTAGAAAATGATACATCATGTTGTTCTCTTTCACACACAAACAGGGTTTTCCTTCCCTCAACGCTTTCTAAAAATTTATGAATAAAAATGCACTAGGCAGTTATTAAAATTTAATTTTAATGCAACCCATTTTCATTTCTATTTTATATTCTCCACATTTCTATTGTATTCTTAAAAAAATACATATTTTTGGACTTTTTATTCTTACTTTTGTGTAGAGCTCAGCTTTGACTATTGTGAAATATAGAGGTTTGGAAACTATAAAAAAAAAAACTATAAACTTGTGTAAATTTAAATGGATAAAGTTCTAGAAGTATATTAGTGATTACCCCTGTACTTGACAGGGACCTCCTGAACCTCCCAGGGCCTGCAAAGCACTTTTAGAATAATACCATGTAATCAAATATTTGCATAAATCCAGCTAGCCAAAAGAAACTATGCCAAAAATATACGTGAGTATAAAAAAGCTCTTGTCAAGTAATTGAAATCAGGGAAACTTTGAAAATACTAGTAGATATTTGTGTGTGTTTTCTGTATACCTAATAAGTTGTGCTAAATATTAGCATCATATTAAATGCATCGTAATAAAATTAAGAGGAAAATGAATAAAGTGACCTAATATTTTCAAAGAAATATGATAAAATAATTGAATTTTACTGAAAAAAAGGGACAACTTAAAATGTACCCAGATATTTATAATATACAGGGATAAAAAGTAGAAAGGACACTAGTAAAGAAATCACATGACCAATACTACCAAGGGAAATAAAATTTAATAGATAAAAGTAATATAAGCAAAGGTGCAAAGAGAAGTTAATCCCTATAGGCTCTCCAAACCCTCACTTTTGGCTGTCTGCAAGATATCTCAACTTGAATATCATACTAACACTTAAAGCTTAACATGTTTATAGCCAAGCTCATTATTTTCTCTAGTCCTGTTTTTCCATCACTGTCTGTATGTCACCATTATATTCCTGGTTCACCAGGCTAATAAATATATAGTCATTTTTTATTTCTTCTTGTCCTTATTCATCCATATACCATCTATTAAAAAAACCTTCTAAGGCATTTTCCATATTTGCTAACTATATTCATTTCTTAAAATCAGAATCCTTTCCCATGTCATAGCCACTTTTTTGGAATAACTTCTATAAAAATGGTTCTACTATTAAATCATGTCTTCTTTTGTCCAAATAATAAAGCAAAAATAATTTAAATCTGGTACTTCTGAAACCAAATGTGGCCCCAATTCATACATTTAATAAAAAATAAAACCATAATACATTTCCACAGGTTTTTCTTTGTTCTTCCTCTACATTTTATTCCTGCATACTTCTGCACACTTCCAAATACTCTACTAACTGAATGGTTATGACAACAAAATATATTTCCCCTTTCATCTCTCTTAAATTCTAGCCCCACAATAAAAACTAACAGTTGATCTTATTTTGTAACCACACTTTTTAATATATAAAAGACCTGATTAAACTAAATACATGGTAGAGCCTGGGTATAGGTTTAGACATGATTACTCTTTTAACATCTGTGTTTTTCCTTCTCCTTTACTCAACTGAAACTATAGTTAGCTTACTATGGATCATCTTCATTGATAGTTCCATATTCTTTTCTAAATAGTTTTATTCAGATAAAATCTATTATCTTTACAGATGCCCTACTTCAGACTCTCTCTCCTGTTAAGGACATGCACACTAGAATGACTCATGTTACAGCTATAACACTTAATAGGTCTGTGATGATTGACAAGGAACATTTCAAAGCCTCAAATTCCTCAACAGTACCTCTCTTCATAAAGAAAGTCACTAGAATCAATGTCTTCCATGAAATTAAATATATTATTTAAACAAGGAAACAAAAATAGTTTTATTGTTCTCAATAATTTACTTTTTTCCCCTTAAATAAAATCAGAAATGAATGAGAAGTTATGATGAACCCCCACAGACAAAGTACCATATCAGAATACTATGAAAGGCTCTACACCACTAAATTGGACAACCTAGAAGAAATGGACAAATTCTTAGAAGCATACATTCATCCTAGACTAAATCATGATCACTAGTAAGGAAATTAAAATGGTAATTTTATGGTAATCAAAAACCTCCCCCACCAAAAAAATTCAAGGTGGCTTTAGTGATGAATTTTAACAAATATTCAAAAAATATTATACCTATCCTTATCAAACTCTTCTAAATAATTGAAGAGGCAATGCTTCCTAACTCATTTAATGAGGTCAACATTGCCCTGACAACAAAACCAGACTAGAACATCACACACACACAAAATTGCAGGTCAATATTTTTAATGAACATAAATGTAAAACTCCTAAACAAAATATTAAAGAATCATATGTAACAATAAATTAAAAGAATCACACATGATGACCAAGTAGGATTCATTCCAAGAATGCAAGGATGGTTCAACATCCACTAATCAAGCAATGTGATAACATCATATTAACAAAATAAAGGATAAAAATCTTATAAAAGTAAATGCAGAAAAAAGCATTTGATGAGATACATCTACTTATAATTTTTAAATCTCAAAAAATTAGTATAGAGGGAAAATTACTCAACATAATTAAGGCCAAATATGCAAACTATAAACTAACATTTTACTCAATGGTGAAAAACTGAACAATTTCCTCTAAGATCACAAGCAAGACAAGGATGCCCATTCTCATCTCTGCTATTCACCATAATATTGGGAGTTTTAGCCAGAGCAATTAGACAGCAAAATGAAATAAAAGACATCTAAATTGGAAAGCAAGAAGTAAATCTGTAATTATTCTATATGTAGAAAACCCTAAATACCTCACACACAAAAAACACAAAAAACCAAAAACATTAGAAACAGTAAATGAATACATTGAAGTTGCAAGATAGAAAAACAATACACAAAATTTTTTTGTGTTTCTATATAACAACAATGAAACATTAGAAAAAGAAATGATGAAAACAATACTATTTATAATTTCAATAGAAAGAATAAAGTATCTAGGAATAATCTCAACAGAAGAGGTGAAGGACCTATACACAGAAAATGGTAAGACATTCTTAAAAGAAATTGAAAAAGACACAAAGCAATGGAAAGATATTCCATGTTCATGAATTAGTAGATATAACATTTTTGAAATGCCTATATTGCCTATAGCCATCTACAGAGTCAGTGAAATTCTTATAGAAATTTCAATGGCATTTTGCACAGAAGTAGATTTTACAATCCTAAAATTTGTATGGAACCACAAAAGACCTTGAATAGCCAAAGAAATCCTGATGAAAAATGGACAAAGCCAGAGATATCACACTTTCTGACTTCAACCTATACTGAAAATCTATAGTAATCAAAACAATATAATATTGGCAGAAGAACAGACACAAAGACTAATGGAATATAACTGATCCCAGAAATAAACCCACACATATATGAGCAACTAACTTTCAACAAAGGAGCCAAAAATATACAATAGAGAAAGGACAGTCTCAATAAATAGTGTTGGATAAACTGTACAGCCATATGTAAAAGAATGAAACTAGACTACTATCTTATGCCATACACAAAAATTAATTCAAAATGAGATAAATACATGAATGTAAGACCTGAAACAATAAAACATACAGAAGGAAATATAGACATTAAACTTATGGACCTTGGTCTCAGACTGGTAATTTTTTAATTTGACCTCAAAGGCAAGGGGAAACGAAAGACTAAAATAATGGGACTACATCAAACTAAAAAGCTTCCACACAGCAAAAGAAACCAACAAAACAAAAAGGCTAACAACTGAATGGGAAAAGATATTTGCAAATGACGCCTCCAATAAAGGGCAAATATCCAAATATATTTATATATAACTCATACAAATCAGTAAAACAACATAATTAGATTACGAAATGGGCAGAGGACCTGAATAGACACTTTTCCAAGGGAGACGTACAGATGGCCAACAGACAGACATGAAAAAATCTTCAACATCACTAATTATTAGGGAAATGCAAATCAAAACACAATGAAATATCACCTCACATCTGTTAGAATGACTATCATAAAAAAAGATAAGAATTCAGTGTTGGAGAGGATGTAGAGAAAAGGGAACTCTTGTACACTGTTGGTGAGAATGAAAATTAGTGTATACATATGGAAAACAGTATGGCTATATCTCAAAAAATTTAAAATGGAACCACCATATGATTCAGCAATACCTGTTCTGGCTATTTATCCAAAAAACATAAAAATACTTATTTATAAAGATATATGTAGCTCTATGTTCACTGAAGAATTATTTACAATAGCCAAGACATGGAAACTACCTAAGTGTCACATATACCATATCTCCTTATCCAATTAAATACACACAAACACACACACACACACACACTGAGTGGCCAGATATGATCTCTGAATGCATAATCATCTGGCCACTCAGTGTGTATCCTATATAATAAAAGGCTAATATGCAAATTGTCCCCTTGACCAGGAGTTCGACCAGCAGGCAGGCCAGCCAACTGCCCATGTCCCATCCCCCTGGCCAGGCTGGCTGGACCTCACCTATGCATGAATTCATGCATTGGGCCTCTAATATATATCTATTTATATATCTATATATCTATATACCTATATATCTATATATCTATCTATATACATATCTATCTATATCTATCTATATCTATATCATCTATATCTATATCTATATCTATATCTGTATCTGTATCTGTATCTGTATCTGTATCTGTATCTATATCTATATCTACTGAGTGGCCAGATTATTATGTTAATAATAATCAGTTAAAAGATAAAATAATGCCATTTACAATACCATGGATAGATTTTGAGATTATTTTTCTAAGTGAAATAAGTTAGATAGGTAAGGACAAAACCTGTATGATTTCATTCAAATGTGGAATATAAAATAAAAAGTAACAAATGAACAACCCAAACAAACCAGAACATACACTAGATACAGAGAACATAATGGTGGTTACTGGAGGGGAAAGGAAATGGGTAATGGAGATCAAATATATGGTAATGGAAGAAAACTTAACTTTGGATGGTAAGCATGCAGTTGAGTACACAAGGGGTCAAATTATAAATTTGTATACCTGAAATTATATAATGTTATTAACTAATGTTATTCCCTAATTTTTATTAAATAAATAAAAATTTTAAAATAAAATGTAAGCCAACATTCAGAACAGTATAATTATAGAAAATCCTTGCAATTAGATCTTACAGAAAACTTCTTCCTGACTATAATATTTCCATATTTGTTCCTTATTTTAAGGCTAACTTCATCTGACTTAAGTCCATTCTTAATCACTAAATTCTATTAAATGTACCTTAAGTTAAAAACTAAAATTAGTGAGTTATTGATTAAATTTGAATTTTATCTTTTGAAAGTTTTATCACAATACGGGTTAAGGTTTATATGGAACTAGAGGCCTGGTGCATGAAATTCATGAACAGGTGGGATCCCTAGGCCTGGCCAGAGATCAGGGCCCATGAGGTTCCCCGTTTCCACACCTTCCATCTCCTCCTTCCCTGGCTGCCTGCGCACCATCACTGTGCTGTTCCCCGCCTCCCTGATTCCCTGCCTCCCTGCCTCCTTCCCTTGCTGCCCACACACCACCACCACATGATTCCCTGCCTTCCTGCCTCCCCGCCCCCTCGCTCCTTCCCTCGCTGCCTGTGTCCACTACCACCCACCCCCGGTTCCCTGTCCCAGCCCAGGGCCCAGCCCCAATCAGGGAACTGGGACCTGCCAGCCAGGGGGAGGGACTGGGTGGTTGGCTGGCAGGCCCCGATCAGGTGATTTGGGCCGGCTGGCTGTGCGGAGGGGCCAACTGCCACCACAGTGGGTGGGCAGCAGGCCGATCAAGACCTGCAGGCTGGGAGGAGGACCAGGGGGAGGGACTCAGGAGGTTGGCCACCAGCCCTAAGGAGGGAGCCACCCCTAAACACCCCTGGGGAAGGGGCTGTGTCTGCCACCACCCACCCCTGACTCCCCATTCCAGCCCGGGGGCCTGGCCCCAATCAGGTGATCAGGGCCTGCTGGGCAGGTGAGGGACCAGGAGGTTGGCCAACAGGCACTATTGGCGATCAGGGCTTGCAGGCTGGAGGCAGCTCCTGCATTGAGCATCTGCCCCCCTGGTGGTCAGTGCATGTAATAGCAACCAGTTGTTCCAGTAGTTCCATCATAACAGTCACTTAGGCTTGTATATATATATAGACTAGAGGCCCGATGCATGAAATTTGTGCATGGGGAGGGGGATCCCCTCAGCCCAGCCTGCACTCTCTCCAATCCAGGATCCCTTGGGGGACATCCCTCTCACAATCTGGGAGCACTGGTTCCTAAATGCTCACCTGCCTGATCACCCCTAACTGCTCCCGCTGCTGACCTGGTCACCCCCAACTGCCCCCCCCCAGCCTAGTTGTCCCCAACTGCCCACCCCCTACCAGCCTCGTCACCCCTAAATCCCCCCACCCGCCGGCATTGTCGCACCTTACTGCCCCCCCTGCCGGCCTGTTTGCCCCCAACTGACTCCCCCACTGGCCTGGTCACTCCTAACTGCCCCCCCAGTCTGGTTGCTCCCAATTGCCCCCCCACTGGCCTAGTCACCCCTCACTGCCCCTCTCTGCTGTCCTGGTTGCCCCTCACTGCCCCCCCTGCCAGCCTAGTTGCCCCCCAACTGCCCCCCCTGTGGGCCTGGTTGCCCCACACAGCCTGTTTGGTCATCTGTTTGGTTGCGATGGTCACTTAGGCTTTTATATATATATATAGACGTCACTTAGGCTTTTATATATATAGATAAGTAGAAAGTAAAATTCCTACAGCATAAGAACAGAAATAAAGTCTATCTTTAAACTAAATAAGCATACATATATATTCTTTAATATTTTTATGTTTACTGTATAATTTACATTTTTATTAGTTTATTTCATCATTAGTTCAAGATGTGAGATAAGTACTTTTCAAAAATACTTTGCTGACATATGTTTTCTGTTGTCCTATGGTCTTGACTGAACTTTCCTTTCCTTTTGGGACATGCGTCCTCTTTAAAGTAGTACAGTTTCTCTATCCTCCATGATAATATGCAAGGAATGGCAACAACTGCTCCTTAATTTATATTTTCTTACTTGCTTGTGCTATGCCAATTATTCTATGAACTCTAAAATGAGCACATTTTGTTTTATGAAACTTTATGTTGTAAATTTGATTAAAATTACATGAAATTTTAGATAAATTTTCATCATGACAGAGTGTACATCTGACTGGGCTCGAATCCTTCCTCCATCCATCCTAGGTAAATGAAAGAAGCACGTTAGTTCTGCTGCTTCTGTGTCTCAATTTCCTTCTTAAATTAGAGATCACATTAGCATCTGCCTCATAGGACTGCTGAGAGTAATATATGCGTTAATTGATGTATGTCAAAGAGTTTAATTTCTAGGACAAACCCAGCACTCAATGTGTTGGCTATTATCATTATTACAAATTATTCTCATGCTAATTCTTTTCATTTAGTAACATAGACTATCCATATAACCAAATTACTTTTGTGTCCCCCAGTAAAGTTTGTAGTTTTATGTCTAAATATTTGTAAATATTAAAAATTTATTCGAATTAGTTTAACTAAATTTAGTTTATGAAATCTTTTATCTTACAGTTTCTAATTCTTAGTTTCTTTTTTAAACTGAAAAAAATTATCCTAAATTAATAATCCCAATAACTCCTTTGCTTTCTAATCAGAACAGTTGCATCTATAAGATTTATTATTTTAAATTCATATCTCCTACAAACATTAAAATATTTTTCACCTAATTTTGAATGGTTTTATATCTCATGCTTTACTATTGAATTTTATAGGAAATGTTTTACAGCAATTTAAGGTGATAATGTATGGTAGACACCTTTTTTATTAAAGTCTTGCTAATGAAAATTAATTTTTATTTTATTATATGAAGAGACCAATTGCTTGAGATTCTTTTTAAAAGATTTTTTGTTTTTTAAAAGTATTCCCTTTTTCTGTAGCTAAGAAGCATTCCAAATTTTAAAAACATGCTGCTGTTGTTGGATTTTACTCAGGAAAAAAGCATTGGCTTCTCGACAATATGAATTATTTTCAAATCTCTACAATAAATATTTATACAGTAAACATTTTTTATTCTTTTTAATACATTTTGATAGCTTCCAAATTGTGTATTTTAAAATTAAGGGGAACAAAACCTGAGACACCATTCAAGCACTTTACTCATATTCTAGCATTTAATCCTGAGGCAGTTACAATAATATGTTTCCTCCATTTCCCTGATGGAAAAAAATTGAGCCACAGGTAAAATAACTTGCTCATGGTCAGGTAATAAGTATAAGTTGTGGAGCCAAGGTTTGATCTTAAGCAGTTGGATTCCAGGGCCATTATGCTATGAAGTATGCAACTATATGAACATTAAGTATTCATTTAATAAATACTAGATGTACAAGTTAAATAATGCGGATTTTTTTTCAATACATGGAGTTACACATATATTGATATATATGGGATTTGATATGTATGCTATTTTGTTGTATTGACAGTAAGCTCCAGAACTTCATATGTCAAATTTGCTGAAGTTGTTAACATTATAGATATTTTTATGCTTAAAAATGTCGAATTTTGTGCCAAATAAAAGAGCATTTGCGAGAAGTCATAATTCATTACTTTATTTTGAAGAAAAGTGCTACTGAAAGTTAATCATATACTTCAGGAAGCTTATGGTGAACATGCTCCATCTCAAGATACTTTTGAACACTGATTTAAATGCTTTAAAAATGATGATTTCAATGTGAAAGACAAAGAACATCCAGGTCAACTGGAAAAGTTTGAAGTCCAACAATTACAAGAATTTTTGGATGAAGATGCATGTCAAATTCAAAAATAACTTGCAGAAAGATTAAACATTGCTCAGCAAACAATTTCCGATTGTTTACAAGCAATGGGAAAGATTTTAAAGGAAGGAAAATGGGTGCCACATCAACTGAATGAAAGACAAATGGAAAACCAAAATGTCATCAGTAAAATGTTGCTTCAATGGCACGAAAGAGTCTTTTTTGCATTGAATTGTGACTGGTGATGAAAAGTGGATTTATTTTGAGAATCCCAAATGCACAAAATCATGGGTTCATCCAGGTCAACCATCAACATCGACTGCAAGGCCAAATCGCTCTGGAAAGAAGACAATGCTCTGTGTTTGGTGGGATCAGGAAGGTGTGGTGTATTATGAGCTTCTAAAATCAGGTGAAACTTTTAATACTAATCGCTGCTGACAACAAATAATAAATTTGAACCATGCTTTGATCATGAAATGACCAGAATGTGCCAGAAGACATGGAAAAGTAATTTGCCATCACACACTTCAAAACCAGTTAAAGACACATTAAAAGATTTTGCCTGGGAGGTATTAACCCACCCACTGTACTCACCAGACCTCCTTCAGATTACCCCTTGTTCCAATCGATGGCACACACACTTTCTGAGCAGCACTTCAAAATGTATGAAGAAGTGGAAAATTGGGTCTCTGAATGGTTTGCCTCAAAACAAGAAAAGTTCTATTGGGATGGTATCCACAAATTACCTGAAAGATGGGGGAAATCTGTAGCTAGTGATGGACATTACTTTGAATAAAGAACTTTTGATGTTTCTCTTGAAATTATGGTGTTTTCTCTGATTACAAAATCTGCATTATTACCAATACCCCTAGTATAATGATGTGCTTCATATTAGTCAGGATTTATGCAATATCCAAGAACTTATCCAAAGGTATATGTTTTCACCTTTTTAAATTGGGCCCCAGTATTGTATTTCATAAGTTTATATCAGTTCTCTCTGTAATATTTCCTAGTCAGATAGTAGGAGACAGATGAAAATGTATTTTAAAGATGATACTCTGCCCTAACCAGTTTGACTCAGTGGATAGAGCATCGGCCTGCAGACTCAAAGGTCCCAGGTTCGATTCCAGTCAAGGGCATGTACCTTTGTTGCGGGCACATCCCCCGTAGTAGGGAGTATGCAGGAGGCAGCTGATCGATGTTTCTCTCTCATCGATGTTTCTAACTCTCTATCCCTCTCCCTTGCTCTCTGTAAAAAATCAATAAAGTATATTTTTAAAAAAAGATGATACCCAGATAAAAGGAAACGGTTATAGTTTTTGTCTTAGTTGTGTTTATTTATTTATTTATTTCAGGAATAGTTTGCACATATTACACAGTTTGGTAATCATGGCTGTGTGTGTGTGTGTGTGTGTGTGTGTGTGTGTGTTTGTGTGTGTGTGTGTGATATATAAATATATCCTTCTAGTGAAAGACTTTAAGCATCACAAGAATTTTTAGGAAGAGAGTCTGAAACACTTGGATCAAGGAACATACGCTGTAATTTTTCTGGTGTATGGAACGTGAATATCTCTATTTCTTGTTTTGGAATAGAACAACCCTGTGAACCCATGCTGAAAGCCAAAACATCATCCTTCCGTTAAGATTATAATAGTAAAAATTACTGGATTTTTGATGCTATGCATATTTTAATGTTCTGAAATCATATGAAAATAGATCACATTTTAATGCTAAGTTTTAATACAGTGTGAGTTATTATAGTGATCTTTAATAGGTAGTATTGTTATAAGCTCCTAGTAATTTATATTTCTTCTTTATAAAAAAACATCTTAATATTCTTCCAAATGACTCACAGTTTAAAGAATAAGAGAAAATTATACAAAACATTTTAATCACAATAAATGTTTCTACTCAGTTTGCAAAACTTCGCTTCTCAGCCTTATTTTTTTCTGTTTAAAATCACCATGCTGTTACTTTTACTTTTTAAGAGGATTTTAGAAGATAGAAAAGCTAGGAAAGAGATAAGTAAACAGAAGCTCAAAAATAGAAAAAAAAATGCTAACCTCTGGGGCATCCAATTATTTTCACTGTGGGATAACCTCTTGGCATTCATCTGTAGACCCTTCAAAACAGAGTTTTGTAACTACATAGTTGTAAAATGAGTGCTTTAATTTTTCAAGTTTATGAAGCAATGAGAATAAGGAGAGCATATGGCCTTAAATGAACTTGATCCTTTCACAACCTGCAGAATAAACTGCCACTGGGAAATGGGTTATGCTGTGTAATAGCTGAATGTTTTCCCTTACCTAGTCTTTAACTATAAGTGTTTTATTGTCATTGCTTCTTAATAATAAATAATTTATCATTTAGACATACAGTATATTTAATAAATTACAAAAACCTATATTAATCTTGATGCCTTATTGGGTTCACATCAAGGCAAGTTTTTTCAATAGAAGAATACTTATTCTAAAACCCAAAAATGAACAGTGATTCTAGAAATTGCATATAACAGATGTTTCCTACAGCTATAACTGGGTTATAAGATATAAAATTCCCAAAAGTAAGTCAAAATATATTTGCCAGTAAAATCTATGCATACAAACTTCAATATTTGGGCAATTGATTTATAATTATTGACAGAAAACAATAAATATCCAGAAAATTTTACTTAGATAATAATCATTTCAAACATTTTTAGAGAAATACTAGTAGTTCACAGGCATTTTTAATCATTGCTGTTTAGAGCTCTTCGCATTATTTGCACAATGAAGTCTTGCTTTGTAAAAACAATCTTGCTTTGGCTTCTCAAGACTGTACTTTTGGTTTCTTTTCTCTCAGACAACTTCACACTTTGCCTTGCATTTCTTTGTCATGTACCCAACCTCTGATATTGTTGCTCCTTGACTTTCAGTTCTGAGCATTCTATCTTACTCTTTATCTAGAATTTTCCTCTTAGCAGTTCCCTAAATTCTAGATGATTCAATACCTACTATGATTTAATAACTCTCAAATGTGGATCTTCTAGTTACATTTATCCTCTGAGCCTCTGTATGTTTAGTTGCTTATTAAACATCTATACTCTCATCTATCCCAGGTATGCCCAAACTGTACTTTTGCCCTATACATGTTTGTATCCCTGTATTCCTTATCTTAGTAAAGTTCACCTTTATATACCCATTGGTGTAAGCCAAAAACCTAAAATTTTCCTCTTCCTTGCCTTCTCCATCTCTTCTCTGCTAGCTTCCTAAATATTCTAATTTTCATTTTTCTATCTTTCTGAAAGAATGCTCTAAGTATATAAAAGAGACTAGTTGTTCCCCAGTTGTTTTTTTTTCTCTACTTCTAAGTAGGTAGAAAAACTTTGTAGGTGAGAAGGTCTATTTGACTGATATCCACTCAATGAACTGTGATATAAAGTGATGTACTTACTTCTAAATCTGGTCATCACTTAAAGGAGAACTCTCCATGAGAGCTACCCTGTCCATATCAGAATGTGACAATAGTAAGAAACAAATCTTCCACTGAGACCACAGGCTATTTAGTTTGTCAGCTAGCATCCATTTACTAATATAAGATATTTGCTGTTAAAATGGGGTGTAATAGTCACCAAAGTATAGATGAATGGCACAGGTTTAGCAGTTGGACTAGAGATGGTGAAGGCAGGGAAGCCAATATATCAGGTTAGAAAGTGAGGCATCCAGATCATGCAGTCCAAACCAGTAAAGCCCCACCTGTAATTGTTAAGACAGGGAACGCTTGTCTCTAGAGCAGCTACCTCTAGGAAAGGTGGTCAGAAAGAATCAGAGCATTGATATGAATGTCGGTTGCTATTGACCCTTTAGAACATGGTGTTCCAAGAAGATGCAAATTGGCAGTTTGCAAGCATGAATGAAAGAAATTCGGGTACAGCCAATGTTGAAACTTGAAGGGCTTACACATACATTGCTTTCTGATTCCAAAGAATGAAATATGTTATTCTAAAATACTTTGAGAGATTTTTACTGCAAGGTATGACAGATGAGTTTGTTTAGACTAAGTCTCACCACAGTAATAACTCTAAAAGATGGAACAATAAACCAAACAAAACAGGTGTTGGAAAGCAATGGAGAATATCCGGCAGCAGAGACCTAAATGACTCGGATGCTGGAAAAGGTGATATATTAAGATAAACCTTACATTTACTGCCACCTTTCCCCTCAGGCCATTTGATAATGGATAATGCTAGAAACAGAGAAATAAACAGAGGCTTAGAGCTTGCAGCAGCATCACCTGCAACTAGGGAGAAAAAATTTGAGATGGAGACTATTAAATTTACTTGAATTGAGGGACTGTGAACCTGAGGAATAGGGAACCTCAGAAAATAAAGAATTCTACTATTCTGTATGTATAATATCTCCTTGAGACTTTTATCAATTTCAACTTGCACATAAACAAAATAACATTCTAAAAAAATCAAGTAAAAGAGACTGCTAAGAGGCTAAAAAGCTCCATATATATTTTAGTAGTTTCAAGTAATAGGGAGATTAAAATTGGAGTAGGATGACCCTAAAAAGAAATAAATTCCCCAGATTTCTAGTTAAGATCATTAAAGATCTATACATGTATTAAAAGTAGAAACCAGTTTAATCACATAGTACTTAAAACACAGTCTATTTCCCTTGATTGGATATAATTAAACTGCCATACACTAAAATTCCTGACTGAAGAAAAATCTGTCCTTTATGGAGGAAGATAACATCATTAAAATTATCTGGTAATTTTTGACATATTTTTGGCATTTAATGAGCAATCACCATGAATGTCAGAGATAAGGACAAATAACCAAAAGCCTAGAGAAAAAAAAAAGGGGGAAAATAGAAACAGATCATCAGGTGATCCAAAATTTGATGACAATTAATATGGGCATAAAAACAACTTCACCTATTAGGTACAAGAAAACAATGGCTTTTTTTTTTTTTTTTTTTTTTTTTACCAAAAACTGGTATCTTTAAAAAATAAAATGAAGCCCAACTGGTGTGGCTCAGTGGTTAAGTGTCAACCTATGAACCTCAGGTCACGGTTTAATTCCCAGTCGGGACACATGCCCGAGGTTGTGGGCTCCATCCCCACTATGGGGTGTGCAGGAGGAAGCCGATCCATATTTCTCTCTCATTGATGTCTCTATCCCTCTCCCTTCCTCTCTCTCTAAAAAATCAATAAAACCTATTTTAAATAAATAAATAATAAAATGATTAAAGAACTATTTGTTCTATTTTCCTTTTCAATTATATATATATATATAATTTGAGAGATTTTTACTGCAAGGTATGACAGATGAGTTTGTTTAGACTAAGTCTCACAACAGTAATAACTCTAAAAGATGGAACAATAAACCAAACAAAACAGGTGTTGGAAGGCAATGGAGAATATCCGGCAGCAGAGACCTGAATGACTCGGATGCTGGAAAAGGTGATATATTAAGATAAACCTGTGATATATTATTTATTAAGATAAATAAAAATAGCATTTATATTTAATATATATATATATATTAAATATAAATGCTATTTTTAAAGATCAATTGAAGATATATTTAACAAAGTTTCCTTTCCACTTCTGGTAATAACAGTTGAAGACCTCACCAGAGTGCTTTTCTACAAGAAATAGCTCTCTAGCTATCCAAATAAATTGAAGAAAGAACACAGACTATAATGGGGACAAACATGGAGGAGTTGAGAAAGGACTACCCAGAATAATGTCCCCCAATATGCAGCTTTTAGCCTGGGGTTGGGTGCACTGACATGACACTTGCAGAGGCAAAGGATACCCAGTAAAGGGGAAAAATACAAACTGCACTCTTCTTGCCACAGAAACAAACAAAAATAAAATAAATCTGTGGGTGAAGGAAATCTCAGAATGATAAGGGCCAGATATGTCTACCTATAAATATGACCTTTAGACCACAACTTAAATCAAAGATTCTCAACTATAGACAAAGTTATGAATTAAGGCTGGAGCTGACATGCAAGAGTTTGCACCTCAAATCCAGTAAGGATTATCGCCCAATTATACAAAAACAATAGCACTTATCAGAGAATACTAGTAGATCCTCAACATTCACAGATTAATATCCATAAAGGTCAGAATATATTTCAAAATTACTTGACATATCTAAAATAAAATAAAACTAAGAATTAAAATAAAACAAAATCAACCATGTCTAATCTTCAAATAAAACATACTGAAAGTAAACAGGAGTTTTCAAGTTGCTATTATAATAATAATTAGTGAAGCAAAGAAAAAATTTCTTAAATAATTCCAGAAAGGTTATGGGACTTTAAACAGCATAACTAAAAAAGAAAAGCAATGAATTAGAAATGACAAAAAAATGGAATTTATTGGTAATTATAAAACTAGAAAATATATTATCTGAAGTTTAAAAATTCACTAAGTGAACTTAATATCTAAATGGAGATAATCAGAAAAATATGTGAGATTGAGATAGACCAATATAAGTTATCCAATGTGAAGAACACAGAAAAAAATAGTAAATAAAAATAAAGCCTCAATGTTCATACATGCAATGAGTAAACCAGAAGGATATTTGAGAAAGAATAGAAATAATGGTTGAAATTCTCTCAGATGTGAAGTAGAAATTTAGAGATATGAGATTCTCAACAAAAAAATAAGCATAATAGAAAGCACACCCAAAGGTCCATCATAGCAAAGCAGTATAAAGAACAAGTTAACCAGCTATAGAAAAATGACAGAAATGACACACACACACATATGCATGTGTGTGTATGTGTGTGTGTGTGTGTGTTCCATTAATGTTGGATTCTTTATCAGAAACCATGGACTCCAAAAATGAGTGTAACATCTTTAAAAAAACAAAAATGTATATAATTTTTTTTCCAGAATAAAGTCCTTTTCCCATTATACTATCACTTCTAGAAATGCATTTTTTTTTGTGTTTTTTTAACAAGTATCTAATGCTGCCCTAACTGGTTTGGCTCAGTGGATAGAGCATCAGCCTGCGGACTGAAGGGTCCCAGGTACGATTCCGGTCAAGGGCATGTACCTTGGTTGCGGGCATATCCCCGGTGGGGAGTGTGCAGGAGGCAGCTGATCGATGTTTCTCTCTCATCTATGTTTCTAACTCTCTATCCCTCTCCCTTCCTCTCTGTAAAAATTCAATAAAATATATTTTTAAAACAAACAAACAAAAAAAAAAAACCAAGTATCTAATGTTTCACATTAGCATCTCGGTAATATTTTCATTATATCCATTTAATTATTTATAATTAAAAGGGATTATTTTAAACTTTAATAAGTCTATTTCAGGTCCTGAAAGAATTATGCATTGTCAGAGACACAGGTCAATTCTTGGCGGTGGGGCAGGCGGAGAAGCCATGAGAGGTTGTGGGTCTATAAGAATGGTCTTATTGCAGAAGCCAATGGCCACATAGCCATCAGACAAGACAGTCCTTCACAGCAAAGTCTCATATACAGAGAGGCAACCGGACACTGGCTGGTAAATACATATCTTTTCCATAAAGCAGCATTAGTCTCTGTACCCACAGCGATTATCTGAGCAGCCTCACCTTGCCTCTAGACTCACTGCCTTACATTGCAGCGGCACCTGTGGTCTCTGGCTCAGCAGCTTCTCCTGTCTCCCCTGCCCACCTCACTGGATGGGTAACACAGTGGCTATATCTGAGTTCTCTGTGAGCAATTGGTCTTACATCACAGCAGAACCAGCTCTCAGCTCCATCTGAGCTCTCTAGCCTCTCTTGCACACATAGGAACTACATTATCTGTGCCTATCGCCTCTGCTCTGCCCAGCTGCCTTTTCTAGCCGACTCCTGGTCAGTAACCTGTATATTACTCCAGAGACAGAAGGCCAGTTGCCAACAGTGACATCAATCATTTGGATTGCGGAAGGGCACAATGTACCGTGTATCCTTGCACTCGCTCATGGTATCTTGGCCTTGGGCACCTCAATAGGCTCAGGCTCTGAGCAGCCTTGGTCATTCTGGTGTATTGACAACAAGGCCTCTGTGCTCCCATTTCCCTTGACTATCCAGGGACCCTGGTGTGGTTCCCACAGGCATGAGGATGTTTGGCTTATTTAGATATGTTAAATTCATAATTCATTCATTTTGTTAACACTCATTACGATTTTAAACAATATTCTTCTTATATTTTTGTCCCTGAAGGTTTGATACATATGTGACTGTAACCATGAATTTCACTTCAGGTTTCATAAGAAAATATTAAATTTAGAAGGTTACATTCTGTGAAATCTTAGTATTTATTACTTCCAAAAAAATGTCTGCTAAACCTGTGACCAACTCAGTAGCCTGCCAAATAAAAAATTAACCCACTGGAGTTAATTTTTGAAGAGGTACGTAGGGAATTATACACTCAGTAGGTTTTATTTTTATTATTATGATTCCCCATGCAGAGCTTTGCAAATATCTCACAACGTGAAAAATCCTTTGCATTATCTGTCACGTCAGCTCATGCTCATCACACCCTGAGGCCAAAACGGAATAAAGAACATTCTCCAATCTTTCCTAATTAAGCACAACAAAGCTCAATGGAAGTAACATTTTGCTCATTCTGCTCAGCAACTGCCACTTAAAGCCGGTACTTATAAAACCTCCAAGAGCACTTTGTGAATTTAGAGTATTGTCATTTACAAATTACAACATATGTATCACTAACAAGGAAACTTCATGGTAATGTGTGGTGGAGTTTGAAATTTGAAATATAGACTATGCTTGTATTCAAGTGAAGATAATTTCTTCCTCTTGCTTTTACAATTTTTAAAAATCTTTTGCAAAGAATGTATATTACTTTTGAAATTAAGAAAATGTTATTTGTAGAAAAATGAAGATTCAGATTTTACATTTCAATTCAAAATTCCCAATATAAAAAGGCTATTTTGTGTAATTGTTTTTCCAGTTATATCCTCTTATTGATGTTAAAGGGGCTATGGCTAGCAATTCCCTACCTTTGATAAGCTTTTCCTTTTACACCAGTGAGGGGACAGTGAATAACTTTTTTCAGCTTATCTCACATTAAAGTGTGAGGTTTTCTTGTGGGATTTAAAAAGCCACAAAACTTTATAAACATAAGAATTACTTCCACATGAAAGGACTAAATGCAGCAGCAGGATAGTACTGCAGGCCCAGGGAATGACTTAGTCATTGAATTGAAATGGAATACTCCCCCAAGGTGATTTAGAAAATGTCATAATCTTTTCAATATGATGAACTGAACAGACTTAGGGAGATCAAGGTAAAAGCCAGTTTCTAGGCTAAAAGGTGCAATCATCACAATTTGAACTTTTAATCTGAAAGACCTTCAATTTCCTCTGCCATTGGCTTCCACAGGATAGCTTAACTATAGGGTTCACCTAATTCCAGTTCAACTATTTGAAGGTGCCTTGAAAGCATCTATAAAGCATATGGGATCATTCAAGAAGCTAAGAGATTTGGGCATTATAAGTCTCCCAGTGCTAGCATCACCGATTGTAACTTTTAAGTATTCTTCATGCTTCAAATATAAGAATAGGCCCCTCAAGATTATTGCCAGCAAAGACATAAGTGCCAAAAATCTGTTAGACACTTACAGGACTGCTGTAATTGATGGGATGTGGATAAGGGCGAGTAGACAGATGCATGAAATTTGTGATCTTTTGGATGACAGTGTGTAACTGCTGTCGCTGTGACCCAGAATCCTTTAACGGCAGCCATAGACTTAGCAAGTCAAATGAATAATGAAAAATAGCAGCTTTTCAGAAGACATTGATTAAGGATCAATGTGCAAGTCTTAGAAAAATACAATAGGCTGCAGTGACTGGCAGGGATGCCCCATTTCAAAGAACGCGTAAAAGAGCTCCCTCTGAAGCACAGAATGGGCATACAAAGGCATTAAAAGGATTTCACCAAATTGTCAGGAAAATGGAGTGTCAGGCACATTGTTAAGCTCGGGAAAATGAGTAAAGCACATCTGTCTCACTAAGATAAAGTTCTGTGCTTCAAAATTAAAAGAATGTGCCAGTTACAGATGGAATATGGGAAAATGCCATTTGGACTAAAGAAAAAAATGGATTATAGGATTATAGGAAATACCTGTTCCAAATTAAATTGCCAAAGTTACTGGTATCACTCTGTAGTATAGGTTCACATGGAAATTAATTTAAATTTCTAGGTATTTTAGGGAATACAGAAAAGCAGGACATGGAATCTGTCCATGTATTGCATTTAAGAATACATACTCTATTAATTCTAGTAATGAATAAAAAAAAATAAAACCTAATATTAAAATTTTACTACTTTTCACCCACTTTTTAGGTACTTTAAAGGTATTTATTTGTTCAATCCTTACAACAAACCTCTGAGTTAAGTATGATCAATTTCTCCATTTTACAAATCAGCAACACAAATAAAGAGATAAGCAATTAGTCTGATGGCATACAGGCAGTAAGTAGAAGAGACAGGAGTTCAACTCAGGCCCTATGATTTTACTGCCCACATGTTTAATCAATGCACTAGATTCCCTACTATGAGGAGACATAGTAAAGTCATTGTTACTCTGCCGGAATCAGTATACACTATCATCATATTCGTGTGTGAGAACAAAATGCTTGACAATGTGAAGAATGACATGAATTGAGCTGTTTTAAAATGGAGCTAGAATAGCCATGTAGAGGAACAGCATTGTTTGTCTTATTCCTTGAACCTTTGAACTGGCCACACTGTTTTATAAGCAATTGTTCCTAAAGGTCAGCAAGAAAGCAGACATCCTAATCACAAGGATTGATGATTATGGACCTTCTATCTGAAGACAGAATCAGAAACCAATCATGTATTGTGAAGAGTAGCCCAGATCATCAGCTCCAATATGTAAATGCTTTTCTTCTTTTTATATAATTATTCCTTTCATGAAATTATTTCTCATAAAATTCCCTTCATTTCACCCTTAATCAGAACACTACTTGGGTTTCTGCCTGAATCTATGCTCCCCAAGTTGCAATTCTTTGATTGTATATGAACACCTGTTGCCTCTCATTTGGCCTTGAACAACTAGTTGGACTCCATTTCATATGTCTGATACATGTAGATGTCATTATCTTTGACAGTATCTGATTACTATATTACTTACACTGTATTTCTACGTATGGGGTAGTGTGTGAATGTATACATATGCAAACACAACACACAATGTCCTTACTCATTCTTTCACCATGTTTTTTCTTTCCTCTAGCTTTTCCAACTTAGAGTACATAAGAAATATATGAGAGACTTCGCTATAAACACAGAATAATCAGTCTTATCACAAGAAAATTAAATTCAGGAGGCATTAAATGAATCAAAGAATTTGCATTTTCAACAAGTTCTCAGATAATGGCCATGTTGTTGGTCCAAGGATCATACCATACTGACCAGTGCTCTAGCAGAAAACTCACCAAAGTTTATCTTTCTAAAAGCGCATACGTGACTTTTTTAATTAGTTCTGATTTTCCATGGCTCTGAACTCTCAATATCTGTAATTTCCCCTCAAAATTTCTGAAAAAGTCACTGAAACCAGGTCCAAGGAAACTTCATTAGACATGCTATTTCTGTTTATGTCTATTTTGGTTTAAGCCAAGGAGTGCCTGAAACAATTAGCATTCAGCATGACCTCGTGTAACTTTAAGTGAGTTCCTGATGTTTCTAACATCATAGGTTTATCAAAGTTCTTGTTATGTTTCTAAGAATGCTTCATTGATTAACCATTTTCTTTTAGATGCCTGCTCTATTCTTTGTACACTAGAGGCCCGGTGCACAAAATTCATGCACTCAGGGAAGGGGGGGTCCCTCAGCCTGGCCTGCACCCTCTCGCAGTCCAGGAGTCCTCGGGCGATGTCTGACTACCATGGAGGTGGGAGAGGCTCCCACCACCGCCTCTGCACTTGCCAGCAGTGAGCCCGGCTTCTGGCTGAGTGGCGCTCCCCATGGGGAGTGCACTGACCACCAGGGGGCAGCTCCTGCATTGAGCATCTTCCCCCTGGTGATCAGTGTGCTTCATAGAGACAGGTCATTCCACCATTTGGTTGATTTGCATATTAGCCTTTTATTATATACGATATTTAATAATCTTGAAATATTTTCCAATATTTTTTCTTCTCATTTATTTTCGGTTACTCTTTATACACTACTGGGATAAATAAGCTACAAGGAGCAGTCAACTTAAAAGGCAGGTAGCGGGGAAGATAAAAGATAACATGATCCATAACCCATCATAATATCCCAATATATAAAAAAACCCCAGGGTCCATAACAACCAACCGAAGGCTCGACCGAACACTGAAAGTCAGTACTGCAGTCAGTGCTGGGTTGCTATGGTGACCCAGCACTGACTACCGAGGGGGCTGCGGATTAGGCCTAGAGAGAGATCCAGAGAGAGAGGCAGGGTCTGGTCCACAGCCTCCGTGGCAGCTGTTGATCAGCCCTTGCCTCTCTCTTTCTCTCCGGGCTTTGCCAGCAGCCACACCTCTGTTTCTCTCCTGGCCTCCATGGGGGCTGCTAATCAGCCCCGCTTCTCTGATCAGGCTGGGAGATAGGCCCAAAGACGCTGTCTGGCACAGAAACCGACCAATCAGAACCAAATCCGGGTGAACTGTGAGGAGCCAATGGCTTCCTAGGAAGCAGAGCTTTTGATGCTGACTGGCATTTAAACCAACCAATCAGAACCAAATTGGCCAGCAGGGGAGGGCCGTTGGGGGTGAGATCAGGCCAGCAGGGAAGGGCAGCTAGGGGTGATCAGGCAGGCAGGCAGAAGCAGTTAGGAGCGATTAGGTAGGCAGGAAGAGAGGTTAGGGGTGATCGGGCAGACAAGCAGAGAGGTTAGGGGTGATCAGGCAGGCAGGCAGGCAGGCAGAGGGGTTAGGAGCAATCAGGCAGGAAGGCAGAGGCAGTTAGGGGCAATCAGACAGGCAGGCTGGTGAGCAGTTCGGAGCCAACAGTCCTAGATTGCAAGAGGGATGTCTGATTGCAAGGGGTCCCCGATTGGAGAGGGTACATGCTGGGCTGAGGGAACCCTCTCTCTGTGCACAAATTTTGTGCACCAGGCTACTAAACATATAAATATACAACAGTCATAATCCTATATACAAAGAGACATTACTAGTATGTATTTGCTGACTTTTAAATTCAATTAAATTGACATGCCTATAATGTTTGGCTTCTGCCTTTGATCCTCTCCCTATTAGTTAGTAGTTAATTATAATGGTATCAAAGTATATCTTCTATTCATGAAAGTCACATCAAGAGCAAATAAAAATTATCAGAAGCAAACACAATGGGTCTCTAAGTACAACTGTTGCCTATTGTATAGCTTGCAGTCTGGCTCATCAATAATTTCTGGGGAAGGCTTAATCACATGATTTAGATTTAATTCTCAGCTGTATTCAAGAGGTCATTAGGAACATCAGATCCTTCTGGGCCTTCTGGGAATTCTATAATTTGATAGTTTGAACTCCCAGAACACTTGGGTATTGAAGTTGTAAAGATACATTTCCCATGCCTTCCAATTTTTGCATTTGCTTCCTAATTGTCACTAGGGGCTTTAGAAAAGGCTTAAGTAAGGCTTTCTAAATGGCTTCTTAGCATATCTTCTTTCTTCAAACAAAATAAATGAATGCATTTCGAGAGTCTATTGAAAGAGCCCTTTATAACATTTTATTAGTTAACAGAAAAACCCTAACAAAATATTTTGCATCTCTGGATGTCTTTTTAGAATAAGGTGGTTTCTCTTGAAGAATACCACACTCAAGGGGAATATTAGCATCCAAGAAGTGCACATTTTATCATTAATCATTAATGAGACCCAAAACACCTGCAGCAGGGAAGAGTAAAGTGCCAACTTCAAGTTGAACATCAAAATCACCTTTCAGACCATTTTAAAATGACATGAAGGCCCGAGTAAGTGAAGAAATTCACAACAATATGCACAGGACTACTTCTTTCAGGCATATGTCATTTGATAATGTACAGCTTTGGCATAAATCAAAAATTTGAAATTTCATTTTCATGGTTTGTTTCCCTTCTCATCTATCCAGTACAATTTTAGTATAAAAGTATAAACACAACTTGGCTACATTATCCTCCATATTACCTCTCCCTTCTCTTGAAAGGATTCCCTTTCTTTTCCCTCTTTTCTCCTCCTAACTCCATATTCCTCTTTAGCATTTCTATAATCCCCAACATGCCAAATCAATGCCCTTTTAACTTTAGCAGAATTTTTCATTTGCTTGCTTGTTTTTCCAAATCCCTTTCTCTGCATCTCTGGTTCATCCAGTTATATAGTCAGTGGAACTAAGCATAAGTCCTCATTCAATACTGTTGTATATTCATTAATCCTACTAGAGAATTTAGAGCTCAATCACCAAAGCTAAGAAGGAAACCAATAATTCAATCTAAGAAAGTAATTATAAAGCATTTTAAAAATAAAATAATTTGCTAAGACTAATTCGCTAAACGTTTGAAGTATGAGATTATAAATTATAGTAACTGCAAATATTGAAACACTGAAGCTATTCAACAATTTACATAGTGAATGAAGAGGGAAGGGAGATAGAAAGAGAAATTAGGCCCCAAAGAGTTGATGGGAAAAAGGTGGTAAAAGTAAGGACAGGCCTAGCATGTGGCTCTCCAGAGGAACTAGCTGAGCTCAGCAACGGACAGTCTCAGGGTAGGAGCGCTGTCCTGGCTGCACCAGATGTCAGGCTGTGTGGGGATCACCACACACAATATAATGTATTAAAACCATTCCCAGGAGGCACTGGAAGCACTGCTTCAGTTAGAGAGGCATGAGACTGAAAAAGCAGGGGTCGTGGATGAGGAAATCCAGAAAAAACCTGACCCAAGGGATTTTGAAAGCATGACTGAGTTCAGGTGCTCAGGGGACAGTTAGGAAAGTAAAGATGTAGGTCTGTATTTGAGGAAGTATCTCAGGTCAGGAGATGAAGTGAAGAGTCAAAACAAACCAAAAATGGAATCTGTAAGGAGGGGAAAAGACACTATTAAAGTATCAATACTTTAATTTATATGTATAAAAATAAAAATGATAGAATTAAAAGAACTATTAATTACGTTGATGGTGCTTTTCTGTACCCTTCATTTATAGATGGAATGAAACTCAAAGTAATAATAATGGAGGTCCTACTTTATGTCACTGCTGTGCCAAATCATGGGATATTATGGTATCAATGAGCATATGTTCCCATCACATACAAAAGCTTACAGTCTCATGGGTGAAACACACTGAGGCACATATACCACACATAAATATCACATACTCACACAGGAAATTTACAACTGTGACCACTCCTGAGAGAAATACATGGAAAAGAGAAAGTGAGAGAATGAGAGGTTCTAAAAGTAATAGGTTGCTTTGAGTAGTCAATAGTCCTGAAAGAATTATTGCAGAAAAAAGATGGGAAGGCTTTATTAGGCAAAGAGAAAAGGCACATGCACTTGAAGTTGGGGTAACTATGAATAAGAAAATTATAAAGATCAAATCTAGGTTCCCGGAGGAATGGTTAGCTTTTCTTTTGTTCATAATTCAATCCAGTTGTGCCATTTATACCAAAGCAAAAAATGTTGGCATTGGGCATTACAGTCATTTCCATTAAGTATTCAGTCCACAGTCTAATTCAGGTATTAATGTTACCTTTCTTCCCATGTTTCCTGCCCAAATTTTGGTACCCTGAGGACCATTTGAATTAATGTATGGAATTAGGACATTTTTATACTGCTACAATTGAAATATATTTTTTCGAGTGTTTATTTAAAGTAAGGGCAATCTGAAATCGATGAGTATGTAGTATTTTTATATGACTTTAGCAGAAATAATTTAATTTTAGTAGTTGAGAAAATCCTGCTTCATTCGAAGAATAATACTTCTCAAAGCATGGTTACTGAACATCCCCCAGATGGTCAACCTCACATTATAGTGGTTCCTCTGCTACGCCCACCAACCAATCAGGAGCGAATATGCAAATTAACCCAACAAAGATGATGGGTGGCCATGGAGCTGGAGTGAGCAGAAGGCTTGGGTTGCCCCCGGTGATGAAGGAAGCCAAGCTTCTAAGCCACCCTGGCCTCTGTTCAAGGAGGCACTGGAAAAAAAAAAGGAGGGGCTGGGAGCCTGGGTTGCCAGGGGCGTGGCCAGCCTGAAAATGGCCCTCAGCCCCTCACCCAGGCTGTCCATGCCCTGATGGGGTGAGGGTCACCACTGGGGGGCAGGGCCAGCCTGCAAATAGCCATCAGCCCGTCACCCAGGCTGGCCAGGCACCCCAGCGGAAACCCCCACCCTGAAGGGGGTGTGGCCAACTTGATAACAGCCCTCAGCCCCTCACTCAGGCTAGCCACGCCCCCAGCATGGACCCTCACCTCATGGGGATGTGGCCCTCGCCCAGGCAACCCCATGGCCCAAGGGAACCCCCACCCTGATCCAGGACACCCTTCAGGGCAAACCAGCCAGCCCCCACCTGTGCACCAGGCCTCTATCTATACTAATGAAAGGGTAATATACTAATTACATTGGGAGACCTTCCAGGAGACCTTCTGGACGTTCTTCTGGACAAAGCCATGGTGGCAGGGCTGAGGTAGAGGCAGTTAGAGGCCAAGAGGGGAGGGTAGTTGTGGGTGATCAGGCCAGGATAAGACGGCAGTTGTGGGTGACCAGGCTGGTGGGGGGGGCATTGGGGGTGATCAGGCTGGCATGGGAGGGACTTGGGGCTGAGCAGACCAGCAGGGATGCCAGTTGGGGGCAAGCAGGCTGTCAGTGGGGGTCAGTTGGAGGTGATCAGGACAGTGGGTGGGGGGGCAATTTGGAGTGAACAGGCCAGCAGGAGGGCAGTTGGGGGCAAGCAGGCCCATGGAGAGGGGAGGTGGGGGTGAGCAGGCCAGCAGGGGGGACAGTTGTGGGTGAGTAGGCTGGTGGGGGGACATTTGGGGGCGAGCATGCTGGCATAGGGGGCAATTGGGGGTGATCAGGCTGGCGGGGGGGACATTTGGGAGCAAGCAGGCTGGCAGCAGGGGGCAGTTGGGGGTGAGCAGGTCGGCAGGCAGAGTGGTTAGGGGCAGTCAGGCAGGCAGGCAGGTGAGGGGTTAGGAGCCAGCAGTCCCGGATTGCGAGAGGGATGTCTGACTGCCGGTTTAGGCCCGATCCCTGTAAACCAGCAGTAGGACATACTTCAAGGGCTCCTAGATTGGAGAGAGTGCAGGCTGGGCTGAGGGACAACCCTGCCCCCCGTGCACAAATTTAGTGCACCGGGCCACTAATATATGTGTGTGTGTGTGTGTGTGTGTGTGATATATATATATATATATAGTTAATCCTCTCCTGAGGATATTTTTCTACTGATTTTAGGGAGAGTGAGAAGAAGGGAAAGAGTTTAAGAGAAAGAAACATTAGTGTGAGAGAGACATATCAATTGGTTGTCTCCCACATGCTCCCCCTCCTGGGCCAGGATCAACCTAAAACTGAGGTACATGCCCTTGACAGAAAATAGAACCCATGACCCTTCTGTGCACTGGCCAGGTCTCTAGCCACTGAGAAACACTGATCAGGGCTCAATATATCTTATTGTACTATACTCACCCTTCTTGTGATCAACTGAGATGATAAAATAGATGGAGTGAGGTATTCAGAACTGCATGCAATTTAAACTATGAATTGTTTCTTTCTGGAGTTTTCTATTTACTGTTTGCAGATTACGATTGACCTCTTTAACTGGAAAGGCAGAAAGAAGAATGACAGGTAAGGAGGGAACTACTGTAATTCAATTTTAGATTCCTTAGTGTGTACCCAAAGATGTACTCAAAAGTGCATTTTTGCAAAGCACACTCAAAACACAATTACTGCTCATAGGTAGCTTATAGTTCAACATATGATTTATATTCTTAACAAAGAAAGGTAGGGTATAGGAACAACATGCTTTCTTACTCATTTATGTCTTATTTAAGTCATCACAAAACCTCTGTGGCATGGATAATGTAATCCTTATTTTATAGATTTGGAACCTTAATCAGGGCAAATTGAAATATTTTAATACTAGGTTAATTAGCATCTAGCCCAGTATTTCACAGCTAAAATATAATGAATGAATTCAAATGTCAATGACATTTATGTATAGAAAAAGATGAGAAGGAAATATACATAAGAATAACTTAATTGGCCCTAGCAGGTTTGGCTCAGTGGATAGAGAGTCGGCCTGTGGACTGAAGGGTCCCAGGTTTGATTCCAGTCAAGGGCACATGCTGATCCCCAGTGTGGGGTATGCAGGAGGTAGCCAATCAATGATTCTCTCTCATCATTGATATCATTGATGTTCCTATATCTCTCTCTCTTTCACTTCCTCTCTGAAATCAATTATATATATATATATATATAATATATATATATATATATATATATATATATGAATAACTTAATTGAAAAAAGTATAACCTGTTAATATTAATAGGCATTTGATGCTGTTACTTCAGGAAATTACATATAATTGAATAAACATTTTGAATCAGAGGGAGAAGTATTTTTACAATATGAAAATACTTAAGGAAGACTTTCCTTTTTGCTTTATTTGATTCACCATCTCCTGTCTTTGCATAATTTTATGTCATATAAAAAAATCGATGAACAAAAAAATATAAAAAAATATTTCTATAGAATTATTCAAAGAAGTGGTGTAAATTCCCCCAGCTTATTTTAAATGAATCCACAATTGAAGACTGGTTGTATATCTGGTAATCTGATTAATTCATTCTGTGACAAGTACAGTATAAGGCTCTGCAAAAATATCAATGGGTTAAGGTAGACCCCTGATCTCAGGAAGCTTAGTTATAAGCAAAATAGGTTACATTAAAAAACCATTGATATTATGAGAGTACTACTGTGAACTACTCTCTAGTTTTTACAGTACAATTAAGGTAGCTAACAATGATGAACATGTTTAGAAATGTAGAGAAGATTCTTGAAATCTATTTTCTCTTGGAAATAAAAGTAATTTTGGCTTAAGATACTAGGGTGTCTGCACTAGTCTTCAATCTATCTCTATTGTATTTCTCTAGAGTATCTCTTTCCTCTCTAACAGTGTTATCTTTACGCTGATAAATAATAATAGCTGTTTGCATAAAGTTGATCTAAATTCAGAAATTCCTCTTGGGGTGTATCTGCAAGTGTATTTGCTCATCATTTTTTTTGGTAGAATGTTCTAGTACTTGATCTTCAATGAGTGTGACTCCTGGGTAAAGAACAATCTTCAATAACACAGAAAACTTGTTTTGCAAGAAAACATATATCATGAGTATGATTCCTGAATAAATGATAAACTTAAGAAACAGGGAAAACTTTTGTGCAAGAAAGCATAGCTCTGTAGTGACTACTGGCCTTTATTTTTACCTGTGAGTTGAAACACCAAATATTACAACTGCCCCCTTTATTGCTGCTTGGTGATAATTAGCAGAGAACTATGGAATCCTATGAATTATTCAAGTCTTCAGAACAAGACACCTGTTATTATAGATGGATTCTAAGAAAATAACCAGTTAAATACAAATTCTTTTACAGATAAATAACCATTTTTTTGGTATTTTTTCTAGATCAGACAATATAGATATTAAAAAACATTAAAGTTTAACAGATTTATATATGTTTATTAACATGGTCTCAGCTCAGATATATTTTATTATCTAATAGATTATATTCATTTCATCAATGATTCAATGCTCTATAAAACTATCCTTAAAAATTCCAACAAGATTATTCATTCTCTATTCTACCTTTTTCAAATTTAAACAAGTGATAGAATTTCATATTCCATAGCAAGTTTTAATCAATTTTTCTTTTCTTTTTGCACCCACCACCCTTCAAGTAAACTGTAAACTCCTTGAGCATAGAGAATAATCCATTCTCCTTTACATCTTTAATATATAATGCAAGGGAGGGTATGATAAATGTGTATTGCATGGTTGAATAAATTAATGAGTGTATCAATGAATGAAGTTGATTTTTATAGTTATTAGACAGCTTTCACTTAGGTTGTTTCAGATAATTTTTATGTTTTATTGGAAAGGAGGAAAAGCTGCCCAACTGAGTTGTATTTTGGTAAAAGACAAATGTTCCTAATGGTAATGATGTCTCCAGAGCAAAGTCCAATACAGAAATTGTGCTTGGGGCATTTTTCTCTCTCTGGTGTGGTGAATTCCTCACTGAGGGACTTAAAATGACTTATGCTGAATGCAGTCCTGCACAAGGCCAGAGAAATCCATTGTCAAAAGATAGCTTCCTCTTATTTGATACTAACAGCTGATTTTCAGCATCAGAACACCTCAAAAGTTTTATTCTATTGCTTTGTTTTCTGCTTTAAAACAGTTTACAGTGTAGATAAGCAGAAGGAATCTAAAGCATCACTGAAATATAAGAGAGAGAAAAAGCTCAATGTTATTGCTGCTGAAAATTAATCTCCTAAACTTCTTATTGGCAATGATAAAAGAAAAGCTTTAGATAATCTATAGTATTTTATATTCTCCTATGGGAAAACAAATACTTTAGCTTTCACATAGCAGTTTTCTCTAAACTTTGAAGAAACTATTTACAGAACTGTGTTTGTACTATGATTATTTAAAACTAAAAGTGCATTTTCTTAACAAAAACAGTGGTATGCCAGTATATGTCATATAGAGTCCTACACAAGCTGCTCATAATATACTAGAGGCCCGGTGCATGGATTCGTGCACTAGTGGGGTCCCTCAGCATGGCCTGCGGGGATTGGGTGAAACTGGCAGTCCAACATCCCCTGAGGGATGTAGTAGTGCACAAAGCAGCAGGTGGCCGTGGAGGAGCTGGAGTCCAAGCCCAGGCCAGGCACCACGCTGCAGCTGCTCATTCCGGCTCCACTACACCTGCCACCACCTCCATTGGTAGGCTCACTGCTGCTCTGCTGCAGTCTCTGCACGCTGTCCTAGGGTGATACCGGAGCACCTATGACTGAGAAGCGGTCCTGGGCCGGATGGGGGAGAGGTGTCTATGGGTGTCCATGATTCATATCTCATAGATATTTGCCAAATAATAATAAACTCTTGGCCAGGAGTTGACAATTGTTGAAACTGAGTGATGGGTATATGAGTAGGTTTCACTACACTGTTCTTTCTCCTTTCATCTATATTTTTAAATTTTCCATAATAAAAAGTGAAAACATTTATATTCACCTAAAGTCAAGCGAAAGTGTAGTCAAAAATGATCTTGAGGTTTCTGGCTGAAGCAAACCAGTCGATGGTGGTGCGGTTCCCTGGGTTGGGTGGACTGGAGCTGCATCCAGACTCGAATGCACATTTGCATGGGCTAGCTTGGAGAGGGTTCTTTTTCACCCCAGTGAAGGTTCTTTGAGGTCAATAACAGGGATGAAAGAATAAGTTTTGATTTCAACACCTTTAGTTTTAATTACTTGAGGGCATCTCAAGTCAACTGTGCAATAGTTAGCAGCTACAATAAATTAAAATCTCTGCCTTGAACAATGAGCTATGAGAGGGTTTCTGGATGGTAACCTTCCCCTGCATGATCCTCGATGGCCTCTGGGGCACTGATCGGACTGACCACCGGGAACTGTCCCGCTGTCTAGGGCATCTGCAGTCAACACTGTGCCCCCCCGTGCTTCCTGCACACGTCTCACCCACACTCTCCCCTTCCCCTTTACCGCTGTTTTATTTCTACTGGGGAGCGATTTATTGACATCGGCGAGGCCTTGGTGGGTGTCACAGCTTTATGGTCAGCATCAGGTAGGGTGTCAAGAAAATTCTGGTTGCCTTTTGACTTCACCACCTTCTGACTGCAAGTCACTTGACCTTTCTGAATCTCTAATGCTGCCTCTGAAAAATAAGGATAACAATCATGGTGACTTCACAGGGCTGACACAAAGATGAACGTATGCAAAGGGCTCAACACAGAGCCTGGCACAGAGTAAGGGGTTGATAATCAGGAGCTATTATTATTGCCAGTGCCATGTCCTCCTCAGCTCTCCACCTGGACATCGGGAGAGCTGCTGCAGGAGTGGAGCAGGCGGCCTTCCCCTACGGCTGCCAGCTCCCGCCCAGTGCGTGTGTGGCCCTGCGGGGATGCGGGGAGGGTCCCCCAACACACAGAAATGACTCCCTGTTGGGGTGTATGGTGGGCCTGGCTGTGCAGGGTCGGCAGAGGTGGGGGCTGTGCTGTGGGACCCGTAAGCAGGATTGTCCGCTGGCTCAGGGGTGGGGCCGTGGGCTCACCGAGGCCAGAGGGTCCCTCTGGCAGCCCTGGCTGCTTTGTACCCCCCCCCCCCCCCCCCCCCGCTGCTGCTGCTGCTGCCTCTGACTAGGCCCCCGCCACCCCAGCTTTGTCCAGAAGGACATCTGGAAAGATGTCCAGTCTAATTACCATATTACCCTTTTATTATTATAGATAGATTGCTTAATACACCACAATTATGGGCTCTCTTTCTTTGTGGCTTTCTCTTTTTTTTCTACTCTTCCTAAATTTACCACTGTGTAAAAAGCTTATGAATTGAGAAATTTTAAAGAAGAGATATATTGTTATAAGGCAACACATGATTTAGATTCCATAATACAGCCTAACCTCATCGAAATGCTATAGTGCAAGCAATACTTTGCACTTCAGTCTAACAAGATGTATTACAAAATGTCTCATCGTAGTTCTTGAACATTCTGATCATCTGGTTTGCCCTCTGCTATCAAAAGTCATTAAAAAATCCCCCAAAACTCTTGTTTGGCAAGCAATCAAGGCACAGATGGTAGGTTATCTTTCTTTCATTCATTCACTTCGGTATTATTGGATATCTGCTATGTTATCACTGTTCTGGGCACTTAAAATGCATCACTGAACAAAACAATCACACAAAAAATATCTTGCCCTGCAGAGCTTTACATAAACAGCATAATAAACAATAAGTTTCATAGCAAGCTAGAAGGTCATAAGTGTCATTGAAGTGAAAAAAGAAGTAGAAGAGGGTATGTTAAGTCCTCCACACCAACCTGAAAGAGGATGGGGACAGGTCAGAACTGTAAGTGAAATGGTTAAGGTGGGGCCTTTTTGAGAAGATGACATGAACACAAAGATTTGAAAGAGAAGAAGGGGCTAACTGTGTTGATATCTGTGGAAAGTTCTGTCTAGGCAAAGGGGGCATCCAGTGCAAAGGCTTCATGGCTGGATTTACCTGGAATAGTAGAGGCAAGACAAAGAGATAATGCAGGGGAATCCTGACTAAGAGCTGGGATAGCAACAGATGAAGACAGAGGAAGTTGAGGGCCCACTTCTGGTCAAATGCTGTACACTACTGTGAAGTTCTTGGCTTTGATTCTGAATGAAATGGGAGGATTTTGACCAGAGGAGTGACTTGATCTGCCTTATATCTTTGCGGGATCACACGGGCTGTTATACTGAAAATGATTTGTATGAGAATAGAAGCAGCCTGAGTAATTTAAAAGGTTTAGCCAGGATGGTGGCATTAGAAAAGCAGTAGAAGTTATGACATGGTAGTATCTATCTATAATAATAAAAGCATAATATGCTAATTAGACCGGACTTCTTTCCGGACGACCTTCCGGATGAAGCTGAGTGGGAGGGGGAGGGGAAGGGGAAGCAGAGGTGGCTGCTGCAGCAGGCGGGGGCCCGAGGCAGCCGCCGGGGCAATGGGGGCTGAGCCCCTTGCACAAATTTCTTCGTGCATTGGGCCTCTAGTTTTGGATATAATTTGATGGCTTGGAAATTGGATGTGAGAGTAAAAGAATGTAAAGCAAGACTGAGTTTTTGGTTTTATTAAATAGAAGGATGAAATGTTCATTAATTGAGATGGCAAAGAATAAATCATCAAGATTTCTGCAACTATAGAATTTCAGATTACCAACGTTTCATAATATCAAAAATATGATTATAAATATTTGAAAAATAATTGACTTTTCTCTGAGACTGCCAGTGCTCATTTGTGGATGTGCACATTATATTTTGTTAGCCTTTTGAAAATGTACTATTTTCCTGATTTACATGAGCAATTAACTAATGGACTGATAAGATTTCTATGTTAATTTTGTCTAGGTTCTAGGTCCACATAGGATATTACTGATCATAGGCTCAATTAGTCTAATCAGGACTGTGTGTTTAGAATGCATATATCACACATTCAAGCTAGTGGGAAAAATATAACTTTCATTAGAATACTAATCAATGTGTTCTAGACCTCTATAAAAAATATTGAATATGTGCTTTAAGTTTTGATGAACAATATATTATCTTTGAATCATGTAATCCCTTTTGTCATGATTACTGTGTCTCATTCACTAATACATAATTTTTAAAAGTGCTTAAAACCAAAGATATTTCTGAAGATTTGTTTTTCTATTGGAAATAATCTTTTGATAAATTTGTATTAATTTTGATATTCTGATAATTGGCATCATCTCAAATATAATGGCAAATAAAGATGGAGAAAAGAATGGCAAAATGTGCAAAAAACTAAAATGTACAGTATTCCAAATAATTAGAATTATTATCTACTGTAAATTATAGAGATTAAATATATCTTTAAAATCCTAGCAAAACTTAATTGAGAGGGATATACAGTCAAGCTAGGTGGGAAAAATACACTCTATAGAGAACTGGTATTAAGTTGATTCCTGGAAGCCTATTGATTTCCTGTGTGAAGGGCAAAAGCCCATTTTAAAACATAAACAAACACCAACAACAACAACAACAAAAAAAAAACCTTAGACTATCTTTCACTTTTTCTATGTAAACACCTGAGCTATACATTTGTGAGAGTACCTTCATTAGGTAGAAATTTCTGTAAAACTTCTGTAATGAGAAAACAAAATGTAAAATCAGTCTAGCGCCTATCTAATCTATTATCTATCTATCTATCTATCTATCTATCTATCTATCTATCTATCTATCTATCTATTTATCTATCTATCTATGCCAGGCCAGCACAGTCAAGGGTTCGGTGAGCCTGGGGGCGGGGGCGGTGAAGGATTAAAGAAAAGACAGACAAAAAGAATAAGCCGGGGCTCAGTGGATCTCCTGTGCCTGGCTGAGGCCACAGAGAGAGATCCAGCCAGCAAGCTGAGGCTTTATTTTATAGTTGGAAAAAACCAAGGTAGTGGTCACCATAGTTACAATGTTCTTGTGAGTTTCACTTGTTTTGGCAGCACTTGCTGCACCTCCCACAGCCCATTAGCTACCCAGGAATGATCTAGGGAATCGTCCTAAGGACAAGCTTAATTATGCTAATTGGGCTGTGCCCTCTAAGCTGGGACTTGTTTGTGGCTTTGCCAACAGGTCAGTCTGAGGCTTACCCTATAGCTGCTCCCAACATCTATCTATCTATCTATCTATCTATCTATCTATCTATCTATCTATCTATCTATCTATCTATCATCTATCATCTTTCTCCATATCCTGAAGGGAACATACACAGCATTATTTTAAACTCTGTCTGTTTGTGTGGCTCAGTTCGAGGCACTGGTATGTTTAAAGCAAGTGATACCGTTTGCCCTAAAAAATCTACAGTCAGCAACCTCATTTCTATTTCTGTCTTCCCAAAATGGGCCAGAGCGTTTTACTTAGGGTAAAGACACTGTAATTTGCCTATTTTGTTGCATGTACAGTGTTCCCCAAAAGAACATGTGAGAATATCATTCAAAACTTTTGGGAAGATTAAGGGAAAAAAAGAAAATATTTATTTCTTTAGGAGGGTGCCTAAGTCAATTAGAGGAAAGTTAATAATGAAGAATAAAATGTTCTCTTTCAGATCACTAAAATAATAACCCATGTCTGAAAATAGCTATCCTTTAAAGATGTTTTTCTATGGCTTCTGGCAAGAAAAACTTCTCCACTTACTGACATATTTTCATATGCATGTAACTTTAAAGGACTATTGTGGATCATCTATATTTCCTAGCATTTTAATTTAGAGTGGCTTAATACATTCTTAAAATTGTGATTCCCTAACTGCATATATAATGCACAGGTTATTATCAAGTATGCATTAGGTTTTTCCATGTGAATTTTCAAATACTGTTTTTATAATCAATGTATTTATTTAATATCAATGACTGAAGATTTGCCAACTATACTTCTACCCACATGATACATGGCGCTACTCTATTTATTCAACATATTTTTAAACATTTAATATATAATAATGTCCATGCTAGTGGCTGGAGATACAGCAGTGTAAATAGTAGACATAATACTTGTCCTAATGGGACTTAAAATATGTAAGACAAAAGAATCTCATACATATAATTAAGAATAATCACCTATTTCTGAAATTAAATTCTAGGAAGACAGATATACAATTTGCCATTGGACTTGTATAGAAAATAGAACATATTCTGGGACATTTCTATAAAGTTCCTCTAAGGAAGTGGTATTTCAACTGAGCACTCAAATATAATGGTTTATAGGGAAATGGAGGAAAAAGTAGTTTATGATTGAGAAATAGGATATGTGGGTGGGAAAAAAACAGAGTATTTGGCCTATCTAAAGAGGTAAGATAATTCGCAGTAAAAAGGCTGGGCAGAGGCCACATACTGTATGATTCCAAACACATGACATTCTGGAAAAGGCAAAGCTCTGGGGACAGTGAATAGATCAGTGGCTGCCTGGGGTTGAGGGGAAGGAGGGATGGATAGGCAGAGCACAAGGGGTTTTCAGGGCAGTGAAACTACTCTGTATGGTGCTATAATGGAAGATACATATTACACGTTTATTCAAACCCATAGAATGTACAACACCAAAAGGGAACCCTAAAGTAAACTATGGACTTTGGGTGATAATGATGTGTCAATGTAGATTCATTAATTCTAATAAATGTAACTTTCTGGTGAGGATTTTGATAATGAGGGAGGCTGTGCATGTGTAGGAACAAGGAATATATGGGAAATCTGTGTACCTTTCACTCATTTTACTGTGACCTTAAAACAGCTTTTAAAAAAATAAAATCTATTAAAAACAAAATATCTATAATAATAAAAGCATAATATGCTAATTAGACCAGGCATCCTTGTAGATATCTTTCCGGATGACCTTCTGGATGAAGCCAGGGCTTCAAGGGAAGCCTGGGTCCCGGGTGCAAGAGGGAAGCCAGTGCCAGCAGTCAGGGGAAGGAATTTCATGCATTGGGCATATATATATATGCCAAGTGGTCATAAGAAAAGAGAACTATAATTAGTTCTAATATTGTAGGAATTGTAAATATTTTTAAAAATAAATCTTTATTGTTGAAAGTATTACATATGTCCCTTTTTCCCCCCATTGCCCTCTCTCCCTTCCTCCCCAAGCCTTCACCACCTACTGTCTGTGTCCTTGCGTTATGCATATATAAATATGAGTTCATTGGTTGATCTCTTCCCCACCTCCACCCTCCCCTGCCTTAATAATATTTTAAACTTTAAAAGAAAGAGAAAACCATGGCATAATTTAATTAGTGTAGTGACATGCACATACTTCTGTTTCACTCTGAGAGCAGAATGGTGACTGTATTGCAGGTGCTGAGGAAGAAAAAATGAAGGAAGATTGAGTTTTAAGAGGCTGTCACCCTACACAGGGAAAAAAATAAAAGCTGAAGACACTGGCAATTAGATTAATAGATTTGTGAGATAATTAGGAGGAAGTACACTCAGAATTTGGTGACTAAAGGGATGAGGCAGGAAGGATTGAGTGGAGTCAAAAATAACAGCCCAGGTCCAGGCATTTGCACCAGTGTTAATGTCTGTGTCATCTGCCAAGCTAAGGGAAACTCTAAAAGAAGCAAGCTCTGAGGAAAGAAGGGATGAGCCCATGAGTTCACTTTAATGTTTTAGCATTAATTCTGAGGAATCTGCTCACAGGGTACTAGCAAGTACAGAACCACAGATAGGATCTGAAATGGAAAATTAACAGGAAAGACAAGAGCTTGGTTTAGGGAAGAAGCTCAGAACCAGGTGTATCTAGGATTCTAGGTGAACCGATGACATCTTATGATCTTATGCAACACATTTAATTTCACCAAACATTGCGTTTCTTATCCTGAGAACATACCTGGTTGAGCATGCAATTAAATCTTCGTTTTGCTACTATCAAACTAATGTTGAATCTTCTCATTTAATTCAGTTTCTTAATTTCTATAACTAAAAATTGGGAGATGAAATGTACAGCATGGTGACTATAGGTAATAATGTGTTGTATTTAAAAAAAATAGTAATAGAATAGATCTTAACATTTCTCATCAGAAAAAAAACCCTGTAACTATGTGGGTGGGATATTGGATGTTAGCCAGATTTGTTGTGGTGATCATTTTGAGATATGTATATAGAAATATCAATCATATTGTATACCTGAACTAGTATAATATTCTAATGTCAATTATGTCTCAATCAAAACATAACAAAGTAGGACTTCCACTACAAACTCATTTGAATGTACTTGAAGTCTACAGTGTTATTTGGAAAAGGATTCTGAAACCATGTCCAGGCACAGAGAAGTCCACTGATTCTCCCTGGGTCTGGGAGGAAAAAGTGGTGAAACAACAATCTAGTATTTGCCATCTGAGGACAAGATTTTATATTTCTGTCTCTATATATTTATGATACATTTTGAGTATTTATATAAATGTTAGTCAATTTCTAATTGATATAATCAAATAAAGCTACATGATATATAAGAGGAAGTATTTTGAAATCTGAAGCACACCAGTGACATCATTACTTGTCATCAAGGTTTCAAGAGGTTCCAGAAATGATTGCCCTTAGCAACAAGGCTACCTGTATCTAAGGAAAACTTTCCATTGTGGTACAATTTTATTTTTCCAAAACTCATCCTAAGGAAAGAGGAGACAAATTGCCCATTTGTGAATAATGAAAGGAAGAAAGTCTTTCAGCCTGTCTCAGTTAGTTTGTTATCAAACATATAATTTTTAAGTGTCAGAATCATCTGTAAGAAGACAGTAGAATAAGAGAATTGTCAATTATTAATTATTTGACAGTATTTTATGGATTTTTTGGAATTCAGTGGAACAATGTATAAAACTAGCACATACGTAACAGAAATAAGGCTCATTTGGATAGCATTCTAAGAATTAAGCTAAAGAATTAACAGATACAGAATCTTAAGAGAAATTCCCAGAGTCTGTACATCTATGGTGCTTATGTGACAGATTTTGTTACAGTGCAATTATGCTTTGCTCACTTAACCCACATATGAAAACATATGTGCTATCTCATGTATCAATAGGGTTCATTTCTATATGCAGACTATCAATATACAGAGAAGCTCTGATTTCACTCTCTAGAAAGGAATGCAGTTCTGAGCCAGGATTATGTAGAATTTTTTTTTTTTTCTGTTCTGTTTGACTCCTGCCTGTTTTTTCTTTCTTTCTTTCTTTCTTTCTTTCTTTTTTTTTTTTTTTTAAGGCTTTAGTGTCATTTTGTGAGTCAGGCTATTCCCATCTCATGTCAGTATTCACTGAGTTACTCTTTTCTAGGTATCAGTCTCTTGATATACAATTTACACCAATAATCCTTGTTTATGTTTTCTTATCATTGAAATGGCTTTTAATAATTTCACTCTCTAGCATTCTTATCTCTGCCTTTCCTCATTTTACACAATTTAACCAGGCTCTCTCATCTATTAGGAAGCATCTTTCTGGTCCCTGAATGTTTATCTTTTACCCAAGTTTTTCTCCTGGCTGACTTCAGGCACATTTTCCCTTTCAGCTGACGCACAAAGACACATTGAAGTTAACATGTGCAGTAAAAGGATACAATGATTTTCCCCCAAATCTCTTGTCCTTATATAGTCTCAATTTCTGTGCATAATGCTAAATGTGACCCTTGACTTCTCTGAATCTCTGTTCACAGTATATGTAAAGCTGGGTCAAATCTACTTTTTATTTTTATTGATTTCAGAGAGGGAGAGAGAGATAGAAACATCAATGATGAGACAGAATCATTGGTCACCTGCCTCCTACACACCCCCTACTGGGGTCGAGTGCAACCCCGGGCATGTGCCCTTGACTGGAATAGAACCCAGGACCCTTCAGTCTACAGACTGACACTCTATCCACTGAGCCAAACCAGCTAGGGCCTAATCTACTTCTTAAAGACCTCTGCAATTTTACTTCGCGTGCATTGCCCCATCCAGTTCGCACCACTGTCTTCTTTGGCCTGGGTTATTGTGACAGGATTTTAATAGATTTTCTACTTTCTAATTTAATCTTTAACAATTCATTCTCCATATAACAGTCAGAGTCGTCCTCATACAAAGAAAATCTATCAGTTGGTGCCCTTCTTGAAACCATTCTAAAAGTTAAAATTTATGCTTATATGGTAAACTAGTATACACCTAATCTTTTAAATCCTCTAGTTTATAAACCTCTGCCAATATCTACCTTTCCACCATCATTTCCTGCCACCTGCATCATTTCTCTTTCCCATTGCTTCTGTCTCACCATACATACAGGGGTGGGCAAAAGTAAGTACTGTTGTATGTGAAATAAGAGTTTATTCTTATATTATTAATTATTGTATTATTTATAATTATCAACCTAGTTTTGCACCTCTGTATGTACCACATCACTTTGAACTTTAGCCCTCATTTCATCACATTCAAATATATAACAATGTACTGAAATAGCTGATTCTTCAAATGACTTTCTAATCTGCACCATACCCACAGCTGTTCTCTCTTCCTAGAATACCTTCCCAACCTACTACCTCCCATGCTTAGCCAAACCTTTGTTCTCCTCTTCTCTGCTTATGTAACTACTAGAGGCCTGTTGCATGAAGATTCATGCAAGAATAGGCCTTCATTCCTCTGGCTTTGCTCCCGGCCACCTGGGAGCCTGCAAGTCCTCGCTCCCAGCAGAGTGCCGCTCCTGTAGCTCCCTCCACCCCCTGCCCTCCCCCTCATAGCAGGCATCCCACCCTGCCCAGTCGTTCCTCTCCTGAATATGCAAATTAACCTGCCATCTTTGTTGGGTTAATTTGCATACTCCTGATTGGCTGATGGGCGTCACAGAGGTATGGTCAATTTGCGTATTTCTCTTTTATTAGTGTAGATTCCTCTAGAAAACTTTTTCAGCAACTGTCTTACATCTAACCTGTATTAAGTCTTCTTCATTTTTCATGACACCCATGCTTATGATACCAAATTTTTTGACTGGAATCCGGATTCTTTGTCTGCCGGAATCAAAGAATGAATCCACAGACAGAAAGTGGCATAGCAAAGGTGGAGATTTATTGAAGAATAAGTACAGACTCCCACATAGGGAGGGGGAAGAGTCCCACTGGGTTCCCTTTCCCTATGGCTTAAATAGGCTGCAGATTCTGGTGCCTTGATATCCCCTCTGATTGGTCACTATTCCCTTACTGGTTACTATAGCAACTCCTTCCTTATTGTTTTCCTATTCCTTTTGGGCTTTCTTCCTCTCCTTCTGGATGAAGGGCTTCCTTCTCTTTATTTTGTAAATATAGACCTTTCTTGGCTACTTCCAGTTCCTTTGTCTTATGGAAATATACCTGTTGCTGCCTTCTTGTCTTATGGAAATGTAACTGCACCTGGCTTCCTTGTGTTATGGAAATGTACCTTCTCCCAGTCTGTGGCCCTGTGTTTTTTCCATGGGCCCCAATTCTAAAAAATCCCTAAGCCTGCCTATGTTCCCCCAAAATTCCTGCTTCACTTACAATTACTACAATATTTCCAAACTATGTCATAGCTATCTTTTTATTTGTCCTAAGAAATGTATTAGCATTGTAATTGAATAATTTTGAAATTCTTCTTTTCACCACTCAGGTAATCATATATCATATCCTACTGGATCTATCATGTTAATTGATTTAAAGTGCTTTTTATATCTTTGTGAAGTTCAGTAGTTTTGATTTATTTTCCATGTACTATAAGATTGTTGTCAGGTATTTTTTTATTTCTACTTATTAATATGAATGGAATATTGTACAAGTACATTTCCTAGTTGATAGGAAGGTGATCAATCTTGTATATAGACATCTTTTATTATATACATTTATTAGTTTATATAGTTTAAGATGATTTATTTGTACTTTTTATAAGTATTCAGTTTTACTATAGAAAACATGGCATTCTCCTTTTTCAATCTGACATACTTTTATATCTATTGAGTTTGCAATTCCTGGTAGTAGGGCATGCGAAAAGTTTAATGACATATGTGGAAATACTTCCAATAATTTCTGAAGTCAAAGAGATTTTGCTGAAATTTTAGTCAAAGATGAATAGCTATTCACTTGTTAACGAAAAAACCATTGAAACCTGTAAAGAATTTTAGTGAGTTTATTTGAGCCAAAATGTCGACATATGCCGGGAAGCAGAACCTCAATGAATTGAGATAATGCTCCGAAGAAAATGGTGGGTTACATCTGTATTTATACATTGCCATCAGAGGAGGGACATAGGTGGGCTACATGAAATTCATTGGTGACGAATTAAGGAGGTGGGATAAAGTCAAACGGTGGGAAACCCCTGGGATTGGATAAAAAGTAAAATGATGGACACATACTTAAGTGGGTACAGGAACAATTAACATGATAATGAAGGAATTTGAAGTATCTGTCCTGGCGCCCACCACATTTGGTTGTGCCCCAGGGGCTCCAGCAAAAGAAGGAAGTTACAAGTTACCCAGACATCTCACAGATATGTTATCTTAGAGGCAAAAAGGCAAATGGGCTCAGTAAGGAAGATCTAAGTTGACCTTTGTCAGGGAAGATATTGGCCTAGGACATGACTGCCCACTATAACCTGTTTGTAGTTAAATATTTAATTTTCAAACCATCCTTTGTGGTTATATCAGGTCTCTGAGTTTGCAAGACTGCCACATAGGCCTCCCCTGAGCTTGTCAGGTTAGCATGTGGCTCCTTCCGTTCACACACTGAACTCCTGATGTGAATACCAGTGATGTGATGTGGAAGTTCTGCAGTAAAATTCTTGAAGGTTAAACAATTAAAGATACAGTGTAGTAGTGAACAAAAATATGATTACCAGAATCATATTCTTGAGGATCTGGAGCTAGATTACCAGAACTCATTCTGTTCCTCATCTACACTAACAGTTCCCAATGTGTGGTCCAAAGACCCTTGAAAATTCCCAACAACTACTCAATTCTTAACAACTTTTCAAACCTAGCACTTCTTTTTGATACACTGTGTTATTTAATGGGTGTAGTGAATATACCTAACTCATAAAAACAATATTTTGGAGAAAACTAGCATCCTCTCCCATAACCATACCCCACCTCACTCAGATAAGTGAATAACAAAGCCTCAAAAAATTTCCTTAACACAATCTTCCTGGAATTAATCATTTTGTATTTTTGTGTACATTTTTTTTTTTTTTTGCTGTGAGACATAAACATAAAAGTTTCCCTTCTAATCATCTTTAGGTAATCAGTAATCACTGTGTGTTTAAAGTAAGAAGTAGCTTATGGACAACCAACAACTGTGTACTACTTTCTGGGTGTGGTAGTGAAATTTAACCAAAAAATTAGCAGCCTCCAACAAACTCTAGTTTTTTTGTTTTTTGTTTTTTTGCCTTTTTATAACTCGCTCTCTGTTCACTAATAAACAGACTGTATAAAATCAAACTGTAACTAAAATTGTATCAGCATAAACAATAGAATCATAGCCCTTTTAGAATTTGATAAAGTACATTAGTAACAAAACAACTACTACATAACAAAAATCATTCATCATCTCTCAGGTCTGATAGTTGAAAGTCTCCATAAGGCTCATCTCCCACAAACATCCCTTCTATTTATTTCTTATTTATACACTAGAGGCCCAGTGCATGAAATTCGTGCACTCGGGGAGGGGATCCCTCAGCCTGGCCTACACCCTCTCCCAGTCCGGGAGCCCTCAGGGGATGTCCAACTGATGCTTAGACCCCGTGGGGAGCAGGCCTGAGCCATCAGTCGGACATCCTTAGCGCTGCTGCAGAAGCAGGAGAGGCTCCCACCACCACTGCTGTGCTCAGCAGCTGTGAGCCCGACTTCTGGCTGAGCGGCGCTCCCCCTGTGGGAGCACACTGACCACCAGGGGGCAGCTCCTGCATTGAGCGTCTGCCCCCTGGTGGTCAGTGGACATCACAGTGAGTGGTTGAGTGACCTTAGCATATCATTAGCATATTATGCTTTGATTGGTTGTATGGGAGACTGGACACTTAGCATATTAGCCTTTTATTATTCTAGATAATAAAAGGCTAATATGCATATAGACCAAACGGCAGAACAACTGGAACTGAACAACTGAGTAACGGGTCGCTGTGACGTGTGCTGACCACCAGGGCGGGTATGCAGAACATGGCAGACATTGGCCGTGGTGGGATGGTGGAGCAGGTGAGCAGGGTTGCCAGACCAAGGCAGGGCACTGGTTACTGTCATCAGGGCGAGCCTCTGGTGGTTACTGAAAATTCTTTGCTCCTGTGTGCCGTGGTCCCACCCAGCACTCACACCTGCTGCTGGTGCCAGCCCAACTTGCACCCACAGCCAGTGCTGGAGCCATCACTTGCACCCACTGCCGGTCCCAGTCACTCGACACCATCAGCAGGAGTGAGCACTGCCAACCCTGACCATCCTTGAGGGCTTTTCCACCTCCCCCTGCTCCTGTGGGGTGATCAGGCCAGTAGCTGCTACTCACACCAGTTGATGGCACCGGCCCCAATCGCACCCACTGCTGGCAATGGCCCCAATCACTCCACACTGTCAGCAGGCGGGAGCGGGGCTGCCAGCAGAAAGGGGACCAGGATCCGCTGTGGGAGGGGTCGAGTGGGGGCATGGAGGATGGGTTGAGACCTGCCCCTGTGCCTACCACAGCCTCATGGCCCACAGTTCCTTTCAAAGTGCACGAATTCCTGCACTGGGCCCCTAGTCCATATAATAAAAGCCTAGGCGACCATTAAGGCAGAATGACCACAACAACCAGTCGCTATAATGTGCACTGACCGCCAGGGGGCAGACGCTCAATGCAGGAGCTGCCCCCTGGTGGTCAGCGTGCTCCCATAGGGTTAGCACCACTCAGTCAGAAGCCAGGCTCACGGCTGGTGAGCGCAGTGGCGGTGGTGGGAGCCTCTCCCGCCTCTTCGGCAGCACTAAGGAGCAGCGAACTGAGTGGTAAGGAGCAGCAAGCAGGCAGGCAGGAAGGAGCAAGGGGTCCCAGACTGCGAGAGGGTGCAGGCCAGGCTGCGGGGACACTCCCCCCCACCATTGCATGAATTTTGTGCACTGGGCCTCTAGTGTAGAATATACACACTTAAGTTCAGAGTGATAAGGTGATCCCAGAGAGGCCTTCACTACATACAAAAACCAAGAGTAATATCTTTTAAGTTTGTAAGTAAAATAGACCCTTGAACAAAATGGGTTTGAATTGTGTGGGTCCCCTTATCCACAGATTTTTTTTCCATAAATACTATAAATGTATTTTATCTTCCTTATGGTTTTCTTTTCGTTAGCTACTTTATTATAAGAAGACAGCATATAATACAAATAACATAAAAATATGTGCTAATCTACTATATGTTATTAATGAGGCTTCTGGTTATCATCGGGCTACTACTAGGGAAATTTAGCGGGAGGCAAAAGTTATATATATAGATATTCAACCCCAGTGTTGTTCAAGAGTCAACTGTACTGTGTTTTCCTCTGCTTATCTAAGTCCCTAAAAAAGTATCACTTTATACTCCTGTAAATCAGTACATAGCCAATGATATTAGATTTAGTGTTTTAGCTGTGTTATTCTTTCTTTTTCACCAGTTCTATTTCCTTTTTGTTTCTCTCTAGTAGCTTTCTCATTTGCCTTCTCACTTTTTTCTCATCCTCTCTTCTTGCTAAGTCGCAATGCTGTATTTGCTTTTCCTTAATTTATTTTCACAGTGAGACTATCTTTGGCTGCCAGCCAACACTTTACTTTCTTTGAGGGAGACAAGTGCTGTTAGTTATGTGCAATGTTGCTGTTTTCTGATCGTGAAAAAGTCAAACAGAGAGTATATTCAGCCAGCATTTTTTCCAGCTCATTTGGACAGAGATGTTTCTTCCTCACATTTCCTTCAGAAAGGGACGTCAAGCCAGCTCAGCCTCTGGCACTCAACGGGACCTGGCGATTGGATCTGGCTTTCCAGTTCAGACTTGCACTAATTTAATCTGCTGACCTTTTGCCTTCTTTCCTCATTTTCCAAAAACACTTAACATTTTCAAGAGTTTTCAATCCCCTGTGGCATGTATCCTTATAGAATACATCCAAACAAAACCAAATGTGTCTGATCAAATAATGCTTATAGAATTTAGAAAGAAATTAACAAATTAATATTTATAAAATGTAGATTACAATGGAGAGCAATGACCCAATGACAACTGACTTCACCTAGTATTTTAATGGAAAGACGGGAATATATTTGCTTTTGAAGCTCTGTTTTGAGTAACTAACAATTTGAGTGCTACTTAAAGCTCCTCTGAAAAAAGGTTAAAAGCTACATAAATAATAATAATACAAACAAAGCCACGTATGGGATTTCTCTGTGACTGGCTTGCTTTCATATTTATGTATACATTTCAGTCTTTCAGTTAAGAGGGTGTGAGTCATTTCTCTCTCTCTGGTTGGTGGTGAGCTGGTTAAAAATGAAATCCACTGAAGAGGACAGACCTTGGTCTTCAGCGCCCTGTGCTCCCACCCAGAAGTGGCACTGAGAAAGCCTCTATACATAGCATCTGCTGCAGACCCCAGAAAAAGCAAGAGGGCTTGGATTTGGACATTCTCAGTAGGAATGGTTACAGGTTGATGGGACGTAAAGAGATGATGGTAGGTAGTTGATAGATACTATAGTTCAACTTCAGTCCTAGATAGAAGCTGGATTCATCTGATACCAGAGAAATGCAATTTCAGGAGACTGAAACTAGATCTGAGTTTCATTCTAGAAACTTCTTCCCCAGCCTTGAAACTCTTGAGTACTGTAAGTCCTGGATATACAATAGATATTGACAATATTTTTCTTTTATGTGTGAAGGTATAGATGATTCTGCAAATTAAAGATGGAGCTGACTTTTTTAAAAAATCAGAAATAGTTTATAGAATCAACTTGCAAAAATATAAGAGGCAGCCAAGAAAGGAAAGAAGAAATATATATGTCAAATGTGTGTGTGTGTGTGTGTGTGTGTATATATAATCATTTTTAGATTCCTTGCTAGATTGTAAACCCCATGAAAGCAGGATAACTTCCTTATCCTTAACACATGGCCTAGAATAAATACTCAAAAATATTTGAAGTTTATTGAAATCTCCATTGATTTTTTTTATTATGTTTTTAATCCCTGGAAAATGGCAACTATTTCAATGGGAAAGCAAGACATTTACATGGAATAACTGGGACTTCAGGTTTGACTTATGTAAAATGTATACAGGGTGGGGCAGAAATAGGTTTACAGTTGTTCATCTGGAAAATAATACAATGATTAATAAAAAATAATAAAAGAATAAACTCTGTGTTTTGTGTACTCACAGCTGTGGACTTGCCTTTGCCCCACCCTCTATATAGGTGCAATAAAGCCACCTGGATACCAATGAGTGTACTTAAACCTCTTAATCTCTGATTATGATGCTTGATCCTTTAAGAGGCAATAAAAAATAGCTGTGAATACAACCTATGTAAGTGCAGAATAGATATATAGAAGTTTACTGTTATTTAATAGTAAATATTTTATTAACATTTTACACCTTATTGAATAGTTATCATTGGTTTAAATTGCACATACCAGTCAAGTATGGTTAAAAACTCTTTATTTTGGCTTTATATTTAACATTGGAATATTCTCAGTTGTTTCATCTAAATTATAGTACAGGGAATCATTTGCCCTATATATTGTACTTACAATGAGGGTATCTTAATATGCAAAGTGTATAAAATACACATCCAAATATTGGAAGTCTGGTATACTTGACTCTGCTTTGGAATTAAATTTAATATTTATGCCTACATCAGAATCATACAAATTATATGCAACTATAATAACTTCTATAAGAAAATGAAACCTATTCTTTAGAGTAAGATTCTTTTATTAAAAGTATCAAATTAGTTTTAGAGTAAATAATGTTAACAGTCTAAGATTTAAAGAAATAACAGGGGAAATTATTATCTCATTATATACAAAATCAAAATCAAGCTTCCTGGTAAAAATAACATTTTTGAAAGGTAAAAGTAACCTGTAATTAAATGTTGTAAGTGATGCCTAAACATAAATTGTGCTGTGAGGTTATCCAGACTCCTTATGCTTGGAAAAGTGGATTGAAGATTAAAAGAACTTTAAACTTATAGAAAAGTAAAGAATCTGATATTGGAGTAGACACAAGCACGAAAAGGATTGATAACTTTGTATACAGTAAAATTCAAACATATTTGTATGCCATGTAACTGACAAATAATGCCATATAGATCAAGGAAATGAGCAAAAATATGAATGGGCAAGTCACAGATGAGGACCCCTGAGTAGTCACTCACAATGAAAGATGCTTACTCTCCCTAGTTTTCAAAGAACTACAAATTAAAACAACATTGGGAGACCATTTCACTGCCATCAGATAGGCAAAAACCAAAGCAAAACCCAAACCTGACACTTCCACATGCTGATGGGCCAGGAAAATGGGCTCCATCTTGGCTGCTGGCAGTGAAATTGAAAATATACCTTGGAAAGTGGTTTGACAACAACTAGTTTACTTGAAAATGCTTATACACTAACCCAGTCTCTGGGTATTACATTCTACAGGAATTCTTGGCATTTGTACTCAAGGAGAAATGTATTGCATGCTCACGTCAGTATTGTTTTTAAAACCAAGCACCAATGCCCATTAGAAAATGGGTAAATTGTGGTATATTTGTAGCATTGACTATTAAAGTGAATCAATATAAAGTATGTGTATTAATTTGACTATATTTCATAAGCAATAATGAATTAAAATGACCAAGCGATATGTGCTGTGTGATAAGATTTAGTCCTTTTAGAACATGCTAAACAAAGAGTGATGTGAACATATACTAAAGTATCCTACCTAATAATAGAGTAATATGCAAATTAACTGCACCTTCGCTACGCCTAAGCCACGCCCATCAGCCAAGCCACGCCCACCAGCCAATCAGGAGCAAATATGCAAATAAACCCAACCAAGATGGCTATAGCCACTGAGAGTGGGAGGGAGGCTTGGGTTTCCGTGGTAACAAAAGAAGCCATCCTGTTGCCGGCCTAAGCCTCCATTCAAGGCTACAAAGTTTCAATTATAGAAGGTGGATTAACTCCAACAGAAATCGCTGCTGGCCGTGGAGCGAGCAGCAGGCTTGGCTTTGCTCCAGGCTACAAAGTTTCAATTGTAGAAGGTAAATAAATTCCAGATACCAGGGCCTCCTCTTGGGTTGCCAGGGGGCATGGCCAGCCTGCAAACCACCACAGGCCCCATCGCTCAGGCCGCCCCACGCCCCAAGGGAACCCCACCCTTCAGGGCAAACCAGTCAGCCCCCACCCATGCACCAGGCCTCTATCCTATCTAATAAAAGAGTAATATGCAGATTGACTATCACTGCAACACACAATATAGCTGTCCCCATGTGGTCAAAGATCCTGCCCCCATGTGGACACAAGATGGCCATCACAAGATGGCCAGCAGGGGAGGGCAGTTGGGAGGCACCAGGCCTGCAAGGGAGGACAGTTGGAGGTGATCAACACTGCAGGGGAGGGCACTTAGGGGTGACCAGGCTGGCAGAGGAGGAAAGTTTGGGGCAAACAGGCTGGCTGGGGAGCAGTTAGGCATCAATCAGCTGGCAGCGAAGTGGTTAGGGGGTGATCAGGCTGGCAGGCAGAAGCGGTTAGGGGCAATCAGGAAGGCAGGCAGGTGATCGATCAGTTGGGAGTCAGCAGTCCTGGATTGAGAAGGCAGTCAGACATCCCTCGAGGGGTCCCAGATTGTAGAGGGTACAGGCTGGGCTAAGGGACATGCCCACCCCCCCCCCTGTGCACAAATTTCGTGCACTGGGCCTTTAGTAAAAACTATGTATGATATTGATAAAACAAATCAAAACAAAACAAAAAAACAAACAAATAAAATAAAAAACTGGCTTGTTTCACCTCTGAGGACGTAGGAGGAAAATGGTGTTGAGGTATTCACAGGGGAACCTTCAATTGTATCTGTAAAGTCTTCATTAAAAAATATAAAATGTGCCCAGCTGGTGTGGTTCAGTAGCTGAGTGTTAACTTATGAACCAGGATGCCACTGTTGATTCCCAGTCAGGGCACATGCCTGAATTGTAGGCTCAATCCCAGGTAGGGGGTGTGCATGAGGCAGCTGATCAATGATTCTCTCTCTCCCTTTCCCTTCTTCTCTGAAATAAATACAAATACATTTTTAAATATATCAAATGTGAGTAAGGTTTGACTTTATTAAAAATGAGTGATGGTTATTCATATATTTTATATGCTTGATATTCTATATAATAATAGGCTAATATACAAATCGACCAAAACTGGTCACTATGATGTGCACTGACCACCAGGAGGCGGACGGTCAACACAGAAGCTGCCCCCTTGTGGTCAGTGTGCTCCCACAGGGGGAGCGCTGCTCAGCCAGAAGCCAGGCTCACAGCTGGCAAGTGCAGTGGCAGTGGCGGGAGCCTCTCCCACCTCTGGGGCAGCACTAAGGATGTCTGACTGCCCACTTAGGCCTGCTCCCGCAGGGCCTCAGCCGGCAGTCAGACAGGCATCCCCCGAGGGCTCCCGGACTGTGAGAGGGCACAGGCCAGGCTGAGGGACACCCCCTTTGTGTGCACAAATTTTGTGCACCAGGCCTCTAGTTTAATAATAATAACCAATGTTAAAAAATCAGTTATTAATTAGTGCTTTCCCTATAATCTTTCCCCCTATAAATAGCTTCAAATAGGTATTTTTTTTCAAAACTCCATTCACCTAAATTTTATAACATGAGCAAATTTTAACTATTGTTTCAGTAATCTTAATATTCTAAGATTTTGTGTTTTTGCCTCCTTGCCACATTTTTAGCTCCAGTGTTCTTTGAGATGGCTAAGAGTAGTCCCTGATATGTTATTTTAAAACTAAACTTAAATTTCTGTTCTCAGTTTATCTGATAATAGAGGTAATTATTTTATCCTGTATCATTTTAGTTATTAATCAGTTTTCTATTCACATATTAATATGTTTCTAGATATGAACTTATTTTCCTTCCTATCTGACTTTAAAAAGTATGGTTGTTTAAATTTTGATTTTGATAAAAAATTTAGCTTTAATTGAAGGGGTCAACTTTAAGTGATAATTAGTTGGATTAAAATGCTGGATTTTGCCTAGAAAGGATTTACTTTCCCAAAACCTAAGGCACAAATTAATTCAGAATGTTAGCTTACCTTTGAGCATAATGAACTACAATTGAATATATAATTCCTAATTAAATTTTTACCAGGGTGTTTTGGACTAAAATCTATTTTCTAGATGTAATTGAAAAGTATATTGGAGATGATCTGGGAACAGAATCAAAATCAAGCACAAACTCTTTCTGAAAATGAACATCATATTACCATAATTAACTCGATTATTTACAAAAATATATATATACAAAGAAGGAGAGTTTTCAGAGTCTGAAAATTTGAGCTTGTAGGTAGGGAAATGGCAAGAAGATGAGATACTTATAACATTCTTACTTGATTTATTTTAAATTACCTGCAAACTGACTCTGTGTGTGTGTTTTTTTTTTTATACATATACCTTTGTTTTAGTTAATTTTTTTGGTTATATACATTAGGTATTAAAAAAATTTTAGATGTGTTTTCTTATATGGTTACTAGGATACCAAAATAATTTCCTATGGAATAATGTTTCTGGAATTTAAATATTTAAACAAATGAATAAATTCAAGTTAGACACCTGTTCATATGGATTTCATCAATACCTTGAGCATAATTATGCTATATTTTGTTATATTCATAAATAAAATTTGATCTAGTTCCACTATTATTGCTTGGGTTAATAGCATATATAACCTCACCCATTGGTGGCAGGGGAGGCTCTTGTGTTTGAAAATTAAAGAAGAAGGAAAAAGGAAGAGGGAAGGGCAAAGGGAGAGATAGGCAGAAAAAAAATAAATAAATAAGCAACCAACAGAATTGTGTAAAGAACTCAGGTCTTCATTTTACTATGGACAATTTTAAGACATTGCCCACAGTGGCTTTACTGTAATTCACATCACCACCCACAAACAACCTAAAACAAATATTATCTTTTGTTTGTTTGTTAGTATATAAAGTTAGTTTCAAGAAAATTAAGTTTTCTAACTCTTCTTTCCAAGCTTTTCACCAGTGGTAAACACCTCTTTCCCACCTCCCACAAAATTAAAATATTTCTACATTTTATGGTTCACTTGAAATTGGTGGTGTTTTTCCCCCATAACCATTATGGCCTCCATTACTAGTTACTATAAACCTGAGAGAACTCACTCTATGAAAGAAGAAGCTCCTATAAGAAATCTACAGCAGTGGGTTACAATTTTCTTTCTTGCAATAGTGAGAATAGAATGCTTTTTAAGCATTTCAATGTACTGAATAGAAGGTAAACTAACCCAAGTGTATAGAGGATGGTATGGCAGTGGCATATAAAGCCTATAATTCTTAATAAAAAAGTACTTCTTTACTTTTTATTAGCAATGATTAAAAAGAAATAGAGATATAAACATCCATTTGATAATATTTTAAAAGTTTTAGATGAATGTAGAATACTATATCTCATTAAGTACTTTGTAAATATCTAAAATAAAATTATTTCTCAGTAAATTTACCAACAGCTCTTGTGGTGAATGATCCACCCTAAAGTGGATCATATAGAGAGTCACTTTAGGGAAATAAATATACAAGAAAATAAATTTTAATATTATAAACCTTTCACTTTTGACCAAAGTTCCAAATGTCATAATCATTCACTTAATTTATTAAACTTGGCCTTAAAATAGCTTTGAGTGTCAAAATAAAACCCTACAAAACCCTCAAATATGTCTTCATAGATCAATATTTCTAAAAATTAAGATATTCTTAAAAATAACAATATATAACTGTACAATATATCAGATACTTTGTAGGTAATTTGGGATATTCCCCAAAAAATAAGAATTTAAAGCTACTTTGCGTTCTAGTATCAATTAAGTAGATAGTAGTCTCCCAAAGAGAACACACTGATGAGTGGAAATTTAATTTGTAAGTTTAAATTCTGGCATAATCTAACCAGGGAATCAATGATAAAGACTTCCATTTACCCCATCCTTAAGTATCCATAGTATCAAAACTCTAAAATGGATTATATAGTTAAGACAAAGTAAATTTTCTGTTGGGTAGTTCCTTTGCCTGTACAATGAATATATTTTGATAAATTCTGACCCTATGATCAATGAGAATTATATTATTTCACATATGTTATTTTACATTATCTTATCCAGAGAAGATTTTAAAGTCACTCTTTCATAAAAGCATGTACTGTTCTCTTCTGAGAATTTGCTTTTATTCTTAAGGTGATATTAATAGGATAGACTTGAAATGTCTTTTCTGCAGTAGAAGGAACCTTATTTCAGTTTTTAGTGTCATACTATTGTATCAAGGCTATCTCATGCAAACACATCTCAGTGAAATTTTTTCTTTTATATAGATATGTGAATGTAATATAAAATCTAGAAGAAAATTCTGCTCATATTTGTGAGTTTGTTAGTATTATTTTATTTTAATTTCTAGACACTCTTTATAAGACAAAATTTATTTTGCTTAAGTTGTTGATAACTAAAATATATCACAAGTATAATAATGGAAGGTTAGATGTTTACCCCCCAAAAAAAGTCATCTGAGAAATGAAGTCATCTTTCACATAACCCTATCTAATAAAGAGGGAATAAGCTAATTGACCATCATGCCCTCACAAAGATGGAGGCGCCCACAGCCAATAAGGAAGGAATATGCTAATTGACTGCCATGCCCTCAAAGATGGCGGTGCCCAGTCCCCTCAGTTCCGCCAGGTGGTAGACATGTGGCAAGGCCAGGCCCACCCCCAGGCAGGCCTGACCGCTCCGCGCACTTGACTCCGGAGTCCCCCAGTCCCCTCAGTCCCCCAGCTGCTGAGGGCCAGCCCGAGGCACAGGCAAGCCTCAGATGTTGGCTTCTCAGCCACCCAGGGCTGGCCGAGGCTTGTTCTGACAGCAGTGGCAGCAGCAGAGGTATGACGGGGGTGTCACCTTCCCCTGATTGCTGGGTCACCTCTTGCCCCTGAGGGCTCCTGGACTCTGAGAGGGGACAGGCTGGGCTGAGGGACCCCCCTCCAGTGCATGAATTTTCATGCACCAGGCCTCTAGTTACTTATAAAGTCTCTCATATTAATAGGTACACTCTCAATTAGTTTCTTTTAAATACATTTTGTGAAAGGTACATTTTTTTGAAATTATTTCAGTTAAAGCTAATATTGGTTACTACCGTGGTCTTCTGACAAATACAATTAAAATAAAAGATGTAAAGGACTACCCTGCAATCTTTATTCCTGGGACATGATATTGCAATTTTAATTATATAATTACACTGTAAATAACACAATATCAAAAATATATTCAAAGGAAAAATAAAGTTCAGTTCTTCTGGTGTAGCTTACAACAAGCCAAAGCAATCACAATGAGAAAAGTCCTGGAAAATAAAGAACAACAAAATATTTAGTTGAAGAAATTGGAGAATTGTTTGGGAGAGTTAGTAGGGAAGATTGAGAGGTGAGGAAGCCCTCTTAATGCCTTTCTCCCTCAGAGAAACATGTGAGTCCCAGATCATACACTGGAATATGGTAGAGATAGATTTGATGTAGGCCTTCTGGCTTGATTATGTGCTCTTTCTTTATTGCTATGATACACTAACTGCTGATTTAAAAAAAAAATACTTAAGACCAATGTGAAGGAAACTTAAAAATACACATCTAAGTCAGAGAAATAAACCCTAGCAAAATAAAATGCATACCTTTCTTTCTTTTTCTTTTCATATATTTTATTGATTTTTCTACAGAGAGGAAGGGAGAGAAGGAGCGATAGAGATTTAAAAACATTGATGAGAGAGAAACATGGATTCAGCTGCCTCCTGCACACTCCCTACTGGGGATGTGCCCACAACCCAGGTACATGCCCTTGATTGGAATTGAAACTGGGACCCTTCAGTCCGCAGGCTAACGCTTTAGCCACTGAGACAAACTAGTTAGGGCAGAAAATACATACCTTTCTTTTTAATGCACACCATTTTTAGTTTCATTAAAAATGTCAGTTTCTTTCAGTTAAATTTTAGTTTTAATCTCATTCTAATAGGCACTTATTTTTTGAACTCTACAAGGTTTGTCTAAGTTTTTTCTTTTTCTTTTTTTTTTGTGGGGGAAAATCAACAACAGTCAGAAAATGTCTTAAAAAATAAGATCTACAGGGTAAACCAAAATTAATAGAAACACAGAGTAAAATTCCATTTCAATCTCTAAAACTCTGTGGTACTGTAAATAGTTAAACAGAAGTCCAGACATAAAACCAAGTACATGTGGGGATACAGTATATGATAAAGATTTCATCCCAAATGAGTACGGAACATGAATTCTTCAATAAATTGTGTCAATTGAGCATACATTTAGAAAAAACTAAATCTACAGATGTAATTATATATTTTGGTATGAGTTATAGCTTATATTAAACACCATAATTAACTCAAAATAAACTACATCTACATAAATAAAATGTAAATATGGAGTATTTATTTACACCTGGGAAGTGAGATGTGTTCTAGTAATAGAAGCTATAAATGATAAAGCATTTTCTGTATATTTTAAAAACATACCTTTCAAAAGAATAAGATGTGTGCATATGATATGTGATATACGAACTACTAAAAGCTGTAAATTAAGTTCACAATTCTTATCTTTGGAAAAGGATAAATTGCCCTACACTTTTAGAAATTATTTTTTTAAAAGCAGTGAAAGATGGTAAAGAATATGAACAGACAGAAAAAGACATTACAATGACAACACAAAACAAATTTTATAAGAAAAACACAAATTAATATACTTAAAAGTTCTCCCCACTTATCACCTGGACAAATACCCATAGCACATTTCATTCATCAAATGGGAATAGAGGCCATTGTATATGAGCATGTCACTAATATAATCTTCAATGAAAACAACTGGGTAAAATTCTTTAAAGTTTTTTAGTATGCTCTTTGATTCAGTTGTATTCCTTCCCAGAATTTATAGACCAGAATCCTTCACACATACACAAATATTATTTGGATTATTATTTCTAATAGCATAATATTAAAAATAACTTAAATCTATAGAGTACCAGCAAGATAAATTAAACTTTCTCCACATAGCTGGGAGTTTAATAAATACTCTGTAATAAGGAAAATTGTAACAGAAAAACTGAAATATCTTAAAATATAATCTCAAAAAGTTATGTAAAATTATCATAGATAACTAACCAAAATTATTAATTAACCTCTATTCAGCAATATAAAAAGTTCTACAAAGAGGTATAGATAATGCTTTCTCATGAATAGATAGACTCATTATCATAAAATATTATTACCCTCAAGTCAATCTTTAAAAAAGATCAGGATAACAGTTTCTTTTAAAAAAAGGAGTAAAAATCTACAGGTGGCTGGCTCCTTCTCTAAACCAATATCTGAAAATTCTACCAAAATAGAGATATAAATACATCTAAAATGTTTAATATTTTAAAGTTCCAGTGATAATCACTGAGATACACAAGTGGTTATATCATCATATAATGACTAGAGGCCCAATGCACAAAATTTGTGCAAGGGGCTCGGCCCCTACCATCGCGGCTTCATCTGGAAGGTCATCCAGAAGGTCGTTGGTCTAATTAGCATAGTACACTTCTATTATTATAGATCAAGAAATGCCACGCAGAGCTAAAGAGGCCAGGACAATTTGGAGTGAGGGTATATTTATAAAGAAACAGAAGAAAATATGTTGCACCATACCTGGAACTCACTATAATTTTAGATTCTCATGTGAGATAAAATCTAATAACATAAGCAATTGTGATTTTGAGGATTATCTTACTTTCAGTGGAAACATCTAAAGTAACCATTTTGTAAAGGTCTACATTCCTTAATCAAGATGGCAGGAAAGATTTTACTTCTGGGAAGTGGATGGGGAGACAAAGAAATGGGTTAAATGCAGGTAAAAAGTCCAAAACAATGAGAATGACAAGTCATTTTGAGAACGATTGTTACTGTTTTAACCAAAGTATATAATATCACTGCCTAGATGAGAAACAGGCTAGCAAATCATGAATACAAAGCTGTGTTTTTTATTTCTCATGGAGCCCATCAGAGATTAGAGTCAGTGCAGGCATACAAAGTTTTAAAATACATTAGTCTTCTCTTATCTATAGTTTCACTTTTTGCGGTTTCTGTTACCTGCAGTTAACCAAGGTCTGAAAATATTAAATGGAAAGTTGCCAGAAATAAACAATTCATAAGTTTTAAATCACGCACCATTTTGAATAGTGTGATGACATCTTGCTCTTCACCAACCCTCCCACCAGGCTGTATATACTAACCACCTATTAGTCACTTAGTGCTGCTATCCCAGTTACCAGATCGATTATCAGAGAGAAAGACCACATTCACAAAACTTTCAGTATATTGTTATAATCTTTCTATGTTATTAGTTACTAGAGGCCCAGTGCTCGATTGAAATTACGCGAGGAGGAGCCCGCCTCCCGCCGTGCGAGGATGCACCCTGCAGGGGGCTGGAACCACGCCTGACCTGCATAGCGCCAGCTGCCACGTTGTGTCCGCTGGGGTGGAAGCAGGTGCTCCTGTGTGTTGTGTCTCTGCTCCGGCCTGCCCCCAGCCCCAGCCTCCCTGTGGCCACTGGGGCTGGGGGCGGCAGGCAGTCCCCTCCCGCCCATCTGTGCACGCAGCTCCTCCTGAGTGGTCATCATGCAGCCTCCTCCTGAGCAGTTGTGACGCCTGGCTAATTAGCATATCCCCTGTTTATATATATATATAGATTGTTAATCCCTTCCTGTGCCTAATCTAAAAATTAAACTTTATAATATGAAAAAATATAGTGTATAAAGGGCATCCATTGGGGGTTCTTGGAACATAAGGTATTGCAGTGGGAAAAGGGGGTCTACAGTATTATCAAATAGTTTCTCTGTTAATGTTCTCCACTTTGGGTTTTGTAGTTCTATTATTCTAAAATGTTTTGTACAAATAGTTGGTACTGAAATATAAATTGTTTTTATATTTCTTTTAAACAAGAAATATGATTTACTTAAAATGCTTAACTCAACATTTAATATTATATGCAATTAGCAAAAAAAGAAACAGAAAAACTACAGATTATGAGAAATCATTCAATTAATGGAAATATATACAAATCAATGAACTTGAAAACTGAATTCTGTAAATATAGCACATAATTTATAAAACAAGTATAAATAGTCCTCTGCAGAAATGGATCATTAGATAATTGGAAACATTTGATTAAAAATGAGAACACTTGACTTTTTACTTAATTTTAAACAGAGATCCAAATGACAACACATTTTGAAATAGGAACCTTTCATTCTTCTCTCTTGAATGGATGCTGAATCATAAAACAGGGAAACTGCAGTGTTAATTGCAGAGATGTATTTCTCCATTATAAATTCCTTAAAAGTTTAGTTATTGCATTTATTTTCTCATTTAGTAAAAGTATAGAAGTCTGAACTAGTCCATGGCTTTAAAAAAAAAAAAAAAAAGATGTGAATCCACGCAAGCTGAAGTTAAATGGCCAAATCAAATGGACAGTTCCATTACTATGGTTTTATTTGAATTATTTTTAGTGGGTAATGAGGAGTGAGAAAGCCAGGACCCAGTTCTAACATTTATCACCTAAGCGAAAACTATTATTGGGATGACTGGATTTACTAGTTGTCTTAGTCTGTTAGGGCTGCTATAACAGAATACCATAGACTGGATAGCTTATAGAAAGAAGAAATTCATTCCTCACTGTGCTGGGGGCTGGGAAGTCCAAGTTGAGAGGCCAACATAGTCTAGTGAGGGCTCTCTTTCTGGCTGCATACTTGCTGTTGTATCCCTATGTGCTGGAAGTGGCTAGGGAGCTCTGGGGGATTTTTTTATGAGAACACAAATCTCATAAGGGCTATACCCCACGACCTAATCATGCACAAAGGCCTTTTCTACTAATGACATCATATTTGGGGGTTAGAATTTCAACATGAATTTGGGGGAGACACAAACATACAGATTTTAACACTAATCCAAACTAACAACAAGTTAGCCATATCTTTAGAAGTTATGTTATCTGTTGCGGTGACAAAGAATTTGAAGTTTTCTAAGGAAGTACTTTAAAGTATTATACTTATTCTAATGAAAAATAGGCAATCTATCTAACTTAAAATATTTTATTTTGCAACTTAAGGTCAATTGAGTATAAACAGAGACTATTTCAAATTAATGATATTTTAAAAAAACATAAAAAGAGCATAACTAAGAAAAAATGATTAGTGATGTTAAAAGGACCAAAAGAAGCTCTGACATCAACACCTCAATATACTGTAAGACTATGTGAGTCAATGTTTTTATTTTGAACTGAGCCTATTACTTCAAACAGGAGTTGATATTTTTTATAATTTTGTATTTTCTTAAATTTTCCCATTCAATCTTAGAGCATTGCAGCGTAAGTATTATCTATACTAATCTATACTAATAAAAGGGTAATATACTAATTAGACGGGAGACCTTCCGGACAAAGTCATGGTGGTGGGGCTGAGGCAGAGGTGGTTAGGGGTGATCAGTCAAGGAGGGGAGGGCAGTTGGAAGTGATCAGGCTGGCGGGGTGGGGGGAAGGAGTTGGGGGCGAGCAGGATGGCAGGGGGGAAGTTGGAGGTGAGAAAGCCAGCAATTGGGGGTAGTTGGGGGCAAGCAGGCCGGTGGGGGGGCAGTTGGGGGCGAGCAGGCTGGCAGTGAGGGGCGGGCAGTTGGGGTCAAGCAGGCCAACAAAGGGAGGAAGTTGGGAGTGATCAGGTGGGCAAGAGGGGGGCAGTTAGGGGTGATCAGGACAGCAGGCAGAGTGGTTAGGGGCATTCAGGCAGGCAGGTGAGTGGTTAGGAGCCAGCGGTCCCGGATTGTGAGAGGGATGTCCAACTGCTGGTTTAGGCACGATCCTAAACCGGTAGTCAGACATCCCCTGAGGGGTCCCAGATTGGAGAGGGTGCAGGCCGGGCTGAGGGACAACCACCCCCCCTCCCCCATGCACGAATTTCATGTACTGGGCCACTAGTTTTCAATAAAGGAGGTGAGGCATAATATTTTGACTGCCATAAATTTAGTAACTAGTGTGTGCCTCAACTTCCAATTCTTTTCGTTTCACAGTAATAGTCTCTTCTGTAATTTGCCATAGCCCTTGGTGAAAGATGTGTCTTACTGAGAGAACAATTTATTCAATGATATTCTGTGGGTTCACTCTGAGCCAGGTGCTGTGTTATATTTTGGGAATATAAAAAAAGGAAAAGAAAAAGACAGGCACATTCTTGCCCTCATGGATTTGTGTATTAGTAAACTCTCCTGCTTATCCTGGTTCAAAGTTGTCCCCAGGCTCCTATACAACTCCGACACTGACTTATTCTGTGGTCAAAATCAGTTCTTTTAGATGCTGGACTCAGCAAAATGTTCCCTGTAAACTTTCTGCTGAAACAGTTCCTTAGCTCTGTGGTTGATGCCCTGCTGACTTTCATGTACCCTGACTTTCACATCTGCTTGGCATTTCATATAATGTTTGATTTCATAGTTGATCCATGTTCTGAAAGGCTGCCTTCCATTTCCTCCAAACTATCAATAACGGCTTTTTAAATCTAAACTGTAATCTACTGATTTATAAAATTATATATTTCTTTTTTAAATATGTTTTTATTGATTTGAGAGAGAGAGAGAGTAAGGGGAGATTGAAATATTGATGAGAGAGAAACATCAACATCTATCCACTGCCTCTTGCATGACCCTACTGGGGACTGAGCCCTCAAACTGGGCATGCGCCCTGACCTTGAATTGAACCAGGACCTCTTGATGCATGTGTATATGCTCAGCCACTGAACCACACCTGCTGGGCATAAAATTATATATTTCTTGATAATATTTATATAATATAAAATCAGTATATTTCTATATTTTAATAAATCAGCAATTCACCGAGCTATAAATTATCTATGTATATATTATACAATACATTTGATTTCTTCTGGAGTGTATGTCACAATGCTTCAGTCAACTCTCTAATTTTTTTGGGGGGGTTGTGTTTTTTGTTGTAAAACAAGCCTGTCTCAAATTCTCTTACTACCTGTATCTGGACCAGGTCCCCTGACACCTGGCCCTAATCAGAAACAGGAAAGTTTCTAAGCCTTTTCCTGTCTGTTTGTCACAGCAATGTATTTTTATTTCGCCTGGTGTACAACTCTCTGCTGAGTCAGGTTGTAATTAAGGAAAGAAAGGATATTTTTGAGTTACTACCAGGGTGGTAGGCATTGCTCTATTATGAAGCATATCATATCCCCTTCCTAATAAAATTAGAAAACCTGAAAATTTGGAGTTAAGAACATGACCGCTGGAGATAGCCCTGGTTCAATTTCAAGGGGTCACTACTTAGCTGTGTGATACTGAGAGCTTTATGTAATTTTTAATAACTTTAGTTTTCTCATTTGTAAAATAGGAATAATTAGCCCGGCCAGTGTGGTTCAGTGGTTGAGTATTGACCCATGATTCAGGAGGTCAAGGTTCAATTCCTCATCAGGGCACATGCCCAGGTCTTGGACTCAATCCCTAATGAGGGGCATGCAGGAAGCAGCCAATCAATGATTCTCTCCCATCACTGATATTTCTATCTCTCTCCCTCTCCCTTCCTCTCTCTGAAATCAATAAAAACGTTTTTAAAAATTGTGATAATTATACCTATGACATTATTTTTATAAGAATAAAATTAGTTTGCTTAAGATGATTAACAGTGAGTGGATCTCAGTAAAAGTTAACCATTTTCCATGCTACCATTATACAGATTTTGTATAAAATTCACATTCGAAATGTGCCAATTTAAAAATGACAAGTTTTGCAATTCCTTGCAAAATAATAAAGATAAAAAGTATTTTAAAACATTGAGTATGGGTATACCTTCTTGAAATTAAAGTCATCCTCTTCCACTCAGTGAAAGGATCCAGAAATATTACAGAACTTGATAGCGAAATACTTGTCATGTTTTATTGTAAGCACATGCCCTTTAAAAGCCCCCTTTTAAATTCCAGATTATAAACAGAACCAACACAACGATGAACATGCTGATTGTGAAATAAACATCAAGTCCCATCTTTTATTTTTTGGAGTATTCAAAAGTGAACTGTTCCTTTTCAGGAGGATGACATTGAAAGAGAAGAAGGAACCCTCTGACCCCCAACGCTGAAGCCACAGCTAAAACTTTGAAGGCAACGAAAGCAGCGCTGAAAGGCATCCACAGCCACACAAGAAAAGACGATCCACACATCACCCACATTCCCAAGGCCCCATACACTGTGGCTGCGAAGGCAGCCCAAATGCTTGGAAGAGTGACCCCAGGAGAAATAAGCTTGACCACTAAGCCATCATCAAGTTCCCTAACTATGGAGTCCGCCATGGACAAAATAGAAGACAACAATACATTTGTCTTCATTGTGGATTTCCAGGTCGACCAGCACTAGGTCAGAGGCTGTGAAGAAGCTCTATGACACTGATGTGGCCAAGGTCAACACCCTGAATAAGCCTGATGGAGAGAAGAAGGCATATGTGCAACTCGCTCCCCAGCTATGATGCTTTGGATGTTGCCAATAAAATTGAGATCATTTAAATTGAGTTCAGCTGCCAGCTGGTTAATTGAAAATAGAATTTTTTTTTCAATTAAAAAATAAAAAAGATAAGTGAACTGTCTAAAAAGAAAAATGATCGTGTCCTATACTGCCAGGCCTCTTCTTTTAGTTCCTTGTAGTCTCCTCTTCTGGGTGACAGTGTGAGAGTCTTAACAAATGCTGGTGAGGGAGTTTTCTTCAAACCCTTGGGAGAAAATTTTGGACAAATAGTTTTATCTGAACAATCAGGCCTATATCTATTTTTAAAGAGTGTCTGCTAACTTAATTTCCCATGGGCACCTGTGAGAAAGTCTACCATGCAGTGAGGATTTTCCACCTGGAATAGGCAGTTATTATCTGACTATAGATTTAAAAGCCTTTTGTTCATATTGGAAACCATTGAAATAAAGTTAGGAAACACAGAGACTTTTTATGTTTTACATAGGGAGGATTTCTATGTTGATTAAAAAAAAAGGTTAAAATGTGGCTAATTAAAACACCATGGGCAGATGACAAATTACAGGCTGGAAAAATAATTCAACTTATTTCACATACAAAGGGACACACACACACACACACACACACACACACACACACACACACACTCTCTCTTCCATAACAGAGAGGGAAAAGACTATAAAAAGATAAAAAAATCAGCCCAGCTATATGTATAGTCAATTCATAGTACAAAGGAACTATCATCAGTAAGCCATATGAAAAATGCTCATCCTCTCAGATCACTGCAAAATTAAACTTTCACTGAGGATTATGGACAAACTTAATATGTTGAAATAATAACCACTAATAGGATGATATTAGAAGGTGGATGTTTGGGAGGTAATTAAGGTTATATAAGGTCATAAGGATGGAGCCTTTCTGATTGTATTAAAACCTTTATAAAAAAGAGGATGAAACAGATTTCTCTTTCTCCTCTAGGTGAGGATGCAGAAAGAAAGCATATTTCTGTAAGTAAGGAAACTTAGACTGTTAGTCTGCAGAACTGTGATGGGGGGAGAATTTATATATATATATATATATATATATATACATATATATTAGAGGCCCAGTGCACAAAATTCATGCAAGAGTAGGCATTCCTTCCCCCATTTGCTGGCACCAGCTTTCCTCTGGCACCAGGGACCTGGGCTTCCCTCGCAGCCCAGGCTTCATCGGAAGGTTGTCCAGAAGGACATCCGGTCTAATTAGCATATTACACTTTCATTATTATAGATATTCTGTTAGAGCAGCCAGAATGGCTGAGACATTACATTGTTATCACTGTTCTTTTATCAGATTGGAACAATACAAATGTGTGAAAATATACTCTACAAGGCGATTGGGGATCACGCCATCTTATACATTTCTAATGAGAATATAAAGTAATGCAAACCTATGCAGTGATATTTTGCAATATCTGCCAAAATTAAATGCTTTATCATGTGATCTACCACTGTTTTACCTAGAGGCATCTATCCCAAAGAATACTGGAAAATATATGAAGGAAGGCACATTCATGGAAATCTTATATTGTAGACTTGATTTTTAGAACCAGATAAATTTTTATGATTATACAAAAAATTGAATATCAAAGCAGTTTCTAAAAGTTGAAACCTTTCAAAATTTGTGTCATAGTCACATGGAGAATAAGTATCACAGCAGAGTTTAAAATAATTTGGTTGAAGATCGTTTTTTTGGTATACACCATAGGAAAGATCTACAAAAAAACCTTAAATTTTCAGTAATAATATTAGTAACAGTAATATTAATATTGACATCATGAGTCTTCTTTTATTTTTGTAGTTTGGGATATGGCAAATGTTGATATGCCAATTTTACAAACAAGTTTTAGGCAAATAAGCAGTCTTTTATTTTTGCCTCCTGTATACGTATATTTATCTAGTAATAACAGGTAAACTGTAAGGTGTTTCTTATTCTTGAAATATTAATGTAAAACCCATAGTGTGTGTAGACTCTAGTACCTCCTCATATGGAAATTAAAAAAAAACTCGTCTGGCCCTGGTCATTTGCTCAGTGGTTAGAACGTTGGCCTGCACACAGAAGGGTCCAGGGTTGGATTCCCAGGGTTGGCCTGGGGCACTTACTGTACCTCAGTTGCAGGTTCAAACCCTGGCCCTGGTTGGGGCATGTGAAGGAGGCATCCAATCAATTTGTCTCTCACATTGATGTTTCTCGCCCCCTTTTGCCCTCAATTCTCTCCCTTCTACTTTCCCTAAAAATCAATGGAAAAAAATATCCTTGGATAAAAATAAATCACAAAATACTTGACTGGTTTTACTCATTTTTAACAGGAAAGAAATGCTGCATGGGTTTCAGATTATAATATATATGGGCAGTAGTCAAAACCATCTAAAATTCAAATTCTCTAAATAAATAACTCCTAAACCCATAATTTATTAAAGTGAAAGTTGAATGCCAAACTGACTAAAATGTTAGATGTGTTAAATTAATTAAACAGAGGTAATTAGATTGAGGTAGCTCTAATATCATGCTGGCCTACATAAGCAAACCAAGATCTACGTCTGTAGATGCCTCAAGGTTATGAAATCACAGCACTAAGGACAACCAATAACAATAAAACCTATCAGGACTTAAGCTATAGTCAATCAAAAATTTCCTTCTTTGCATCTGTACTTTCTCTTTATGAGTCTTTCCTCTAGCTCCAGTTCCAGGAGTACTCCTAATCACTTTGGGTTTGGTGCTACACAATTCAAATAGATTTTTGTGCAAATAAACAAATTTTTAATATGCTTCAGTTTACTTTTTAACAGACTATATTTTAATAAAGAAGGTAATACATTAAAAGTCAATTCTGTACCTGAAAAAGAAGGCTTAATAAACTTATCCCTTCCTTTTATGAGCAAAATATGAGTCCTATTAGAATTTGAGGATAATATGCTATGTAATATAAAATATTCTAAATCCTAAGCAACTGATATTTCCAAACAGTGATTAATATCTGGAAAATATTAGAAGATGAAATTTAACATTCATTTCCCAAATAAAACTAAGTTCATTTTTCTAATTTGGTTCAAGTCTTGTTCAAACAGATTCATACATTTAAGGTTCATGAAACTTTCTATATTAGGTCATAGATTCTGTTTTAATACATAAACTATAGTATTTGTATGATAAAGATGGTTTTGCTTAGTTCTGTCTATAGTAGATTGTTCAAATGAGAAACACTTGAGACTCCTGGGAGGTTTCCAGGATTTGCTGTGTTCACTTGTCTCACACAGTTGGATTCATGTTTCATCTACAGGTAATGGAAGGTACATTATGGTTATTTCTAAGAAGTAAAAAATGTCAGGTGAAAACGATTTCAAAAACTTAAATTTCACATGTTCTAGAAAATTGCTTATTTAACTATCAGCCATTTGTAGCAGTAAAAATTCTCCAAAATCACTAGAAAAGTGTAGTTTCTTAGAATGGCATTCATGTATTCCAATTCCAGATTCATTGTGAACATTTGGGGAGCAATTTTGCATTTTACTAGTTATCATTCTTTTTTTTTATTCAATTCAATTCTCAAAATATTAGATGAATACCAACTACTTAAGTATTTTTCTTTGTATTACTGTAATTCAATACTTTTTATTGCTGTTTGCCTCAACCACTATTTTAGTATTTAGTTTTTTTAATATTAATATCATGCTCCAATATTAATGAATATTAAACATTTTCATTTTAATATATGCATTTGAGAGAGAATGTGTGCTTGCTGCTTTGTTAATCTATATTTCTTAGTCCCTAGCACCTAATAGCCATAAGTAAGAACTCTCACATGTACATACACAGAAGAGTTATTCCTCACTTTGCAAGAGATTACAGTTCATAACTATCACAGAAGCTAACACTCAGGTGAAATGGAAGATGATTGTGCCCCTCAGAAAAGACTCTCCTTTGGAAGCAACCGCAATGCCTACCAGGACAGCAATACCAAGGGGATACCCAATAAACACATGTGTAAGGAAGAACAAAGGAATGATATGGAAATTTTAGATGCAATCTGGTGACTGACTAGAGTTCTTCATGAACATATATCAGATATCTGTTAATAACTCCCAGAAATTCTCATGAGTCTTCCAACTTGGACATTTCCCCTGTACTCCAAACTTGTACCTTCATCTACCTACTTGCTATTTCCACTTAGATATTTTATAGTTATCTAAACCTAACTGTGCAAATAGAGTACCCGTTGTTCCTCAATCCTCTCCATCCAAACTTGATTGCTCCATTCCTATGACACTGTACATCCAATCCACAGAAACTCCTGAATTCAACACGTATTCAGAAACAGACCACTTCTCAGCACCCTGCCCAAGCTCTCATCTACTCTACTGGAGTACTAAATTGCTCCCTAGCTTGTCTTAGAGCTTATATGATTACATCTATTCTCAACAGAGATACTTTTCAAATAAAATTTTATTTTTATTATTATTATTATTTTTTTTTGCTAATCCTCACCAGAGGATAGTTTTCCATTATTTTTAGGGAGAGTGAAAGAGAGAGGGAAAGACAGAGAGAAACATAGAGGTGAGAGAAACACATCGATTGGTTGCCTCCTGCACTAGCCCTGACCAGGGCCAGAGCCGGGGAGGAGCCTGCAACCAAGGTACTTGCCCTTGACCAGAATTGAACCTGGGACCCTTTGGTCCAGAGGCCGATGCTCTATCCACTGAGCAAAACCAGCTAGGGCTAAAATTTGAATTTTATCACTTATCTGCTGCCATCCTCCAATGAATCTCCACTTTATTCAGTGAAAAAAAAAATCACAGTCCTTATAATGGTCTACAGAGCATTACATTATCTGCACAGACACTTCTCCCTACCCCTGCACATCACCTCTGACCTTTCTAATCTCCACTCCTTTCCTTGGCTTTCAGTAGGTAAGCATTAGTATCATGACAATTAAAACAAAAAAAAAAAAAAAAAACTGCTTTCTGCCCTTTCCCACACACTCCTATCTTCCCTACCCCATTTTAATATTATAGGACTTAAGACATAAATATAAAATTCAATTGTTTATTGACTACTTCTCCTTACTAATATTCATATTTCACAAGGGAAGAACATTTTACCTTATTTTTAAACTAATATATATTCAGTTCTTGTACTTGATAAATATTTGTTGAATGAAGGAGTTGATAACTAGGTTAAAGGGAACTGGGCATACAATGTGAATAGAGTAATTTATAAGATGCTTCTGAAAATGTTCAGTGAGGAAATGAAAAAAAAAAAAACACACACACACACACACAGAGACTTTTTTTCTCACTTTGCTCTAAAGTACCACAAAGAGCAAACAGTACATTTGTGTTAAAATGTTTCCAGTTCGAGATGCTGGTGTAAGTTATCAACTTCAAATAGACGATTATAGATATAAGTTGTTATATGTAAGCCTCAAGGTAACAAAGCAAAAATCTATAGTAAATACACATAAGATAAAGAGAACAAAATATAAGCATACCACTTCAGAAATACATAAAACTATAAGAAGAGCAACAGAAAAAGAAAGGAACAAAGAGAGGAACTATAAAGACAGGCATAAAAATAGTTAACTAAGTGGAAATAAGCATATAAATGGACTAATTTTTCTATCGGAACCAATGGAGTAGGTAAACAAATTAATAGAACAAGACTCACGTGCATGCTGCCTGTAAGAGACTGACCTTAGAAGTAACACACAGAGATTAAAACTGAAGAGATAGAAAAAGCAATTTCATGCAGACAGAAACCAAAAGAAAGCTGGAGGAGCTATACCTATACCAGACAAAACAGACTGAAAAGACTTGTTAAAAGAGAACAAGCAGGACAATACATGAAAAAGAAGTAGTAGGAACTCTTCTAAACTCATTTTATGAGGCCAGTATTACCCTAATACCAAAACCAGACAAGGATGCCACAAGGAAAGAAAATTACAGGCCAATATCACTGATGAACACAAAGATCATACAACATGATCAAAATGGGTTTATTTCAGGGAAGCAAGGATGGTCTGTACATTAGTCAATGTAACACACTATATTAGCAAAATAAAGGATAAAAATTACAGGGCTATCTCAATAGATGCAGAAAAAGTATGTGACAACATTCAATATCCATTTATGTTAAAACCTCTCAGTCAAGTTGGTATAGAGGGATCATACCTCAACATAATAATGGACAGATGTGACAAACCCACAGCTAACCTCATACTCAATGGTGATAAGCTGAAAGCTTTTTCTCTAAGATCAGAAACAAGACAAGGATGCCCATTCTTGCCAATTTTATTAAACATAGTATTGGATTTCCTAGCCATAGGAATAAGGCAGGAAAACGAAACAAAAGGCATCCAAATTGGAAGGGAAATAGTAAAACCATCACTATTTGCAGATGGTATATTAGTGAAAACCCTAAAGTCTTCACACAAATCTATCAGAACTAATAAACAAGTTCTTCAGCATTGCAGAATATAAAATCAATACACATACATCTCTTGTTTTTCTATATACTAATAATTAGCAATTAGAAAAAGAAAATAAGAAAACAATCCCATTTTCAATTGCACCAAAATGAATAAAATACCTAAGACTATATTTAACTAGAAAGTAAAAGATTTATATATTGAATGAAAGAATTTGAAGAAGACACAAATAAATAGAAAGATATTCCATGCTCATGAATTGGAAGAATTATATTGCTAAAATATCCATAACACCCAAAGCAATCTAAAGATTCAGTGCCATGTCTATCAAAATTCCATTAGCATCTTTCATAGAAATAGAACAATCTGAAAGTTTTTATGGAACCATAAAAGACCCTGAATAGCCAAAGAAATCTTGACAAGGAGCAAAGATGGAGATTCATGATACTATATTACAAAACTTCAGTAATCAAGCATTATACTTTTACACAATTAATATTTGAGGGATATATGAAGAAATATATTGAACCAGAATAGTTTTCAATAATGAGCAAAAATAACTTGGCTATATAAATTGGCATACAAAAAACAACAACAAAAAAAAAAAATTAAAAACAAAGCTATCCAACAGGTTTTATCTTTTCTTGAACAGTTTAATAATGATCGATCAGCTGCTACATATCTATGCATTTATTTAATTATTAGTAGCCCTGCGCATGAATCTGTGCTCCAGTAGCTCGCAGAGCTCCCTGCTGCCCTCCAGTAGCTCTCCGCCCACTGCCCTGCCCTCCTGTACCTCCCCCACCCCTCCTCATAGCTTGCTGCCCTGCCTGCTCCTGTAGCTCTCTGCCTGCTGTCACGCCCTCTTGTAGCTCCATTCCCCTCCATCCCCCCTTCATAGTTTGCTGCCCTGCCAACTTCATGGCGTAAAGACCATTTGCATATTATATCTTTATTATATAAGATTATCACATATTGTTTATAAACATCCTGCATTTACATGCTCTAAACTAAAGGACATCAGGCTTCTTTTGGCCCAAGAGAGCAAGACTGCTACTCTGATTTTTAAAATCTTTTTTTTATAATATTATAATTTTATAACTGATTTTATTTTTATTTTATTTTGAGGGGAGTATACATGTGAAATGCACATAAATTTACAGATACATGTGTATAAAACATACATGCAGGCTCATTCACACACATACATAGTCTACATCTACATGAGTAGTTGTACATATGCATGTGTATACATAGGCACATGTTTTATAGATACACATACATATGAGGTGGGTGGGTAAGTTTTATAGGCTGGCCTATTAAAATTAACCGCCACTCACAGTAGTATTTTCATCAAGTTTATCCCATTGTCCTTTAAACTGACTTGCTAATTGAAATTTAGAAAAAGGACTGTTCTAAGCTGAAGATCGTCTTCTTGGAATATTTAATTTTCTTCAGGACAATATCTTAGGCATAGCTTATTTCAATTAAGAACAAAAATCCAGTATTTGAGATATCCTGACTATCCAAAGATTAGGCAAAATACGTATTGCTTAAGAGTATTTATTAGGGCACTGAAAACATTCTATGATAATGAATTAGTACGAACTTGTAGAATGTCCAACACCAAGAGTAAACATTAAGGTAAACTATGGACTGAGGGTGATAATGATGTGTTAGTGTAGGTTCATCAATTGTGACAAATGTACCATTCCCATGGGGGATGATGTTAATGGGGGAGCCTAAGCATATGTGGACCAGGATGTACGTGGGAAATCGCTGTACTTTCTTCTCAATTTTGCTGTAAAACTAAAACTGCTCTACAAAAAATAAAGTCGTTTTTTAAATGAAAATTAAAAACTTGATAACCAGACATAAATTCTAAGTCTGACATAAATTTCTAAAAATACAGGTTTTTATTTCTTCATCCTACAGATAATAGTTTGAGTTACAGTGTTATTGTGTGATATGGGAAAGAGCAAAGGTAATATTTAAAACATCATCTGCTTTCAATTTGGTCAGTTTTAAAAAAACATATTTCATATTTCAAAAATTAGAGTAACCAGATCACTGCACTTTAACCAATACTACAGTTTAAACTGTTTCTGTTGAGATGGTAGTTTTTTTCCCCTTCAACTTTTATTTATCACTAGAGGCCTGGTGCACAAAATTCATGCACGGGAGGAGGGGGGGTCCCTCAGCCTGGCCAGCCTGCACCCTCTCGCAATCTGGGACCACTGGCTCCTAACTGCTGGCTTGCCTGCCTGCCTGATCACCCCTAACCACTGTGCCTGCCTGCCTGATCACCCCTAACCATCTCTGCCTCGGCCCCCACCACCGTGGCTTCATCCAGAATGATGTCTGGAAGGTCATTCTGCTGTCTGGTCTTATTAGCATATTACACTTTTATTATTATAAATAGGACACAAATTAATCAAATCTCTTCTGAATTTAATTTTTATATCACCAAATCTGCAATTTTAGTAGTTCTCACTTTTAAAGAAATTTTCTGATATATGCCCTATCATTACCTTCCATTGTATTGAGATTCTTTATCCCTATTTAGAGATCTCTCTAAAATATTTCTTTTTTAAGCAGTACAGAATCTGATATTCAATGCTTTCCTTAATTTGCAACCTCTGAGATAGTCACAAAAACTGCTAATTAAAAGCAGTTGAAAATAGTCTGACTCATAGATGCAGCTGGATTGAGCTTAGGAGGATAGCTGAGATCATCATTTGCTAACATCTTAATTTACTTTTAATTAAGAAAGTGAAATTTTGTGTTTAATATGTTTTTCTCTTTAATTATTTGTTGTACCAAATTTTCAGCTTTTAAAATTAAATCTTGTGCAATTATATAAAAATTAAATGTTATTTAATGTTACTACATTCTTAGATTCTATAATCATTAATTGCCTTAATAAAAACAGTTTGAGGATCATCAAAGATCCAAATCATTATTTGTTATAGAAGCAGTAATAATGATAAAGTCCATATCAATGTTAAAGAAAATAAGTTCCTAATAGTAGAGTTATTCATTTACCACATAATTTTCTCCCATAAATGGAAAATGGCAATATTTTAATTGAAAGAAAAAGTCCTGGCCAGGTGGCTCAGTTGGTTGTAATGTCACACTGTACAGCAAACTGAGCCACCTGGTTTGATTCCTGGACAGGGGACATGCCTAGGTTGCAGATTACATCCCTGGTTGGGGCACATACCAATCAATTGATGTTCATTCTCTCTCTTTCTCTTTCTTTCTTTCTCTCTCTCCCTTCCTTCCTTCCTTCCTTCCTTCCTTCCTTCCTTCCTTCCTTCCTTCCTTCCTTCCTTCCTTCCTTCCTTCCTTCCTTTCCTCCTCCTCCTCCTCCTCCTCCTCCTCCTCCTCCTCCTCCTCCTCCTCCTTCCTTCTTCTTCTTCTTCTTTCTCTCTCTCTCACTCTCTCTCTCTCTCTCTCTCTCTCTCTCTCTCTCTCTCTCTCTCTCTCTCCCTCTCTCCCTCTCTCCCTCTCTCCCCTCTCTCTAAAATCAATAAAATTATATACTCATGTGAGAATTTTAAAAATGAAGATAAAACTAAAAATTATCTAAGCCTTCATAAGATTTTATTTTTGGCAACAATAATACAATTTTAAGTTGTAGTTAAGTCTGTACTGTGAACTAAAATTCATATAACAATTATAAGAGAATCTTTCACCATATTAGCTAAATATGTATTTTTAAATATGGGCAAGGTTATATTTTATATGTCACATGAATTCACATGGCAACTCACTATTTATAAGTCATAGACACTGATTTTTTTTCTCATCATATTTTTTATGCAGTGTTTTACCTCTCTCATTTGTAGGAGTGGCTTCACTCCTGTGACATCTGTGGCTTGAAGTACCTAATAAAGAGAGCATAATAAACTGGATGGAAAAAACCTCACCAGTGTATCTAGATTAACCTTGGAAGTCTATGCTGAAAATGTTTCCAATCAAAAAGTTATTGGAAAGGCTGAGTGGTTACTCAAATAGATCAAATCCTAAGGTCATATTACATTGGTGATTTGCCCTAACTGGTTTGACTTAGTGGATAGACCATAGGCCTGTGGACCAAAAGACCCTGGGTTCCATTCTGGTCAAGGTCAAGGGCATGTACCTTGGTTACATGCTCCTCCCAGGCCTGGGTCCTGGTCAGAATCCTGACAGGAGGCAAGCAATTGATGTGTTTCTCTCACATCAATAGTTCTCTCTGTCTTTCCCTCTCTCTTCCACCCTCCTTAAAAATCAATTGAAAAATATTCTCAGGTGAGGATTAACCAAAAAAACCAAACTAACAAACAAACAAACACTCATGATTTCACTATTTTTATGTGTTTGGTCCTATGTCAGCATCCTTGTTTTAAATCCAGTTTGTGTGATAACTAATTTTTTCAGTTATCATATAGACTGGACTGAAAACAAGGAAGCTGACTCATTATTTATGAAATGAATAACACACCAATGTCCCAACCTATAACTCACAAAGTCAACATATTAACTTACTCTTTCAAAGATAAAGAACCAAATTGCCTGCGTGCCTATCAAAAACATTTGTTCCCTCTGAGTAAGTGACATGCTAAATTCAATTACCACAGTTCTTTATATTAGGTGTGAAATTAGCAAAAGGAGGTATAGATATTATTGTTAAAGGTATGCACTCTGGATATTTATAAGTCATGATTTAAATACAGTAGCTCAATTTTTATTAATGTTATATTTGAGAAGCACATTTCAACAAAAAACAACCTTAAACAATTTTTAATTAAAAAAAAGTGTTTACTTGTTTTGCCTGATCTTTATAATGAATGAGATAGAGATTATGACATTATTTCTTAAAGCTTCCTCTGCTGTCCCCCCATCTCCCCATACAGATCTCTACTAAGTAAAAGACTGTTCATACCCTCAGAATTTTCAGATTCAAGTACTTTAGCAGATCAAGATATTATTGTACTCCCTGGGCACAGTTTCTTGAGAAATAGTTTTTGTCACACTTTCACTGCTTTTTATCATTATTTTGATGCTATTAATGTTGCTGCTATTGCTGCTGCTAATGATGATGCTACTAATGAAGATAATACTGAAAACTCACCACTTTGACTCTTTTTATCTGTTTAGATGTTTCCCTTCCAAATTTTTTTATGTAGTTGTATATACACATACCATACACAAACACAAACACATACATACACATCCTGCACATCTGTGACTAAAAAGACTTATGTTTTCGGGGTTTTATTTTTCAATTTCACTTCAAAAACTGCAGGGCCAAAAGACTAAAAATTGCCTACTTTTCATCATTCGTCAGAAGCAGCTCAGAATTCAAATCTTGACTCTCTCTAAATCTAGAGTTCTCAACCACCATAATTGCATGTATCCACAGTATCCACCAACATTTTTATTCTATTGATTTTTATTCTATTTTATCTACTTAGCTACCTGATCTTGCAGTCAGTTAACTTATATAGATTATGAAAACCCTAACTATGGTGTCACCCTTTGCTGAACTCTGAGTAGTTATGATCTATGAATACTCTGCATATGAGGGGATATGTACTCCACTGGCTTAGAATCAGGACTGGATTATTGATATTTCTGTTCTGAATTTGTAGCTGATCTATATTTTGTTAGTTTCTCTGTGTACCTGTCTTTTTAAGTCTAGGAGCACTTAAACTATAACTAGAGAGTAGCTATGTGCTTACTTATGTCTGAATCTTCTTCATAATTCTTATTTATGTGACTGTATCAGTCAGGGTCCAATGCGGAGAGAGAGAAAGCACATAGTAATTCAAACAGGGAAAGTTTTATTTACATATATATATATATATATATATATATATATATATATATTATGGTGGAGCAAAACTAGGTTTATATTTATTAGTACACAAAACATAATTCATTCTTATGTTATTTATGGATTATTGTATTTCCATATGAATGAATGTGAACCTACTTTTGCCCCACCATATGAGTATCTATAATAATAAAAGAAGAATATGCAAATTGACCGAATGTACAAACAGCAGACCAACAGTCTGGATGACCACACTACGACATGCACTGGAGCCAGGCCAGCCAATGTGAGTGTGATGCAATTGGCCGGGGGAGCTCTGCGATCACCCCAAAGAGGGAGGCCCAGGCCACCCTCTGCAGGGCAATTGATCGGGGGGGTTCCATGATGGATTGCCCCACAGAGCGAGGCCCAGGCCCCTGGTCGGTGCTGCTGTGGCAGGTTGGCATGGCCTCCCTCTGCAGGGTGATCAATCATGGGGCTCCCGGACTGTGAGAGGGCACAGGCCAGGCTGAGGGACCCCCTGCCAGTGCACGAATTTCGTGCACAGGGCCTGTAGTGTGTGTGTGTGTGTGTGTGTGTGTGTGTGTGTGTGTAACAAATGAATATATAAATAACACATGTCTAAAAAATACTGATTGGAAGCATCAGAAAGACTTTATCTTCAGGTTATCGTTGGGGAAGGTCATCAAGAAGTTGTGACTGTCCGTTCAACCTTCTAGCTGGGCTTGGCAATGGGAGGCTCCTCACTCCCTCCCTTGTGCTTAGAAAGTGTGCCCGCCTTGACTTCTTGGACTAGAAGCTGTCCAAGGACACAGCCTTGAGACAGAAATGTGGTGATGAGCCCTGAACCCTGTTCAGTCCTCCTATGAATGACTGAACCCATATAAGGCCTCTATAAATATTTTAAGATTTAGAGGGTGAGTGCAGAAAATTAGTCATCTTGTAGCCGCCCAAGACAAGAATGTTCCCTTGATTTTTAAGCTTTCTACCTATCAACCTAGAACAATCTGCCTTTCTCTTTCAACTCTCCACACCCTCCATGTATGGGGGCCGATTTCAGATTACAACCAGATCCTCCTGAGGAAGTTTCATCCGGACAGTTGTAGAGCTTGATCAGGGTGTATGGTCTGGCGCTTGTGTAATTTCCACTGAGCTGGTGCAACAGATGTTGATGTTCATGGATACCAGAGTAACCAGATATTCAGAAGCCAGAATGGCAGAGAAGTGAAACCATAAAAGGCATTCCAGGCCTTCTGTGTACAACCCTTCAAAGGCATTTACTAATTCCTAAGTTGGACATGCTGAGAGTAAAATGTCAAGATAACAAAGCAAAACAGCTGTTGAGGGACAATCTATACTAAGGTCTTGGCAGTCTCAGAGTTCCAGGTAGACATTCATACAGTTGAAGTCCTAAAAAGGAAGCCAGGCCCTGCAATCTCCCCAGGTGTTAAGTTCAGACCAAAAGGTTATGCCCTTAGAGAAAGGACACCTAAGAAACAGATGATTTGTGGGTATGCTAACAGCCTGTAGAGATAAAATAAAGTCTTCTCTAGAGAATATTATCCAGAATTCACATACAGTAACTAAAATATTACCAAGCATTCCAATAAACAAAACTAAGTGAGAAAAAAAAGACATTGAAAGACCCTAATATAAACCACATATAGATAACTCTGATTTGCCCTAACCTGTTTGGCTAAGTGGATAGAGTGTCGGCCTGTGGACTGAAAGGTCCTAGGTTCGATTCCGGGCAAGGGCATGTACCTTTGTTGCGGACACATCCCCAGTAGGAGGTGTGCAGGAGGCAGCTGATCGATGTTTCTCTCTCATTGATGTTTCTAACTCTCTATCCCTCTCCCTTCCTCTTGTTAAAAAATCAATAAAATATATTTAAAATTATTAAAAAAATAAATATGATTAAATTATAAGAAAATAGAAAGAAGAAGAAAAAAAAAAAGATGAGTGATTGAGCCACACTCTGTACTCAGCCTCTATAATCTTAAATACATGGAATTTAAAAAAAAAATTTCTATAACTTTAAAATGCCAAATCAATTGAATTACATTAACAGACAGCTTCCAAATTAGAGAAAACTATGGCCTTAATAAATTATAACCGAATGACTGATACAATTTATTTAAAAGATGACATCTAATTCACATCTTATACAAAATTAATTATATGTAAATTATAAATGAAAATGAAGGGTCAAACAAGAAATTTTCTGTAACATTACATAGAGTAATATTTAAATAGGTTAATATTTCCTCAACAGAACACACTAGTTATTTACTATGAAAGAAAAGACTGACAAATTGGACCTTATTGAAATCAAGAACTTCTGTTCATCAAAAGACAATTTTGCAAAAGTAAATGGTAATCTACAAACTAGTATGAGAGAATTGTAACACCAATAACCAACTAAAGATAAGCCCAATTCAGTAATGGATAGGTGACTAAATTTAAAATAAAAATGAACAAATGAAGTAGACAGGCTCTTTTGGAAGATGTGACCCAAAAGTAAGCTCCTAAAATATGCTCAACATTCTTAGTTATTAGGAAAATACAAATAAGTGATAATAAAATGTCATTATAAAGGTGTTAGAATGGGCCTAATTAAATTTACAAATGCAACACCAAGCACTAGTAGGGACAGAGAGTAACAAGAGCTCTCACACATGTCTGGTGAAAGTGTTAATTGTTATAAACACTTTGAGACTCTTTAGCAGTATCTACTGAAGCTGAACATATTCTTAATCACTAATTAAATTCCTAGATATATACCAGGAATTTATATACACTCAACAGAATTCTGTATCTATGTCACCAAATTAAATACAAGACATGTTAAGGAATTATTAGTCAGAGCATCCTAAAACTAGAAATGACCAACATGATCACAACAGTAAATTATATAAAGTAGGATGAAAAATAAATTCAGAATTATTACAATGGAATATTATAAGAAAAACCACAACTATGTAAAACAGAGATGAATCTCAGACATAATGGTTTAAAAAAATCCATAAATAAATATGCACACTGATATTGTTTGTAAACAAGCAAGGCCTTTTATGGCAATAGATGCCAGAAGAGTGATGACATTCCGGAAGGGTTAATAACTAAGTAGAGGCATAAGGGCATATTGTAGTAGGCTAGTGTTATTCTATATCATGAATACATGTGACAATTACAGAGAATAGTCACTTTTAAAAATCCAGTTATCTATATGGTTATAATTTAAACATTTTAATTCATGGGATTTATATTTCAATATTAAAAGCCAAGGATAAAAATTGCTTACTATATTTGTATCTTGCCTCATTTTTAAAGAAGCAGTTGAACTTAAATATCAAAATGAGTGTACAAATTTCTGTGATTTTGTAATAAATTTGAGATAAACTCTTTTTGTATATTTGGCTACATTTTTAATAATTTGCAAATCACTCTATTCCCAGATGACTTCATTTTTTTTTCTCAGAGCATTTTAAAATCCTGTATTTGTACAAAGTTTACATAATACCAATATGAGTGTTTGATTCTCCTATGAAAATCCATTTGCTGAGGGTTACATTGAAAAATATAGAAAGGGATTATATAGAAGAAATTTAGGTTAGTGCTTTCACATTTAGTATTATATATTGCTAGGAAATGTGAGTGAGTTCATAAGTGGGTTCTGTATTAATTTCCTGTTAAAGATCTAGAGAAGAAAGTTGTAATGAAATTTGAAAATCCCTGATTTCAGAGGTCAAGTTATAAGCAAAGTCTGAGAGACATTCAGAGATAAAATGTCATATTAGAAACAAAAGGAAAAATTATTAATTTTTTTCTATTTTCTCTACTGGCTCCTATATGGAAATGTAAATAAAGGGATGACAGCCTCTATGATAATTATGTACAGATCTACATGCTTTATTACCTGGGTGGGGCTTACCATTCCTTTCTTTTATTTTTATATACCAAATATTTCTTACTGTGTAAAATGTGCCTGCTCCTTAAGATGACAGAAAAGTATTAGATACCCTCCTCCTAATTATAAATCCATACTACCTACTTAGAGGTTCTTGACAAGTTAAATTGGATGGACAAACATCCTCCAACATACTGTCAGGAGTCTAATCCAACACAGAGTAGCATAGTCCAGGCTTCAGATTTTGTGCTACAATATGTGAACACATTTTTAGCTAGTGTTATTACTTATTATCAATCAATTAAATGTATGAAGTGCTAATTTTTCATCAAAATGCATTGGTTTATATTATTTTACAGGACCTTCTTTTAAAGCAGGTGTAAGAATTAAACATTCAATAAAAAATAAAGGAGATTGGATTTTTTTTTGTTGAACAGAGCATGATCTATACTAATAAAAGGGTAATATGCTAATTAGACCAGATATCTTCTGGACAAAGCCACAGTGGCAGGGCAGAGGTAGAGGTGGTTAGGGGTGATCAAGCTGGCAGGAGGGAGCTGTTAGGGGGCAATCAGGCTGGCAGGGGAGCAGTTAGGGGGCGATCAGGCCGGCAGGCAGAGGCGGTTAGGGGTTGATCAGGCTGGAAGGCAGAAGCGGTTAGGGGGCGATCAGGTCAGCAGGCAGAGGCAGTTAGGGGGCGATCAGGCAGAGGCAGTTAGCAGAGGCAGTTAGGGGTGATGAGGCAGGTAGGCAGAGGCTGTTAGGGGCAATCAGGCAGGCAGGCAGGTGAGTGGTTAGGAGCCAGTGGTCCCAGATTGTGAGAGGTATGTCCCAGATTGGAGAGGGTGCAGGCTGAGCTGAGGGACGCCCCCCCCCATGCACAAATTTCATGCACTGGGCCTCTAGTGTTATAAATATAACTTTAAATGATGTGTTTTTTCTTATCTATATAATAAAAACCAAGTGTTCATAATGCCGTAACAACCAAAGACCAGTCACCAGGAGGGACTTGACGCTGTGTCCTGTGGCGCGCCAGGTCTGGGTCTCGCACAATTTCATGTGCTGGGCTCCTAGTTCAGAATAAAGTTACTATTAACCTTTTAGTTGCCTCTACATTTGGCTAATATTTTCTAGGATTTGCAAGTATTTTCAAATACAACTGGTTAATTCTTATAAGTCTTTATAATGTGTTGTGTGCTTTGCATATATTAACTCTTATACAGAATTAGCTATGGTCCAGTATTCTTGGGTACTATAGAAAATCAAGGTATCAGGTCTACTGTTACACCAGGGCCATTTGGATATTTATAACATCATCCACGGGCCATACATAATTATCAACTTGAAAATCAGACTGCTATATTTGGTCAAACATTTAATTAACTCACCCCTAATGCCTTAGCAGGGCCAGACCAAATGATTTCATGAGCCTTACTAATATCTGGCCTGTGGGCTGAATGTTCCCCACCCCAACATGATACCATCGGTTGACTAAAAATGGTTACTAAGAAACATACCAGGTGTCAAAGTTCGCAGCACCACTTTTTAGCTTTGATATCATACAGGTATCAGTGCCACTTACAGCTCTTCCATTGTTACACTGTTGGAGTGCTAATAGTGTTTATTTCACACGTAACTTTTCTCACTCCTTATTGTTGGTGTTGGAAGAAAAACATGGTATTGGAAGAGAAACATATGTCAAAGGAGGGATTTCTTCAGATAGGAAACCATATATTCCTCCAACACTGGAAAATTTCCCAGCCATGGAACACTAAACTTAAAGGACTCCAAGTTATAATTTTGTTTTTGCTTAAGCTCTGTCCAAAAACAGGCATATTATGCAATTAAGACCATTTAAATTCAAATGGTAGCTCTTCAGAACAATTTATAACTTATCCACTATATTAGTTGTTTGTGCTACAATCAACATATTGATCATTCTAAAAATAAATTTAAAAAATATTGGGAGTTTCTGGATTTCAGTTACACCCATAAGGAGCTAGGAAGCTGGCAATCCATCCTAACAACAAGTTGACTGAAAAGACTGACACATCAACAATTTTTCTTGGCTCCAGAAGAGAGGAGAGGACACAAGGCAAAATGCTGCCCCCAATGTTAGAGAGAGACATTGGAACAGAGGGAGTTTGACTTACCTGAGCAGAGGTTCAAGAGAGAAACTGTGGGTAAACTGCAACTGTAGTTGATGAACTGCTGAAGGCTCGGTGGACAACTCTGAGGTAGAAAAACTCCAGAATCAGTCAAAGAGGGGCTCCCCACAATATTGTGAGTGTGGCCAGTTTCCCACAGTAAATATTGAAGGAAAAATCCACTTCGGCTTCCTATAAGGAGAGAGGAAAGGGAACCATTTTGAAATATGCCAGAGTACCCTGTTCTTTTTTAATACTCCTGTCCTCATGTGTCATTAGTTAGCCAGAGCCTGACCTGTTGGGGTATTATCAGAGCTCAGACTTTACACCCCTCAGAGAAATTAACAAAAACGGATCGACCTAAATGTGAAATCCAAAACTATAAAATTTCCAGAACATAACACTGGAGAAAGCCTGGATGTGGGTATGGTGATAACTTTTAGATACAATAGCAAAGGCACAATCTACAAAAGAAATAATAGGTAAGTTACTTCATTGAAATAAAAAATAACAAACTTTTACTCTGTGAAAGAAAATGTCAAGAGAATGAAAAGCCAAGCCAAAGAATAAAATATTTGCAAAAGACACATCTGATAAAAGTCTCATTATCCAAACATACAAAGAACTTAACACTTAACAATAAGAAAACATAAAACCCAATTAAAAAATTGGTTCTAAATTTTAGCAGACAGCTCACTGAAGAAGATGTACAGATGGCAAATAAACATGTGAAAAGATGCTCCCCACCATCAGGGAAATGAAAATCAAAACAAAAATGCTATTTTAAACAACCATAACCCAGCTATTAGAATGGCCGAAATTCAGAGCACTGATAACAAACACTAAATGCAGGTAAGAATGTCAAGCAACAGGAAAACTCATTGATTGCTGGTGGGAATGCAAAATGGTACAGCCACTTTGGAAGTCTATTGGTTTTATTACCAAACTGAACACACTAAACTGATTTAAATTAAACCTTATTTCCCTATATAACCTAGCAAGCACACTCCTTGGTATTTGCCCAAAGGAGATGAAAACATATGCCATACAAAAACCTGCACACAAATGTTTATGGCAACTTTCTTCACAATTGCCCAAACTTGGAAGCAACCAAGATGTCCTTCAGTAGGTGAATGGATAAATATGCCATGTAGATTCAGACAATGAAATATTCTTCAGTGCTAAAAAGAAATGAGCTATAAAGCCACGAAAAGATATAGAGGAGACTTAAATTACTAAGTGAAAGAAGCCAATCTGAAAAGGCTACATACTATATGATTACAACTAGAAAAGACAAAAGTATGGGGACAGCAAAAAGATCACAGTGGTTGTCAGAAGGTGGGAAAGGCAGGGGGATAAATAGGTTGAGTACAGAGGATATTCAGGGCAGTGCAGATATTCTGTATGATACTATAATGGTGGACACATGTTTTATACATTTGGCAAAAGCCATAGAGTGAATATACAACACTAAGAGTGAGCCCTAATGTAAACTATTGGTTATGGGTGATAACAATATGTCAATATATGTTTAATGATTCTAACAAATGTACCACTCTAGTGGGGGATGTTGACAATGGGGAAAGCAATACATTTGGGTGCAGGGAGTATATGGGAGGTCCTCTTAATTTTTCTGTGAACCGAATATTGCTAGAAAATAATAAAGTCTTAAAAACAAAACAAAACATAACAAAAATAAACATTTGTTTCCACAATTTTTTTTCTAATTAGAAATATATTCTGCCATAGTCAACATGCCAAATGTTCCTAATACTAGTTTTACAATGCTTTACAGAGTAATACAAGTTGTTGATTTTGATACATATATATCACATAGCTTCCTTAGTAACTGAGATCGGTACAAATGTCATTATGAATTATTTGCCAGTTCATGTAGGAGGGCAGTTGAAAATGTCAACTATTAGCTCAATCACTAATTTATTTTCTCACATTGTTTTCTTTCCCTTGAGGTTCTACACAATATAATTCTGTGTAGAAATTAAAATCGATGAAAAAGTATGATTATGTTAAAATGGCTATTCTATTCAAATTAATCTGACAAATCAAAAATTGATTTAAAAATAAAATTTAAATAGCTGATGATTTTGACAAGCTAACTATATATTGAAGAATATCAAATAATATCTTTACACATGAAAATAGACAATAATATCAAATAAAGGACTGGTTATATGAAGTAATACAGCAAACATTAAAGCTATGCAAATACAGAGAATATGCCACTAATGCAGGAGAGAGAACATGTTTGTGAGTAGACTGAGGAGAGTATTTTCACTCTTTATATATCAATATTCCTTTTTATGACAGAACAAAATGTATTTATATATCATTTGGTCAATTTTTAAAAATTTAAAGGAATAGCACATTTGTTAACGTTTCTAGGACTTGGTATAGCTAGGAATTATTCTAGGTGTTTTTACAGGTCATCTTGTTCAAATCTTACAACAAATGTATTGTCCTTATGTGTCTAGAAATTTGATGCTCAAAAAATTAAATTACCTAAAGTTGTAGAGCTGGGATTTGAATCAGACAGGTTGGCTCCATATGCTACACTGTTTGCCACTGTACACTACACAGAGTGGCATGAGCTAAGAAGGCAATATATCTAAGAGGATATATTAAGAAGATAATTAAGTCAAGTGAGAGAAAAATATGTAACTATGTTAAATTTTCAAAGAACAGGCATATATATCTACATGTCATATATATTACATAATGTTTAATAACACATTATATTTTACATATGCAATTTCCAATGCATATCTAGAGGAATTCAGGATAACCTAAATATCATAAATTATGAATAGTGGGTATTAATGTGCTATTGCTGCCTAACAGATTACCACAACTTCAGTAGCTTAAAGCAACTCCTGTTTATGAGCTTTTGGTTCTGTAGGTCTGGCATGGCATGACTGGGTTCTCTGCTCAGGTGATCACAGGGCTGGGGTTCTTTGCCCCAGCACTAAGGTGTCAGCCAGGCTGAGTTCCTCATGTGGAAGCTCAGAGAAAGATTCTGCCTGAAGTTTTCCTTTTTGTGCTGTTAGCTGGAGCATGCAGCTCCTAGAGCTCACCTGCGCTTTTGCCAGGTACCCCGTTCTATCTTCAAAGCCAGCATAGAGTTCTCATGGCTCAAATCCCACTGGTGATTAAAGTATGTCTTACTTCCTCTTTGTCTGATGGCTTGAGAATTCATTTATTTTTAGTGCTGAATAATATTCCACTGTATGGATGTATCACAACTTCTTTTTTCCATTCACCCACTAAAGGATATCTTGGTTGCTTCCAAGTTTTGGCAATTATGAATAAACTGTAATATAATGCTATAGCATCTGTGTGCAGGTTTTGGGGTGTACATAAGTGTTCAACTTGTTTGGGAAAATGCCTACAACTACCGTTGGTGGATCTTATGAAAAGATTACGTTTAGCTTTGCAAGAAACTGCCAAACTGTCTTCCAAAATGGCTATGTCATTTTGTGTTCCCACCAGCAATGAAGAAGAGATCCTGTTGCTCCCACCCTCACCAGCATTTAGTATTTTTAGGGTTTAGGACTTAGCCTTTCTAAGAGGGGCATAGTGGTATCATTGTTATTTTTAAGTTGCAATTCCTAATAAAATACAATATTGAGTATCTTTTCATATGCTTGTTTGCCATCCTATATAATAAAAAGCTAAGATGCAAATCGACCAAATGGCAGAAAGACTGGTCGCTATGACGCACACTGACCACCAGGGGGCAGATGCTCAGTGCAAGAGCTGCCCCCTGGTGGTCAGTGCGCTCCCACAGGGGGAGCGCCACTCAGCCAGAAGCCCTGAGCGTGGCTCATGGCTAGTGAGCACAGGGGCAGTTGCGGGAGTCTCTTGCCACCTCCACAGCAGCACTAAGGATGTCCGACTGCCAGCTTAGGCCTAAGCTGGCAGTTGGACATGCCCCGAGGGCTCCTGGACTGTGAGAGGGCGTAAGCCTGTCTGAGGGACCCACCCCCCCAAGTGCATGAATTTCGTACACTGGGCCTCTAGTCTATATATAATCATGGGTGAGGTGTCTTTTCAAATCCTTTCCCTGCTTTTTAATTATATTGTTGATTTTTAAATTGAGTTTTAAGAGTTCATTGTGTATTTTGGATGTGTTCTTTATCAGCTATGTGTTTTGTAAATATTCTGTCCCAGTCTGTGCCTTGACATTTCATTTTGTAAATACTGTTTGTCTTGGAACAGAAGATTTAATATCAAATTACTATGTTGACTAGTCTGAATCTGTTACATTTCCATGTAAACTTTTATAAACTTGAATATCTATCAGTTTTTATATATCCACAAAGTAACATGCTGGGATTTTGCCTGGGGTTGTACTGAATATACGGATCAAATTGTAAAGAATTAACATTTTAACAATACTGAATCTTTCCATCCATGAACATTTAATATCTTTCATACACACACACACACACACACACACACACACACACACACACACACACACTAGAGGCTCAGTGCACAAAATTTGTGCACTCCAGGGGGGGTGTCCCTCAGCCCGGCCTGTGCCCTCTCACAGTCTGGGAGCCCTTGGGGGATGTCTGACTGACAGCTTAGGCAGTCGGACATCCTTAGCGCTGCTGCCAACCCTGCTGTGCTCATCAGCCATGAGTCCGGCTTCTGACTGAGCAACGCTCCTCCTGTGGAACGCACTGACCACCAGGGGGCAGCTCTTGTGTTGAGTGTCTACCCCTGGTGGTCAGTGTGCATCATAGCGATCGGTCATTCTGCTGTTGGACTGAAATCAGCTCTCTGACACTCTCTGAGGGGTCCTGTATTGTGAGAGGGCTCAGGTCAGGATGAGGGACCCCACGGGTACATGATCAGACCTGGGGAAGGATGCAGGAGGTTGGCCAGCTGTGGAGGGACCAAGGGAGAGCTCCAGGGCATATCTGGCCTGTCTTGTTCAGTCCTGATTGGCTGGACTCCAGCAGCAGGCTAACCTACTGATCAAAGGTCTGCCCCCTGGTGGTCGGTGCACATCATAGCGACTGGTCAATCGGTCAACTGTGTGCCCACTGGTGGTCAGTGCACATCATAGTTAGTTGTTGAGAGGCCTTAGCATATCATTAGCATATTATGTTTTGATTGGTTGAACAGATGACCAGACACTTAGCATATTAGGCTTTTATTATATAAGATACTAGGGGCTCAATGCATGAATTTGCCCGGCCCCTCCTGCCATGGCCCCTAGTCCCCTGTCTGCCAGCAGCCCCTCTCCCACCGCCACCACTCCCACGCGCTGACGGTACTGGCCCCACTCGCACCCACTGATGGCGTGGAGCCATTGGGGCTGGTGCCAGCAGTGGGTGCGAGCGGGCTGGCACTGTCAGCAGGTGTGAGCGCCAGGCAGGACCGCAGCCCCTCAGGAGCAGGGGAAGGTGGAGAAGCCCCGAGGGGCGATCGGGGCTGGCAGCCGCCGCTAGCACCCACTGACGGCGCAGTGCAATCAGGACTGGCTCCAGCGCCGGCTGCAGATGCAAGTGGGGCCAGCGCTGGCAGCAGGTGCAAGCACCAGGCAGGACCACGGCATGCAGGAGCAAAGAATTTTCAGTAACTACCAGAGGCTCATCCCGATGACAGCGACCGGTGCCCCGTCTTGGTCTGGTGCCCCCACTCACCTGGTCCACCATCCCACCACAGCTGATGCTCGCCATGTTCTGCATGCACCCCCTTGTGGTCAGCACACATCATAGCGAGTGTGTTGTTCGGTTGTTCTGCCGTTTGGTTGTTCTGCTGTTTGGTCTATTTGCATATTAGGGTTTTTATATATATATATATTTCTTTCATCAGTATTTTTTTAATTTAAAAGATCTTTTTCCAATTACAGTTTACATTCAATTTATTTTGTATCTATTTCAGGTGGACAGCATAGTGGTCAGACAATCATATACTCTACAGTGTGTTCCCCCCAATATTCCCAGTACACATCTGGCACCATACATAGTTATTACAATATTATTGACTTTATTTCCTATGCTGCACTTTACAATTCATGACTATTCTGTAACCACCAATCTCTACTTTCTAGTCCCTTCACTGTTTTCACCTAGTTCCCCAACTCCCTTCCCCTCTGGCAACCATCAGTCTGTTCTCTGTATCTATGAATCTGTTTCTGTTTGTTTGTTTATATTGCTCTTTAGATTCCACAGTTTTCTAGTTGTCCAAATAAAGAATGTGTATATACTTTGATATATTTATAAATAAAATTTTCTCTTTTGGTGTTAACATAAATGGTGTTTTGTTTCTATTTGAATTATTTATTGCTAGTATATAGAAAAGCAATTATCTTTTACATATTAAATCCTTATCCTGCAACTTTGCTATAATTGCTTATTAATTCCAGGGTTTTTGTTGTTGTTGTTAGTTCTCTGAGATTGTATACATAGATAATCATGTCATCTATGAACAAATACAGTTTTAATTCAACCTTACTAATCTGTACATAGAAACTGACAAGTTTACATAATCTGTGGATTAATATTTATTAATAAACTAGAGGCCTGTTGCATGAAGATTCGTGCAAGAATAGGCCTTCCTTCCCCTGGCTCTGTTCCCGGCCACCCGGGAGCCTGCAAGTCTTTGCTTCTGGCTGAAGCACTGCTCCTGTAGCTCCCTTCACCCCCCCACCTTTCCCCTCATAGCAGGCATCCCGCCCAGCAGCTTCGTGCCTGTGTATGCAAATTAACCTACCATCTTTGTTGGGTTAATTTGCATACTCACTCCTGATTGGCTGGTGGGCATCATGGATGTAAGGTCAATTTGCATATTTTGCTTTTATTAGTGTAGATACATTTTATGAACTAACATGCCTGATAATAAACTCTTAGTATTTATTTTAGCAATCATGTTGCCCTATTTTATTTTTTTATACACACCTCTTAAATTGACATAAAATCTAAATGTGTTACCATCATTTCATCAATTTGTTATCATTCCTACAGGACTTCAAAAAGGTAGACTTCAAAGCCATTTTGTTCTTTTTCAGAATATCAAGGGAAATTCTAATTTTATTTTTTTGTATCAAAATTAACTAAATACTATTTTAACATTAAGCAACATTATTTGACTATCAGTGAATTTGACATATCAATACAGCTTCATAAAATATTTTTAAGTTTTAAAGTTATAGCAAATGTTTAAAATGTATATTTTTTGTCTAATGGATGCTTTCATAATATAATAAGAAAAACATATAACTGTGATTGTCATTTGATATGAATATAATAAGTAATAATCCTATTAATTTAAATATCACCTATGGGAATAATAGATTTGCTTTGGATTTGTTTCTGAATTTATTTATGGAAATCTTAAATCTCTGAGAAAAGTTTTATTATAGAAATATTTAACAACTCTTATTAAGGTTAATCAAAGTGACTTTAGAACATCTGGAAAAAACAGTTAATTTTTCTCCCCTAGAAAAGTCACCAAATTCATTTATGAGTAATAATATCAAATGTTATTATAAAGTAATATTTGACGCTAAAATACATTAGGATGAAATATAATTTTTACTTGTGAAGTTGCCTGTGGTGGTTAGGGCAAAACTGTTAAATTTTCTACATATATAGTCTATTTTAGCAGTTACTATGAAAAGTTAAAAATGCATCTTGTTAAACTACTGCTGTCCAGGAAGTTATATAGCAGGGTATTTATAATTATATAGTTTCACAAATTCTGAAGTCTTTATATCTTAATTTTTTATTTCATAGTTTAAAGATCAACTACACTACTTTGACTGCCATTTCTAAAAATTTTTTTAAATTCACAACTCAACTCTTTGGGGAATACTCTTGCCTTTATTCATATGAAAATTTTCTATCTGTCTTAATAAGAATTGCAAGGAGTTCTATCAAGGGAGTTCTATCCCCATATCTCCACCAAAGAAATTATTCATCCATTTGACTGTAATAACATTCAACTTCAGCTACTGCCTTATATACACATTGACAAGCATATTCATCTATTGAATAGTTTTAACATATTTCTGTCAGTTATTTATATAGAGAAGAACATCTTTTAAATACAGAGTAATGTCTCACTTTCAACTCTAATCAAATGAAATCCAATTTGTAAATGTAAGCTACAGTCCTCGTTGGTCTAGACATTACTCCCCATAATTCCAATTGTATAAATAATTTATTTTAAAATAGAAGATAAAATAATGGCAAAATATAATATTTTATAGTAAGATTTTACAGTTGTTTATCATTTGTCAAAGTTAACAGGAGCCTTTTACAAGTCCATTGATATATCAAATTAATGTGTTTAACTCCTGAAAAATAGTATTAGCAAACAATTCATAATGTTAGGCAAGCCACACATTAAAGAATTGTTTTTTAAAATTTGTTATTCTAGAAAGATAATATGGAGTGTTCCATACCAAAATCCACTGACACTGTGACTAATAACACCAAGACCAATCTGTTGCTAGGCAGTTGTTGAAAGTTAGGGGCTGTTTTTCTTTTTGCCATTATAAAGAGTAAATAAATTAATATTTCTAAAGAATTCATAATAATGTCTGTTATATAGCAGGTGTTATATACATTTTTATTTTTGGTTAAGTAAAAATTAGTTCATATATTAAATTCACTTATGTTATCTTCATATTTTCCTGTTTGTTTTGAGAACATAAATGTAAATACAAAACTGCGTCCAGAAATGTCTACAAAACTAATTTTATTTTTAAAGTCATCAGAAGGCATGGAATATGGAAGTAAACAGTAAATTGCCATTTATTGTTCTGATGCACCTACATTTAAGTGCTGTGAGAAGGGTAAAACTGAGATAATTAATAAACAAACAATTCAAGTTATCAAAAGTGATACTAGTGTGATTAGAGTGTGTTATTTTATCTATGGTGATCAGGAAAAAAAAAATATCTGATTAGCTGACAATTGCGTGGATATTTTTATTTTTTAAACTGAGGGTGACTCCTATAAATTTCTGAGAAAATAATTTTCCAGCTATAGAATAGGAAACAGTAAGCATAAATACACTATGTTGGGAGAATTTTTGATGTGTTTGAACACAGAAAATAATCCAGTGTGGCTGAAACAGAATAGGGAGAGGGAAGAGTCAATGGCAAAGATAGCTACTAAGTATCAGTAAAGGTTTATTAAATTGAATATTTAACTTAATGTATCACTCTTAGAAATTGCCTATCTCTAAAATAGTAATTTTTCAAGGACAAATCAATTTCCCTATGCTAAAATTAATTTTCAGAGATATTATATACCCTCTACATTGTAAAGTTGCATAGTAGAATATTAAGTTCCAGAATTTTTGCAAAAATGAATAACCAGTGTTTAACTTTCTTAATTTATATTGTTGAAAAAGAGAAAAAAGTATACAAATAGAATTATTGAACAAAACTGTTTATTTTTAATTTGAAACTAAAGTAATGTTTTTGAAAGATCAGAATTCTATGACCATATCTGGATTAAGTATGCTACATATTAAAAAATAATTCAAAGGTTCTATCAGTGTTTAATCTATAATAATAAAAGCTTAATATGTTAATTAGACTGGACAGCTGAACAACCTTCTGTACATCATTCTGGACGTCCTTCTGGATAAAGCTGCTGTGGCGGGGGCCGAGGCAGAGGTGGTTAGGGGTGATCAGGTAGGCAGGTGAGCAGTTAGGGGTGATCAGGCAGGCAGGCAGAGTGGTGTGATCATGCAGGCAGGCGAGCAGTTAGGGGCAATTAGAAAGGCAGGAAAATCAGGGGTGATCAGGCAGGCAGAGTGGTTAGGGGCGGTCAGGCAGGCAGGTGAGCGATTAGGGTGATCAGGCAGGCAGGAAGGCGAGCAATTAGGACCAGTAGTCCCAGATTGCAAGAGGGATGTCCAACTGCTGGTTTAGGGACCCAGGCCTGCAGGGGAGGGCAGTTGGGGGCAACCAGGCTGGCAGGGGAGAGCAGTTGGGGGGACCAAGCCTACAGGGGAGGGAAGTTAGGGGGGGGACAAGGCCTGCAGGGGAGGGCAGTTAGGGGGGCCAAATGTGTGGGGGAGAGCAGTTGGAGGAGGACCAAGCCTGCAGGTGAGGGCAGTTAGGGGGGGACCAATCCTGCAGGGGAGGGCAGTTAGGGGGGGACAAGGCCTGCAGGGGAGGGCAGCTGGGAGCAACCAGGCCTGCAGGGGAGGGCAGTTGGGGTGGACCAGGCCTGCAGGGGAGGGTAGTTGGGAGGAACCAGGCAGCAGGGGAGGGCAGATGGGGGCGACCAGGCCAGCAGGGGAGAGCAGTTAGGGGTGACCAGGCAAGAAGGGGAGGCAGTTGGGGGGGGCCAGACCTACAGGGGTGGGCAGTTGGGGGGGACCAGGCCAGCAGGGGTGGGTAGGTAGGGGCAATCGGACTGGCAGGGGAGGAGTTAGGCGTCGATCAGGCTGGTAGGGGAGTGGGTAGGGGGTGATCAGGCTGGCAGAAAGAAGTGGTGTGATCATGCAGGCAGGTGAGCAGTTAGGGGTGATTAGAAAGGCAAGCAGAGTGGTTAGGGGCGATCAGGCAGGCAGGCAACTGGTTAGGGGCAGTCAGGCAGGCAGGTGAGCAGTTAGGGTTATCAGACAGGCAGGAAGGCGAGCAGTTAGGACCAGCAGTCCAAGATTGCAAGAGAGATGTCCAACTGCTGGTTTAGGGACCCAGGCCTCCAGGGGAGGGCAGTTAGGAGGAACCAGACCTGCAGGGGAGGGCAGTTGGGAGGAACCAGGCAGCAGGAGAGGGCAGATGGGGGGCAACCAGGCAAGTAGGGGAGAGCAGTTAAGGGTGACTGGGCCAGCAGGGGAGGGCAGTTGAGAGTGACCAGGCCTGCAGGGGAGGGCAGTTGGGGGGGACCAGGCCTGCAGGGGAGGGCAATTGGGAGGGATAAGGCCTGAAAGGGAGGGCAGTTTGGGGGGGACCAGGCCAGCAGGGGAGGGTAGGTAGGAACAATCTGGCTGGAGGGGAGCAGTTAGGCGTCGGTCAGGCTGGTAGGGGAGTGGGTAGGGGGTGAACAGGCTGGCAGGCAGAAGTGGTTAGGGGTAATAAGGCAGGCAGGCAGGCGAGCTGTTGGGAGCCAGCAGTCCTGGATTGTGAGAGGGATGTCCCAGATTGGAGAGGGTGGAGTCTGCGCTGAGGGACACCCCCCCCCCCCCCGTGCACAAATTTTGTGCACCGGGTCTCTAATATTAAATATAACTCCCAGAGTTGAAAAGTAATTTCTATATGAATATTACTACATAAAATAAAGAATAGTAATTGACATTTTAATGAAGAAAAGCTTTCAGATGTCAGTTTCCAAATAACAATACAATAATTTTAATGATTCCTAAATTATGTTTAGAGTGTAATATTAATTACCTGAATAATTAAATTGTATTTTTACCTACAAACATCAATAGAAAACAAAAAAATTATATCTCTGAATATGATACCAGACCTTATTTTTTAGTTGCCAGGACCCAAAGGCATAAACACTTGACACTATAAGACTAAAAGATATCTTAAACACATAGCTTTGACTAATTTGATGAATGAATTTTCAGTGATAGGATAAGGCTAGCAATTAGTATTTATTCTAAAACAAATAGCTCTATATTAGGTCCTAATAACCCCATGAATTTATCAGATTGACAGTTTACTACTTCATTTATGGATCACTCTGGACAGGTTACTCTTTTAATCCTGTGGTTATCTCCGCTCATAGACAGGTATAAATCCTCAAGTATTAATAAATTTTCTAAGGTTCAAACTTCCTTACTTTATGTTCAAATTAACTTCCATACACTTCTTTAAAAATGTTTTCTTCATTGATCCAACATTAAAATCCCACCCTGGTCAAATTGGATGTCATCTAGCATCATTTAAGAGTAGAAGAAGAGCCCTGCCAGTGTGGCTCAGGAGTTGAGCATCGATCTATGAACTAGTAGATCGATGGTTCAAATCCCGGCCAGGGCACATGCCTGGGTTGTGGGCTCAATCCCTTATAGGGGTCATGCAGGAGGCAGCGAATCAATGATTCTCTCTAATCATTGATGTTTCTCTCTCTCTCTCTCTCTCTCTCTCTCTCTCTCTCTCTCTCTCTCCCTCCCTCTCCCATCCTCTCTGGAATAAATACAAATATATTTTATAAATTCTTTAGAATTGTTTAGAGTAGATGAGGATATATGTCTATATCACTGCAAAATTGTTTCAGATTTATTGTATTGCCTAATTCTCTTCATATTGATAAACTCAAGTATAATTTAACTCTATTACTCTGTTCATAGAATAAGATAGAAAATTTTCCTCAGTTCTGATCTTGTAATATTAATACTTTTAATATGCTTTAGAAAATCTTCTACAAGAGATTTAGCTTCTTGCAATTATGGGGTTTCCCTTACAATTTCCAAATAAAAAGACTATCACATATGATATCCCAATACAGTGATGTCTGGGTGGGAAGGGGCTGTAAAATGAATTGACTTGTGCATTTTCAATATAGACACTCTAAATCTAAAAACTTCATTTCCCAAACATGTCTGCAACCAAAATTCAAGGTGTGTGGAAGAAGGCACACACATGGAACTATAAAGCAAAAAATTAGAAAACTTGCAATAAATTGATTTATCTTACTAGCATGTTTGGAGATTTGAGTTTTATCTGGGAAAAGTCAAGCCAGCATTACAGTGCCTGGTTCCTATTTATGTATTTATTCCCTATTTCCAAACCATTTTTCTAGTGTTTAATAATTTCCAGATGTTTTTAACATTCACTCATTTATTCCTCATAAAAACTTTACAGGATAGGTAGTATTACTATTTTCTTTTTATAGATGGAGAGAACTGAAGCACAGCTGATTTCCTAATGAGGCCAAGATCACAGGGTTAATGAGTGGTGAAGGCAAGATCTGAATTTAGCTAGGCCTGTTCAAGTCCATGCCCGCAACCACTATGCTACGTGACCTTTCCAGCTATCTTTCCTAGCATTCCTAGAATCTCAGATGCACTAACAGGATTTCTAGAATAATGTTCAGAAAGAACTTTTAGAAGAGTATTATAGTGTGTTTGGTTGTTTATTTAGGCTGCTATTGCTCCTAGCTATGCAATATCTAAACAGTGGCTATTTGGGAGATTCTAAGAACTATATCATATTGCCCTTTCTTCACATATTAGAATGTATATATTGCCTAAATCTAAGGATTGTAAGCAATGCAGTAATTCATCATGAAGTGCTTGCAAAAAGAAAGAAAGAAAAAGACTCTCAAGGAAATCTTCAATCAGTGACTTTACAAGGTTGAGAGTAAGTCAGTGGGAAGCGAATTAACCCAAAAAGATAAGGCACTACTAATCCATAACACACAGTGGCAAAATATTTTCTTAAATTATTGCCTATGCTTGCCTGGAATACATCGCCCACTGAGAGCAAGGTTTTAACAGATTTAGTGATATTATAATCAATGATGATGACAGGCTTACACCAGCAGTAGTGTTGAGGAATGGAGGGCTGACAGCTTCTGACTACACTCAGGATTTGCATTTTCATTTCAAAGGCTGGTGAGAATGCAGGGTTTTCTTTTTCAATAAAGTAATCCCTTATCTTTTTAGCTGCGAGGTGTACATAGATGTAACTTTAAAAATAATATCTGAACTATCAGTTTGGTTAATTCTGGCATTGTACTAGTTTCCTAGGGCTGCTGTAACAAAGTCCTAAAAAGTAGGTAGCTTAAAGAAACTGAAATCCATTGTCTCCCTATATTAGAGTCTAGAAGTCCAAAGGTTAGGTGTTAGCAGAATCATGCTCTCTGACATCTTTGGAGCAGAATTCTTAATCTCCTCATCTAGTTTTTAATACTTGATAGCAAACCTTGGCACTCCTTGACTTGTGGATACATTACTCTAGTCTCATGACTGTCTTCTCCTGTGTGTCTTCACAATATGTTTCCTCTGTGCAGGGCTGTGTCCAAATTTTCCCTTTTTATAAGGACACTGGTCACATTCAATTATGACCACCCTAAGAACCTCATTTTTAACTTTAACCTCTGTAAAGATCCTATTTCCACATAAGACCACATTCTGAGTTAGGGCTTCAACACATATATTTTTGAAGAACACAATTAAATCCATAATATGTGTAAATTGAATACATAATCTTTTGGAATATTTTGCTAAAATTAGGCCTTATATAAGAAAATGTGTGATGGTAAAATTTGGAAAGAGATCATTTGACAGGATTCTAAGGAAACAAATAACGATCCCTAAACCCCTTCAAAACTGCCAAAATATAAAAATGCTTCTGTGTGTTGTTTTTTTTAATAAATATAATGAATCTATATGGAGAGTAATCTTGATGAGAATGCACATTTTTTTATTGTTCTCTTTTATCCTCCTGTATTGCCACCAAACCTGCAATAAATATGCTCAGGATGTTCCAAGGAAGAAATTACAAAGCCAAAAGGGGGAGAGATCAACCAAAGGACTTGCATGCATGCATATAAGCCTAACCAATGGACACAGACACCAGGGAGGTGAGGGCATGAGTAGGGGTAATGGAGGGTAATGGGGGGATAAGGACACATATGTAATGCCTTAATCAATAAATAAAAAAATTAAAACTTTAATAAAATTTAAAATTTTAATTTAAATTAAAATAAATAAAATGGTTTACAGACCAACACAATTGCAAAAGTTAGCTCATACATGAGGGCCAGTAACCTGGGAGCTATGTGTGGAGATCTGGAGGTTTCTAGATTGAGAAAGAAATAATATAATTATATATTAGGCCAAATCTACTAATGTGGTACACCTGCCAGAGATTCCTGACTCAAGGTGCCAGCTTGAGAAATTAAAAGTTCTTTTAACTGTGGGTTTATTTTGTTGAATTTATCTGGAAGTCATTGGTGGCTCATTATACAAGAACTTGACATTTCAGAAATTCCATGATAGATGTACAGGAAGATATCCAAACAGGGAATTGGAAGATTGGAGTTGACAGATAATATATGGTACAGAATTTACCCCCTAATTATGTTCCTGAGAGAACCCAAAGAACAATGTTTTGCAAAACATTGAGAAATCCATTGATGAATAGAATGCCAATCTTGAAGTTCCTTGAAACTGCTGTATTTGCTCTATAGGAAATGCTGCCACGGAAATGGAGTTGACTGATGGATTCCCAGAGTGGCGGAAAAAATGCAGCAACACAAACTTGCTGAAGCTGTGCTGTTTTGGTTGCTCTAACAGTCAGCATAGGTGCCTTGTTAATCACAATGTCAATTTCAGGAATACTGGTGCTGGCCAACCGATGGTGTTATGCTTAGGACTCATTAAGTCTCACTCAGATCTTTGATTTACTTAACTGGAGGGTGAGTAGAGAGCCTTCTAATTCTGAAGACAAATTCGAACCTCCTTAAATACATTTGAAAGAAATTAATACTGGATTCTATTCTGGGAGGATGAGGAAAAAAGTCCACAGGTAGATCTTCTTGCTAAGTCTCCCCGACGTGGGGGGAGCTGGTCCCTGGGGAAAGCACCATGTTGGGGGATTTTGAGAAATGTTCTCCAAAGCTGATCTCTGGGAACAAAGAATTCTACGGTTGTCCATCAGCCAGAAGAAGGGGCTTATTCGGCTCAGTTGATACATTATTCACAAAGAGCTCCATAGTCCTGAGAAACTATTCTGTGGTAATTTCCTCAGTTCTAAAGTTTATCATGTTTTTTAGACTTTTTATTATGAAATAATTATAGATTCATAGGAAGTTGCAAAGATAGTACAGAGAGGGGCTCAGTACCCATTTATTCAGTTTCTCCCAATGGTTACATCTTACATATGTAGAGTGTAATATCAAAACCAGGAATCTGACATTGGCACAATATGTGTATATAGTTCTATGACATTCAATTACAAATACTCAGGTGCAATCAAAAATGGGGAAAAGGGGTAACACCTGTAATACTTTCAACTTCGAAAAAAGACATAGTATGATTCCATCAAAAATATAAAAAATAAACTCCCTTATGCTACCTCTGTATAGTCAAATCCATCTCCCTTTGCCCACCCCCATCCCTAACTGTTGATGATCACTAATCTGTTTACCACCTCCATGCTCTGCAATTTTGTCATTTTGAGAATGTTATATAAATTGAGTTGAAAGAATTGGCCCATAAAAAGGTCCAGGATATTTTGTTGAGTGAAATATCCAGGTACAAAACAATGCATCTAGAGAAAATTCCAATAAAAGTTCTTGAAGAGCACTAACTGGTTTGGCTCAGTGGATAGAGCGTCAGCCTGTGGACTGAAAGGTCCCAGGTTCGATTCTGGTCAAGAGCACATGCCTGGGTTGTGGGCTCCACCCCCAGTAGGGGGCCTGCAGGAGGCGGCCGATCAATGGATCAATGGTTCTTTCTCATCATTGATGTTTCTATCTCTCTTTCCCTCTCTCTTCCTCTCTGAAATCAATAATATATATATTTTTAAAAAATTACATTAAAAACAAAACAAAACAGTTCTTGAAGCATAGTCCCCTCCTTGCCCCTGTTGGGGACTGACTGGAATTAAAAGGGGGGAAAAAAGGAGGAACTTTCCTGTCCGTTTTCCTTCCCCCTCCTCTCTCTCTCTCAACATATCCAGGTTAGGGTTTGGTTCAGGTCCTACAGTGTCCTCCACTCACCTGTTACTTCACCATCCACTGAATGTGGCTGCTCCCTCCCACTTCTGCTCCCCAGTCAGAAACTCCACACGTGACCTCCACTTGCCTCAACCTCCCATTCTCCAAATCTCAGCACCCACCCTTCATTTCTCTTGGGGTTTTTCTGCTTTCTCACCTCATCCGCTGCAGTGTCCCCTTGAGCCTGGGCAGTCCTGTACCTGCTACTCGAGCTGCTAGTGGCGCAGGAGCTCTCCGTGGTGCTCGTGGCGTGTAGTGTGTGGTGTGTCCGTGGTGCTTGCAGTGCACGGGCTGTGAGAAAGGGCAGCTGGCGCTTGTCCAACGAATCTAATTCACTGAGCAATGATCTCAGTCCGCCAGTGATTCACCTCAGATCCCTGGGGCTGGCAGAGTCAGGGAATAATGCACCCAGGTCGGAAAGAGCGAGGTGGGGCCAGCCTTCAGCCTGTGTGTCTGAGATGGAAGAAAGAGAACAAAGAGGCGGAAAGTATGTTCACCTGAGTCAAGATCTGCTGCTTAAAGAATGGAGTGGGGGCCGGGGGGCGGGTGGCAGCATCAGCACCGCCTGGACACCTGTTAAAGATGCAGAGACCCTGTAGCAAACTGGCTAAGTGAGGATCTGCAGATGGGTTTGCATGGTGCTGCAGTGTGAGAAGCACCGACCAGCAGCTTTCCTGGTTCAGATGCACATTAAAGTTTGGGAAGTGCTGGCTTGAGTGTGCTGGGAATCTTCTCAGGAAGTCAGAACACCAACAATTAGCATTATACTAGGGCTGAGGTCAGATTCTTACTGAGTGTTTTAGGGCTACAAGCAGATGCACAAAACGAAGGAGGCATCTCTGATACAGTGAGTGACCTCTGAGCTGAGCTCAGGAATAAGAAAACGTGGCCATCTGCCTGGCTACTTGCAAACAAGGAGCAGCACAAAAGCCCTGAGGCTGGAATGTGCTCAGCATTTGTGAGAAGCAATGAAGAGGCCAGTGTGTCTGAGGCAGAGTGAGGGAGAGAGACTGTTCTTACTAAAATGCACATTTACTTTGGGTATGTAAATGCCTGCAGAACTACCATCTGTTGCCTTCTCACTGTTACGGTATTCCACAGAGCATCGCTTCTGACCAAGGAGCTTACTTCACAACACGTAAAGTGTCTCAATGGTCCAAGTCTCATAGGATTCACTGCTCTTGCCATTTTCCCTACCATCCAGAAGTGCCTGGCTTTAAAAAAATGGTGGAATGGCCTTTTGAAGACTCAGTTATAGCACCAACTAGGTGGCAGTATCTTTCAGGGCTGGGGCAATGTCCACCTTACTATCTATAATAATAAAAGTGTAATATGCTAATTAGACCGGGCATCCTTCCAGATGACCTTCCGGACAAAGCCGGGGCTGCGAGGGAAGCCTGGGTCCTGGCTGCCAGAGGGAAGCTGGTGCCGGCAGCCAGGGAAAGGAAGGCCTACTCTTGCACGAATTTTGCGCATTGGGCCTCTAGTTTGATAATGAAGTAAAGGAGGTTTAAAAGCTTTTACCAATCACTCACATGGCCCTCAAGTGGAAACCTTGAAATCCTTGGTCAATTAATATATAGGCTCTAAGAGAACTATTTCTCTAAAGTTTATCCCAAATTCTAGAGGCACAGTCATGTGTTCACCATTCTTTTACTCTTGGATTTCAGAAAAGGTGTGAGTGTGTTAGTCCAGGAAACACTTCCAAATAGCTGTTACAGTATGTCCAGAGAATGTTGTTCCAAATAGGGGTGACGCTGTAGAAAGGGGAAAGTGACAGGCTCTTCAAAAGTCTCACTTAAGATTTGTTCTCTTTCTTCCATTAAAAAAAAAAAAAGCAAATAAAGCTAAAGCAAGGTAACCAAACCATCACTGTCATTCCAGAATTTAATTTCCAAGAAAAAATAAAATCCGTTTTCTGGCAGTTAGAAAATACTTTTACACAGGCTATACATAGCTGTTCAATGGCAATGAAAAATTCAAAAGGAAAGTCTAAGAATAGTAGCCCCAAAGTCTTCCTCTAATGTTATCACTAACCTGCATTTCCCAGTGTTTGATGTTAATATACTCTAAATTGATTTGAAACTAGTGAAGTTTTCAGTGTCCTTAGGGTCCTGATACCTTCAATATCTCTCTTGAACCTGGCAGCTTCAATTCAGTAGAAATTACTTGACATCACTTATGAAAAGCCTTTGAAGTACTACTGCCTTGATTCGATTGAACCACCTCTGAAGTTAGAAAAAGAAAGAAAAACACAACATGCTTTTCAGAACCTCTTTGTCATTTTCTTATTTGTTTATAACTTCTGAATGAATCATAATTTCTTTTGAAGATAAAATAATTTGCGTCTCATTTTCATGGTGCAATGCATTCATTTGATTGGCTGATGCACTATGAAAATCATTGACAGTATAATTTTTGGCTACTTCCAATATATACAGATCATTAATTAAGATCAAATTTTTAAAAATGTTAGAATCAAATTTTAAAATGTAGTAAAGCACACACACACACACACACACACGCACACATATACATATATGTGTTTAACATATATATATGTATATATATACCTGTTGCCTGTGGTATATTAGGTAACAAACATTACTGAATAAATAGAAAGCAGTGAGCTTGATGCTTTATTTCTCCAAGTTTTCTCATGTAGGCAGGAGTCATCTCATATTATAACCTACTTTTATTTTTATCCATAATATTCTATTATTACTACAATCTGGCATCTCAAACCTCTCTATTTTAGGCCTTTCACTATATGCAATTAAAACTTATGTACCTATTTTGGCCCTTATCTATAAGGATCTCATTTAATGGTAGCAACGAGATCATCACTATTTTGAATTCTAATTAGATTAAAGATCTTATTCCAGATTCCCATGTGTAAAGTTCTGTTCCTTTGAGCCACTTTTGGAACCCCAAACTATCTGGGTTTAGACTAAAATGGAGTCCAGTTAATATACTCTGAATATATGGGATTTAATATAGGAATGATGGACTTCTATAATACTGGAAGAGCTGATTAGTGAAGGACAGGGATGCAGGTTCTGGAAGTCTGGGAACATGAATCTGAAGAATTGATCTTACCCAACTACAGACAGTATTTTTCACAGTCTCCCAACAGAGCTACTGTAGTCCTCAGGAATCAATGCACAGCTGTAGAGAAAATGTACTTTGGAGAACATATCTTTGAAAGGGATAACAATGATGCCTAGTTTATAACAGATAATCAAACACAGAAGTAGTTAACATGTGGGAGGAGATCAGTAAATATGTATTAAATTAAATTGATTTTTCCATTATTGCATGTTCTATGATGCAACAGTTAAAATTGTCTAGCCAACTTAAAGTAGAACAGTCTGCCAATTATTTCTGCTAAGATACACATAATGAAAATACCGCCATGTCATTACTGATCATGATATCTGGTATTGTTAGCAAGTTATTTTGTTTTAGTAGTATTCTATTTCCTGTTTGATTCTTGGTGTAATATGTTTCTCAATGAACATAGTTCTGTCTAAAGAGGAACCTGCCTAAGAAATGGTCTGGTACCAAACACCCAAAGTGTCATTATATGGTAGTATCAAAAGCCAAATAACCATTCCAAAATATCTACCTGCAAATGGCCTGTTTCTTTTGAACAAGTTAAAAGAAATTCAGCAAAATTCTCCTCTGCCAGAAGTTATGTACAACCACTGAAATTTGACTATATCTTCCTAGGTAACATTGTAGTTCCCTGTCAGAAAGTCTTGTACTAAAATTGTAAACTCTAAAATAGCAGTGGATTTTTGTGTGTGTGTGCATATTTTTGCATCCCACTCTATAATTTCTGATGCCAATATCTAGGAATACAGACAGTCAGTGAGTCTGATTTGAGTCTGTTTGGCCTGCCTGACAGGCTGACCTTGCAAAGAGATTCTGAAGCTAAGCACACGAAATAAATCATCAGATGATTTTCATACTGAGAGACAATGGACACAATCTGAGACAGGAGTCATACCTTAAAAGCCAGAATTCAGATTTAGGGAAATACATACAAAGAAATGGAACTGAATGATGGAGAATACAGAGACTGGCTGTAAAGTAGGTGGAGATGAGGAAAAGTTGCCTAACAGGACAAAACTTATTGATGCCCCAATTCTGGCAATGGTATTCAATTGCTTTAGCCTTGTTGGCCTTAACATTACAGTCTTTCAATACACCTTTCACAACCTCTATAAGTTAAGAAAACTAAGGCTCTTGGGTGATTCTTTCCAAAAGGATATAGCATGTTTTTTTCTAAGCAGTGCTATCTTTTTAGCAATGAATTCTTATATTCAATTCCAAGTAAGAAGACACTTCTTGACTTAATCATTCCCTTTCAGCCCATCCTCCCACCATGTAAAGTTATGAGTGGGCTCTGTGCTCATCAGCTAGTGCTAAAGACATTAGCTTTTGCAATTCAAGTTATTCTTCTGATTAAAATCTTTAAATGGTATTCCATATTATAAGAATGCTTTCCAAATTCCTTGAAAATCTTAGCACATCATTATGTCCCTATGTGACCTTGCCATTGCCTGTGTCAAAACTTTCATTTTCTGCCGTGGGTCCATTACTGTATACTTCAGCAACACAGCTTGCTTCCTCTCTCTCAAAGATGCCAAGCTCATTGATGACTCAGGCCTTGGCATATGCTGCTTCTTCTGTGGAATTAATGTCTTTGGAACTAACCATGTTTGATCTTATGTAATAAAAACCTAATATGGTAAGTTTCTGGTCATCCAGTTGTCCGTTCAGCCAATCAAAGCGTAATATGCTAATGATATTCTAAGGCTGCTCAACCACTCGCTATGACATGCACTGACCGTCAGGGGACAGATAGCTGACTGGCCGACCAGTTGCTATGATGTGCACTGACCACAAGGGGGCAAATGCTCCGACTGGTAGGTTAGCTTGCTTCTGGGGTCCGGCCGATTGGGACTGAGCAAAATGGGCCAGACATGCCCTGGAGCCCTCCTGAGGTCCCTCCCTAGCTGGCCAATCTCCTGTGTCCCTCCACGGCCCCGATCAAGCACCAGTGGGGTCCTTTGGCCTGGTCTGAGCCCTCTCACAATCTGGGACTCCTTGGGGGATGTTGGAGAGCTGTTTTTGGCCCAATCCCACAGGCCAGGTGGAGAGACCCCACTGGTGCACAAATTCATGCACCGGGCCTCTAGTTTTATATAATCATTCAAATCTCAGCTCCAATAAACTATTTCAGGGAGCTTTTTCCTGACCCTGTATCTTGCCTCTACCCAGTAATTCCCTATAGACCAGTCCCCTGTCTTATATATTTATTACAGCTTATGTCTGAAATTATCTTGATTATTTGTTTACCATTTATTATTACTCCTTATTTATTAAATTTTAGGGATGCAGTTTATATACTTTAGTGCTGTTTTCCTGGTGGCTAGATCAGTTCCTAGAGCATTGTGTGTGTGTGTGTGTGTGTGTGTGTGTGTGTGTGTGTGTGTAGGTGTATTTATTTACATACATACATAATAAATATATATTTAATTAATTAATTGAATCTCTGTATTAGCTCTTTTCATTTAAAACTGCAAACACACTGTAGACTTCACCGTTGGCTCAAATCTTCATTAGATTCCAGGAACCACCCAAAGAGAACACACTATCTAACCAAAAAGTGTTCTTACATTTTAAATGCAGCAAAGAAAACCCAGTACATGGACCTATGTACTTCTTCCATCTGTATTACAGATGCTGGCCTTTTTGATATAGAACTATTTGAGCTTGCATAGCTGCCGATGCTCCAATTGCTTAGCTAATCTCCATTTCATGTATTTCCCCTGGTTAATGTATCCAGTTTCTCAAATCTGGCCCATAGCTCTGATAACTCAGCCATCCATCTGCCTAACTCCTAACCACTATTTCTCTCCCAAAGGCCATCTCACTTTTCTGAAACACACCCTCTGCTTTCCATGGGATAGTTTCTCTTCAGTTGCTTGTTTCCCAAATCACTTTGATCCAAATGTGGACACAGTACTGCCTATTAATTGTCCACAATGACAGTGGCTTAACTTTTTAATTAATGTCAGGGATGACCCAGGGGAAACAAATAAACACACACAGAAACAAATATACAAATACTATTAGATGGAGCTTCACTACAGCCAGTGGGCCCACAGACCCAGGCACCATTGGTCTCCATTAGCCTAGGAAGATGTCTCCATAAACATTCCCGAGAGCATACTTTGTGACAACATACTGTTTACCTTCTCCTGACAGAAGTATCTTCTGGATCAGACTTTCAAAAACAGTTTTTCTGAGATATAATTGGCATGTGATAGTACTTTTGAAGTATACAACTTGATGAGTTTTGCCATATTGCTCCTATGAAACCATCAGCATAATCAAGATGTCTAGGACATTCTTGTCATGAAGTTTAGCTTAAATACCCCATCTTTAGAGATACTTTCTCTCACTTTTCTATTAGAGTATAAGGTAGCTGCCTCTCTTCAAGTACTCTCTGCCCCTTAACATTCATTTCATTAAGAGCTCAATAAATATTTGTTAAACCCCTAAACTTCCTTTTTCAAGACTAAGAATCACAAGATTTCAATATAGGATGAAATCGTCCTTCACTGAAGTCTCTTAAAAAAATATATATATATATATGTTATTGTTGTTGTTATTGTTGTTTTTGTTGATTTTAGAGAAAGAGAGGAAGGGAGAGGGAGAGAGAAACATCGATTGGTTGCTCCCAGGACATACCAGGACCAGGGATAGAACCTGCAACCTGGGTATGTGCCATGACCAGGAATCAAACCAGTGCCTGGGAGGATGCTTAACCAATTGAGCCACACCAACCAAGGCTATGCTCGCATTTCTTAATCCAGGGTTTTGAGAGTGGTAATTTTACTGCTAGGATGTAAAATTTCATGAAGGCATAAATAATTCTGTCTTTTTATTTTTGCATTTCAAGCTCTCATTAATTTACCTATGTGCTTGATTAAATTAACCATTCAATCAATTAATTTTTAAATTATCCATCTCTCTATGTAATGCTCATTCCTGGCATCAAATTTACCTTACTCTCTGATTTTCAAAAAGGTAGTTTCATACACAAATTATAATAAGAGATGATATTAACTCATTTCCCAGTGTTTAGATTATTCAGCTATGCTCAGAATATCAAAACTCTAAGCCAGGTTGTATTTTGCTCAGTATTAGCTCAATACTTTTTCATACTTTTGTCATTACTCTGAAGTGAAATAAAGATTACTTCTTTTGAGCCTTAGCTATTTGAACAACCTTTTGAAAATGAGCACAATTATCTTCTAAGAAAAAGAAATGTTATCCACACTTATGAAAACTTAATCACTACTTAGGAAAGGAATATTTTTTGGTTTCAGCTTTATAATAAAGGTTCATGCTTATACAGTGCTTTCAATATGTAAGGCACCGTTATAGACTAGAGTCCCATAAAACCATCAGCATAGTCAAGATTTCCAGTACATTCTTGTCATGAAAGTTTCGGCATAAATGCCATGAGTTTCAGCTTTATAGCACTGCATAGAACACACAGAAATAGCGCTGACCATATATGCAACTCATTTTTTTTTTGACAAATTTGTCATGAGAAGTGAAAGGAAAAAATATATATTTTAATAAATCTGATGCTAGAACAATTTGGTATCCATATGTAGCATATGTAGATATTCCATACCTTGTATATGTAAGATTCCTTGGGTACAGAATCAAAATCATGACCCATAGAGAAAAAAATGATATATTTGACTTGAGAAAAATTCATGAAGTGTTCTAAAGATACAGCTAAATTAACAAGATGTAAAACATAATCTTAAATATCACTCAGCCTTTTCATTTCCAGGCATTTTATCAAGAGAAATAAAAGCATATGCCCTTCAAAATTTTTTACACAATTTGTAGCTCTTTTTTATTAATGAAAAACTGAAAAATAATAATAATAAATGCCCATTATTATATAAACTAGAGGCCTGTTGCACAAAGTTCATGCACAGGAGGGGGTCCCCTCAGCCCAGCCTGAACCCTCTCCAATCTGGGACCCCTCAGGGGATGTCTGACTGCTGGTTTAGGCCCGATTGGGAGCCAGCAAGCCAGCCCAATTAGGAGCCAGCAGTCCAGGATTGTGAGAGGGATGTCCGACTGCGCCTAAACCAGCAGTCGGACATCCCTCTCACAATCCTGGACTGCTGGCTCCTAATCACTCACCTGCCTTCCGGCCTGGTTGCCCCTAACTTCCCCCCTCTGCGGCCTGGTCACCCCCAACTGTCTCCCTGCCGGCCTAGTAGCCCCTCACTGCTAGGCCTGGTCACCCCCAACTGAAGCCCCCACCGGCCTGGCTCCCCAAATTGCACCTCCCCTGCTGACCTGGGTACCCCTCACAGCCGCCCCTGCCAGCATGGTTGCTCCATGCAGCCTGCTGTTCAGTCATTTGGTCATCCCTCACTAACCCCCTAGCCAGCTTGGTTGCCCCATGCAGCCTGCTTGTTCAGTCGTTTGGTTGTCCCTCACTAACTCCCCTGGTCGTAGGCAGCCAACTTGTGAGGGCCTGGGGGTTAATTTGCATATTACCTCTTTATTATATAGGATGAATAAATTTTGTATATCTGTACAATAGAATACTACACAACTATAAGAATATACTATTGACTGACAAAACAGAGATGAATTACTGTAATTATGTTGAATAAATGAATCAGACTCTTCTCTTCCCTTGCATCCCCTCCAAAAACCACAAACAAAAAAACCTCACGCTGAACAAACATATATATGTTTTTTAATCTGAAAAACTCTAACCAGTTTGGTGATATGAAATAAATCAGAGGTTATCTGAGGATGAGGTATGTCAGAAGGGACAAATGATCAGAAGCAGGAGAAAACTTTTTTGGTTGGTTGATAGATTAATTATCCAGATTATATTAATCCCACATATATATCGCTGTCTCAATTTATAACATTATATACATATGTTTGATTAGCTGTTTCTGTTCTGATAGTCACAGAAAACCCATTATTATCTTCAAGTTTAGGTAATCACCATAAAAAAGCCAAATGTGAAGAGTGACAATAGTATAATTGCTTTTTATAATGGTGTATTTAGAAAATTGCATGTTTATGGTATTTATTTCTTTAAGAAGCACTAATGATGTTTAATAATAGCTTATATTTCAAATTATCTTCAGGTAGATTTATACACTTACAATTTGATGGAAAGTGTTATTTTGCTCATTTTTGTTGTTTTGTTTATTCAATTAAACATTTGCCTAGACAATATGTCTACTGATTTGTTTTAATTTAATTGATAAATCCTTTGGCATAATGAGAAAACTATGTATCTTTTGTAATAGGGTGATCTCCAGAAGTATTTCTAATGACAATCAATGGACTTCCTTTTAAAAGAATCTTGACAAAAACTGAGTTCTAAGCCCGGATGGTGTGGTTCAGTGGTTGAGCACTGAGCTATGAATCAGGAGGTCATGGTTCAATTCCAGATGAGGCTACATGCTGGGGTTGTGGGCTCGATCCCCAGTAGGGGGTGTGCAGGAGGCAGCCCATCAATGATTCTCTCAATATTAATGTTTCTATCACTCTCTCTTCCTTCTTCTCTGAAATCAATAAACAGAAATACTTTAAATACACACACACACACACACACACACACACACACACACACACACAAATACCTGAGTTCTAAGACAGCCAATAACATTGTTAGCTGAAGAGAGGAAGAAAAATTAGTGGTATCATGTCACTGACAATATTTCAGCCTCCATTTTACTGGAAAGATTATCTTCATTGCAAAGGATACATACAATTATGTTTTAATGTCTTTAATGATTCCCTTGTGTCATCTTTTCACTTAGATTTAAAGTACCTGTGTGACAGGATAGTAAGCTAGGAAAATTCATGGGTATGGGGAAACTGAGATAAGAAAATTAAACAAGGACAAACAGTTTGGGCAGCTTGCAGCCAGCTTGTAAATTGCAAGATCTCATCCTCTCCAATCAAGGACACTTGAAAACAAAGTGTCCTCTCCTCCCTAACCAGAGAATACATAGCTTAAATCATTCTGGCCTGGGAAAATAGAGAACAAAGACCCAATTAATGCCATTTGTGCCTGCTAAAGCCTAGATGAAGTCTAGGGGATAAATAACAAAAACCTCCAGAGCATTGGATGGCGTCAATTGAGCGGGAAATCTGGTAGGATAAATAGCTACGAGGGCAGGAAGAGGTGTAAAGAGGGGAAAAAAAAAAGAGGGGGGGAGTTTATCTCACCCACTGAACAAAGAAGTCAGCAGTCTTGGGACTTGCCAAGATAAAATTAACATATATTCTCTAGCCTAGCCAGTGTATCTTAGTGATTGAGCATCAAACCAGAAACCAAGAGGTTACTGGTTCAATTCCTGGTCAGGACACATGCCCAGGTTTTGGGCTCCATCCCCAGTAGGGGGCATGCAGGAGGCAGTCGAACAATGATATATCATCAATGTTTCTATCTCTCTCTCTCCCTAAAAAAAAAATTAAAAATAAATAAAATGTTTTTAAAAATTGACATATGTTCCCATAAAATCTTGGGAAAGCCACAACAGTGTGAAAGGGGGACTTTGAAATCTAGTCTATGCAGCAGAAACCTTAAAACCTGTAGAGGGGAAAGTGTAAAACCCTTGAGCCCTTATCAGGCAGGGTGCTCAGACTAGCTGAGTTGCCTGCTTATTCATTAGGCCAAGTACCTTCTTGCTTTGCTTCCTTAATTAATTCACTTGCTTTGTTTCAAAACTACTTTCTGTCTCTTGTCTGAATTCTTTCTTGTGTGACAAGGACTGAGGAGGGGAGAGCCACCATAGACTTGGGTGGCTCTTTGGTAATACCTGTATTGAAAAAAATCTTACTTCTTTTCTGTTGCATGGATTTAGTAAATATTTCTATAATTTTGATTATATTTAAATAAACTTTCAATGAAAATTATATTTGCCAAAAGATCCTCCCAAGTGTAAATGTATTTTGATGGACACATCATTAATAGTATTCTACCTATAAACATTACAACTAGGCAAATATTTTATGTATGAAATAAATGACTATAACTTTAAATGTTTAGAATTCATTTTTCTTATGTATTAAGCAATATAATAAGTATCTGTTTCAAATTTTTCATTTATTGTTCCTATATAATTTTCTTAATACAGAAATTATTTAAGTATCTAAATATCAAATAGGTTTCCATTTATAAAAGAGAACTTCATTGGATATTGCTCTTATTGGATATTTTTTAATTTTAATAATATTTTAGTTTGTTTACCTGCCAAATTATATAATTTTAATACAATTCTACTTTGACAGAATCAAAAGTAGAGAGTTTTTTTTAAAACACGTAGCCTATTAAGTTCAGAGGGCAAGTTTAGTGAGTACTCAAATTACCTACCAAAACCCAAAACCTGCAGTGCTAAGAGAAAATATAATTGCCAGATTGTTAAATAACCAGAAAGTTTACTCAAATAGGGGTTTTTCTTATATAAATCCTGGGCCTAGATTATGTTTGTTCTTGAGTTGTATTGCTACCACAATAAACATTTGGTGTTCCTAGTTATTACAAAAAAAAAAAAAAAACAAAAAAAAAAAACATATGAAGAATGGTTAGAAGTAAAGTTTATATACACATTCTCAAAGCACAAGGAAACAGGAAAAATAACTGCTTATTATGCAGATTATAATTCCACAGTGGTTCCTCACATCACTTATATCATGCTTTCAAAGTAATAACTCTAACATAACTCTAACAATGATTGAGGTGCCAAAAATATTCCTGCCAATGAATTTAATTATGTTGTTTACAATAATTTGCTGACTTTTAATCTGAAGTAAGTACTTTGTGGAACTAATGGTGATGCTAATTCTGCATTTTTGTGCTCTGAAATGACAATGATATAATGAAAAATGAATTTCATTTTAGTGTGCATTTTGGATGCAAAGCACAAAAGACATAAGTCTGTTAAAAAAGTAAAGCTTTTAGGAAAAACTAAATGTTCCTTATCTATGAATGCCTGTGAACCTCCTACACAGTCAATTTTCTGTGGAACTTTGATAAGTGCTTTGCAAAAAAAGAAATAAATACTTGATTTTTATGATGATAGACAAAATATATATTAAAGCACATGTATATGTTTAATTAGGGCCTAACAATAAATGTGAAGTTAAATTTTATAAAGTAAATATACTGCAATTTGTAGAATTTTAGCAATAATAACATTTACTCTTGATTATTGAGGGGCTGATTTTTAATTTAGCTGATTTTATAGCTTTGACCCTCATTATCTATCTTTAAAATGTATGTGCTTTATCAAAATCTATATTATTTTATTTCACTTGTCCAATAATCCTATATAATAAAGTGGTAATATGCATATTGACCCTCATAGCCTTGCACAAGATAGCCACCCATATGTAGTCAAAGATGGCCATATGCAAATTGACCCTCATGCCCTTGCACAAGATGGCTGCCCACATGTAGTCAAAGATGGCTACCACAAGATGGCCAGCAGGGGAGGGTAGTTGTGGGCAATCAGGCCAGCAGGGGAGGGCACTTGGGGGTTACCTGGCCTGCAGGGGAAGGAAGGCAGTTGGGGGTGACCAGACCCACAAGGGAGGGAAGTTGGGGGTTACTAAGCCAGCAGGGTTGGGCAATTGGGGGCAATTGGGCCAGAAGGAGAGCAGTTAGGCACCAATCAGGCTGGCAGGGGATTGGTTAGAGAGTGATCAGACTGGCAGGCAGGCAAGCGGTTGGCAGCCAGCAGTTCTAGATTGTGAGAGGGATCCCAGATTGGAGAGGGTGCAGGCTGGGCTGAGGGACACCCCTCCTCCCCCAGTGCACAAATTTTGTGCACTAAGCCTCTAGTCTTAAATAAGTGATATAACTTGATTTCTCAAATATATGTTTTGTGGGAGGAGTCTCATGGAAGCAGGCTCAATCAACCAAGTGGTGAATTAAGAATGAGTGAAGACGATGCATGGGCAAATGCCTTTATAGGAGTTCAGGGTGAAGTCCACAGGAAAAGGTATGAAGGGAATACCTGTACCCTCTCCAATCCAGGACCCCTCAGGTGATGTCTGACTGCTGGATGACCAGGCCTGCAGGGGAGGGCAGTTGGGGGTGACCAGGCTGGCAGGTATGAGGGAAACACTCCACATGTGCACCACTGTGATAAGGCTGCTCTCTGCATTTGAAGTCACTATGTCCTAGTCAGGGAGGTTAAGAAGGGAACTGGTGGCAGGGAGCAGCCTTATCACAGAGGTACACATGGTCACCTATGTGGAGTGTTCACAGTCTGCTTGTGGGGATGTTGAGACATCAGGAAAAGAGAGTTATAAAAATTTGCAATGCAAATTGCAATGTCTTACCATCATTAACAATATTCATTGGGATGGGTAACACTTGTCACCTTGGTTTTGGAGATGTTCAATGTGAGTGGGACAGCTTAACTTAGCCATGGAAGACAAACTGTGAGAAAGATGACATCTAGTAAGAACACTATTGGGCATATGATGATTTGGAACCTAGTTCACAACCAGGGACATGTCTTTGTGGGCAATAGCCAAGAGAATATAGGTCAGGCATCTCTGATTTTAAAGGAATCTAATGGGAGTTTCTGGTTACGTTATGGAAGATATTTACATCTTAGCTTATTTCTCTTTGTGCCTATTCAGAGTTAACAATGTACACATAGCAGGATGCATCCTGAATGGCACAAACCCCTTCTTTCCTAGCTGATAGGAATCAAGAGCCAGTATGTCACCCTTTCCCATTTGGGTTCCAGGCTCATGGACTTGTTCCATAAGGAATAATGTTTCATGTACCCTTTGGATAATGTCAGAAAGTAAAGTGCTAAAAAAAACATGAGTATGTCAAAAGAACAGAGGAGTTAGGTTAAATAATTCTTATTGGTGAAAGGATAATTTGAGCACATGATGAATAAAATAATAGTATTGTATTATAATCCAAAATATAACATAAATATATATGTGCCGGTACTGATATAAATAAATGAGTAAATTAATAAATACGAGGGGAAAAATAAATAAATCTTTAGTGCAGTAAAATTCCAATTACTACATTATGTGGCTACTCTACCCTTAGGGAAGTGAAGCATAACTCTCCACTCTTTAAGTGTGCAATACATATTGACTATCTTCCAAAGAATACCAAATGGAAATTGGAGTGTGTGTGTGTTGGGATGGTAACTTCATAGTGGGGAAACCTAGAAACACCACCTCAACCACAAGATCTGGTCTATCAGCAATGATGGGTCATGTCAATAGTATGTAACTTTGGCATGATATGATGAGAATAGCACTTCCCCTCTGTGATGTTTCCCCCAAAAACCCAGAGCCAGGTATAATCAAGTACAACAATGTGGTGATTGTGGGGGCGTGGAGGTGGAGGAGGGTATAGGGGCTATAAATGGTGATGGAAAAAATTTAATAAAATAAAGAAGAAAATAAAAGAAAAACATGTCAGACATATCCAAAGTTAGAAGCATTTTTAAAAATACCTAACTAGTAATTTTCAGCAATAGTAAGGATACAAAAACAAGGGAAATTTGAGTAAATGAATAAATATTTTTAAAAAGTTTTTCAGCAAGGGGAGAAAAATGCTTAGTGCTTAAACATAGATTAGAACTTGTATAAATAGAGCAATGGGGAAATCATCATAAATCAGTAGTAAAAATGTGAATTATCTATAGACATCTATTAAAATTTTGGATTTCTTTTCAAGTACTTTATATAGGTTGAGTTGAAATGATGACACTTTTACTATATGACCTTTTTATTGTAAGTTGTTTTACATGGCAATTTAATAAATGATCAACTGCATGTAGCTATCTTATTTTGAAAAATGTAGCATCCCATAAAATAAACATCCTGTACTAGCTTTATGTTGCAATTTCATTATGTTTCAAACATTTTTGTTTATACATTCCATAAACATTATAAAAAACTAGAGGCCTGGCGCAGGAAATTCGTGCACTGGCGGGGGGGGGGGGTTCCCTCAGCCCAGCCTGCCCCCTCTCACAGTCCGGGAGCCTTCAGGGGATGTCCTACTGGTGGCTTAGGCCTGTTCCCACAATCTGGCCTCCCTCTGTGGGAGGCAACTGGCTGATCAGGGGAAGGCGCCACCCCCATCACCCAGCTGCTGCTGCCACTGTGGCTGCCGCAGTCACTGAAGCCCTGTAGCCACCAAGGTGTTTTCATCAACACCGACTCCAGTCCCTTCACCATGAAAAAATGACAACTTTCTTTAGAAATTTTCAAGATCACCTGAGGATATTTTTTCATTGATTTTTAGAGAGTGTGGAAGAGAGAAGGAAAGACAGAGAAAAACATCAATGTGAGAGGCACACTTCGATTGGTTGCCTCCTGCATGAGTCCTGACCTGGGCCCTGGCCAGGGAGGAGCCTGCAACCTAGGTACATGCCCTTGATCAGAATGGAACCCAGCCCCCCTGTGGATTTGTGTCTCCACTCTGGTCCCAGCAGCCCAGCACTGCAGCTGTGGGTTTCTATCTCCGCTCACTCTGGCTGGGGGCTGGCCCCCCTGTGGGTTTGTGTCTCCGCTCATTCCAGCCCCAGCAGCCCAGTGCTATGGCTGGGGGGCTGGGACTGGGGGCTGGCCTCCCTATGTGTTGTTATCTCTGGCTTCGGGGCTGGGTGCAGGCTGCCCCCCTCCATGTTGTTCTCTCAGGCTTTAGGCTGCACCTTTGTGTTGTTCTCTCAGGCTCCAGGCTGCACCCGGCCCCTCCTCCTGAGATGGTTGTGACCGTTATAGAGTCCTGGCCTAATTTGCAAATTACTTCCTTTTATATATATAGATACATTTTAACCCTTTGCACTCGCTTGCTTTTTTCTCGATTCCTTTATTCTACTCAGGATTTAATTTTTTAAATACCCCAGATTTCACAAAGCGTGGCAGTAGAATAAAAAACTGGACTTTCTTTTCATAAAACTTATTTATTTGGATTTTTTTATATTTCAAATAATTGATACATTCAAAGAGTATAAAAAGAGCTGCTACTGATGCTAACCTTGTCGAGTCACACTCGACATCCGAGTGCAAAAGGTTAAGGTTGACCAAATATATTTCATCATAAATAAATAGCTGTAAAGTTGATTTTCTGTCAACTTTTAAGGAGTGACAATTTTTATTTACTTTATTTTTATATTTTTCAAATACACATTAGAGTTCACATAATTTTATCCTACTTTCTTTAGGAATTTTCAAAATCACCTGAGGATATTTTTTCATTGATTTTTAGAGAGTGTGGAAGAGAGAAGGAAATTCAGAGAAAAACATCAATGTGAGAGGCACACTTCGATTGGTTGCCTCCTGCATGAGTCCTGACCTGGGCCCCGGCCAGGGAGGAGCCTGCAACCTAGGTACATGCCCTTGATCAGAATGGACTTCAAACAAAATCATATCATTAATATTTTAGTATGTTATATCTACCCATTCCTCAACGTAGCCAATAATTCATATGTTTATGCATTTCAATGAAATTGACAGAGAAGAGTACAATACCCCCTAAAAATTTTAAGCATCTTATGATTAATTAGAGGTTAATATTTGTTTATAGATTTTAATGTAGAATTGATATACAATGAAATGCACAACTCTTACATGCACGTTGTGTTAGTTTTGAAAAATGCATATTGAAACAACATTGATGTCCAATCACCTATCAAGAAAAATGGCATTACCATCAGTGCAGAAAGGTACCTGATGGTTCTTGTTGGTCAATCTCTGTTCCCATTCCCCAGAGGCAACCACTGTTCAGACATTTTTTATCTATTTATTAAATTTGCCTTTCTTCATATATTGCATAACTATAATTATACAGTTTGAATTATTTTCTGGACTGCTTCTGTGACACACAGTAATGTTTCTAAGATTCATTTATTCATTTAGACTGCTGTGTATATCTATTATTCCTTTTGTATTGCTAGTAGTATTCCATTATATCACTATTCCACAGTTTAGCCCTCCGTTTGATGGATAGCTTGGCCTTCCTTTATTTGCCTATTATGTGTAAAAGTTGTAAAACATTGGTGTACAAATCATTTTGTGAACATTGATTTCATTTCCCCTAGGTGTTACTTATAAAGGGGATTATGGAATTAAGGGATATGTGTACATTTAATTTAATAAGGAACTTTCAAATATTTTACATCCCCACCAGCAATTTCAGTTGTTCCATGACTGCCATTATTCAATATTTTTTACTTTTAATTTTTAGATATTATAATGTGTTTGTAGTGATATCTCCTTGAACTTTTAATTTTTATTTTTCTTGTGACTAATGATGTTCAGTACTTTTCATGTACTTAATGGACTTTTAAAAAATATATTTTTATTGATTTCAGAGAGAAAGGAAGAGTGATAGAAAGATAGAAATATCAATGAGAGAGAACCATTGATTAGCTGCTTCCTGCACGCCCCACACCGGGGATGGAGCCCTCAACCCAGGCATGTGCCCCGACCAGGAATGAACCATGACCTCCTGGTTCATAGATTGATGCTCAACTACTGAGTCATGCTGGCTGGGCAAGACAGGACATTTTTGCACATATAAAATGCCTATATGTAAAATAACTAATGATGTCTTTACATATGTTTATGATTCATTTAGAAAGCATTTTATAAAGTTACTGTGTGATTCTTGCCCATTTTACTATTCAGTTGTCTATCCTTTTCATTGACTTCTAGGAGTGCTTTACATATCCTGGATGCAAGTCTTCTGAGAGTTTGACAGTTTGAAAATACCTTGCATCACAATGAATGGCTTCTCTCTTCATTTCTTAAGAAAAGAAGAACTCTCTTACCATCTTTTCCATTCATGTAAAGCCAGAACACAAATTCGACTTTTTATCTTTATACCTATTAAGCCTTTGACAAAAAGGACACAAATAAGACAACTGACTCTTTCATATGTAGTTTCCATATCATTACCTTCCATTCTCTTTTTTAGTTCTCTAGGTCCATTAGGCAGGATTTCATTTCTTCTATAGCTAAAATTTGCAAAACTCTTGTCAGCCATTTAACATTCAAGAGAGGGTCATTGGATACATTCTAACAGCTTGACTTTAATGAAAATATTCCCAAATAGAAGTCAAACTTACAAATCATTTTGTTTTTATTGAAGTAGTTTTCTTTGTCCATGACTACAAAACTGCATATTAAGTACCCAAATACACTTTGCAATAGCTCTTTGCATTTCAAATTTTCCGTGACACATAAAAAGGAATGTTTATAATTAAGTTGAATTTCAAGAAGAGGGGTCAATGAGTCATAGCAAATGTATACATTTTTCACTTAGATACTCTGTGCATGGCCACTTAAACAATTCTCTCTTCCTCCAAATACATTCATAATCATGACTGAAATTTAATGCAAATAAATGAAATTGGTTTGTTATTGTTGAGTAAATGTGTACTATAATTGCAAAACCAAAAATATATCTAGCTGAACACAATATTTACCACTGCCAATGAGATTAAAATATGACATTGTTATTATCATGAAGTTGAGAATTATCCTTAAGAAAAGTCACATTCTCAAAATAAATGAGGAAAATTATAAATCTGGCACTAGTCTAAATTGAATGTATTCTTGATGTGACAATGTAAAAATCCCTTTCTAATTAAAATTTCAATTTCAGTTTAGTTCAATTAAGATCTGTCCTCATAAAAATGTTAGATTATGATCACTCTTTAGCAAGTAGATTACAATTCTGTCCTTCAGATGAACCAATGAGAGAAGTAGAACTCTCTCAAAGTCATATGCGAGAACATACTTTTAGCAATATAATACAGTGCCAAAAGAAAAAATGTATTTCTTGCTTAGGAATATATGAATTTGGTTTTATAGAACACATAAAGAACTGTCTCTGCCTAGAAGAACTTATAAGAGTTGACACATCTGCATTTCTTCAAAATAACTCAGAGTTTTACAGGTGTGTGTGATGCACACACTTACACATGTGTGTGTTACTTAAAGTTATGGCATGTAATCTTTAATTAGATAATATCAGTATCTATAGTCAAAGCCCAAAACAAGACCTAATAGAAAATAAATTTTAAATTTCTATGCATTATTTGTCTGTCCAAGTGCTAAATTAAACCACATGGATGACATCTGGCAGATCATCGTTCCAGTGAACATATATTAAAATGCAGGACTGATTTATATGTGGAACATATGAAAGAATAAATAAAGTCCCACCTGTCTTCTGGGTAACTGGGCTTTAGACTTCTGAATGAGTCCTGGCATTCTGTGCAATTGTATTGAATTGTATGGACGCTGCAGGTATATCTTCCAGTAGATTTCAATTAGAATCTACATTGTGTACCCCTTGACTCACAACTTCAATTTTCTGCATTACATAGTAGTTCTCATTAGCACGTGTACATCTAGAATGTTAACTTGTTCCAAGTTCCTTAAGTGAAAACATTTTTTTAAGTTTTGTTTTTATCTTTTAAAATAGAGTTATGGAGAACAAAAGTGGGGATAAACAGCATGAATATTTTTGTTAAAAGCTTATAAAAGCAAAATAAAAACCTGAAAAGTCATAGTTGTTTAAATATAGGACAGTAGAATATTAAGTACAAGAGAATCTTTGAAGTCAAGTAACTTTATTTACTTTCTATCCTCTTTTTGTAAATATTAAAAATTAATAATAAATGTTCCAAATGTACAATTCTTATTCCATCCTTTTTCTCATTGTTGCTAGAATTTATGTTTAGCTTGCTTTTAATTAAATACTTTATTTTAAAACATAACAGCATATTTAGACTCCAGTAGATGGCATATGTATGAATTTTGACTCAAATAATAATTCTTAATTTCTTAAAATTATATATTATAATACTCTTATTTTTTACAACATTGCACTTTATTATCTATCTACAAGGGATTTTTCACTTTGAGCATACATTAGTCATATTAAAGCAATATTATTTTCACTAGTCTGAGAAAAGGACTATATTTGTCAGGTGGCTTATTAAGAAAAGGAACTGAGCAATTATCCCAAATGTCTACAAATGAAGCATATTTGTTGTGTTCTAGCCTCACAGTCCTCTACGCTACCTGTGATTCCAACAGAGTTTTGTTGTGTGTTTTTTGGCAGTTTTTTTATTGATTGACTTCAGAGAGAAAGAGGTAAGGAGAGGAAGAGAGAGAGAGGGAGAGAAACATCTATTTGTTTTTCCACTTATTTATTCATTTACTGGTTGATTCTTGTATGTGCCCTGATGGTTGATCAAACCTGCAACATTGGCATATGGGGATGACGCTCTAACCAACTAAGCTACCCGGACAGGGCCTCCAGCAGAGATCTCATTCTGGTACATCAGTCACAGAAACTTCAGGCATTTTCTTGGTTTTTATGTGCCAATCCACCTCTGAACTGACTTCCTACACAAAAGAAAAAAGACTGTCTACCTCTATACCAAACCTCTCAAATCCAGATTCTTTTCACACTGTGACAAACCATAACTAGATGGGGCCTGTGAAGGGATGTCATTATCAGAAGGAAAGAGCAAAAGAGCATGCCACCGTGACCGTTACTCGCACGTCAGAGATGCTTTCCAGAAAGGGCTCCTCTGATCTTTCATTCCCACCTCGTGATGTCTGGTGAGATGCTTTGAAAAGGCACTGCTTTCTTCACGCATGGATTTCTCTGCCCAACAACACCCTGAGGACAGATCCGACATGAGCAGGGAAGAAAGTTAGGATGTTTAACATTTTTGTCACCACATGATGGGAGGTTTTCACTGGGTGTCACTATTTAACAGGTAAGAAAATTCACGTTAAGAGTGTAATAGCATGCATCAGTCGCTGAATCGGGCAGCTATAGAAAGGGCTAGCGATCCCAGCTCCAGCTGGTGCCACCCCCGCAGTCCTACATGCCTAGTATTCTTGACAAATTCCAAAGTTCTGTCTCCGGTCAATGTCCCTCAAAATACCTTATTGTACTGTACTCACCTTTTCACTTGAAGGAAGGATTTTATGTTTTCTCTTTGGCATTTTTGGATTGCCAGCGCCACTGCTCTTGTACGTTGGGGCCATTATTAAGTAAAATAAGGGTGACTTGCACACAAAGCACTGCGAGACCACAACCGTCGATCTGATAATGAGATGGCTAAGGAGTGATTAACCGGTGGGGAGTGTATATGGTGTGGGTACGCTGGACAAAGAGATCTTCCACAGAGCGGGGCAGCTCGAGAGTTCATCAGGCTACTCAGGACAGCACACAATTTAAAAGTTATGAATGGTTTGGTTCGGAAATTTTTCATGTAATGAGAAGGCTAAAAAGGGCTAATTCCAATGTAACCCTGATATTTGGAGGCTAGTGATCTGAATCCATGCCAGCAAGCTCAGTGTACATTCTTGATAACCTATAATTAAGTCACTACCTCCTTCCCAGATACTGGTCTTGCAGAACCTGTTACTGTGAACAGTGCACTGCCCCGGAGGGAAGGTTATTAATGCTGGTGCCAGGCGACCATCAGATGTGGCCTGGAGACCCCCTTCTTGCAAGGCCCGGGAAAAGGACCGGAAGCATAATCCATATTTGCAGGACAAAGACCACAGGGAGATATAAAGGAAAGCCCCATGCATGTGTCTTCACTTAGATTTGGAAGGCTGTTCCTTTAGTCCACTGGTGTATTAAACAATGTCCCTCCTCTTCTTTAAGGCATCCTTTGGTTTTTCTTTGGTCTTCTGCACCAGTAATACTTAGGACTTCAGTTTACTGCAGATAACTAAAGTCACAGATATTAAAACTTCAAATAAGGGGGATGCATGTCAAGTAAATAGTCCATTGGAATGTGACAACTGTTATGGAGAAAACTTAATTAGGGAAGAGGAAAAGTTAGTGTGGGTGACAGATGGGGTCATTTGTGAGATGTTGGAATTTGAACAGACTTAAAGGAGGTGAGGGAGCAAGTCATGCAAATATTTGAAAGAAGGGCAGCCTAAACCAGGGGATGACAAAACAAGGACTACAACCCCCACGTAGCACAGCTCCCTACCATCCTCCCAACCTGCCTGTTTGTTAAACCAGAAAAACAGCTGCACCTATTGTTACGTATCATCTATGGCTGCCTTTAGGGGCAGAGCTGCTATAAATACCATATGGCCCAAAAAAACAGAAAAAAAATACCATGTAGCATTTTACAGAAAAGTGTGGGGATTCCTGATCTAAGTAAAAGAGTTAAAAGCCCTGAGGCAGAAATATCCTTGTGTGTTCCCCAGCATCAAGAAGGCAAGTTTGGCTGGAGCAGAGGGAACAAAGCAAGGGAAACAGACAGTAAAGTCAGGAAGGTGATAGGCGTCTTCCTTACAGATTAGTTTCAGAGTCAGTATTAATGCCCAGAAATGTCACATTGTTTCTACTTTAACTGCTGTATTCTAAGTTACTTAATATCTTCTGGTCAGTTTTTATTTTTAATTACATGATTTCCAAGCCTATTTTTTTCTGATTTCCATGAAGAAAATATTTTTAATTAGGTTAGTTTTTAATCTCCCATTTTACACTTCAGGCAGCTGAGGATCAGAAAGTTTAATAATTTCATGTGATGCCACACACAGGGTAAGAGGCAAAGTATGGATTGAAGTCAAAATATCACTAACTTTATTTTATTATTTTACATTTTTTTATTCCTCACCCAAGGATATTTTTCCCATTGATTTTATTTATTTATTTATTTATTTATTTATTTTTTATTTTTTAATTTATTTTTTATTTTTTGTAGAAAGAGTGGAAGAGAGAGGGAAAGACAGAGAAATATCGATGTGAGAGAACACATTGATTGGTTACCTCCTTCAGGCAGCCCAACCAGGATAAGGCCAGGCAGGAGCCTGCAACCCAGGTACATGCCCTTGACTTGAATCAAACCTGGGATCTTTCAGTCTGCAGGCCGACTCTCTCTCCACTGAGCCAAACTGGCTAAGGTCACCAACTTTATTTGCAAGTGCTAACAAAATTATTCACATGCATTCAATTAAAAATATATACACATACACACCTCAAAATTTTCCGTCTCTGAGGCAACTATTATGGATGAAAGGGGCCACATGCTCACCTGACAAGCTCAGGCAAGGTCTGCATAGCAGCCTTGCAAACTCAGAGACCTAAAGTAACCACAAAGGATGGTCTGAAATTAAACTTTAACTAAACACAGTTATTGTGGGCAGTTATGTCCTAGGCTGATATCTTCACTGACAAGGTCAACCTTTACCTTAATTGAGCCTATCTGGCTTTTTTTTTTTTTTAATATATTTTATTGATTTTTCACAGAGAGGAAGAGAGAGGGACAGAGAGCCAGAAACATTGATGACAGAGAAACATCGATCAGCTGCCTCCTACACAACCCCCACTGGGGATGTGCCTGCAACCAAGGTACATGCCCTTGACCGGAATCGAACCCAGGACCCTTCAGTCCGCAGGTCGACGCTCTATCCACTGAGCCAAACCGGTGTTGGCCTATCTGGCTTTTTGCATCTATGATAACATATCCTTGAAATGTCTGGGTAACTTGTAACCTCCCTTTTTCTGGACCCCCTGGGGCACAACCAAGTGTGCTGGACACCAGGACAGATACCACAAATTCTTTCATTATCATGTTAATTGTTCCTGCACCCACCTAAGTATGTGTCTATCATATACTTTTTATCCAATCCCAGGGGTTCCTCCCTGCTTTGCTTTCTCCTGCCTCTCTAGTCTATCACCAATGGATTTCATGTAACCCACCTATGTCCCTTCCTTTGATTGCAATGTATAAATACAGATGTAACCCGCCATTCTCCGGAGCATTATCTCAATTCGTTGAGGTTCTGCTTCCTGGCATATGTCAACAGTTTGGCTCAAATAAACTCACAAAAATTCTTTACAGGTTTCAATGGTTTTTTACGTTAACACTATCATTAATGACTTTTACGTTATCAACGTGCTAACTCAAACATAATATTCAAATAAAATACCACCTTAATTTAATTGCATGGCTATTTAATTTACAAAGCATCTACATGTCTACAAGTGTCATTTGACTTCGTTTTTCAACAATCAATAATTTTACATAATTAGTCATTTCACCTATTTTATTTGAAATTATTTTCCCTCAGCTTTCACTCAGTACTATTCCTCAGGGAGATGACTATGGCTTTTTCTATAGCTAATTTAAGGAACGTGCAAGAAATCTTTTCCACATGACCAACATATGAGTTTTTTTTGCATATCCAAAGCATCAATTCTATATTTGTGTTAAAGATAGTTATGCCACAATTCAGAAATATTTTAAACAACATTTTTCTTATAAACAAAATTAAACAATTTATCATGTGAATAAAATATCTATGGTCAAAAAACCAAAATCTAGTAGTTGATCTTACACTACTAGTTTGTAATATTTTCTCCAATTATATTATAGGGAACACAATTCAAAACCAAAATGTAGTAGTAGGTCTTACACTACTAGATTTGGGTTTTACACTTTCGAACATATTTTTTAAATTGAAGGGCTTCTAGGAAAAGCCGTTACATAAAGCATAATGATATGCTTTACACATCCATGCAGGCTTTATCTGCAGAACATTTCTGGAGGCTGTTGCTCAATACTGGGACAGACCTCAGGAAGAACACAATTACACTACCTCTAAAATAACTCCTATAGGGTGCTTGCCTTAGCTTTCCCACCTTTACATGAAAATTCAGTTAATAACTTAGTTTCACACAACAAAGATTTGCAAGTCTTATTCAGCTATCCATTTATTTTGTTTTCAAGATCTCTAACAATATTTCTAAATATGTTTCTATTTAATGACTTTAAACTATGGGGATCACTAAGAAGATTAAATTAAATAAAATGACAATTTGAAATTTTCTATTTTAATAAAACATAAACAAAATTCCAAAATATTCTTGAAGTGGTTGCACAATATTTTGTATTTTATGACATTTTGTAGTTTATAAAACACTGTTATATGTATCCTTTTTATATCTCAAAAGAATTCTTTATAATTATATTCAGTTTGCAGATGAAAAAGCTGAGGCTTAGAGAATAAAACAATTTTTCTTTGACATTATACAGATATCTGTTAACATTTATCAGTTAAGGACTTTTCACTTTTCTTCTTACTCTGCTTCTTTCAAAGTACAAAAGTGAATCAGAATTCCTTCAGCTATAAATGAGAAGAGAAAAAAAATCAAGACAAATTATTTTAACAAAAAGGAGATTTGGTAGCCTCAATAACTGAGAATATCTGAAGTAGATGTGGCCTCAGGCATTGAGGCAACAGTTCAAAGGAAGTGAAGTAGGCCAGCAGAATTCCTTCTTGCTCAGGAGAGGGTAGTGTTTGTTCTGAGGCCTTCAACTGATTGAGCAGACAAGCCACCCACATCATGGAGGTAATCTGCTCTGCTGGAAGTCCATGGATTTTAATGTTACTATTCAAAACAAACAAACAAACAACAAAACTTGCACAGAAACATCCAGAATAATGTTTGACTCAATATCTTAGCACCATGGCCCAACCAAGTTGACATGTAATATTAACTGAATGATAATCTTGATTTTCTTAGCCTCCTTGTTCCTCTCTCTCTCTCTCTCTCTCTCTCTCTGTCTCTCTCTCCCCTCTCTCTTTCTCCCTCCCTCTCTCCCCTCTCCTCTCCCCCACTTTCTCTTTCCCTTCCTCTATCCTATCTCTATCTCTATCTCTATCTCTATCTCTATCTCTATCTCTATCTCTATCTCTATCTCTATCTCTATCTCTCTCTCTCTCTCTCTCTATCTCTATCTCTATCTCTATCTCTATCTCTATCTCTATCTCTATCTCTATCTCTATCTCTATCTCTATCGCTATCGCTAGCTCTAGCTCTAGCTCTAGCTGTATCTGTATCTCTATCTCTCTCTATCATTTCTCTCTCTCTCTCTCTCTCTCTCTCTCTCTCTCTCTCTCTCTCTCTCTCTCTCTCTCTCGTCTCTGTCATCTTCTTATCTTTCTCCCAATGGGTGCAGGAATTCTAGTCTGTACTTGAAAATTAAAGAATCATAAAAAATGAGAGATTTTCTTTTCTGACTACTCTAGCAAATGTCTTCGGAATCTTTGAAGGGAATTACTCTGACACCTGTAACAAATAACTGTGGCTATAAGAATGCCAAGCCTGATGAGGCTGGGTCAAGAACAAATCTCTATAAAAACTCTGGAATCTCCTGCTAGAACAAATGAAGCACCACAAGGAAAGCCTGAGCTTTCTTATTCCTATTTTACTAATCATATCACTTTTAATTAAAAATAAATCCTTTTGTATAAAATGGTAAGAAAAGGTACCTATCTTTTTTAAAATTAAACTAAAGTTATGCACACTAAATTATGAAAAGAGTAATAATCTTACCGAGATATTCTAATTTAGTTGGAGTAGATTAAAGAGGGGTCCCAATAAAAGGTTAAGCTTCCCTAGTTCCTATTTGGAATATGAAAAAAAGTCCTTCAAAATCCAAGCAGATCAAAATATTTAAAATGAATTAAAGGGACAATATTTCCTATGAAAGAGTGAAAATGTAAATGGGAAGTATGTATGTCAACATTTAGAGAAGAGCTCACATAAAGAAGAACATGTGAACAGTTTAATAGAAATGAACCTTTATGATCAGTCTGCTTTAAACTTCTCTCTCCTTTTAAAAATACTTAATATGAAATTATTTCTGGCATGCTACCCATGCCCTGAGATAAACTGGAAATAATACATTAAGAGAAAACTGGTTTCTGATCTGTGCCAGGAAAAGTTAATTTTTGGTTTTAACATGACTCAGTATTCTTAGGTTGAACATAGCATTTATTTCCTGATGCATGCAGACATAAACACTCAGTGATGTAAGTCGCTTCTAAACTTGGTAGGCCTATTTTTAATCTTAAACATTAGTTCTTAATTCTGCTTGGTACCCTCTTTCAGCCATATGCTTTTAGACTAGCCTCTTTAAATAAAATGCCAAATCCTCCTATTTGTCTCTGTTCTTCTTTTCAAATGCTTTTATTCTAATGGCAGAGTATGATCCAAATGTTTAGATGCTATTTTATTGCTTTACTGTTACATACAACAATGCATGTCTCCAAGAAGCCAGGCTCACCCGTCCAATATTAGAAGAGACCAACAGATTTGTATGTGGTAGTGAATTGTCTCTATGTGGATAAAATTAATATATTCCTCTCAATAGATCTTAACATTTGTCATCAAACTTATAATGTTCTTCAAATTTCAGAGTTTATATGGCAAGGCCAGCACCTCTAAGTCTAAGAGGACAAGGCGATTGTTGGAGTGCCACATCATAATTCCTGCTTAATGTTTTGAAAGGCCTTTAATGTAAAGGGCATTTATCTCTGAATCTGCTTGAGCTGTTCATATATCTTTTGACCACTTCTTTGAAGTGGTATGCATGGAGTGTCATATAATTTGACTGTGTTGTGTGATAAACCTTTAGGATGAATTATAAATTTAAAATGACAATTCATCCTATGATGGGTGAAGCAAGTAATGTAAGAATAAATCCATAGTGACCATTTAAAAATGGAATTCAAGAAACAGATCACTTTATTTGCTTCATAAAAACCTGTGAGGCATTACTATGGAATAACGTAAGCAGAATGCAGCCATATAAATCTTCTTAATTTACATCTAGGGTTTCATTATGCATATTTGATAGCACTCTGCAGAACTTTAATTTACAGACTTTGGGAACTTTACCAATCCCAAAAGAAGTGCTAAACATGCCTGTTGGAACATTTAACTGAAGTAAGTCACTGGAGATTTCCTTAATGAGTGCAGAATTATCAGTTATTTGCATTCCTTCTAGATTTAAAGCAATGGGGCTTATTAACAAGATAATGGCAAATGCTTTTTGAATGCAAGTGTTTCTCGAACCATTCACTAACATGTACAACTCAGAATGTGCATTGAAATTGAGGTACCATTTATTCACCTCATCTAAACAGGTGATCTCAAACTGAACAGTGAGCCAATGAGTCAACTTGAAAGAGCCACCTAATATTATCTAAGAGTAGATCTTGAGTGTGAATTGATCTTATCACTTATCATATAAGTAATTGATAAGAATATACAAAGTAAAATGGTAATAATTCCTATGAGACTGTTTTCAGTAAATCAAACCATTAAAACTTTCAGTGACTATAACTATTTTTTATCTTTTTAAGAAACTTCTGGTTCAAGAAGTTTGTCACTGTCTGTATACATTAAACTTTTATAAAACACAAACATTAGCTGTTTTTTCCCCCCTCAACACTAACTAAATTATGATTCATAAATGGGAGAGAAGTAGGCTTATGATGTAAAATTGTAAAACTGACATTTGTTGAAAGAGAAACATTTATCTGTGATAATTTTGCCTTGGCTTCATCTTCTAACGGCCCAAATAATTTGCTTACCCATGTGTATAGTGGAATGATGAGTTTAATCTTAGGCCACACGTAATTGGGTAATTGATTTCCATTACGAGGCATATAATACATTTGCCACAGTAAAATAGCTCTGCTAAGTAAACCATTGAAATTAGGATGCATTAGATGTTGCCATGCTCTAAAGGGAATTAGCCAGAGTTCTGGGCCTTGCCAAACAGATAATCAAGTTTTAAGTCCATCATGCAGATGCATTTTTCTTTTATTTCACAAAGTCGATAAAATATGAGTCTCTTGAGTCTGAGGAATTGCCATGCCCTCTCTGTGGAGCCTTGTCCTCTTAAAAAGGACAGTGGTCAGCATTACACGGGCTGCGTACCCTGAGGAGACTTAAAGCACAATAACAGACTCCTTTCACCCTTCTTCTCAAGAAAGCAAAACTTGCCTGGAAAGTTCTTGTTTTTTATTTTCCTCTTAATTTTTGAAAATACCAAACTAAAAATGCTTAGGCAAAGGAGAGAAGTAGTTCAGTCATGACTATTGGAATGTGGGTTCATTTTAGGGGTGAGGGTCTCCAGCTTCTTTCTCTCAGGTTTTCCTGATTTATTAAGTAGGATAAATATGTTCTGTATAAACGTAAGAATAAGTAAGGCATCAGGCAATGAAACCCATTGTTAATATTGACTCATGCCACCACAGTTGGGTTGTGTGAAGAGTTCTGCTCAATAGTATATATCTTAGTAACTTCCATTTCCTTTTCTTTTGTAATAATCACCTGAGGATATGCTTATTGACTTTTTAGAGAGAGGGGAAAGGAGAGAGAATGAGAAACATTGATGTGTGAGAGAACATCGATTGGTTGCCATCCATATGTATCCGACCAGGGATCAAACCTGAAATCTAAGTATGTGCCCTGATCAGGAATCAAACCTATAACCTTTTAGTGTATGGGGCAATGCTCCAACCAACTAAGGCACACTGGCTAGAGCTGTTTCCTTTTTTTTTTTAAAGGGAAAAGAATAATTTTTGTTTTCTAGTATGTAAAGAACAAAACAAAACCTGTTTCCTCATCTGTTACCATCACATAAAATTATTATAAATAGTAAGAAGCTGTATAAACTATATTTGATGTGAAAGTTCTGAGAACTATTATAATTTTATTCAATCATTTTTCTGTATTTCACTGATAATATTATTATTTTGCTTGGGCTCTATTTTAAATTTTAAAATTCTGGCTTGAGTACTCCAAATGAAAAACTCCTCCGTAATTTAGTATCAACATCTCTGAATTGAACTTAATCATAAGTGGTACTTCCTAGGACCAAAGGTGCCTTCACCCAAGTAAGCTTTTGGAAACAGGGAGTCGGGGGGAAGGGAAGGGAAAGGGAGGATAAGATTGAAAGCTTGACTCTACACTCTAAGTTAATATATAATGGAAAAGAATAGACATGGGTGAAGACCAATTTGTAATGTGGATGGCAGTGTTACGATATATTATAGTACATATCTGTAGTTTGTGTACAATATAGCATGATATTTAAGAAGTATATAATATACAATTATCTGTATAAACTAGAGGCCCAGTGCATGATTCAATCATGCACGTGTAGGGTCCCCTACACACTTTCGCTTTCAATCACGGGGGAGCTGGGTGCCTGTCCGCTGGTGCACCAGGCCTTTCAGAAGCCTCCAGCGTGGCGGAGGCTTCTGAAAGGCCTGGTGCCTGAGCGGACAGGCACCCAGCTCCCACACTTTTGCTTTCGATCGCGGGGGAGCTGGGTGCCTGTCCACTGGTGCACCAGGCCTTTCAGAAGCCTCCGGCGTGGAGAAGGCTTCTGAAAGGCCTGGTGCCTGAGTGGACAGGCACCCAGCTCCCACACTTTTGCTTTCAATCACGGGAGAGTGGGGTGCCTTAGCGGACAGGCACCCAGCTCCCCCGCTTTTGATGATCCGTGGTGGGACGTGAGCTCGCTGCCCCAGTGGCCCCTTTTGTGCCGCAGCACAGCCATGGCGCAGACGCTGAGCTTGAGCCACCGCTGGCGACGCGAGCTCAGTGTCCTGCCGGCCCAATCGGCCACCCCGGCTACCCCGAGTCCCGCCCCACCGCGCCTCCTGGCCAATCGCAGGCATAGCAAAGGTACGGTCAATTTGCATATTTGTCTATTATTAGGTAGGATATTATTAGGTAGGATGGGTCATTGTGGATGGCATTGCATAGCAAATAAAGAATAAGAGAGTCATCTATACACATAATGGCATCACTTCCTGGGAGAGGGATTCCCTCAAAGTTAATTTGGATATTTTATCTTCCTAGAAGGGAAATCCCAATTATGGAGAACAATATGTAGGCTAACAGAGGCTGATGTTTCCCATGTGTCATATAACTAAATCAATTTGCACCATTTCCATGTCACCAATAAAAATTTCAATTATAACTTGGCTCCCATTAAGCCTGTTTGGAGTGAGAGAATAATGGTGAAGTTGATCTGATTTTAAGAATTATATGTTTTCTTCTTATAAAAAATGATTTGACATTGTGACATGTATCCTCTTACTCATAAACTTTATTGTTATGAGTTAGAATTCTAAAATTTGATTACTTTGGGAGACAGATAATATCAAGTTTCTGCACCTTAAAAAAAAAATTGAGGGTTAAAACTACACTTGGCAAATTCACAGAAATTAAAGTCATCTGGTGAGGATCTCTGTGGGTAGCCTGCCAGTTTTCCCTTGGTGATGTGCCTCTCATAATTATGTTGCAGAATATTCCATTTTGAATTGTATTCTCCAAGGCATAACAACATATTACTCGTCCTGTTTTGCAAATATTGTTTTAATTCATTTCAGTCCTGATAATAAACCTTTCTAATGAAACACACTAATTGGATTCAAATCTTTCTCTAACTCCTAGTAGTTGATGAATTTAGAGCCAAGTATTAGTTGTTCGTTGCCTCAGTTTCTGCACCTGTATAATGGATAAAAATAGTACATTTCTCTTGGGGTTTTATGAGGATTAATTGGCTAAGTCTTAGAACAAGGTCTGCCAGGCAGTAAACTTTACAAGCTTCTGTTAATGTAATTAACTACCCTTAGACTCTTTTCTACACACAAAATCGATTTGCAAATTCTGTCATTTCAATGCCACTTAAATCACTTCTTGCTTCTTGAAATTCATCCACTTGATTCCATTCTTTCAGACCATATGTAAACTATTTTACTACTTTGCACAATTCTCAGCCTGCCGGAACTGTTTTCCCATCTGATGCCATACTTCCTCTACAGTTATTTTCCTCGACATGCATCTGATCATTACACTTCCTCTCCTCATATTTAACAATCGCTGGGTATTGCTTATTGAGTGAATTCTAAACTCTGCAGAAAGACATTGTAGACCATCCACAATCTGTTCCTAATCTCACTCTTCAGCCTCATTTCACATTATGTCCTTCAACATCGCTGCAACCTAATTACACTCTTCTGCTGGTCCCTGAGTGCATGGGGTTTTCAGGTGGGAATAACTGCTGTGCTGTTTTGAAGAGCCTGCGCACTGCAATCAGTCTTCCTTAGGCCCAAGCCCCGGTGCTATCACATATTTGACGCTGACTTTTGGTAAGTTATTTAATCTCTTTATATTTTAATTTCCTAACTTCTAATTTCCTAGGAAAACAAGACCCACCTCTTAGCATTAAATGAGGTAATATATGGCTTTTAGCACTGTGCTTGGCCCTCGTTATGTGATTGGTAAAAGGTACCTGCCATTTTTAGGTTGCTTTTGTTGTTCCCTCAGCCCAAAACGCTTTTACAGGTTTCTGTAACAATAATTATATTACTGCTCAACCCACTGCTATTCCTACACAGTTAGCTAGTGCCGCGGCTTTGGGGAAATGGCTCACCTGATGTAAGACTCAGTTTCTTCATCTGTATTATGCTCATAAGGAGTGTACCTATTTTTAGGATTAAATAAGTGTACCTGTCATAAGGATTAAATAAGATGATCATGTAGTACGGTGATTATCCCCACAATAAGTGTTCAGCTATGCTTATAAATTATTGTTAACATTATTATTGTCAGCAGAAATAGGATTTGGAATGAGAGAGAAGTGAGGGCAGAAAACATAATAATTCCTTATTTCTCTATGTACTATTGGAAGAAATATATGTGCTTCATGACTACACAACAACTGCAAAATAGACATTGGGGAAACTGTCTGGGACACTGCCTGAGATTTGGCAACATACCAAATGAATGCCAAAATGCCAATGCAATTTCCTCAAGACAACTTAGAAAAAGGCAGCATTACTTAGTATTTGTTTTTAGTTAAATCCTAGGAATCTTTCAGAGATTAAATAAAATAAAATAGAACTAGTCAAAATAATGCTGAAATAAATCAGTGTATGCCTTGATATTATAGTACATAGGTAAGATGGTACATAGGTAAGTACATAGGTAAGATGGTACATAGGTAAGATGGTACATATAGTACATAGGTAAGATGTCGTTTCCCTTGCTATCTCTATTATATCTTGTAATTTGTATCCTTGATCCATGAGATTCAGCTTTAGAATCATCTCTTGATATTTTACCACTTGAATATTTTTCATAATGAGTTAGGTAGGTAACAGACATCTGACCCAAGGGACCAACTTCATTAATTCTCCTTAAGCCATTTCTATGATGAGTTGATTTTCCCCCAATATAACTCCTGTAACAACACATCTCCCTACATTTTAAGGAGAAACAACGAATTTGTACATTTTTTTAAATTTTCTTTCTCTTCCCCCGACACATGTTGAGATGACTAGAAGAGGTTTTCAAAACATGATCAAAGAGTCACATGGCCTGCTCGGTAAAAACACAGAGATTTGGTTCCATCCCAGGCCTGCTAATCCACATTTCTGGGAGTGATGAGGCTCGAAATTTAAATTTTACCAGGCTTTACGGATGATTATTATGCACATTAAAAAGTGAGAGCTAATGAATTAGATTGGTGCTATTTCAAAAAAATACATATTTATACATATATTCCAATTTTCAAACATTTACATAAGAGAACGTAAATACATTCTGAATGTTATTTCTTTTGTAGTTTGCTATGGCCATCACAGTTCTTAGAATTTTAATATTATGTTTCTGAGGCCAGCTCGTGTTAACAACCAATTCAGTACTGTTTTATTCCATAAAGTATTATTCAGTTTTATACCGAGTTCACAGTGCCGCCTCAGCAGTTTGAGCTACTTTGCAAAGCAACTACAGATGTCACAGCTGCAGTATCCTTTGAAAGCTACAGCATTTCACTATAATTAGAGGTTTCTGTTACAAGTACCTTTGAAAATGCAGTCAGGGTTCTTGTATGTCTGGCCTTTCACTTTGCCTGATGTTGTCAGTATGTGTAACAGGTATTTCATTTTACTTATCCTCAACAGCAATAAATAGCTCATTCCTTTACATTTCTTTTGCATTATTTATTTATTTTTCCCTTTTTTGATGGCTTGAGATCCTACTTCATTGTATTAAGAGTATGTGTTCCCCAGTATAGTCTCCAAATAAGTTCATTACTGCAGAGACTCATCTGATACCTGAACAAGCAGTACTTGCTTGTCTAGCCTTATTCAATAGGTTGAAATTTTAAGTTTTGTTCAGTGAATCAGGTCAAATGGGAGCAGTCAATCCCTTGTCAAATTGCTTGTAACACACAAACAAAACACCATACCTATAGCCAATAGCTCATTTAAAAATATTATCTGATTATTGGTTAAATACTCGTAGGAGTACAGAATGAATTAAAGAGTGAAACATAGGTTTAAGTAATTTCCATATTCCACATACCATTATTTCAGTGAATTAAGTGTGGTATATCTATTTCAAGCCATCTTACTTGGCTTTCTATCTTTGAGTTTTTCACTTTGGTGTTTTCTGTCTATAACTCATTGATCTCAAAATATCAAGTTAACATCATACTTAGTTTTATCTGATTTAGTCCTTATGTTGGTACAATGAAATCCTCATATATGAGAAGATCAAATCATATGATCTAACATTGGAAAAATATGGTTGATATTGAAGTTGAAATCCATGATTTATAATATCTGGAAGAATAAGGAAAAAATTGGTATTAACATTTTGGGCTTTTTATTTGCACATTTGGAACTCAAATATCAAGACCATTCATCCTCATGCACTAGAACAGCGGTTGGCAAACTCATTAGTCAACAGAGCCAAATATCAACAGTACAATGATTGAAATTTCTTTTGGGAGCCAATTTTTTAAAACTTAAACTTCTTCTAACGCCACTTCTTCAAAACAGACTCGCCCAGGTCATGGTATTTTGTGGAAGAGCCACACTCAAGGGGCCAAAGAGCCGCATGTGGCTCGCGAGCCGCAGTTTGCCGACCACAGCACTAGAAGAACGAATAGCTCTCTAAGAGAAAAGAAAGATGAAGATCACATATATATTCAGTAGAGGAATGAGTGGGGATATACTAGTAGTTTTCCCTTTTCCCACATGTTATCAGTTGCTTAGCACCTATAATGTCAGCAGAGTCTTCTGAGAAAGTAATACTCCTGGTGTGTACTTATTAAGACCCAGAAGTAGAAAAGCATCTCATTAGGGCCAGCTTCGTGTGAAACTGAGCATGAAAATCAGGGCAATGAGGATACCCATTGAAGAGCCACATCTTTCTCCAGAGCATCTGCCGTGCGTATGCAGGGACATAGGGAGGAGATTCGGTAAGTGCGCATGAGTGGGCAATCCAACCAAAGATGAAAGCATTGACTAGCAAGAAGTGGTGTATCTACTAAGTTAATGTTTATTCACCTCCTGCATCTTGCAACCTTTTTTGGGAACCCATATTCCTGGGTGGACGCTAAGCAGAGTGGGGGAGTCAGGGCTGAGTAATTTTAAGTGTAGAAGCTTTTGGTAGTCTTGCGGTTTTCTGGCTATAATTGTACTGTTCGTAGCTTAGATGGTGAAGATACTTGATACTGATGTTAATCTAAACTTAGACTAAATGGAAAAATTTGTGGATTTTTTTGTTTTGGTTTTATTCACTTTTTTTTTTTTTTTCTGTGACTCGTTCACAAGGCCTTTAGCTAAATAACCAAGAATGCTTCTAGCAATACAAAGGCATACTTCCAAACGAAGATTCTGTTGTTCCACAACTGTTTTTACTCTTCCCCAAGGGAAGTTAGCTGTAATAAGAAACTAGCTGTAACTAGCTAGATGTAATTAGAAAGTATCATTTTTTCTGTGATTGCTTTTTTTTAAAAGCAATCTTAGAGACTTTCACATTCTAACAATTTAAAAATATAACTTTTAAGCAAAGATGATTTTCACTATATTCTAAAATATTGATAATATTAACCATCTGAAGGTTTGCCAGAATTCTCTAGATTAATTTAAATATTTCTCCACGGCTTGCAGAAGTAATACTAAATGCTTAGATTTCCCAATGACTAATCATTTCCATCTGCCCTTAAACATGTCCCTCCATCTCTTTTACAGTTATCCAGGGACTTTCAAAGCTATTTTCTCAATCAATTGTATAAATGCCACGCAAAAAGTCATTAAATTAAGGCAGAGTTTCAAACAATAACTTTGGCTTGAACACATGATGTTTTATATTTTGCTCTTTAAGGTCTAAATTCAAACATTTTAACAAGCACAAACACACATGCAACATGCATATGTATTTGGAAATTAAAGGCAGAAAAAAATAAGATGAAATATAGGAAGAGGAAACCTCAAAATGAGGAAATAACCCTAACCAGTAGCTCAGTGGTTAGAGCATCAGCCCATGGACAGAAGGGTTCCAGGTTAGATTCCAGGCAAGGGCACAGACCTTGGCTACAGGCTCCATTCCCGCCGTGGTGGGATGAGGGAGGCAACCAATCAATGTGTCTCTCTCAAATCAAGGTTTCTCTCTCTGTGTCTCTCCCCCTCCCTTCCACTCTCTCTAAAAATCAATGGAAACATATCTTCAGGTGAGGATTAATCCAAAATAAATAAATAAATAAATAAATAAATAAATAAATAAATACAAAATGAGGCATTATATGCTCAGAGGACCAGTAGAATTGATGTCCATGCCTGTGAGTGATTCTTTTGTCAATGCAGCATGTCCAGAAAGGAAGATGAGAGAAAGTAAACCAGGGCCTGGGTCTGCATATCCGCACCTACAAGAGAGCTACGTCAGAGAATCTGATATCGGTTTATCCTGGATAGAAGCATGTAGATGTCACCCATTGTATTAGGGAGTGGTTTTAAAACCCACTAAGTGCATATGTAGATTTGATAAAGACCATATATGCTTTCATTTCTAAAATTTGCATGTTGGGTCCTTACAGGACAACAGCGAGGCCTAGGAGACTGAAATAAAAACTAATCTTTTAGTCATAATTAATAATTACGTAAACCATTTGAAGAAAATCAAATTTAGAAAACGTGTCTTTGTAGGTGTGTTAGTCAAGGTAAGCTAGATTGTGCTATAGGAATAAACAGCCTCAACTCTCAGTCTGTGGCTTAATTCACACTCACCCCCGTACTCATATGTAGGTTTGAAAGGTGTGTGTATACACTCAGTCAGTGGTAACCACACCACAGCAGGTCTAAGTGACTTTTCAAAGCAAATGTTTTTCATGGTATGGATCTGCAATCCAGGCTTCTTCATGCTTATGGTTTACTAGAGGCCAGGTGCATGAAAATTCATGCATTGGAGGGGGTCCCTCAGCCCGGCCTGCCCCCTCTCACTGTCTGGGAGCCCTCAGGGGCGGGAGGCAACATGGTGATCAGGGGAAGGCGACACCCCATCACACCTCTGCTGTTGCCACTGTTGGCAGTGCAAGCCTCGGCCAGCCCTGGTTACCTGAGCCTCAGCGGCCCTGGGCGGCTGGGCAACCACCATCTGAGGCTTGCCTGCACCTTGGGCCGGCCCTGGGCAGCTGGGCAGCTGCCATCCAAAGCTTGCCTGTGCCTCGGGTTGTTCCTGGGCAGCTGGGGGGCTGAAGGGACTGGGGGACTCTGGAGGCAGGTGCTCAGAGCAGCCGGGCCCACCTGGGGGGGTGGGCCGGCCTTGCCACGCACCTGCTGCCCTGGTGGGGCTGAGGAGACTGGGTGCCGCCATCTTGGAGGACAGGGCAGTCAATTAGCATATTCCCTCCTTATTGGCTGTGGGCTCCACTGTCTTTGAGGGTGAGGCAGTCAATTAGCATATTCCCTCCTTATGGGCTGTGGGCGCCGCCATCTTTGCAATGGTGTGAGGGCAATTAGCATATTCCCTCATTATTAGGTAGGCTTCTTCTCAAAATGTGGGCTTCTTTATCACAAGACCAGAGGACAAGATAAAAGTATTTCTTTCTATGTATATATATACTAGTATGTAAGTATGTATGTATCATCCATTTACTTTTCACCTTTGTATCTTTCACCTATTTTATTTGTTTGTAAGTTTATTCATTTTAGGGGTAATCATATCTTTAAAGATAGAGGAAATTTTGGGAATGACAATAATTTTTCATACTAAAGATTATTGGACTAATTTTTATACTATCCCGAAACATCTTTAAAAGTTCTTTTCCCTGTTGACGTGGATCTCAGATCTAACGCATTCATCAATTTAAGCACTTAGTGTGACTTACAGATCATGTCTCCACATTGTGCTTTGTCATCTGGCTTCTGTGTGCATGTGCTTTAGTAGGACAGTGCCCTGAACCATCTTGGCTTCTCCTGTGCATGCACCTCACAAAGGAATTTCCCCTCCTGTTTCATCCCTTCCCCACTTCTGCCCCTGTCCCCTAATTCCTGCTAATGGGCTGGTTGTCCGCCAGAGATTGGGAAGCCACTTTTCCAGCTTGCTAGGGGATTGGTCTGTTTGGCAGAAGATGAGATGTCCCCCAAGGAGTCTCTGAATGCTGCAGCTTCCTAGGTGATCAGGCTTAAATCTGCATCCATTTGCTCCTCTTCTTTATTAACAACTAGCTAGCTAGCTATGCTAATATCACTATGGCAATTTTTTTTCTCATATTAATCTTATAGTCTACAGATCATCTTGTTCATATTTTCTAGGTCTCCCTTTATCCATTGGTCTATGCAGATTCCGAGATAGTTAAAAATATGTTGAATAAAACAGATGGTGTGGCATTGTCAGGTCACTGTCTTTGCAATTGTTTAGGAACAATTAATAAACAATATTCTGCACAATTCTTTTTGTCCTTCCATTTTACCCCATACTTTCCTGCCATTACAATCTTGTTTTTAATATCAAAGGAACCAAAGTTACAGAGCAGATTTAGAGATAGGTATTATTCAGAGGCTCGTGCTTAATGATCCATAATAAGCTCTTATACTTACTGATATTAAGTGCACCTGGTTTTTCTGCAGTTAAGAAAAACTAGTAAGTAAAAACTAAAAGAGACTAAAGACTGTAAATTAGATGCATATATAAGATCAGGGAGAAAAGGTGATAGATAAGAATTTAAAACTGAGTCCTTATTACATCACAGATACTGAGGTTTTAAATAATGTTCATAAATTCTAATAAATTAAAAAGTCACTAGTTCAGTCAGAATATGTTCTCTTCCATTCAAAGTCCTTGAACTGCCCATGTTTTACCTGTTGTCAATAGAGGTTATTATAGTGATTTGGGGATTTTGGACTGGATCACACGGTGTTCCCCTGGGCAGGATGGCTTCCCGGATTCTTTGTCTGTCAGAGTCGAAGAATGAAACCATGGACAGAAGATGGTATGGCAAATGTGGAAATTCAGTAAAGAATGAGTACAGACTCCCACGTGGGGAAGGGGAAAGAAATCTCACAGCACAGACTCCCATGTGAGCAGGGGGAAAGAGTCCCCCCAAGTTCCTTTTTCCAGGTTTATAAAGGCTGCAGTTTTTGTGCCTCAATATCCACTCTGATTGGCCACTATTCTTCTTTGACTTGGTCACTATAGCAACTCCTGAGCTCAAAGGTCAAACCTCACATAGGACATGTAAGGCCCTCCTTCTTTATTTTGTAAATATAGACCTTTAGCTACTCCCAGTTCCCTTACCTTATGGAAATGTAACTTCTGCCTTTCCCTTGTCTTATGGAAATGTAACTGCTGCCTCTCCCAACTCTCCTGTCTTATGGAAATGTAACCTTTGTAGCTCTGTAGCCCTGTGTTTCTTCCATGGACCCCCTTAATTTAAAAAAAAATTCCCTAAATCTGCCTATTTCACTCCTAAAAATTCCTATTTCAATAGCATTTACTATACCTCTTCTATTTGTTTGTTTTCTTAATAATGTAAAAGGTAAGATAAAATGAGGAAACATTTCTCTCATTCTTAGCCAACTCTACACCTTTTTGTGAATTAGGAACATCCAAAAGTCTATCTAATCACAATTAAAAAAAAAAAAAAAAGGAGGACAGAGGTGTTCACAGGCAGAGACAATGTTTTTAAACTTTATTTTAGTGAAACTTGATACTTAATAACTATTTAATCTATTAATATATTTGATACAGGCAGAAATAGAATATTGGAGACCAGCTATAATTATAAGAAATATTAATCATACTCTATTAACTTGGATTGTTTTGTTCTGATTAAAGAAGGCACATTCAAACCCAGCTGGGAGTAGCATGTGGGACTTGGGAGCTCACCTGGAAATGTAGCCCATCCTTCCCATCAGGGAGCTGCCCATTATTGATATTTTAAGGGAATATAAGCAGGTTTAGGGAATTTTTAGAATTGGGGGTCCATGGAAAAAACACAGGGCTACAGACTGGGAGAAGGTACATTTCTATAATACAAGGGACCCAAGCACAGTTCCATTTACATAAGACAAGGCAACTGGGAGTAGCCAAGAGGTCTATATTTACAAAATAAAGAAGGAGGAAAAAAGCCCAGAAGGAATAGGAGCACAATGAGGGAGGAGGGCATCACTTGCCCCATGGGATGTTTGACCTTTGAGCTCAGGAGTTACTATAGTAACCAACTCAAAAGGGAATATTGACGAACCCAAAGGGATATCAGGATACAGGGACTGCAGCCTTTATAAACCAGGGGAAAAAAGGAACTCTGTGGGACTCTTCCCCCTCCCCACATGGGGATCTGTGCTGTGAGATTCTTTCCCCCTCCCCACGTGGAAGTCTGTACTTGTTCTTCAATAATTCTCCACCTTTGCTATACCATCTTCTGTCCGTGGATTCATTCTTCAACACCTAGGGACAAATAATCTGGGAAACCATCCTGCCCAGGGGAGCACCATGTGTTCCAGTCCAAAAATTGCATATCATTATCATAGAAAGATTAACAACCTTGTTGCAGAAACCAGAGCCCCCAGCACTTTGAAGGACCCCCCCCACCCCAGTCTTTGCATACCTGCAGGCTTTTACAAATCTCCAGCCCCCATTACCTGTAAACTGTCCATTTGGCATTCCCTTTTGCCTGCTTCCCCATGTAATCTTTGTCCTTCTACCCAATATAAGCAACTGGCTTATGGTGGGGGGCAGGGCAGATTTTGGCGGATGACCTGCTGCTCTCCCATACAGCAGTATTGGAATAAACACTCAGATATGATTCAACCCTCTCTCTGCCTAATTGGCTTTAGTGACAGCAGCCTGGACCCATTGATTGTCAGGTTACATCTTCTTACAATAATACATTAGATAAGTTATTCATTGACGGTAGCATTAAAATTCCTGACCTTCAAAGGTCTTACACAGAAATAAACACATCCACTGTGATACCTTACATTGCCCCATCTTGCTTTCTAGTAGGATAAATAGTCTTTCTCTTACATCTGTAGTGATTAATTTTTTCTTTGAAGCATGAAATATAACTATAGTAAAATTAGAGAGCATCACCTACATGTGTTGTAATTGACCATGAAATTAGCAATTTTCTACTAAAAATACCTGCAGTGTTTAATATATTTTTATACATCTTACTGAACTGGAAAGAGTTAAGGTTTGTAGTTTAGATTAAATGATTAAAAGAACAATTTTTAAAATCCCACATTATTCCTCTATAGTCTTAATACTTTTTTACTAAAGAAAATTAACTGTTAGATGCCATGTTTAATCGCTTCAATTTGTATTAATTAAAACGGAGTTTGTAATCCCTAGCTGAAGCTTTGCTAAAATGTCATGTGTCCTAATGAATATGTATAGAATAAAGTACAGCATAAATTTGACAAGAGTTTTTTTCACAGTACTCTGGGCTTTTGTGGAATTGAATGCTCTTTTGCAGTTGACTACATTGTCAAAGACACAATGTTCACAGTGTCAAACTGTCTATTTTAATGGATAAATCCAGAGGGTGATGATAGTTGTGGAGAACAAACAAATGCAATGGAAAGTTTTACGTAACAAAGAGGAATTGAAAGTTTAGTTGTCAGTCGTCCTTACACTGCTCACAATGGGATATTTTACTGTATGTATTAGAAACCTAATAACAACCTGCCTTCACAGAGACCAAATTACTTCAACATCCTCCTGAAAGAGAGTGGAAAGAAATTATCTTAATTCCCACTGCCTTTACCTGAATGCAGGCCTGTATAGCTTGCATAAGGGCCGTGGTGATCACTTGCTAAACACTTCCTTCTTCAGGTTATCTCCATCCTACCCATTCTCTGCACTACCTTCAGAGCATATATCCTTGGTCATGTGATTTTCCAAATTAAAATGCATCAATTAGAAATCAGCTCTTGGGGTCCTCTTTACCATGACAGACAGCCTGAGAGAAGACACCCCCCCACACACAAGTGAAGAGTGAAGGTAGTTAGGATTAATTCTTGAAAGGAAGCATCCTAGGGACTCTGAAGCCTAGAATCATATAAAATACTAGAGGCCCGGTGGCACAAAATTTGTGCATGGGGCAGGGGGCTGGTCCCTCAGCCCAGCCTGCACCCTCTCCAATCTGAGACCCCTTGGGGGATGTCCGACTGCCGGTTTAGGCCCAATCCCACAGGCAGTAGGACATCCCTCTCGCAATCCAGGACCGCTGGCTCCTAACCTGCTCACCTGCCTGCCTGCCTGATCGCCCCTAATCACTCTGCCTGCTGGCCTGCTCTCCCCCAACGGCCCCCCTGACTAGCCTTCTTGCCCCCAACTGCCCCCCCCCACCAAGCTGCTCGCCTCCAACTGCCCCCCACCACCAGCCTGATCACCCCAACTGCCCTCCCCTCCTGGCCTGATAGCCCCTAACCACCTCTGCCTTGGCCCTGCCACCATGGCTTTGTCTCCTAGTCTAATTAGCATAATGCCCTTTTATTAGTATAGAGGCCTGGTGCAGGGCTGGGGGCTGGCTAGTCTGCCCTGAAGGGAGTCCTTTGGGGGGTGGGGCCGGCCTCGGCGAGGGGCCTGGGGCAGTTTGCAGGCCGGCCATGCCCCTATTGGGGTGGGAGGTCCTGCTGGGGGTTGTGGCAAGCCTGGGTGAGGGGCTGAGGGCTGTTTTCAGGCTGGTCACACACCCTTCGGAGTTGGGGTCCCCTCTGAGGGGCGTGGCTGGACTGGGTGAGGGCCGTTTGCAGGCTGTCCATGCCCCCATTGGGGGTAAGGGTCCCCGCTGGGGGGCTTGGCTTGCTTGGGCGAGGGGCTGAGGGCCATTTGGGCATGGTTTGCAGGCCGGCCAAGCCCCCATCTTTGTCCTGAAGGACATCCGGAAAGTCTCCCGGTCTAATTAGCATATTACTCTTTTATTAGTATAGATAGGAGGGCTGGCTACTCAAATCAGAATAATGAATTTAAGTAGTACCTACATGGTCAAAGCTCACCCTTCTTTTCCCATTGAAATCTGAAATCAATGTTTATGTCTGCTGGGCTGCAAATCAGATTATACTTTCTAGACAAATTTGGGAGCACAGACATATAGTATTCCTGATAGTTGTAGTTTCCCCCCAAATTCCATACAGTAAATGCCTTTATATTGAGATTCACTGGTTCACACATTTTCCCAACCCTATAGCTATACATAGATTCTAATTTGCTTTCTGTGTATGTCCCCACACTTAAATATGAGTTAACAACAAAGGTTCACTGGATATTTAAGGAACATTTCCAACATGAAAAACTGAGACCAAAACAATAAGAAGAGTAAAATGAACTTGTAGGAACAATCATAATTCATAAAAAAGAAAAGTTTTTAAAGACATATATCATGCACATCTTTAGATCCTCAGAGTTAAATGAAACTATTATATTCATCTAATAGTGGAATGTAATGAAAATAAGACATCTTGAGAACTATAATATGTTCTTTAGTAGAAATTATTGTTTACACTTCCTCCTGAGTAGCAAGACTCAATTTATATTAAAAACAAGATTCTCCAGTGTTCTCTTTGGACAGCTGTGCCCATGTGAATACATTTTGATCAAAAATATGTTCGCAGAATTGTTGCTTTGTGATTTGGGGAGAAGCTGCTTTAATGAATTAGTTGAAGTTTAAAAGTATAGTAGGTAAGCGCTGACTGGTGTTCCAACAAAAGCAATAAAATATAGAACTCTATGATAGGTTATGGAGTTAAAAAAAAAGCATGAGCCTGACTGGATTGCTCAATGGTTGTGTGTTGCCCCATGCACCAAAAGGTCAATGGTTAGATTCCTGGTCAGGACACATGCCAGGTTGTGGGCTCAATCCCCAGTAGGGGGAATGCAGGAATCAACCAATTGATGTTTCTCTCTCTTTTTTCCTTTCCGTCTCCCTGTCTAAAATTGATAGAAACATATTTTTTTAAACAAAGAAAGCAGCAATATTTGTTTTGTGCAGAATGAAGAGATAAATGGTAAAGCGAGCTACATCACCTTTAGTCATTTTAATCCATGTAAATGCATTTTTAAACATGCACATTAATTTTTTTAAATTTACAAATGTGACAAGAATTCCCAACATTCAGGGTTCTTTTCATAATTTTTTTTTAGATTCCACAGATAAATGAGATAATACAGTAATTGTCTTTCTCTGTCTGACTTCTTTCACTTAGCATAATGGCCTCAAGGTCGACCTATGCTATTACAAACAGCAGGATTTCCTTCCTTATCATGGCTGAGTAATATTTTATTGTAGTGTGTCTGTGTGTGTGTGTGTGTGTGTGTGTGTGTGTGTGTGAGTGTGATCTTTCATACATCAATTGACACTTAGGTTGTTTCCATATAATGATTATTGTGAATAATGTTGCAATGAACACGGGGGAGTAGCTCTCTTCCAGATTCTGTTTTCATTTTCTTTGGATGTAAACCTAGATATTAAATAGGTCATTCACACACTAGAATTATGTGGTTTGCCTCAGAGATAGGCTCTCTGGAATGCTTTCAATCTGTAGTAGAAATGTATACTAAAACTGCATATCCAGTGTCCACCAACCCAATAAAAGGCACTGATAGTGGTGAGAGTCTTTCTCTGACAAGTCATCACTTAAGTTCCACACAGGTTCAACTTGGATCCTTTGTATTTTGACCACAAATACATCTGACTGCTTTCACTCTGTGTACCCCAGAAAGTAATCTTAACATGCTTCATCTAGTCAGATATTGTGTTAGAAACTGTGGAGTCTAAAAAAGAATATGTAGACATGGTCTCTGACATATAATTTTAGGGACAGTAGCACACTTGTGGATGCTGCCTGTTTTTGATAATATTGTAAAAAGAAATTAAAACAGAATATTTTATTTCCATTATAGAAATGAAATTCAAAACTTTCATTCTAAGATAATCAATGGAAATGATTAATAGATATAATTAAAATGAGAGATGTTATTTTTAAAATAATTTATCAATTATTTCTCAAAAATAAACTTTTTTTTTTTTTAATTTGAGTTTCTTCATCTTCACTTTACCAGGATTAGGTTTAGGGTTCTTTGTTACTTAAAGAAAGGAAAAAGATAATGAGAGTAAAAATGAGGGGAAGAATGGCTTCAACAATTTTGTGTCTAATGACTTAAGTGGTTTATCTCAAATGTGCAAATTCTTTTAAACTCAGAAAAACATTACTGATAGCTAGCATATTTAATTCCAGCATTCACATCCTTTTACAGTAATGCTGAGATTAAAATTCTAACATGTACATGGAAAGTAAATAAATTTGTATATAGTATATGTCTAATGGTTAAATAAAATGGTTCATGTTTATATCATATACACACAGTGCTATATAAGTACATTTGTAGCTAAATAGTTAGATAATAGATATACAGCTATGTAGGTAGTTACCTTCATATCATTTTGAAGATTATTATTCAAAAGGAGAAAGAGCTAAGAATAATTGTGTAACATAGGAATTTTGAAGTGAATGTGTGAATAAAGGTGATATTCAGGTGTTCAAACTGAAGAACGAGTTGACAATAGACCTGTGGTAAGATTAACATTAAGAATGAATGCATAGGCCCTAGGTGGTTTGGCCTGCGGACTGAAGGGTCCCAGGTTCGATTCCAATCAAGAGCACATGTCAGGGTTTCCGGCTTGATATCGAATAGGGGGCATGTAGGAGGCAACCAATCAATGATTTTATCTTATCATTGATGTTTCTATCTCTCTCTCCCTCTCCCTTCCTCTCTAAAATTATTAAAAATATATTTTAAAAATAATAAATGCATAAAGAGTTCAATAGAGCTTCAGCATTAACCCTTCTAGTTATAAACCACTCTTAAGCCTTCATATCTTTGCCTGTAATGTATAATAAACTAAATTATCTTCTCTAGAATATCAAATCGAGGCTAGAGTTACTTTGTTTTATGCAATGTTGCAGCCCAGAACTAGAACAAAGCCTTGTACATAAGAAGTGTTGAATGAACATTATTGAATAAATGAATAAAAATCAATGAATCAATCCATCAATGGATACCTTTCACAGAAGGATTGAGTTGATCTTTGCTAATCACTTTGTACTGTGCCTACCATATAAGCACACCCACTAAATATAATTTCTATTATAATTCTTACTATGATCATTAATAATGTAGTTTCTAGGTCTATATTATAATCAACATAGGCTTTATAAAATTGGAGCTCCTGCCTTTTGCAAAATTTAAGGTATTTTCCCTTAAAATTGACCATGGGTTATATTCGAGATGAAGCTAATGTAAATACAGAATTTTGTTTAATAGTATAAGTTACAAGTGCAGAGACAATGTGAACAAATGTCTGAAGAAAACGAAGGGGTAAGATATTCATAAAAAGTAGCTATCCTATTGTAAACATTGCTAAAGATAAAATGATAAATCTAGACAAATTAAGTCTGCACAGTCCTTTCTTATGTGGAGTTAAATAGTCTAGTTTGTCATATAATCGGTAATGATTCTTAAGCCAGTGGCAATCTGATAAATATGTCAGTGCAACAAGAACAATTTGGTGCAAAGGAAGTAAAACATTTTTCAGCTTTTCAAGCAATTCGACATCTTATATTACAAATAAATCTGAACAAAAAATATATGTAGGAAAGCTCTTTAAGAATATTTTTTAATTTTTTAGAGGGGAGATCTTTAAAAAACATGATATGTATGACAAAATGTAAATCAGTAAGAGCTACATTAGCAATTACGATATTTCAGTGGACATTTTGCATTGAAATGTTCCTATGCTTCACTCATCCTATTGATTTGATAAAGACTTGTCCAAATAACCCTTATCTCCTTCTTTTCTGAACCCCTCTAACCCTTTAGCCCCTACCACCCATATTCATCTTAATAGTGTTAAGTTATATTCATGTTTTAAATAATGACAGAAGGTTTTATTAATATGGGTAGACACTGGCAGGCTGATGGTAAGAATTGCTGATTTAATGCACTAAAGACAAAGCATCATACCAACAACTCTGTATTAGCATGACACTCAGCCTAATTTTTCCTAAAGCACATAAACTTTAAATTTGATCAACTCTTAGAATTACAATGAGGCTTGCAAACTTAATGTGAGAATCCCATTTCAACTGCATTCAGTATTTTCAATTCAGAAGTAATTGATTTTTCATCTTCACTTGGAAGCATAAAGCATGAGAGAAAATAGATGTATTGCCATAAAACCAAGGAAGTGTATGGGAACATATTGAAAAGCTTGATAAAAATTAAGATAAAAACTTTGAAGCATTAGTAACTGCTTTGATTATGAAAGGCATCGTTTGGGATTTTATTGTTTCTTTTCTACTATGGGTACAGTTCTCAGCTTGGCTTTGTTCTTTCTGTGGCATTTCCTGTACTAGAGCTATTAATTGATTAATTAAATATCTATCCAATAGTGAGTTATTAAGCAATGATTATTTCAAATCCCTGTGCTAGCTTCTTGGCAGAGGTGACAGGATTCAGCAAAATAAATGGCATATGCTCTCCATGCAAAAGAGCTATTGTTTTAAGGGGACAAGCAGACACATGTTATAATATAGGATGACATATGGATTCTTGGATAATCACATATTTACTTTCCAGTTTGATCTTACCAATGAATTCTGATTAATACCTGACACTTTCTATTATAGACAATAGATTAAATCGAATACCAGCATTCTGGGCTATTTTATACTAATTCCTACATATTTAAGATATATAAATTTGTCTTATTTTCTAGTTTTAGCCTGAGCTCTGATTTCAGATATCTCTTTTTGAATTTATATCTGTTATCAATCTCCATTTGTATTGATTGACTTCTATATCTACTCTTACATTTGAACTGTCATGCCTTTGTTAGATTATATAATCTGAGTAAAAATTGTTTAAAATAGGGAAAAATATTCTTGAGGTTAGAACAAATAGTTGAATATGAATGAATGGAAATGTATTTGGAAATATTATATTGTGAAAGCAGTCAGTTTCTGAAAAATATAATTAATACTAAAATTTTTATGAGTAAACTAGGTATCCAAAAGCTTAGCTCAATGAGAAGAAAATGTAAAAGATAATTGCCGAGAACCAATTCTAGCATGTAATAATTACAAGAGTTTTACCAAAGGTTGGTGAAGCTTGGGGAGCTCAACAGGGTTGAGTCATATGTAGTTTACCTGTTGGAAACGGCTAAATGGCACTTCCCCCAAACCTGAATAGGGTTGTTAACTGCCAGACAGCTCAGGAAATTTTATTGCCTCCTGTTGGCCAAATACCTGAACAGCTGTAGGCTATTCCCCAAACTGACAATGCTTCTCTACCCTTTGATACCGCACCCTTTGAAGTGTATTATCTCGACCCTGCCTTGGGACAAATTGTGTTGAATAAAAGCAGGGTCCTGAGTGAAGGAGGAGAGTCTTCAGTTCCCTTTAGCTGAAGCTCCTCTGACACCCAATGCCTTTTAAAATTATCTTTCGTCTTTGGACTCCTTTTTAATCATCTACGCACAATCCTTCTCCAGAATGCTGAACCCTTTGTAAGGCTGGGAAAAGAACCCCGGCATTATGACGCCCTAATGAGGGACACCAACAGATAATGTGTGAAAGAGAATTTGTACTCTTTAAATTAAAAGTCACCTGAAGTTAAAAAAAAAACTTTTTTATAACTACATGAAAGCATAGATGCATTAGGGAGATATAAAAATTGACTTCATTCAAAGTAAAGGAGAGAAGAAAATAAATGAGAATGTCACAAAAAGTGGAAATTGGGTTATGTCTCATGGTAAAAGTCAGAGAAATGTTCAATTGTGTATCAAAAGAGAAGATGTAGAATATAAGAAATAGAATAGTAATAGGAGAGCATTTTTAGTTATGTAATACCAACAGGTCATGGATGGACAGTGTTTCATCCCAATAAAATAAAAGACAGTATAGGTAACACAACACTTAAATATTTATATTACTTTCTCGCTTTATCATGATTTGTATTTTAATTAAATATCCTGAATATCTATTAACCAGTATGTGAGATTGGAAATAGTGAATTAGGAAGAAAAATGCATTAGATTTACTATCAACCTAAATTCCAATCCTGCCCTAATTTATAGAATTCAGTATTCTTTTTTCCATTTATATACATCTTCATCATCCAGCCATATTTTTTTTGGAAACTAGTTCACTGTGCAATATAAGCTTTAAGTAAATCCTCTAAAGGCTTTAAATAGAATTAAATAGAAATTTGAAAAGAAAAATTGCTCATTTGTTAAGAGGAAGAGTCTAGAGGATAGAAGAAAAATGAACAAATCCCCCAAAGAGTGTATTTATTCCCAAATAGAAAAATACAGAATTTCTTTGAACCAGTCAGATTGATTGACGCTGCTTCCCTCCTGAGAAGTCAACACCTGTCGTTTCATCTAAGATGGGTAGCTGTGACACTGGATTACCCCTTTTGGACCTCTGTCAACCTGGTAATAGATTGCTGACCTTCGGTTCACTCTGAATATCTCCAACTCTCATGTTCACTGAGAGCAGATCTGTGGCTTCCAATCAACCTTGTTGACTCTCCTCTGACCTGCTATGTATGTAGTGCCAGCACTCTGACATTACTCATCACACTGTTGAGTGTGTTGCTTCCATTATTGTAGACCCTGGCTGGCACGACCTTTGTACATGTACTGGCAGAGCACCAAGGTCACAGCATACTATCTATCAACTCAGGACACCTGACTTAAAAATAATGCTACTAATACCTGTGCAGAATGGGAAAATGTTAAAGTGACACTGTAACACTAAAAAGACACAGGGTTTAGAATCTTCATAACAGTAAAACCAAGGGAACTAGAAAAAGTGATTTGTGAAAACAGAAAAATTTTTAAATCTTATTTGTCACTTTCTATTTCTTCTTAATTATCCTATATAATAAAAGCCTAATATGCTAAGTGTCCAGTCGTCCGTACAACCAAAGTGTAATACGCTAATGATATTCTAAGGCCGTTCAACTGTTGCTATGATGTGCACTGACCCCCAAAGGGCAGACAGTTGACCAGTCAATCAGTCACTATGGCGTGCACTGACCACCAGGGAGCAGACACTCCAACTGGTAGGTTAGTTTGCTGCTGGGGTCTGGCCGATTGGGACTGAGTGAGATGGGCTGGACCCACCCTGTAGCCCTCCTGTGGTCCCTCCCTGGCTGGCCAACCTCCCGCATTCCTCCCCGGCCCTGATGGTGCACCGGTGGAGTCCCTCAGCCTGGCCTGCACCCTCTCACAACCTGGGACCCCTCAGGGGATGTCAGAGAGCTGGTTTTGACCTGATCCTGCAGGACAGGCTGAGGGACCCCACTGGTGCACAAATTAGTGCATTGGGCTGCTAGTTTTCTTATATTGCTCTAGTACTTTCTAGCTAGTCTCCTTTTGGTGCTATTCCCTTCTGATCTATGATTTTACACTCTCCTTCTGCCTCATTTTGAAGATACTTCTAAGAAGGCTCTCACTTTGATCCACTTTCTCTTATTCATTTAATTCTCAACTCTACCACTACACTTACCTCCAACAAGGGTTCCCAGGATGTGCCACTTAGTCTTTTCTTTACCAAAAGCTGAAAGATACTCAAAATTCCTGTGACTATTATCTGGAAATTCTACTCTTCCTAAATTGAAGGTTTTATATTCAGGTTTGAACTCCATTACCACCCATCTTAGAAAATGCGCACTGCCTAATTATTTTGTTGTCTAGATTATAAGTTTTTACAGAAGTCTTATAGCTATTTTGGACATTTACATTAAATCTGGTATAATAAAATTCTGCACAGGTGCATTTTGTGTGGCTCATAATGGGTTTGAGTTTGTGTTCCTTATTATGGCTGCTTTTTTTTCATTATTAGCATAACTTTTTTTGTTGGATTCCTTTTGAAAATCTGTTCAGTCATCATCACAGGGCTCACATTCCTTCACAGAAACAAACTAAAGCAAGAGTGGCTGCCCATTGTAGACTTGTGTTCTGTAGAATGCCCAGCACTATGTATTTTTCATACAGTCAGCCGAAAATCCCATTTACATTATCTCCCTGGTTTCTACAGTTTCATGACAAGCAAAACATCTTTAACTAAAAGCTCCTGGAGTACAAGATAGTATTTGACATACTTTTAATAACAATAAAAAAATATACACAGGCATTTGAAACATTTGATAATATTTAAACAATGTGTATTTTGCCTGGTTTCCTATTCATGGATTGTTAATTAAATTCCATCTTAAAATGCCAACATTTTTATTGTATTCAATGTCCTGTTAATTGCACTGTTACTCAATAATTAACACATACATTTATTTTATGTAAATGAAAATCTCACAAAAATACAATTATTCTTTTTAAATGTAATTGTTGCTTTACTGTATGCCTGCATGTATTTTTTATTGGGTAAAAAATTGCCATTAAGTTGCACCATTTCGGCATATACACTGCATGGAAATACACAAGTACATTTTTAATCACTGGCAATAAGATTTTAAGTATGTGGCTATCAGTTGTCTCATGGTCAGTTGAAGTCCAAAATATAAAAGATATATATTTTTAAATAATGCTGATATTTGAACATACAATTAAGAATGGCAGTAAACAATTTGTTTTTTTAATTTTAAGAGGATGTTAAAATCAATTCTGTATGACATCCATGAAACAAAATTGGTGGAGATACATAAATCATCCCTATGTTTAAATTCAATATAATTACCATCCCCAAAACTTTTGAATCTGAATTCACAAATATTTTATAGATGGGTTCATAAAAATTTAGATTTGGAATATTCTTTCTAGCTCCTCCAGTTCAACACTTATTTTTTTAATTTTATTTTTTGTAAAAAAATTATTTCAGAGAGGAAAGGAGAGACAGAGAGCGATAGAAACATTAGTGATGAGAGAGAATCATTGATTGGCTGCCTCCTCCTTGCCCCACACTGGGGATTGAGCCCACAACCCAAGCATGTGCCCTGACAGGGAATCACACATTGACCTCCTGATTCATAGGTCAACGCTCAATCACTGAGCTATGCCGGCTGGGTAACACTTATTTTTTTTAGATAAGGACTTACATTCAAAGAGATTAAATAACTTGGCAGTAGTCACACAGTTGAAAAGCCAGGTTTCCTGATGTCCACTCCATTAAGAAACACTGCCATTTTACCTTTTAAAATATAAATAAATTAATAGTTCTTAACTGATTTCACATAAAGCAATCAATGAATAAATAGACTAATAGCCTAAAGGCTGCTATTTATTTACTTTTCAAACAGGTTATAATCAGTTTTGACACTTTCTGATACTTTAATAAATTTGGAGAAATAATAAGAATATTCTGGTATTGAAAATACATCACATCTTATTTAATTTTCCATTATTGATACAATATTGACTTAAACCAACAGCAATTTTGTAATAGATCATTTGATAGTAAGAGCCATTGCTTAATTTATTATTTTAAGTTTTAAGGCTATCATGTTGCTATAGGGGAAAAAAGTTTAAACTGATGTTCTAATGAGTTTTCGCTATGTATAAATAAAGTGTTTTATTTGATCTCTTAGTATAAAGAAAAATACATATATATAATTAATCGCAATATTACAGAAATACAGATGTCCCTCAATCTGGCCTGTTGCTCCTCTCCTCCCAGCCACTGCCCACCCCAGGCCTTTACCACACTGTTGTCTGTGTCCATTGGCTATGCATACATGTTTATAAGTTCTTTGGTTAATCTCTTCTTCACTCCCCTCTTTTCAGATATATGTCAATCTGTTAAAATATTAAAATTATCTCTTGCCATTAAGTTGCACCATTTCGGCATATACACTGCATGGAAATACACGAGTACCTTTTTAATCACTGGCAATAAGATTTTAGGTATGTGGCTATCAGTTGTCTCATGGTCAGTTGAAGTCCATTAAGTAAATTGAAATATTTATTTTTAGATAGCTCATAATACCAATTATTCATTCATTGTGATTGGAACTAGTTTTTATGTTTAGACAATGAAAACAATCTGGTGTCATCACATTATTTATCCAGAGGTAATTGTCAAAGGACTAGTGTGGATTTGTGGGACACATACTTTGCATGGGGTCATCTTTAGTATCCACTATCTACCTACAAATGCTCCAAAGCAGTGGTTTTAATTGACACTCCCAAAAGAATTGTATAAAACTTCTTATCACTCCACATCCTTAACAACATGTAGTATGATCAATCTTTTAAATGTTAGCCATTTTGTTGCCTTTGTAGGGGTATAGTATTATATAAGCAGTAAATTTTACTGAAATGATCTACAGATATCTACATTTTATCAGACAAAAAGATATGCTCTGTAAACATGGATTCTTATAGTTTACAAATTAGAGACTATTTTCAGTTATTTTTAAGAACATGCCAAAATGCTTTCTAAGGATTTGGAGAATGGTCAGAAGTAGGAGGCAGAATGGATATTTCTGAAATATTCCCCACTGAAAAATAAGAACACCTAAAGTATCCTTGTGTCCAATTTCAGAATTTGAGTAGTAAATGCTCAGTAAGGAAAGACCAAAACCAGGAAAGGGTTATCAGAAGAACCACAAATCACTGTAATTCAGGCAAGTCAGAATGAAAAATCAGAGAATGCACCTAAGGAAAGAAATAATTGCAGGTAAACATATGTCAGTAACCAAGAATTTAGTTAAAAAATAAGAAAAAATAGAAAGGAGTAAGAAGATAGCACTAAGAAAATAAAGGCCTAGAACCCAAGACAGAATTTTGGTACCCAAGGGTCAGGGTAGCAGTCAATATAAATAACATGTCAACCTTTGACCCTTAACTAACTACCACCGAACTTCATTCATGTCTAAGGATGAAAGTGAAAATGTTGATAAGACATTGATCATACTGGAGCTAAGGGTGCTAAGGAAAGGAATCTGGCAATAGGGGTTCTTAGCCACTAATCAAAGTGCAGGAACAAAGAGCCACATTGTGGATTCACACTATTTGAGAAGTTGACAACGGTTTAATCATGAAGGTAGAACTCATTTCTTCTGCAAATTTATAGAACCCAAATTTTCTCCCTCGGCTTCTTCTTCTTCATCAACAGAATGAGTCAATTAGAAGGTTCAACTTTGCAGAAAGCCCTTTGCTAAGTTCCATTTTAAGAATATTGAGTTGCCCTTGAAAGTTTTCTAATAACATAGAAATGGTATCTCATTCATGGGAATTATAGCAGTAAATGACTTTTAGCCATAACAAAATAAACAATGGCAGGTAAGAAAAGGCTTTATTCTCACATGTCCACTGGGGTATATTTGAAATTCTTTTATAGCAAGATTCTTGACTCAGAAAATGGAACAAAATGGAATGTTTATGTTTCAAAAGATTTCTATAGCATCTCTCAAGTCAGTTCTTAAAAGCCTCCTTTAGAAACTCAAGGAGAATTTTTAAGTTTGGAAGGTTTAAATCTATACTTTTTTTTTATTTTAGTCCTTTGACTATTACCTCTGGATAAAGAATGTGATGACACCAGATTGTTTTCATTGTCTAAACATAAAAACAAAATCTAATGTCTACAGAATACAATGTCATTCACAGCAAATAGTCCCATTTATACACCAGTTTGCATTATTATAATGACAACCATATAGATTTAAAATGCCTTTCCTTAAAATTATAGTTGTGATAGCATCTCTACACCTAATAAAATAGCTAAAAATCGTAACACTAGCAATACCAAGTACAGATGGGCAGCTGGTACACTTGTATTATCGGAAATGCAAAATAGAGCAACCATTTTGGAAAACAGTTTTGCAGTTTCTTATAAAGTTAAGCAACAATTACATTTCCCAGAAATAACATTTCTGAATATTTACCTGAAAGAAATGGAAAGCATATGTCCATTTTTTAAGTGTCATTAAAAGTTAATTTAAAATTATCTCAAACTGGAAATAGCCCATATATCCATCAGTTGATGAATTGATAAGAAAGCTGTAAAATCCATAATATAGAATAAAAATAATTAAAAATATCTAAAATTTCTTCGTGTTTTTTTTTTCTCATTGGTAAATCATGCATTTTTACTTTTACTTTTCTATGAATTACTTTCAGGTATCTGAGTTATTTTAAATTTATAAAAATGTGTGAATATAGTTTTGTCACATCTGCAGAGATAAGTATACTAGAACAGATGAAGCTTAATTATTCCTTTATGCCCTTAAATTAAGTTATTAAATGAAATGGGTAGGTGGGAAGATTGGTGTCTTTGTTTTAGTTCCAAAAGTACAAGCTAATTTGTCAAAATCCAACTGAGTATGAGATACAGGGGACATTTTTAAAAATAGGCAATGAGGTCAAATATCCGGTTAATGAGATGTACAGAGTTAAGATTAACTAACATTATTAAATCAAGAATTTATTTAAGATAGTCAAGAATTAATATAATGAGCATTGTAGTATATTCTCTTCTTTGACTCTTAGCAAATTCAAAATTAATCTTCATATAAGGCATAACTTATTCTTTAACTTTGTCACTAGATAACATAGTAATCAGATGTGGACCTAATTTATATGTTAAACTGTATTTAAAGACAGACCATTTGATTAGTAATGGATATTTTTTATTGTCTGATCTAGTTGCTCAGGTTAAAAAATGTGGAATCATCTAAGATTCCTCTGTTTTTGTCATCCCCATGTTCGGTCTTCAACTCCTGTTGGCTCTATTCAGACTTATATAGAATACGATTATTTGTTTTCACGTTTACCACTATCATCACTCTGCCACCATCCACCGTTGACCATTATATAGATTCCAACATAGTATTCCTGCTTTCACATTTGCCATCCACAAACTATCCCCAACGTGACAGCCAGAGGAACACTTTTAACATGTAAAGTCATGTGATTTTCCAACTCAACACTAATGGCTTCTCATCTCAAAATGGAAGCCAATACCCTTGCAGCGGTCTAAAAAGTCCTATGCCCTTATTATTTCTTGGGTTCAACCTCACCCTCCATTATTTCTCTCCAGTCATTCAATCTTTTGACTATTTCTGAAACATTCCAGTGGTATTATAGCTCAGAAATTTTCTATTAACCTTGATTGTTTTCCCTAACATATACAGGGGTTGGCAAAAGTAGGTTTACAGTTGTAACACAAATAAATAATATAATAAATAATAATACCAAATAAGCTCTATTTCAGACACTCACTACTGTAAATCTACTTTTGCCCACCCCATAGACACACCGTTTCCTTCCTGCCCATGTTCAAATTATTGTGTTCATGTCACTTTATCCATAGATTAATACCCTAGTTGAAATTTAACCCACTCCCCACTAACACACTAGTAATGCCATTCCACTTTGACTTATTTGTTCTCCTTGGTACTTATTATCTAAAATACTATGTGTTTTACTTATTTATTAGCTCTCCTGCTAGAATGTATTCTTAAAGATGGCTATATTTCTTATATGTTTTATTTACCATATCCTAACAGGTAAAACATTACCTGCTACAAATAGACAAATGCTTATTTTATAATTTTGAATGTGTTTATAAATATAAATCTAACTAATGTGATTATTATTTTTAATTATAAGAATAAAAACAATTTAATCCTATATCTAATAAAAGAGTAATATGCAAATTGACCATACCTCTGCTACACCAACAAGCCACGCCCACCAGCCAATCAGGAGCAAGTATGCAAATTAACCCAACCAAGATGGCTGCGGCCACAGAGCAAGCAGGAGGTTTGTGTTTCCCCAGCAATGGAGGAAGCCAAGCTTCCTGCACACCCTGGCCAGCCCAGGCCTCCACTCAAGTCTACAAAGTTTCAATTATAGAAGATAAATAAATCCCAGATACCAGGGCCTCCACTTGGGTGGCCAGGGGGCGTGGCTGGCCTGCAAACCACCACAGGCCCCTCACCCAGGCCACCCCATGCCCCAAGGGAACCCCCATCCTGATCTGGGACACCCTTCAGGGCAAACCAGCTGGCCCCCACTCAAGCACCAGGCCTCTATCCTATCTAATAAAAGAATAATATGCAAATTGACCATCACTCCAACACACAAGATGGCTGCCCCCATGTGGACACAAGATGGCCACCACAAGATGGCCAGCGGGGGAGGGAAGTTGGGAGGGACCAGGCCTGCAAGGGAGGGCAGTTGTGGGCGATCAGGCCAGCAGGGGAGGGCAGTTAGGGGTGACCAGGCCGGCAGAGGAGGGAAGTTGGGGGCGATCAAGCCTGCAGGGGAGGGCAGTTAGGGGTGGCCAGGCCAGCAGAGGAGGGAAGTTGGGGGCATCTGGGCCTGGAGGAAAGGGCAGTTTGGGGGGACCCAGGCCTGCAGGGGAGGGCATTTAGGGGCAAACAGGCTGGCAGGGGAGAAGTTAGGCATCAATCAGGCTGGCAGTGGAGTGGTTAGGGGGTGATCAGGTTGGCAGGCAGAAGCAGTTAGGGGCAATCAGGAAGGCAGGCAGGCGAGCAATTGGGAGCCAGCAGTCCTGGATTGAGAGAGGGATGTCTGACTGCCCGTTTAGGCCCGATCCAGTTGGACATCCCTCGAGGGGTCCCAGATTGGAGAGGGTGCAGGCTGGGCTGAGGGACACCCCCCCTCCATGCACGAATTTCGTGCACTGGGCCTCTAGTATATAATAAATAGTCCTTAGTCTGTACCTTTTATATATTGCCTACAGTGTCTAATTAAACCTATATAAGTAATATAAACTAGAGTTCAGGGTATCTTAGTAATAACTGTGCTATGAAAAGCCATGTAAAAGAAGAGAATAAAGTTAAAATGAAAGTGAGCCAAGTAATTATTCCAGTCAATTAATTGGTATATATCAAATGCATGAATTATCTGCTAATGAAATTCTCTTCATTATGCTCATCATTAGAATGTTCTTTAATCCTAATGGGTGCTAGCCCAATATTCTCTTCTCCCTACATCCTTTTACGCAGTCTCCCCATGTTCATGCCTGGAAGGTCACCAAGTTAATTGGCTGTTGAGTATTTAAAGTAGTTAATTCCATCTTATAATTTATCTGATTTTTAATGTTATTTGGCCAAGGTTACAACATTAGCATAACCTCAAATCAAGAACATGTTTCTGTACAGGATAACACTTCCCTAGTCAGTAGTTCAATGAAATCATGGATTTTGATGATATTGCATGAAAATCCAGCTGCATTTATCTAAACTAGAAAGTACAACATCTGCTTTTCCTGTGATTTTTATGTTAGGCTTATAACACTTCCCAAGACATTGTGACAGGGGAATGATGGATACAAGGGTGGTGGATAAATAAATATCATAAGTTTGAGGTTTTTTTAGTCTTAATTTACATTAACAGCTATGCATGTGTAGTGTTATTTTGGTTTGTTATGCAGTGATTCTCTCCCTTTTTACCTTCTGAATACAATTTGTTGAGTACATATTAACTCATTTATATGAGTTAATTAATTCTCACACCAATGCTTGAAATGCAATTTGTTTCATCCTCATTTTATAGAGTAGTGCTCCAAGATTCTGAGTCTCATACCAATTATTGTTAGGAATCTGGAATCAAAAATCATGACTTAGGTACCTTTATTCTACACATGTTGCAAAGTCATACAGGTAATCAAATCAGGAGCAGTAGATCAGTGAATCATATAGTGTATATTAATAAAGAAAAATGAAGAAATTGAAAATTTAAGAGTACATACTCAAAGGACAGTGATGCTTAATTCAGTTCACTGCTGCCTTGCAGGATAGTAAACTTAGAAATGGATTTTCCATATTAAGCCATATTATAGATTTTTAAATATCCTACACTTATTTATAAATGATGTGGCATATTTCTGACTGTGTGCAGTCTAATTATGAAGTGTTGAGTTGAAAAGTTGCAGTATACCATATTCTTCTTACTAACTTTAATTAAGTAGCTGATAATATTATTCTTAAAGCTGTCAGTTTCCAAGGAACCATTATCATCATAACTCATTACATTCTATCCTCTTGAGATCCTTCAGATAAGTGGTTTCCAAACTGAGTTCCACTCCACTCAGGCTCCACAGAAATGGCTGATAACTCACTGCAGGGAATGAGAGGAATGCTGAGTAGTTGGGGTTGGTGAGCCCTTGACCCACTTCATCCACTGTAGATTTTATCTGTCTTGGAAAATATGACTTAAGAAATATTCTGCTGGTAAAAAAAAAAATGGAAAGTTAATGTTGAGTGCTGTGATTATCAGAACTCTAAAATTACCAACAAAGTGTTAATTCACACTAAAATAAAAATAACTAAAGGCATTGGGGACTTAATTTTCTATTTTGAAATTTGTCATTACATGACCCCAGTGAGTTTTTAATGAGGAGCCTGGTTGTACCTCTTTAGCTACTTTTCCTACAACACAATTTAATGGGGTCAGAATTTCTGACATGTAGAGGCTGCTTGGTTCCATTTTATTTGGTTGATTTAGCCTCTGTGAGAGGCAAAGCTGGAGTTTTTTCCAGGAAGAATACTCTGTTCATAGGTGTATGACTTACCTACTAGCTAAGCTTGCTTCAGGATAGTTTCTGGCCATGTGGCAAATTGTATTACTGATCCTAATATTTATGTTTTCCATAAACAATTTGTGTATCCTTGATGTCCCACCTTATGCCTTACTTTTAAGACCAAACACTGCTTTGTGTCCAATATAATGATACGAAATCCTCTTGCCTTGTCTGCTTCTCCATGGTTAAAAAGTGTGTATTATTTTTCTTAGCTTGAAACACTATAGTTTCTAATTTTGCTTCATTTATACTTTTAATAAAGTTGACAATAATTTTTGTAATTTTCTATTTACCCAAGAAAATAATTAGTTATTTCAATACCTAAATAAATATTAAGAGTCCCATTCTATACTTTAATTATTCTGTAATTTTTGAATTGACATGTCACAGTAATGTAATAAAGGGTTAGGTTAGTATTTCAATTGAAAGCAAAAAACGAAGGAAAACATCACATGTTTTGGTCAGATAAGTGACAAGATAAAGAGATTTAAAAAGTGATATCATAGAAATGACTCAAGAATGTTTTCAACATGGAGAAAAGAATGGGATAGATTCCTCCTTTTTTTCCCCATTAAAAAATAGAGTTGACCTAATTTTCCCCATTTTTTTCCTTTAGGACAAATTGATATTTCTACATCATATCCCAATTGATTCTATAACTAATTTAAAACACTACACTCAGAAACTGCCCTGCCTCTCCTTATCTCTTCTGTATTAATCTCAGTTGTGACTAACAGGACAATTGCATTTCCTATTCACATTCTTAGTTGTTATATCTCACCCTTTTCTAATAGTTTTCTCTAATTATCTTTTACTATAGCTTGCTGATGCTGCACATCTGAACTATACACATCCTTTGTTAAAGATGAACCTTTGGCCTCATCTGAGCTTTATGGAACCTGATCCTTTATATTTGATCCACATCCCTTCACTCTTACAGGAGAGGGAGACACAGATTTAGATAACTTACTGCGTATCCATTCTTTTGCCTCACCTGGCAAGAATAAAGGCATAACAACTCTTTATCCACTGGACTTGGATATCACGAGGAAATTTATAAACACCCTAACCCCACTCATAATTTCTGTTAAGATGTGTTCTTTTTATTAAGGACCCAATCATTTCCTTTTTGTTCGCCTTGGCAAATTTATCTCATTTTATCAAAGAACTTTTCTTTCTCCAAAAACTATTTTATCAACAACAGTCATTGTAACTTGTATGATGATATTGAGAAATATTGTTCAAAACTCCCCACTTTTAGCTGTCTGTCCATTTAACCATCACTCATAGTCTAATTGCTGTGAAAAACTATCAAGCAGACCTTGGGAAAATGTCTACACACTATTGCAACTCTATAAGAATGAAATTGAAAAATACCAACTCCACACCTTCTCTGGCCATGATCATGTTTTCTACAGCAATTCACTGCATAGATTCCTACCCTTCAAACACCAGTCCACAATGAATGTACCTTCTACTAGGCCACTTTTGTGCAACAAAACATCAATGTTTAATCAGTACCCAGGTGATACTGAGTGAGAGACACACAAAAAGAGCAATAGGGCACCTGACAATATGTCAAGAGAGTTTCCTATTCTATGCCGATTGAAATTGAGTTTTCAGAGATAAAATGTGATTTCCAAATGCCACCTGGCCTTCCATCTGACACATTCATACCACCTGCTTCCAATGAAAATTGAACGAGTGCCTGCTAGGGCTGGGCAAAAATTATAAAGTCAATCAAATCTACTGCCTTCTATCTTTAATTGCTTTGAAAATGCAAACTGTTATCTTCCTTGATCCCATGCTATTCCTAATTCCTCTAGACCCTGCACTGCATTCTGTTTATATCTGCCATACAATTTATTAAATACATTTTTAGAGTTAATTACCTCTAATATGGGCACACTAATTAACTCTAGAAATTTAGCCATAAATACCTACCAAGTTTGAAGCCGTTTTTCAAGAATGCTCACCCCTACCCTTATTCCAACTTGTTTGTCATCATCTGTGGGGTTCTTTGTTTGTTTTAGCTATGTTTCAAATGTTTGGCTCTATGACTCTGACATTAACCTTACACTTAGAAATTTAGAATTGTTCCCATTAGGTCTCACTGGTATCTAAATTTTAATTTTTCCCAATTGATTCCAACTTTGCTTTTGGATCTGTTGTAGTTTTTAAAAAGCAGGATATGTCTCTCTTGTTCAGAATCATATTTGGGGAAGAAAAGAGAGGCAGTATCATAAATGATTGAGTCATTCATGGACTATAGCAAGAATAAATAGGATGATCACCCTAAAGGTGGTACTGTCCCTTCAGCCACATCTATGAGTCACAGACAAATAAAATATTTTATTTATGGTGTCTCTATGAATGTTGCCGGAAACCACGCGGGACGTGAAAGGGGTTCCCACAGAATGTGCTATTTAATTTCCATATTCTGAACTGTTCTTATTAAGTCTGATATTTTTACTTTAAAACTGCCTGTCTTTTTCAGTTGTTTACAGGAGTGCTTGAGCAGGGATGTGAATTTGGAAAATATGCAATGCCATTTTTCATGATTCCCTGGGAAATTTTTAGAAGAGGACTTTGATAACGATTTTGATGTTGAAAGTAATCAGTCTGCTGAGGCAGATGAAGAAAAGAGAATTAAATTATAGCAGTATATTCAGCCAATTTGTGCTCTCATCTATGCTGACTAGATTCGATGTTGAAGAGATCAAATTAATTAGAATGCAATATCAGTAAGTCAGTTTATATGTTTTGCAAATACAAGCATTCATGTTTACATACAAAAATCATAAGTGACAATTATAGTCTATCTATAGAGTAACTGATATTATAGAATTATAAGGACATTATCATCTATTTCTATTTTTTATCTATTTCTCTTTTTCCTAGGAATGCTTAAAGCAACTGACAAAATATACAAATTCATAGAGAGTAGATAAAAATTTGCTAATTACTTGAACCTTCCAGGGTGTGAAAGCAGCCTTATCCTCTTTTTTCCTAAGTTAAAAATTGATTAAGTTGAATAGTTCTCAAAGAGTGGTTTTACCTAAATAATTAAAGCAACGATTTTCAAAGTACTTACCTCCAGGTTAATGCCTGCCCTATAAGCTTAGGGATACCTGTGTCTTATTTTGTAGATAAATGTTTAGAGCAGAAATCCATTAAGACTAATCAAACCTGAGGCATTGTTGCAGGACATTAATTTACCTGAGCCTATTAATTGTTGTCTGTTTTCACTCTATATTTATTTAAATAGGAGCCTGGAAACTGAGATAAAAACCATTGCAAAATGCATATAAAATGGCAAAACATCATATATATATATATATATATATATATATATATATATATACAAACACACACACACACACACACACGTGTAAATATTAAATTCAAATATTAGAAATTGAACTCAAATATAATGTAGATTTACTTGCAGGAAATTGTTTAAAAGAATTATGTTATGATCCTAGGAATTAATAGTTTTTTGTAATCTGAAAAATGTACATTTGCTCCAAATATTAAATGAGGTTTTAGCCAGTTGCTTCATATGGCAACAATATAAGTGCCACCTAAAGGCAAAGTGTTGTACATGAGATCTGATAATTCTCTGCAGCATCCATTTGCATGCTAAATATTTAATTTAAAAGCCAGCACTTCCCAAATACATGAAGAGCAGGCGTGGGCCTGCACATGATTCATTTATGTTTATGCAGCTTTCTATCTAGAAAATATTAACCATTGGTATACTATCAAGGACCATTGGATCTAATTCTAGTCCTTGACTTTCTTCTTTGAGCACTTAAAGTTCTGTAAGAATTGGTATTTCGTGGATTTTATTCTTCTAAGAAGACTTTCTAAAAAAGTAAAGAAGCTCTAGCCAGTTTTCTCAGTGGTTAGAGTGTTGAACTGCAGACCAAAGGACAGAGGGTTTGATTCCTGGACAGAGGGTTTGATTCTTGGTCCAGGCATGTACCTCAGTCACAGGTTCCCCAGTCCTAGTAGGAGGTGCATGCAAGAGTCAACCAATCAATGTGTCTCTATCATGTGGATGTTCCTCTCTCCTCTCTCTCTCTCTCTCTCTCTCTCTCTCTCTCTCTCTCTCTCTCTCTCTCATCCCTCCCTTCACTCTCTCTAGAAATCAATAGAAAAAATATCCTCAGGTGAGGATAAAAATGTAAAATGAAATAATAAGAACAAAATTTTAAATTAAATATAAAATATTTTACTTAGCAATCAACATATGATCTCATTGAATATTTTGTAAATCTATCATACATCATGAAATTTTGATATTGCTTTTCCTATGTTTTGAAATATTTGATATTCAACCATCCTAGAAATTATTTATCTATAACTCAGCAATTATCCCAACTATGCTAAAAATATGAAAATAATATGAAAAGGGACGTATGCTGAGATTCTCCAGAAGAGGACACAATGTTGAAATAAATCATCACTTTTTCATTATCCTTAATTTTTTTAATATGTTGCCAAAATATCCACCTAAGCTTTCCAAAAAAAGGTATAAAGGGATTCTGGAGAGATTACTTGTAGTATTAAGTAATTTTTTGGCTTCATTAAACGTAGGTAAATATTCAGATTTTAAATTTTCTTGCATAATAGCAAAGAGAAGAAAATTTACAGAGGAAGATTTATCATAGTTATTAGACAAATTAGAAGATAAATACAAAAGAACAGAGAACTGTACCCTAGCCTCCAAAGATGAAGAAATTGATTGTATAAGCACAATCTCAGAGTATGTCTTCATGTGATACTATCTTAGTTGAATTTTTAGTATTAAGGATTAGTAAATGAACAATGCATTTATAAGAAAAAAACAACATTTCATCCATTTACTCATGAATAGGAAAAATTACATACTATTTGCAAAATTAGTCAGGATCATTCTATTGTGCCAAAATAGTTTTTGACAAATGTATATTTTATGATGACCAAAATGTACTTGGTACTGTTCATAAATGGATAAATGCTATAGAGGGGTGGGTGCAAAAAATGATTGGAAGTAAATAGATGGTGTAGAAATGAAAAATAATAGGATTGATCATTAAAATTGGTTTTGGAATATCTGAAGTAAAATATTTTTTTTGCAATTATGGAGCAAGAAGCTGGCCATGCTTTCTACAACAAATTTTTGAGCCATTAAAGTTTTCAATAGTATTGCTTTGGATGGTATAAGTGCAAGAAGAACCCTAAGCAATGATAAGCTGGAGCATGTTAGAGCTGTATTGGAAACCTGTAATCAGTAGTTACAAGATGGCTATATTGCAGGGCTATGAATGAGAGTTGATTAGCAGTGAGTTGCATTCCAAGGATGCTGCCCATTTCAGGTAAATATACTTTCAAACCCAAGGAATTATGAAGTATAACTTATGTTTAGTACATTTACATTTATATCAAATGTTCTAGTAAATTTGCTTTTCACTATTGATTTAATTTTACTTTTTAAAATTATTAATAAAAATGACTTTTAAAAATTATTAAATTATAGTTGGCATGCAATACAATATTAGTTTTAGGTGTACAACGTAGTGTCTCCTTGCCCCTGGTTCTATTTTATTCATCAGTTTATTTTGTTCATTAGATTCCACGTATAGGAGAGATCCTGTGAAACTTGTCTTTCTCTGATTGGCTTATTTCACTTACAAAATAATCTCCAGGTCCTTCATGCTGTCTCAAAGGGTTAAAGATCCTTCTTTTTTTATAGGTGCATAGTATTCCATTGTGCAAATGTACCACAGCTTTTTTATCCACTCATCCACTGATGGGCACTTGGGCTATTTCTAGATCTTAACTATTATAAGTAACACTGCTAAGCACATAGGGGTGAATCATTTTACTCAGATTTTACAAACATATAAATGGGTAAAATGCATTTCACAGCTATATGAGTGCCATAGATAAATGTCTGTGTCCTTTCAAAATGTATATGTTGAAATCTAATCCCCAATGCATTTGCAAGTGGGGCTTTAGGTGATGAGTATGTCATGAGGGTAGAGCTCTCATGAATGGGAACAATGCCCTTATGAAATGAACCCCAGAGAGATCCCTACTCCTGCGAGGTTACAGCAAAAGTTTGACTACCTATAAACCAGAAAGGGGGCTCTCACCAAATATCAAATCTGCTGGCACCTTTATCTTGGATTTCCAGCCAGCAGAACTATGTAAGTTTAATTTCTGTTGTTTATAAGCCACCCAGCCTATACTACTTTATTACACTAGAGCAAACAGACTAAGATAGAGTGAAATCCATATTTCATATGGAAAGAGAATAAGGTATATGGAATAGGCACAATAATGCCCCCCCCCCCAAAAAAAAAAAAGAGAGAGTCCACCCTAGACCTTTAAATGGCAAAAGGGATGTTGCAGATATAATTAAGATTTGGATATTGAGATGGGAAGATTATCCTGGATTATCTGCCCAATGTAATAACAGTGCTGTGCTCAAAGGGAGATGTGACTGCAGAAGAGGTGCAAAGAGAGTCAGCATTGCCTCCTTTTCAAATGGCAGAAAAGGGACCATGCACCTGGGCTTGTGGGTGCATCCTAGAAAATGAAGAAGACAAGAAAATGAATTCTCTCCTACAACCACCAGAAAGGATGCAATGCCTCCAACATACTGATTTTAGCCAAGTGAGTGAGTTGCTTCAACCATTATGTTTGTGTAATTTGTTATGCAGCAATAAAACATGAATGCACTAAGGAAAGGTGATTTCTCCAAATTATACAACTCCATGGCTTGGGGTCTAGTTAAACTGAGACTTTATTGAGGTAAGAATAAAGGGGATACATGGCGAAACAAGTGGAAGAAGATATTTAAGACAATATTCACATTCCTTAACATAATAAGCCACTACAGCCTTTTGTCTGATTTAATGATTCCTTAAACAATATGTAGCTCTAAATCGCATTACATATGAACCATTAATTGTCTTACACAGTTCTGCATGCTTTTAAGATAGTTTCCCTAAGTCCATCTGTCCTCTTTTCAAACCTGATAAGCACAGTTTTTTGTTTTTTTTTTTGTTAAGTCTTTATGAATCACAACAGGAAAGAAATGAATAGCATTGTATGTTTATGTCCATATTTATAAATGCACTTTTATTAAATAATGCAGGTATCACCCCTCGTTAATTAACCTTATAACATGATGTTTATTGTTTTTCCTTTATATCAAGGCTATTCTTCCAAATGTACATTATCTAGTTTTTTCAAATATTTAAAGCTTGTGGAGAGCCAATGTTGAATTTCTCTATGGACAGGTATATAGCCAACCCTTCTATCAAAGTCAGCAATCACTTCAAAGGTAAATATATGAAGAAAACTCGTTCCATAATTAGATTGCATGATTCATTCTAGAAAAATCTGAGAAAAATAATTATATTGGTCAATATCTACAATTTTACGTGATAAGAAAATTCTTTGTTCTTTTGTTAATTAAACTAATATAGTTCAAGTGCCTGCAGTATTTAAGGCATAGTGGTCTGTTCAGGGAAGCAGGATGACCCCAAGGGCCCTGGTTCTGACCAGGGGGAGCTGCATTAGGTGCCATTTAACTCAGTTTTCTGCTTCTATGAACCTCATGCAGACAGTGTATGTACTGTCAGGATTCTAAGATCTGAAATTTCATTTTGTGCTTCCAAAGCACTGCTCCTCCACTCGCTATCTTGGAGAACTATTTGAGCATCAGTTTCTTAACTTAAAGTAATTCTCACTGTACTTACCTTGCGGGGGCGTGGGGCGGGGGGGATGAGGTTCAGCGGTCCCAGTGCTTATCAAGGATGTAGCACAGACCTAACTGATCTAATGTTCTGCACAAGTGAGTCCTCACCTCTGTTTGTTGGAGAAACTCAAACTTGCCAATTAATGTCTCGGTCCTTTCCGGTATACAGGTTCCTTTAAGTTACCACACATACCTTCTAGGAAATTCTCAGCTTTTGAGAGTTGCATCTCTTCCCATTGTATCTCACTTTCCTCAAAATGACACTCAAGTACATATAGGAGCGCAGTGACTTCATATTGTTGAGACAGGAGGACTACCATCTGTGTGCAAGTCTTTATGATGCTTTTTCTTACTGACTCGTCCGTGCAGCCAGTAAGAACAAACACCCTGTTTGTTCTTAAATTGATTCTTCTCACCCTGCTGAGCAGGCAACTGGTGAAGGTTGCGACAGATGAAGCCTGGTCAGGGACAACTGATCTACCTCTGCATACCTCGGTTTTCATTTACAGTCTGCATCCCGGGAGATCTGGCTGTACCTCCCATTCAGTCGCTTGACCTCATCACCTCCTTGATAATCCCAACTAATTACTTACCTTTCCCTGTCATTGTCAGCCCTCTGTGCGCCGTTACTGATTGAATGAATAATTAATGAATGAATAAGATTTCTGGTCAGCACAGTCTGTCACAATATGTGTTTGTGTGACTGTTTGGAGCCACATGGATGCTAAGAACAGTTTGACATGGAGTCACACAGGCCTTCCCTCTGGATAAGCACAACGCCACACTGACTTTATTCTCAAGCAGTCCCTTCACACTTTATTGAAGTTGAAGGTACCCTGATTTCTGAAGAATAGCTTCCCCTCAAAGTTCGACGTGAGAACTGGACAAAAGGTCCTTTGCTTTGACCTTTGCTCCCTTGAGAAACAGAAAGATAGCTGATGTAGTTGAAGAATAATGATCACTAGAAAAGGGATTATGAAATTAAGTCAGAGGTAGCCAGACAATGGATTGCTGACAACATGCCAACGAGATGAAATTCTGTTGTCTGTTCAATGGGAAGCCATTTTATTTTTAAAGCAAGGAAGAAATACGGTTTGATTTTTGTTTTATGAAGAGCTAACTGGTCGGGGAGGGAAATGGAAGCTGAAAAAAACAACTAGAAGGCATTTTTTAGTTGTCCAGTTAGGAAGTTTTAAAGTTTTTCTATTTATACTGCTAAGTATTTTATAACTTTTATGAGCACATTTACATTTTCATTTTTAAGTTAATTCTACATAGATTTTCTACAAGAAAATTGAAGGTGTTTGTCTCTTTCCTGTGACGTTTCTCAATTTAAATGCAATCTGTAATTTGGAATATGAGTATTTGGTGCTAATTCTTCTTCCTATTTTTTTCACCTTCTTACCCAGCACTACAACAAGATTTCATGATTTCTGTCACCCAAACTTACTAATAAATTGGCTGCAACTTGAAACTCAAGTGCAAACAAAGCCGTTGGGTGTTCTTACTTTTTTACATCACTTGGGTTCATTTTCTTCTTAAGCATGCTTGTTTTGCTCTAAATATGTTCATTCTGATAAACAAGTGTTAAAATTATAACAATTTAAAACTGCTTTGAAACCAAGGCATGCATATAAGATAGATGTTTTGTTTTTATATATAATATTTGCATTGAATTCACTATTATGTCATTATTTCACATTTCTTTTCATATAATTTATTAAATTATTCTTCTATGTATGTCTCTCTGTAAAAGTCATATATACAATGACATGGGAAAAATTCAGACTCATTTTCTGTGCAGTTTATCTTCGAATCAAATATTTAAACCTATACGTATATGTATATATAAATATATACACACACACCGATATATACAATTGTAATAACTTTTTACAAATTCCTCATATCATCAGGAAACACTATGAGTATTAAGTTTTCAAATATGGAACTATGATTGTGATTTTTCCTTTGAAATTTTTATTGGCTTCTCTTGCTCATGTGGTAGTGTCAACATTTTTTTCCAATGAGGTAGGGATCTATACCTAATCTTTAAGTTCATATAAGCAATTTCCTGTGTCTGTGCCACTAGTGGATTTAACTTTCAGAATATGCCATGATTTGCTCCATGTTTTTGCGTGTCTAAATCACATTGTTTCGCATACTCTTTCCCATTTTCCTACTGGTGAATATCCAAATATGAAAACTTTATTGAGTATTTCTAACTGTTAAAGCTTTTGCTAATATTTCAGAAAAAAATTCAGAGATTTTGTGCCATCAGATGTCTTGTATGTGACTCTACTGTGGCACTGATAACAACTAGTATTTTGATATTTCATCTGTTTGTCCCCGGTCCATGACTAAATTCCTAGTGAGCATTTATGAATATATTTTATTCACTTTTGTATACCACACGTTAACTCTGACAAAGATTTGGTTTCAGAGAAAGCATTATTAATGACCAACTAACTAACAATTGATTAAACAATTTCTTTCTTTGGGAATGCATCTTTTGTAATAATCTACTTTGCTTCATAGAAGTAACTATATTTAATGAATTAGTAAGAAAATTTAAATATAGAATAGATATATTTTTTGAAGAAACAATTTTATTTGATTCAATATACTTAATTTGCAACTTTATCTTTCTCCTCTCTTGTCACATATGTGTCTATGTGTGGTTTACTCTTTAAAAAGTAAAAATCAGATTTTCTTTCACTCATCTTTTAAAGAATTTGCTTGCTCTTTAAAGTTTTTGTTTCTGGGGTGGAATTGAGTTGTATATGTGAAAAGTGAGATATGCACATTACCTGACAAATGTCAAGGTAGACAGTGAAAAGGGAAGAAGTAAAGGCTTCATGTTTTCCTTTTATCTTCTTTGCTTTTGCTTTCATACCTTTTCATGGATTAATCACTTCAAGGTCAATGGTGCTGTCATTACTCCTCCGGGGAAAACTTCTAACTGAAGCCAATTAATGAATCAGCTGAGAAAGCAGTAGCTTTACTAATTATTATAATGTTTAATCAGAAAAAAATCAGCTTTAACCCTATTGCATTTGGTCTGGGGCAGAATCCCTGCAAATATACCAATCTCTAGACAGCTTCTGAATCAAATAACTCTTAACTTGAATTAATAAAATAATTAAATCAGAGAAGAATATAAGTAGAAAAAGAAACAAAGTGCTTTGGTGATAGGTTTCATAATTGACAGGCAATATCCTTCCTGAAGCTGGTAGAAGGCAGGAAACCCTCCCTTAAGTGTCTATTATGTTCAGGCTCCTGGGCTAGATAATACAACTTTTCTCTTTAAACTCCCCAACTGTCCCTTAAAGTAAAGCTGATAATCCCAATGAGAGGTTAAGTAGATTTAAAACAAAACAGCACACAAGCAAACAACAACAAAAACTCATGATATTATTATGAAAATCATTTTAAAGGAATCTTAACATTATTTATGAACCAGTAAATAGTTATATAATGTCATGCCTTCTAGGAATCACATGTCCAAACATTTACAATTAACTGATAAGCTCAAGCATCACATTCTCTATTATCTATAATAATAAAAGCATAATATGCTAATTAGACCGAATGGCCCTCCAGATGACCTTCTGGACGACCATGCTATGACCCCCACTGGTGCCAGGCCAGCCAAGGTGTGTGCGATGTGATTGGCCGGGGGCCCGGCCATTGCCCCATGATTGCCCTGCAGAGGGAGGCCCAGGCCACCGACCTGTGGACTGTGGCGGGTGGGCGGGGCCTTCCTCTGTGAGGGAGGGAAGCCCAGGTCCTGGGTGCCAGAGGGAAGCCGGTGCCGGCAGCTGGGGGAAGGAAGGCCTACTCTTGTATGAATTTTGTGCATCAGGCCTCTAGTTAATTATATAATGGTGCAATAAACCACCTCAAAGTTTGGAGGGTTAAAATGCAAACCATTAATTTACCTTACAGCCTAACTGTCAGCTGTTGGCTGGGTTCAGCTGGTTAGTTTTGCTAATCTGGATCACACTTGGCTGATATCAGCAGTTCTCTTCATGTGTTTACAGTCAGGTTCAGGATAGCAAAACTGTGGTGTTTTAGGGTGATTGGCTGACTGAATATGGGTATAGAGGATTTTTTATTAAGATGGAGTCTCTCATCATCTTCCAGGCTAGCCAGACTTATTCACAGGGTAGCTTGGTTTGTGACCAAGAAGGAGTGAGAAAGTATACAAGATATCTTGAGGCCTATAGTCAAAATCAGAAATAGATTGTTCTTGCCACATTTGATTGGCGCCGGCCAATATCAACTAGACCAGATTCAAGGAGCAGAGAAAGGAGGTGTTGCAAAATCACATGTAATAAAAGGAGGTGCATGCTCAGAGGAATTAAAATCTGTGATTATTTATACAATCTGCAGTATCCACCATAAAGTTTTGATAATTCTGAAGATGTATTAAGTTCTATGTGGCTCATGGAGTTATTACTTGCATGATAACTTTATGAGAATGAAAAACATGATGATATTATAGTAGTTTGTATTAAAATCTTTTCTCCAGATGAGTTATTTCTATTAGACAAGTATCTAGATTGCATAGACTTAGTTTTATGCATTGGATCCATCTGAGTTTACCAAAGAAACAGAAGCAGAATGTGTGTGTGTGTGTGTGTGTGTGTGTGTGTGTGTGTAAGTGTGTGTGTGTAGAGACAAAGACAGAGAGAGGTCTATGTGTTGAGGAGCTTCAGTAAGAACAGGCATAATTTTTCCAGCAAAACATTACGTTGTTTCTTTTGTTCACCTTAGACATTCAATAAATGGCTTGCCAAGAGAAATAAATTACCTTATTCAATCCAAATCAAGGTAAATAAGAATAAAAGAATGCACAAACACTACAGAAAAAAGGAGCGAAGGTAACAATAAATGGCATATTATGACCATTTATTGAAAAAAAAAATGCTGTCCTGAGCAGATAAAAAATATGACCCAATATATTGGCATGAGTCAGGGAAATAAATGAATAAGCAAATTGAACCCAGCCTGCCAGCTTCCATGATAGTTCGAGCCAATTTCTTGAAATCAATCTCCCCTCTCTCTCTTTATATACATAAAACATGTCAACTACCTCTCACCACTATAACAAAGCATCATGTCCATGGAAAACCATGGACAGCAAGCAAATTCCAATACTATTTATATCTTAGATCATAGAAAAGTGAGGAAAAAAAATTCCATACTTCTTTTATTAAGTTGTAAAAACCTGACATGACTCAGATGTCATGAAAATTATCTCTTGACCAAATCACATGTAATACAATTTTTAATATCTAAAGGAATTATTAACAATCAGAATCGAATAGGTCATTAATAGGAATATACAAGGTGGGTTCATACCAAGAACAAAAAGACTATGAATCATAATTGGCAAAAAATATATTGTCTTGTGATTCTAATTGTATGTATTGAAGAAATTTGACATTTTTAAGACAAGGAGATTAGAATATAGACAAAATGAAGGGTAAAAAATAAGCATTTTATATCAATAAGGAAATTATGCATTTTCCAGTAGCATTTGGAAAAACTAGATGGCCATTTGGAGGAAAACGGTGATGTCTACCTTGCTTCTTAGAGAGAAATAAATTCAGGAGGGATAAAAGTTTTAAATATTAAAGATAAAATCCCAGAAGGATTAGAAAATATGTGAGAATTTTAATGTAATCTACCAGTGGGAAAGGATTTGCTGAGAATGTCTCCAAACCCATACACAAAAGGGGTATCATTAATTAATGTACATCGACATGCACATTTATACACATGTGTACATATAAGTGTTCAAATATAAATAATTTTGGAAAAAACACAGATCTATGTTTTAAAACTTTTTATGGAAAAACAGCAGAAATAATTCAAAAATCAAAACCAGAAAATTATCTTTACTAATGGACTTTCTTAAAACATAAGAACATACATTTATACTTGTACATGTTTTACACATTATAATTTTCAAAATATAAATAACATATCAATATATAATGCCATCATGTATCAGCATATGGTTATACTCTATTTCATATTAAGGGAATCTACATAATCTTTAAAAATACATTTTAAACTTAAATATTAAAAGGCTTTTTTTTCAGATCTATAAAGAATTCTCTGTCATAAATATTGCCTATTAAAATTTACTGGAGCAATAACTTCATCTAGTAATGAAACCGTCTATTTTTTTTTTTTAATTTTCACATAGGAAAACATTTATACAAGTATTTGTATTTAAGTATGTTATGATTCCATCATACGCATTTAGAAATATCAAAAGCTAGTTATTTTGTCTTGATGAGTGACATAATATTTTTACTTTATGAAAAACAGTTCTATTTAATTCATCTTCGCAAGAGTTGATAATTTAGCACTGATAAAATATTATGATCTGTGAACAAAATCTTCTGATTAAAGTGCTATCCTGTGAACCTGATTTTGTTGTAATAAAATATAAATGCTGATAGCTTTTAAAGTATTTAATTAAATTTTAAATGATTAATATTCTTAAAAAATAATTTTGGTCAAATATCTTTGGAGCAACAAAGAACAACTTGAAATGGCTCTTAAATTGTGTTTTTCTTTTGTTGCTCTTACTTGTCACATGGAGATTTTCTTTTAATGACAAATCTTGATCATTAGCACAAACTATCTTTGTTTATGCATCAAAAAATAGTATGGAAAACAAATGTGAGTATACCTTGGCAAAATCTATCCTTTAATCAATTTTGTTATGTGTTAATTGGAAATACAAATATAAAATAGCCTTCTAAATTGAAAGTTAATCTTTTTTGATTGTTTCACTGACAGGAATAATCTGTAGAGTAAAATATATTCAGGCTTAACCCTAGTCAAATAAATATGTTTACAAAAGAAAAATTTAATGGGAAGAGTTTCACATTGAATAGAGGCTACTCTGTAATATGACATTGTAGAATACAATATACTTTCATCTATTAGGAATATTATTTTTGTGTGATTAGTATTCAATCTTAATCATATATTTTTGGATTGGTTTAATTGGACTTTCCTCACCATGCTAAAAAAAGCAAAAGTAAAAAAGCAGCTCAGCCGGCATGGCTCAGTGGTTGAGCATCGACTATGTACCAGGAGGTAATGGTTTGATTCTTGGTCAGGGTACATGCCTGGTTTGCAGGCTCAATTCCCAGAGGGGGGCATGCAGGAGGCAGCCCATCAATGATGTTTCTCTCTCATCAATGTTTCTATCTCTCTCTCCCTCTCCCTTCCTATCTGAAATCAAGATATATTTTTTACAATGCACAAGGCTTACAAACTTAAAAATTATAGGTTAAAAAGTGACTTCTTACATAAATATATAAAATATGTGTCAATATTAATGAGTAAACAAAAAAAAATTTATAAGATTGTTTAAGCAACAACCAGAAATAAAAGTCTAAATCCCAAGTTGTCTCTGGATCTCCTAGCAAGTAATAAAATAATTCTACTTTACCTAAAACAATAGTTTTCACAGAAAACAACTACAGTTTTCATACATCGATCTCACAGAAGTAGAAGCTTTAGGAAAAGCTTATCCAATTTCCAATGGATATGGAGATTAAAGCAACAAAAAGTCTACATTGGTCAGGGTACCAAGAGTTATAGGTATAACTTTTATTTTTCAAATATATATTGTTGTTATTGATTTCAGAGAGGAAGGGAGCGGGAGAGAGAGATAGAAACATCAATGATGAGAGAAATCATTGATTGGCTGTCTCCTGCATGCCCTGTACTGGGGATTGAGCTTGCAACTGGGGCATATGCCCTTGACCAGAATCAAACCTGAGACCCTCCAGTCTGCCGGTCAATGCTCTATCCACTGAGCCAAAACTGGCTAGGGTAGTATAACTTTTGTTTGTTTGTGGGATTGAGCTGACTTGGAATTTTACTGTGCATATGTTATGTCCCTCCTTAATGATGATAATATATGTAAATTATTTCAAGAGAACATAGAAACCATATAATGAATTCAATCAAATATTTATCTCCAGGCCAAATCTGAATCTTTATGATTCAGTACATAGTTAAAAATATCATTGGAAACAGAATAAAAACATCAATTTCTTATATATTCACTCTCAATATGAAGATGGTATTTACTAAAAAGGATGAAGCTGAATTTCCAGTAGAAATGATTGCTTTACCCTGAAGCAACATATCTTATGGGGCACACTTCTTTTTTGAAATTTGTTGAATCTTTTTCTGTATCTAATGATAAAATCATTTAATTTTTCTCCTTTAGCCTTTTGATGTGATGGATTCCATCCATGGATTTTTGAATGTGGAAGCAGCTTTGCATACTTGTAATAACTATTTGGTTATGGTGTATATTTTCTTATATTGTTGGATTCTATCTGCTAATATTTTGTTTAGGATTTTTGCATTTATGTTCATAAGAGATACTGATCTGTAATTTTCCTTCTGTATAAAGCATTTGTTTGGTTTGGGTATTAATGTAATTGTAAACTCAGAGAATGAGTTCAGAACTGTTCCCTCTACTTTCTGAAAGAAATTATAAAAATTTGGTATCATTCCCTTAAATGTCCAGTGAAATCATCTGGAAAGGGTTCTTTTAAACTTTTGAAGTTATCAATGTTGATTCAATTTCTTTAATAGATATAGGCATATTTAGATTATTAATTTTTCTTCATGTGAGTTTTGGTAGATCATGTCTTTCAAAAAATTGGTCTATTTTAACTATCAAATATGTTAGCATATATTTATTTATAACATTTCTCTATTATTTTAATGTCCATGAAATCAATATTGAGGATCATTGTTTTATGTTATATTAGTAATTTATGTATTTTCTCTCTCTCTCTTTTTTTTTTACTTTTCCTCTCTTTTGTTTTCTATATTAAATTTTATTTATTTTTATTTTTTATTATTTATTTTTTTCTGTTTACTTTTTCCTATTTTTTTTATGTATGTATAGTTGCTCTACAATCATATATTGGTTATTTTAGTTTCAGGTGTACAATATAGAGATTTGACATTTTTATAGCTTACAATTTTATAACTCCACTAATTCTAGTAATCATCTGTCACCACGTAAACTTATCACAATATTATTCACTATATTCCCTTTTCTCCTTTTTCCCATACCCCCACCCTCTCCCTTCTGTTTCTATGTCTGTTGATTTTTTTTTGTTGTTGTTGTTTTACATGTGTCTGTGTGTTTTTGTTGCTCTGGTTTTTTTTTTTTTTTGTCTATTTGACCTACTTTGCTCTTTTTCTAGCTTTCTAAGCTGGAAATTTAGATTATTGATTTTAGATCTCTCTTCTTTTATTATATACACATCAACTGCTATAAATTTACTTCTGAGCACTACTTTTGTTGCATCCCACACATTTAGATAAGTTGTATTTTCATTATTATTTCCTACATAGTATTTTAAAATTCATCTTGATATTTCTTCATTGACCCATGTGTTACTTAGAAATGTGTTATTTAATCTCCGAATATTTTCATCTTTTCTATTTATCTTTCTGTTACTGGTTTTTAGTTTAATTTCATTGTGATCTTGTAGCAGGCATTGTATGACTTTTATTCTTTTAAATTTAAGGTGTGTTTTATGGCTCAGGACTGGCCTATTTTGATGAATTATCCATGTGAACTTTAGAAGAATGTGTATTCTGCTGCTGTTGGATAAAGTATTATATAAATGTCAATTAGATTCTGTTGATAGATAGTGTTGCTCAGTTCAATAATACTCTTACTGAATTTCTGCCTGTTGTAATGTCAATTACTGATAGAGGGGTGTTGAAGTCTCCAGTGTAATAGCTGATTTGTCTATTTCTCCTGCAGTTCTATCAGTTTTTGTCGCACATATTTTAATTCTTAGTTTTGAGGTACTTAGCACATTAAGGTTGATCATATCTTCGATAAGGGGTCTGTGGAGAATTGACCTACTTATTATGTAGTACCCGTCTTTATCCCTGATTATTTTCCTCGCTCTGAAATATGCTTTATCTGGCATTAATGTAGCTTTTTATGCTTACTCTTGATTAGTATTAGCATGGCATATCTTTCTCAATCCCTTTACTTTTCATCTATGCAATTATATTTAAAGTGGTTTCTATGGAAAACATAGGATTTAGTTAATCACATTTTAAAATATTTCATTGAAGTAAGATATACGTAAGAAAAATACATAGGAATGAATTTTTATAACTTGAATATACTCCTATAACCTCTACCTAGATCAAAAATAAAATATTATTAACACATCCAATGGATCCTCAAACTTCCTTTCAGTCATTTCACCTCACGATGTATAGCCACCTCTTGGGCTACTCAGGCCTCTGAAACAAAATGTCACAGACTGGGTGACTTAAATAACAAGATTGTCTTTCTCACAGTTCTGGACACGAGGGAGATGAAGGTGTGAGCAGATTCAGTTACTAGTAAGAGCTCTCTTCTTATTTTCAGATATGGATACCTTATTGCTGTGTCCTCACATGGAGTAGGGGGGAAAGAACAGGGAGAGGGAGAGGGAGAAGGAGAGGGAGAGGGAGAGGGAGAGGGAGAGGGAGAGGGAGAGAGAGAGAGAGAGAGAGAGAGAGAGAGAGAGAGAGAGAGAGAGAGAGAGAACACATGGGTACAAACTCTGTCTCTACCTTTCCTTATAAATGCATTAATCCCATCATAAGGGGCCACCCTCATGACCTCATCTAAACCTAATTACCTCCCAAAGGCAACATCTCCAAATAACCATCACATTGGGGGTTAAGGTCTCACATGTGAATTTGGAGAGACACAAACATTGAGTTCATAGCAGCCTTTATCATGACTTCTAAGAGCATGCATTTCATGTTCTCTTTGGAATTTTATTTTTTTTAATTGATTTTGTAGTAAGTCACTCTGTCTTCTGTCAGGAAAATTATCATAGCCTTTGAATTAAGGGGGGGGGGGGGCAGAGAGGGAAACAAGAAACTGAATGTCCAGGGTATACTGTTTCAGGTTTCCCTCAATTTCCATTCCTTTCCTCTCTATCCCTATTGTGGAAGAAGACAGTTTTGTATCTATTCACACATTAATTTCAGGATTTGGCATGCGTTGCTTTATCTTCTCCTTTGAACCAGTTGTGACCTCTTACCAGTTCCCTCATTAATGTATGAGTTACATACAATTTTTTAAAAATATATTTTATTGTTTTTACAGAGAGGAAGGGAGAGGGATAGAGAGTTAGAAACATCGATGAGAGAGAAACATCGATCAGCTGCCTTCCTGCACACCCCCTACTGGGGATGTGCCCGCAACCAAGGTGCATGCCCTTGACCAGAATCGAACCTGGGACCTTTCAGTCCACAGGCAGACGCTCTCTCCACTGAGCCAAACCAGCCAGGGCTACACACGATTTTTGGCATCTGTTTATTTTATATTTTCAGTAAAGTATGCTTTTAAATTTTATGGAGATTATCCTACAACAACTTTGGAGTTTTTTAAAGATATGCCCAATGGTACCTGAGCCATGTAAACTGTATGCTTGAGAAGAGCGGTCATGTGCAGCTGCCTCTAAAGCATGTCTTTTTCTGGTTGCCAGAGATAAATCCAAACCAGTGAGAACACTTTGCTGGCCTTCCATTTATCTAGTCCAGGCGTCCTCAAACTACGGCCTGCGGGCCACGTGCGGGTGTTTTTGCTGTTTTGTTTTTTTTACTTCAAAATAAGATATGTGCAGTGTGCATAGGAATTTGTTCATAGTTTTTTTTTTTTTTAACTATAGTCCGGCCCTCCAACGGTCTGAGGGACAGTGAACTGGCCCCCTGTTTAAAAAGTTTGAGGACCCCTGATCTAGTCAGGTATTTTTTTTTTTCTCTCTGTCTAAACCGATTTTGTGTTTTGGGTTTGTTTCTGGTTTTCTGGTTGCCAATAAGTTATTCCTCATCGGTGAGAGCAATAATTTAAAATTTGGTTTTATGGTTTGACCATTTCAATATCTCTATAAATAAATTAATGGATAATAGAAATCTATGATCTGTTTGGGAGAGATGACAGAGAATCTAGTTTGTTGGTCTTTTTAAAATTTTTATCCTTCCCCCCCGCCACACACATAACACACACACACTCTTATCTCATAGTAGTTAAGCACTGTGTGTCCACCATACAGGATAAAGTGAAGCTTTTAGATGTCCAGATCAGTGAATATATATATATATATATATACACACACATATATATATACATATATATATACATATATGTGTGTATATATATATATTAGAGGCCTGGTACATGAAATACGTGCACTGGTAGGGTCCCTAGGCCTGGCCGGCTATCAGGGCTGATCTGTGGGCAGACTAGTGGGGCAATTGGGGTCTCTACTTGCACCCGCCTTGGCCTGGTGCTGCCTGCTTACCTGCTCCACCATTTTGCCATGGTCTCCCTCTCATAGGGGCCCATGGGGCTGGCAGCACCTCCACTGCCGCCCGCTGCCAGTGCTGTGTCACCGACACCTTCCATGTTCTGTGCCACCCCCTGGTGGTCAGCGCACATCTAACTCCTGGTCAAACTCCCACCCATGGGGACAATTTGTATATTAACCTTTTATTATATATATATATAAATATATATATATATATATTTTTTTTTTTTTCCTCTTGACTTGAAGTTCAAATTGTTAGATTATAGCTGTGAGCTCACAGTGTACCTGCATATATTTGTGTCTGCAATTCAGAAAGGTCTTTATAAGTACTTGTATCAGATTGTAATATTTTCTATCTCCAAATTATTTTAATAAATTAGAATGTAAGTATATATTTGATCTTTTTTTACTAATTGATATCTGCTATTTTAGTTATTATTGATTATATTGATGATCTATAAAACATATATTTGGGAATATATTAGACATTATATTATCAAAGTTTTATTTTTAGGAATAAAAACAAAGTTAAATGTTCAATGTTATTTAAGAAAACTACATTGCACAATGGCAGAAAAATAGCTTCTACCATTTAATACAAATATAAGTCTAGAAGAAGATAAGGTCCAAATGATCTAATAACTCAAAACCACTTCCTATTGGAAGTATAAAGTGCTTTATACTGAGCTAATTTGGAAAGTCAGAAAAAAAGGGAATGATCACAAATAAGTCACTGATATCTGATTTCATTCAAATGTCAAAAAAGCAAATGTATTTGGCTTTTCTGCCTGGAACTTAATTGTAAAATTGCTTGTTGGTTAAATTGGTTGAGAAAATAGAGCAAGTAGCCTCTCTAAACTTGACATTTGGTAGATATTCTTCTTGGTATTGAAGTACGCAGATTTTATCTTTAAGTTACTCAGTGCCCAGCACACTCAACTTCCCATGTTTCTCATAACTTGAGCCTAAAGGAACTTAGGAATATGTAAAATGTTATTTCTAGAAATATTACTGTAGAAGCAGGACCATGGTTACTTCATGAAAAGTTCTGCAGCCTCACTAAGCTCTAGAAATACAATAGACCATAGTATACAGAGGCTTCGGGATAAAAGCAGTGATAGAGCTTCCTCATTAGGACATTTCCAACAGTCTATTCCAATGGATCCCTTTTAACATTTCCAGGTGTCTATTTCTCAGATTCTAGGTAATGATATCCTGCTGCTGTCAGAGTCCTTCCGGGGGCCACAGGAGCTGCTTTAGACTCATGCAGAGGCAACCCCAAATGCCTGAGAGTTTATGGATCCTTGCTCCTCCCACTGCCAATGACTGTCAGGTTAGAAACTGAGAGCTGAGCTTACTCGCCTTTAGGATCTGACTTCACTGGGTCTTTCTCAGAAATGGCACCCCTGCTTGGCTCTCTTGTCCTGCTTTTTCACTCCCTTATATTTTCTCCCAGGAGCCCCTCCTTTATAAATCACTTGCACATGAATCTTCATCTCAGGGTCTGCTTTTGGGAAATTTGATCTAAGAGAATCTCATTGTTCCATCCTAGACCTTCAAGATTCAAAGCCAGACATATAGAAGAAACTAGAGGAGATAGATGATGATGGTGGATATGATGATTAGATAGATGATAGATAGATAGATAGATAGATAGATAGATAGATAACCTAGCTTTGCCAGTTAGCGTGGTTTATCAGAATAGACCATAAATCCCATAGTAACAGTAAATACTTTATACATTAAGTGAATACCTACCAATGACAAGATTAATAGTGACAAAAAATACAGTGTTAAACTCAGGAAAGAAATAGTCAAAATAAGTTCATATTTTATATAACCATCACTTTCAGCAGCTTTGGAGCCAGAGGGCCTAGACTGAAATCAAGTCTCTGCTTTATACCAGCTATGTGACCTCAGATAATTACATATTATTGTGCCCAATCTTCTCATGTATAAAGTAGTTATAGTAATAGTACTGAAACAGGATGAAAAATAAACGAGTTGAAATATGTGAATTGCTCAAAATACTGCCTGGTATGTAGTAAGTGCTACAAAATTTTAACCATAATAGAACTAGTAGGCCAGTTAAGATTCTTCAGATCATTCTCTTTATTTTAAATGAGTCAATTATGTAAGATTTCTAAAGTCACACTGTTTCTGTCAAAATTAGAACTACAGCCCAGCTTTCCCAACTGAAGGTCTGTCATCTTTACATTCATTAATTCATCAAATATCTACTTATTTATTTTCAAATTTATCTGCATTATTGAAAGTATTAGAGATGTCCCGGTTTTTCTCCCATTAACCCCCTTCACCCAGCCCCTACCCACCCACCCCCATGTCACCCAACTAATTTTTAATTTAACAGTTAAATTTAATAGTCCCTGGCTAAAATTCTAAATTTGGCTTGAAAATCGATTATCAGTAATTGTTTTTACTTTTTCTAATTGTATTTGTTTCACATGCTATACCAACCTTCACAAACATTAAGTTTAAACACATGGACAAGTGTAAATATAAAAATGGAATGTTTCTACTGGATTTTACATTTGACATTTTTGAGTCAGTATGTTTGAACATTTCTTCACATATCAGTATTAGGATACTTTGTGTCTTCTATGGGCTGTAAAAGTCTTAACAACTTGGTATGGCTATTTTACTGGTCTAGACATACTTCAGTGACCTGAAATCAATGCCCATTTGTCACCACTTCTTTTCACTTGACCTTCCCACTTCCCATTGTCACATTGTTTGATTGTATAGCTAAGCATCAAAGCACTTCTCCCTCAATGTTCTTGGCTAGATTATCCAACCCTGACTTCTCTGTGTTAAAAGAATCTTTAAAGCCCAATAGTCCACCAGTAGATTATGTTACACATTGTGAGGTTTTTAAAAGTGTGTTAACTAATGCCTAGAAAATCATTGCTATTTTACTTTCTTCAAAGATATAACCACAGTGTATATTCAAACCATCATGTGTATATGAAATTTAACATATTATTTTTTTATATTAATGGAAAGAATTATAGGTGGGCACACTAAAATCCCTGTGCGCTGAATCATAAAAAATGTGATATTTGAATAGGCTCTGCAAAAATATTTTATTAGATATTTCTGATAAAAGGGTTCCATTTTTAAATAAGATGGTAGTATACAGTAGAATAAATAGAGAGCATATCTTGATCCCTCAGTGTCCTTTGGGGCCTGCCTCTCTTACTTCCTAAGCCAACCATATAACTCTTGCTGGGTCAATTATTGTGCTGCTGGAATCAGTGATTATTTTGAAGGCAAGCATTCCATCTAAGTGGGTTGAGCTCTGCTTTCTCGGCATGCACATACAGATGACCAATCTGAGAGAATGCAAACCTTTTAACTTCTGAATGAATAGAGAAAATATATGCATCATTATATATTTTCTGGCAGATTGATATGATGCCATATTATGTGGAAGGAGCAGAAATATTGAGGACTATACATCTATGTGATGACACATGAAAGTATTAGCATGAGCTGAACAACAAAGCTTCTCATTCACATAGACTATCAGATCTATGCTGCTCCTGAAGAATATCAAATCTAGGAGCAAAATAAACAAATATTAAATCCTGGGTATGTCACCGTCCCTCAAGAATACCAACCGGCCACTCAGTGCAACTTGGTCACTTTGGGCATGTTTCACTTTACCAAGGGCAATAATTCCTCCTTGCTGAGAGGGATAATCTGGATTCCAGGTCTGGGTTTGCATTCACTTCCTGCAGTACCTCAGTCAGCAACACGATTGGAGGGCTTAAACATCATCTTCTTTCTAAGATAGGATCCATTTCCTTTGACGAAGATGTTCGTTTTGGAGAGCATGTCACAGTGGACATATGAGTTAGCGACCCATATTGTCATAGAGCATGAACTGTAAACTGCTTATCTGACTGGGTGTTGGAATGGCCTCTTAAAGGCCAGGATCGATCTGTGCACCAGCCTAGTGAGGATGCCTTTCAGTCTTGAGAGACTGCCCTTCAATTTTGAGTCTAATCTTTGACCCAAAGGCCATTTTACAATGTCGTGTCCCTAGATTAGAAGAAATGGGCCTAGAAATAAAAAAGAATGGAAGAAGGAGTGGTGATCTCACCATCACTCTCAATGACTCACTTGGGAAATTCGTGTCTCCCATCTTGCAGTGTTAATATAGTCCCTTAGGGAAACAAACATCTCCCCATTCTCTAAAGTTGGTCTTTAAAGTTATACTGCCCACTCATTTTGGCCTGTACATAGAATTCAACAGATGAAAAAAAAAAGTTATAATAATATGTGAGGAATTAGCCTTGATTATTATGAGAATAAAGAGTTTGCTGCTACATAATGGAGGCAGAGGTGTGTATGTCTGGAGCTCAGGGATACTCTGTGATTCTTGATGTATTTGCATCATGGACAATAGCAATAGGTCATTGCACCAACTGAACCTCATAAGGGCAGGGCAACAGGAGCTCAGACACTATAGGAATAAAAATCAAGTTTATCCCATTGCAAAAGCGCTGTAGACCAGCAGAAAGGATGGCTTAAGGAGGACAAAATTAAGAATGAATGGACAAGCCCTAACTGGTTTGGCTTAGTGGACAGTGCATTGGCCTATGGACTGAAGGGTCCCAGGTTCAATTCCAGTCAAGGGCATGTACCTTGGTTGTGGGCACATCCCCAGTAGGGGGTGTGCAGGAGGCAGCTGATCGATGTTTCTCTCTCATCGATGTTTCTAACTCTCTATCCCTCTCCCTTTCTCTCTGTAAAAAAATCAATAAAATATATTTTTTTAAAATTTAAAAAAAAGAATGAGTGGACAAGAGGAAGATGATATCAAACATGGTGTCAGGACTAATATGCACATCAAAGGAATTGTAACTAAAAAAACTTGCTTTGTGGTTTCATTCTCTTTATCATCATGAAAATTAAAGTTTAACTAAATGAATTTCAAGTAATCTATTGATTTATAAAAGTTTAGTAGTATGTAAAAATCTATGATATAATTTAAGGTTGCATCACAATATATGTCTTCCAGAGAGTAATGTTCCTTGTCACTTCCCAAAAATATAAAGTATTCATATGATTTTAAAATACTTCAAGGATACTTTTATAGCAAATATCATAAGATACAATGTTTCCCTCTGAATGAGATGGTTGACTTCTTTACTGTTTGAGATAATATTGGTAAAGTCTCACTCTAGAGCAAAGGTTGAGCATATTTGCCATCAGCTTCTCTATACTCTTAGGAGTATTCTAAGCTCAAGATTTCTGATCTGGGACGGACATATTGTGTACACATCTACCTGGGCATACCTCGGCATGGCTTCCTCCCTCCGGGCTAGCAGACAAGATTCACAGAAGGGAAGATGAAGCTCATGCTGCCTTTTGTTCCATGAGGAATAAAATATTTTGTTTCTGGCTCAGGACAGAATTCTGGTCATTCAAACTGAGGCAAAACAACCCATCCTTTATGAATTTGCCTAATGTATGCTTGAAATTGTTCTTTAATTTTGGTATTTTAAGATTAAGTGCATTTGTAAAGAAGTCTCTCAGGCCACGAAGCTTATAACTTATTAAGATTGTTATTTTTTAAGTGAATTTTCTCTTGCTACAAAACCTACTAGTGAGTGTAGATGCCAAGTTTGTGAAGGTGTATTTTGGTGTTATAAGAACTTGATTTTATTTTTAAAATATTGGGATTGGCCATGTAATGTCTTGACTTGAGGGTGGGAATATACTTCCCATGCTTTAACTTTGAACTTGGCTTTAAGGCTTGAATAGTGGGAGGTTAATTGTCATATATTTACTTGCTAGGGCTTGGCCCCTTAAAATCTATCATCATGTAAAAATAACATCACTGAGTCAGCTGCTGCCACTTCAGCCTTGGGCATAGAATGAACACACATGATGCAGCCTAAGCCCAATCCTAGATAAGGAGCCAAGCCCAGAAGGAGCTTCAGTTTGAGCAGAACAGGTTAGCCAAACCCAGCATAGGTAAGTCAACCCCAGGCAAACCTACATCCTGCCTAATGAGAATAAATGAGTATTGCTGTGTTTACTATTTAGAAATAGCTGGCTGAATATTTAGAAATACCTAGAAGAATAGAGAAAGATAGAGAGAGGAATAAGATTCAGAGATAATTAGAGAGATTGGGAAATTTAGTAAAAGCTTTCTGTTACCTACCCAAATGATGTTCTTTCTTCTTACTAACAGAATCAAATTGTTTTAGGTATCTACCTCCAGTGAAGGTGATTTATTAACTTCCAAGGCAGTTCAGGTGTTTATAATTACTAGTTCTTTTGCTTTATTTATTATTATTTTGTTTGTTTTGCTTTGGTTTTACACATAGAAGAAGCCATTAATATTTAGAGCATGTCAAGGACTACATTTGCTTTTGTCACAACCTTGAAAGCGTGAAGGCAAGTCTCAGACCAAAATCTTTCAATACACATAGAATATATATTAATAATCAAGGAATAGAGGCACACTGATAATTTAATCTGCTTTGTAACTTCAGGAAGTCCCACCTCTCAATCTGTTGCTCTAACCCAGTGATGTACTGTTAAGCCAGCTCAGTGAATGAGTGAATGAATGAATGAACACCTACATACATACTAAAACCAAAAATTAATTCTAGCACTAGCTGATTTGAATGATGTAAACACTCTTATCCTGATCAATTTTAAACAATCAATATGTCTCTGAATGTGGCACTGGAAAAAGATGCTTTCAAGCTGGTACAAACTGGCAAGATCAATTTAGTCTTTAAACTCACTTTTCATGAAACTATCACACAAGGCAACAAGACGATTCTGGAGGCTGAGTTTATTCAGTCTTATAGCAGGCACCAGATACCTACTCTCTTCTAAATCCTCTGAGTGGGCACAGGAATAGTTCTAAAGAGATCTTGCACAGAATTCTGAATGGTAAGAAGTAAAGGGCTTACTAAATTCTTATACTCCCTCCATGCAAATTCAGCAAGTGTCTCTACAACATTTCAGCCATTCCACACACTTTCACCAATTCACTTATTTAAACAATTAAATTAAATTAATAATATCAGTTTTGCTGATATTTTACAAGATATCAGTTTATTCCATAATAGTATATTTTGCACTCTTATTTCATTCATTAGCAACATCGCTGGAACTGCTCAATGACAAATATAGCTGAATCATGGAATATGGACAACAGCTTGAATAACAATTTCAGATTATAGAAACTGACAAACCCCTAGGTATAGATTAAAACACACACACACACACACACAAACACTAGCACACATAAGACTATAATTAACATAATGCATAACAGTGACCTTCTTTATTTTTTAATTTTTTGATATATTTTTATTGATTTCAGAGAGGAAGGGAATGGGAGAGCGAGAGAGAGAGAAACATCAACTATGAGAGAGAATCATTGATCGGCTGCCTCCTGCATGCCCCCTACTAGGGACCAAGCCCACAACCCTGGGCATGTCCCCTTGACAGAAATCAAACCCGGGCCCCTTCAGTCCACAGACCGATGCTCTATCCACTCAGCCAAACTGGCTAGGGCAACAGTGACTTTCTTTAGATGTGGAATAAATTTGATAGCCTAAGTCAAGGACAATCATTTCCCTTAACAGTGATTGTTATTTGGAATCATAATTTGATTCAAATTGGGCCAATGAGGAGAGATCTGATACTGGAAGATGTCCTTTCTCTTAAAAAGAAACACATGAAAGACAGGTATCTCATTTTTCTGTTTTATATAACCCCACGATCTGGGATGCCAGAAACTATAATAGGCACATTGTGCCTATGATGGAAGCTAACTTAAGGGGAACACTGACATGCTGTGGACTGCACACGGAAACATGGAAAGAAACTGTGTACTTAATGATGCCATCAACACAGAATTAGAAGTCCTAGTAGCTTTCCTAATTTACATTTTTTAATGTGAGACAGTACATTTACATAATTTTAAAGCCATACTTAGTTTACGTTTTTGTAACCTACTAGAAGACATTCTACCTGATATATATTTGTGTCTGTAACTAAAGAGCCTTGTTTGCATAATTTCTCAGAGTTCAAGATAGGAAGCAAACTTGTAAAAAAGTCTTTCTAAAGAATGGTTAGAAATAAGAAGTACAGCAATCTCTACTATTTTGATGTTAAGGTCATATTCCAAAATCTAAACTGGCATACATCTGTAATCACATATTCATAGATGAGATGAATATTAATAATGTAAAAAAAATTGTCAGGTGTATCTTAAAAGATACCTTTGGCTTTATCTCTGACATTTGTGGGTGGAGTAATTGATTTTTTTTCTCACTGTATTTAAGATTATTCTATACCCTAGAAAATTATTGTTAGATGTCTGAGATATTCTATTTTTATAAGTATGATAAGTAATTTGTTTTGTAATATATTGTCACCTTTTAAAAATTACTAGAGTGAAATATGTATTCATTTGTTTAATATTCCCATGTTCTTTGATTTTGTTTTTGGAAACAAAGGAGAGTAATACTTTTCTTTATAGTTTGCTCCTAGAGATGTTGGGAAGGATTAAATCACAACTTTTAAAAATCACATATTTGCCACAATATATCAAATATACTTTAAGTCTGTTTATTTTAGTGTTAGTTCATTTTGATATCTTTTGGTAAAGTTCTTCCTTGTGATAAAGAATGGCAAAAAACACTCTTAAAAACTGTAAGATTAGAGCAAAGGATGGTTAACAGAAATGAATGGGGAAGATTCGCTTCACAGATAGAGATCTGCAATAACATCTGAGAATATAAAGCTTAACCAGATTTTGTTCCCAGAAAAGCGATATAAATGTTTCAAACAGATGAGAAGTGCTGCTGTGGCTGCCACAACATAACATAAAGACTGATACAAACTTTTAAAATTCATAGTTCTGGGTCTTTCCACATTCCAACCCCATACCTGCCAAAACCAACAACAAAAAAGAAAACTACGTTGAAAGAAGGATACCGGGAGACATCAAGAATATAATTTCTTCTAATTCCCTGTGGAAAATAGTATCAAACATTGCCCCAACAATTCCTTCTCTCTTTGTGCATCCATACCATTTCTCACATCAAAGAAGTAGAGGTCATTTCCTCTGCCCTAATTCTGGGTAGGCCTTGCGACAGGCCTTTGCAATGAAATGTATCACAAGTAGCATGAATGGACTTTCAAACTAGCCTTCAAAGGACTTTCCTTTTCCACATCATGCCTCTTAGAACTGGCCCCACTCTGTGAGAAGCCAAGGGACAAACAGGGGACAAATGGTTAGAAACAGAGGTGTTTCATTTGACAGCCTCAGCTAAGACCCCAGCTGACTGGACCAACTATACCACTCATTGGATGTTCTGGACAAGTTAGCCCAGTAGTTGACTGCAGCCCATGGCATCGGGAGAAATAGTAAAATTGCTCCTGTTTAATCCACTAAATTATGTAGCTTTTTTGCTTGTTTTTAAGTATATTTTTTATTGATTTCAAAGAGGCAAGGAGAGGGAGAGAGACAGAAACATCAATGATGAGAAAGAATCATTGATCTGCTGCCTCCTACACGTCCCCTACTGGGGATTGAGTCTGCAACCCACTGGGATTGAATGGTGAGCTCCTTGTTCATAGGTCCATGCTCAACTACTGAGCCATGCTGGCCGGCCCAGCTGTAGAAGTTTTTTAAACAACAAGTCATTGAGAAAGTCTTCAAGTCCACATCCTACAAGGATTCATCATTTTCGACTTTGAGAATTGTCAGGTTATTAGCATTTGCATTGACCTCTCTTTTATGTTGATACTATCCAAAGACTTTAGTAAAGTTAGATAAAAGAAATAGGATGGCTATTTGTAAGACACTGTGCAAGGAACTTGGTGATAGAGCGATAAATGACAAAGATATTTAGCTTAATATCTTGTAGTGTTATGGGAAGCTCAATACTGTAAACATGGAATGCTCTATGCATGAGTTGCCTTTGTATCTTATAGGGAGTGCAGAACTTAAGAAAGGGAAATCTAAAGGAAATTGCTGAAAAAATGATGAACATCAGATATGAAATTATATGGAATTAAAATTGAGGAAAAAAATCTATTCTCTGTTTGAAAGCCCTCATTTTTTCCAAATAGAGCATTATGTTTAATTTAGTGTATTTTCAATATATTTTATGCATATTTTGATGCAGTTGTTATAGTAAAACTGAAAGCTGGAGAGGTAAGCAGGGACTAGATCTTGAAGGGCATTTCAACTTTGCACAGATATCAAGTAACCACTTTAATATTTCAAGAAGGCATTGCCATATGTCAGGCTTAGGAAAAACCAATGTTTGGTAAAAGTAAAAGCTGTTTTACAACACTTCCACTGGTGCTCACAAGAGAATGTCAGCATCTGGAATTTCTTTCCTGGCATAACTTCTTACAAAACTTGACAGAATATATTAAAAATACAGTTTGACGATATCAGGCAATGACCAGCACAGAACAGTAATCACTATGAGAAGGAACACCAGAGCTCAGCTCTACCATTGTCCAGACTTTCTTCATGAAGGCAGTTTTCAGTATGTGATATAGAGAAAAATATGAAATGCTCACTGAGCTGAGGAGACAAATATCTGAGTTCAAGGAGGCTGAAGGGACTAGAATATTTACAGACCAAATCCATAGAAGAAGGAGCTATACAGAGAAAGCATTTCAGAAATTTGCATAGGGTTACCTCTGAGTCATACATGCCAATCTACAGGTACATTGACCAAAAATTCATGAGACTGGGCAAAAATTTCCAAGGGGGAAAAAAAAAATAGAGATCTATAAGGCAATTTCCAGTACTCAAGAAGAGCTGGGAATTGTCCAAAATCTTTTTAGCCAGAAAATAGAGAATTGGTTGCTTATATGTCACATTCATTGTAGACTATAGAATGGATGCCAGGTAAAAATGATTTAACAGTCTTTAAAAATAGCAAAATTATCATTCAGCAATGAAAAAAGTAATATATTCTGTATCAAAAACAACAAATGAAGAAGCAGAACAATATGACTGATAAAGAATAGAAAAATATATGGATAGAATCAAACCCAGATATATGAGAGGTGATAGTATAGGCAGATAAAAGTATGCTAGTAAGTATAATTTTTATTATATAAAGAACTCTTTTTAAAACATAATCAGTTGATTTAAGCAAAATATTAGCAAGACTCTGAATTTCAAATTAGTAAATAGCAATATAGATCAATATTGCTCAAATGATGAGGGGATAAATGGAAGTATAGTATTGCAAAGCTTCAATATACAAGAAAAAAGAGGCAAATGAAAAATCACAAATATGAAATGCAGTTGCAAATTTTAACACCCCTCTCAAAGTAATTGATAAGAGAAGTGAACTTCAGAAAAGTCAGTGAAACTATAGAATATTTCATTCATATTATCAAACAAGGTGGTCAAATTTACAATTGTAAAGTACTATACCCAACAATAGCAGAATAAACACTATTCAGGTACATAAAACATCTTGAGCCATAAACTAAGTTTTAACAAACTACAGAGATTGAATTTATACGGAATATATTATCTTATTACAGATAAATTTAATAAGATGCTATAAACAAAATAATATTATAAAAACTTTCAAGTATTTAAAAAGTAAACAATATAATTAAAATCATCCATGAGAAAAAGGAAAACACATGATGAATTTTAAAAATTTTATGAAATAAAAAGGCAATAAAACATGTCGAAACTGTGGAAGAAAGATACATCTCTACTTAGATTTAAATGCTTACATATGAAAAATAGCTAGGATTTTAAATATTATAGAAAACAAGAAAAATTAAGCATACTTTAAGTAGGAAGAAGAAATAACAAAGAAAATGAAAAAATGAAGTCTTAAAAACATATATATGTGTGCTACCATGCCTTACCCATCTTCTTTGTTCTTTCCAGAAACTATTGTAGACCTCCCTCTTTTTATGAGTGCATACAAATAAGTGCCTGTGAGCAGTAAGCTAACAGTTAAACATAGCCGTCTAGACTCTGAGCCTAAAATTGGTTTGAATTCATTAAAGAAAAGGTATCCTCAACTAATAGTGGAAGTATTACCAATAATAACAAAATGAAAACACTGCAGAAAAATAACTATTCAAGAGACTTTTGACACCTATCTGAAATGCTAAAAAAAAAAAAAAAGATTCGCTGATAACTTTTCAATTCACAAGTACTCAATCTTTCATTCTGGTGATAAAGTTCTAAGGTAAAAATGACCAAATAAATCATTATACAAGTGTGAGAATACTTTCTATGGGTAGTTTTGGTGTCTCTAAGAAGTAATGAATGGCTTTTGATATATCTTTTTCATTTTTCTTTCTTTCTATAGAAAATACTCACCTGTGAACTCAGTAATAGGAAATCAAATCAGCACAAAAGGTACAAACAACATCCCTATATGTTACCCTGTATGTTTTCCTAGGTGTTTCTCTAGAGAAAAAAAAATCACTTTTATTAATGAAAGTAAGTTGTATCTTTGGCAAAAATATAAATAACTATAGATGTTAAACATAGCAATATTTTATATTATTTATGTAAAGTAACTAAATAATAAAGATAAAACAATAATTTCATTCTTTGCAAAAATTTAGTTGTCATAGATAAGTTGTATGGATGAATGATCTCATAATTTTTTTGTTGGGGATTAAGAAGTTATGTTTATTTGAAGAATAAATGTGTCTTTGTAGTGGCTTTCAAAATCATTATACAAAATAATTAACCTCTGGACTTACATTCTGTTATAAAGATTCCTATAGCATTTCTTAGTATCTACAACCATGATCATTAATATAGAAAACTAAATGTAGAACTCTTTAAGTTACAACACAAAAAACTTCATTTAAAAACAATATTCAATTTATCTAGTTATCCTAGACAGATTTAAAATAAATAAATGAAAATAATAGATCCTTTTTTAAAAAATACTTTATTGTTGAAAGTATTACATATGTCTCCTTTTTTTCCCATTAACCTCTTCCCTCCCACTCCCACCCCCCAGCACAAGCTCTCATCCCTCTACTGTCTGTGTCCATTGGTTATACTTATATGCATGCATACAAGTCCTTTGGTTGGTCTCTTACCCCCTCTTCTTACTCCCACCCATCTCCCCTCTGCCATTTGATGGTCTATTTGATACTTCTATGTCTCTGGATCTATTTTTGTTCATCAGTTTATGTTGTTCATTATATTCCACAAATAAGTGAGATCATGTGTTACTTATCTTTCTCGAACTGGCTTATTTCATTTAACATAATGCTCTCCAAGTGCATCCATGCTGTTGCAAATGGTAAGTTTTTTCTTTTTTACACCAGTGTAGTATTCCAGTATGTATATGTACCACAGTTTTTAATCCACTCATCTGCTGATGCGCATTTAGGCTGTTTCTAAATCTTAGCTATGTAAATTGTGCCACTATGAAAATAGGGGTGCATATATTCTTCCTGATTGGTGTTTCTGATTCTTGGGATATATTCCTAGAAGTGGGATCACTGGGTCAAATGGGAGTCCCATTTTTAATTTTTTGAGGAAACTCCATACTGTTTTCCACAGTTGCTGTACCAGTCTGCATTCCCACCAGCAGTGTACGAGGGTTTAATGGATCCTTTTTTAATACATTAGAAACTGAAAAAAGAACAAAAGTGACCACATTCAAAAGTAATTACTGTATTCTTATAAATAAACCCATCATGCCAGGCCAAATAAGTTGTATCAAGTCTCATTTTCAAGAAGAAGGAATTTATCCATATGTGTTCAGGAAGAAATTTGTAACTTAGAATTGCATTAAAATAGTTACTGGTGAGAAAAGTGCCATGAATACTTAAAATGCAAATTTAAATATAGCAAAGAGAATTTTAGTGAAGGAGTGGAACAAATTAAGGGACAGCTCCCTGATATTGGATTCAATGTGTCAGGTGCAAAGTAAAACTGTTTATGTCAGGAAATAATGTAGCCAACAATTTTTCTTGATACATATATTAAAAATGGAAATGACAACAAATATACCTAAACCAAATTTTTATGCAAGAAATCATGTTCAAAGGAATTTTTTAGCTCTGATTACATTTAGTCTGATTTCCAACCCCATTGATACCAGATTCAAGTAATTTATCATGGTTATATCCAATCTAGAACAGACACTTTACTTCTCATATTCATCATTGTTTTCTTGAACAAGGCCTTGCACATGGTAGTCTGCATAAGTCTTTGTTGAATAAAAAATGTTCTGAACACACACCACAGTAAAAATATTGAAATATTATTATGTAATGCCAAAGTTTACAATATGTCATTTTAAGTGATTTGTGAAAAAGTAATGACACAAACTAAAAACCATACCAAACGTATGTTTCAATGGTTAATATTCAGCTACACAAATCACTTTCATTATTTCAGATAACAATAAAGTTATTTAGGTCACTTCTATGGTTATATTAATTTTGTTAAGTAAAGTTAATCACTCAAGCATTATTCCATCCCTGAATGACTTCTACTAATGGACAATGAAAACATACATAGTAAAGTTACCATAGGCCAAAAAATGACAAAAGTCTGTGAGAGGTTGTTACACATGGGAAAAACTGGGTATAAATTAATTTTATAATTTTAAAAAGAAAATATATAATTTTATAGTTTAAAAAATCATTCTTTAGTAGAAAAGTTGGCACCTCTCAAAATAAAATAAATTATACAGCTTGGACCACAAATACTAAACTGTACATGGATGGGTGAATGATGTTTAAGTAATATATATATATATATGAAAGCCTAAGCGACTGAACGACCGGTGTACCGGTCACTATGACGTGCACTGACCACCAGGGGGCAGACGCTCCATGAAGGAGCTGCCCTCTGATGGTCAGTGTGCTCCCACAGCCAACCTCCTGTAGCCGGCCAACCTCCCGTGACCCCTACCCTTGGCTGGTTGGCCCTGATTGACTCCGATTGGGACTGGGCGAGACAGCCCCAATTGGCCCCAATTGCTGGCCAAGCCGAGGGACTCCACTCATGCACGAATTCATGCACTGGGCCTCTAGTAACAAAGAAACAAGAATACAAGATTTCTGCAATGGTGTCTTTTTTTGTTTTGTGGTGTTTTGTTTGATTATTTCCCCTTCCACTAAAAATGGCAAAACAAAAATCCTAGAGAAAATATCAACAAAACTGGTAATAAAATGTGTTGCTATGAATTATAAGATAGAAATATAATGGGTCAAATCATGATAAGCATGAAAACCTGATTCAAAATGCAAATATGCCAAAGAAAAAGATGAGGTGAAGGGCTTCTCATGTCCATGAGAGCTAGTGCATACAGAAACAGACAATTGGTCCAAATGAGAGGTCCCTAATACAAACAAGAGGCCTTTTAAGATATAAGAATCATTCTTTCATAAAACTAAAAAGCTAAATGTCATAGAGTTTGAATTAAAAACAAATACAGTATTTCTAGAGAATCAGGTGAAATTTGGCATATAAGATAGGAATAACAATTTAAGAAATACATGGTAATAATAGTAGAGCACTCGTATGTTTAAAATTGTCTTGGTTACAATTAGATGGCTATCAGAGTATCTTCTAATTTTAAATTGGTTTTCATATGTTATAATATCTAATTATTTCCAAATGCCAAACCCTGACCTTTCATATATTCTGATTTATTATTCATTCAATAATAGCATTAATATATTTTCTGATTGTATGCTTATATGGGATAAATATTAAGGATCCAACTTGAGCATCTGGATTCAGTGCTACCTGAAACCATAAGCCCTGGCTTTTATTCATTTTCATTTTCTTTGGTTTAAGCTAGTTTGAGTTGGGTTTCTATCACATGAGAGCCCTGACTTGTACACACAGATGAACATTCAGTTGCTCTGTTATGGCTTCTGCTCCCCAACATGCTGCTTCTTCTATTTGGAAGAAAGCACCTTTCCTTCCTCTTATGTCTCTCCAACTTGCTAAGGTGTAACTCAAATACTCTCTCCTCTGAAATACCTATCCAATAAATTTCATAGTAATAAGTATTTTGAGAGCTTTTATATATGATTATAAATCTTAATTTCTTTGCCTCTCTTTATCTCTTTAACAATAGTGTCTATAGTAACCAATAATAGAGTGGAAATTTAATGTTCTGTTTATATGTTTAAAAATATGACTCAATACTATATTTTGGTAGAATCATTTAAGTGAAGAGCTATTCTTCATGAAATTTACTTACAAAAAAAAAAGATATCTAGTCTCCTAAAGTGAAAATGCATACAAACTTAAGCACTTTTTATTGGCATCTTAACTCTTGCTTTTCTTTCCTGCTTTCTATGCCCTAAATACCAAGCACTTAGTTGGTAATTAGTACTTTTACAAGAAAATTGCTTCTTTGCTTCAGGTCAGTGATCAGCAATAATTAAAGTAGCTGAAACACTAAGAAATTAGGCTAGTAAATAGAAGGGCATGGTAACTCTATCCAATTTTTAAGTTGTTAATTAAAATATGCAAAGACACTCACAAAAGAAAATAAACCCTTCAATCAATGCACATAACATAATTCCATTTCTTGTAGTATGTAATACTCATAGCTTAATTTAACCTTTATTTATTATTTTTGAAATTTTACAACAAGATCTAGTTAAACAAATGATAGAGAGATGAATTATGCTTAGGCTGGCTTCACCAACAAAGGTATCAAATAACAATGAAAAATGAATCACATTTTCCAGGTAATCTAAACAGTGGTTGAACATTCTACTCAGAGATAAGAGTAGCTAGAATTAAAGATGTTTAGACTATAAGGTAAAAGGTCAACTTGGGAATCATCAAGTTGCTATATTTGGGGAAATTTATTCTGGAAAAAAACTTATTTGAAGAAAATATTTAGTTTACATTAAAGATATTTTATTCATATTTTTATTCTTATCTATTCATTCTTTCAAAAGTATTTATTTTTGGTAGGCATTGTATGAGTCCTTGATATACAATAGTGAGAAAAACAGAATCAGGCTCTATCCTATGAGAATTATAAATAATTAATTTAATTATTAATCCAAGTATTGATTAATAATTAAACAAATATATATGCCACAAAGAAGATAATTTGGAACTATGTTTTATATAACATGGATTATATGACATAGATTGACTTGACCATTATATTTTATAACCATGGATTAAAACTTTGAGGTATAGAAGGCTAACCAAATTATCTGGCAGTTTAATAAATTGTGATTAAATAATTTTATACATGTGACAATTCTTTGAAAAAACAAACTGTAGTACTCTGTTCAACATTTGAAAGTACTGTAATGAATTGTCACTGAAAAATAATCTTTCAAATAAAATATTTTAAAAGAATAAAAATCTGAAAAGATAGTAAATCAGTCTTTTAAGTCACTTGTTTTGTTAGTTTTCTAATTTAAGTTGTGAGAGCATATCTACAGAGAAATATAGTCAATTCTAGTATTTCCTTTATTACATATTTTTACTTAGAAATAATCTGAATAGGAGTTGCTAAAATAAGAAATGTCCAACACTAATTGATATGCACATTGAATTCACAAGTTGATACCTTCATATAGATCCTTAAGCTTGTGTATGAGGTTAGCCTTTTGAATAGGAGATCTGACATCTGAAGTTCAATAATGGCCCATGATTCTGTGCTTATATGTTTAGTTGCAAATAGCTGTGTTACTGTAATCCAGCTCTTCAGAAAAAAACTAATTAAAGTTCAAAAGCCCTAATATATAGCATGTGCCAATTTCTGTGGTATCAATAGTCCCATAATGGCCAATTTTAATCTATCAAATGCTGTCATCAAAACTTGGAGTTGGAAAAAATGTGGACAATTAGCACTTACAAGCCAGGATGAACTGGGTCCAGAACAATGCTTTCACCTTTTATGATACATCTTAACCTAGTAGATCAATTTATTTATAAATCTATTACAAAAAAATATATTTGGAAAAATGTTTTAAATGATGTAGAAAAGGAATGTACATATAGAACTCTATCCAAGCTTTTTCTTTTTCTTTTTTCAATGCTCCACCTCATTTGCAAGAGACAAACTGTTTTCATAAAAAAGTGAGTTTGTGATTATTTTTCTCTGCAAAAAAAAAAAAAAAAAAAAAAATTCACAAATAATACTGAAAAATAGCGCTCACATGAAAAGGTTACAGAGTTTTGGCAAGCCACACCATTCTTTTTGGCTTTCTTCCCATGGAGGATAATATTGAGCTACATGTTAATTTTTCTTGGCATCAGTTCTGTTGATTTCAGCTTTGGCAATACTGTCTGGTAATGTTACGAAAATGTCACTACTCCATGTAACTTGTGCCTTCTTGGATGGAAATTATTTCTAGTGATAATGACACAGACAATCAGGAGAATTAAATAGAATAAAAAGAAATATCACCAATACCATGACATATTTTCCCATGGCATCATAAGTCAGAGATAAAGAATATCAGTGGTAAGGCAGCAAGGAAGTAGTCTACTGAAGGGAGCAGGTCTCATCATCATTTAGCATAACTTAGCAGTGCATGCTGGGACAGGGTTCAAAAGAATTCAAAATCTCTATCACTTTCCTTCAGAAGCTAGTAACAAATAAGGGAGTAAGGATAATTTGAAATCCACATTTATAAACCCAAGGAATGGCACATTAAGCAGAATCTACATGCAAAGGAAAATGTAATAACATAAATGGGAAGTAAAAATGCTGCTTGAGAGATGAAAAAGATGAGTTGTGAATGGTTCTTATTCGTTAAGTGATACTGTATTTAAGTTTAAAAAATATCATGGTGAAGGGGGGATGGTGGGAAGAAATTAACAAAGAACTTATATGCACATATATGAATAACCCATGGACACAGGCAATAGTGTAGTGAAGGCCTGGGAGGGGGGTGGAGGGTGGGAGCAGGGTAGAGGGGGGTCAATGGGGGAAAAGGGGACATCTGTACTACTTTCAAAAATAAAGATACATTTTAAAAATATATCACGGTCATGGAAAAATTCCTTTGCTCAGAGGTTAAAGTGGGCAGGGCATCGGGACATTGTGGGAAGGGAATATTTCTCAAAGATAGAAAATAAAAAAGAGTAGGTTATATTAAAATTTTTCCAAAAGAAAATGGACATAGGAGTTTTTCAGGCTGCTGAAGGATAAATCAAATGAAGAAAAGACAGTGCCAGTAATTTACTAGTTTCTGAAACCTTAGGTGTTTTCTCCCTTGCTAAGTGATCTTTCTCACACTGGTTTTTATCTTTGAGCTATAAACTTCATGTCATTGCTTTTTATCTGAAACTGATTGATTGTCTGACTAGCTTTGGAAATCTTAATCTATTTTATCTTCCTCTTCCTCCCTCCCCCTTACCCTCCCCGCCGCTATCTAAACTAGGAATCTGTTCTTGAAACTTGTTTCTAAACTTAATTTCTAACTGTTGATCAGTTTGGTTGCCTGATATGTGACTTAGAATTTGCTCCTTATGTAGGGTTCATCCAGAAAAAAGAAAAATAGCTCAGTAGAAAGTCAGCAAAGCATCTCTACTGCAGCTGATCAGAATCAAAAGGAGATACAGGTGGGTCTGAAGCAGATCACAGCCAAACAGATGCAAACTCATTTACAGGTATGCCATTATATTACGAGAGAGCTGTTTGGCATGTTAAATGTCCTTTCATTTTTTAAAAATCTTTGATTTTACATTTAAAAATATTTTTTATTGATTTCAGAAAGGAAGGAGAGGGAGAGAGAGACAGAAACATCAATGATGAGAAAGAATCATAGATTGGCTGCCTTCTGCATGCCTCCCATTGGGGATCAAGCCAGCAACCCAAGCATGTGCCCTGACTGGAAATCAAACCCATAACCTCCTGGTTCATAGGTCAACACTCAACCACTGAGCCACACCAGCTGGGCTCAAAGTACATTTTTTTGCAACACAAAAATTAAGCCATTTTAAAATTTATTTTTCTTTCATAATGCCATTAATATCAGGGTTCCCATTAACTTTAGATTTTCAAGACATATTGCACAGGACATATCCTATATAATAAAAGCCTAATATGCTAAGTGTCTGATTGTCCGTTCAACCAATCAAAGCGTAATATGTTAATGATATGCTAAGGCCCCTCAACTGCTCGCTATGATGTGCACTGAACACTATGGGGCAGATGCTCCAACTGGTAGGTTAGCTTGCTGATGGGTTCTGGCCAACCAGGACTGGGCAAGACAGGCCGGACACGCCCTTAAGCCCTCCTGAGGTCCCTTGCCAGCTGGCCAACCTGCTGCATCCCTTCCCAGCCCTGATAGTGCATCAGTGGGGTCTCTCAGCCTGGCCTGAGCCCTCTCACAATCCGGGATCCCTCAGGGGATGTCAGAGAGCAGGTTTCGGCCCGATCCCGCAGGCCAGACCGAGGGACCACACTGGTGCATGAATTCATGCACTGGGCCTCTAGTTTAGTATAATTAAAAAGCAACTTACACAAATTATCTACATCGGTCAAGAACTATGAAGTGTTTTAGATTTTACTCTATTTGAAAGTCAACAAGTTAGTATGCCACACTTTCATGGATGCTGGAAGAAGACATGAGTCTCCTTGGTCAGAGAAAGAGACAATTTGTCTATCATAGCAATGACCTTACTCATGGCATTATTACTTTTCATTCGTCCTCCGACCATCAAATTCTATAGGACCATGCAAAGAGGGTCAGAGGATACTTGCACATACAGTGAGTTTCACTACAGGAGAGAAACCCTGAGATTAGGAAACCCATACTTTTATAATGGTAGTAACCTTGCCTGCTCTTTGTTCTGGAGGGATACAGTATCTTTAGACCAAATCTGTTCACTCTCCTTGAAAAAAAAATAGTCTGGAGCAAAGTTTAATCAGTGCCTCTGTTCCAAGATATGCAGAAACATGAAAAGCCCATAGAGAATTGTGTGTCATCTCAAAAGTGGGAAAGAAATACACTGAGAGTCAATTTCAGTGATACAAAGGGAAAGTTGCTTTGATGTTAACTTCACCTCTGTAAATGTGTAATTATGTACTTAATGGTCTTCAATAAATTACTTTTTTTTTATAATGACAATGCCAGAAGATGTATACACAAAGAGAGAGAATCAGAGAGAATTAGCTATTAGATCTGTGGGAAGAATTATGTCATCTTTTCAAAAATATAGTCAACATATTTTGTATACATTTTCTACTGAAGAGTTAATATGTTGACTATCTCTAGACCAAGAGATGGCTAAAGTAAGACCTAGGTAGGCAGGAGAGAGACTTCATGATTATAGATTTTGTTTTTGAAGGAGTCTGCATCACAATGTCACCCCTCAGGAGAGAGTGCTGGGTTGTGACTGCTTTAAGGAAATAGGCCTACAAGGTAGAAGTAAGCCTCTCTTTCAAGATAATGGATGACAGTCCAGAGAATATAAGAGAAAACCTGAACAGCATCTTTCTTAGGATGTATTGAGAATCTTATATTGTTAAGCCGCTTTTTTATGTGCTTGGAATGCTAAAAAATTTTTGAAATGTTCCATTACATTTCATTTACCTGAAGAAGGGTGAAGACAAGGAATTTTAACTCTGCTGAAGCCAGATCAACAAAAGGCGTGTGTCAGGGTAGTGTTGGCACTGATTGTAATAAAATTTACTAAGGACAAGTGAATATCAGACATTGATATTTCATAGGTCAGGACTAGGAACTTCACAACCTAATGTCAAATGCAGATATTAAAAGTTTTGTTTTATTAATAAAAGGCAGAATTTTCTTAGAGGAAGTGAACAGTAATAATGTATAAATAACAACAGCAAAACAAAATTATTCTAAGGCATTTTGCCTACAATGTCTACACAACTACTAGTAAGTAGATGTTTACCTAAACTTACCTAAGTTTTCATAAACTAAAATCAATGATACTAACTTGATTTTCTAGGCCATTCAGAACATTATGAGATAATATAATGAGCACTCTGTTAAGGTTATTTTTGTAATGGTGGTTAATTATTTCAATTTACTATACCAGGTGTATTTTAGGCATTTGCTCTTCCTTTAAAAATTTATCATTTCAGAGAATTGATAAATTCTATAGATTTTTAAAATCTCACTTATAGAGTATTTCTTTTTTACTTAATATTTAACAAATAGTAGAAACACATGACTTTTTATTTCTTTTCCAGGTTATTACCTATTTTGTTATATGGCTCTAAGAAAAATTTTCCTGGGTTGTTTAATTTCTAGCCACATGGCTTGTATTTCTAAACCTTGGCAGAGTTCCATGCCCTACCTTATTCCTACTAAATCGAAATCTCCAAGAGAAGCACTTGGGAACCTGAATTTTTAACAAGTACACGAGCTGGTTTTGATCATTAGAACAAGTTTGGAAACTGGCTCAGAGCAACTAAGTTTGTGGCTCCATCTACATAAATGAAATGAAAAGGATTGGTCTTCAATAAATTACTTATTGTCTCAAATCCACGTAATTTAAATACCAAAATCCATTTACTAAGCTCTGCCCCTCTGGTAGATGTGTTGTTAAATACTTTAAAATGTCTTATCATGGTTACTACTCGCACCCACCCTAAGAGGCAGGGCAGTGTTATCACAGCCATTTAATTGATTGTGAAATGAGCTCAGTGGAGATAAGTAATTTGTCTAAGGTGAAAGTGGAGTAATGGATGTTTGAAACCAGTTCTGCTACAACTGGAATCTGGGCTCTTAAATTCCTGTCTTCATTACTAACTTAGTTCTTTAAATTTAAAATATAAATATCATCCACCTTTGCTTCTTAGTCCAAGTTCATCCAGACATGATAATTCTAAGGATCAGCTCCTTAATCAGGCTTCTATCCCTCCCGACTCCACATCCTAAATGTTAGGTACACAAAGAAATGCCAAAGAATGCCTCGTCCTCAAAATCATGCTGTTGTTGTTATGTGCATCCGTAGTATAAGAGGTTTACAGGCTAGTAGCATTTTAAACTTTCCTCTTATTTACTTGTGGAGAGAAAAGAGAACCCATTCTGGCAGTGTGAGGTTTCTTAATGGAAAATCCCAAATTTATTTTCCTTGCTTTACCAATAACATTAACATAATTGCAGCATACAAATGTATGCTTTCTCTGCATACAGCTCTGCTAATATTTTCTTGTGTTTTAATGGTGCTCCAACTTCTAACTACAGGCTGATTCCAGGGGGGTGGCTTTAAATGAACCATTCTTATCAATGGGAGTGGTGAATGTGGCTTGAGGGCTCTTGGTACACAGCGGAGAGGAACTAAATATGGTAAAAATAAGCAAACGTTGCACAGATGCTCATAGCTGACTTCTTGGTTTCCAACTTATTAAATGGTCTTTTTGCAAACCTATAGATCGTTACTCATGCAGACTCTCTATCGAGGGTGCTTCAATAGAGGTTGCCTATTCTGAGTTAATGAGAAAAGTCCTAATTAAGCTAGCCATATGTTCAATTGCATTTATAAATGGAAAAATAGCCCCTTTTTGCTCCTGCTCCCACCATCTTTGCCATTTCCTGCTGCTGTGGGTGTCACTGAAGCAGTTACTGCTTCAACAGCCTCCTCTGTAGTCCAGCATGTTCATTCCAGACCTGCGCTCTGTTTCATGAGATATTCTTGGCACACACAGCCAAGTGCCTGCAACGCTTGTTTATGAAAATATCTTTCTGGAGATCTATGTCTGTATTGAATGCAACTATGTCTTCAATTTTGCCCTAGGGATATAGATCTAGCAATGCTGCCAAAACATATTCAAGCGTTTAATCTATTCTGGAGCACACGGGGAGCCCAGGAGTCAGGTCTGCCCTACATAGCCCTGTCCCTGTTGCCGTGATATTTAGGTTCCTTTGGGGCCCTTTCTTCCCGTGCAGGTGCAACACATTTGTTTGAACTTATATCGACACTGGAAGTCAGGTAAATACTCCAAGTGTAAAAGCTGCACTACTGTGAGCCTAAAACTGCTCGGAGGAACATATTTTTCGTATTCAGCTACCAGTGCCTAAACATTTGCAAGCTGTTAAAGGAAAACTGTAATTTCAGGTAGTATCAGACCAATACTTAATAGTATTATATTACTTGTTTATTCATATGATAATCATACACAGTGTACTTCTTATGACCTCTATATTTCCTTGGGAATAAAAAGAATAATTAGCATCTATTTGTAAGAATAAAGAATCTATAGTCATTAGTAGGTTTTGTGCATTTAATACATGGGTTCTAAGATACTGAACCTATATAACTATATTAAACATATATATACAAATATATATACATATATACATACATATACATATACATATATATATATATATATATATATCCTATATAATAAAAGTCTAATATGCAAATCGACTGAACTGCAGAACGACCAGTCGTTATGATGCATACTGACCACCAGGGGTCAGACTCTCAATGCAGAAGCTGCCCCTTAGTGGTCAGTGCGCTCCCACAATAGGAGCGCTGCTCAGCCAGAAGCCGGGCTCATGGCTGGCAAGCGTAGTTGGTGGTGGCGGGAGCCTCCCCTGCCTCTGCCACAGCACTAAGGAGCAGCGAGCTGAGCTGTGAGGAGCAGCAAGCAGGCAAGTGGTAAGGAGCAAGGGGTCCTGAACCATGAGAGATGCAGGCTAGGCTGAGGGGACCCCCCTCCCCCTGAGTGTACAAATTACAAATTTCATGTACTGATATATATATATATATATATACATATATATATATATGTATATATATATATATATATGTGTGTGTGTATATATATATATATATATATACACACACACATATATATATATATATACATATATATATATATATATATATATATATATATGTACACACACATATATATATATATATTAGAGGCCCGATGTATGAAATTCGTGCAAGGGGCTCAGCCCTCACAGCCGCAGGTGCCTCGGCCCCTCACAGCCCCCGTTTCCTCTGGAAGGTCGTCCAGACAGTCATCTGGAAGGTGGTCCAGACGGTCATTCCACTGTTTGGTCTAATTAGCATATTAGCTCTTTGTTATATACGATTATTTGTTTATTCATATATATATCCTTCCTTTGATTGCAATGTATAAATATAGATGTAACCCGCCATTCTCCGGAGCATTATTTCAATTCATTGAGGTTCTGCTTCCTGGCAATTGTTGACAGATTGGCTCAAATAAACTCACAAAAATTCTTTACAGGTTTGAATATGTTTTTTTTCTCTACATTAACAGTAGCAACCATGATGGTTGGTCCAAACATGACATTGGATCTGGTCAGAGAAATGTCTGTGGGGACTCATAAAAATAGTACAGGCCTAGGTGAGTGCCCCAGGCATTTCTAGCCAATAATGTCACTATCAGTAGGCTGAACCAACACCGAACAAAATGTACATGGCATTCCTATTAAGTATATTTATCTCTAATGTGACTTTATGGGAAATATTACATTTTTCTTGATATTTTAGAAACTTTAAACTGTAATATTTGAAAGTTTTTATAATTATACAAATATTAAATAATATATATGTAATTTCCTTACTAGAGAAAACAGAATATATAAAAGTATCTAATTATTTAAAACCAATATAAATCTAAATTTTTGTTCTCTTTGAAATAGCAGGACCTATAAATGCCATTGGTTTAGAAATGCATTATTTGACCTAATAATGTCACAGTTTGCAACATAACCATAATTTTTCCTGCCAATATATTAAGTGTAATTACTCTGAAATTCAAAGGTGTGCAGAAACTTTAATGAGCATAACCTAATCAAGTTTTGAAATGCTTTGCTAGAGTTGACCTTTAAACATGTATTCTAATCAATAATGAAGTTTTTCTTTTGCACCTTGTAATAGTACTCTGAATGGTATTTTAGGGTAATAATAAAAAGTGCACATGAATAAATAAGCTTTCAAACATTGAAAAACATTTTTATATTATATTGTTAATGTAAAGAATAATATTAAATGTAAATTATATTTATGATAAATAATAAATTTTAGTTGTTTTTTAAAATTGACTTTAATTTAATAAAACATTTTAAGTGTATAGTTCTTTCTAAGCAAATAGTGATTTTGCAGTTCTGGTAGGAAATTCCAATTTAAAATGATCACTTTGAAAATGATAATTTTACTTTTGACATTTAACTAATTGTAAGAAACATGATGGAAAACAGGACAAAATGAAGAGAACACTAATTTTTTTTAAAAATATGTTAGCTTCAATAATATCAACATTTAATCCTCCTATCTAATAAAAGTGTAATATGCAAATTGACCTTCACTCCAACACACAAGATGGCTGCCCCCATGTGGTCAAAGATGGCTGCCCCCATGTGGACACAAGATGGCTGCCACAAGATGGCCAGCAGGGGAGGGCAGTTGGGAGAGACCAGGCCTGCAAGGGAGGGCAATTGGGGGCGATCAAGCCTGCAGGGTAGGGCAGTTGGGGGGACCCAAGCCTGAAGGGGAGAGCAGTTGGGGAGGACCAGGCCTGCAGGGGAGGGCAGTTAGGGGTGACCAGGCCTGCAGGGGAGGGCAATTAGGGGTAAACAGGCTGGCAGGGGAGCAGTTAGGCATCAATTATGCTGGCAGGGGAGTGGTTAGGGGGTGATCAGGATGGCAGGCAGAAGCAGTTAGGGGCAATCAGGAAGGCAGGCAGGCGAGCAGTTGGAAGCCAGCAGTCCTAGATTGTGAGAGGGATGTCCAACTGCCCGTTTAGGCCCAATCCCACCTGGGGTCCCAGATTGGAGAGGGTGCAGGCTGGGCTGAGGGACACACACCCCCTCCGTGCACGAATTTCATGCACCGGGCCTCTAGTGTGTATATAATTTTACATGTAGTAATTAAATATAATCAACTGTAATTGTGTTCTCTTGAGATAATCACCTTCATTATAGTGGTATAAATATTTTAAATATATTCTGTTTTTATTGGACGATTTGTTGCCAAAAATGAGATTATTTCTTGAACAGTACTGTTTTATTCTTATACCATGTAGGTGGGTCACAACAGAAATCCCACCTCATTTGCAGTCTGTCTACAGTTGGGATTCAATTCTTCTAGGCAATGCTAATGTTTGTAATTGTTCTTAAGAATTACTTAGAAATTTTTACAATTCAGAATTTTCTCTAAATTTATATCTTTTTCTGCTATGATTTCCTTAGATTTTCTCCATGTATCTGTAAAATATGTTTCACATTTAGAATTGTTTCTTTGGAAGTATTACAAAACTAACTTCCTGACCATTTGTTTGGCATCATGAGTCAAAAATATTCCCTCAAATAAATATTAAGGCAGAAAGAGAGATTATAGAGAAGTAAAAGACATAAGATCCAGAGCACAATGAAATCAGGAGATTATAATGTGTAGCAGTCCCTGGCTGAGAGCAAGTACAGTAAGCAGAATTCATAATGTCCATTGGATAAGAACGTACAATATACAGTGCTGAGCTGCTTTTCTTTGATTAATAGTGTATGAGAATGATGAAAATAATATCATAATGTGTACACATATGTGAATATATACATCTACAGCAGGTTTATAATTGTAACACAAATAAATAATATAGTACTTAATAAATAATGATACAAGAATAAACTTCTGTGTACTCACAATGGTAAACCTACTTTTGCCCATCCCTGTTTGTATATTTGTATAATTTTGGAACTTCATTTTTTTTGTTTGTTTGTTTGTTTCTATGTTTGACTTCTCAATCTTTATTGATTAAGTTATTACATATTTGTCCTCATCCCTTCATTTTTAATTTTGGTCTACATAGATGCCTTAAAGACCTGGAACTCTTTATTCATTGTCATATAATTATCACCTAGCCTTTTATATCCTAAGCACTCTTACATTACTATGTATTGAGTGAAATAAATCAAATAATGGATTGGTGAGGACAATTAAGAGGTAAGACAATTAGAAGAATTAGATTTCTGTCAGAAAAGTTTAGTTGTCTGGTCCTTGGGAAATATGTACTTTTAGTGGCATTGAGAATGAAAACAAGAAGTATAATCAGCAAACATTTCAGAGGTAGAATTAGCATAAGTAGGTGGCTAATTGGGAACTTCCCATACATTCCTAATATTTTGTTTTCTGGTCTGGATGAAATTAAGATAGTTTTATCTCCTTTAATGTTTGTATCTCTGGCTAATATTCTTAATCAGTATGCAATACTACCTGGAACAATGGTGAGGCTATTGGTTTGAAATGATGGCTACAAAAAGAAATATATTTCTGTTGGAATAAGGTATGTTGCCTTGATAAGAATATATTGATTTTCAATCACCTGCAACATATGTGATTAAAGATTTTTTTCTCAGGTGTTGAAAATAAATAAAAGACATCTTTACATTGAGAGTCATTAACTGAATTTGTAAGAATAGAAGAGAGAACGAGGAATGAGGGAAGACAGCTCAATGATTTCTTCATACAGCTATAAACTTTTTAATTGAGTAATTGCAATATATCTAACACCGGATTGGTAGCTCAATACACAAAGATGGTGAAATTATAGGCATGACCCTCAAAAACTTTTGTGTGGTAAAGGAAACATAAAATTAAAATAGTATAAAAGAATCTATAAAAATCATAGTCCAAGTACATTGTTAATGTAACAAAAGAATTTGCTTGACAAATCCAATAAATCTATGTAACAAAGGGTTGGCAAACTTTTTTCTTAAAAAAAAACTGGTTAGTAAATATTTACAAGTTTGCAGACCATATGATCTCAGTCTTCTCAACTACTGCACTCTATCAATGTAGCATCAAAGCAGTCAGAAACAATAAGTAATGGGTGTTGCTGTGTTTCAATAAAACTTTATTTACACAATGAGATGGTTTTAGTTGGCAGGCTATAGTATGCTAACCCCTAATATAGGCATTGATAAATGGTCTGCATCTGAAAAAATTAGTAGGAATTGCCTTAATATATAAAGATCAGGTCAGATATAGTATTTTTTTCTCTCTGATTCTGGTAAATTCCATGTAAGTATAGACATTGTTTACTCATTGCTCTATATTCAATGAAAAAAATGCTTTACACAGAATAGATGTTCAATAATTATTTGTTAAAGAAAAACAAATTTCTCATAATAAATGCTCAGCAAATATTTGTTAAATGAATATGCATGTTAACTTTGAGGTTAGTGTTTTTTCTTGTCAGTCAATTGTATTTGCAGAATATTTCTTCTATCTTACTCTTCAAATTTTTAATCAGAAATAAGCATTGAATATTATCAAATATATTTTCTACCTCTATTGAGAAGATAACTTTCTTTATCATTTAAAGTTTTAAGATAAACTATTCCTACATTTTCAGATGAATTACTTTTAGGTATGTGTGTTGGTTGTTTTTTTTGTTTGTTTTTTAATGTCTACAAACCCTTTGCCTCTATTTCTATCAAAAAGTGAGAGTCTATACCTCACCCCTTGAACATGGCAGGCTTGTGATTGCTTTGACCATTGGAGTACAGCTGAAGTGCCAGTATGAGATTTTTAAGACTAGGCCATAAAAGGCCACTTAGCTTCTGCCTTGGCTGCAAGGACACTTACTTTAGGACTCTCGAGTTGCAGTGTGAGAAGTTCAACCACACTAAGATCACTTTCTGAGAGAGGCTAGGTGGAGGTGCCTCAATGGACAGTTTCAGCAGCACTGCAGCGGACAGCATCAATGGCCAGCCATGTTGGCAAGTCTTTCATGGCCAGCCCCTTTAGGACTTGAGATGACAGCAGCCCCTGGAGGCACTCAACTGCAACCATATGAGAGATCTGAAAGAGAACTCTCTAGCAGAGCTCTTCCTGAAATTCTGACCCACAAAATGAAGAACAAAATACAGCTGATGCTTTAAGAAACTTAGTTTTGGATTTATTTAGTTTATTCAGTACTTCGTTGGGCCACCTTTTGCATTCAATACTGAGGCATTTCTTCTTGACATTGACTCCATGAGATATTGAAAGGTGATGCGAGGAATCTGACACCATGCCTGATGAATAGCACTGTCCAGTTCTGTGAGATTTGATGGCTATGGAACCAGCTGCCTGACGGCTCTTTGAACTTCATCCCACAAATGCTTTGGATTGAGATTTGGTGATTGTGGGGCCACCTAAGCAAGGTAAAGTCTCCCTCATATTCTTGAAACCACTCCTGCACAATATGAGCACCGTGGCATGGCGCATTGTCTTGTTGGAAGAAGCCATCTCCATTGGGATACGCCATCAACATGATAGGATGAACTTGATCAGCAAGGATACTTAGGTATGTTGTGCTATTCAGACATTGTTCCTCACGAATTAAAGGGTCCAAATCATGCCAGGGAAATCATGCCCCAAACCATAACACTGCCCCCACCAACTTGAAGGGTTGTATTCATGCATGTAAAGTGCATGTTTTCATGCTGTTTCCGCAAAATTCTCACTCTTCCATTTGCATGATGCAACTGGAAACGTGATTCATCGGACCACATGACTTTTTTCCAATGCTCGACTGTCCAATCCTTGTGTTCCTGTGCAAATTGGAGATGTATATCTTGGTAACTGCAGACAGCAAAGGTGTTCGAACAGGCCTTCGGCTGCCATATCCCATATGATGCAGTGTATGGCTAATTTGCCTACAAACGTCAGGTGGTCATAATAATCTGGCTACTCGGTATAGAAATATGGGATGTTTATTGTCTGAAATAGTCCAACATTTTAAATGTTTTTTAAAATATATTTTTATTGCTTTCAGAGAGAAAGGGAGAGGGAGATAGAAACATCAATGATGAGAGAGAATTATTGATTGGCTGTCTCCTACAAGCCCCGTACTGGGGATCAAGCCTGAAAACTTGGCATGTGCCCAGATTGGGATTTGATTCATGGCCTCCAGATTCCTTGGTTGATGCTCAACTAACTGAGCCACGCTGACCAGGCTAACATTTTAACTTCCTAAAGTTTTTAAATTACTTTTAGTAAAACTAAAGGGCCATGGGCTTTTCAAAGGAGTAGGGAGTAGATATAATAATGCTATTAACTTATATGTTAAGCAAACACTAAAAACTTTACAAAGACCATTTTAAATTCATACAAGAACAACAAAAAGTATTATGAATCAGGTATTGTTATTATGTCAATTTTTATAAAGATGGAACTGGGGCATAAAAATTGTCTAAGGGCATACAGTATGAATAATCTGATTTCAATGATCATGACCCTTGAGACTACACATTATCCTTAAATTTCCACTTCTTTAAATTATTGGTGGTTCAGTCAAGTTATTGTTGTTAACTTTTTATGCATATGTGTTGCATATATAGGTTTTTCTATAATGCCATTCATTTCATTTGGCTTTAAAATCTGTTTATACATATAATATACCCATGTACCCCTTTTGAATAAAACTTATAAAAATATGTTCTCTATTTTTTATTTTATACACAAGAGGCCTGGTGCACGAAATTTGTGCATGGGGGGAAGGGGTGGGGGTGTCCCTCAGGCCAGCCTGCACCCTCTCCAATCTGGGACCCCTCGAGGGATGTCCGACTGCCCGTTTAGGCCCGATCCCACCAGGATCATGCCTAAACGGGCAGTCGGACATCCCTCTTACAATTCAGGACTGCTGGCTCCCAAATGCTCGCCTGCCTGCCTTCCTGATTGCCCCTAACCGCTTCTGCCTTCCAGCCTGATCACCCCCTAACCACTCCCCTGCCAGCCTAATTGATGCCTAACTTCTCCCCTGCCAGCGTGTTTGCCCCTAACTGCCCTCCCCTGCAGGCCTGGTTCCCCCCAACTGCTCTCCCATGCAGGCCTGGGTCCCACCCAACTGCCCTTCCCTGCGGGCCCGGTCACCCCCAACTTCTCTCCTCTGCTGGCCTGGTCACCCCTAACTGCCCTCCCCTGCAGGCTTGATTGTCCCCAACTGCTCTCCCTTGCAGGCCTGGTCCCTCTCAACTGCCCTCTCCTGCTGGCCATCTTATGGTGGCCATCTTGTGTCTACATGGGGGCAGGATCTTTGACCACATGGGGGCAGCCATATAGTGTGTTGAAGTGATGGTCAATCTTCATATTACTCTTTTATTAGATAGGATAGAGGCCTGGTGCACGGATGGGGGCCAGCTGGTTTGCCCTGAAGGGTATCCGGATCAGCATGGGGGTTCCCTTGGGGTGTGGGGCAGCCTGGGTGAAGGGCCTGTGGTGGTTTGCAGGCCGGCCACGCCCCCTGGTGACCCAAGCAGAGGCCCTGGTATCTGGAATTTATTTACCTTCTACAATTGAAACTTTGTAGTCTGGAGTGGAGCCAAGCCTCCTGCTCGCTCCGTGGCTGGCAGCCATTTCTTTTGGGGTTTGTGTTCTTCTATAATTGAAACTTTGTAGCCTCAAGTGGAGACCTAGGCCAGCCAGGGCTGCAGAAGCTTGGCTTCCTCCATTGCCAGGGGAAACCCAAGCCTCCTGCTCTTTCCAGCTCAGTGGCTGACGCCATTTCTGTTTGGATTTGTTTACCTTCTATAATTGAAACTTTGTATCCTTGAGTGGAGGCTTAGACCTGCAACGGCATGTGGAAAGCTTGGCTTCCTTTGTTACCGGGGAAACCTAAGCCTCCCTTCTGCTCTCTGTGGCTGTAGCCATCTTGGTTGGGTTTATTTGCATATTTGCTCCTGATTGGCTGGCGGACGTGGCTTGTGGGTATAGCGGAGTTAGGGTCAATTTGCATATTACTCTTTTATTAGGTAGGATATTTGTATGTTATATGATTATTTTAAAAACTGGACTCTTGTGTTATCATGATGTATATATTTTGTTTTTTCACCCTCTTTAAATAGAGATTTTGTGTTTTCTCTCTCTTCAAACAATAACTTATCTTTCACTATTCTCATTTTCTTCTGAAGACCTTGATCCTTATTTCAATACTTCTAAGAATATACTTGGATATGTACCAAAATACTACACTTCCATTCCATTTGCATGGTTGAACAATGCATGTTCCTGAGAAAATCTTTATGTTCATATACTAAAAATATTACTCCTCTTACCATTTTCCCATATTCTGCTGTGACATATAAAAAAGTCCCTTTACTTTTCTTTTTTAAAATATTTTTTTTTATTGATTTCAGAGAGGAAGGGAGATATAGAGATAGAAACATTAATAATGAGAGAGTATCATTGATTGGCTGCCTCCTGAAGCCCCCTACTGGTCGGGGGGAATCAAGCCCACAACCCAAGCATATGCCCTTGTCTGGAATCAAACCTGGGACTCTTTAGTCCATAGGCTGACGCTCTATCCACTGAGCAAAACTGGCTAGGGCTCATCTTTACTTTTCAATTCTTCATTTCAGCATATAATCATGATACAATTTTTAAAAGGTTAAAAACAAAGTCCTTGTTGATCACATTTTCCCTTTTCCTATCTTCTATTTTTCTTCTTCCAAAACTCCTTGAAAGAGCCATTTATATTGCTGTCTCATATTTTTCTTCTTTCATTCTTTTTTAAACCTATTTCAATCAAACTTTTACCCTACCTGCCCTAATAAAAGTAAAAAATTACCTTCACAGTGTTAAATACAAAAGTCAATGATCCATCCTAATCTTGAGTTACCTATTGATAGACATATAAAACATCACTCTCCCTTCATTGAAACACTTTAGTTATTGGCTTCAGGAGACCATATACTCATAGTTTTCTTATTTCATCTCTGGTTCTTCATTAGTATCCTTCTCTCTCTCTCTCTCTCTCTCTCTCTCTGTGTGTGTGTGTGTGTGTATGTGTTATGCAGTGTATCCAAAAGTGGTTATAACAATAAGTCATTTTATTTAGATTCTAGTGACTTTCTAATGTTTCTCTATTTAAAATACTTTTTTTCCTCTGGACTATCACTAAAATTCTCAACAAAGCAATATATTAACCTCATTAGCTACTTTCTACCTAGAAATGAAATTTTATACTTTGTATTGTCAGGGCCTACTGTTTAAAAATATCAATTTTTCTTTGGTTAATTATATATTATTTTCTCTTTATATAAAAAAGATATTTATCACTGAAATTTTAAAAGTCAGATTACCTACTATTACTCACTCCACACTGCCAACAAAGGTGGTTTACCTATGCTCCTTTTCAATAACTATAATTTTGTGACAAGATATTTCATGTATTCTGTAGTTTAATCTGAGACTTAATATCAATAGCCCATTTAATATACATCTCAGACTGTATAGTAATAGCCACACAATCATTGTAATCTTTAGAATATGAGCTTGTACTAACTCTATGTGTGATCTCAAATGCATAAGTATCCATAATTTCATATTTATATTATAAAGTTTGTATTTATACTAAAAGTAGAATCCAAAAGCCAAGCTAATTTCAAGAAACAACTATATTATAGCTAACAACTATGTAATTAACTTAATTCTACCTCCTTAAAATATTAACATACACATGCATATGAAAATACGTTTCATTTTAAATCAGTAAAAAATTACTTATTGAATAAACCAAAGAAAGATGGAATATATAATTATCCAATTATTTTCCCTGAATGGTTTGAACTTCATATATACTGTTCTTTACCTTTGTAATCCATTAGGATTTCCCAGCATTCTCATATTTTAGTATCCCAGCTACATATACTATTGCTGAGTCACTTGATGTCAGAGATACTTTTATATACTAGAGGAAAATTTTATTAGTATTTGTTCAGTGTCCCATTATCTATGTCTAATTAAGATATTGACAACTATTTTGTTCAAAACTTTAGTTATTGCTTATAAATTGATTAATAAAATTAATATACTTGAAAAATAGAAATGGTAATCCAAGTGGGCTTTTCAGTCAACAAAAGATATAGATTATTTATATGTGAAGACAATTATTAAAGTGTTATTAATGCTAATGAGTTAAATTATATGTACACATGCTTAATTATTTTTCTTATACCTTAGTGTAACTGCAACTTTTATGTTTAGGTATGTTTTATGTCTCTAATGTTTAGGTAAATTGGCTAGGTATAAGTTGTTTTATTTATTTTGTCACCTTCTTTGAAACCTGGACCTTGTGGCATGGTCAAATCTCAGAAGTCTGATACTTCCCAGACAAAAACTTTACTTGTTATATAATATAACCCAAGTAAACTTGTTAATAATATAATAGAAACTTTAGACTGATATCTTTCATATAGATTGTAAATTTTAAAATCATTGACTTTTCCATTTCCATCATTTAGGTATATCTTAATTTTTGTATAGCCAGAAATACCTGAGATATAGTCTTGTCATGATCACATGTAGAGCTGATTTATTAGTATTGTTAAAAATGTATATTTTTCTTCATTAGTATTTTATAATAATTAGTAAGAACTATTATAATTAGAGGAGGTTTAATTTCCTATGAGATTAGGAATTATGCCTGCATATTAACTATCATCTTTTAAGATATTTGTCTAATTTATCATTTAAATATACTGTTATACCCTCTTTCTAATTAGTTTTTGTGTAACATCCATCAATATAATTCAGATGGTAGACTCCCCTTTCATCTTCTAACTTTATATGAAACTATAAATGAACACTCTTCCTATTATTAAAATCTTACAAATATAAGTATTATATCATACTTTTTTGAATGATTTTTCTTTATAATATAAATTAATTGTAATAATATCAATCCTCATGTCATTGTTAAAATATTTATAGTGTTGATATAGTTGTTGTTTGCTTTAAATAAAATGGTCATAGTTATACTAGAGGATGATTCCTTAACTAGCTTCTTTGCCACTTTCTATCACATTGCTCTTGAAAGTATAATGATTAAGAGCATAAATTCTGAACCCAGAAAGTCAGAATTCCAATACTATTTTAGGCTAGCTGGGTTACCTTAAACAACTTACTTAACCTCCTGGTGCTTACCTGTAAAATGGACAGTATAATGTTTCCAACCTCTCAATGCTATGGTAAGAATTAGAGAAGTTAATGCTTTTAATTTTTTGAGGAAACTCCAAAAGTTTTCTACCAGTCTGCATTCCCACCAGCAGTGTACTAGGGTTTCCTTTTCTCTACATTCTCACCAACACTTGTCATTTGTTGATTTGTTGATGATAGCCATTCTGACAGGTGATACCTCATTGTCGTTTTAATTTGCATTTTTCTGACAATCCCCTGCAGGACTGGTCACCCCTAACTACCCTCCCTTGCAGGCCTGGTCCTTCCCAATTGTCCTCCCCTGCTGGCCATTTGTGGCAGCCATTTTGTTTCCACTTGGGGGCAGCCATCTTTGACCACATGGGGGCAGCCATCTTGTGTGTTGGAGTGATGGTCAATCTGCATATTACTCTTTTATTAGGTAAAAATGTCTCCACATCCTCTCAAACATTTGTCAATATCTATTCTTTTTATTTATTTTTTATTAAAGCTTTCCTATTGGGTGTGAAGTAGCATATATTTTTGGTTTTGAATTACATACTCTGAAAGAATAATGATGTTGAATATATCTTTATGTGTTTTCTATTGGCAAGGTATGCATATTAATATCTATTGAAATCCTTAGCCTATTTTTAACATTGAGTTATTTGTCTTTTTATTATTGAGTTGTAAGTGTTCTGAATACAAGTTCTTTATCAAATATGATTTGCTAATATAATAACTCACCATATTTCACCTTTCAGTTTCTTGATGTTTTCCTTTGAAGCACAAACATATTCCACTTTAAGGAAGTTCTTTTTATATTTTTCTCTTTATCACTTACTAGAGGCCCAGTGCACAGATTTGTGCACCAGTGGGGTCCCTTGGCCTAGCCTGTGCCCTCTCACAATCTGGGACACCTCGGGGGATGTCAGATTGTTGGTTTTGGCACCATCCCCACAGGCCACACCAAGGGACCCCACCAATGCACGAATCCGTGCACCAGGCCTCTAGTATGCATATAAGATCTTTGGTTAATCTCTTCCCGCCCTCCTGCCTCCCCCCTTCCCTCTGAGATTCATCAGTCTGCCCCATGTTTCCATGCCTGTGTGTTGAGCATCTGCCCCCTGGTGGTCAGTGCGCATCATAGCTACTGGTCAAATGGTCGAATGGTCAGACACTTAGCACATTAGCTTTTTATATATATTGATTTGTTTGGTGTCAGATTTAAGAAACCATTGCCTATTCCAAGGTCATGGAAATAGACTACCATATTTTGTTTTAAAAATTTTTCTTTTACATGAATTAATTATTTTTATTTGGTTTAAAATGAGACTCAAACCTAATTTGTTTTTTGTATGTGAATATTAAGTTGTACTAGTGCCTTTTAATGAAAAGTCTATTTTCATATACATATACATATAACTTTATCAACATGTAAGCTTTGCTCCTAAAGTCTGCCTTTTAGCCATTAATGTATCATGTTTACAATTTTATTATTCTCTTTGAACAATAACAATACTAGCAATATTTTGTAATAACCAGTGCAAATTAAGTTTACTAATTGTAAATATATAGAAAGAGATTGATCAACTGATTAAAATACTCCTTTCAATACATTTTTTTATACTTTCATTGAATAATGCATTCATTGCCAAAATAAACAGATACTAAACTGCAGCAGAGACAGAAATAAATTCAAATAGTATTTAGGACCTTAGTATTTAGTGTAGAGGAACAAAAGGTAAATTAGGGGGAAAAAATGCTTAAGAGTCACAGAAAATTTTTGGCATTTTGATGATAAAGTCACAGCAGAATAAAATGTAGAAAATGGTACAAAATTATTTAAAGAAACTATTGATGATATTTTTCTAGATTTAAGGAGTACATAAAGCCTCAATGGATAAATGCATTCTGAATCTAGAGCAAAATGTCTGAATTAAATTATATATATAATAAAAGTGTAATATGCTAATTAGACCTGACAGCCAAATGACCTTTCAGATGAAGCCGCAGCCGCATGGGCCAAGCCCCTTGCACGAATTTCATGCACTGGGATATATGTGTATATATATATATATATATATATATATATATACACATATATATATACATACACATATATATATATGTGTGTGTGTATATATATATATATATATATATATATATATATATATATTATATAAAATGTAAAGTTATGCCCCTTTGCTAAAAAGAGAATTATAGTCCTGGCCTGTGTAACTCAGTGGTTAGAATGTTAGCCCTTGCACCTAAGGGTCTTGGGTTTGATTCCCGGTCAAGGGCACATACATGTACCTTGGTTGTGGGTTCGTTCCCAGGCCCCTGGTCAGGGTACGTGCAGGAGGCAACCAGTAGCTACATCTCTCTCATATCAATGTTTCTCTCTCTCTCTTTTTCTCACCCTCTATCCCTTCCACTCTCTCTGAAAAACAGTGGAAAAAACAACTCTGGTAAGGATTAACAACAAAAAAATAATTATAAACATATGGATTTAATTTCAGTCTATTCCAACATTTTACTAAAACTATTGCTCAGGGTCTTTTTAAGAAACATGGAGCCAAGAATGGGGTAAAATAGAGAGAAGAAATGCCAAGAAAATTTGGTAGTTGAAGAGGAGATAGATAAGTAGCACACAATTTAGCAGATGCAAGGAAGGTGAATACTAAGTTCTAGGAAAGTAAAGAACTATTCACAGATTATTATATTTCTTTTCTACAGAAAAAAATTATGTTTATCTGTTTGTAAATTATACTGTTGGTATAGCTCTTCATCCTATGTATTATAGGTACTCTCTGTATGATTATATATTTATTTTACCTTTAGTTGGATATAAGAATTATTTTGAGGTGTTTTAAATTTTGTAATTTTTTTAGGCAATGTTATTAGCTAGTAGCACATCAAATTTTATTTTGAAAAGGCCAAATAATTACTCCTGGTTATCATAGTTGAGTGGAAAAGTTGCTTTTAAAATATGGGTTTCAACAGAGTATATAGATTATTATATTTTTTATAAATTTTGCATGTAACTGCCTCTAATTGGTGTATTATCACTAACTCATAATTATATATTAATATATATGCTTAAATAAGTATAAAGCATACTTCGTTTTTAAAGCAAAGTTGGGTTAGTATTCTGGAGTTGTAATTTTAACTGAGTTGTCAAATGGATGAATCATTTGTTCTAACAATAATACAATCAATTTTGATCCCATGCCTTAATAACATTTGTGTTTTATAACATGCTTCTCAAATGATGTGATTTTAATAATATGATGCTGAAATTTATCATTATTGATGATTGATCATTTGAGAATATTTGTCACCTGGATGATGTCATTCTAGTTGACAGCACCAGAAGCCTATTTTTAGAGAGGCAACCTATTCTCAGTAGTAGACATCTACAGCAGGAATGAAGAATGGCTTATACCACCCATAAAACAGCCTGATGTTGTTCATGAGGCAGTGAGTTAAAATGGTAGTGTAAGCCTTGAGGGGAGTGTTGTGGACATCAATCTTAAAGTGTGTTTGGCTTGCAATAAATATTGACTACATCATAGATTGGTCTTTCCACTCATAACTTTTGGAACTCTAGCCCTTTTAGTATTTATGTCCTTTATTGATTTAATAAAGATATTCATGGAAGAACACTTATTCTTCTGAAGTCACTCTCATGCCCAACCTTCCTACACAACTGCAGAATAATTCAACCAGTGGTCACAGCATCATCTAGTCTAATTTCTCATCTCATGCTCCCATCTCACCTATACACATTTCAATGGACACTTCGGTTACCATTAGGAAATATTACATTAATAACAAGTACCCTTTTTCTTCAGTGAGTATGGAATGTAGATGTGAGAAATGATCAATGGATTTATGAGCCATTTCATTCCAAGAATGCTGATTAGTAACTATAGCTATATTTGTAAGGTCAAAGTGCCAAAATTAAACTGTACACTAGTGACTGAAATTAATTATTGTGTTTACTGAAGGGTGGGGAATTTGGAAGAGTAAAAACCAAAGGAGATAGAAACAATAAGTAAAGACTGAGTTAAGGTGAGATAGCCTGCCCCTAATTAAAACAGAGAAAATATGATTATAAAAATTTTAGTAAGTTAATAATAAATAATAGATAATAGTTAATCCACATCCTGTAATGAAAATTATAAACACAGTATTACACAGAATGAATATATTATTCTGTAACTACACATCAAGTGGTTTCCTGTCTTAGTCTGTTTGGGCTTGTGTAACAAAACACTATAAATTGGGTAGTTCATAAACAACAGAAGTTTATTTCTTACAGTTCTAGAGGCCGAGAGTGTAAAGATCCTCTCGTGGAGGAAAGAAGCTCTATCAGGCCTAGAAGATTTTCATAAGGGCACTACACTTCTATTTTTATAAGGCTTAGACTACCATTGTAACTCACTGCTCCAGTCACAAATCTGTATACTTAGCCAGTGGGGGTGTCACATAGAGCCAGATAGATATTTGGACTGTGTTTTCAGAACCACGGAAAGCTACTGACAGGGGGTTTGGGAGGTGGAGGATTACATGATCAGAATTACATTTTGCAGATACTGGTTTAGAGGTGGATTCAGGGACATCAGTCCATAGACAATAATAGTTATGTATGTGAGAGATGACATTACTTTGACATATGCTGGTGGGTGAAAAAAATGCCTAACAGTAGACAGAAAGCAGAGGTATTAAAGATTAAAGAGTGAAAAGTTACAGTACTTTCTCATAAGTTAACCTGGAAAGTTGGAAGTCAGAGTTATCAAGAAGGATATCTTGATTCCTATGACAAGCAGCAGAATGAATTAGGAAGAAAAGTACTGTCTCTCAAAATGCATAAACTACATCCTAAAATTGTGAGGCATGTTATTCTAATCATGGGGCAAAATGTCAGCCACTCTTTACTTTTAGTCTACTTTTTCAATTACAATTTACATTAAATATTACGTTCAGATGTATAGCATAGTGGTTAGACAATTAAATACTTTACAAAATGTTTCCCCTGTTATTTCAAGTATCCTCTTGACACCATACATAGTTATTACAATATTAGTGACTATATTCCCTATGCTGTAGTTTACATCCCCATGACTATTTTGAAACTACCAATCTGTACTTCTTCATCTCTTCACCTTTTCACCCAGCCCCCAACTCCCCTCCCCTCTGGCAACCATCGTTCTAAATATCAGCCACTTGGAGTTCTTAAGAAACAGTGGTTTCGCCACCATGTTTATTTATTTTTAAGTACATTACATGATCGTTAACATTTCTTTGGGGTTCTTCTAATTCATGTTGAGTTTAGTAATGAGGAGTCAGGCTCATGGTTAAAAATTGTTGTGTGTTTTTCAAGTCCAACTGTGGGCAGTTCCAGAGATTTTATCAGTCAGTCCTCACCCAGGAAAGCCGCCCTCCCACCTGAACTGGTGCAGAGCCAATGCATCGCAGCCTCTGAAGGGAGCTGCAGACAAGGACTCTGGCCCTCCTGGAGAGTCATGCCCTGTGCATTGTGCTGTTCCTCACCAAGATGCCCTTTTCTAGTTCTCTCTATCTGAGCCCTTTTGTAGAGAGCATCCTCCATGCTTCTGCCAAAGCCTCCTTATGAGGAGAGGAGGGGGGTACCTTGAAGACACTTTTCACTTGGCCCCACTCTACTCGGTAGCCAGTACTTCCCTGTTCCTCACCTTCTTCCCTCACCCCCCACCCCTCCCCAATCCCAGGATCCAGAACACTAAAGAGCTTTTTGGTTGGGGTTTCATCAACAAAATAGGACACAGATCAGATGATGCCACATCTGAACTGATCCATCAGATGCTTGACCAGTGCTCCATTCCACGGGGGAAATGAACAGGGAGGAGTTGGTGCTTCTACTGGTTGTAGCTTCTTACAAAATTTGGCTCTGTTTAAAGGCTTCAATATTACTTCCATTTTGGATCATTAGTGCTGTAATTGGCTACTCTGGCAGTCCAGCTCACGCTCCAGCTCAGGTTAGCTCCTGAGAAATAGCTCGCCTCCACTTTTGGGTGTGATAGTTTGCATATTGTAACCAGATTATATTAAATATGAATCTGAACTTAATATTTGTACCTCCAGAGTATATGGGACCATGAGAGGGAGAAGAAAACACTCCATTGAATTTTCAAAGAAACCATTTTATGGAAGACAGTTGCAATTGGGACAACATATGCCATTCTACGTGAAAAAGGTATGTCATATATATATTAAAAAATGAAACTTTAAAAGAAAGTATTTACATATATGTATATATATTTAATATATATATGTATATGCATATACATATATACATACATATATGTAATATATATGTATATGTATAAATGTATATATATACATGTGTGTATGTATATACATAAGCATGTATGTATAGAAGTGTGCCAATGTGTGTATATACTCATATATACGTTGATCCTGGCTCATCATATTCTTTACCTACACTTTGTTTTTCCTACCTGGCTCCTTAGGAAATCTAATTTGTGTGCAGCATGGGGTTGATTTCCATTACAACGTTTTTACTGAGTTTCTCCTTTTCAGTGCCATTTTTCTCATGGTTGTTATGATTGCAGTTTTTGGTGACTTTCCCCTCTTCTTTGTGTTCTGTTTTGTATTTCCCCAAGGCTATGAGTCATTCTGGAAGTGTCGGGCGATTTGTTTTGTTCAGCAGATTTCTTGCCACACATGTACTGTGTATTTAGCTTCTTTCAACTCTCCCTCCAAATATCGCTTTCTCCTGGTCATCACTTTCGCCTTTTCTAGTTCACGGCTTGATGGCTGAGGCTGGGATCTTTTCCTGTTTTACTCACTGCTCTGCTGCAAATGCATAGGAGAGTACTTAGCATGTAGTTTGTGTTTAATAAATACATGTTGAGGGAAGGAATTAAAGTGATTCTCCACATCCTATTTCAATTTTCCATGTTGTCTTGCTTATTTATAATGGCTTACCAAGATATGCACTAAACTTTGATCCAACAGTTTGAATTCCTTTAATTATGCTACTGCTTCTTATAGTTTTACAAACACACTACAGCTTTCTGTGCCTTTGCTATGAAATCAATAAAGAAAACTTTAATTATGATTTTAAGTTTGAATGAAAGAGATGGGATTAAAAAGTAGAACAAAAATAGTTTTTAATATGTAATATATAAAATATGCTTTATAATTTTTAACATGGTGCATTGTACTGTAATTTTGTTCCTTATCACTCACCCAACACCATTATGACTCTACTAGAGGCCTGGTGCACTGTGAGGGCGGATCCCTCAGCCCGGCCTGTGCCCTCTTGCAGTCCGGGAGCCCTCGGGGGATGTTCAACTGATGGCACGGGACATCCTTAGTGCTGCTGCGGAGGCGGGTGAGGCTCCCACCACCATCCCTGCACTCGCCAGCTGTGAGCAGACTTCTGACTGAGCAGCATTCCCCCGGTGGGAGTGCACTGACCACCAGCAGGCAGCTCCTGCGTTGAGCAGGATTGGGCTGAAACTAGCTCTTTGACATCCCCCGAGGGGTCCCGGATTGTGAGAGGGCATAGGCTAGGCTAGGACAAGGGATCCCACTGGTACATGATTGGGGCTGGGGAGGGACTGCAGGAGGGCTCTAGGGGTTTCCAGCCCATCTTACCCAGTCCCGATTGGCCGGACCCCAGCAGCAAGCTAACCTACTGGTCAGAGTGTCTGCCCCCTGGTGGTCAGTGCACATCATAGTGAGCAGATGAGCGGCCTTAGCATATCATTAGCATATTATACTTTGATTGGTTGAATGGATGACTAGACACTTAGCATATTAGCTTTTGATTATATAGGATAATGTTTTGTTTCCATCCATTCTTGACTCTCTAAAAACTTGATTATCTAAAAAGAATTTAAAATCTCAGAAAGAAACATGAAATAGTAAATACATACAATTGTTAAAAATGACCAAATAAAATAAAATTTCTCTATAATGTTACATACATAATATGTTAGTAATATATATGTATATATAAATATGTATGCATGTAATATATATATATATAAACATATACACTATATACCTCTTAAATATATTCTGTAGTTTAGATAGTTAAGATGAATTTATATCTTAATAATTATTTGCCTTTTTAAAAATACATTTTTATTTATTTCAGAGAGGAAGGGAGAGAAGAGAGATAGGAACATCAATGATGAAAGAGAATCATTGACCAGCTGTCTACTGCACACCCACACTGGGGATCAAGCCTGCAATCCAGGCATGTGCCCTGACCAAGAATCGAACCATGACCTCTTGGTTCATAGGTCGATGCTCAACCACTGAGCCATGCCAGCAGGGCTTAATATTTGTTCATATATACCAGGAAATACACAGGTTTTTATTTGTTTTCCAGTTGTTGTTTTTTTTATAACTTGAGTATCCTCTTCACCTGAATTGTTATTATATCAATGTGGCCTAGGCTTAGTTTGCCAGGCTCTATAGCTGAACTCAGTGAGTAGATACACCTAGTGTTATTCCTGGGTGCATTGCCCTTCACAATTGATAGTGCTTTCACAAGTGAAACACAGAGAGACTTTAATACAAAGTCTGCCCTATAAAGACAGGGTAGCCAAATTTTGTGAACATATGATACTTTTCAAACTAGTAGGACTGACTAAGCACAATTCACAGGGCTTATATCATGGTGGAGGGAAACAGATGAACAAAAGTAAGTAGATAAACTATACAGTATGCTAGAGAAAACAAATGCTCTGGAGAAACATTAAAGAGATAGTTTGAATTCCTGGGACTGAAGGTGTGTGTGTGGAAGGGAATTTGATTCTCAAAAGGCTGGTCATTCAAAACCTCACTGTGAAGGTCTTTCTTGAGGAAAGAATTGAAGAAGGTGAATGAGTCACCCATGTGGATTTCTGGGATGCAATGTCAAGCAGGGTGGGTTACATCATGTATTGGGAGCACTTTAAAATGGAAGTGAGGGCTTTTTGTTTAAAAAGCACGAAGTAAGCCTTTTCTTTTCTCTAATGATGTGTCTTAACTTGCCATAGATTTTTTTATTTGCTATATATTGTCACAGTCCTTTGGGCATGAAATACCTCCTATACAAGTGCCGACCCTCACAAGCCCCTGCAGTCCAATAACTGACTCTTTCCTATCTACATCTCAGTCTCCATTGGGAGTGAAGGGTGGCAGCGGTTGCTGGGTGGCATAGAGGAGTGAGTGCTTGAGAATCTGTTCCCAGCAGACAGGCAGGGGCAAGAGAATGGACCCCACATAATCCAAAACACCAAGTGTATAACATATGTACCGTGTTTCCATTGGACTTTATTTATAGAACACAGATTCAGATATAAAATTAATGGTGATTTCAGAAGGGTGACTGTAAACATTAAACCACAAGGCAGGGGCCCCCTTCTGAATGTGAAGTTCTATGGGTGAACTGAACACACACTGTAAAGCCAACACTAGTTATAGGTAGAGGAAGCATTGAGTATAAAAACCATGAAGTGAGGCTGCCATAGTGAGCAAAGGGGAGAGTAGTAGGGAAAAAATAAAAAATGTAAGAAGGCTTCTGATTGCGCAAGGCCTTGTTGTCATTCTTAACACTTTGAATATTATTTTCAGTGGAACAGATAGTGAGAATTGATGACATGTTGGAGCTGGATTGTAGTGGTGAGAAGTGATCTGTTTCTACATATATTTTGAAACTAGAGACCACAGATTTTGCTATCTGCATGTGGAGTACAAAAGAAAGAGGTTATCCAGGGATAATTTCATGTTTTTTTTTTGTGTTTTTTTTGTCCTTGAGGAATAATGGGGTTGCTATTCACTCAGTTTAAGCAGACCATGGGAGGGGCCTGTTTTGGAATGGAAGGGGATAGGAATCAGATATTTGGTTTTAGACATATTGAATTTGGGAAGCTTGTTAGTGATTCAAGTAGAGACAAAATTTTTGTTAAATAGATCAATCATTAATCCACTGTTGAACATTTGAGTGTAGACATGGAAGCAGAAATCTGTGTGGGAAATATAAATTTTGAAACCATCTGCATTAGTGTATGTATGCCATTTAAAGTATGAGATTGAATGATTTCAGGAAGGAAGTGACATCAGAGGCACTAGGACTAGGACCTGGGATACTCCACTACTAAATGATCAGGAGGATAAGAAGAGACAAGGAAGCATTGGGAAGCACCAATGAGGGTGATGGATAAAAGGAGAGTAGAGTAGTTTCCTTGTAGCCCATTGAAGAAAGTGTTTCTAGGGAAAAGGAGCAATCAGCTGGGTTAAATACTCCTGATAAGGGCTTCAAAAACGTAGACTTGACCATTGGCCTAAGCAACATAAGTGACATTAACATACTTATCAATGGCATTATCTGTGAAAGTTGGGAGAAAGCACCAATAAGAACCTCAGGGAAGAACAGGAGAATAAAAAAAGGAGACAGTTGAATAAAGAGTTGTTTTGTTATGAATGGAAGCAGAGAATGGGTAGTAGCTGGCAGAGAATGGTGCTGAGGTTGTGTTCTAATTTAGCAAGAACTCAGTTTGACATCTGATAGTACCATAAATACCTGTGGGCCAATGGCCTGCTTTACAGTTTGTACACATCACCTGGCACTAATTCCAAACTGCAGTTAAAGTGAGATTTAAAGGTGTCTGCCTTCCCTGGAGATGAAGGCAGAAAAGTGTGCAGGGGCAGGTAGTGCAAGGCAACCAACTGTGTGACCAGATTTTGATGGTTTTAATTTCATCTTTATGCACTTATAAAGCTGTTTTTCCAAGTAGAATTATATTTAGAAATATAACACCATATGTCACAAGAAGTGGCATTTTTATATAACAATGCATAAATGCCAATAATATTGGCTATGCTTTTATCAGCCTGTTTATAATGTGATATATGATAGATATGACACATAGTGAAAACCATGTAGGTGATACCATTCAAGCCAGCGAGTCAATAACCACCTGTTAGTGGTGCTTTTAGAAGCTGTTCATCCCCCTTCTCCAGGAAAACAACAACATTTGGGGGGAGGGGTTGGAAGGGGGCAGAGCTCTGTACAGATTAAGGGTTTCTGGCAGGTGATCCTGTGGCTCAGTGATCCTGTATGTCAAGTTTCAGAAAAATTTTTTGCAGAAGCTCATTTAATCTCTACCAAAAGGGCATGGGGTCTAACATGGTAGGCATAAAGGACATGGTGCTTAGAGTAATACAAGTGAGTCATGATGGAGGGTTGAACCAAAAATTCATCTTATTTCAATGTGATTTGAGGACAGTGTAAAGTATTTGAATATAAGAATCAAAAACTATATTTCAGCAGACCTGTAAAAGTTCTGAGTTTATATTTAATCAGTGGGGAAATACAGAGTTCATTTTAACCAATTAGTAAAGAGTTTCTAATAGGAAGTAGTGTTTAAGTTATACAGGAAAGGTTATATTTTAGTAATGTTGACTGTTAAGATACATTCAGAATTAAAAGAAAAAGTCATACGGGAACATCCTTGTTATTGCATATTTTAGCAAAACCTGTTTAAATAGTCACATTGCCTCCAACAAGCCAGTTCATCTCTCTTTGCCTCAATTTCCACACTTGGAAAGTGATGAATCAGACTAGACAATCCCTAAAATAATTTTTACCTCTCATTTTTTTAATATATAAGATTACTTTGAAGATGATGGCTTTGGGTAATATAAGCTATACTTTGAGGAAGGTGAGGAGACGATTTGGTGTATAATTCAATATATGGCTATATTAAAACTGTTATATAAAGAAAGGTGCTTTTTTAACTTAAAGAGTGATGTGAGAGAATGTAAACAATAAAGAAAGACACTAGTTAATTTAGAGAGTATCATGTAGTCTGAAGCTGGAAAAATAAACTGTAGTTAAAACAATATACTGGTAAAAGAACTAAACCTGGAGCTTGAATTTGATCAAATAATTCATGGGGAGTAAAAGTTAGTAAGAAATGTATTGGTAGCATATAGTTACTTCTAAAGATCCTTGTAATAATGAGGAAAAATAAGAAATTCAAATGGAACTGATGAGTTCTAACTCAGTGTGTTTCATTTTAAATACGGAATGTAATGGTGTTCATTTCAAGTAAATACACTGACTGTTCTTTAAACCCTACCTAATTAACCATAAAATAATAAAACCAATAAAGAAATTAAGGTGAGACATAAGGTGTGATTTGCATGTCTTCTGTTTATTGAGCTACCCAGTAAGGATATTTCTATTATGATTTGAAGCCCATTTTCTTCATGTTTTCATGAAGAAGTGATCCCTAGATTTAACACTTGATTTCCTTGCTTGTTTGGCCTTTGGGAAGGAATTCTGACTGAACAGTTTGGGAGAAAATAGGTGTATGTGACTCAAAACTCCTAAATCCATTTTAGGTGTAAGTCTTCCCAGAAAGTGTGCATTCCCGTTTTATTTTATTTTATTATTTTACCTTTTAAGCTTATCAGTACAACTTCTAGTCTTGTGGCTTGCCTTGAATTTGATCATTTGCCTTGTTCAGGTGGCTAAATATGTGATATTCATGGGTGAAGTTATTAGCAAGTGTCCTTGAACAGAGCTAAAGCTGCATTCACCGAATAACTTTATTAATACAGGAATATTTTTACCTTCATTTGTCTAAATTCTACAACTCCCAGCTGTTGCAATATCAGTCAGAAAAAAAGAAATGTGATGATCACAAACCTCAGCTCAGGCTGAGGTTTGTGACCGATATCTAGTGCGGAGTGAACTTTGTGGTATATCCACAGCTTAAATTAAATGGGTCCATTGGGGTCTCCAATACCAACGCACGACCCAGTAGGCTTTGCTACAAAGACAAAAAGCACATACTCAACTCTGGGCTCAACTATTTTTTTTTAATCTGAAAAGCTTTGCTCAACCCTAAATTCCCTTTTGCCTCAGCTCACCAGCATGAAACAGAAACAGAAGCGGTAAGGAAGGACATCTGAAAGCGACAGCACTGTTGCTTTTTTTGTCTGTGATAGCTCTGTTACCAATGATCTCTTTCTACATCTGCTATTAATAGAACTGAATTTCTCCTTCAGGCGCAGTGCCCCAAAGGCTGGTCATGGGCCCAGGCTGAGTGCCTGGTTTTCCAAGCAGCAGTTCAGAGTAATAGTGCATTTCGGAGGGGTGCCTAACTTTGGGAAGGGTCAAGGAAGGTTCTTTAAGGATACTGATATTTACATCCAGATCTAATTTATAAGATAGAATTTGGGAGTTGGCTTTTCTGGAAGGAAATCTGATACAGAGGCGAAGCATGGCATGATCCTGAAATACAGAGGCACCCACACTAGCTGGAGTGAAGAGACGCACAGGAAGCACGTCACAAGACGAGGCTTGAGCGGTGATGAAGTGAGGTCTGGCGGACCATGTTGAAGCTAGCAGGTGTCATTGCTGGTGAAAGCTGCAAATGTTCGAAAATCAGTCTTTATTTTGAGGGAAAAGTGTTAATAGATAAAACCATTATAAATACATTTTGAGGGACAGAGATCATTTCTAAAAGCTCCAATATTCCTTCCTTCTTGGTTTGCAATGTTGTGTAATTTTAAATAGCTTTCTTTGACTAGATTGATGGCATATCCTCATTTATAAAAGGCCGATCTGTGACAAAGGCTTCTAATCTTTAAATAATGAATTTTAGTGACCCGTGAATTTAATATGAAAAGTGCTATAACATTGCAACACAGTACAGTGTTATGATCTACTTTGAAATATTCAGTATCATTATGCCTTTAAAATGTTCTTAGGAATTAGGTTGATTATACATGAGCATTCGCCGAGTGAGTCCAAGAATATAAATGATTGCTCAGATGGCTAACTCCACCTTGAGTGATTTCAGAAAATAGACCAGAGGAGAGCGATGAGAAGTTTAGTTTTCCAACCTCTCTAGGCAACTGTCATTCTAGCTTATGTTCTTTGTATAAGAACACTTTGTATAAGTCACTTAAAGTGACTTCTGCTGCCTTAATGTTCCAAGCTGATGTGGAATATTTCTGGAGCCTCCCCATCATTCTAAACATACAGCACAACCCCCTCTGGGATTCAGAAGTTGCCACTTGTCACCTTTATATTCCCAATCAGAAGGCAACTGCGGACAACATAGCACTTCTTCATGGAAATATTTGAATTGAGTTTCCTTTAAGAACACATATGTTATCAACCGAATAAGACAAAGAACAAAAGTTTGCTTTTTAATATACATATGCATGTCATTTGTACTACATCATGAGTATCTTTTATATTAACTCGGATCCTTACTGCTAACAAGGTTGCACACTTTCACTTCATGAATACAATGATAAACACAGAGCCCACACCATCACCCAGTCTTGTTTTTTTCTCATTATTCAGTACTTTTTGTATATGGAGACAAAGTTTTATAGTCTGCTCTGCATTAAAGTGAATTATGGTACATCCACTTCATTAGCATAGAGTCTTAATTTTAGGCCTTAGTATCAAAATGTAAATGCCTCAGAGCCTTTTCTTGAACCAATAACTTCTCTCTGCTGTTGTTATTTTCTTGTGCTCATAAAAAGAAAAAGAAAAATCCTTGTGCTAAAATAGCACTGGCATAGACAAAGAAACAGTTATTTTATATTTAATTTCAGCTGAAAAATACCATTGCCAATACTCATGTCCTTGAATGCCTTTTATTATTTTCCAAAGTAGCATCTTTGGCAAGAACTTGCAACTTACACATCTTGATGGTTTTAAATAAGTACTAACGTGAATATTAATTGATGATTCACATAACATCTTCAAATAACTGTTCCACAGTTTGGTTTTCTAAGACAGATTCTGACTTGACACTGATACAATAATATCTCTTGAACTCTACATGTTAACAGAGATTAGTCAGCTCTAATATGTGAGCCTATTGTAATACTTAGGACCATTATCTGTGGTTCCTCCCCACAGCTCACTTCCAAATGCCAAGAAATATATCTCTAGCTATGAGTCACTATTCAACTTCCTCCTACCACACATCTCTGAGCAGTGCTGTCTTAAGTTTTTCTTTTCATGTTTCTCAATGCAATACTTGGTGACAGAATGTTTTTGGTCAGGGTTTGTCACCTTACTGAAAATACACAGAAGAGAGGAACTTTTAAAGACAGACAATGGATCACTCCTCTTTTCGAGTCACTTCATGGGTCCAATGTGAACTGTCATGAGAGCACAGTTGTTGTTCTGCTGAAAGTTACTCTGTGCTATCATTAGACAGTTCTTCTCAGGTCTACCGAATATTCTATGTATACTTCTCCTTACTGGACTTAGCTTTTACTGCGCCCCATCCCTAACATGACTTCTTTGTAATGACCTCTTTGCAATATCTACCAATTCAACTTTTAATTCAAGATATAATTTAGAAATCGGTATTCTAGATAGGTTTTCCTTACTTTTTGCTAACTCACATTATTTGGTTTAACTGACATTTGCAAGTTCTTTGAGTATAAATCACAAATAATTATATATTACTTTATTTGGGGGGATTTGCTACTGGTTTGGAGTTTACTAATCGGTTTACATAATGAATCCATGGATGTTTTAAGAAAGAAAACAAACCAAATTTATCTCTCTTATGGATCAACTTATTTCAATCAGTTATCATTGGTTCATTTGGGTATTCAGTATTTGATTAGGTTTCTATACAATACTAATAGAGAGTTAATGTTTTGAGAATCATTTAGCTATCCTCCTAGCCTCGGAATTTACCTAAACAATGTAAAAATGGGTTATTGAGGTTTACTCCTATGTTAGAGAAAAGTTCAAATGGTGATTAATGCTACTTTCAGGGGCCAGGCCATTTTTAAAGAGTTACTAAACAGCCAGAAGCCTTTCCAAAGAGATTTGTTAATTTTGAGAAGATATACTGAACTTTAAAAAGTGATCTCCACCCCCTTGTCAACTTCCTTGAAAATTGTTTTTCTTAGAAATGTGTAACACACACACACATACACGCACACACACATACAAAGGCATGTACTATAGATAATGATTACTGCACAGTTTCTTCAACAGAAATGGAAATTCAGATAGTTTGCATGCAAAAATATTTAGCTGTATAAAATTTGGATAAAAAAAGTGCTTTTTGTAAATATTTCAAATATGATTTTGTCAGTTTCCATTCTATAGGACTTTAAGGGACTCTTTCTTCCTAGTTGCAACAATCTAAATAAAGACAAAAACCTAGATTCTAGTCTTAAAAGGAATCTCTAGAATTTGCCTAGGCTCCATTCAGTTTATAGTTTTGGGCATCTGTGCAAGTCATATAAGGAAATAACAAAAGATACAAAAGGGAAAATATTGGCCTTCAAATGACTAAGGTGGCAATGAGAAAATACTGAGTGGCCAGATTATTATGATCTCTGAATGCACAATAATCTGGCCACTCAGTGTATATCCTATATAATAAAAGGCTAATATGCAAATTGTTCCCTCAACCAGGAGTTCGACCAGCAGGCAGGCCGGCCAACCACCCATGTCCCCTCCCCCTGGCCAGGTTGGCCAGACCCCACCCATGCACGGATTCATGCACGGGGCCTCTAATGTATACTGAGTGGCCAGATTATTATGTGTTCAGAGATCATAATAATCTGGCCACTCAGTGTATATATAGTAAAAAAGCATAAAGATCAACTAATACATATGCATATCCTAATAATTCCAATTTAATATCCCTAAACATAATAAGGTAAACGTGAACATGAACATATGTGTCATAATCAAATTGGTGCTTTTCATTGTTCAAGAATTACTTTTTGTAACAGTCTGAGTTTGCAGCTTTGGAGGAAGATTCTAGTATACTGCTTGAAGGAAGCTGTCCCTTTAATTCACACCAGATGGCACTATGGAACTTTTCCATTTCCTTAGGAGGCCAAGCAAAAATAAAAGAGATGAAATGCAGGGAAAAACTGTTGTTGAGTGAATGTGTCTCTCACTTCTATTTCCTAAGGTCATCTGGCATTGCTGTTTAATACAGAACACAGGAATCTGCCTGTCTAACGGGCTTCCCCTTAGCAACTCTATAAGCACAGATCAGTATATGCATATTAATCAGTTTTCCTAACAATTCCAGACAGAAAGACCAGAGTTTAACTGACTTCCTGGGAAATAGTTATTATCTTATTCTTTTATTTTTATCTACTTCATGGACCTTGTGGAAATCCATCAACAAGGTCTAACCACTAATAATTTTTCAATGTTCACATTCCTAGTATCATGCTTACATAGCTCAATTAGCCTTAATTGGACTACTTATTAATTTTCAAGTTGCACCAACATATTTCACCTATTTCTTTCACCTACAAAGGATATGCAGATAAATTGAGACCATGTAGACATTATAACTTAATTCCATTTTTCACCTTATATTTTAATAATTTTTCTTTTTTTGTTTTTCTATTTGTTTTCTACAGTGAAGGTGATACAGTATTTGGTTTTCCATTATATTTTGAAAAAGCGCTCCAAGTTATGGTTTTTAGGAATGATGGAACAAAATTAATATCAAAAGGACATTTTCTTCTGCTCTATTTCCCCTTTTTTTACTTTACAGTTTCTCTTTTATTTTTTTTTTTTCAAAAAGAAACAACTCTGAAGATAATGGTTTAAAAACCCATTTAGAGTGTTATGTTATGCATTTAAATGTTAATATTTAATTAGAAACATATTTTATGTACAAAAAACAAATAATATACATTCCCACTTCTCTGTAATTCAGTTTTGTCCTGATATTTATGCAAAAGTCTACCAACTTCAGGTTTTTAAAATGCTACCAAAATGAGTGTATTTTTAAGAAATATCTTAGCAAATTTTAAGGCTCAAATATAATTTTTAATATATAATTTTTTAGTTAGTATAGAATAACATTGTGTATTGCTTTAGACAATGCAATAAATTACAAGAGAATATTCTAAGCCACTCATTAAAACAACATTGCCATCATCAAATCCATAATTATATACAGTACTAGAGGCCTGGTACACGAAATTAGTGCACTGGGGTGGGGTCCCTCAGCCCAGCCTGCCCCCTCTCACAGTCTTGGAACCCTCAGGGGATGTCCTACTGATGGCTTAGGGGAGTGGGGAGCGGGCCTAAGCCGCAGTTTGGCCTCCTCTGCGGGAGGGGACCAGCGGGCCAATTGGGATGACATGGGCAGCAAGTGGCTGTCCCCAACCCAATTGTGCCACAGCCACTGGTGGCCTCCCTCTGTGGGAGGCAACCCCAGCAGGCCTATCTGGGGATGGTGCTGGGCGGCCCTGCCCCGAATCGCCCTGCTGCTGCTGCTGTCCGTGGCTTTCCTCTGTGGGAGGCAACCAGGTGGGCAATCAGGGGATGGCACCAGCCCCCATCACCCCACCACTGCTGGTTGCTGCCAACCCCACCCCCACCCCATCACCATCTCCTCCCTCTGCCCGCTGGCATGTGCCTTGGCTGGCCTGGCAACACCTGCTCGTCGGCCCCGCCCCCACTGACCAGTTGTTCCACCGTTCGGTCAATTTGTATATTACACTTTTATTATATAGGATTAATCAAGTAATAAAACATGTCAAATATATATCTATTCACATCTAGTAGAATCTAAGCAACACAAATATGTTTGACTTTTACTTATGTGCCTTAAAAAAGTCAAAGCTATAAACATCTGTAAACCATAAAGAGACATGATAAATTTGACAATCTATAAATAGAGCTCTGTAATGAGAGCTTTTTAACATAAAGGAAAAAGGCATACGTTTATATGGTTGTTTTGGTAGAATTGACTAAAGGTTACATGAGAAATAAGTTAATGGACTGAAGTTTATAGCTCTGTGTATAACTGTCAAATCTTTCTGTAAATTACCTTTCTCTTCTGCTGGCTAGAATGCACAAAATCCAATAAACTGTTAATAAAAATGGAAAGGTCATATGTAAATATCAAAGATCTTGAAAATGAACCAGAAAAGATGATAGTTTGCAGAAAAATATCATTTCATATTCTGTTTCATTGTATTCTAAGTGTGATTTGGGTTACAAAGTGTGTTTCCAAGAAATAAAAGAATAGTAGGAAAAGTTTCTATTAAAAAGAGATTTGTTTCCCATCTGAAAAGAGGAGTTTGAGCACTAATTGGCTGTTGGTTTCTGCAACTTCAGAAGAATTGCAAACAATTAAACGCTTTTATATTTTCTCTGATTAAGCAAGCTCTTAATAGGGCCTGGCGGAATTTATTCCAGAAACACTGAGAGAGCACAATCTGTGGAGGGTGTGTGGATGTGATGGAAGGCTCCTTGCTTAGGGCCTCAGAGGCTCATGCTCTGTCTGCAGCCAGACACCTCACAATGCAGCATTTGCTGGCCTGGTCTCAAGCTTGCGAAGAATCTGGGCCCTGGGAGAACTGGTGCAACAGAAACTACTTTTCTCTGTTGTAGGGAGTAGCTATAGGGTCAAGCCTCGGACTGACCTGTGGCAGGGCCACAAACAAGTCCCAGCTTGGAGGGCAGAGCGCTCCTAGCATAATTAAGCTTGATCTTATAATTCCCCTTGGTTCCTTCCTAGGTAGCTAATGGGCTGTGGGAGGTGCAGCAAGTGCTGCCAAAACAAGGTGAAACTCACAAGAACATTAGAAACATGTTGGCCACTTCCCTTGTTTTGCTTTGTGTGCTTTGACGTAAAATAAAGCTTTGGCTTGCAGGCTGGGTCACTGTGTCCTCATCCAGGCACAAGTGAACCTACCTAGCCCCAACTGCATTCTCTTGTCTGTCTTCTTTAATCCGTCACCGCCTATCCTCAGGTTCACCCCTGGCCGTGCTGGATGCGTGGTTCACTCTGTCCTGCTCCATTTATCCATAGACAGCATAGTCTTTGTAAAGGCAATTTGAAAGTTGTAGCTTCATAAATGGATTTAGGCCTCAGAAGAATCTGGATTTGAGCACATGCTGATTTAAAAAAATATATATATTTTTATTGACTTCAGAGAGGAAGGGAGAGGGAGAGGGAGATGGAAACATCAATATGAGAGAAAATCATTGATTGGCTGCCTCCTGTACGCCTCACACTGGGGATAGAGTTCACAACCTGGGCATGTGTCCTGACCAGGAATTGAACCTGTGGTTCATAGGTTGACGCTCAACCACTGAGCCAGGTCAGCCAGGCGATACATGCTGCTTTTGATGAAGCCATGCATGGTGCCTCTTGATCTTCTAAGTCTGTATTTCAAGGGCTTTTGTGGTGCCTGGAAAAAATGATTGGGCAGAAGGGAAAACCATGGGTTTAGTCCCCAGAATAGGTCCTTGGAAAAACAAGTTTCTCTTTTTTTTATTGGAAGAAACTGTATGGACTTTAGATAAAAGAACCTAGTGAGCTATACAAACAGAAGCACACTCCATCACTACAAAATATTCAATTCACAAGTTTGTATCTGATATTAGTATATTAACTAACTATTGAACAACTTCTTGTTCTATCATCTTGTTTAATGTTTAAATGACGTTCTATTTAACATCATGTAACATAACTATGCAAATAAATTACAGCATCATTTACTTGTTCAGACTTGTCCTTTCCTATTAATAAGAAGTTAACAGTTTTCTTTTAACAGTTTTCTTTTAATTCTAATGCCTCGACTGTAAAATTATTATACAGGACCAACATATAAATCAAATTACTTCAAGAATGAAGTAATAAGTAGCATTGGTTGCTAGTGAAGTCTTTTAGCTGAGGAAGCTATTAATCCTGTATGATTTAGGCTAGGCATATACTCACTTTTCCTTAAATGTTCTAAATTAGCCACTAAAAGCAATGAATGAATAAGATACATTTATTTAGGCCAATGCATCATGTTTTCCCCAAATGATCCAAATTATTCACCAAAAGCAGGGAATGAATGGATGCGTTTATTTCACTGGAAACATATAGCGATAAAGATAAGATTTCTAAATAAATTAATTATGTTCACATTTGATGTAATTTTGCTCCTTTCTTTAACTAAAGTCTGGAAAATAGCTTTAATAACAGTGAGAGAAACCCAGAAAGGATCCACATATATACCCAAGTGTGATTTTGAATTTCCAGAAAAGTTCCCTTCAGAATACATTATTTAGCATATTTAAATAACATTGGCTTAAGGTCAGATTTAAACTAAAAGCCCTTTCAATTTAAACCTTTCTGATTCCTTGTGATCACTTTTCAATTAGACAATGAAAAACAATTTAGTGGATACTTAGCTTAATTGGTTTGCTTCTAAGTTTTGACCTCCAGGGCTCCACTTATGTATTCTATGCAATATGCTTGTACAATTATCTTCCTCTTTAGAATTCACATTTCCCGTGATTTTGTAAAAGCTGCCTGATTCAATCACTGTTAAAATATTCTTTACTCCTTTTTCCTCTTAGGAGTGTATGCTTGGTTCAAGGCATTGCTTCTAACTTCTGGGATTAAAAGAAAATGGTTAACTTCTAATTAATAGGAAAGGACAATTCTGAACAAGTAAATGATGATGTATTTTATTTGCATAGTTATGCTACATGATGTTAAATAGAATGTCATTCAAACATTAAGCAGGACAGTAGAACAAGAAGTTGTTCAATAATTAGTTAATATTCTAATACAAACTTGTGAATTAAATATTTTGTAGTGATGGAGTGTGTTTCTGTTTATGTCTCTGTGTTAGAGTATGTATAGCTTGCTAGGTTCTTTTATCTGAAGTCCATACAGTTTCGTCCAATAAACTTCAAAAAGTTTTAAGTTTAATACATCATCAATTTATCCCTAATTGTATGCAATACAATAAATAACATTAAGTTGCATGCAACTAGGTATATGAAAAAATTCTCAAATATGGTCTGGGTTTAAAAGCAAAGTTAGTTTCATATGAATTCTGGTCTTAATTATATAAAAGCTTTCATGATGAGAAAATAATTTGGTGTTACTAAGAGTTTTCTAAGGATTAAATTTTCTTGCTATGGTTAGATGCAGGACAGTAAGTGGCATTTCATGTTGAAAAACACAATTTTCGAAAACCTGATATTTATTAAGGCTTTATTATTTAAGGTCATTCTGCCTCATTTACATAAACCTCATTCATTCATTCACTCACACATTCTAGCACTGAAAAGGGAAATAAGAGACAATCTCTCTCCTAAGGGAATATGCAGTGATATAAAGGAAATAAGTTCTCTCTACAGAAGAAAAATAGGTCTACTCTCCAAGACCCATAGCTATTTCAAAAAAGTATTAATACTACAGGAATTTGGGACCGGAATACACAGTGTTCCCCTGGCAGGATGGCTTGTCCCAGGCTCTTTGTTAGTCGGAGTCGAAGAATGAAACCACGGATGGAAGATGGTATAGCGAAGGTGGAAATTTATTGAGAAATATGCACAGACTCCCACGTGGGGAGGGGGAAGAGTCCCACTGAGTCCCTTTTCCCTAAGGCTTATAAAGATTGCAGATCTTTGTGCCTTGATATCCCCTCTGATTGGTCAACATCCCCTTCTGATTTGGATACTATAGGAACTTCTGAGCTCAAAGTCTCACCTTATATGAGACACATGAGTCTCTCCTCCCTCATTGTTCTCCTATTCCCTCTGGGCTTTCTTCCTCCTTCCTTTTATTCTGTAAATGTGTACCTTTTGCGACTCCCTGCTCCCTTGCCTTATGGAAATGCAATTTCTGCTGCTCCCAGCTCCCTTGTCTTATGGAAATGTACCCTTTTGCAACTCTGTAGCCCTGTGTTTGTTTGTTTTTCCATGGACCCCTTAATTTTTAAAACTTCCTAAACCTTCCTATTTCACCCAAAAAATTCCTATTTTACCCAAAAAACTCCTTTCATTAAGGCTTAGCATTAAAGCTAGACAGCGTTAATACTTTCTTCCTGTTTCATAGATATGCACCTGATTCCAATAGGTCTGTATAAAGTTAATGAAGTTCAGGAAATACAGCAGTCATTGACTTTCATGGACCACAGTTTTTCCACCTGTAGAAAGATGTGCTTGCTATATTCTAAATTTCTTTAAATTTGGGAATGCCTAATCCCCTATACAAAGGAGTTCTCTCTCTCTCTCTCTCTCTCTCTCTCTCTCTCTCTCTCTCTCTCTCTCTCTCTCTCTCTCTCTCTCTCTTCTCTGGTTCCTTTAGTTTTGATCGTGCTTTCTTGCATTCCCCCATGTTCCCTCCATGGCCATATGGCCATGTGGACCCCATATGCAATGGACTGATGCACTACAACAGGGAACACAAACTAAGCTAATCTGAAGCTGTATTGAACTGTGCAGACATGGAATGAAAATCTGGACACTGGCTTTGATTCTAGCCCTACTGAAGTCACAGCTATATTTCTTCCTTTATGGGACAAAAGGAAATGGGGCCTTGGAAACTCAGGGGTGTAGTTCCACAGAAATAAAGCTTCCTAAAATCTCTCATCCTCCTGTGCAAGTCTCAGAAAATTCCTTTCCTCAGGATATCACAAGAAGCCCACTTCCCCTGATAACAGCACTAGTAGCCCACTTCTCCTAATAACAGCACTAGTACCCCTAGTCTTTAGCTGCTTTGATATTGGAAGAATTATCAGCAATTTGGGGAAATACACATGTTTTATAGCTAAAAAAATAAACTAACAATGCAAGGCCCATGAGTTTTTTTCTTATCCTTTCTCTTAGATTCTTGTGCAACCCAGGTCAAAATACTTATCTCTCCATACTTAAGCAGTTTGTCTGTATAATGAAACTGGTAGAATCATTCTTATTGAAGCTCTTCGGTCAGAAGATGATAGAAAATTGACGCCAGCATTTCTGAAGGCTTGGTTTAGGATAAGTGTGCTTGGATGCTTTAAAACTAACTGCTGACAATACAAAAGAAAGTAGGGTAGAGTGCTTTGATTTTAAACTTTTTTTCTTGTTATAGTTTCATCGTAATAAAGTAGCATATGAGCTCTCTTGCATTGAAGTAAAAATATTAGACTCATAACACCAGTAGCAGAAATGTATTTCTTCTTTTAGATTTAGATCACTAGCATTACATGCTTTGAAAAATAGAGGTGGGACAAACACAAACCTGTTGATTAAAAACACACACATAGAAACTTGGGACAATAAGAAGAGAAAGAAGATAAAGCTGCAGTGACAAGCCAAAGTCAAACTGCATCCTACTTACTCATGGCTAATGCCATGGCCGACTATATTTAGCAGCACTCCTGAGGCAGAGCAATTGTTATGGCAAGGCAAAGATATGAAGGGGGAATAGAATGTCTTTGTATAGTTCCCCTAAATATTAGAGGAATGCTTATATGCATTTTCCTAAATCTTCTTTGATATTTTAGAAGCAGAATCTCTTAACCCCAGAAATTACCTGAGGTATCATTTTATTTATTTATTTTTAATGTATTTTTATTGATTCCAAAGAGGAAAGGAGGAGAGAGAGAGAGAGACAGAGAGAGAGAGAGAGAGAGAGAGAGAGAGATAGAGAGAGAGAGAGAAAGAGAGAGAAACATCAATGATGAGAGAGATAATCATTGATTGGCTGCCTCCTGCATGCCCCACACTGGGGATTGTGCCCACAACCCAGGCATGTGCCCTGACTGGGAAGTGAACCGTGACCTCCTGGTTCATAGGTCAATGCACAACCATTGAGCCATGCTGGCCGGACACCTGAAGTATCATTTTAGAGATGAAGTCCATGTTTGCATAGCTAGTTATAGTGTGAGAAAAATGTCAGTGTTTTCTTTATTGTTTATTCTGTCTTATACCAACTGCTAGAGGCTCAATGACTCATAATTTGCCTATTGTTCTTCTGGCTCTTCTGCGGGCTGGGATTTCTAGCCACGAAGAAGCCTGCAAGGGAGAGCTCGTAACAAAATTCTCTTATTCTCATGGCATCCAGAGAAGATAGAATCTTCCTATTATTATTGCTTGCATGGACAAGAGCTTTGGAATTGCAAACGACACTAGATGTTTTTATTAGCTGAGAGAAAATGAAGCAAGTACTGTTTTCTGCATTTCAGTGAATTCAGTGGGATGAGTAAACACGCTTATCTAATTTATTCAGGGTTATTGGGAACTTATCATGCACTTATACTCAGCTAGACAAATTGGAAGATGCAAACTAGAACTTTGGTGATATGTACTTACTTACATGTATGAGATAGAGCTGAGCACACAGGGATGGAAGTTGTTGTGAAGTAGCACTTAAAGCTGATGGAGCAAAACAGCAATTATACTGCAGCATGCAGGTTTTGGTAGATTTGAATGTATCTAGTACTCTAGAAGCATGGACTTATGTAGCAACCAGAAAGACTACCTTAAGAGCATCCTCAGAGTACTCTAGGTCAGTGGTCAGCAAACTGCGGCTCGTGAGCCACATGCGACAATTTGGCCCCTTGAGTTTTTAGCAAAGGCCAGCTTAGGAGTACCCTAATTAAGTTAATAACAATGTACCTACCTATATAGTTTAAGTTTAAAAAATTTGGCTCTCAAAAGAAATTTCAATCGTTGTACTGTTGATATTTGGCTCTGTTGACTAATGAGTTTGCCGACCACTGCTCTAAGTGAGGGACAATGAGATTCTAAAAAGAATTACCATATCATGGAGTTATCCTGTTCTCTAATACGTCCCTTGGAGCCTTCCAAACTATCATCATGGCACTTATAATACACTATTCTACCTATATATTTCCTTGTTACCTTAATTGACAGCCAACTGAATTAGGACAGATAATGAGGTGATGATTTTTGAAGGTCCAGTATATGTTTAATCCTTAATGCATAGAAGGCAGTCAAAATATGTGTGGTGAATGAAGAATACTACCTTTTTAAATCTGATTTTTTCTAATAAATGTTTAGACTACTAGTATATGTTTATGAAAACAATGTGTTAATAAGAATTATATCCACATGAATGAATTTTCTTCCAGAAATAATTCTCGAAGCACACTCTTAAACAAATTTAATCCTCAATCAAATTTTTATGCAGTTAAACTTTTTCACTTTGCCCTATTTTTTTTTTTTACTGGAACAATGGCTTTAATTGCACATTCAGAAAAAACAAACAAAAAACAAACAAAAACAACTAATATTATTATTATCTAACTAGAGGCCCGATGAACGAAATTCGTGCAAGGGCCTCGGCCCTCGCAGCCACGGCTTCATCTGGAAGGTCATCCGGAAGGACATCCAGAAGGTCGTGCAGCTGTTCAGTCTAATTAGCATATTATGCTTTTATTATTATAGATTATTTACCAATTATACCCCTCTGCCATTCTAGGTTTCCTTGTGAGCTATAACTATGTGCCATTTTTTCTAGGCCAAATTTGTCAAGAATATTTTATTATTTTTCCAATGGTATCAATTATTATAATTGTCAAAAATCAATGACCACTGACATTTTAACAAAGGTTCATTTTATTTAGGCTCAGAAACAATTATCTATTAAAATAAAATAAAGCTATTTATCTGGCACTTCTCTTTTGAAGTTTGTCTTGATAATATCACTTTTAGATAACTGAAAATATTCCTCATCTCTTTTTGAGAGCATAGTACCATCATACATCCAGTCCCATAAACAAGAAAAATAAGCATCAACTTTTCTACTTTTTTCTAACTCTAGCTCCCTTATCTAATCCATCACTACATTTCTTAGAATTCACCTTTGACGTATAAGTAAGCCCATCCTTTATAGCTGGCTATAATTTTGCCACATAAGCACCCATAATGTTTTGGAACATTACTGTAACAGTCCACTTCTTGATCTCCTCCTCTCATCCATTCCATCATCACTTTACACAGTACTCAGTCGGGTGTTGTCTTTGTTTTGTTTTTTTCCCGAGAGTTCAAATTGACTATCCTACAACTTAACACACTTCAAAGATTCTGAAATGTCAGTTGGTATCAATCATATCTGAAATGCTATATATTCTAGAATATGAAGAAAAAAGCCTAAATAAAATGCATTGTTGAGTTTCATGTAAGAATAGTTATTGATAATTCTCACTATTTTTCATAAGGTATTTTTCTGATGACTTAAGATAGCATTTTATTGCTGGCTTTCATGTAAATATTAGGGGTGCATATATGTTTGTGAGGGGAACCAAAGTTTTGCCATCCCAAAATATGCCTTTTGGTGTATTAAAGACTCAGAAAGAAACTTTGACCCTCCCCTCATTATCTGTCTAAAGAATTTAGATTAAAAAAATCTGTTTAGAGGAAGGGAGCATCATCTTACCATCATAATATACACTAAATGTGGCAGACAAGGAGAAATCCAGCAAAGCCTGCTTACTAGACTTCCCTGTGCTCTATTGTTTCTGGGTGGCAGAGAAAGACTTTGTTTGCCACATGTTTGCTCTTTCTCATTTTCCTATAAATTACCTGCTTTCCCTTTGACATCCCAGACCTCTGCTCCTCTTGTTAGTACAGAATGGCCTGAAAGCCTCAACTGCCCAATGCCTCCTTATATTCTCATGGCACCCCTGTATGTACATCCACCATAAATTTTGGATATTTTCTCCTATTAATCTGTTTCATGCTAACTTGATGATTAGCCCCATGTGAAGGATTTAGAAGATGGGAGGAGGTACTAAGTGTTTCACTGTCAGAAGAAACAACCTCTCCTGCTCCTCCCTGCTATCTGTTCAGCCGCCACAAAGCAGCAACCATGCATGAGTGCATCCCCATCCTGCTGGGAAGCTCTAATGCCAGATGCCAAGATGCCAAGTGACAAGACCATGACGGGGGAGAGGGGGGAGAGGACGATGACTCTTCCAACACCTTCTTCAGTGAGGCAGGACCTGGCAAGCATGTGAACAAGGCAGTATCTGGAACCCACAGTCATTGATAAGTTTGCCCTGGCACCTACCCCCAGCTATTCCACCCTGAGCAGCTCATCACAGGCAAGGAAGATCCTTCCAGTAACTATGCCCATGGGCACTACACCATTGGCGAGGAGATCATTGACCTGGTCTTGGACTTAATTCAGAAACTGGCCAGCCAGGACACAGGTCTTCAGGGCTTTTGGTTTTTCCATAGCTTTGGTGGGGAAACTGGTTCTGGGTTCACCTCGCTGCTGATGGGATGTCTCTGTCGATTATGGCAAGAAGTCCAAGCTGAAGTTCTCCATCTACCCAGCCCTGCAGCTTTCCACAACTCCATCCTCACCACTCACACCTGGAGCACTCTGATTGTGCCTTCATGGTTGACAGTGAGGCCATCTGTGACATCTGTTGTAGAAACTCAATATTGAGCTCCCAACTTACACCAACCTGAATAGGTTGATAAGTCAAATTGTGTCCTCCATCACTGCTTTCCTCAGATTTCATGGAGCCCTGAATGTTGATCTGACCGAATTCCAAATCAGCCTGGTGCCCTATCCCTAAATCCACTTCTCTCTGGCCACAGATGCCCCTGTCATCTCTGCAGAGAAAGCGTACCAGGAACAACTCTCTGTACCAGGGATCAGCAATACATGCTTTGAGTCAGCCAACCAAATGGTGAACTGTGACCCTTGCCATGGTAAATATATGACTTGCTGCATGTTAGACCATGATGGTGTGCTTCCCAAAGATGGCATTGCTGCCATTGCCACCGTTAAGACCAAGTGTACCATGCAGTTTGTGGACTGGTGCCCCACTGGCTTCAAAGTTGGCATTAATTGTCATTCTCCCATTGTGGTACCTGGTGGAGACCTGGCCAAAATACAGCAAGCTGTGTGCATGCCGACCAACACCACAGCTGTTGTTAAGGCCTGGGCTTACCTGGACCACAAGTTTGTCCTGATGAATGCCAACCGTCCTTTTGTTCACTGGGTGAGGCACGGAGGAAGGAGAGCTCTCTGAGGCCCATGAGGACATGGCTGCCCTTGGGGAGGCTTATGAGGAGGGTGGTGTGGATTCTGTTGAAGGAAAGAGTGAGAAAGAAGGAGGGGAACACTAAAGTTAAAAGATCACTAAGGTACTGCTTTTACAAGGAAGCTTATTCTGTTTTAAATATGGAAATGTTGTAGTCTTATCAGTTAGCTTGTATGCAGCAGTGTATACTCTCATATACAATTATGGGCCTGCTTTAAACCATGTTCAGACAAAAGCTGTCCATTTCTCTGATGGGTTTGGATAATGTATTCCTCGTCTTAAATGGGAAAAAATAAAGGGGGGAGGAAAGTTACATTTTGACACCCCAGGTTTACATATTAGTCTTCCTAACTAAACTTTGAGTTCAGGTATGACAATTATTATTTTCAACACAAGGATAAGACCTTTATTGTCCTTAATATATATCTGTTGTCAGGCATTTCTCCTGTCAGCTATACCAACTTCAACATATGACTAGCTATTATGGATTCTTTCTCTGTGACTATACATAACCACTGTTATTGCCTTCAGATTCCCTTAATAATCATTTTTTAAAATATATTTTATTGATTTTTCTCAGAGAGGAAGAGAGAGGAATAGAGTTAGAAACATCGATGAGAGAGAAACATCGATCAGCTGCCTCCTGCACACCCCCCACTGGGGCTGTGCCCGCAACCAAGGTACATGCCCTTGACCGGAATCGAACCCGGGACCCTTCAGTCTGCAGGCCGACGCTCTATCCACTGAGCCAAACCGGTTTCGGCTCCCTTAATAATCTTTTAACATTTTTAGAAACTGTGCTTACATCACTTCTAATTATTAATCTTGGTAATTAGTATATCTAATCTTTTTTTTTTTTTCATAAAAGTCTGGCTATAGGCTTATCAAATATATAGGTCTCCACTGCTAATGTGTGTTTTTTTTCTTTATCACTGAAGTTTTATTAAAATGTATATTGATTTTGCCCTAACTGGTTTGGCTCAGTGGATAGAGCATCGCCCTGCAGACTGAGAGGTCCCAGGTTTGATCCCGGTCAGGGCATGTACCTTAGTTGTGGGCACATCCCCAGTAGGAGGTGTGCAGGAGGGCAGCTGATCGATGTTTCTCTCTCACTGATGTTTCTAACTCTCTATCCCTCTCCCTTCCTCTCTGTAAAAAATCAATAAAATATATTTTTTTAAAATTTAATCATAGATTCACATGTAGTTTTTGCAAAAAAAAAATAAATAAATAAAGGTCCCAGGTATAGTTTGTTCATCTCCTCTCCATCCCCCCAGTGATAGCAGTCAATTTGCCATCTGCCTGTGGAGGACCAAGAACATTTCTCTATTAGGCACGCATTGTGGTAGGGTCACCCGCTACTTGTGTTCCCCCGCAGCCCTGTGTCTGGCAGTCGGAGGGGTGTATCTGGCTTATGAAGACACAAGGCTATTTGTTGTAGGATTTCCCCTCTTCCTCTGGGTGATGAAGAACACTTACCAGGTTGGGTACTTATTATCATGGGATAACTCTTTTGGGGCCCCACAGCTATAGCACTGTTTGCGGGGAGGGAAGGAATGAGTCCACTTGGGTGGCCTTCTGTTTATAGTTTGGGAGTTGGGAAACATTGGCTCAGGATCCTTTGCTAGTTGATACAGAGACTTAAAACTCCCTAGCCTGTGTGTTCTTTGGGTCATATGGGGTCTAGTGGGCAGTATTGCTGAAGCTGTGTCTATTTGATTGGGTTCCCTAGAAACAGACTCTGAAATAAATATTGTCACACAGATGTTTTGCTGAGGAGAGCACAAGAGATACACTTGTAAGAAAGAAAAGAAACATTGGCAGAGGCTATGCATTAAGATACAGCTGAGGCCTCAGCCAAACACAACAGGAAGTTCTGGAGCTGTGATATTCCTTCAAAGTTCATGGGGCTGATTCTGTACCTTTGCCATTCAGATATTGACCACGTGTTCCCTGTTGGAGGTAAAGAGGGAGGGATAGTAATCTTGGGGTAGGCTCTGTGAGGATGAGGGCAAATCCTAGTGCAGCTGGTATTTCCTTTGTCTAGGGCAGTGGTCGGCAAACTGCGGCTCACAAGCCACATGCGGCTCTTTGGCCCCTGGAGTATGGCTCTTCCACAAAATTCCACGGCCTGGGCAAGTCTATTTTGAAGAAGTGGCATTAGAAAAAGTTTAAGTTTAAAAAATTTGGCTCTCAAAAGAAATTTCAATCGTTGTACTATTGATATTTGGCTCTGTTGACTAATGAGTTTGCCGACCACTGATCTAGGGGATAGATGTGTCAGCCCTGCTGAGGCTATTTTCCAGCTTTACTGAAACATAATTGACACATAGAATTGTAAAATTCAACTTAATTTTGTCCTTTTTGTGCCCTTGAACCTGAAGTGAGTCTCCTATAGGCAGCATATATTAGGGCTTGCTTTTTGTTTATTCAGTCACATGTGTGGTTCAATTATTACATTCTGTGACTATAGTTATTTATAAAAGATCATTCTAGCTTATTTCAAAGAATGAATTGTAGAGAATGAAAACCAGAAGCATGGAGTATATAAATATATATATGTGTGTGTGTGTGTGTGTGTGTGTGTGTGTGTGTGTGTGTGTATGTATATATACACACACACATATATATAAATATACATATATACACACACATTCATCTAATGTATGTGACTGTGACTTGTACATGATTGTGACTTGCTTGACAATGGTAGAAGAGGTATTAGATTTTATTAGATGAATTCCAGATATGTTTAGAGTTAGAGACAAAATTAATTGCTAAAAGATTGATAGGAGGGTAGGAGAAATAATTATCCAAGACTAAACATATATTAATGGCTTGAGAAATTGTAGGCCAATAGTAGAGTTTTCTAAGGGAGAGAGCATTCTCAAACTGGCAGAGATGCAAATTTTGTGAAATAATCAATAAGCCTCTGGGGCTCATGTTAAGTTTGAGATGCAAGCTGCACATCTAAGAGAAGATATCAAGTGGGCATTTGATTATGTATATCTGGAATTTTGTAGAAAATTCAACCAGTGTTGACAATTCCAAATAGAATTAAAGAATACAGTTGTTTTTAAATCCAAGTGCCTTCTTGTATACTTGCTGGAGAACATGCAGATACAGTAATGAAAGGAAACCCACTGTGCATCCAAGTCAGGAGACAGGGAGATGCTAACAGAAAAGAAGGAAAAGGAGCTGTCACTGAAGTAGAAAAACAAAACAAAACAAAACACATGAAGTGTAGGATAAAACAAGGCAAAAAAAATTAGAAAGTTAGCTATTACTTTTCTCATATATATGCTTAAAATTTTGTGAAGATAACTGATCATTGGTGTTAGAAAGCTAGACATAAAGGATACCATTAAAAAGAAAAAAACTAAATGGAATTGTAGGGAGAATTAGTAGAAAATTGTCATTGAGACAAGAGAAGAAATTATTTAGAAACAATGAGACACAGAAAAGAATCAGCCCAAACCCAGGGCTCTTAAATATAGAAGTGCGAGGGAAAAGCAAATACAGTGTTCACATCAAATGGCTTCAAGGAAATCAGTCATTAGACGACTGCTAGCAGTGAAGTTACAATAAGAAGAAAAGATAGCAGGAACATATAAAAATTGAATATATGGAAAACTTTGTTGATAAATAAGGGATTTTGAAAGAGGAAAGTGTGAGAATTTGTATCAGATAATTGGCTATACAGGATAGTGTGCTAAGGAGGGTCTGGGTTCTGTCTATTGTAACTAAGGCAAACAGACATATGAATCATTATCGTGTTCACGGAAATATATGCAATGTATAAGGAATGTATTCCAGGGAATTAACAAATAGAGATTTAAGTTATAGATAATGATTGCAGAATTTTATTTGAAATTATACTTAACTTTTTTTATGAGGCCTTCCACAAGGCTTTTACTGGCTGAGTTTTATTCTTGTCTTATAAGTTCCTATATTGCCATATACATATCACCACTTTTTCATTATTCTGTTTCCAGTTTTCTGTTCATGTGTCTTTCCAGCCCATTACATCTTTGAGAAAAAGAGATTGTGTATTATATATCTTTGGATTCTGAGTACATAGAATGGTCTTATGAAGTGCATAGAAGGCACTAGAAATTTATTAGTTGATGGCATGAACTTCAAACATTTAGAGGAAAAACATATTCATGTTATTCAGAGGCATCACAATGAGATTTCTTTGAGTTTTAATTCCCAAGAATATGGGACTTGTTTATTTTCTTACAGGGTTGCGTTTGAAGTATGGCTTTATCCAAGAGATTCACTCTCATAAGAAAAAAAAAAATCACCTTAGAGTTTCTCTAGTCTTTATTTCTTTATGTCTGGAAAAGAATCAACAACCTATTTGTATATAGGGAAACAAAACAACTTAAATGTTCCAATCAGAGAAAATTTAATATGGGGAATTGGTTACATGGGTGTTTGAAGACCAACGGAACACAATGTCTGAGAAAGTAGAAAGAGATTAGAAACAAGAGGAAGCCCTACCAGTCCTAAAACTAGAGGGACACATGAAAGAGTGATGTTATGAGAGCTCTGAAGCTGGTGGTCTATAGCAAGGCCTACACTTCATCAGGAAGTGAGGCACAGAGGGAAGGGCTACTTTGTAGGAGAGAGAGTAATGGGAAATAGCAGCTGATGCCAGTGAGTCCACTGGAAGCAGACAGTGAGCATAGAAACAGTCTTCTTTTGTGAACTTAACCCATAATCTTCTTATGATTTCTACCATTGGCCAGAAGGCAAAGGCACTTGGACAATTTTATTCCTACAATACTAAGCAAAGCCAGAATAGGAAGTGTTAGGGATGCATCTAAGAGGAAATAGACCATTTACTGGCCCACATATTTAGATAATGAGTATTCATAGATAAATCTCTCAAATATATCTTACCAAATAATAAAATATGATGACAAAACATTTTTAATTTTATTCCAACTACAGAACAACTTGCTGAAACTGCAAATGCTTAGACTGATTTGGAAATGTTGTTCATTAATTCATAAATTTGTATCAGTACAGAAAAATCTATGACAAAATCTTTATTCCCTCATTTGTTTCACACATTAGAAGAAAAATCCATTCTTCTTATCTGATTTAGAAAGAATCGTATTAAGATGGTAGAGCTCACTAAATTTTGAAAGCATAGGAAGAAATTGATTGAGCAATATTTCTAGCCTCAGATCAGTGTTGTATGCCATTTTTAGTTTGAAATTACCCATTTGATTCTGCTACAGGAAAATGATGTTAGACAATTTAAGTAATAGCAATCAGAATTAATGAATATGTTTTCATTAAATTCAAATGCACCAAAAGCATTATCATTGAAATCATGTTTCCCCATCCAGAAGGAACACTTTATTTTCAATGTTTCCCCTCATAATTTTCACGTATAATGACATAAAATAAGTTAAAATAACTTAGAGTATTCAAGCAATAATTTCCTAATTGAGAATTGGGTTTCAGCTTTTTTTTTTTTTTTTTTTTTTCATAAGAGGATACATCTGTTTGAAAACAGAGGAGGAAATGTCTTCAATGGAACCTCATCAAAGACATTTACTTCTGGTTAATATCTTGATATTAGTGGATATTTTCCTCCTGAACTCAGCTGATCTTTTGGCAAATCAAATGCTGCTTTTCTGTTACTAAATAAATAATAAATCAGACCACAGAGGACAGTCGCAGAAACCTTATCAACTCCTAAATTGCAACACACCTTAATTTTCAGCAACTTCTTGGGCTTAGCCTGCCAGAGTTTTCCAGACAAAGACAAAGTGGGCCTGAGGGAAGTTGTTGATAGTCCAGACAGTAGAAATGCCCTGCACAAGAGCTTAGAGTTAAGAGAAGGCATGTCATATAATGACTGGTCAAAAATTCTATATTGGGGGAAATATTGAGTATTAATGGAAATGTGGCAAAATATAGGTCCAGAGTGTTAATAATAAGTACTGGGATTCAGCACCTTTTCCTTAGAGTGATGAGATTTCATTTTATAACATTCATGCCTTAGTGTTGAGAAAATATTAATAGGAACATTGCATTAGATGGAAGGCAGATAGAGGAAGTCAAATGTGTTCCCAATTATCCTTGAAAATAATAGTAGTTCCCAAGTTACTTAGAGGTCAGTGGGGTTTGAGAGAATAGGGATGATTTAATCGCCATAAAGAAGAAAGCTATGACAAGTCATTGATTAGATGAGACATTTGAATTAGAAGGGAGACTTAAATATGACTCATTAATTTCTGACTTCCTGACTTCTGATTTTTGAGTTAATTTTGTACTTCAGTACATTCAATAAAGGTGTTGGCATTTTGTAAGTCTACAGTTTAGAGGAGCAATAATTAGTCTTTATAATCACCACCCCATGTACTATTTTCTACAATAAGTAAGATGTTAAATAATAAATCAGAAATGATTTTAAATGCCAACTGCAACAATTAATTTTACGTGTCAGTTTGGCTAGACAATAATGCCCAGTAGTTTAATCAAACATAATCTAGACGTTGCTGTGAAAGATTTTATTTAAATCTGTGATTAACATTGAAGTCAGTAGACTTGAGTAATGCAGATTATCATTCACAATGTGGATGGGCCTCATCCAATCAGATAAAGCCCTTAGAGTAAAAGACTGATGTTTCCTGAAGAAGATATTCTGCCTTCAGACTGCAAAATCAAGTTTTTATCTGGGTTCCTATCTTTTTGACTCAACCTGAATCTCCAGCCTGCCAGCCACACAATTATGAGGCTGTAATAAACAATAAAAAACAATTATTTGACCAAAAAGACTGCAATCCAAGAGATGCTGATTCAGGTGACAACCACAACTGTGCTCCAGAGGGGACAAGGAAAGGCAGAGTTTATAAAAGCATTAACCACAAAATGTATTTATTTCATGCAAATGAAGACTTGATAGCTAGGTTGACAGGGATTGGTTAGTTCCAATATGCAAACAGGGGGATGGAAACCAGAAGGAATGAAGTCAAGTCCATATGTGTCCATGTATCAGTTGTTTCAGGATGTTTATGGCTCCAGTATGTTTTGAGCTGAGTTTGGCAACTTAATAGCACCAGTGAGGACTGAATCTCAAGGTAAGTATAGGGTGCTTAGGCCCCACTTCCCTTCTGACTCTATTTTTAAGTGACTGTGTTAGTAATGCTTATTCCAATTTACTTTTATCTATCATCTATCTATCTATCATCTATCTATCTATCTATCTATCTATCTATCTATCCATCTATCCTACCTAATAATAGACAAATATGCAAATTGACCGTACCTTCGCTATGCCCACGATTGGCCAGGAGGCGCGGGGGGGCGGGACTCGGGGTGGCCGGGGTGGCTGATTGGGCCGGCAGGATGCTGAGCCATGGCTGTGCTGTGGCACAGAAGGGGCCTCTGGGGCAGCGAGCCCACGTCCCGCCATGGACCATCAAAAGCGGGGGAGCTGGGTGCCTGTCGGCTCCGGCACCAGGCCTTTCAGAAGCCTCCGGCATGGCGGAGACTTCTGAAAGGCCTGGTGCACCAGCGGACAGGCACCCAGTTCCCCCGCGATTGAAAGCGAAAGCGGGGAAGCTGGGTGCCTGTCTGCTCCGGCACCAGGATGGCAGGTTAGGCCTAGGGGACCCTACATGTGCATGATTTAATCATGCACTGGGCCTCTAGTCTATCATAATCATCATCAATCTTTCTTCCCTCCCTCCCTCCTTCCCTCCCTCCCTCCCTCCCTCCTTCCCTCCCTCCCTCCCTCCCTCCCTCCCTCCCTCCTTCCCTCCCTCTCTTTTTTCTTTCCTCCCTCCCTTCCTTCCTTCCCTCCTTCCTTCCTTTCTTTTCCTTCCCTCCTCCCTATTTATCATCTTCTATCTATCATCAATCTATCTATCTACCTACCTATCTATATATATATATATCCATCCTATTGGTTCTGTTTCTCTGGAGAACCCTGACTAATATAACAACCAATGTGAAAATCTTTGTTACAACATCCCAGTCAGAAAGCCTACCTATTTCTGCTTGAAGTATTACAGGAGATTTTGTTTCATCAGAAATATTTGTCTTTCTGGGGTAGATTTGGTTGTTTGAAATTTCTTTTTTTTTTTTTTTTTCTTTATCTTCTCTTATTTATTTCTTTTGGGGAGAGTAGGGAATGGGAGTAAAAATTCCATTTTCTCTAACTTCCTGTCACTAATTAGTTGTAGGAGGTGAGATGGAAAGAAAGATCTTGTATCATAATGTTACTTTTCACTATGTAAAGTGAGGAAATTAATGGTTGCCCTTAGTACCATACAATATTGATGAGAGAGTCAATGGTAAAATATATGTTTAAATTATTTAGCATTTTTTGGTATGAGGTTTAGTTATCATTGCCACTTTTTCTTCCAAGCCATTACCCTCCTTCATAGGAGAATTATTAAGCAGCTGTACATGACATTGCTTGGTGTTGTACTTTACATTATATAAATTAAGATATGCAAGAATTTTTATTTCTCTTTTTCTATAAGTAAAAGTAAACTTCATCCCAAGTGCCAGTGTTTTTAATCGACAGAAACTTAATCTTCCCTTGTACTACATCTTAGTTCTTGAAAGCTTATGTAATACTAGTGGCCCGGTGCACAAAATTCATGAACTGGAGGGGGGGGGGGCTTGTTCCTCAGCCCGCCTACACCCTCTCCAATCTGGGACCCCTCGAAGGATGTCCTACTGCCGGTTTACAGGGATTGGGCCTAAACTGGCAATCGGACATCCCTCTCACAATGTCCGGGACTGCTGGCTCCAGCCGCTCCCCTGCCTGCCTGCCTGCCTAATTGCCCCTAACCACTCTGCCTGCTGGCCTGCTCGCCCCCAACTGCCCCCCCTGGTGGCCTGCTCACCCCCACCTTCCTTCCCCACTGGCCTGCTCACCCCCAACTGCCCACCTGCTGGCCTGCTCACTCCAAACTGCCCCCCCCTGCTATCCTGATCACTTCAACTGACCCCCATTGATGGCCTGCTCACTCCCAACTGGCCCCCCTGCTGGTCTGCTTACCCCCAACAGCCCCTGCCTTCCCATCCTGGCCTGATCATCCCCTGGCGACCCAAGGTCCCAGCCCCTCCTTTTTTTCTTTTTCTTTTTTTTTTTTTCAGCGCCTCCTTGAGCGGAGGCCAGGCCCGGCTGGAAGCAAGTATTTAGGATTTATTTATCTTCTATAATTGAAACTTTGTAGCCTTGAGCGGAGGCCAGGGCCGGCCAGGGCGGAAAGCTTGACTTCCTCCATCACCGGGGGCAACCCAAGCCTCCTGCTCAGCACCAGAGCCATGGCTGCTGCCATCATGGTTGGGTTAATTTGTATACTTGCTCCTGATTGGCTGGTGGGCATGGCTTGTGGGTGTATCAGATTGATGGTTAATTTTCATGTTTCTTTTTTATTAGTATAGATCATAAAAATGGAAAATGAGAGCTATGGGTGAAGTTTTGTCCAGATAGAAAAGTCTGCCCTTGCTTATGTATTTCACTCATCAGACCCTGCTGTTCTGTGTCAGCTCTCAATTGTTTTCCTTAAGGTTGCTTCAATTTAAGTGCTTTTCATAACAATTATAAAGTTTCTCTCAGATGCCCTGAAATTCATCTTGCTATTCCACTACTACCACAAGTATGGTAGTAGTTAGTAAGGTGTCTAAGACCTATCTGCCTACAAGTATTAATAGATTTCTTTCCTCTGAAAGCTACACTAATTTTTTAAGAATGTCTAGGACAGAAAATCATCTGTTCCTGTTTCTTCTCTTGGATGCCTCAAACCAAATGGGATATTCTCATTTCCTGCCCTGACTCTGCCCTGCTTCTCACCACTAATTGGCTCCACCATTGTGGAAAAAGCAGGATGTGTGAGGGACCTACAATAGGGTCCCATAGTTTCTTCCCTTCCCTTCATATTATTTACTCCTATGGGTTAATGTAGTTGACATAGATAGAGTGGTAAAAATGGAGATAGAAAAAATAAATATGGATATGATACAGGTGACCTTGCCCCTTGATGATATCTTCTGCTCTTTACCTAATATAATTACATAGCACATTTTTATGATCCCTCTTTTGCTCAATCCCTCACTAGGACTTTTCTGCCCCATTTATACTGCATACTTTTCTAAACAAAACCAGAATTAAATCCTAAACTCTTCCTATTCTATATTTGTTCTTGCACTGGCTGGAGGGAAAACACACAGCCAACGTGTTCATGGTTTTTTAGTGCTTCCTGGCTCTCTAGATATACTCTGCTAATTCAGGTATTCTCACACTATCAAGAATCACCGTTTTATACTTTTTCTTTTACACTCATCCTCAGATAATGCCTTTTCTTTGGGAAAATTGGAAGAAATTCCATAGACACTTATCAACATGTCTACACAACTACCTTCAAAAAATGCCAACAAATGCTTTGTGCCTAATGATCCATAATTCTCTCTCAAACCTGCCCTTTTATTTGAGCATTAGATCTCATACCTTGGAACCATACTATAATTTACAATTTACCATATTCCGATTATCTCCAACAATTTAATGTCAGAGTAACGATTTTGGTGTTGTAATCAAAATGGCTTTAAATAGTATATATATATATATATATATATATATATATATATATATATATCCCACTTTTCTTTTTCCTATAACAGTTCTATATTCTGATATTCCACCATTGTTGACATTTACACTTGGATACCTAATATGTATTTTAATCTTAACATGGCCAAGATAGAATTGCTGCTCTTTCTCCTTAAACTTTCTCCACCAATAACCTTTCTTCAATTGGTTGACAACTCTATTTTTCCACTTGTTTAGAACAAACATTTTGAAGTCACTCTTGATTTTTCTCTTTCTTTATTTCCTGTGTCAAATATATTACAAATCTTATTTGCTCAACATTCAAAATGCATCCAAAATACTGCCACTTCTCATTACTATGTAACTATCACTCTGACCACCATTATTTCCTTCTTGGATTTGTACAAATAGCCCCTAGTAGATTCCTCTGCATCTATTCTTGGCCTCTCACAGTTTGTTCTTGATTCTTCAGCCAAAGTAAGTGAATCACATCACTCTTCTGCCTAGCACCTTGCAATGGCTCTACATTCCACAAATGCAATGCCAAATTCATTAAAATGGTCTACAAGTTTCTTCTAAAATTCCTCCATTATCTTTAACCCTTTGCACTTGCTTGCTTTTTTCTCGATTCCTTTATTCTACTCGGGATTTAATTTTTTAAATACCCCAGATTTTACAAAGCGTGGCAGTAGAATAAAAAACTGGAGTTTCTTTTCATACAAACTTATTTATTTGGATATTTTTATATTTCAAATTATTGATATATTCAATAACCGTCACACTCGACATTTGAGTGCAAAAGGTTAAAAGGTTAATTCCCCATTACCTCCAAATTAATCTACTTCTCACTCATTACTTACTCAACCCTACCTACACCAGCTTCCTTTCTATAACTAAAATATGCTAGAAATATTCCCCTTTCCGTGTAGTTTGTTTGGATAGTTCCTCTGAATGGATCACTCAATTCCCAGGTGTTCACTTGGCTAACTCCATTACTTCCTTGCAACTTTGGTTCAAATCTTATCTTTCCAACTAGGGTCTATTCCTGCCTACCCTACTTAATACTACATTTTAAATCTCCTTTATCCTGCTTCTTTCTCAATGTTTAAAATATAATCTACTTTACTATATTTACTGCTAATTGTATTAAAAGCTCAATAGGGCAGATGTCATTACTGCTTTATAACTGATATATCTTAGTTAACAAAAAAAATCTGGAGCATAGTAGGCAATAAATAAATATCTATTAAATTAAATAATACAAGGGAGAAATCTATTACTTTTGACCCAATTTTCCTAATGGCATATCTGTTTGAAGTGTAAACATTTTTTACCCCATGTATCATCACATTCTGAGGTCAGAGAGATCATTAGGTCTAACTGATTGAATGACATAGAGTCTAGGACAGAGGTCCTCAAACTTTTTAAACAGGGGGCCAGTTCACTGTCCTTCAGACCGTTGGAGGGCTGGACTATAGTTTAAAAAAAAACTATGAACAAATTCCTATGCACACTGCACATATCTTATTTTGAAGTAAAAAAACAAAACGGGAAAAACACCTGCATGTGGCCCGCTGGCTGTAGTTTGAGGACGCCTGGTCTAGGATATAAAGCAAAATACCTTAAAATTATCAACTAGTACATCAAATGTTATTTAGCTGTTGTTTGGTTGTTTTTTAATGTAATCTTTAGAACTATCTGTTGTTTTAATTCCCGCATTTTATGTGGAATAAGAACTTCAGAAAAATTAAGGAACATGCTCAAGGTCATACAATCAGAAAGTGGCACAACTACTGTTTGAGCAGAAGTATTGTCAACTTTAATCCCTCCATTTCACATGGACAAACATCATCACATTCTACTTTTCATTTCTTGTCTCTAGTCTAAATGCCATGTTTTTTCATATACTTTTTACTTTCTCATCACTCTAATCACATTCTTTAGTCTATAAATTCAGCCAATGATTACAGCCTGTCCCTCAAAATCAAAGTGGGTGTACATATCAAGTCTCAGTTTCAGTTTGGATACATCAATATGGTAATATGTGTCACAGACTTATTTCCTTTGAAGCAACACGTGTTCATTCCAGTAACATAATAACAGTGATATTGGTGTTTGCAATGACGTGACTAGCATACACAACTGAATATATAATGGCCAGGAGAAAATATTACTACATGTCTTTGTTCCCAGATTGCTTGCATTATTTTATTTTTCAATTAAATTTACTGTGGTAACATTGGTTCACAAAACCATACAGGTTTCAAGTGTACAGCTCAATAAAACATCATCTGCACATTGCATCATGCACCCATTGCCCCAAGCAAAGTCTCTTTCCTTCCCCATTCACTCCCTTTGCCCACCTCCACCTACTCCCCACCCTCCTATTCCTGCTGTGTCTATGTTATCTATATATATATATTTTTTTTCCTTTTTGCTTCTCTTCTGTTCTTAATGTTTTCTCTTTCTTTTACACTTCCTAAATAAGAGATATATTACTAGGCAGTAGGACATACAAATATGAAGATGGGAATTAATCAGAACACACAGAGGAAAAATAGAGATATCAGACTGTGATACATTAGATGTGATACTGCAGATGTGATACATTACTGTGATACTGTAGAGATATCAGACTGTGATACATTCTTTTCTAAATGTGATACATTCTTTTCTAAATGCTGTGCTGAAAATATATACAAATAGGGGAAAATTAAGTTTCATTAGCATTTCATTATTTTTTTCTAAATGTATGTTTGTGTGTGTGTGCTTACCTCAAACAATTACTTTGAACTGAGTCTGTCTTTTTTCAATAAACTCTACTTCTGTTTTTAAGTATAATTATACAACAAAGATCAGGAATTACTTGTCATACATCCCCCGAGATGTCAAACTTTTTATTTAAATAATATTAAAGATATTGTTGTAGTAATGTAGCTTCAACCTTTGAGAAAAATGTTCTACAGAGGCTGAGCACCTTGTAAAGCTTTTTGCAGGCTTAAGCCAGAACTATTTTAAGGACAATTTAACATTAAGCTAGGATATGCCTTAAATAGTAGTAGCATGCCTTTTGAATTTAATGGCCGTACAACTTCAATCGCCAATACTTTTGTCAAATTCTTTTCCAAACAGAAAACTAGAAAAAAAGAAGGATTAAACACTCTCGCAAGATAAAGCCTAGATGAAACTTTTGTTCCAGATATGATTGCACTTGTTTGGTTGAGTCAAATTCAATATTATTGTGAATGTCATGAGGAATTTGGCATCAGTGCTTGCAAACACTTTGTTTGAAAATGTGTATTTAAACAACTGAGTCAACATAGAGGCATCTGTGCATCTTTCTACTAACAAGGGACCCAAAGTATGTCTTTCAAACATTGGTGTTAGCAAAGACCAGTGAGGCAAATCCTGGGAACACTGAAATGTATCTATTCATCACTCTGAAGGCAATACTTTCTATTGATCATTGAAGATATGAGCACAGTCAAGGAATTACATAAGAATAGACATGTAGAATAGAAAATTTTCATGTGGTGGTCATAAAGTATCTTCTGAACTCCTTTCTTGGGCTTGTAAATTTCTCCTTTGATTCACATCTATCAGTGTAGAAGTCAAAACTTGCCTTTCTAGTCACAAGAGCAGAGATACACAGGTCTGTATTTCAAAAGTGAGAAAGCAGAGGTGCAACAGAATTCATCTTTTCTTGCAGAAGCCTTGGATATGTTCAGCTTTATGAGGACAACAGAATCAGGAATTTTGCTATCCAGTGCCTTGATTTATCACAAAAGCTATGATGTATTTGATGAACTACTCAATGCAGAATGGTAGCAGCAGTAGTTTCTTTCCTAATGCAATCCCCATATTGCTTTATGTACTTTCCTGGTTGGATTGAAAGGCTATGAGATATGAAGTACCATATTTTTTTGTGTATAAGACGCCCCCCATTTTTCCAACCCCAAATTAAGAAATCAATATTTTAAACATAAACCAGAACACATTTTTATTTAGCAATTACCACAGGTAATATTTACATATCAGTACTGTAATATTATGCAGCTTATCACTTTATTCAGCCTCTGTTGCATCACTGCTCTCTTCTTCATCACTATTAGTTCCAGACATATCAATTTCTTCAACTTCTATTGTATCACTGCTGTCTTCTGAGTCACTGTCTGTATATGTGAGATCATCCTCATAAACTGGTGGCATTTTCTGAGCTAACTTTGTTCGTGTTCTCATGGCCAACCCTTCTCTCCTCATGAAATTAAAGCACCATTTTGTCTTTTCTGTAAAATCAACAATGTTCATTTCACTTGCAAACATTCTTGCCTGACATTGAATAAGCTTGGTTGACACACATAAGCCACTCTGGCGCTGCTCCATAATCTAAGTCTTAAGCCTCTGCTCCAAGTTTGCCCATTTTGCTGGTTTTCCTCTTAAGATCTTCTTTTTTGGCATCTAAAGGAGTTGTTCTTCCTGTTTTCTCCACTGTCTGATCATACACTCAGTGGGAGGATGTACAAATTGTCTCTCTGCAGCTCTATTTCCATGCTCTTTTGCATAGCTGATTACGTTCAGTTTGAATTTTGCAGAGTAAGACAATCGCTTACTGGTATTTACCTTTTTATTTTTTGACATCTTTATGGGCTCAGAATGCTCTGGTCCCTGTTGCATCTGTGCACTCTCCACCTCCACCTCCAATTACGGCATCAGCTGATGTCAGTAACAATAAGGCTCATTATTGGAGGAAGCCTGTTTGATAAGGTATGGGCAGCTACATACCCTCATGGCTCCTTCCTTGGCTGATTTCCGTGTATAAGATGCCTCTCAATTTTCATTCTAACGATTTTAGAAAAAAATAGTGTCTTATACGTGGAAAAATATGGTAACTTTCTGATTCAGTTCTGATGTTAGTAATGAAGATCTCTGTCTGATGGATGTACCTTCATATGATTCTTTTGACAGTTTTCTCAATTGCCTTTCCCTATGTTTCTGTCACAACTTCTAGAAAAACACATACACATGCACACACACACACACACACACACACACAATTTTCACTAAGGTTTTTGCTTTTTCTAGGCCTTTATGCAGACCTCTGAAAGCTGCTGGAAAAAAGTCACAAAGCTAGGCTTAGTGATATGATAAATTTATATTAATCACTCTCAGGCTTTTCTCATCAACATTTAATCATTCTCAACATTTTAAAGTGTTAAAAAATAATATATTCCCATTGTATATTATATACATTAGCTACACATATTTCATTTCTTCCTTTTATATTATCTCAATAAGCCTTTGTCAGTCTTAAAAACGTTAAGGCCTTTTTGTTGAAGAGGCCACAGAACATAGTGAAGATAATGCCAAGCAGAGGATAATATGAGTTGGATGACCAGAGGATCCATAGTGGGACCGTTTCAAGAATCAGTATTTGTCTTGCCTGTAAAGTGGGCTAGGTAAGCCTGTGTCTACAGACCCTCTAGTTGAAATGAAATTAAGATATTATATTATTTTGGTGAAGAGAGAAAATAAAATTCTATAAAGGACTGGAAACAAAAGTTTTTGTTTTAAAATGTGAAGTTTAATTGTAAAAATTGTTGGGTTTTGTTTTGTTTTGTTTTTTTTGTAAGTAAATAGATATCAACCTATTTGCACACAAGTTGGTTGAGATATATACAAATATGATTATACACAGGTGTTATTTGTACCACAGAACAAAATCTATTTAAGTCTCTCTTAGCAACTCTCTTACAAAAGAATTGTATTCCTTGACTTCCTGAAACATAAGCTCTGAAGTTTTCCAATGTATCTCTGTCTTTTTCATGTTCCATGTGAACTCTAATCCTTAATAGTCAGCTACCAAATATATGTTCAGTAGTTTCAATGCATCCTAAACTCAACACATCCACATTTGGATTCTCTTTCACTTTAAAACCTATTACTTTCCCTCTCTCCCCCTGTCCATCCATCTGTCTCATAATTTCCTCTCTTTAGGAAATACTGGAAACCTTAGTCCATGACTCTGTTTTCTCCCCCACTTCCCACAGTCCATCAATCACTGGTCTTACAAACCCTACTACCACTTACATGTTTCTATGTCATTTACTTTTTTCTTTCTCTTTATACCCTATGCTAATAAATTCAAGACACCACCACTTTTCACCTATAATATTGAAAAGATTTGCCAACTGGAAACAATGTCAATATTCTTATCCCCTTTTGATCTATTCTCCATAGTGCAGTCTTAAAAATATTCACCAATAAAATGTAATAATGCTAAAACATTGACGAATAAAAAATATCTTGCCCTATGTGGATTCCTTCTAAAACTGACATTGGAACTAATGATGTAGCTAACTACTACATCATTCTCATCTCCAGGTCATGAATTAAATACACTTTTTTAGAGAAATGATATATAACGCATTACAAATACTAGTTGTCTTTACTAGGCCTTCCCATAGCAACTTGCATGAATACATTAATTTTATTATTACTAGTCCTAATTATTATTGAAAGTTATATAGTTACCTTACTATATTGAAAGCTCAATGAAAGGAGATTTTTAAATTACTCACCATTTTTTTTTACAGCCTACAATATAAAACTAAATCATTAGTAGTAGAAATATATTTGTAATATAAATAGTATTTATTATATAGAGAGGCTTTTATAGACTTATTCCTTTGGAATTTACAAAAATTTTACAAATTTTTAAAGTATATTAGATACATTCCAATAAATTACATATATTAAAATGTACAATTTGAAACACTTAATATATATGTGGTTTTCTGAGAAAGCATCATCCTAGCAAGAGTCCCGGACTTTTGTAAATTATAGGAAAGTGATTTTATTAAACCAAGTTTAGCTCATTATTTATATTAAGATGAACATAAACACTCAGAATTTTGGATGTGGATTTTAAGGAAGGCTGTTACAATATGCAGTGGTGATATACTTCTCCTTGTAAGCCACCATGATGTTCAGTAAAGAACTACTTTTGTGAGTTTGTTGCATGGGTTATATTTGGGACTGCCTCTTCCAGTGGTGAAGGCAGTCTGTGATTGCAGATGGTCAGAAAAAAAAATTGTTTTGAAAGTTTAAATAAAATTTAAAGTAGTGAATTAAGCCTATTAATTCCCTAAAGATTTATCCCGCCATATCATATTTTAAGTACATCGTTTTGGTGATTTAAAAATGTCTATTTTCTTACATCTCTGTTTCTAAGTTCTGTCCTGTCAGATATTAAGTATTTTTCATCACTCTGTCTCCAAATCTATTTAGCAAATAAAAAAAGACAACTTTTTAAACATTTTCAGGTGTTTAAAAACAAATGTGTTCTTAATATAATTATGTGCCAATTACTGCAAGTGCACATACATATACTGAAAACAAGTTTATTGTTTATCTGAAACTCAAATTTAACTAGGCATTCTATATTTTGTCTGATAGCCATAACTAGCAAAGTGGCTAAATCATAACATGCATTTAGCAATTTTGTGTAATAAATTAATTAGGCCCCAGTCAAAGTTGATTGGCTGTCATTTTCATGGTTACTAAAATGTTAACTGGAGTTCTGTTTCTATGTACTATCCCTCTTTTAAACACTTGTTTTCTTTCTTCTGCCTCTATTGTCTCTCTAGCTATGGTTAGTCACTTTCCCATTAGCTCTTTCAGCATTTGGTTCCAACTATTCATTTCAAATAAGTTTTGTCTGAATGTTATAACATATTATGGTTTATTTAATTCTGGATCATGTTTATACTCTAGTTTACTATCTATATTAATAAAAGGCCTGTGGCCTTAATGCCGTGACACCGTCACGACCAAAGGAGCAGAGGCTCTCGTGGTGGGTGGGGCAGGGCATGAGCTACTAGGGGCCGAGAGCTACAAGCGGCTAAGGCCAGCTGAGGCAAGTGGAAGCGAGCTAGAGCTACTCTCGCACAATTTCGTGTGCACTGGGCCTCTAGTCTAATAATAATATTTCCTATTTTCCTATTTTTAAGAAATGTGCTTCAAATTTATAATCATATAAGAAACATCAACTTTTTAAAGGACTAGATAAAATGGGAGGAGTGTGCATATTAGATTGCCTTTGGAATGTTTTAATACGTAGCATTTTTTCAGGTCATATTACATGAGGACTGGGTTGAAATTCCAATACCTTTTTATGATTACCACGACAAGCTCACAAAATGCAAAATCCCCAGCACCATACAATCCAATTGATTTACGGCCAAATTAGAGCAAAGGTCTGAAAGAACTCAGCCAACCAGCAAACCATGGCAGAAAAAGATAAGCATTTTTTAGTTGATTATATGCTTGTAATGTCAATTAACCCAGTATTCCATTAATAAGCCGCTCATGTAGATTCAATTGCATCATGAGTAACACAACCACTATTTTGCCTGCCAAAAATATCCTTATAGGAGATTGTTCGAACTAGCATTTTCATTTCCCTGGTGGAGGTTCCCTTTTGAAACTTTCCTCTGAAAATATGCTCAACACGATGTGGATTGTTTGTGTAAATTCTCAGAGCCAGGTTTTTCCTCCCCCAATTTTATAGAAGAAGAAAAACAACACCTGACAAATTATTATTCCTGGAATGCTTTTAATATAGAGATTTAGGGAAATTGGTGATGGAAGTGGAATCATAGTTTGTGTTAATTTTAGTCAAAAGTAATAGATAAGAAGAGACGTTGCAGTTGTTCAAGATTTTAGCTTTCAACAACCTTGGCCAAACATAGACAAAGTAACAACAGAATCCTGCATGTATATTTCATCTTGTCTTACACAGGTTCAGATTGTTTCACAGAATTCTGTCAACACTGAAAGGCACCAGAGCCTCAAACGTAAACCTTTTGAAAATCTTATGGTTGATTCCCGAGTTATAAGTTTCATCTCAGTTACAGAACCCGAACTGTCAAGTCTTTAACTTTTACAAACTCTGGCTCTTCAGCAAGTATCTCTTAATAAGTTTGATTGGCTGCTAGAAAGTGTCAATGAAAAATGAAAACAGCCATATTATTTTCTCTGGCAAAAACAAAACAAAACAAACAACAAAAAACCAAAAAACAGAAAATGCCTCTGAATATGTTAGGTCCCAAATTATTCAGTGTTCACAGTAGAGTATTTTTCCTGTTTTAAATCTCAGTGGATTACAGTGCCATGACTTTATGGAGATCACATGTATCTCAGTTACCAGGCTTTGGTATGGTTGATCAAAATATTATTGATATATAGATGGACTGTCATATATTATCCACTCTGAATACAACTCTTGGAAAAATATGAATTGGAGAAATTACTTGCATGCCTTCTCTGCCACTTAATAAAACCTGGAGTTATAAGACCAAAATAGATAGTAGAGTGTAGAAGAAGCAGTGATGAATTATTAGAAACTTTTTCCTAATCTGTGGCATGCAGAATCCAGACAAGAGATCCAGATGGTTTCTCTCCAGAGCATCCCTTCTGGTGGGCCCTCTCCCTTTTACAAATGAAGATGCCCTCAGGCTGATTGGAAAGCAAATCACATCAGCAATATGTTTAGAATGAGACTGGTTGATGAAAAGATGAGTCCATTTAAAAAGTTTTCTGTAGATGCCAAACTTATGCCATTACAGTTTTACTCAGTGACTTTTATTTTCTCAGTACATGCAGGGCTGTCCTTCACTTTGATTATTTGTGAAGTTCTGTTGTCCTCCATTGCCCAGACAGCCACATTATGCAAAATCTATTTTGAAGTACAAACAAAATATCTTAGTCAGCTTGTGTGTGCAACCGTGTGGATGTGTTTCTATGGGTCTGTGTCTCCCTGATTTCCTCCTTCTAAATAAGAATACACAATGTGTTTCTGTTTTGCTGTGTCCCTGGGGTGTTGGTATTCACTCTTACAGTATGATTACAGTGGGATTGCAAATTAGGCTTTAAGAGAGCAAAAAATTTAATCTAAAAATTATATTGAAATTAACTCCTTAGTGATGAGTCCCTATTCTGTGACAATATGATGTTTATTACCCATCTAGAAGAAAATACCAACCCATTTGAGAAGAATTCATACTGGCTAGACCCTAGGGGAACCATACAATAAAGTTTTTCTTTTTTTTATTTCTACATAATGCATAGGATCCTGGTGCCTTGTAAAATGCAAAAGTGCATATGCCAGAAAAAGCTAACTCTGAACTACTTAGCTCTCCATATGGTAAAGCCAAGAGTAATTGATTTCACCGTCTGTAACTCCCTATTCACTATTATTATATAAGAAATTGAAAATATTCTTCTCACAACGATAATGACAAGGGTATTTTAATTAAAAATGTAAAAACACCAACAACTTGAATACATTCTTTGTTGGCATCTTATTTTTTTAATGGGACTTCCTATTATGTACATAATTACAGAGGGAGAGGGAGTACACAGAAGAAACATGAAGACTTTTCCTTCTTGATGATGTTTTACTTTTAGACTATTAATATCCACGAACTTGGAACCCTAATTGTTCAGTAGTGAACTATAGAGGGTGGGGCAAAAGTAGGTTTACAGTTTTGAGTATGTGAAACATGGAGTTTACTCTTATTAATACTTGTGGTCAGCACATGTCATAGCGAGTGATCAACTCCTGGTTGGTTGAACTCACAAGGGGACACTTTGCATATTAGGCTTTTACATATATATATTTATTAATGATTGTATTATTTTTTGCATGAACAACTGTAAACCTACCTTTGCCCCATCCTGTATAGTTCTTCCTCTAATATATTTCTTTTATGAATAGTCAAATAATTTAATTTCCTATTTAATATGCAAAAGAACCCACAGCAGAACAACCTCTACTTTAGTGCCTTAAAATGCAATCATACAGAACATGTGGTTAAAATGTGTTTAATCAACTGTTGATTGACTGAATTAAATTTTGCCAGTACTAAAGCTAAATTTTAATCTTTCTTTCTATTTTTTTAATATATTTTATTGATTTTTTACAGAGAGGAAGGGAGAGGGATAGAGAGCTAGAAACATCGATGAGAGAGAAACATCGACCAGCTGCCTCCTGCACACCCCCTACCAGGGATGTGCCCGCAGCCAATGTACATGCCCTTGACCGGAATCGAACCTGGGACCTTTCAGTCCACAGACCGACGCTCTATCCATTGAGCCAAACCGGTTTCGGCTAAATTTTAATCTTAACATAGTTAGTCAGGGATCTTTCATTACAGGTGACATGGATGCACCTCAAATTAGCTTCACTGTAAATGGGATTAATGGGATTGCAAAATTATGAAGAACTAGGGCCTTGTCCCTAATAGGTTTTTTTCCCCTCTTCCCTTCACATTAGTTTTTCTGTGTATGCAAATTCATTCCTTTTTTTTTTTATTGCTGACTAGGGTTTTCTACTTGTCAGCCTGTAGAAAAAAAGAGATGGTTAAAGCTCTTGGTGACACAAGAGGAAATGGGGTATCTTCCTTCTTCCATTCAAATCTAGAGGGAAAGGGAGAGAGAGATTATAATTAACCTTGGTTATGTGTCAACTCTTTGAATCAATCCTGGTAGCCACTAGACTCAAGTAGTATCATCAGGCCAGCATAGGTCAGAGAAAGGTTGAAGAACAATTGCTGTATAATGAGCAGTATAATAAAGTGATTGACAATTTTCTTTTTTTATTATTTCAATACAGTGTAGTAGTCATTGTTGAGAAAATGTTATCTCAGAGCAGAATTAAATTTCTGTTTGTCAAAGTTTCTGTGCAGGAAGTCTTTGGCTTAAAACATAAACCTATTTTTTATGAGGAGCATTTTGGTAAATAGAGGAGCCTCTGTAAAGGCCTGAAGGTGAAAAATCATGACATGCATATATTTTAAGTATTTATCATTATTTAAAACAATGAGATGTTTCCGAGTGTTGATTTTAATTTTTTAATTTTTTTTAAATATGGAATGATCTGTGTAGAAATGGAGAAGCTTTACTCAAAACAGTGGACATCAGTGGGGATTACACATAAAAATATAGCTTAGTTTAATATTTCAAGATACATCATGAGATAAAGTCATCTGAGTTCTGTTACCCAGCAAGGGCTCGCTGCTCAACGCACATAGAAGCTAGTAGTATGGCATAGGCTTTTGAGAAAAGAAAAAGGCTTTATTGCAAAGTTGACCCGCAAGGAGACAGGAGGCAAGGTTCAAATCTACCTCCCCATCAGGGATTTGAGGTGTTAGTTAAGGGGTTGGGGAAGGCCAGGCTGGTATGCAGAAGCGCTAGCAGGGCACATTTCAATTGGAGGCTTTAGCAGCATCTGCCTGAACAAAAGACCCTTCGCTTCTTCAAGGATTCCAGTGATGAGGTTCCAGTCAGTTCCCAGCTCTGTGATTCCGTGGTGAAGGTGTGTGTGTGTGTGTGCATGGGGGCGGGCAACACTTTGATTCCTGGTGCTACTGAAGGTCAAAATTCTCCAATCTGTGCATGCTTGAGTTGCATCACTTAAAGTTCATCTCTGTTTTTCCTGAAAAACAATTTCGTATCTTATTCAAAACAGGATAAGGCCTGTTTGAGCTGGTTCTGCAGTAACAGTTCTAGCATATCTTTATTTAACCAGATTTTAGAACTATCACATGTAAATGTACACATATTATTTTGTATAGCATTTATCTTTTCACCAGACAGAATATATGGAAAATTATATTAGAGTTTCACACTTTTTGCAAACTAAACTACTCTTTAAATGCTTTTAAGTATTACGGTAGGCATGATATTTTAAAGCAAATGGAAGAGGCATTTAAGACATGAAAGATGGAATCTGTCTTGACAGAGAAAAATATATTTTAAATGCAGTTATTTAAATAGAGACTCCAAAGTAATTATTATCTGCTCTTCACTGTAACTTCTTGAGCCTTCGAATTCCCAGTGCTTTCTACTCCTATTATGGATTATTTTGCTCTGCTAGGAGACTAATCTCTGTCCCTAAGAATATGAAAGCCGTTGGGTTATTTTAAAATTTTTTTTGGAGAGAGGATTCATATCCAATTTGGAGTTAGAGAACTGAAGCAGCATATAAATATTCCTTTTAACAAGTGTAGCCAGCATATATAATATTTCAGCATACATAATATGTAGAATAATAAAACTTTTAAATAATACTATATTTATAATGGCATATTAGAATTTGTTGGCATATAGTTTGAGTGTCTTCTTACCCAGTAATACAAGTACTAAATTAAGAAGGTAAAACCCCAGGGCAGAACTGTAAAAGACAAGGTGAAGTAGGACAAAGAGATAAAAATTAACAAAATTAGAAAAACACAACACAATCTCAAGATGATATTTGATGATCATCAATTTTAATAATATTTAATTTAATAAATATATAGTGTTATCTAAGTTTAACAGCAATGGCAGGATTGCATGGGTCACAGGCTTAGGACGCAAATAGAGTGTGATGGTTAAGAGCAGTGGTTCTCAACCTTTCTAATGCCGCGACCCTTTAATACAGTTCCTCATGTTGTGGTGACCCCCAACTATAAAATTATTTTTGTTGCTACTTCATAACTGTAATTTTGCTACTGTTATGAATCGTAATGTAAAAATCTGTGTTTTCCGATGGTCTTAGGCCCGTGGTCGGCAAACTGCAGCTCGTGAGCCACATGCGGCTCTTTGGCCCCTTGAGTGTGGCTCTTCCACAAAATACCATGGCCTGGGTGAGTCTATTTTGAAGAAGTGGCGTTAAAAGAAGTTTAAGTTTAAAAAAATTGGCTCTCAAAAGAAATTTCAATCGTTGTACTGTTGATACTTGGCTCTGTTGACTAATGAGTTTGCTAACCACTGTCTTAGGTGACGCTGCTAGCGGTTCTCAACCTGTGGGTCATGACCCACAGGTTGAGAACCGCTGCTGTAGAGCCTAAGACCATCGGAAAACACAGATATTTACATTATGATTCATAGCAGTAGCAAAATTACAGTTATGAAGTAGCAACGAAAATAATTTTATGGTTGGGGGTCACCACAACATGAGGAACTGTATTAAAGGGTCGCGGCATTAGAAAGGTTGAGAACCACTGGTTAAGAGGAGCACTATTGATCAATTATTGACACAGGCAATGTGAAGAATGCTCAGAGGGCACATGGCCTCAATCACAAATGTCAGGCTTATTGAGACCTATTTAAATAATACAATGTGCATTCACTTTAGGTGAAGGGTGTTTTAAGCCAACATAGAAAAAATAATTATGCTTAACAACTACTAAAGATAATATCCTGCATAGGAATCTTACAACTCTATTCTGTGTGGACAACCTCAGTAAGCCTTTCAAATTCTCAAATAAAGTCTGAATTAATTTATCCCCTTGGGCTGAGGGCTAGTAACCCAAGGAAAGTCAAATACAAGGATGAATGATTTACTCTTGTTTCTTCCTATTTCTGGTAATGAGTTCATAATCATATCTAATTTAAGTTTAAAAACTCTATGAGAGAGAAAGTTAAACTTTAGATACTAATTAGAGGTGAAGAACATCAACTTTTAAACCTCACATAATGCCTCGTATACTCAGGGCCTTTCAGTTTTCCCAAAAGTCAGCGTTGCTTTAAATTTAAATTGTTTAATTTTAACTCATTTGACCTTTTGCACTTGATCCGTATTCTAGTTATTTAATCAATTTTCAGCCTGTCTTGATTCTTGAAGTATAGTCATGGTAAAAGTAAAATAATTTTTGTTAAAGAAACTCTTTCAAATTCTAAAAACTAATTAATGATCAAATAGACCAAAAAAAGATATATCTTATGATGAATTATGTAAAGTCATATTATGTAGATATTCAAACATGGCACATTTAGTCTCTTTTCTCATTAACTTCTTATAAAGTATAATGAGGCTGTTTAATTATGTTCTTACCAAACCAGGCAAACTGTCAATAAACTAGTTTCTCTAGTTATAGGTCGTGGTGAATTTCCATTGTTGAGGGAAGCGAAACACTTCTTGAGACTTAAATGCATTGAAAGCAGACTTTTCTAAGTAGTCTCTAAATAAGGGAAATAAATTCAAAACATACTCATTAGTGAGTTTAATGTAGAGAGTATTAAATCTCAAAAATTTACGGTTATGAATATTAAAGACCAAATCAAGAAAAAAAACACAATTGATAACTTATAGCAATAGCAGCACCAGCTTTCTTTTCTTCAGTGAAAAGAATAAAGGAGTTTGTTATTGCCCAATGATATATAAAGCATATTCTTTTATTTATTTTTATTATGTATTATTATTTTTTAAATTTATCTTTATTGTTTAAAGTACTATTATAGATGTCCCATTTTTTTCCCCACTGACCCTTTCTAGCCTGTCCCCACCCTGCCCCAGGCCTTCACTATTGTCTGTGTCCATGGGTTATGCTTATCCTATATAATAAAAGGGTGATATGCAAATTGACCCTAACGATGGAACAACAGGGAATGACTGGTTGCTATGATGCGCACTGACCACCAGGGGCCAGATGCTCAATGCAGGAGCTGCCCCTGGTGGTCAGTGTGCTCCCACAGGGGGAACTCCACTCAGCCACAAGCCAGGCTGATGGCTGTGAGCGCAGTGGGATCCTCTCCCACCTCCTTGGCTGCTCTAAGGATATCCAGGGAGTGGGCCTAAGCCATCAGTTGGACATTGCCCAAGGTTCCTGGGCTGCCAGAGGGATGTCTGGCTGCCAGCTTAGGCCCGCTCTCTTGGGGAGCAGGCCTAAGCCAGCAGGTGGACATCCCCCGAGGGGGCATGAGTTGGGCTAAGGGATCCCCCGAGGGCAAGAATTTTCATGCACCGGGCCTCTAGTATGCATACAAGTTCTTTGGTTAATCTCTTCCCACCCACCCACCCCCACCTTTCTTCTGATATACATCTGATAAGGGGTTAATATCCAAAATATATGTGGAATTCATACAACTTAACAAAAGGAAGACAATCAATCCAATTAAAAAATGGGCAAAGTACCTAAATAGATACTTCTCCAAAGTGGACATACAGAAGGCCAAGAGACATATGAAAAAATGCTCAAAGTCACTAATCATCAGAGATATCCAAATTAAAATAACAATGAAGTATCACCTTACTCCTGTCAGAATGGCTACCATCAACAAATCAACAAATGACAAGTGCTGGTGAGAATGTGGAGAAAAGGAACACTAGTACACAGCTGGTTGGAATGCAGACTGGTGCAGCCACTGTGGAGAACATTATGGAATTTCCTAAAAAAATTAAATATGGAACTCCCATTTGTCCCAGAGACCCCACTTCTGGAATATATCCCAAGAAACTGGAAACACCAATCAGAAAGGATATATGCATCCCTATATTCATAGCAGCACAATTTACCATAGCTAAGATCTGGAAACAGCCCAAGTGCCCATCAGTTGATGAGTGGATAAAAAAGCTGTGGTACATTTATACCATGGAATCATATGCAGCAGTAAAAAAAATAAAATAATAATTAAAAAAAAAAAAAGGATCTCTTACCCTTTGAGACAGCATGGAGAGACCTGGAGGGTATTATGCTAAGTGAAATAAGCCAGTCAGAGAAAAACAAGTATCACATAATCTCACTCATATGTGGAATCTAAAGAACAAAATAAACTGATGAGCAAAATAGATCCAGAGACATAGAAACATGGGACAGACTGATAAAGTATATTCTTTTAAAATTAATGTCGCCACTGCTATTATTTCTGATGTTGAGTTACTAGAGGGAAAATAAAAGTTATTCTAAAAATTTTCAAGTTAAAGAGATTTTACCCAGTTGGGCTTTAGTTTAATAGCTATAAGATAAATTAATACCTTTATCTAGCCATTTCCTTCTCTCTTTATATAGAAGATGATAGATAAGATAGATAGATAGATAGATAGATAGATAGATAGATAGATAGATAGATATAAATTATATAGAGTTTTATATATGCATATAAAATCTAGATTGAAATCCAGGTTTTCCAGTTCTATTGAAATTTAGTCTTAATTTTATTTATTTATGTTTGTCTAAGAAATGTGGGACAAACCATTATTCAATTGCTATTCTTTTGAACAGTTATAGAAATAATTAAGTGCCCAATCCTCCCTATAAACCTTAATATATCTGCTTGTTTACAAATATCTATGAACCACACAGTCTAGCATCAAGGCCCACATATCTATACTAATAAAAGGGTAATATGCTAATTAGAGTGGACGTCTTCCAGACAAAGCCACAGCGGCTGCTGTGAAGGGCCAGGCAGTGGCAGCGGCCAGCAGTGGCAGCAGCAGCAGGGTGATAGGGGTGGCACCTTCCCCTGATTTGTCCAGTCACCTCCTGCAGAGAGAGGCCAGACTGCGGCTTAGGCCCTCTCCCCTGTGGGAAGCGGGCCTAAGCCGTCAGTAGGACATCCCCTGAGGGCTCTGGGACCGTGAGAGGGGGCAGGCTGGGCTGAGGGATGCCCCCTCCAGTGCACAAATTTTTGTGCACCAGGCCTCTAGTGTTTCTGCATAAGGACAAAGGTTACTTTTTGAATGATTTGCTCCTTCTCTGCCGCATTCTATGTGGTAGGAATATTGCATTTTAATAAATCACCAGACATGGAATGATTGTAAATAATGTGAAATAATTGATCAGCATATAAATACTGCTATAGTTTAATTCAGTTCATCAAGTCCTAATAACTCTGGAGCATTGATTACATTTATGCTTTAAAAAATGGAATTGAAGTGGGACCTTGTTCAATAGGAATGCTTTGGACTTCACAGGAGTGAACAGCTGTGCATGCCTAGAAACAGATTGTTGATCGTTCCCTACAGTGAAAAAGTGCCCAGAAGTGCAAGCTGAATAGTTCTATTGTATTAGCTCTGAACTCTAACTTCACAAATCAGAGGCCTTGCATTTGGGTATTTAGTATGTCTATTTCATCAGTTCAGACTGGTTTAAATCTTGGGTCTTTCCTAGTAGATGAAGAAACTTTATTTAATACATTTTAATTATTTACATTTATTAAAATATTAATATTGTTCGCTAAGAATTGATTTTAAATCTTGGTTGCATTTGTTTAGCTTCCCCCCCAAAAGTAAATCATATTCACATCATTTTATCCTTTTATCCTTTTCCTACAATTTCTTCTTATATTTGTTTAAATGGATGAGAAGAATCAGGACAGGGTATTAGTTTGTTAGCATGGCCATAGTTAAAGAAGAGGCGGCTTAAACATGTAGAATTTATTTTCTCATATTTCTAGAGACTGGAGGGGTTGATCGAGGTGTTGGCAAGTTGGGTTTCTTCTCGGGTCTGGGTCTCTCTTCTTGGCTGGCAGATGGCCACCTTTTTGTTGTATCATTTCCTGGCTTTTTTCCTGTATGCTTGCATCTCTGTGAAGGGAAGGGTAGCTGCTTTTAGTAAGGGAGATGTTTCTAAGCTTCTAAATCCGCTTCCAAAGAGAAACTCCATCCTCCACTTCCACTGGCGGGGAGCACCAAAGTCTTCAGAAAACTTCCTGAATATTCCTTGCTTTAGCAACCCTAGCCCAGGCCAAATCCCTGGGGAAACTGGAGAAGGAGAATGCTGCCCTGCTGGGGATCCTTATACCTTTATGTTTAAGGGGCCAGAGAGAAAACAAGGATTCTGAGCTCTTAAGAGCAAGTCTCCCAATAAAACAATTTCTGATGTTCACCTGACACGAAAAAAAAAAACACAAAAAACTATTGAAGTCATAAACTTCTGCTGTGGGACACAGCTCAGAAATGTATTTATCCAAAGGACATATGTGGCTTGGTCTCAAACTAAAAATAATTGTAATGACATTAAACTATTGCTTCACATTGCAGGAAAGACATTACGACTTTATATTATTTACATTAAACAAACAGGTGCCTTTAAAATAAAACAAACCAAGACAAAACAAAATCCTCCTCTTCTTTTGGAGGAACTGACATACCCCTGACCAAAGAAACCACCGTACCCCCTTCCAAATGACCAAGGTATCTTGCAGAAGCTGTGGCCTGCAAAGACATTCTCAGATTTGACATCAGCTCAAGCTGTAATCACTTGGGCAGATAGGGGAGGGGATGGTAGAGAACAGGGTTCCAGACTTGGGCAGGTGGTTCTGGCCTCTTCTGGCCAGCTGCCTTCAGACCGTTGCTGTACTTTGACATGGTTGGGCTGAAGGTGGTGTCCCAGGCTGTCCAGGCTCTTTCTCTAATAAATGCACCAATCCTATTGGATTAGGACCTCACCCTTATAACCTCACTTAACTTCAATGACCTCTTTAAAGAACCTCTCTCTAAATACAGTCACATTGATGGTTAGAGCTCCAACACATGAATTTTGGGAGGGCAATTGATTCCAAAACAGGCAATTGTTCGTTATATTTTTGCCTGTGTCTATAAAAGAATGTCTCTATTAGTCACTTGAGCAGAGACTCATACTTGCTCTATAGGTCTTCCTGTCTGTCCCAGAATCACATTCTGGAGGTTTTAAGTACTATTCTTTTAATCCCTCAGGGAAGACTGACTCAATGCACAGATATGATACTGAAATTCTACTAATTACTAATTTCCATGAAAGTAACTGTTTAACTCTTCCTAAACTCTCATAGTACATTTTAATACACATATTTTTTGACTTATCCATTTTAACTTTGCAATATAGCTGCATTTGTTGTTGGATCATCTTTCTGTCCTGCCTGTAGGCTTTATGCAGGAGAATCTGTTTATTTATACTTGACGTCTATTTTCATCTGCACAACTTCAGCATTCAGTGAATAAATGACTTAGCAGTTTAGTTATCATATACATTTATCCAATATACATACGGAGCTTTAGAAGAATTTTATTAACATGCAGATTCTGCTAACTAATTTTCCTTATGTGAGAATCATTGTCAATTTAACTAGGTAATAATGACTTCAAACAAAGGTCTTCTATTCTCCAGTTTGATAATTTTACTTCCTACCCTTCCAAATATGGCAGTCCCCTGTTTTATTGTAGTTCACAATGCACATACAATGGAGGAATTTAACTGGTCAACATATCCAGTGACTCCTAATGAACCTCTTATACATCAGCCAATTTTCTAACATGCCCTCCGCAGACATGATACTAGAGCAGTAATGGAAAGGAGCCTGGTCACAAAGATATGTTATACTCCTCATTATCTATGACTGAACCACGAAAAGTCAATGAATAGCTATATTAATTAACGAATGATTATATAATAATATTAAAATTACAGCTCCAAAAGGCAAACATTTATACTTCCCTGATCTTAGAGCATTTCAGAACATGCTAAACTATTAAATACTTTCTCTTTAATGTGACTTGATGGCCTACAATTGCAAAAATCCTTAAACTATTTATTTGTCTTATGAACCATAGCTTATTTTCTGAGAGGCCTGAAAGATTATTATATCTTATTTGAAAGCTAAGATAATTTACTTATCAAGTTACTTGAAAACAAAATCTTGAGAGAGGTCAGGATGTATTGGGCACACTGATCATGGCAGGAAAATGGGTTTATCGCCCTGGCAGATGACTCAAAATATATATATTCCAACACTTGATTGGAAATTTCATCTCTTTTAGCTTAATACTGTAAGTGTTCATCTTGTTGATTAAAAGACTGTTTCCAAATGATAGCATTGCAATACTCTATATAATTTAGCATCAATTAACTGTTATCAATTATCTCTCCTTCAATTTTGGAGGTAGAGTACTGTTGGTTGAATATTCTGTGCCATTACTTTCTGGGTTGCAAAGTTTTTGCTGAAATATTTGCTGATAGTCTTTTAGGGTTCCATTATATGGAACAAGTTATATATAAAAAAAAAAAATTGGAAACAACATGCATTTAAAAAGTTATCTTTTACATTATCACCCAGAGATAACTTTTAAAATATTAACACATATCCATTATTCTCACTTTTCTATATGTGTATGTATTGAGGATGTTCTGAGTAGGAGTGGGGGATGTATGTTTGATATCTATAATAATAAAAGCATATTATGCTAATTAGACCAGACGTCCTTCCAGATGACCTTCCAGACTAAGCCAGGGCTGGGAGGGAAGTCCAGATGCTGGGTGCCTGCCGGCAGCTGTAGGGAAGCCAAGCTGGGTCCCAGGTGCCAGAGGGAAGGTGGTGCTGGTAGCTGGGGGAAGGAACACCTACTCTTGCACGAATTTTGTGCATTGGGCCTTTAGTATTGTATGATTGGTATTATTTTCTAAATTATTTCCTAAAAATACAAAAATAGTATTTGTCACTAATTTACATCAGCAATTTGAAATAATTTGTTACAACATACTGGTGCATATTGGTTCATGAAACAGGGCAGAACTATAGCTATCTTGCCACAATTAGATGGACAATATTATTTTATCCTTTCTGTAGTTTTTGAACTCTTTGGCTCTAAACTTGGGAATATTATCTTCTGAATTACTAGCAAAAAGACCCTATTGAAAATCCTATTTAGCGTCTTGTTCTACTATTTAGTAGGAAAGTGTCTTCCACAAAGGAATTTTAAGTCCTGTAAGTCAGGGTTCTCCAACAGGATGTGATATATATGATGTTTGGTATAAATCACAGAATTTATTGACTTATACGAATTTTATTTGTCTGTACTTTCAAGTACTGTATTCTATAGCAACATTATAAATTCAGTTATGCAGAACACAGGTATGCCAAATCTACCTGCAAAACTGTTACAAACAAAATACATTTGAAAATCTTAACAGTGTAGCCTACTTCTTGAAAGCCCCAAATTACATTAGCATATTAATATTTCTAAGGAATCTTGCCTAGAGAAAATTAACTAATTTTGATTAAACACTACTTACCAAAATTCTACTGCTGAACTTTTATTCTTCCCCCAAGTAACATCCAGGAACATTCCTAAAAATTAGACAATTTTGAAAAATTTGGGGAGGAATAGAATATGCAACAGATAAGAATATATGCTTCAGGGTCAGATGAACAGAATTCAAATCACAACTTTATGACTTTGCATGAATTATTAAATATTTCTCTATCTACTTTTGCTCATTAATTAAATAAGGATAATGACAACTTCCCTATAGTGTGTGTAACAGACACATTTGGCAAAAGTATCCTCTGCTCATTGCATAATACAATATGTACCCTGTACCTGAAGATACATATGTGTGTCATGTTTGCATATACACATATATCTTTTCTTAAATTGTAAACTATAGTAAAATGACCATATTTTTATCTTTTCTGTTATCATACTCTTTGTTCTATTGCAGTGCAGCACAAATGTATGAGTAAGAGAAAAAGTAGATAAGAATAGTTGCCAGCCATATGTCTCACAAGTCCTCAGTGAAAATTAAAATGGTTAAATTAGCAAACCTTCCTCAGGCAACATTCACACATTTTAAAATAGAATCTTTAGCTATTTTTAAAAAAATCCTTGATGCAACTAGAAAAATATTTCCTTTTGAAGTCTCACCAAGTTAATTCTAGTTTTACATTTATTTAAAATAATCTAAAAATGTCTTTATTTTTTAAGAATGAAATTTACCAATTAATCGTTTAAATTCAAATTTCCTCCTGCTAAATCAAAATGAAGATATTACTAAACTAGATATTAAGTAATTAAATATTCTCCTATAATCAATAGATTAATTTCATAAGTTCAAAAATTAGTTTAGACCTATATTAGAAAAATGATTTTTATTGATTTTCAATTATACTCTCCACAAATAGACACATATGCAGAAATATATTTCAAAATACAGAAAAACTTCATCTTTCATTCATGTGTGGAAATTCAAGTTATAAAAGTGAGGAACAAATGGAATGGTAAAAAATTGAATAAGGAAATGCCATTCATCGCCGAAAGCGGTGTGGCTCAGTGGATAGAGCGTCGGCCTGTGGACTGAAGGGTCCCAGGTTCGATTCCGGTCAAGGGCATGTACATTGGTTGCGGGCACATCCCTGGTGGGGTTGTGCAGGAGGCAGCTGGTTAATGTTTCTCTCTCATCGATATTTCTAGTTCTCTATCCATTCTCCCTTCCTCTCTGTTAAAAATCAATAAAATATATTTTAAAAAAAGAAATGCCATTCATAATTTTTAATTCATTATATATGAATTATATATACAATTTAAGTTTATATATATAAATGGCAATGTAAGATGCAGATATTAGAAATATCTTGTGAGAAAAAATACAATTTGTTAACTGATTTAAAATCATTTGCAATAATATTGATGCTTAGAAAGGATGAGCAGCAGACACCTGATAATTGATATCTAGGGCATAGAAGAACAGTAGATGATCAAACATTTGCTTTATTGGTATCTATTTCTTTACTCAGTTCTTTATTAACTTTATCTGACAATAATTTTTAAAAGACAATTTTATGTGTTGCAAGTAAGTATTGAAATATAAAAGTGACTTATGAATTGCCCCAGAAGGAATCTTTCTCATAAAAAACACACATGTTTAATTAACTTTCCTTTGAGAATTATAAACTACAAAATGGAAGAACAATAGATAATAGTAAAACTCCTGAAAATTGGCCTCCATAAACCAGTTATTTGTAAAATTGTGAAGTTAAATCATCTTGCTCATATGCATAAATGAAGTAGTTCTCCCTGGTGTGTACCTTGTTAATTGATATGAATCCATGATGTTGTCCCTAGATACACAAAGAAACCAGGGATTTTCAAAAATAGAAATTACTATTGGATCAGTTTGGTGTTAATGAGTTAACAATTAGTCTATTTCACCTTTGTTTCTTGTTTTATAGTTTCTTCTAACAATTATATTAGTAATGCCAAAGTTGTAATTTTAATAGCAATGTTTCATCATTTGATACAAAGTTATTAAGTGAAAAATAACATTTATAAGGAAGAAAGATGAAATTGGAGATGCTAAAATTATGCAGAATCTCATAATAGCTGGTGAAACAAAATATAAATGGATGCAGAACAAGTGGTCTTGGCATGTGTTAAAAAAAACTCTTTTCTTTTCAACTAGATATAATATATAGTAAAGTATATATTATATAATTTAGTACATACATATATATTTCATAAAATAGTATATATTTCCATATTCTGAAATTGTGTTAATGAGTAGTTTTTGGTTGGAACAATTGAAGCAATATGTTTTCATGTATCATTTTCTTTATAAGCTCTTTAGATTCAAATGATTATAAGTTAACCATATTGGTCTTTTACAAAGCAAAAATCTAGAATATTTTTATTGATTTTCAATTATACTATCCACAAATAGACACATATGCAGAAATATATTTCAAAATCTGGAAATTATGAAATAGCAAAGATATAAAATATATGTCAAATATTCCACTAAAATATAAAAAGGAGTCTTTTGATTCTGTGATTAAAGCAAAGGACAAACGGGCCTACTAATTCAGAGTCTGTAATAACTGACATTTTGCCCAAATAAGAGAAATCAAGAAAACCTTTTAAAACATTGCTAAAATATAACAACTTATTCTGGATTGAAAAACAGCTTATTTCAATAACAATAAGTTACTTATTTACGTCATGGAAATGTTTGCTACAAAGTGTGCTCAGAAGCTGTATTGTTATTCACCCCAATTTCTTCTTGCTTGCCTGACTGTAATGAGAAGTTTCTTATAATTACTATCCCCATTCCTCTGCCTATAAGGTGTTCTCTCCTCCTTCAATCCACCCCAACATACTGGATTCATTCAAGACTCTCTGTACTTAATTTTTGGCAGTTTAGAGGCGATAGGTGGGTTTCAATATTTTTTTTGGGGGGAGGGAAACTTTGTTTTTCCTCTCCATCAGAATCATGTATTGAGTGAGCTTTCGAGGATTTCTAGGATTCTCTCTGTCATAACCTGGCAGGGTTCCCAAAGGGAAATATGGAAAAGTGTATCTTACCAACATACTATACTCCCAGGACCTTCTCGCTCTCACGTTTGACCTTAGTCATTCTCCAGCAATTCATCACAATTATTACTTTTGTGTTTCTACCAGCTTATGGTTTCCATCATCTATCTCATAATTTGAGTTACCAGTGATGACTGTACTATCCTATAGTGAACATACAGTCCCTCAGTTTTCAGTTAACAGATAGGTTACCATCTGTTCTCTGACTCTATGTTTTTGAATTTGATAATAATAAAACAAAGATAAATTTCTTCCTCAAATGTGGAGCAACAGTTCCTTGCAGCACCTGAGCTAAAAGGAACAGGAAGGTAGTAAGCCAATGAGTGCCTCACTTATTGCCATTTCTGCCCTCTGTGTTAGAGATAGAGTTCATGTTATTACTCTCAAGCATATGACTTCCCCTCTTCCAGCTGTAATAAACAGCTTGTAATTCCTCTGTAATTTTTAGTCTACTTTGCCCATATCATTCCCAACAGACTTGCTTATTCTGAATGCAGTAGCTGGTATTCTAATCAATGAGAAATACATTTAACTCTATTTATTGATATGGCAAATGTGCCTGCCAGTAATTCTTATCTGGTGAAATATTAGCAGCTGAAAAGTGAGAAAAAAATTAGTTAAATGGCCTTATATCTCAGTAGACAACCTCACCAACTGATACATGAAAGAATAAAATTAGATAGCTAGCCTTGTTCTATTTCTACTCCCTACAATTCTTAGCCAATAGATAGAAAACTATAACACAATCCAGTATATGGTAGAAAGTTGAAAATTGGGTAAAACTTGAAGGACAATCACAGAATTAAATTTAACTTGACAAAGCTCAATGCAAGAAAGACTACAATAGAATTTGATGAGATGCATGAAGGAAATATTGGTCAGTAGGGCAATCCAACATACCTAATTAGATAATGAATCTAGATGAGGAGAATCAGACAATTTGGGTAAATTATGATTTTTCAGTATCTATGCTAGGCATTTAAAATGTAAATGGGTAATTGAAATAGTTAGAAGCATAAGATAGTGGAACAGAGGTCATAAATCTTATTCAGAATCTGGCCCTCCTTCTTATTTGTATGTTTGTTTTGGGAAACGTTAGTTAAGACTATTAGGAATACTTTTCTTATCTATAAAACACATAAAATTATATTTGCTTTACTTTTCTCTCTGGTTTTGCTAGTAACTAAAGACAAATATTTTTAAAGTTTATTTTCTATTATATTGATGACAAATATCCTATATAATAAAGAGCTAATATGCTAATTAGACTGGATGGTGAAACGACCTTCGGGAACGACCTTCCAGATGACCTTCTGGAACAACCAGTGGGCAGGGCAACTGGGGCCATGGAGGCTGAGCCCCTTGCACGAATTTCGTGCATCGGGCCTCTAGTTTTAATAATAAGTAAAAGAAATTGGTAATCAGTGTTTTAGCATATGTGTATTTTGAAATCCATGGTACATTTTATTTGAGCCATGAATCATTTTTCCCAGAGAATCTAAAAGTCACATGTACTTATAGTTTTACATATAACTTAAGCAAGAGTGTGGATTACCTATAACCTATTTTGAAAGTTTAATGGGCCCAGGAACCCTGCCTTATGTGCCAGCAATTCCACTTCTGGGAATATATCTAAAGAAATCCAAAACACTTATTCGAAAGTATATGTGCACCCCTATGTTTATTTCAGCATTATTTACAATAGCCAACATTTGGAAGCACATAGTGACATCAGTAGATGAGTGGATAAAAAAGCTATGGTACATTTACACATGGAATACTACTCAGCTATAAAAAAGGAGGGAATCCTATCTTTGTAACAGCATGGATGAACCTGGAGAGTATTATGCTAAGTGAAATAAGCCAGTCAGAGAAAGTACCATACAATTTCACTTATATGTTGCATCTAATGAATAAAGTAAACTAACAAAGTGGAAATGACACATGGATACAGAGAACAGACTGACAGATGTCAGAGGAGAGGGGGTTGGAGCTGGGTGAGAAGTGTGAAGGGATTAAGCAAAGAGAAAAAAATACTCATGGACACAGACCACAGTATGGTGATTGCCAGAGGGGAAGAGGAAGGGAGAGGTAGAAAAGGGTAAAGGGAAGATGAACGGTGATGGAAAGAAATTAGACTTGGAGTGTTAAATCACAATACAATATACAGATGATGTATCATAGACTGGCATATCTGAAACCAATATAATTTTATTATCCAATTTCACCCCCATAAATTCAATAAAAAAAAGAAAGAAATCACACAAAAACTACAGATTGTATATCAGGAAATCCTTTTCTTGTAACACCTTTTGGAACCATTGGGCTGTTGGAGAGAAGAACAATTTCTTGATTAAGAAAATCTATTCTAGCCCTAACTGGTTTGGCTCAGTGGATAGAGCATTGGCCTGCGGACTGAAAGGTCCCAGGTTCGATTCTGGTCAGGGGCATGTACCTTGGTTGCGGGCACATCCCCAGTAGGGGGTGTGCAGGAGGCAGCTGATCGATGTTTCTCTCTATTCCTCTCCCTTCCTCTCTGTAAAAAAATCAATAAAATATATTTTTAATAAAATAAAAAATAAATAAAAAATAATAAAATTAAAAAAAAGAAAAGAAAATCTATTCTAGTATTTTACTGGATGAAAGTATCCAAAGTTGTCACGTCAAGGAGTGCTGTGTAATTATTGGCTCTTCTCTCAAGTTATGGACTTATTATTCAATGACCAAACTTCTCATTAAGAGAACTGAGTGAGTTATAAGCTGTTTAGGGGAGAAGGGGCTCTTGGTTGTTCTTAACAGAATGTTTAATATTCAGAAAGTCACTTTGAGATTGAGGGTTCACCTTAAAGAAATAAAATTATCTACCAATGCGGTTTCAACTGTTGGTGGAATTTTGCACAAAAAAAAAGGACAATATGTTTATGCAGTTTGGGGTAGCAGTGAGGGGGTGAGGGGTGGGGTCAGATCAATCCTTGCAGAGCTGAAAAGTGAGAAATATGTGTGACTGCATATCTGAAAAGAACTTCCAAGTATATTATAACATGTGGGACAGGGAAAAGCAGTAATTTTAAGAAAGACATTCATTATGACCCTATTTCTCTATCCTGCTCCTTTTTCTGAAGTTTCTCAGATACCTGTTTTTCAGGATGAACCTGAGGCTCAGAAAATTTGACCTGTTCATCTAAAGTTACAGTTATCCTGAGTGAAGAGATAATTAGAGCTTTATCATTTTTTTATCAGATACTTCAAAATAAAATCACACAGGATTACTGTGGGCGTACATCCAATACTGAATAGAAATGTACAGTGAATTGCTATGAAACAATAATAGCTTTTTAATAGTTTGAAGATAAATCTTTGACAAACATTGACATTCCCTCCCTTTGCTTTTAAGAATAGCTGTCAGAGTTCAGAAGTGCTCTAATGACCCAACATTTGGCCAGAGAAAAATTGTTGTTCCCTGATGTCAATGGGAAAAATAATACACAGTAATAAAAAATTAATAATAATTTAAAAAATTAATCCGCAAATTTAAGTTGTAGATAAATGAGAATGTAGCTCTTGGTATTAAAATAATTTACATATTTTTTCTATTAAGAAAAATAGAAAAGAGCCCTTTAAATTTATGACCAAAACAAAATACTAACTGAAGGCCAGTCTGAGAAACCCATTTAGATATTTCAGAGACTTTCCTTTGACTTCCATTATGTTGAAAACTTTCAGAAACTATTTTTAGACATCAAAGGGGTCCACTTTGAAAAGCTCAGCTTGATTAAGAACAGACAACACACATTTAGAAAATAAAAGGAATCACTCACTACTTTTGTGCAATTCTTCAGGGACTTCACTCCAGGTAGACAAATGTGGGAAGGGAGTTAAAGAGGATTTTAAACTTAGATGTTTGGAAATCCTTTGACAAAACTCTTTACAGTCATGTAAGATCAGTGGAGAGGATCAATGAAACTAATAAATTGGCTCACTGTTCTGCACAGTGGTTTATGAAAAGGAAACAAAGGTACTGAAAATAGGTTTTTGTGGTACAAACCAATTTTAAATATTCTGCTTCTTCATAGGTCAGAAACAAATCTTTTAAAAATATATTTTTACTTAAGGTAGTTTATTAAGCACTTACTTTGAAATAAATCAAATAAAATTCAAGTTTATATAACACTGAATTGATGACAAATAGTTACAAATAACAAATATGTGTGTTCATATTTTGGGATTCTTTGTTTTTCAAGTGGTATTGTATATTAGAAAAATATCTTAAGAATATATTGAAACATACATAGAAAATATAAAACAAATACTAAGAAGTGATTACTTGAACCACCACACTTGTTATTACAAGAATTATTGTGTGTTTTACTCTAACTGCTGATCCATGAATACAATTGTCTATGTTGTTTAAGAGGAAGCAAAGTCATTAGATGTAACAATCATCAGAAATCAAGAAGGTATTCACGGGGATACTGTCTCTCTGATTTAATAATTTTATATATCTAACATAAGAGTACGTGGCATAGTAAGTCCTCAATATATCTTTGTGAATAATTGAGTAAATGACAAAACAAATTGAATGAAGTGGCTCTAAAACTGGAATGGATTGTTGATATATCAACGCCTTGTGTTAGATTATCTCCAAGATTGGATTTACCATTTAGCTTATCTTTATTTCAGAATGCATGATCATTTATGAAAGGAAGATGAAGCACAGACTCAAAATTTATTTTAAAAGACTGTTTTTCAGTCAAAGGGGAGAATGCTAACTAGTTAGGAACCATCCCAGGACATTTCCTTAACACATCAAAATAATAGGCATTTATTTTTTGCATAAACCCAAAATCCCTTCTAAGATTTATTTTCTGATCAGTCGTAGAGGAGGCACCTCAGGATTCTCAGAGAAGGTGAGACATGCTGTCACTCAGCAGGATATAAGAAAGTAAACTTTCACATCATAAATAAGAAAACGTAGAATGGCTATTGGAAGGAATACTGATAATATATGTTTGAAAGAGGTCCAGTCCATTACTGGGAGTCTGTAAAAAGGTGTAGCCTTGTCCAGGACAAGACATATTAAAGTTCTATTCACTAAGCTTTATTATTTGACTAGTAAGTGAACCATTAGAATTTTTAAATGAGATTTCTACAATGTTTTGTATTTAGTAATGAGAATATTATCATTTAAATTATGATATAACATGATAGTTCATATTCAACATATTTGTCTTTTAAAACAAACCAGACATTGCACATAGCACTTTACATACCTTACTTCATTGCCCCTCAAACACTTCTGTGCAGCAGCTTCTTTTTTTTAATGTTTTCTATTTTTTTTCCTTATTGTCTAAGATATTACATATATGTCCTTATCCCCCCCCATTGACCCGCCCCCCCCACTCCTATTCATGCAGCTTCTTCTATAAACCACATTCAACAGATGACGAAACAGAGCTAAGTAGAGTTTGGAAGTTGGATTTATTTTTAATTCCTGACTATGAGCCCATGTTTTAACCCTTGTGCTACAGTGTCTTCACATTTCTTTTATGGAATAAGGAAAAATTAGCACAGATAACATACCAGCTACATCTGATTAACTCTTGAAAGATCTTAAAGAAGGATAGTATTGTCTTTAAATAGTTATAGCTTTTAAATGTCTTTAAGCTACTAAGGACATCACAGGGAGTATCATGAATCAAGATGAACGCTGTCATGCCACTACAAATATAAAACTACTAGGAAGTTAGGGCATGAGGATGACACTGTACATTACATTTCCTGGGACTCATAAAAAGTGATCTTCATAGTCTAATGTTAAGTTTATTTGTTTCAAACAGAGTATACATTGCTGTTTTCTATTCTCTTTCTATTTTCAATTTATTATTTCTTTTGACACTATTACCACAAATACTCAGTACCTTTTCTCCATTTCTTTTTATTTTTCATAAATATTAACATGAGTAGAGTTATAGTAATTTAGACAGATTCTATTTACTTTAAGATCACTTTTCTTACTGTCCAGGGTAATGATAAAAATGATAGAAGGATTTTGTTTCCTTTACCTATCCCAAATACTTAAAGATACTAGGGAGGAAAAAGGAAGGTATCAGAACCAGCTTCAGAAAAAAAACAAAAACAAAAAACACTAAAGCTGAAAAATTTATCTGCTAAGATTTTCATTTATTCCAAGCTTTTCTGCCCAGCCATTCTTTCTACCCTAATTAAAATCAGGTAGACACCTAGAATATTTGTTTACTTACTCATCGTATATATCATTTGTTCACTTTTTAATTCAAATTGTATTTATTAAGAGATTACTTATGCTCTACACTATACTGTGTGCTGAATACAAAATCATAGACAAAAAGTCTTCTATTTCAGCCTATTTTAGTATTTCTAGAAGCCTTCAGTTACTAGCAGACTCAAGCAGGATTGGTAACATGATGTTGGCTAATGGTCATTGTAGTATCAATCAAAAGACGCAGTTAAAAGAACATAAGTGAACACTCAAAGATTTAGTTTTGTCTGTGCCTATGTCATTACTAACCATATGGCCTATAGAGAAATGTCTAGTCACTCTAGCCTACTATTTTCTTGCCGGCAAAATAGATGTAATAGTTACACAATTGAGATGTTGTGAGATGTCAAGAAAATAATGTATATCAAAAGTTTTACACTGATATTACTGAAAAGATAGTCAATAAAAATATTTATGCACTCACTCACCTCATCTCTTAAGTGCCTACTTAAGTGCAAAGTACTATGATGGTTCTGGAGATAAAGAGTTGAAGTTAATATGATATCTACCCTCCTAGACTCACAGTCTCATTAAGGATGCAGAGATTCAATATATAATTATGTAACAGACTAGAGGCCCGGTGCATGGGATTTGTGCACTGGTGGGGGGTATGGCCTGAGGGGATCAGCCTGCTGTGGGAGTGCCACTCATCCCTGTCAGCCGAGTGGCTGTGGACCCACCCTCTGAGCGACTGCTCCCTGGTTTGGTATCTTCCTTGGAGCCGGAGCACTCACTTTTTCAGGGGACCTGATCAGGGCTGGGCCCAGGGACAATAGCACTGAGAGGTGGTGGAGAAGACCTCAGTCCAGTTCCCAGCCTCCAGGGTCAGCTCTGCAAGCCCGGAGTTGGTGCTGTGTAGCCTGAGGGTGTTTGAAAGAGTTGGTAGAGAGCGAGGAGGAGGAGGAGGAGGAGGAGGAGCCTGGGGCTAGGAGGCGACAATCACAGCCCAGGTTCCTGCTTGTTGGCCTGGGGTTCACAGCGGGAGCAGCCACTCATCCCGGTTAGCTGAGTGGCGCACTGACCACCAGGGGGAAGTTCCTGCATTAAGTGTCTGCTCTCAGGTGGTCAGTGCACAGCATAGCGATTGGTCAACTGGTCATTCTGGTCATTCTGCAGTTGGGTCACTGGGCTTTTATTATATAGGATTATTTAATTTAGATTTTGATATGATACTACTGGTTAGGTAAAGTGTTAGATAACAGATTAGGAGATTGGAAGACTACAGGATAAAGATTTGAGTTAGAGATGAATATGCTCAGCAAGTTATAATTAATCAGCAATTAGAAGGATGCAAATTATTGATTTATAGAAGTAAGGAAAAGCATGATGGAGGATTTGTTTGGCTCCTAGGTAATGTGTTATTTTTCCCGATTGCTGTTGTGACAAATTTCTGCAAGCTGAGTGGTTTAAGAAACATAAATGTATCATCTTATAGGCCTATCGATAGAAGTCTGATGCAGATATCACTCATTAAAATCAAGGTGCTATCAGGACTTCATTCCATTCTGGAAGGTGGAGGATAGAATCCACTTATCTTTTGTAATGTTTAGAGGCTGTTGGCTTTCCTTGACTCCTGGCCCCTTCCCTCCCCCTGCAAAGCCAGTAACATTAGGCCAAAGTTTTCTCATGTTATCTTCTTTTTTATTCTGCCTTCTGATTATTCTTTCCACTTTTAAGGACCTTTGTGCTTATATTTGGTTTACTATTATAATCCAGAACAATTTCTCAATTTTAAGGTCAGCTGATTAGCAAACTTAATTCCATCTGCAAATTTAATTCCCCTTTGCCTTAAAAAGTAACATATACACAGGTTTCAGAGATTTAGAAGTGGACTTCTTTGAAAGGGCATTATTCTTATACTTAAGAAATATCTCTGACTACAGTCTGAATGAATTGAGGGAAGCTAGAATGAATATGCACTAACTAACTATGAAGCTTTCATATTGGAGCTGAGGGATATGAAGTGTGAAAAGTTGTTAATAGGTTGCAGAATTATTGATAAAACCAGGAAATGGAGATTTTTTTTTTTGCTTTTTAAATTTGTTTTGTTGTTATTGTTGTTGTTGGTTTTTAAAGAGAGAGACATCAAGAATATGAGGTGTTTTAAAGTTCAAGTGAGGTAAAAACTGAAAAATTGCCTTAGAAAGGATCTTTCTTCAGTCAAATTCTACATAACACTTTCTGTGCGCCAAATGTACCAATACTAGGTATAAAAAAAATGAAAAAGGCATTAGAACCTTATTTAACTCAGGCTAGTGGGAGGAGTTTTATTGAAATTATTAATTTCAACATAAAGTGACAACTAAGGTGAAGTTTTGCCCATCAGATGCCATGTGAGTGCAGAATGTGTGACGCATTGCCCAGACTAAAGAGGAAGACAACATGATTTTTGAAACTCAATAAAGTGTAGTTCAGATGAAGAAGAACATGGTTTCTAGACAAGAAGATCAGCATCGGTCAATATGCAAAGGCACTGTAACTGATTACAATGGTCAGAAATTAGATTTTTGGATAGGCAGTGGTAGATAATGAATTTGCATACTTAGGTCACACTATGTAGGACTTTATCCTCAAAGCCAAGAAGCTTTTAAAGTACACCTTTCTTACATGATGGAGAACAATTGAAACTGACAGATTTTCACAGTTCATGTGAAATGGACTTGTCTTCCGGCATTGTGCAGCTGGCTTTCAGAAAGCCCATCCCAGCAAGGATATCTAAAATGTTCCTGGTATAATTTTGAAACAATAATATGAGACCTTCAAAGAAAAAGAAGCAGAATTTAGAAACTTTTATAAGATAAAATTCAGTAGATATAATTAGCTACATTTGGAAAGAGGGGAAAAAGAGATTTAATATGACTCAATTTGGGGGGTTGGAGAACAAGGTAGAAGATAAGTAGCAGTAGATAAAGAGGGAATAAAATAAGAGATTGGCTTATTGTGGAGTGAAAAATGAGAATTTAACATTCTTATGGAGAGACAAATTAGTGATGTTCAGCAGGTGTGGACAACAGAATTTTAGGGAAGAGAAGAGGGTTTAGACAAGAATAAATGATATATTCTGGTGAAAATATATAGTAGGAGAAGAAAAGTGGATTGAGTAGTGAAACCCTGATGAACACCCGTGTTCAAATAACTGCTGGAGGAAGAGATTAAGAAGGAAGAAAAGAAGCAAATGGCCTTAACTGGTTTGGCTCAGTGGATAGAGCATCGGCCTGCAGACTGAAAGGTCCCAGGTCAGAGAAATAAATAAGAGGAGGATCCATTGAAAATAGTGTGGAAAAGGCATTCCTAATAGAGTTTCCAAAAGAGAGTGGTCAGCAGTCCTTGCACTGGTATGAGGGGAAAGGAGACAAAAGAGGTAAACATTTCAATGCATACTATTTCAGTCATCCCTCTGAGAACCTGCGTTGAAACAATGATGTGTGAAATTGACTGCAAAACAAACAAATAAACAAAAACCTTCTGGAAACCAATATTTTATAAATAGTAAGGTTTTCAATTACAATAAACAAATGTACATTTTCAGGAGAACACCAGGTGTACCGTTTGCCAATATTGTGTCAAAGAAAAGGATAGGGCCCGAGAGAGCCCACGTGTTTGCAGTGAGTAAGGAAATAAATGAACAAAGGCAGTGAGAGCCTTTCACCTTGATCTCAGCAAGGCATTTGATAAATTGTTATATAAGATGCAACTAAGGTAAAATCATGGATTTTGAATCAGTGCTATAACAACCTGGAAAAGAAGATGAGTGGATACAGAGATTTACAGTAAATGGGGGTAAGTTGTGTTTGAAGGAGGGAAGCAGCAGGATTCCTTTGAGCTCCATGCAATTATGCATTCCATTTAATACCCATAAAACAATTGTCAGAGAAGAACCACGATCAATGTTGGCACTTACTTTGAGCCCTTGTTGGCAGCATCAACGCTTGTGATTGATTGTCTAAATTAATTCCAATTACACTGTGTTTCTGTGCACCAGTTCATCTCAAATTAGAATAGTGCTCTTTTTACTTTAAATACCACTATGGATCCATAACTTAGTCAATAGCTGTTCTCATTTAATAAAGAAGAAGAGAACACTGCTGTGCTCACAAAGATTATAACGGAGGCGTTTTATGAGGATGGGTACCAGGTCCTGGGAGTTTGTTTCTGGAGAAAGCAAAGGGTTTCGAGTGGAAAGACTGTTTCTCAGAAAGGGAATAAGGTAAAAGCTGGGGAATGATATAACTAATTATTATCTGATGAGCCTGAGCTGTAAAGGACAGTGTAAAAGCTAAAAGAATGGAGCCAGGTAACTGGAGGGGAGAGATGAGAGCAATTCAATGAGTATTAGTGACATTTTAGATTCAGATATTTGTGTTCTAAGATCAGTGTCCTTTCTAATACTTTACATTTTTTTCCTGAATTTAAAATTTAAACCATTTTTATTACTGTAAATATGCTTTTTTTTGACATGGTGTGAATCAGTGTAAATTCTCCCTCAAACTTATTCCTGCCATCATTTTCCATAAGTCTATTACTGGCATCACATATACCCAGCTGATTAACTCATGTCTTGGATATGTCTTCATTTTATATTTTCTACAATCCAATCTAATAATTCCACTCATACACTCATACATTTTTATTCATTTACTAGGGGCCCAGTGCACCTTGAAAGGAACTGTGGACCACGAGGCTGCCATGGGCACAGGGGCAGGTCTCGGCCCATCCTCCGAGCCCCTGCCTGGCCCCTCCCACCATGGCCCCTGATCCTCTGCCTGGCAGCCTGTTGCTGCCGCTCCCATGTGCTGATAGCGACAGCTCCACTGGTACCTGCTGACAGCGCAGAACGATTGGGGCTGGCGCCAGCAGTGGGTGCAAGCGGTGGCTGCCAGCCCCGATCACCCCTCAGGAGCAGGGGGAGATGGAGAAGCCCTGAGGGGCAATTGGGGCCAGCAGCTGCCACTCGCACCTGTTGATGGCACTGAAACATCAGGGCCAGCGCCGGGAAGGACCATGGCACGTGGGAACAAAGCATTTTCAGTAACCACCAGAGGCTCGCCCTGATGACAGCGACTGGCGCCCTGCCTTGGTCTGGTGCCCCCACTCACCTATTCCACCATCCTGCTGCACCCAATGCCCGTTTGGTCTATTTACATATTAGGGTTATATATATATATATATATATATATATATATATATATATATATATATATACACACATATATATATATATACATATGTATATGTGTGTGTATGTGCGTGTGTGTATACATATACATATACATATACATATACATATACATATATACATATACATATACATATACATATATACATATGTGTGTGTATATATATATATATATATATATATATATATATTAGGTAGGAATCCTATTTTGCACTAGGTACTTTCCTAGATTTTGAAAATTCAGCAATGAAAAAATAAATCCCTTTAGTTATATGTTTACATTCCAGTGGAAAACAAAGAAACAAGCAACAGACATAAATATCTAAAATGTGACTGGTACTACTAATATACATGATAAATAGTTTTTTTAATCTAATATAAGGACCTTGTTAACTGGGTGGGATATGATTTTGATAGTGGTAAGGACAGGTCTGTTTGCTGAGGTAGTCCTTGAACATGTACCTGAATGCTGTGAGGGAGAAAGTCATAGGAATATCTGAGTTAAAAACTTTCCAGACAGAGACAGGTATGCAGGGGCTCTGAGACAGGAGTGTACATCACCAGCCAGAAGAAAAGCAAGGAGGCCTCCATTGTGGTTGATAGCAGCTGGAGGCATACCATGGTGGAAAATGGGATCAGAGAGATATTGGGGGTGCGGTAGGGACAGGGCTAATTCATGAAGAACTTTGTAAGGTATGCTAAGAGGTAAGAACTTTGGATTTTATGAGGCGTGAGAAAGGAAGTTGTTGAATAGTTTAGAGCAGAAAAATAATACAACTTAAATTAAGGTTTTAAAGAACAGTATCAGACTACTGTATGACCAATGAACTCTACATGGGCAGGAATAGAAGTAGAGAGTCCAGTTTTGACTTCTGGTTGCAATAGTCTTGCATCTTTTCATAAGCATTACAATCAAAGTGCATTTCTCTTCTTCATATCAAAATCTCCATACTTTTCATCTTGGTCAAAGTAACCATTGATCTCTCACCTGAAATAAAAATCTAATATCCATCAGAGAGGTACAAAATTTTTCTGTCTTTATATTTATTTATTTGTTTATTTAGGCAGGAAACGTGAGATTTCAATTATTTTCTCACAGAGCACCTTAGCTCCTGTCATCTGCAACAATCCCCCAAAGGATGATAGGAAGATATGAACTCACTTGTACGTTCCCATGAGGTTTGCTCCACGGGTGAGGGATCCCAAAATGATGAAACTGGAAGCAGACACACCGGTCCCTCCTCTTCTCCAGAGAGAGGTAGAGGTATTTTCCTCTGCATTGCAAATAAAGCCTCTCTGAGGAGAGGAGGGAACTCCAGCCCCCTGAAAAGTAAGCACAGGACTCAGATGAGAGATAAGACACTATCTTTTTGGAGATCTCTATCTGTAAAGTTGTTATTTAATCAGCTTGAACCCAGATGTCAGTGCTCCTTGCCTAGGAACCCTGACCATGCAGAAATGAGAGACTTCTCACCGAGCTGTGTTTCCGGCCTACATCTTCAGTCAAGCCTGCTGTTCTCATATTTCCCCAGCCTCCTCTCTGCTCCACTACAGCCTGCTGTCCAGTCCTCCTGCCTGAGGGCCTTTGCCATCACCGCCCACTGCAGGACTGCTCCTTCCCAGACCTGCCTGGGGCTTCCTCCCTGCTTTCATTTAAGCTCGGCTCCAAGTCCGCCTTTCAGAGAAGCCATCACTGCTTGACCCATCTAACAAAGTCCCTCAAAGACACCCTGTCCAACACTGTTATATTTTACCACTTCTTGAAATTGTACATTTTTGTTTATTTTATGCCAACTAAAACCATAAAAGTTCTACCATAAAAGGGTTTTACTGTCATATTCATATCTATATTCCCACCATTTAAAATATTAACTATTTAAGGATTGGCTCTGATGTCTGAGTGCCTACCTCGTGTTGGACAACACCAGTCTCTATATATCTGAGTTTTTAAATCTTCACCACAATCTTATCAGAATATCAGTGATGATACAATTCTGCAAAATTCTCCCCCTTCAAAAAAATAAAAAAAAAAGAATTCCCAAATTAACTCTTTCAAGCAAATTGGCCAGAATGAAAAGTGAATATTAGTTATTCTGTTAGGCAGTGCTCTAAATAATAAAAAAAAAGATATATATATATAATATACAAGGTTATCATATATATGCTGCCTTAAAGAATTCTTTATTTTAATTAAATGTGAGCATTTCCTATATCATTATTATGAAATATATGAAATAAAATAACTATAGAATACTTAATCATCTCTGTGAAACTTAATTTAATGGATACTTTTACTTAGGTATTTGAGTTGCTTATTTTGTGCAAATGTTCATCCTCACTTTTGTTTCGTGCAGTAGTATAAAGGACAGAAATAAAGTTAGCTATGAATTTATGCTCCCAAAAAACTTTTGAATTTTGATGTTTTAAATATTGATCTACCTTAGAGCAAAAGCATCAGTCAACAATCATGAACATGCCATTCTGTTTGATGCCTATATTTGTCATTTAAATTAATAGTTTGATATAAAAATTTTATACAACCTGACTGTGCATTAGCCAGATACTAGTATATGCCTGCTTTGAACCAGGTAGAGTAAAATACCATTTACTGTGATGGAGAACACAGAACAGGGGGTGAAGGAAGATACATTTCACAGAGGCTTTAATCTCATTAGACTAGCACAGGTTAATTTTCAGGTGCCTTAGGGTAGTAAGTGAATACATAGCAAATGCAACCAGATATCCTATCTAATAAAAGAGATACATGCAAATTGACTGTATCTCTGCCACGTCCACTAGCCACATCTACCAGCCAATCAGGAGTGAGTATGCAAATTAACCCAACCAAGATGGCAATTAATTTGCATATCCAGGTGCAGAGCAAAGACTGAAGACAGCATGGAAGGAAGCCAAGCACTGCAGAAGGGAGCAAAGCTGCGGAGAAGCAAGCGAGTTGGCGGAGAAGGGAGAGAAGCAAGCGGGGTGGCAGAGACAGCCACAGGAAGCCCTATTCTTGCAGGAATCTTCCTGCAACGGGCCTCTAGTACTAGTATAATGATGGAATTTAGGAGAAAATGTAGACTAAAATGTACATTTATTAATTATATAGATATTAATAAAATACATGATAAGCCATAAATAACCAATAAAAAGTAAAATATTTTACATGATTAACCATGGAAACTACACAGAATAAGAAGACAGATTCTGTTATGGAATATGGAGAACACTGACCTTTGAGGTGTGCACAGAGAATAGATGATGTCAAGGAGAACAGGGCAGCAGCCTGAAAAATAGGGCGAGGCAAGGAGAGGGACTTCGTGAAACAAGGGAATGAACTATGTCAATATCAGTGGAGTGTCCGATTGTGTAAAATATAGTCAAATTAGGTAAAATTTGAAAAGTGCCTAATGATCTCAGCTGCAAGGATATCCTCACTGACCTTGACCATAACCACTTCAGTGGATTGAATGAGATAAATGCCAGATCACAGTGAGTTGAGGAATAAAGATTAAAAAAATAGACATGGTAAATACAGTTGATTTTGCCCCCTCCTCCAGCCCCCCATATATCTATGAAAAAAGAGACTAGAAGCAGAGGAAGGATTTGGGAGTATCAGAAGAAATGGGGACCAAAGTAGAGTCAATGGAATAGCTTTTAATTGGAAAAAGGTACTTTTTGTTCTAAGGAGAAGAAAAAAAAGAAAAACTGAGTGAAGTTCTGAGAATCAAATATATTGGGAAAACTGTCTGAAAAGCAGATGAGTGTACTAGTATATACCAAAGCCTCCGGGTTGGATTCTATTACTCTATAAACTCAGCATATGATTATATGAACTTATTTTTGAACTTCAGTCACATAAAACCTCAAGACATTTATGGGTGAGTAGCTAATAAAAAATCTACACCCTATCCTTGTGTAGTTTTTTTTTTTTTTTTTTCTGAGCTTCTGTGTTGTATAATATAAGAAACATAATCACCTGAAGTCAATCAAAACTGGGTTTCCTCTCTGACTCCAGGGATTATATTTTGTGTCTTCCATCCTGATGTTCAGTTTTATTGAAAATTAGAATCTTATTAACTGCATCATTGGCCGCCAACCTTTTGTTACCAAATGACCAGATAATAAATATTTTAGGGTTTGCTTGTCATATGGTCAGTTGCATCTACTCAATTCTGCCATGGTAGCGTAAAAGCAGTGATAGACAATACAAATTAATGGACAAGGTGGAGATCCAATAAAACTCTACAATAAAAAGGGTGGCAGACTGGATTGCTCCCTCTACCCTCCAGCAGCATTTTGTTAACCCCTGACCAATATCATGTTAATTAAAATGAGGTCAAATATACACACCTTACAGAATGGTGCTTCACACATAATGGAACCTCTGGAAATAGTAGGTATTTTTAATATATTTCACAATATTTGGGCTTTTCAATTCCTTAATAAAGGAAAACAGAAGAAGGAAATTAATATTTTAGAGTGAATTGTTTTCAAGAGCACATTTATACTTCTGCTGCAAATGGGTTTCAGGTATGCTGCATATATTGCTGTGTATTCAATTTTACTCTCATCAAAATAATTGTGTTATTTTTAAAAACTAATATTTCTCTACAGTAGTTGTAATTTTACAAAAGATTATTTGTCTATATCATGTAAACTTCCTGAATTTATTTTGATTTTAGGCATTAGTACTTATTCATTGCTTCAATACCAAAAACCCTCTCTGGTGACTACCCAAGGCACCCTCTGTTCATGTTAAATTATCTTAGTCTGATTACTTATTCAGTTGTGACTTGTTTTCATACATGAATTTTTAAATTGTGCACACATATGTAAAAATGAACATATTTTTATTTTCATTTAACTAGCTTTAATTTTTGTGCATTATAGATATAATGCTTATTTCCTTAATTATATTTTTGTTAGTATCATTTTTACTGGTATTGTTATCAGTGAAAGTGGAGTTCTTGTGATGTCTTGAGCAAAAGAATTTCCTGAGACTTGAATGGAAGATGATTATTATTTATTTGGGTGGAAATAAACCACTGGGTTCCCAATGTTCTATTTCCCTTTATCCTGCCATGGAAAAAGTCCAACCATATCTTCAGTAGGGCCTCATTAAAGGTCACTGCCTATAGTTTCTGTTCCATATTAAAGTCCAGTCCAGTCCAGCATCCTGTGTATGGAGTCCACAGGGCCATGGGTCATGTGACTGTGAAGGCCACATGGCTATGGAGAGAGAACACACGCAGGAATGCACAGGGGAGTGTGGGTCAAGGAGCAAGAGAGAGCAAGTGAAAGGGAGCTCTAGCTAGTGATTTTAGCCAGGAGCTTCTTCAAACTAACGAATGAACTTGCCAAGATTTCTGTGCTTCTAATGGGATCTACCTCCTGTCAAATCATTGTTCCCCAGGCTAGACTGACATGCTACCATGACTTCTACTGTGCATGTGCCCATCTTCCCTCCTCCCCCGAAACAATCCAGTACAGGATGGGGGAAGGGAGGGGTGTTAATCCCCTTGGAGGAACAATGCTGTGTGAAGCTGGAGCTTCCTGGTGAAGCTGCCCAGGTGACCCTGCTTCAAGTCTGACTTCCCTTTGCTTTCTTTCCTTTAATAATATTAACTAGTTAATTATGATGATAACAGTATCATGATACAAAATATAACTATTACTGACTTGCCTGACTTCATTATTTGTAGGCTTTTTACTTGACTTAATGATTCATTATTGGCTTTTGGTTGTAACAATTAACCAAAGTGTGACTATCCATAAAATTTCATAATGATGATTATTTAATTTTACAAATTAGAATTGATAATTTCTAAAAGCATGTAATAATGGAATTTAATTATATTCAGTTAAAGATTAAAGAATGTTTAGTCATATATAAACCTGAACAAGAATATTACAAATATTTTGACCCTATATGACTGTGAGTGATATATTGTGTGAAATTTTCAAGCCTCACTTATGTAATTAAATCTTAAATTAACATTATAATTTCATTCATCTAATTACATTTTTGTTATTTAAGTCCTCCAATGTCATTTGTTTAAAAAACTTTCTAAGTTTGCAAATTACATGAAAATATATTTTGAAATGCTATTTAAGAAACCATTAAGGTCCAGATTCTTTAATTATAAATATTTATTTTCCCTCCACAATGAACACCATTTTGACTACCATTGGAAGGCTATTCGAGTCACAATGTATTATTACACTAAAATAATTGGGGGGGGTCACTTAATAAATATAATGGGGATTATCTCACATGGAATTTTGTGCCCTGACTATTCTTTTCCTTAGCCTAATTATCTTATTTGCATGGAAGAGTTATTAAATGAAGAAACAATGCCAAGCAAAGATCTTCACCAACAAATACTATTTTGCAGGAAAAAAATGTCGAAAATAATTAGTTTTTGCAAGTGTGAATAAGAAAAATTCTTTAGTGAAATTAGTTGAATAGTAATAAATCAACTCTCTGCTCTGATTTATAAATACATACTTCTACTACGGAGGACTTGACTTCCAAAATAAAATTATCAAAGGTATTTATATGAATTAATGTAAAATCAGATTTGATATCAATGCCACCCTGATAAATTCAGCAACTGTAATATCAAATAATTTGAAAAATGTCATGGAATGTGTTACTTAAAAGTAATCCATACTTATTAAATGGCTGCTTGGTCCATTGCATTGTCTCTTGCTATTTTACTAAGAATATTCAATTTTTGTGATACTATGATCATATTAGAATTGCCATATCCATTTTGTCATTAGTTAAGACAAGCATCTTAATGTATATGAATTTACAAAGGAAGAGATTTGTCTAATATCAGTTCTCCTGTAAATTTGGAGAATTTAGTACATGATTTAACAGACACGCTTTCCAGTTTTTTTTTTTCTACCATAAAATGAATTGTCAAAGTACAAGTTATTTTTTAAGCTGAGCTCTGAAGCTACTTTAGAGATTCTCACGGCTCAATCGAGCTGCCACTAGATGAGAACGTTGATGAGGGAGGCTGAGTTCATTTGGACCTTCTCGGCTATCTCAAATTAAAACATAACCTGCTACCCACTTTCAGTTTTGGTATTAATCCTGCTTGCTGTTCTCTGAGCTTCCTGCTCTGGTGTCTGACATTAATTTGTGGGAATTCTCAGTCATTATTGCTTCAAATATTTCTTCTGTCCCTCTGTCTCTTTCTGATATTCCCATTAAATGTATGGTACACCTTTTGTAGTTGTCCCATAGGCCTTGGATATTCGTTCTGTTTTTGTTCAGTCTTTGTTCTCTTTGCTTTTGGATTCTATTGATATATTCTCTAGCTCAGAGATTCTTTCTTCAGCTGTGTCAGTCTACTAATAATTCCATCAAAGGCATTCTTGTTATTTCTGTTATAGTGTTTTGATCTCTAGCAGTTCTTTTGGTTCTTTCTTAGGATTTCCATCTCGCTGCTTACATTGCCATCTGTCCTTTCTTGCTTTCTACTTTATCCATTAGAACCCTTAGTATATTAATCATACTTGTTCCAATATCCCTGCCATGTCTAGTTTTGATGATTTATCTCTTTCTTCAAATGGTGTTTTCCACTTTTTCTGTACCGTGTAAATTTTTCTTGATAGTCAAGCATAATGTATTGGGTAAAAAAACAACAACACTATTGTTAATAGTCCTTTGACAATGTGGTGGGGAGGCATTGGTGGGGTGGGGGGGAAATATTCTATAGTTTGATGATTAGGTCTCTTTCTTTTATTGAGCCTATGCTCTGGATTTGTACTTCACAAAGATTTCTCGGGTTGTTTTTTTTTTTCTTTGTTTTTTTTTTGTTTGTTTGTTTTTTTCTTTAATGGAATGAGTTGGCTGGAATTGGATATTTCCCATCCCTCAGGTTAGTTGGACTCTGACAATACCTCAGGGAGTTAGGATCTGATAAACTAGTTTCTCCTGAGGTCAGGCCATATTTGGATGAACATAGTGCTCTGGCTTATATCAAAATGTGACATACAATTATCATGTTGTCACTACTTCCCTCATGAAAATTGCTAAGCAGAATGTGGGATAAGCAGAATTGCTAAGCAGAAACTGAGCTGAACAGTTTTCAGTAGCAAATATTTAGTTGTTAATAAATTACGATTGATAATGGATTATGTTATTCAAATTTCCTAGCTAAATGTTAGACTCTGTCTCTAATGTCTATATTTTTCTATAGGACACTTCCTATAGAAATACAAATAAAGAAATACAAATAAGCCATTATTGCCTTCTTCTGATTATAAAACTAGTGGACCTTCTTTGGAGAAAATTAGATAAATAGTGGAGATAAAGAACAATGTGACAATATATATGTTTATATATTTAATTTATATATCTAACTTGCCCCCTCAATGATTTTCTGTGTATGCATATTTATATGTGTCGATATACACATAAACCCACATACATTATATCTGCACTAATTTGTTTTTTAATCTTTCTAGTTTATAATATAGGATCATCAATTAACCCTGAGATTGTGAAGAGATGCCAGTCTTTTCATATAAATAATGGTATATCTTCCTGTCACATTTCTCCTGTGGTCAAATCGAACACACCTAGTCAGGAAGGAGGAAGGAATGGGGAGGGCAGGGAGGAGGTTATGCATTTTTAATAAGGGATCTGCACTGTAATTTTCTCTGACAAATACAACACTGTGTCTTTTGGAATTTTGCAAGAAAGGCATTTAGCCCAGTCAGCACTGCTGTAAATTTCTAAACATCAGCTACACAGAATTGAATTCAATCTTTTATGTGCCTTGGGACACATCCAACACATTTCTGATTTTCCTCAGAAATCCTGCTGACTTGGAGCAGGTGTGTCTTAAAATAACAAGAACTCATCAAGGCACGATTGTTATCATCTGACGGCTTCATCTTACCTCCTTCCTGTGGTGCACACCTGGTCACATAAGCACCGTGCGTTCTGTGGAGCATGCAACAGGCAACCCCGCAGAAAGGTGTTTTGTTGTTGTGGTTGGAGATGAAGAGGGATTGTATTAACAACAGATGATGGACGTTGACTATAAAACTTGAGCTGAACAGTTTTCAGATGCAGGAGCCTACCCATGCTTAATTTGCTCTATCCTCCTTGGTTGTTACTTTTTTTTTTAATTTATCTTTATTGTTGAAAGTATCACAGATGTCCCCTTTTTTCCCTCATTGACCCCTTAACCCACCCCCTACCTTCACCACACCGTGGGTTATGCATATATGAATATAAGTTATTTGGTTAATCTCTTCCCATCCATTCGTCCCTGTCTTCCCTCTGATATTCCAGTCTGTTCCATGCTTCTATGTCTCTGGATCTATTTTTTTCATCAGTTTATTATATTCATTAGATTCCACATATGAGTGATATCAGATGATACTTGTCTTTCTCTGACAAGCTTAAAGCTCAGCATAATACACTTACAGATAGATTTCATAAACCCTGTTCTCATGACTAATTCTATAATTCCTTCCTTTTAAACTGGAATACACAGAGAGCAACACCAAAGTTATCTGCAACTGTTTATTTTGTCATTCTGGTTTTAAATTATTCTATGCAATTATCTAATCATAACATGAGTATGATTAAGGACTATAGCAACTCTTGAAAAATTACCTTTTTATGGTGAGATATAATTTGTAACTTGAATTCTTTTCTCTGTGAAGGATATATATATCTAAAATATGTCTAAAACAATACAATTTAAGTTAATTTTTATATATTTTATTTTCTAATTTTCCTCTTAATTTTTTTAACCCATGAGATTTCTAAAAGTGTGTTGATAATTTTCCAACTATTCATAGGTATTCCTCATCTTTTTTATTGATTTTTAATTTAATCATTTTGTCGTCAGAAAAAATGCTCTGTATGATGTTAATTAAATAATTCTTTAGACTTTTTTTTAAAGCCTAGCATATAGTCACTCCTTTCCAAAGCTCCATTGACACTCTTAAAAATTATGTGTTCTGTTATTATTGAGTAATTGTTATATAAATGTCAAATAAGTTAGTTGATGATATTGTGTTTTATATTTTCTTATTTTCTGTCAAATTTTTCTGTCAATTAAAGAGAGAACATGAAAAAATCTAGCATTAAACTTCATACATGGAAGATGATGATTCACTAGAGACACATAGATGTTATTTCTTAGATGAACAGGTTTGTTCTACTCTACCTCACTTGCTTACTAAACCTGAGTGTCTCCTAGAAATCTGAACTTCCGGTCCCTGCGATAGAGTCTACTGATTTTTTTTTTCAAACCCTGGGAAAATTAAAGATACATGATAGATCAATGATTTTACTTGCTACATGTCTTACTGTTGCCCACAAAGGGTGGAGTCAAACCCCCCTAAAATGTAATTTATATATTAAGAGTGATGTCACTCATGCATTAAAAATATCATCAAATGGCTTATGACTCATATCAGTAGGCTTTCTGTGAAGAATGGGGCAGACTCCCAAACTGGCTTGAAGATGTTGGAGAGAATAAGGTGGAGCAAATGGTTAGGGAGTGAGCCTATAGTTAGGTTTTGTGTTTTAGGGCAGGGCTTGTATGATATGAACTCCCCTCCAGAACCAGAAGAAAGAGCACTTGAACTTATTTTCTCAACCTTCCCAGATGTGGGCCACGAAGGGGAGAGTGATGTGGGGCTTGAAAACTATCAGCATTTGAAATGTTTAGTAGCCAGTGTATTGTATTGTTAGTTTTGTAAAAATAAATACCTTCTTGTTTCATTTCATATAAGCATAACATTAGAACCCAGACTCTAGGGTTTTATAATACAGAGTACCACAATGAAAGCTGTAAGGAGGAAACTCTGAGCTGATTACCATTTTAGTAATAAGTGACTTTTATAATTTAGAGGAGATACACAGAGCTATTGCATATTCTAAGTCTGTGTTTTATTGGACAACTGAATAAAAAGCACATTGTCATGGTAAATAACTAGAGTTTTAGTCAGGATATTTGTGTTTCTGTTTGAAATTGAATGCAAACCAACTATGTGACCTGATCAAGATAAGTTTATGTGTAGGATGTGTGCTTTATATGAGAGCATATGATTTAAGAGACAACTATTCAAAGTTAGTAAAAGTTAACTATATTAAAATTTGATGACATCAATTCCTAGACCTAGGCTTTAAAATAATGAGAAGAAAATTAATACATTTTCTTTGGTTATTTTTAGAAATGCTCTCGTGAATCATTTCAAGCAAACATAACATGATTATTCAGAAAGTAGGACATATAATGCAGCAAGTAATTACAGGCAGGTTAAACTTTCATTAGCTATGAGAAAACAGTAAAAAAAAAAAAAAAAACCACAACTTTCTAAGCTATCTTAAAGAAATATCTGAAAAAATGATCTAATGAGATGTAATCAAAACTGATTCATCAGAGAGGAAAATTGTGCTTTCCATTTTGCTATAGTTATTTATATTGAAAAATATAGAATGTTGCTATTTTCATTGTTGAGTATTTAAAAATATTTTGAAAAAGCTAGAGTAAAATTCTGTTCAAATACAAATTTAAAAAAGCAATTAAAAATAAGAGAATAAGATTGTGTTTTCAGTTTTCTTCTTGGCCACAAAATATTTAAATGGTTTAATTGGTAAATAATATGCAAAAATATCAGTATATTCTTACAGAGTTATAGCATTATGGCATCAAATTTAGGGACTTTTAAGTTGTTCTTTTGATTTTCCTAGTTCATAGATTTTAAAATAATAGGAAAAATATAAAGTGAAAAACTTAGAGTATGATATAAATTAGAAAATGTGTGTGAAACAATAATAGAAATATATGCAATTAGTGTTAATTTTTTTGCCCTCCTCCTATAACTTCATATCAGCCACTATCCAAACATTACAACTATAAAGATAACTTCTTTATGAAGAGTATATAGTAAGGAAATTATGAAAAAATAGTACAACAATGTGGCCATGTCTCACTAAAAAGTATTATTATTCTTCCTCTCATTCATCCAGCATAGAAATAAAAAATAGTAGGATACATGATAACACATAAATTGCATATTCAGGAAACATAGATTTGTACTGCATCAATGAAAACTACCGGGATTGAAAGTAAGCCACTATTTTGAGTTATTCTCATCGATCAGTCTAGATTGAAGAATAAAAAAAATGAATGATAAAAACAGGACTTACAATTAATTTGTAATTTGAACCTTGATGCTGGTTTGTCACATGAAAATTACAGTGTAATAATGATGGCATTCCAGAGAGAATAAGAAGCCTTTTTTCAAGAACAATATAGATGCTAAATATGATCACTACAATTGCTGAAGAGTCCTCTTTAATGTGAACATTTCATTTAAAATTAAGTGAATAATGACCTAATTGCCCCAGTGAGTAAAATTGCTATTTAATTCTCCCACAGGAGAGAGGAAAGCGGAGGATATAAATAAAATGGTAAAATAATCACAATTCACAAATGTGAAATATAAGTTTCACCTGAGAACCTAAGGCTACTTGTCTTGAATTCACCATGGGAACACCTTTATAAAGTCTAATGAATAATTTTTAATAGTCTTATGGGGTGCTCATCTGCTTAGGATTTAAAAAAGAACAACAATGAAAGTAATCACTAAAAATTTATAAGAGATGTATTTTCTGATCTATTACCTGTGATTTTCTTCATAATTACAAAATCATCTCTGCAGTGTAAGTCAGTTAAGTGGATTTCTGATGATCAGGTAAGGCAATGGAAAATTGATTGTAGAGGCCTTGAAAATTCGAGGATATTTGATTTTCTTTTTGTTGTTGTTTTTCTCATTTAACTGGAAACTTTACTTCATAAAAATAATTAAAAAACAACACCCTGCATGTTAGGTTATTGCACTACTTTAAAATCAAATAAGTTTAAAAGCCTTATTCTAAGGATACTACTATCCTATCTAATAAAGAGGAATATGCTAATTGACCTTCACGCCATCGAAAAGATGGCAGCACTCACAGCCAATAAGGAGGGAATATGCTAATTGACTGCCCTGCCCTCAAAGATGGCGGCGCCCACAGCCACAAGATGGCAGCACCCAGTCTCCTCAGCCCTGCCAGTGAAGCAGGCATGCAGCATGGCTAGGCCTGCCCCCAGAGTCCCCCAGTCCCCTCAGTCCCCCATCCGCCCAGGGCCAGCCCGAGGCACAGGCAAGACTCAGATGGTGGCTGCCCAGCCACCCAGGGCTGCCCGAGACTCAGGTAACCAGCACCGGCTGAGGCTTCCACTACCAGCAGTGTCAGCAGCAGAGGTGTGATGGGGCATCACCTTCCCCTGATTGCCGGGTCACCTTCCTCCCCTAAGGCTCCTGGACTGTGAGAGGGGGCAAGCTGGGCTAAGAGACACCCCCTCCAGTGCATGAATTTTCATGCACAAGGCCTCTAGTTTTTAATAATTATAAAAGCTGACAATTATTGACTGATTACTTGCTAAAGATATACACTCTTTTGTGACTTTTAAGTTTTACAAAAACCCCATGGAGTAGGTTCTATTTTTATCCCCATTATACAGCTAAACAACTAAGTAAACTAGGATACAACAAGTTAATATACCTCCCTAGAGTGAATAGTTTGTAAGTGATAAAGTCTGGTTTCAAGCCTTAGTAAATTTACCACCAAATCTAGGTCTGTAACAACTTTAATTATTCCTACTAATGCTTCAGTCTATTTTGTTAAAAAAATGTATCAAAACTTTTAAGGCTAATGTTAAATTAACTTAAGAAATTATTAACTTTTTTATTACACAATATTACACTGTGTTAAGATATAGATAAATCAAGTAACGAAACTTGGCATTCAGTGCTGCCAGTCCTTATTTACGTAAGAGCGCATGCTATACTCTCTTAATAGAATTTTTATATTTTCCAAATTGTTACCAAATTAATATTGCATTGGGAATTACTTGAGCTTTGGAATTACCTCTAATTAAGACTATCTAGAGAACAAAACTCCTACATAAATTCTACAATCATTTTTAAATCTGTTTCTTCAGTTTCTCATTCACAAATTATGTGCCAAGCATTGTGCTTCAACAGACTTTTGAAGGTGATGAAATACATTTGATTACCTCTTGTGGTGGCTTTAAAGTGTGTCCAAAAATTCTTTGGCCCTCCTTTGTTTTAAATGTGATCATTACTTCCTGTTAGCTTGAATGTGGGCTGCACTGAGTGTCTCTAAGTAAATAGAATGGCATGATAGTGCTTGGCTTTCAAGGCTAAGATGCAAAAGGCATTGTTGCCCCTCCTTGTTCTCATTCTTGATTGTTCACTCAGCAGGCTCACCACCCTGTGGTAAGGACACTCAACACTGAGTAGATCCATATAGAATAAAACCCAGAATCTTACTAACCAATCACAAACTTGCCAGCCAGGTCAGTAAGCCATTCTGGAGGCACATATCTCCTGCCTCCAGTATGTTTGTAGTCATTAATGTTATCCCAATAAATCTAATTAAGTATTTTTTTTCAAAAGATGACTTCTGAGTGTTGAGTTACCAGAAACATTTGAAAATGTGCTAAAATCCTATATAATAAAAGGATAATATGCAAATTGACCCTGATGGCAGAACAACCAGATCGACTGCTAGACCAGTCACTATGAGGCACACTGACCACCTCTTGGTTTGTTTCCCCAGCCGGCAGGCTCCAATCACCCAATGGCAAATGGGGAACCAGGGATGGGTGTTGGCGGGGGAGGAGGGGATGGGGAAGGCCAGCTGCGGGCAGCTGGGGAAGATGGCCCTGATCACAGGCCAGGCCTAGGGACCGTACCCGCACAGGAATTTTGTGCACTGGGCCTCTAGTACTATATAAAATTAACTAGAGGCCTGGTGCATGAATTTGGCCTGGCATGTGGGATCGGGCCAAAACCGGCTCTCCAACGTCCCCCAAGGGGTCCCAGATTGTGAAAGGGCACAGGCTAGGCTGAGGGACCTCATCAGTGCACAAACGGGGCCGGGAAGGGATGCGGGAGTTTAGCCAGCCAGAGAGGGACCAAGGGAGGGCTCCAGGGCATGTCCAGCCCATCTCACTCAGTCCCTATCTGCCGGACCCCAGCAGCAAGCTAACCTACCTGTTGGGTCATCTGCCCCCTGGTGGTCAGTGCACATCATAGTGAGTGGTTGAATGGCCTTAGCATATCATTAGCATATTACGCTTTGATTGGTTGAACAGATGACCAGATGACCAGACACATAGTTAACATATATGCTAATTAGACCAGACAGTTGGATGTCCTTCTGGACAAAGCTGTGGCGGCTGCAAGTGCCGAGGGCAGGCAATTGCGGCGGCCAGTAGCAGCAGCAGCGGTGGGGTGATGGGGGGCGGCACCTTCCCCTAATCGACCCAGTCGCCTCCCGCAGAGGGAGGCCAAACTCTGGGGGGAGCAGGCCTAAGACACCAGTAGGACATCCCCTGAGGGCTCCCGGACTGTGAGAGGGGGCAGGCTGGGCTGAGGGACTCCCCCTACCACAGTGCACAAATTTTCATATAAAATTGGATAAGACTGTGAAGGAAAAGTATAGGATAAGACTGTGAAGAAACAGATTATATGCTAAAAACCCATTAATAATAATAATTATTACATTTAGGTACTATTTTATTTATTTATTTTATTTTATTTTCCTTTTTATTGAATTTATTTAGTTATTATTTTAGATATTTCACAAATGAATCACAATAATCTCATAGGTCAAGTACATAATTATCCAATTTCTTAGCAAAGAGACATTCAAGAGTCAAGATTGACTTTGGTTATCATTAAAATGTATGTTTTCCTGTGGCTACTTAAACAAAAGTGTGATTAGGAGCTGGTATTATGAATTGTTAAATGCCAGGATGGTGTTATCATGACTAAGCAATTTTTCACTTTAGAATAAGAAATAATCAAAGGAAATAAGTTACTATGACATATGACTAAAATAGAAAACATTTCATTATAAATATATAGAACTGGATAGTGAAACAATTGACTAAAGAAAAAAACTACTAATCTATAATAATAAAAGGGTAATATGCTAATTAGACCAGACATCTTCCAGATGTCATTCTGGATGTCCTTCTTGATGAAGCCGGGGCCTGAGGGAAGCCATCCCAGGTGCTGGGTGCCTGCAGGCAGCCAGAGGGAAGCCAGCCTGGGTCCCCGGTGCCTGCCAGCAGCTGGAGGAGGGAAGCCCAGGTCCTGAGTGCTGGAAGGAAGCTGGTGCCACCACCGGGGGAAGGAAGGCCTACTCTTGCATGAATTTTCATGCATTGGGCCTCTAGTCTATATATATAAAAGGCTAAGCGTCCATCCTACGTTCCAGCTGGTAGCTATGATGCGCACTGACCACTAGGGGACAGATGCTCAACACAGGAGTTGCCATGATGGACACTGGCCATTTAAAAAGAAATTTCACCATGGACCTGGTGCTAACAAACCAACACTCAGCTTCCCTCAAGTTGTACACAGGCCCCGCCACCACCCTGGAGTGACAGCCCACCAAATCAATGCTGCCAAGACCCCATGGCACAAAATGTGGCCCACAGCCCAGCCCAGCCCGGAAAAGTTGGCTGTGGGCACTGGGTAATGACATCATGTAGCAACACCTGGCTTCTTCTCTCTAAGGACTAGCCTCCTTGGAGTTTCCTCAGCCCAGGAACATGATTTGCTTTATAGCCAGATGCAAGCATTTTATACTTTAATCAAATGTCTGTGAAGCATTTTCCTGTGTTTCATTTTATTTGATCCTGGAGTAGGTAATAGGAGACATGGTGGAATCCTATTTTCTTTTCATTAGCTGGAAAATGGAGATTTAGTAAGTTTAGAAACTTGACCTACTGAAAAGAAGAAATGGTGGACCTTGAAAATGACATCAGGTTTTCTCACTGTGCAGAATATAGTCAAACACTGCTGCAGTTAAATATTTTACCCTTTGTTCTCCCTGTGTGATCTATAATACTAATCTTCATCATGTTGTTATTTACTGCTGTGTTGCTGACAATAACCTGAAAGAGAAGTTGGGGTGTTTCACTGGGCTGGAAAAAGTTTAGCTAAATCAGAAATCAAGTCTAATTAAGCAAGTCTGTTCCATATATACTAGAGGCCCGGTGCACAGAATTCATGCACAGAGCGGGGGCCTCAGCCCAGCCTGCACCCTCTCCAATCCGGGACTACTTGGGGGATGTCCGACTGCTGATTTAGGCCCGATCCCAGGCAGTCGGGCATCCCTCTCACAATCTGGTACCACTGGCTCCCTAATCGCTCACCTGATTGCCTGCCTGATCACCCCTAACTGCCCCCCCCCTGCTGGCCTAGTCATCCCCAATTACCCACCCCTGCTGGCCTGGTTGCCCCTTACTGCCCCACCTGCCAGCCTGGTTGCCCCCAACTTCCTGCCCCACTGCCCTGGTCTCCCATAACTGCCCCCCTTGCCAGTCTGGTCACTCTCAACTGCCCCACCCCCCCCGCCAGACTGGTCGCTCCTTACTGCTGCCCATGCTGGCCTGGTCGCCTCCAACTCCCCCCCTCCAGCCTGGTCAACCCCAATTGCCCCCCTGCAGGCCTGGTCACCCTACACAGCCTGCTGTTCGGTCATTTGGTTGCCCCTCACTGACCCCCCTGTTGGCCTGGTCACCCCACGAAGTCTGCTGCTCAGTCGTTTGGTCGCCTCTCACTGACCCCCCTTCCGGCCTAGTAGCCCCACGCAGCCTGTTCAGTCATCCATTCAGTTGCGATGGTCACTTAGGCTTTTATATATATAGATAAAAAGCTAAATTGACTCGGGCATGCATGATACATATAAAGGTCTCACTGGCGCCAATCGCACGCATGTGTTTTGATCTGTCATTGTCAATCATGAATTTGGTTGACACATCTATTATAGAGAAAGGCCGAAGAGCAATTTTAAAATATTTCTTCTAATTAATTTCTTTTCAATCTAATTAATTTCTTTTCAATGTGCACGAATCTATGCAGAGAGCCTCTAGTAGCTAAATAAAAACCCTTGGTATTAATTCCTTGAGAAATGTTGGCAAATACCATAATGTAGAAAAATGCTAGCTGTTTATAAAAATTGATGAAAATATTCTAATTTACAGACAATTATTTGAAAATTTTAAATGGCTAACTGGCAATATTATCCCAATCAACATTTAAGCAGATTGACTAAATCTCTTTAAACTTCCTGATCCCCTAAAATGCTTCTAGAACTTATTTCATTTTTCTTCACCATTTTTTCTTTTTCATCTAAAGTTTTACATTTACACATCACATCACTTTAATTCACTCGTTTACTTGTATTCTTTAATTTGAAGTGCTCTTATTGTTGGTAGAAACAGCAGAATCAAACAACAGTGAGAGGTTTCGCCCAGGCAGTAGTAAAGAACATTACAGTAATGAAAGGGATAATTTAGGCTCCCTGCCTTTGCTGTAATTGAAAACTGAGCAGAGAGCCTTTTCCATAGTAATTAGTAATTCCTCTAATACATTAACAATTCCTCTAATGTTGCTTCCTGTCCATACAACAGTTTGAAGGCTAGAGTTAAAGTTACACAGAAGAGGCAATTTGATTTATTAAATTACAGCTGTATAAAAGAAGTATCATGATCAGTTTTATTACTGGAAATGCAATGCTTGCCACATATTTGCTTGCCAGCCTGGCTACTAGATTTCCTCTATCATACTGCAAAACTGGTAAGCATTGTCCAGTTATTTAACTTACTGACTTCTAGTGAAGACCCTGTTACAACATGGTGACTTTAATAGATACATTGATTTTTTTTTTTTTGAGTGCTGAGTGAGCATTGTGCCTGCCATGATGATTAGACAAATTTCATCAAATATCATCTTTATCACATATCAAAGAAGTTAGTTAACTCCAAGCACAAGAAGAAGATGGAGCATAAAAAATGTATTTCATTTAGAAAGTCTGAAAATAAAACAAATTTATATAAACTCATATATCAAAGAAGTTAGTTAACCACAAGCACAAGAAGCATAGATGAAAAAATACATAATCTTATTGCTGGGAACCAGTGAGAAAGAGAATATCGAAGAAGAAGAAGAAGAAGAAGAAGAAGAAGAAGAAGAAGAAGAAGAAGAAGAAGAAGAAGAGGAAGAGGAAGAGGAAGAGGAAGAGGAAGAGGAAGAGGAAGAGGAAGAGGAAGAGGAAGAGGAAGAGGAAGAGGAAGAGGAAGAAAGAAAGAAAGAAAGAAAGAAAGAAAGAAAGAAAGAAAGAAAGAAAGAAAGAAAGAAAGAAAGAAAGAAAGAAAGGCATATGATGTACCCAGGACAAAAGACAAGAATGACAGGAAATTTTCCTCAGGAACAATGCAAACCAGAAGATAGTTGTAAAGTTTAGGAGCATTCCACAAGATTCCCCTTTTTTCTGAAGCCAATTGTTAGTGAAAGGATTTCCAAGATGACCCTCAGTTTTAATAATATGCTGGGAGAATTCACAAAACTCACTGAAAGCTATAATACTCATAGTTATAGTGCATTATAGCAAAAAACTATAATGATTAAAATCAGCTAAGCAAAAGATACATCGATAGAGTCCAGAAAAGTTCCACACATGGAAATTTCAATTGTCCTTTGCCAGCAGGTTTGTGAACAGGGTTAACTTTCCTGACAATGATATGGGACACTATGGAGTATCACCAACCAGGAAAGCTTCCAGAAACTTGGTGTCCAGAGATACTAATGGAACATGGTCATATGGTCATGATTAACAGTCCATGTGATTTACTTTAGTCTCTAGCTCCTCCAGAGGACAAAGTTAATACTGAGTGACTCAAAGTCTCCACCATAAATCACATTATTAGACTATTGGGCATGGCCTCATGTCTTCAAGTAAACAAAGTCGCTGTTATCTTGCAGGATATTCCAAGGGTTTAGAGATTACCTCCTGGTTGCTGAGGGCAAAAGCTAGACCTCTCTTAGAGGATGTTAAAATTTTTTAGGTCAGTGAATCAAGATTTTTAAACCTTGTCAGTCCAGAATTCTATACCAATAACCATACTTTTCAAAAACGAGGCAGAGACTTTCTCAAACATACAAACTGAAAGAATTTATCCCTTGTAGTTCCACAGTACAGGCAATATTCAATGCAATCTTACAGGCAGAGAAAATGATGCAAAATGGAAGTCTAGATCTATAGAAAGTAATGAAAAAATACCAGAAATAGGAACTACAGAAGTAAATATGTTCATATCCCCTCTTGTGATTTGTTATCATGAGTATTTTCATGATTATTGCTAACAGTTATATATAGCTAAATATGTTTCAGGAAATTTTATTAGCTCTTTAATGATATAAGCTTATTTAATTCTCAGAATAAAACTCTGAGAAAAGCATTGTTATTAACCCATTTTATGAAGAGGAAATATAATGACTTGCAGAAAGTTATTTATTTGAGAAATGGTTGGAAATGTCATTTGTGTTAAAATCACTCCAGAATTCCCATTTCCCATACTCTTTGTATTCTTTCTTTTACTAATATCAAGGAATGTTTGGCATTTCAACTTAATTTACTTTGTGCCATAGGTGGTTCTAGGTTTTAGTCAACCAATGAAGGAGACAATTAAAACCACTCCCAGCTGTTCCAATTTGCTCACTAAGGAAAAACAAAACAAAACAAAAACTCTCTGAGTCAGTGATTCTCAAACTTGACTGCACATTATAACTGCCTGATAGCAAGGTCACACCCCAAATCAATTAAATCAAAGTCTCTTGGGTGGATACTTAAGAGTAGGTTTTTAAAGGATTTCCTAGAAAGGTAGAAACAGCCTGATCAACAAGATAATAAATGACTACTTCCAAGTGATAAGAGGATGAATTGGGATATATTCTATTTATACCAAGTCTTCTGAATTCCACAAATATATGACCTTGACTTTAAGAGTCTTTCCCAACATTTTACAGTGTATGCCCCTCTTTTACATTATACATCTGGTTAGATTGTGAATTCAACTGATGATATGCATCCATAAGTAGGAACAAATTATGGACTTGGATTTTGATTAATCAACTCTGTAGCTGCAAGAGATAGAAGACTATTTTTACCACAGACCTATATATCAAGGCTTAAGTCCACAATATTTTCAAGGCTTCTTTTAGAAGTGGCCACTATGACCTACAGTCCTTGAATTTCTGGTATTCTTTATTCTCTATGGCAATAGACACTTGTTCCCCAGAGTTTTACCTTTAGTGGACACTACATTCTATGTATCCATTAGCAATAATTCATTTTGCCATTTCATGACTACATGCCATGGGATGACAATACCTATCAATACTAATGGATTCCTGCTGCCTTCAGCACCCGCTAAGCCAGATAATCAAGCCCAGACAGCCCCCTCTCTTTTCCCTGAGATTCTATTGCCCACAAACCCACTACATTTATACTCCTACTTGTCATTTGCAAAAAATTAGAAATAGCTTTTCATTATCTTAGGCAGATTTATTCTCAAATATTATTTCTTCCTAGAGATTTTTTCCTAACTAATTTTCTAGTATAAATTATTTCATCTTCCATAATTCTACCCCCATAGTATATATTTTCTTTGTTTCTTCTTAATTATAAACTGTATTTCAGCTGGCTTATTAGCTCATGAGTATAAGATAAATGTGATATATATATATAGATATATATATATATATATTAGTGGCCCAGTGCATGAATTTGTGCACATTGAAAGGAAATTAGTTAGAAGAAATATTTTAATATCGCTATTCACTCTTTCTTTATAATAGAAGTGTCAACCAAATTCACAATTGACAATGACAGATTGAAACATACACATGCGATTTGGCGCCAGCAAGACCTTTATATGTATCGTGCATGTGAGAGTCATCTTAGCCTTTTATAGATATAGAATAAACTTGCTTAATTAGATCTGCTTTCTGATTTAGCTAAACTTTTTCCAGCCCAGTGAAGCACCCCAACTTCTCTTTCAGGTTATTGTCAGCAATACAGCAGTAAATAACAACATGAAGCAGATTATTATTGTAGATCACACAGGGAGAACAAAGGGTAAAATATGTAACTGCAGCAGTGTTTGACTATATACTGCACAGTGAGAAAATCTGAAGTCATTTTCAAGGTTCACTATTTCTTCTTTTCAGTTGGGTCAAGTTTCAAAGCTTTCTAAATCTCTGTTTTCCAGCTAATGATTCTACCGAGCTTCATATCTACCTAATCCAGGACTTCTGTGAGGATCAAATGAGATGAGGCATGGGAGAATGCTTCACAGACATTTGGTTAAAGTTAAAATGTTTGCACCTGGCTATAAAGCAAGCCGTGTTTTTGGGCTGAAGAAACTCCAAGGAGGCTAGTTGCTAGGGAGAAGAAGCCAGGTATTGTTATGTGACATCATTACCTAACACCCACAGCCACCGTTTCTAGTCTGGGCTGGGCTTTGGGGCACATTTAGTGCCATGGGGTCTCAGCAGTGTCGACGACGATTGGTGGGGTGTCACTCTGGGGTGGTGGTGGGGACAACTTGGGAGGAGCCGAGTGTTGCTTTGTGGGCACCAGGACCATGGTGCCGTTTATTGTTAAATTGCCTGTTTTAGGGAGAGGAAGCTGGGTGTTGCTCCATGACATCATTACCTGGTGCCCACAGACACCATTTCTGGGCTGGGCTGGGCTGTGGGCCACATTTTGTGCCATGGCAGTGTCAGCTACGACTTGGTGGGCTGTCGCTCTGGGGTGGTGGTGGGGCCTGTGTCCCACTTGGGGGAAGCCAAATGTTGCTTTGTTGGTGCCTGGTCCGTGCTGCTGTTTCTCTGTAAATGGCCAGTGTGTGTCATGGCAGCTCCTGCATTGAGCGTCTGACCCTGGTGATCAGTGCATGTCATGGAAACTGTCCAGATGGTCGGAGGGACACAGCATATTAGCCTTTTATATATATCTATATATCTATATATATATATCTATATATATCTATATATCTATATATATATAGATATACATATATAGATATATATAGATATATATAGATATCACATATGTATATGCATAATTTATTAGATGCCATGGAAGATGTCTCCAAAAATAGTCAACATCAATTCCTTCTCTCCCTAAACCTAAATGATGCTCTTTCCATCAAGAAATAGCCTTGAATATTTGCCCCTGCTTTGAATCTGGAATGGCCTTACAATTTGCTTTGACCAACAGATTGCAAAGTGAAGCTGTGAAAATTTCATTTCTAGACCTTAAAATTTCTGTTACCTCTGCTTATGCTCTCATGGAACTGGCCACTAACCTATAAGTGTGCCAGGATATTCTTCTAGAGAGAGATGCCACATGGAGATAAGAAGATAGTAAATATGTTATTAAGAATAAATACTATAATATTGTTCCAAATCACTAAATAAGAATTTACAAGGGGGGGGGGTAGAAGAAAAATATCCCAATGGTTTATATTTTCTCACAGGATAATTAAAGGATAGACTTATATTTAAATAGTGACTATTTCTTAAATAATCTAAAGCTGATTTGAGGTTCCTTGAGGACTGGCTATGTCAATGAATGAGATATTTGGAGTTTATAAATAAAGTTATTAAATAATTAATATTTAGTCACTTAAAAAGATACATCCTATATAATAAAAGCCTAATATGCTAAGTGTCTGGTTGTCTGGTCAGCCATTCAATCAATCAAAGCATAATATGCTAATGATATGCTAAGGCTGCTCAACCACTTGCTATGATGTGCACTGACTACCAGGGAGCAGACAGTAGACCAGTAGGTTAGCTTGCTGCTGGGGTCCGGCCGATCATGACTGAGTGAGATGAGCTGAACATGCCCTGGAGCCCTCTCGTGGTCCCTCCCCAGCTGGCCAATCTCCCTCGTCCCTTGCCGGCCCCAATTGTGCTCCAGTGGGGTCCCTGGGCCTGGCCACACCCTCTCCCAATCCAGGACCCCTCAGGGGATGTTGGAGAGTTGGTTTTGGCCTGATTGCTCAGGCTAGGCTGAAGGACCCCACTGGTGCACAAATTTGTGCACTGGGCCTCTAGTTGAATATATAAAATAAATCGTCTTCAATTAATGCTGGGATGTTCGAACTGATAATGTTAAGCACCTTTGTTTAATTAGTACCTTCTCTTTATCTGTCTTTTCAGTTTATAAAGTAAAATTAGAATCACAAGAACTCTGGAAGGCAAGCTAAAAGTTATCTTACTGCTATTTTTCAGGTAAATATACCTAAGGTCAAAGAAATATAAAATTGTACCTAAATAGGCAATTGAGAAGTAGATGAACAATTGGTAGGAGGTCTTCTGAATCCAATTCTGGCTCTGCTCCATAGATTAAACATATAAATCTGTGGGCAGTTGACCATTTGTCTAGGTATTTGTGAATATGGCATACAATTTGAGAATGGTTGTAGGAAAGAGAATAATTACAAAAATATATTCCTGGAATTCTGCTTGTTGGCTTGTCAATGGAAGGAAGAGTACTAGTAAAAAAAGCAACAGGTTTCTTTTTCTTTTTTAATGAAATTTAGTAGAGTAACATTGGTACATAAGATTATATAGATTTCAAGTCTTTTTCCCTCCAGTAGAAACTAGTAGGAAAATATAAAAATCAGTTATGTATCTAATAGTTCTGTATCAAATACATAAGGCAACAATGTATTTAATACTTTCCAGTAAAGGAGATATAAAACAACACAAAACCTTTACATAATAAAAAGTAGAAAAAGGGGAAGGAAAATATTAGAATTATTTTATGTTGCTGTGGTCTATCTCTCCCCCATTTAATGCATATTGTCTACATCATTCTGTTTTGTTATTTACTAGAGGCCGGGAACACGGGTGGGGTCCCTTGGCCTGGCCTGAGGGGATCAGACCGAAACTTACTCTCTGACATCCTCCAAGGGGTCCTGGATTGTGAGAGGGTGGTTCTCAGGTCATGAACCCCAGAATCAGGCTCCCTCCTCTCTAGTTCTGGGTGCGTCACCTGAGAAATGCAGCTGCCAAGTCACTGCAGCTCGGCAGCTCCTGCATTAAATGTCTCCCCCTTGGTGGTCATTGCGTGTCATAGCTACCAGATGGTTGGCCAGTCGGCTGGTCAGCCAGCTGCTTAGACTTTTATATATATAGATATTTATTATTTCTTTCTATATGTTTTATTTTAGCTATTTTTTATTATGCATTTTAGACAGGAATAAAATTTAATTAGATATCAGTCATCCTTGCTTTTCATGTCTCTAGAAGAAACTCAATTTATTTTATTTAATGTTTTAATGTATCAGGGCCAATTTTTGCTTAAAATCCTTTTAAGGACAAGTATGCATGATTATATTTTGTGCTTTTATAAACAAATGAAACTTCTATGGTCACACTTCTTTCAGTGATTTATAAATATTAATTTATCTCTTATTATTTATATAGATGCTATTAATATGTTTAAGGAAAATGATTTTGTTCTTTAAAAATAATCTATTTCTTTGATATTATAAATTTTATCTTCTTATACCATATGAGCCATTTTAATTTGAAATACTTTTATCTTTCTCTTATTTTTGGAAGATTGTGTTCATTACTATTTCAAAGATCTTATCTCATTTAAGAAATCATTTTCTCTTGTTGGATTATCTGAACATAAGTACATCTTTTCTCAATATATTTTTTTAAATCCTCAACAGAGGATATTTTTTTCCTTTGATTCTTTCAATGGAAGGGAGAGAAGGAGGAGGGAGAGAGAGAGAGAAACATTGATGTGAGAGTGACACATTGGTTAATTGCCTCCTGCATCCACCCTGACCAGGGTAGAGATTGAGCCTACAACCCAGGTACATACCCTTGACCAGGAATCAAACCTGAGACCCTTTGGTTCTCGGGCTGATGCTCTAACCACTTAGCTATGGTGGCCAAGGCTCAATATTTTTTTCTACATTTTTCATAACTTATTAACTTTACCTTTATATGCTATTATTTTTAAGTTTTTTAATCTCACTCAATTATTTTTCAGATATACCCATCCCACACTATCCTCCTCCTCCTCCTCCTCCTCCTCCTCCTCCTCCTCCTCCTCCCCCTCCTCCTCCTCCTCCTCCTCCTCCTCCTCCTCCTCCTCCTCCTCCTCCTCCTCCTCCTCCTCCTCCTCCTCCTTCTTCTTCTTCTTCTTCTTCTTCTTCTTCTTCTTCTTCTTCTTCTCTTCTTCTCTCTTTCTCTCTCTCTCTCTCTCTCTCTCTCTCTCTCTCTCTCTCTCTCTCTCATTTATTCTATATATGGAATTTGATGTCAAACTGTAAGTGTGACTTATATAGAATATTAGTAATATTGGAGCTTAGGTAACATTGTCTTATGTTTTCTTTTTCTTAAAATGGTTTTAGTTAAATGTCCATTTAAACCAGTAAAATATATCAAATTTCAAATACTGTGCAATTTAAACAGAACATTTATACTTGGTCCCCTTTTATATTTTCCATTCTTATTTTATTTCGCTAATATTTTCTTTTTTGCTTAAGTGCATTCATTGTACTTATTTTAATTCTGATCTATTCTAATTTTTCTGCTTCAGCTAGAATGCATTGTACAATTTGTTATTTTTCTTCGGAGGATTTTTTTTCTGGTGTCTAGTCATTTTGCTGTGAGCTCATATTGTCATTGCTGAAATCACCTGGGACGTATTTTGAAGCCCGGGCTCCAGTCTACGTCTGTCCTGGTGAATTTAAAGACATGGAAAGCAGAGAGGCATAGAGATTAAATACATGAAACAGAACTTTTGTTGCTACTCCTCAGGCTACGTTTTTACCTTTAAACCTTAGAAGAAGCAATTTCATTTATAATCTAAAAACCCTTAGAGATTAGAGTGAGAACAGTGCAGATGAAAATTCAAAGGCAGCTAGACAGTCACCAGATCCCCATGTAGGGCTGCCTGAAATTATATTTTGTTAGCTGGCAATAAGGACTATTGCTCTTGATTTCAGCAGTGAGGGTGCACACAATGGTTTTCTGAAGGCAACATAAGGCAATGAAATTCAACAAGCCTCATTTCAACATTTCCATTCTTTGAACTACTGGTTGCTCTCTGTGCAAAACTGCAATCATCTGCCTCCCTAACCTATGCAAGTACATAATACCTAGAGGCATATAATACCCACAGGTACATAATACATACATGTACAAGACACACATAATACATAAGACATATGCAATACATATGGGGCATAAGATAGATAGATAGATAGATAGATAGATAGATAGATAGATAGATAGATAGATAGATACAAGTTATTCACAATGCATATATAACATATACAATACATAAACATAGGCACATAATACATGCAGGTAAAAACACATATCAGACATGCATAATTCATGTAGGTAACATAATACATATAGGTACAAAACGTAAGACATACATAGTACATAAGGCATACATAATACAAACAACCTTACACTGTCTTCGGGAGCTCTTGGCCTTTTTTCATTAATTAGTTTCTGGGAACCTTGTTTCTTGTTACTCTTTTAGTTTCCTTTTGAGTAGGTAGTAATTAGTCAAATAATAGTAATTTACTATGCTGGCAGAACTCAGAAGTGTCCAAGATTTGGAGTGAAGTAATTTACTACTACTTAAGGTACTAGTTCCAATAATATGGCTTGGTTTTAAAAAACATCTTGATGGAAAATGAAATAAAATGTCAGGAGAAAATATGTGATAATATACAAGAAACAAGTTTCAAAAAAATGCCTTGGAAAATAGCATTTACCTCTGCAGCCAAAAGCAGGTTTACTTTCTATCTGTTATATCATAGTATCTCTCTCTAGAGAAAAGGATAGACACACTAACTTCCATTATGAAGATTCAAACTCCCTAACTTCCACTGTAAAGATGAATACTCCTTTTCCTGTAATGCAACCCACCATGTGTTTTGAGTTTACCTAGACTTCTTCACATTTCCCAATGTGTGAGGGTGCATAGGACACTGACAAAGATTCTCTCCTTGATCAAACTCTACTTAGGCTCTTATAAACTCTCTTCTCAACTAGGAGATAGATAGATAGATAGATGATAGATAGATAGATAGATAGATAGATAGATAGACATATGATAGATAATAAATTGATCTGTTTCCCAGTTAGAAATAAAGATGACCAAGTCTATTAAAAATAGGCAAAAGTAGTTGAGGAAATACTTTCCAAAGTAAGATATATGGATGGCCCCCAAATAACTGTAAAGATATTCATAATATCATTAGAAATTAGTAAAATGCACATTAAAACCACCATCAGAAAAGGTCTATACATCCACTAGACCTTTTAAAATTAAAATACTGAAAATATCTAGTGTTGACATTTTTATTAGTTGATGGTGGGAATACAGAGTACATTCACTTTAGAGAATATTCTGGCAATCCTACCTAATAAAATAGTAATATGCAAATTGACCACACCTTCGCTACGCCCAAGCCACACTCACCAGCCAAAGCCACGCCCACCAGCCAATCAGGGCGACTATGCAAATTACCCAACAAAGATGGCAGTTAATTTGCATATGCTGAGGGAGGGAGGAGTGAAGACTGAAGACAACTTAGAAGGAAGAGGGAGGAAAAGCAGAAAGCAAGGTGGTTGCCAGAGGGAAAGCCCGGGCGGGGCAGAGCGGGGCGGAGCGGGGCAGGCGGCAGCGGTGCGCGGGTGCAGGCATGGGGGCCACAACAGGATTGTTCCTGCAAATGGGCTACTAGTAAAAGCATAATATGCTAATTAGACCAGATGACCTTTCTGACGACCTTCCGGATGAAGCCAGGGCTGCAAGGGCTGAGGCAGAGGCAGCTGCCACGCCTGCGAGGGCCAAGTGCCTTGCACGAATTTCATGCATCGGGCCTCTAGTCTCTATATATAAAAGCCTAAGCAACCAAAGGACCAAAGGACCAAACGACTGGTCAACTGGTTGCTATGATGCACACTGACCACCAGAGGAAGATGCTCAACTCAGGAGCTTCCCCCTGGTGGTCAGTACACTGCCACAGCCAACCTTCCACAGCCAGCCAACCTCCCATGGTCCCTCCCCCTGGCCGGCCAACCTCCTGCAGCCCCTCCCCTCCCGGCTGGCCCCCCCTATCAGCCCCGATTGCTGGCCAGGCCAAGGGACCCTACTCATGCAAGAATTCATGCAGTGGGCCTCTAGTGTCTTATAAACATACACTTAATAAACTACCCATGAATTCCAGTCTTAATTATTTACCCAAGGAAACACAAAAATATGTCCTTACAGAGATTTGTGCAAAAAATTTTGTTTATAATAGCCAGAAATTGGAAACATTCCACATGTACATCAAAGTAAAAGGATAAACAGATTGCATTAAATCCAAACTGGTTAATTGCCCCCAAACAACTAGGAATGAAGTGCTGATGCATACTCATAACATGGATGCCTCTCAAAATTATACTGAGTAAAAATACCAATCACAAAGAAGTACTCCCTGGATAGTTCCATTTGTATGTGATACTAGGAAAGGCAAAACCAGTCTGCAGTGACAAAAACAGATCAGTGGCTACCGGGGGCTGGTGGTGTGAGGACTTCCTATAAAGGAACTTGAGAGAACATTTTGGATTGATGCAAATATCCTATATTTTGATTGTGGTGGTGATGTATATTTGGCAATATTCATTAGCTTTTATTTTTAAATAATGTATGTTTATTACATGTAGATTATATCTTAAGTTTTTCATTTAAAAATTGAATGAATTTATATCGATATAACACAAGATTCCAGAATAGAAAGGCAATTAAGAAAGAACATAGAGCTTCTTCTCAGTAACTTGTCAGTGTTAAAATTTTAAAAAGTGTATATGCTTTGCATTTTATGATAAACACTTAAAACACAATTTAGAAGAAACAAAGGGCTGTCATTACTTAGCAAAAAGAGCAGAGTTGTGTTGGAGATGGCGTTGCTTACAAAGTATACAGCACATGAGAGAAATGTGGAAACGAAGGAGAATTACCAAGACATACATTTTATTTGTTTTTTATTTAATGTATATTTTCTTCTGTGCGACTATACCTGTCTATTGTCCCTAGTGCTTGGCACATTGCTTGACTCATGGTCGGAAATCAAATAGTATTTCTCACTTGAATGGATATGTCAGTATCTAATTTTTCTTTTGTGAGAGCAAATACTATTTATGGGTATTACGCACAGAGTTTCCTTTTAGACCAATTTTAAGGAATTGTGTCAGTTAAACTGCCCAAATTTACCTTCATTATGTGTAGGCATTCAGCAGCTGCTAAGATCACTTATGGGTCAGCACAGAAGTCCATAGGACCTGTCACAGAGTTATGACCCCATGAGTTAGAGACCACCAGCCCAACAAAGTTTTAAAGCAGCTGACAACCTCTGAAATAAATAGTTCTTAGACAAGATTGCACTAGAGATAAGAAGATGATATCAAGATCAACAATTTATAGTGAATATAATTATATTGTGCATAACTAGGGTTGATGTTATTACGGAAGGAATGACACAATAATGAGGTGTTTCCATTAGTTTTCATCTTGCCACCATTATGTCAGTGCTCATTTCACTTTTCAGAAGTTATCAAGTTGACCGAGCATTTGCTGCAAATTGCATAGCTTTTTGGGATAAGCAATTTTGAGATAGTTTTCCTGAATGCCTGGTTGAGGTAATATAGAAGAAACATAGGATAATATGTTCAGATTTGGCGAATTATCAAAATTACCCAATAGATTTGCAGTATGACCAGAAAGTAGCTTCAAATTATGGGCTAAAATATGAAATACAGATTAAATAGAAAAAATTTTCAAGCAGCCTAAGGAAATAGAACAAAAATGAACTATTCACTAATATCTTTACATAAATATAAAAAACTACCAAAAATCCTTTATCAATGATTTATGAACCTGAGGGGATTCATCTTGAAACTTAGTTGGGTTATATCTGTATCATATTGTCTTGCCTTTGGAATTGAACGGGTAAGCCAGGATTTGACAACCCTGATTTAAGGAATTACGTTTGAGAATGTTGCTTCCTGAGATAAAAGTAGTCTCTTTCAATAGCTCTTGTAGGGGAATTGATACCACTTTCAACAGTCAGGTTTTCATCCATTGTCACATCTTACTTAAATCACTTGAATTCTCTAAACAAGTATAAGTATTTGAGGTTTATTTTAGAATTTTTCTAAAACACTTCCGTTTCCATTGAACCTGTCATCTCCTGGTGAGGATAAGAAAGCAGAGAGGGCAAGGCAGGCCACCAGTAAAACTGGAATGAGGGACTGTCTATTGTTGCTGTCACCAGTCTCTTGTCATAGACTTTATCACATTGATGATAACTGTTCACCTGTCTCCCTCAGTGCCTGTCACCCCAGGTTATTCTGCTTAGCTCACCTTCAAAACCTGCTAGCAGCAGAGGGTTTGAAGAAATTCATTCATATGTAGACATACATGGCTACTACCTTTCTCTAAGCTGTCCTAAGAATTTATTTGCTGTTAAGGAATGTAGATTTCAGCTTAAAAAAAAAAAGTTAACATTGTTTGACTTAGATATTAGTGAACTTAAAAATTTCAGGCACAGTCACATAGGAGACTGCATAAATCTGTTCATTACTAAAGGAATGTCCCCATGTGAAAACGTGGCTACCAAGAAAGAACTCAAATTAGATAATTCTCATAACCTGTATGTATTCTGGGACAAGTGACCCAGGTGTTAGCCTCATCTCAGTAGCTCCATTTCATTCACATAACTCATTTAATATCCTAAACTAATTTATCCATAGAGGGCAGAATTTTATCTTTAGAATATTTATTTTGGCATAAGTCTCCACATTTTAAGAGAAGAGAATTAAGAGAATGACTGAAAAACGTTATGAAAGAAGAAATACAATACTTTTTCCCCTGGGAATATATAGAAATAAAGTGTGAAATTGTAGACAAGTAAAGAATCAATGGAGTTGGATGGCCTCAGTGAAATCCTGATGACATCCTTACTATGAGTATTGTTACCTTGGGCATATAACTGCATAAACCACCTGTGTCTCATGTCCTCATTTATAAAATCCCCATTTACCCTCTTTGGTAAACTGGTGATAGCTGTAGAACAGATATAATTGAATTTTTGTGAGAAAGAAATGTGCTAATCCATGTGAAGTGCATTACAAGTGCCCAAGAGGGACAAAAAACTTAATATTCTTATTTTTTTTTCCCCTGGGCAGGACATTTTTAGTACTGAGTGAAATTGACATAGCTACTAGCTCCTTAAAAACTGAAATGACCGATGAAGTACACCTACCTTGTAGAATAAAGTACTCATTATCCTTTCTAAATTCTTATATAATCTTATAAGATATAACTGCTTCCCACAGATAAAGAGGCTGTGGGAACTAGGTGAACCAGAAAAAGATACATGTCCTAATTGCCACATATTTGTGAATTCTGTAATTTTCCTTTTACTGTTGATTTCTAGTTCATTCCATTATTATTAGAAACTAGAGGCCTGATGCATGAAATTCATGCAAGAGCAGGTCTTCCTTCCCCTGGCTTCTGGCACCAGCTTCCCTCTGGCACCCAGGACCCGGGCTTCCCTCTGGCCATTAACACCCTGGGACCCAGGCTTCCCTCAAAGCCACACTTCATCTGGAAGAAAGTCCAATCTAATTAGCATATTATGCTTTTATTATTATAGAAGATATTTGATGTGATTTCATTCTGTTCAAATTTGTTAAGGCTTGTTTTGTGACTTAATGTGTAATCTATCCTGGAGAAAGATCCTTGTATGCTTGAGATTATATTCTGCTACTCTTTGATAGAAGGTTCTGTATAGGTTTAGAAGGTCCATTTTGTTTATAGTGTTGATCAGGTCCTCTCTTTCATTACTGATATTTTATCTGGATGTCCTATCCACTATTTAAAGTGGGGTATTGGGGGGAAAAAGGAGACATATGTACTACCATTTGTAATACTTTAAACAATAAAAAAAGAAAAAGAAAGTAAAAAAAAGAAAAAGATAGTGGGGTATTGAAGTCTCCTACTATTATTGTATTGCTGTCTATTTCTTCCTTCAGTGCTCTCAATGTTTGCTTTATATATTTAGGTGCTCCAGCAGTAAGTACCTAATATTTATAATTGTTATATCTTCATGTTAGAGTAACTGTTTTTTTTCCCCCTCATAAGATGGGTAAGGACTTGAATAGATATTTCTCCAAACAAGACTTGCAAATAGCCAACACATACAAGAAAAAATACTTAATAGCACTGGTCATGAAGGAGATAATGAAATATCATCTCATACCTGTCAGCATGATATATATATATATATATATATATATATATATATATATATATATAAAAGCCAGTGACCAGAATGCTGTAACAACTGGAATGACAGAATGACCAGTTGCTATGATACCCACTGCAGCCCGCGAACCAGCTAGATCAGGGGCGGGCTGACTGGCCAACCTCCCACAGCCCCTACCCTCAGCCAGCCCCACCCCCAATTGGTCTCCCCTACTCCCATCGAGGGCGGGGCAGCCAGCCAACCTCCTGTGTCTCTGTCCCCCAGCCAGCCCCACTCCCAATCACCCCCACTCCAATAGGGGGCGGGGCCAGCTGGCCAATCTCCTGTGGCCCCGCCCCTGATCACCCCCCACACACACACACCAGTCAGGGGTGAGACTGGCCAGCCAACCTCCCATGGCCCCTCCCCCTGGCTGGCCCTCCCCCCAACCGGCCCCCCACCTCAAAGGGGGGCGGGGCCAGCCGGCCAACCTCCTATGGCCCCTTCCCCTGGCAGGTGCATCCCTGATCTGCCCCGATTGGGGCTGGACCGGGCTAGACCCCACCTGTGCACGAATTCATGTACTGGGCCTCTAGTAGATACATAGATATATAGATATATAGATATATAGATACATAGATATATAGATATATAGATATATAGATGTATAGATGTATAGATGTATAGATGTATAGATGTATAGATGTATAGATGTATAGATATATAGATATATGGACAACAAGGATATAGAGAAATTGTAATCTTTACACACTTATTGGGAATGCAAAATGGTGCAGACACTATAGAAAACAGTATGAAGGTTCCTCAGAAAATTAAAACTAGAACTACTATATGACCTGACCTAGGCATTTTGCATATGGATATTTATTCAAAAGAATTTAAATCAACTGAGATGCTAAGATTGGCTTTGCAACAAAAGTCCCCATCTTCCCAGATGACCAGTTAACGTTAATTCACAAGAATTAACCTTAAGAATATTATGCTTAGTGAAATAAGCCAGTCACAGAAAAATAAATACTGCATGACTCCACTTATTTGAGGTGTCTAGAATTTGTAGAATCAGAGTGGAGTGACTGAAGGGAGAAGGATATGCAGAGTTACTCATCAATGGGAATAGAGTTTCAGCCAAACAGCTTGAGAAAACTCTAGAGACATGTTGTACAACACTGTACCTATTGTCAACAATGTGTTGTACACTTAAAAATTTATTAAGAGGGTAGATCTCATGTTAATTATTCTTACCACACTAAAATGTTTTTTAAATTTGCATGGCTAATAAGAAGCTAAATTGTGACTTGGACTTGAAATTTCCAAGCTAGGATTCCTTTTTACAAATCATAGTTGCTATTCTAGAAATTTCTATCCTGCTGTGCTGTGAATGAAGGGGAAAGTGTTACAAATTAAAGGCTTTCTCATGGCATATCAAAGATTCTAATGCACCAGACACTCTAGACTTTATTTAGGTGTGCCCTTGTCCTCCAAATCTGATGAGATTGCTGTGGCAATTGCTTGCTGAAAGTGACCGTAAATCTTCAAAGACCTGTGAGCCAGATACACACCTTTCTGTGCTCAGAACTCATAAGAATCACATTTAGATTCCAGCTGCAGTCAGAGAAAACTAAGTTAATAAGACATTACTAACCTCAAAATGTATCCAGGAAATTGAGTTAAACTTTGGTGTGAAGGTTAAATTGACCTTTAACAGAACTGTTCTTTAATTTTTCTTCTTTCCCTTTTCTCTTTGTGTCTTGTCTCAATCTATGTTTCTGTTTCTGATTGTTTTAAGGGCATTATTTTCATCTTTTTTTCCAAGACTTTTTCTTTCTCATACTTTTTCTTTCAACACAGCCTTCACATATCTTATTTTCACTAGATCATTTATTCTGAGACCAATCTTCCCCTATTATCTTAACTTTTACTCATATATTTCTATTATGTTTCATAACCTTGGGAACTTAGTCAGTTTTAAGGAACATTTGTTTAAGATTTTATAAATTTAGGGTAGGCTTGAGGGGTGCTTGGAGATTATTTAGTTATTTCACCTATTAGGCGGGGAAGGTTGAGGACTATTTTTAAAAATAAAAAGATTGATGAAAGATAAACTACCTAATTATATTTCTACAATTTTATAGGTATATCTAATTTAATCAATTCATCATGTTTATGCCCATTTAAACTGCCCCGATTTTAGTATCTGCTTTAGTAATTGAATTCTGGTATGGATCTCTACCATTATTTTTGTATTTATATATATTGCAAATTGGGGAGAATCCTGCTAACATACTCCTATGCTTCTCTCTATAAATAAAACTTTTGTTTTTGTTGTTCTTAAAATAAGACCACCTATGGCCAATTTTTTAAAATTAATAAATTTTATTTTTAGAGAGTTTCAGGTTTTCAGCAAAATTGACCAGAAGATATAGATTTCGCATATACCCCTGCCCTAGCATATGCAGTCTCCGCCACGTTTGACATCTAACATATCACACAGTGGTGCATTTGTTAAAATTGATGAACCTATATTGATACATGATCAATGTATATTGATACAATGATCACTATCATCCAAAGCCCATAGCTTACATTAGGGTTCACTCTTAGTCTATAGTCTATAGGTTTGGACAAATGTAGAATGACAATTATCCACCATTATAGTCTCATACATTGTAGTCTACCCTCAAAATCCTCTGTGTTCCTTTTATTCATCTCTCTCTCTTCTCCTTAAGCCCTAGCAACCACTAATCTTGCCTTTTTCAGAATGTCATATAGTTGGACTCACACACTGTGCATCCAATTATATGACATTCTATAGTATTTTCAGATTAGTTTATTTCATGTAGTAATGTGTATTGAAATTTCTTCCTTGTTTTTTCATACCTTAATAGCTCATTTCTTTTTAGTGCTGAATAATATTTTATTGTATGGATATATCATAGTTTGTTTTCCATTTACCTACTAAAGGACATTTCAGATCCATCTAAGTTTCGCAATTATAAATAAAGTTTAATGGAATCTCTAAACTTCTTGGGATTAACTGAGATGTTAGCTGTAGGTACTTCGTAGATATTATCAAGTTGAGAAAATTTCCTTCTATTCCTAGTTTACTAAGAGCTTTTATCATTGTGTATTAGACTTTTTAAAACTTTTTTGAAGTTACTGATATGTGATTTTTCTTCTTTAGTCAGTTGATATAATGAGTTACATTAATTTATTTTCAAATATTGAACCAGCCTTGCATATCTGGAATAAACCCCACTGACTTGTCATATTTCATTATTATTACAGATTATTGGACTTGATTTGCTAAAATTTTGTTGAATATTCTTGTATCTACATTTATGAAAGACATTGGTTTGTAGTTTTCTTTTCTTTTTAAAATATATTTTATTGATTTTTTTTACAGAGAGGAAGGGAGAGAGATAGAGAGTTAAAAACATCGATGAGAGAGAAACATCAATCAGCTGCCTCCTGCACACCCCCTGCTGGGGATGTACCCACAACCAAGGTATATGCCCTTGACGAGAATCAAACCTGGGACTCTTCAGTCTGCAGGCCGATGCTCTATCCACTGAGCAAAACCAGTCAGGGCTAGTTTTCTTTTCTTGTACTGTCTTTATCAAGGTTTGGTATTAGGGTGATGTTGGTCTCATAGAATGAGTTAGGAAATAGTCCCTCTGTTTCTATCTTCTGAAAAAGACTGTAGGGAAATGGTCTAATTTCTTCCTTAAATGTTTGATAGATTTCACTAGTGAACTCATCTATGCCTGGTGTTTTCTATTTTTAAAAAAGTATTAATAATTGATTTAATTTTAATAGACAAAAAGCTATTCAGATTGTCTTTTTCATCTTATGTGAGTGATCTTAAGTTTTTATATATGTCTTTTTCCTTTCACATTTCAATTCTCTACTCTCATTATATTAATTTGGTGATAAATCTGTAAAAACATGATACACATAACAAAGACCTAAAGAAGTATAAATGTTGCATACATTTCTATGTGTGATGAATTTTTTTTACCTTCCATAGAAAAAGTTTTGTGTTAGAATATAATAGAAGGATTTTAGTGGTGATGGTAATGGCTACGGGTCGAATGAAGAGAGACCTATTAATTATATAGGTCAAGAGTGGATGGATTTTGGAAGAGAATTCAGCAATCAAGTAAAGAAAATAAAAATCAAATCTAAATATCCTATAAGGCCTGGCATTTTGTACACATTGTACAAACCTATATGGCTTTTATTCAGTTAGGGGAGATAGTGCTAAAAATCAAATATAAAGGTAGGCATGGGAAAGATCATTCTAGGGCACTGAATCTATGTTAAGAATTTTGTAGTTCATTATAATTAAATCAGAGGTGCTTTTTAAAGAGTTTTAATTGGTGGAGTGAACTGATTTGTGCATTACAAAATAATTTTTATGGGTGTTATGTGAAAATGGATGAGGATAGGGAAGGAGGAAAGCCATTTAAAACATAGTTTGAATTTATTTCCATTAATAGGAGTTAAATAATTTCCAGATAGAAAAGCCTTTTCTACAAAAATTTTTCATTGTTCTTCATAGAGATTTCAGAGAGTATCATTTTGTTGTTACCAGAATTCTTTATTAAAAACAACTGTGCAAATCTATAGAAATAAAATGTTCACAAATTGAATGCATTAGGAATTGGAAACCAGAGTTCAGTTAAGCCCAACATCAGCCAAATATTAAATATTTTATCTGATATCATAAGTAAATAATGACTTAATTATCAGAATATAAGACCTATTTAAATTTCAAGAGTTAACTTCAGGAAATTAATCTTCCATATTCCAGAGATTATCCTGGAACATGAATACATTCACCCAATGAGTATATTATGATCTCACTAGAAGGACCGAATTCTCTTTGAATGCCAAAAACAAAACAAAACAATCAAACAAAAATTGAAAAGTAATGGGGGTTGGGAGGAGGTATCACATTAGAGTTTCAAGATGGAAGTCAGACTTGACAATGATATTAAACCTCCCTGACCACCCATCCCTGAGATAGTGTAAGATGTAAGATTTGGGTAAGATTAACATTTGATATCACCAGATGCTCATTAACACAATTTTTCACTTATCTGTTTACTCAGCACAATAAAGACTTACTTCAGAAATATTTCACTTATTTCAGATCATAAAAATTGTCTTGGACTAAGTGAAGTGATAAAGCATGTCTGTAAATTATTGCCAAGTATGTTTCAGTAGGAAATCTGGTTCCAGTGACTGGCAATTCTAGCAGGTATTCTCTAAGGTAATTAATCATCATCCTTTATTTTTAGTAGTGACTAATTTACATTGTCAGCAATAGACTGTGATTGGCATGTGATAAAGTGATTTTAAACTATTCTTCCTGATACTGCCGACAATTTCAAGCAATTATAACATGTGAGTCTAATTTTTAGAAAAGACAAAAGAAATGCTCTGTATAAGCATGAGGGACTGCCTTATTTTCTTGTCATTTGGATATAATATTGTTTTTATTAATGCTCCTTCTGAAATTGCTAAATTAAATCATCTTCTAAAGGCTATAGTGTGGCTGTATTCCTGCATGGTATAATTTAAAATTTTAATGTAACATGGTTAATTTAAGCTTATCATAAAATGAAGAAAAAAAAAACTTCCAAAGTAACCCAACAATAAAATACTAAGTGAGAGTTAGTGTTTATAAAGAAAACTTTCTACTGAATTTCTGTTTTAATGCATGTCCTCAATTCCATTTTGCATTATATAATCTTCTAATTTAGTAACAGGAGCCTCAGAAATGACTGGTTACATTTTTAAAATATAGAAAGCAAAAATGGCATAATGGTATTGTTTTACAGTTGAATGCAAATTCATTTCCAAGTACATTAATCTTTTGCTTTTAATTCAGTGGAATTTTTCCTCTGAGGCATTTGCAGTTTGTCAGGTCTTCACTAAAGCAGATATATGTTGTGCAGTATAATATGATTTCCTGACTGGATTTCAAATTAACCTTTTTCTACCAATTCTAAAATGTAATACTTGACCACTAAAGGTACAGTTAACACCTCACGAGTTTAGTGTGTTATTCAACTTAAAGTAAATCAGCAAAGTTCATATTAAGATCAGATTAAAGATTTACACTTGGTAAAAGGTTAAGCAAATCTCCATGCTTTTTGATATTTTTAATTTGCATCTTTAATAAGCTGTGGCATCAACAGAACTGCTGGTTTCCTTTATTACATATTTCAAACTGGGAAAACTAGTTCTTTTCCCTACAGTATCAAATTATTCTAGGTTTGAATTTAAAAGTCTTCAGCATACCAACATGTTTAAGCCACCAGGTCTTCATACTTTAAGAACCTCAGCTTGATGATGGTACTGAGGGGAACTGTTACTTTTCTCAACATGTCTCCTTGTTATCGGGTGCCTCCTCACCCACTGTTACTGACTGCCTTTGTGCATTTTGAACTGCCAGGAAAGGCTCCTTATAAGTTCTTTGGCCTAAAGAGATTGACTCAACTTTAGCAGAAACTTGAGCATTAACTCCTTCAGGCCATTAGAGGATTTTCTACTGAGTTAATGCAGCTCTCAAAATTGTCCTTTGCCTCCTGAGGATGATTTAGACAACGAAACAGTCTGTGATTTAAATTTTCTTCAGTGGCTAAATTACTCCTTCCCACACTAGGTGTTGAAAGATGCACTTACGCATGGACTATTTTGGGTCACTAGGGCATCCTGAAGCCAATTTGCGGCAGGAGGGTGCTAGAACACATTAACTCTTCAGACTATTAGGGTGCCTTTTCATCTGCACAAGTCGATGCACTCTCCAAATTACCTAATTTTCCACCAGAGAATTTTGCAATCTAGCTGGGATGAAGAGTTAAGTGAGTGTTTTACTTTTTAATGACTCTACCCAGAATGACAAAGATAGTGATTCCAAATGGAAGGTCTTATTAAGAAAGGGTTGTTGTTTGTTTGTTTGTTTGGTGGACTGAGGGGTACGTTGGGATGCTTCATGCAGATGCTTGATTGCTTGTGTTTGTGTAAGTTGTCTGTTCTACAAATTCACCACTAGGCTTCTAGTTTCCATGGAAGTTGTGTATACATTTGGATCAACACTGTCCTTCTAAGTGGAATTTGTAATTGTGAATTCAAGACAAAGAAAGAAATAATGATCCAAATGGTTTCTTGAAAGCTCTACTCTATTAGGCTTGCAGTGCAAAACTAACCTTAGTACTTGAAGGCAAAATCAGATAACCATGTTAAAATATACAGTCAAGAGAGTTCCTATAAGGGAGGCCAAATATAAAGTGTATCAGTAGTAAGTAGTCAAAGAAAGCTGTCTCCCTCTGTGCATCCATTTACTACAGTAGCTACAATGTCAATTCTAGCATAATTTTTTCCCTGAGTACTAAATATTAACTGGGCACTAAGATGTTAAAGATTTTTTAGTTTGGTCCTAGCTGGTTTGGCTCAGTGGAGAGAGCACCGGCCTACAGATTAAAGGGTCCCTTCCGGGTTTGATTCCCTTCAAGGGCACATGCCCGGGTTACTGCCTCATTGTGGGCTGGATCAGGGCATACAGGAGGCAACCAATCAACGATTCTCTCTCATCATTGATGTTTCTATCTCTCTTTCCCTCTCCTTTCTTCTTTGAAATTAATAAAAATATTTTTTAAAGACTTTTTAATTTGGATGACAGATTGAAAGATAAATGGCCATTGAAGCTGTAAATCCATATTTGAAAAATAAGTTAAACAAGAAAAAGGTCAAATTGTCCAAAATAACTATATGTATAAACTGAAAGCCAAAATAATACATGTATAAACGGGAAGGAGGAAAATGGCAAAGGAGAAAAAAACAAATGCTCATGTCACTTTTTAATTTGTCTTCATAATCACACTGCTTTAGCTGTAAGGATAATAGTTTTAATCCAGGTTCAGTTGCTTCCTTAATCTCTGAAGACCTTTCACAAAGAGACCCAGAAAACACCTACAAAAATGCAAATCTCTGTGTACGGTTCAACATTTAAAGCAATCATACTTATTGGATGACAAAGGCATTCTCAAATTGGAAATCATCCTGGAGCAAATCCTAAATTCTGGATGTTGGCATGTCTAATTTGGCTTGAGGATGTGAATAAGTGTGCTTTGGGAAGTGAGAGCACATGGTGTCATGGTTAAGGTCATGTCCTCTGAAACCTAACCAGCAGATTGTTCCAATCTCACTTCCGAGATTTAGAAGCCAAATGACTTAGTCATTGACTATCCCCTTTGTGCTTGTTTTCTCCTCCTCAAAGTGATGAGGATTAGACTACTCTCATAGCATTGTTGTGAGAATTAAATTAGTTAATAAATGTAAAGCATTTAGAACAGTGACTGGCTCATAAAAACCACTCAGAGTTAAGATGTGAAAAATGTTAGTACACATTCTAAACATTTTCTTGTCTTTTGTTTATTCCCTGATTATCTTTATTTCAGTGATATTCTCAGATAACCTTTTATGGTACAACTGAGATCACATTCTATGGCCCATATAAAGCCTTCCTTGTTTGTACTAACCCAAAGTAATTTATCTTTCACTAAACTTCTCTACTGCATGCACCATACTTAGTTACATGATGTCGCTTGCCACATACATCAAGTTTTAATACCTGCTATCAATTCATTCTGTCTCAGATGAAAACTTGGTCCCTGTTGGCTCCAATAAAAGTCCATTTCTTCTTATACTGAACCTTGTGAAAATGATGAACAGCAGGACACAATCATCCATATAATCATACACTTGAAACTTGAAGCCAGGTCCCTTGTGGTTTCCTTTCTGTAACCTAACTACAACCTCATAAAACATGTACTGGCGATTTTTCCTCTCCACAGCTTTTTACTGTATTCTTCAAATACCATTCACCCCACCCCGCCTTTGAAACAGCCTCACCCTTATTCCCTGGTTCTCTGAGACCGCTTTCTCCCCTCCTTTCCTAGTAGAGTAAGACATCAAGGATTGACATGCTCCATGCAGAGCAATGCCTGCTTTACCATCCTGCCCAGAAGCAGTCCTTCTCTGAATTGCCTGTGGATAATGTGTACATCCTGGGGAGTACCACTATCACTTCTTTCATCATTTACTAGTTCTTTTTTTAAAATATATTTTTATTGATTTCAGAGAGGGAGGGAGAGGGAGAGAGAGATAGAAACATCAATGATGAGAGAGAATCATTGATTGGCTGCCTCCTGCACTCCCCCTACTGGGGACTGAGCCAGAAACCTGGGCAAGTGCTATGACCTTCTTTTGACACTTAACACCTGAGCCACACCAGCCGGGCAATTACTAGTTCTTATAATAACTCATGGTCATTTTCTCCAAGAAGGGTCAATTTATTTATTTTTTTTATCTTAGAAAAGTTGGATTACCTGTTCTATTAGCCAATACATATCCAAAACATTCTAAAATATATGTTGTATTTGTCAATTAGGAGTATTTTGTGATCATTACCAAAGACTCTTTAGCATTTTAGCAAATTATGCCAAGCGATAGTACTTTTCATCTCTATACAATATGTCTGACACCCATAATCAGACATATTCCCCTGTCACCGGACAGAAGACAATATGTGCTCAAGCTTTTTTACTTAAGTAAACATTTGTACTGGTGTAGGGGAGGGGGGAAACTTTTTCCTCTACTCTCCTGGATTCTTCAGCTAGGGCCTAGAAATCACACTAATGAAAGACAAATTAATGGAAAAAACAACAACACACAGAGTATATGAACATGTGCTGATTGAATACATGTGGGGAAAACTCAGTGAGGAGTGTCTCAAAGAGACAGTTAGAATATGGGCCTTACATAGTGTCTTATCAAATTAACTCATAGAAAAGTCATATAGTACTTAATGAATTTGGAGAAAAGAAGCAAGAGAAAGGAAAAGGGATTTAAGCATTTAGGGGTGGCAAACAGTGGGGAAGTAGAGGAGAAGAAACTAATGGAACATGAGGGTTATTTTAATAAGATTTGTGTAGATTCCTCTCAGGGCTGTGTCTAGGCTAATAAGAGTGTCAAGTTTTTGCAGGTGATTAAGAGTCTAATCTCCTCCTTGGCAAATGGGAGGAGAGGGGCAGAGAGCTTTTTGTTTTTTCCATATCTGCTGTTTCTCAATTGTCTTCAGCTCAAAATAATCCTTATGCCAAAGTGGCATATTTTGGAGTGGCATATTGTTTTTTACTTTTTATTGAAATTATTGTGGTGAAATTGGTTTAAAAATAATGTAGACTTCAGGTATACAATTATAGAATACATCATCTGTATATTGTATTGTGTGATCACCCCCTCAAGTCTCCTTTAATCACCATTTACCTCTCCTTTGTGCTCTTCTACCTCCCCTTTCCTCTGGCAATACTGTTGTATGTGTCTGTGAGGGTTTTTAAAATGTTTTCTTACCTTAAAATACTCTGCACCTATAGGTATTGATGTTAATTGATACAATATGTGTATTCGATACACAGACAAATCTATGCTAAGCAAAGTTATAAAACCTAGCTTGCACACCCTCAATACATTGGTTTTTACACCATTTATCATTGAAAGAATTATATGAGGCTTCTCATTTCTCACACAGTATAGAATGGAAATAACTTAGTTGGTAGTCCATAGCCTGCTAGGGACCTTGGACCCAAAATATAAATGGATGACCCCAGTTCAGTTCACTGGTTAGATCCCACAGAAGACTATAGCTACTCTAGACAACTGTTAACTTCTCTGAATGTAGGGACATAATTAAAGGTAGGATTATTCAGAGTAGTTGCCTGAATATCAGCTTTAGAAAATGAGAAGGAGGCTTTGAAATAGGCAGAAGAGAAACACTAAAAACAGGTCCAAATTCAGATAAGCCACCTGCCAGAGATCCTGGTCATTTTCCTGGGATGAGTGCAGCTACTGGATAATAGATTGAACAATAAATACCAATGTTTTTGAAAATTAAGTAAAAAGCCATTTATCCTAAACCATGTAATTTAAAAGTATATCTATACTAATAAAATAGAAATATGCAAATTGACCATCACTTCACAATGCCCACCAGCCAATCAGGAGTACACAAATTAACCCAACAAAGATGGCGGCAGCCCCACCCCCAGCCACTCTGGGCCTCTGGGCAGCATGCATGCAGGTGCAGAGCAGCAGGGCAGGACGGGAAGCCTGCTCTGAGGGGGAGGGCAGGGGGCAGAGGGAGCTACAGGAGTGGCGCTCCAGCCGGAGCAAAGACTGAAGGTTCTGGCTGGAGTGAAGACGGAAGGCAGCGGCCAGAGTGAAGGCCTGAGTCCCAGGTGCTGGAAGAAAACCAGTGCAGGTAGCCAGGGGAAGGAAGGCCTATTGCATGAATCTTTGTGCAATGGGCCTCTAGTTTAAATATAATTTCAAAAACATAATCTTTGCACTTTAAAAAAAAAACAGCAGGAGAAAACAATAATAACACAAGCCCGGGATTTCTATCCTGACTAAGTCAATTAATGTGGGATCATCTGTAAATTATTTCATACTAGAGGCCTGGTGCATGAAAATTCAGCCTGGCCTGCACCCTCTCACAGTCTGGGACCCCTCAGGGGATGCCCACTTGCCAATTTAGGCCTACTCCATGGGGGTTCGGGCCTAAGCTGGCAGTCAGACATCCCTCTGGCAGCCCAGGAGCCCTCGGGGGATGTCCACCTGCCAGCTTATGCCCGCTCCCCGGAGGATCAGTCCTAAGCTGCAATTGGACATCCTTAGCACTGCCGAGGAGGCGGGAGAGGCTCCCACCACCGCTGCTGCGCTTGCAGCCATCAGCCTGGCTTGTGTCTGAGCGGAGCTCCTCCTGTGGGAGTGCACTGACCACCAGGGGCAGTTCCTGCATTGAGTGTCTGCCCTCTGGTGGTCAGTGTACATCATAGCGACCAGTTGTTCCTGGTCATTCTGCCATTAGGGTCAATTTGCTTATTACCCTTTTATTATATAGGATAGCTTACCTCCTGACAGCGATAGCAATGTTTCTCATGATCTTAAGTAATTTTTAAAGATTAAGTGAGCCAAAACCGGTTTGGCTCAGTGGATAGAGCGTCGGCCTGCGGACTGAAAGGTCCCAGGTTCGATTCCGGTCAAGGGCATGTATCTCTGTTGCGGGCACATCCCCGGTAGGGGGTGTGCAGGAGGCAGCTGGTCAATGTTTCTCTCTCATCATCGATGTTTCTAGCTCTCTATCCCTCTCCTTTCCTCTCTGTAAAAAATCAATAAAATATATAAAAAAAAAAAAAAAAAAAAAAAAAAAAAAAAAAAAGATTAAGTGAAATGAGGTATGCAGAGCACTTAATACAAAGCTTACAAATACATAAATGCCCAATATGTGGTAGATAGTAATATTTTTGTAATTATTGCTAGTATTATTGAATTTCTACTTGTATTAAAGGTTAAGAAAATATTTTAATCTAAATTATAGAATCCTGAGATTAGGAGGAATTCAACTTTGAAAATACTTGTATCTATAATCTGTGAGTAATCTTTTTCTTCCCTCAGTATGATAATATATTAAGGAAACACCTCAAACACAGGGCCACACATACAGAAACAGTTCATTATATTTTAACTCGTGTTCTTTTATAGCTGTATTTATGATAATGTTCTTGAAACTAAGGTAAATACCTATCTTAAGATTGAAGTCTTAATCTTGCAATGAAGGGTGAGAAACAGACTGAATGGTAAGTGCTTCTTGATTCTGTACCTTCCAATAAGGTCAAGAATCAGAATCCACTCCAGTTATGCTAAATGAAATTTTAATTTAAAGTAAAGAATTGGTAACTAGGTATTGGAGAGCTAAAAAGGGGGAAAATGGTGTACGGTGGAATTACAGAAGTAGTAACTTCAGGCAACAAGACTGAAGAAAGAGAGGGAATGCCCTTGAGCATCGTCCCATGAACTGAAGGGTCATCATCCCATGAACTGAAGGGTTCCATTCCCAGTCAGGGTTCAAGCCAGGATTTCCAGCTCCATCTCGGTGGGGGTCATGCAGGAAGCAGCTGATCAATGTTTCGCTTTCCCATGTATGTTTTCTCTCTCTTTCTCCCTCTTCCTTCCTCTGTCTCTAAAAAATATTACAGTTTCGAAGAGGAGACCCGCAAAACAGGGATTCAGATCTCTCTCAGGAGGGCCTTGGCAAGCTGCTGTTCCAACCTCGCCTGCTAGAACTTCAGGTACTCAAGCGAGGTGCCTGTGGAGCTGAGAACTCAGTCAGACCGAGGAGGAGGAGGAGGAGGAGGAGGAGGAGGAGGAGGAGGAGGAGGAGGAGGAGGAGGAGTAGGAGGAGGAGGAGGAGGAGGAACTGGTTACCTTATAGTTATGAAAAGGGCTGAAGTAAGACAAATTCTAGAAGTATGGGGAAAACTGCAAATTGAAGTTAACTGCTATTGCTGTGGCGAACACCCAGCTGAGTTGCAGAACACAGCTGGGGTAATGCTACAGGAAATGAAGCAAATAGAAAGGATCAAGTCCCCTCTTCTTCCTCCAGACATCCAGTTTCTCTTTATTGCCCCTGCTGTGTGGACCTACCAGCTGGCAAAGAAGAAATATGGTTTGCAGAGCCCCAATCCCACATCATAAAATAGGATATAGAAGAGTGAGTTTAAAAACAATCTCAGAGGAAAGGGGGAAGGGCAGAAAGAGATTTACCAGAGAACTTATATGCATATATGCATGACCCATGGACACAGACAATAGTGCAGTGAAGGCCTGGGGAAGGGGCAGGAGGTTGGTGGATGGGGGAAAAGGGGACATCTGTAATATTTTCAACAATAAAGGTAATTTTTTTTTAAAAGCCACTAAACAGGAGGTTCTAAAATATTTTGTAGCTGGTCAGGATTTTGTTGTTTTTAAAATCGCAGTATGGATATTTTCCCATAACAGCATTTCTGATTTTTTTTTTTTAGCTTCTAAATAAAAGCAACAATGGAATGGAAAATACTTTCACATGATGGTTTCAATTTTCTTAATAAATGAAATAAGATTACTTCAAAAGCCGATTAAAAGTCTATTCAGAAGCTTTTTCAAGAGGGATTTAAATAAACTAGCCAACTTCAGTTTTTAAAAAATCTACACATAGTCATAGAACTAAAACTACCTGTTAACTCCCTGACACGTAGATGTTACTTGTAATGCAGAAAATGGTATATATCAATACTTTCGTGAACTCTTATTCATTTCTATAGATTTTACTTTATTTAAATGCCACTTTAGTTATCTAAAATGGAAAACCTTTAAATTGGAGAAATGCATGAGGAAACAGCATTTTAGAAAGATACTTTTAGGTCAAATTTCCAAAACTCTATTAAGGAATATGTCATACTAGAGGCCCGGTGCATGAAATGTGTGCACAAGGTGGGCGGGTCCCTCAGCCTGGCCTGCACCCTCTCACAATCCGGGACCCCTTGGAGGATGTCCATGCGAGATTGAGCCTACACTGGCAGTCAAACATCCCTCTCACAATCCAAGACCACTGGCTCCTAAATGCTCACCTGCCTGCCTGCCTGCCTGATCACCTCTAACCCCTCTGCCTGCCTGCCTGCCTGCCTGCCTGCCTGATAGCCCCTAACCCCTCTGCCTGCCTGCCTGATAGCCCCTAACCCCTCTGCCTGCCTGCCTGATAGCCCCTAACCCCTCTGCCTGCCTGCCTCATTGCCCCTAACCATTCTGCCTGCCTGCCTCATTGCCCCTAACCGCTTGCCTGTCTGCCTAACCGCGCTTAACCACCTCTGCCTCGGCCCCCGCCACCGTGGCTTTGTTGGGAAGGACTTCCGGAATGACGCCCAGAAGGTCATTTGGGTGTCTGGTTTAATTAGCATATTACACTTTTATTATTATAGATTTTCAAAATATGCAACAAATTTGCATATAATTCTGTATTGAACTTATAGTACTAAAAATCTATATTTATCTTTGCATAATGAAAAGTTCTTGGAAGAGGGATATTCAAATATGCAGCTCATAACTGACAATAAGTAAAGATGAGTTGGAAATTTGAGACTATCGTTGTGATAGTACCGGAATCTAAATCAGTTTGATTCTAGCATATTTATAAAGAAATATTATTAAAATTTAATCTTACTGGCATAATATGAGCATGTTATGTTTCAGGCACTACACCTAAAATAACTTAGAATTTATATCTCGCCATCTGCCATATATTAAAATGGACTTAATGTGTACTACTGCATTTGTTACATTTGGTGCTAATCTTTTCCCCCATCTCAGATGAACACAAGTTTGTAAACATTTTAAATAAAAACATTTTTCCCCCAGCATAAGTGAACATTTCTCATTACCATTGCAATTTTTCAGATAACTGAGAAAATGGATGGATTCACTGAAATTCCAGATCAGGTATCCAAACAAAACTGAAAGCTTATTTTTAAAAGTTGTGACAAAGGGTTTTAAATGGAAGCAGTACAGAACGAATATGGTATCATCTAAATTGAACTAGACCTCACAGAATAGCAGGAGAGATTAATAACGTGTACACCAGCATATTTTATTCATGGTTATAGCCACTACACTTCCAAAATCTGAAATTCAGAGACTATAAATCTCTAAAGAAGTGATAAATGCAGAAGGTGGAGAAAATAGGCCAAAGTTCCGGAGTGACGTCTTGACATTCACACGTGCTCCTGTGGCATCCATTAGTCATGTGTCGTCTTCCCTTTAGAGAGTGATGACTTCTTTTCGCCTTATAATTATTTATATATGTTAAATAAATAATGTCCTCTTCTGCTCTTCGGGCTGATGTACCTCTTCTTCTTTGAAAGGAGGAGTTTAGGAACGGCATTCCACGATTCCACACAGCTCCTTCTGGACAAGGGAGATGAATTATTTACTCCTCCATAAAAAGCTCCTGGCCAAGCTTTAAGTCTGCAAATACCCATGAAGACCTAGTTTACAACATCAAGCTGATAATACACACCTGGGTATAGCTGTGAGGTACACTCAATAGCAGCCATTTCAAACCTGTCTCTTTCACTAAACTAGTAATAACAAAGTTCTGGAAACAGTGAGCCTAGCTAAAAAGATGTCCCATCTCTATTGAGAGTAGAGTTGTACCATTCTCTCTTTGTTGTAGGACCTCCTTAGATGTTGTTCTCTCTTGGGAAAGTTCTCCCAGCTTATCTTACTCATCTTTTAGTGTTTTAAAGTGAACTTTGAATTTGAGTTTTGTCTTTCAAAGTAGAAAAGCAACTCAGAGGAACACATGGGAATAGTGATCAAGAAAAGGAGCTATTCTTTATTATAACGGATTGAGAGATTCTGCCTAAAAGTCAGAGATTATAGTTCACTCCATCAGTCTCCAAAATGGAACATGTTTCATTCTACCAACTGATATGACATGTAGAATATTTATCTGGAACCACGTTAGGGCATGAATGGGAGAGTTGGGCATATCAACTCAAGTCCTATAAAATCTACTGTCCACTGTTCTTTTCAGTGTACTTTCATATGTTTGCCAGTAAACTGGCTGTCAGGTGATTAGCATGTCCTTGGCTTGGAAAACTGAGGGAAGTATGTTCAGGAGCATGTAACTTTTGCTAGGCCAGTCCTGTTCTGACAGCTATGGTGAGGAGTAAGAGTAAGCAGGCCAAACTTTGCAAAAGGGAATGCAGAAATATACATGTATGTTTAAGCTTTTGTCATGTATGCTAACACCCCATTGAACAAAATTAATCACAACTAAACCCAGTGTCATGGTGAGAGGAAGCTACAGAATTTTAGGGAGAAGGGAGTAGATACAGGAGGTAATTAATTGGGGTTATTCATGCAGTCAATCATTCTACCACTCACTAGCAGTGATTTTGACTTTACTACACACATCAAATATACATCAGTTCAGAATCTGTCTTTAAGAATAGGCCTTCCCTCTTTCTATGACTTTTGTATTTTCCATATTAAAATAATACCTACAGATACCACAGTGAAAGTAGTTGGATTGCCATTCTAAGACAGTATTTATAACCGTGCCGTCTAATGTGGTAACCACTAGCCATATGTAGCTATAGAGCATGTGAACTAGGACTTGTCTGAATTTAGATGTGCTATGATTGTAAAATACAAATTAAATTTTGAAGATGTACAATGGAAAAAGAACATAAATTATTTCATTAATTTTTTTTATTGGTCACATGATGAAATTGTAGTATTTTGGATGTAGGTAGTGACTAAAATCAGAGTGTTGACAGGGCTGTGTTCCTTTCTAGGGACTTTAGGGGAGAAATGTTGTTGTTTTGATCTTTTCAGCAGGATACCCACATTCCTTAGCTCATGCCCTGCTTCCTTCATCTGGACAGATTTCACACACACTTTTTACTAAATAACAATAATAGTTTAAACTTGTTTAGCTCTCATGTGGGCTATGAACTTGACATGGATTATTTCAATTGTTGTATCATTTGTAAAATAAAGGCTTCAGACAAATATTAAGTACCTGTTTCATAATCACACAATAAGTAAATGACTAAACCAAAATTTGAATAAAGATAGTGTCAATTTAAGAGTATACATTTTTAGAAAATACAGCATACTGAAGTAGTATTATAGTGAATTACTTTTCTAGTGCTGCAATAACAAAGTTCCATAGACTAGGTGGCTTAAACAACAGAAATTTATTTTTATATACTTTGAGGCTAGAAGTCCAAAATAAAAATGTCAGCAGAATTAATTTTATTCTAAGGACTTTCAGCTATCTTCTCCCTTTGTCTTACATGTTTTCCCATTTGTGTGTATCTCTATGTCCTAATCTACTCTTCTTATAAGGACACAAATCAGACTGGATTAGGGCCCACCCATATGATCTTATTTTACATTAATTGGCTCTTTAAAGGACCTATTTCTAAATATAGTCACATTTGGAGTTATTAGGTTTTGGGACTTCAACATATGAATTTTGAGAAGACACAATTCTGCCCATACTATCTAGTTTCTCAGACCAAAATGGAAAACATAGATCCATTATTGCCCAGTGGCAAAGAGGATAAAATTGCTCAAACTAAGACCAGAACTCATGACTCTTACTTCTAATATAGCAAGCCCTGCTAAATTAAATTTGGAAAGAAATGGGAAATAGCAAGGATTGAGAGATAAAGAAAGATGATCAAAATCCTTGGAGATGAATGCACTGGATATAAAAACCTCTGTACGAATGAAACATGAAATATACCCAGTGTGCTGAAAGTTTAGGAACTTGCTGATGATGAGATTTTCCATTGGACAAACTGGCATTGCTATCACTTAGAAAGAATTCACGCTGAACTAAGAGGAAGAGAATCAATTTAGTGCTCTAAGGAGTGTAGCCTAAAGTTTGGTTTGTTCAGAAACACTCAACAGAGCATGAACAGGAACAGAGGAGGTGGACAGCGGGGGTGAGTGTTGTCAATGGAACTTAGAATATTAAAGAAGAATGTGGAGGCGGAGGCTGAGGGTAATCATCTGCTGATCTACAGAGCTTTCTTTTCCCCTCTCCCAAGATTAGCAAACTGCCAGTTTCGGTGAGGTCCACTTGCATGAAGTCCTCAGAGTGAAGCTTTGATCTGCTGATTTTTCCTCCCACCTATTTTTCCTAGAACTCATAAGCTTTTTACTCCTTAATAAGTGTCCCATGTGTCTGAATTACACTTTCCTCGTTTATTACTATTTTAATGACTTTGTAGCACAATTTCTCCTAGGGCCAGTTTGTGCTGAAGAGCCCCTTCATTGCAGATTTTCTCTTTCTCAACCTCCTGCCTTTCAAATCAAACTCCTGTAGGGACTAATTTGTACTGACACATTCCCTTCAAAGACTTATTGATAAAACAAGGGACTGATGCAGCACTAATGCATCTAAATATCTAAAATTAAACCATTAATTATTGTCCAGTGTTGGACATTTTAATTCAAAAATTAACTGGATAAGAAAATTTAAAACACTCTATTTGAAATATGAATCAAAAGCATGAGGACAAATGAAAGAGATATTATTTCCTGACTTTTTGCTGGGTTCTTGTGACTGAGGTATTGAATACCAGGCATTGAATAAAGACAGCATAAATGGGGCTATAGACCAAGAGCAAACTCTCATGTCCTATATTATTATGCCTCTGGACTCCTCATCTACTTGAGGAAAATGTTGAACATATTATGAAAGATGTGTTTCTGCTTAGAAATCCTTGAAACACCTCATGTAGTCAGTCCTATTTTTTCTTTTTCTTTATCTAAACATTCTTTCTAGATGGCTTGATGTCATCTCTCAGCTACAAATTATCCATATACTGATAACTCAAAATTTGTATCACCATCTCTGGCTCCTTCCCTTAAATTAGAATTTACATATTCAATTATCAATCTGATGGAAACAGTTGGAAGGCTAATAAATATCTCAAAATGAAAATAGGCAATAGAGAATTGCTCATTATGTTGTCTAATTTTACTTCCTAAGTTTTATCCAAACAGTAAATGAGCAACCATTCACCCAGTTGAGCCATTCAGCAATCTAGGTTATAGTTTTTATTTCTCTCTGTGATCCACTCTGGTATCCAATTTATTAGCAACTCTAAATCCAAACCACATTCTGAGTTTAATCATATCTCTTCATCTGTGGTACAGAATTAAATTGCAGTGGACCAGTTAGACAGGAAATAATGTAGTCAAAGACTATTGCAATAGGGGTCAAACTATTGAAATAGGAGAAAGATTACATTCAACTCTGCTGAAGCAAAAAGAAAGAGGATTTTGAAATGCTTAGACGACCTAATGGAAAAGTCCCTGAGGACATTGGTGGGGAGGTTGGTCAATGTGATTAGGCCATCTGTGTTTGCTTATTTTACTAGTTTGTCTAAGAAGTTAGGTTCCTACCCTCCCACAGACACATCTGAGATATGAGAGAGCCTTATCTTTTCTGATGATTCCATTTTGAAGGAATGGCTTTCAGCTCCTTGAGAAAAAAACATTGTTAAGTTGAGGAGAATTTGCATCTCAAAGAGACCAAGAACAAATTTACAGTAGCAAGTTTTCAAAAAATTAATGTTCTAAGGAAAAGGAGGTCAGGGTATGTAGTCAGGACTAAGCCTGTCTAAAGTCAAGACAAACTTAAGGGGATATTTAGGCCATCTGGTCAATTGCATGGTTACTCAAAGGTCTAGTTACCTTTTACCTGGACTACTGAAATGTTTTTCTAAGTAGTCTTCCTTCTCCCCCTTTTACCTTCCTTATTCACTGTAGGTGAATAAAAATAGATCTTTTTTTTTTTCCAATTTATAATTTATATTGATTGGAATTTATTTCTAAGGCTATAATAGAATCTTTACAGTGAATATTCATTTTTTTCACTCTAAAGTTGCTAAAGTGAGTTTTAAAAAATACTAAAAAAAGTATGTGAATCCCATGCGTAAAGTCTTTCTAACACTTCTCATAGCATTTAGAGTAAAATAAAAACTCATGCACACGTATCCCTATATGACCTCTTTTTCTTTGTTTCTTGGTCACCTATTTATACATACTTCCTTCTTTACCTTAACCATACCAAAGTTGTGCATGGTTGGGCCTTTTGATTCGGTCTTCCCTTGGCACGAGCTATGTGCCGGTTAATTTTATATGTCAACTTAACTGGCCTAAGGGATCCCCAGATAGCTTATTTTTTAGTGTGTCTGTGAAGGTGCTTCTGGAAGAGATTAGCATTTATTTATTAATAGACTAAGTAGAGAGATACAGCCTCACTAACATGAATGGGCATCATCCAATCCACTGGAGGCCTAAATGGAACAAAATAGAAAAGGCAGGGCAAATTCTCTCTCTCTTCTTGACCTCAGAAGTCCATCTTTTCCTGTTGGAAATTGGATCTCCTGGTTCTCGGGTCTTTGGCCTCAGACTGGAAATTATGCTACTGATTCCCCTGGTTCTCTTACCTATTCTCTCTCTCTGGATTCTAGTAACAATTTGAAGGAGCTTGGGTGTGATTCTCTCCCAGCACCTGCAGATAAGTGTTGAGCTGGACAATATTTTTATTTTGGCATTGGGAGAAACCTCTGCTTCTCTCCCCTCCAGCATAGGAAGGACAGGGGTTTACATTCTTTGATCCCATAAGGTATTGTCTTGGTGAAAAATTATACCTTTTCCTAGAATTGGTTCATGTCCATCTCAAATACCTATTAGTAAATTGGACCAATAATATGTGACTATATTAAACCTAAGTCAGTGACACTGGCCCTTGACCCAGGAAAATAATGGAAATTTTTTATAAATAAAATTTAAAAGAGTAAAAGTGGTTAATTTATCATTGTATCAATTGATACTGGCATTTTGTGAAAATTAGATTAGAAAACATTCTTTTCTAAAATTTTGTGTTTCTGCCTCTTCCTATAGTATCTTCACTCATTTATTGTCATTTATGTCACTCTAATAGGAATAATAAGCTTCATACATGCAGGAACTCTTTCAATTTTGTTTATTTCATATCCTAATACTTATAATGGGCTTGCCACATATTATTCACTCAATACCAATTTTTGAATGAATTAATAGAATAACGCATAAGGGAATTTCCATATATTTTTCTCATCTGTCTTAAATCAGAAGTGATGTGTGCATAAATCAGTACAAAGAGCCTCCCAATTATTTATATATCTATATCTATATCTATATCTATATCTATCTATATCTATTTATATATATGGCTAATATGCAAAGTGTCCCCTTGGGAGTTCGACCAGGAGACCAGGAATTTGATCGCTCACTATGATGTGCACTGACCACCATGGAACAGCACGGAACATTGTGGGTGACCAGCAGCAGGGCACAAGGGGAAAGAGGAAGCAGGGAGAGGGGGAAACCATGCTGGTGGTAAGTGAAGGAAGAAGCGGGGAACCTGATTGGCCCTGATCATCAGCCAGGCCTAGGGACCCTACTCATGCACGAATTTCATGCACCAGGACTCTAGTATAGATATAAGTTTGGTTGGCAGAGTAAAATGTGTAACAGAGCATTGGTCAGATAAGCTAGATTGTTCAAAAGATAATTGACTAAAAGATAATTCCATCCATAGCATATGGGTTTTCTTTCTTTCTTTTTTTTTACTCCCCCCCCCCCTCAGAACAATCTAATAAGCTTGATAAGTATAAATTCTTCACTTCTCTTTAGGTTGCATAGACACAGCCTTAACTGACTCTTTATATAATCATCACCAAGTAATTGTATTCCAGCTGGATGCTTTGTGATTCCCCTTTGACCACAAATTAGTTTGCACTAAGTGACACAAGCCATATTGTGTGGCATCTTTTATTACTGCCACTCACTGACATGTGGCTGAGAACAATGAATATGTTTTGAACAAGAATTGTGCTGTTATCTGGAAGGCCAAATGAAAACCTGCCCAACCACAAATGTCTGAATAATTATTTTAGACATATTTTTTCTGACTTCTCCTCCCTCTACATAGTAATGTAATTAATTACTGGCAGTGCTTTATGTATATTACAAGTTCATAAGATGTTTTTCCTTCTGTTTTGTTCCTCCTCAATGAAGTGGAGTTTATGTATGAAGTAGTATTAATAACTAAACAAATAGCTTCATGCTGGGAGTCATCATACTGGGCCCTTTCCCTATCTCAGATGTCAGGAGGCAATCTGAGTACTTTATAAGGCAACAGAGAATAAGGGAAACAACTATTGAGAGATTATCACAACCAAGAGTCCAAAGCTCTCACTCAGTTTTTCAAAACCTAATATTTTATGAATGATTCCTATTCTTCTTATATAGAAAAGAAATTCAATTTGCAATTATTTCATAAATGCAAGTTCTCAAATATATCCTATATATACCATATATATACATATATATATACACACATACATATGTACATACACAATACTAAAGACAAATTAACCATCTTCTGAGCAATTATTTTAAGTATCACCACATGAATAAAAGAAAATTAGAGTAAATTTTTTCTAAATATTTTCTATATTGAAAAATTAATAAGTAAACTAAAGGAAACAGATGACAAGGGTATAAGTACAAGCACATAAGTAAGTGCTAACCACAGAGCAATTAAGTAAGATCATTTAATGCAAGACATTTTAGGATTATAACATTGGATTTAGACAGAAAGTTTATATCAATTATCTTACTGTGTTAAAGTATTGCATGAAAAAATAAACTTCTTTTTTTTTAAATGTGCATTTAATTAAGCATAGCTTATTTTAAAATGGTGGAAATAAAAGGTACCATAATAAAAACCAAATTAAGCAATGCTTAATATTAAATACACACATTAGAAAATTCACAAGGCAACTTTAAAATCAGATACTCATTACATCAGTTTTTATATTTTATGCTAAGAATAAAATACTTTGAACACAAGATGAAGATTTACATTAGTGTTATATTTAATGTAGACATGTAGAAATTAAAAGTTGGGAGAGTAAATACATTAAGGAATCAAAAGAATACTAAGTAATTGTCTTAATAGTGGGTTTAAATTCACTATTGCTCTCTGTTCTCAAAAAAGAAATAAAGATTATCATCTGAATATTTAATATATGTTTGGAACTGCACAGACTTTGGTAACCTGTGGCTTATAAATAGTGATGAATCATTTACAAATATATATTAAGTACATTGTAAATGTGTAGTAAATACAACACCTTAAATACCTTATACATTTACTCTAAAAATCTGTTCATTTTTCTTACAAATTATTTTTCAAACCTCAAATTCTAACATAACAGAATATGCTGAACAAGTCTATATTCCACCTTTATCTTTTCAAGTTGAAGTATTCTTTTTGTGCATTTCTTGTACAAAACTTTATGCATGTGTATGTATGTCTCTTATAGTCTTTGTCTTTTCATTCCTTGATGCCTATGACTCTTCTACTGGTATACTCTCACAATCTCCTGATCCCCTCTACCCCCAGTTTACCTGCAAGGGAGTTACTTCTTTAAGTCATATAATGAGATAACTTTAAGTTCAAATTCTGTCACTGAATTAATAAGAGGATACAAACAAAAGAATGCTGTGATTCCGTGCCCTACAATTAGAAAGAGTGCTATTCTTTTCTGCAACATTTCGGACCCCCTGATGCTCAGAGAGTAAGAATTTAGGAAGACAATAAAGGAGTTAATTGCAATAGTCAAGATGGAAGTGATTAAAGCATTTAATGGAACCATTTCTATGATTGTACTCATTGTCACAGCACTCCTAAGTCTTACAAGGATCACAGAAGCACATAATCCATGAACAATAAAAATGTATGGGCCAATATTTTATTTTTAATTGCTTCCAATTTTAATTTCCTAAAATATAACCACACAATAATTGTTAATGTCCAGCATGCATACTGTACAGATGGAAAACATTTTCCACTCATCTTTAAAAATACCCGTCTAGAGAGTGCTGATTCTTTCCATTTATACCTCTCTATTTACTAAGTCATAGGATCATGGTTAACCAATACACAAATAATATAATTCTATCAGGACATTGAGTGTATTAATAAATTTTGTGTATGTGTTTTTAACACAATAAAGCCACTGTCATTTCATTATCACCCAAGAGGAATCCCAGTGTAGGGGATCAGCATATGCCACCCAAAATATGCTACATTGACATAGGAATTATTTGAGCTGAAGACAGTAGAAAAACCACAAATACCAAAGCTTTTGCCTTCCTACACCATTTGCCTAAAAGCAGATTGGACTCTTCATCATCAGAAACAACTCTAGATTTAGCCCAGACACAACCGTGAGAGGAATATGCATAACAAACTTTACTAAAATAACCCTTATTTTCCATTGCTTCCATGCCCCATATATTTACCTTCCCATAGTTTGCTGCCCCTCAAGGCCTAGACTCTTTTTTCTTCTTTGTTTTGTCACTTTACTACAGATTGACTGTTATTTGTTAAGATGCTATATAAGCCCATGTTCTAACCACCCCTTTGAGATATTTATCAGTTCCTCCCACTTGTATGTGAACTGCACATGTTAATAAGTGCTCTTTTGTTTCTCTTGTTAATTTCTCTTTTGTCAGTTTAATTTCCTGAGTCCCAGCTGTAGAACCTAGGAGAGTAGAGGACATTTTTTTCCCCTCTTTTCCACTATTATACTAGGAACTAGGAACCATTTAGCAGAAAAGAACTAGCTTTGATTCAAAGAACTTATATTCAAACTAGAGGCCAGATGCACGAAAATTCATGCACTGGAGGGTGGTGGTCCCTCAGCCTGGCCTGCCCACTCTCACAGTCTGGGAGCCCTCAGGGGATGTCCTACTGATGGCTGCAGTCTGGCCTCCCTCTGCAGGAGGCTACTGGGCTGATCAGGGGAAGGTGCCGCACCCATCACCCTGCTGCTGCTGCCACTGCCTGCTGCCAGCCCTCCTCAGCCCTTCTCAGCCCTCCTCGGCTCTTGTAGCCGCAGCTGTAATTTGCATATTACCCTTTTATTAGTATAGACAGGAAATCCCATCTATCAAATGCACTAGGCAACAATAGCCAATGCAATGCATCAACACTGCAAAGCCAATTTGCCAAATTAAATGCCATAACTTTCCCTAGAGAAAGAATCTCCTGATATTATAGATCACTAAGTTGCTTTTCCTCTTTTTAGTTGTGAACATGGCCTTTTTCCCTAAAATTATGTTTAGCTAGGTACATTGTTTTTTCTTGACCATAGCATTTTTGATGTGGATAATCATGCTAAAAGTGAACTAAAACTCCTCTTTTTTATAGGTAAGTACACTCAAAACAATAAGCTAGGCTGCCTAATTTTTCTAGCCAAAATGAGGCACACTTGCACTTATGCACATGCAAACTCTCACACATACCATACACACACACACACACACAAAACACACACACACACACACGCGTGTGTGCATGTGCGCGCGCACGCGCATGCGCACAAGCATAGTAATATGTAAAAGACATAGCAGTTCTCCAAATTTCTTAATTTGAAGTAGGCACAATCTAGATAGACAACGGATAATACAGGTATCCATGTAAACTTAATGGCACGACCGTCATAATTATATCACCACCCTAGAAAGAAGAATATACTTTTCCTCCTAATTTGAAATATAAAATTATGGAGACTTTATGAATGGTTTAATTTTGAATTTGGCTTTTCAAAAGTGTTACTCGGTAATTTTTATTCAAAATGATAAAACAAGCAAAAATAAATAATAAAATGCTTTTGAGGTTAGTTTCTTTCAATATAAGAGGCTGATGTCAGTCATGCATGTCTCATCCAAAATGATAACATTGCTTTAGCTGGCTTGGCTCAGGGGATAGAGCATCAGCCTACAGACTGAAATGTCCTGGGTTTGATTCCAGTCAAGGGCATATGCCTGGGTTGTGGGTTTGATTCTTAGTCGGGGGTGTGCGAGAGGCAGCCAATCAATGATTCTCTCTCATCATTGATGTTTCTATCTCTTTCTCCCTTTCCCTTACTCTTTGAAATCAATAAAGATATATTTTTTAAAAATATGATAACATCAGCCATGTTCAGGAGAGTATGTTTAGTGTTTTATAAATTTCTAACCAAAAACTCATTGTCATGTGTAAATGCAATATTTATTATCCCCAAGCAACAATGAACAGTAGAAAGAGAAACGACTAATTCTGCTTTCCGTGTTCCAGCCAGGACCAGACACGACCACCTCTTCATGGCACTACTCCTCTTGCCAGATCCCTCCCTCCACATCATGAAGGCTCTTCTGTCTGTGTGGCATTCTTCTTACTTAGTGATGTCTTCATTGCCATCCAAGATACAACCCGGGCATCTTTTCTAGGAATAACATTTTTATTTCCTTGAACTAATACTAAAACACACCCTCTTTTGACCAATATTATACCTATGTGTAGCAGGACTAACAATATTGACAACAATTATTTGTCTAAATCTCTTATCTCTGACCAGTCTTTCTACTCTGTTAGGGCAGGGTCTATGCATCTTGTTCCCCAGCATCTAGGACACTGTCAGGCTGGGTGTAAATACTAAAATATTTGTTGAAAAATAAATGAATACAAATGCAAGTGAATGAGGAAACTTAAAGTAAGCAAATAAGCTCTGGAAGATGAAATGAAACCTTTGCAATTCTTTAGAAACATCATTACAGCCCTGGAAGGTGTGGTCAGTTGGTTGGAGCATCATCCATTCCATAGGAAGGTCTCAGATTTGATTCACTGTCAGGGCACATACCTAGATTTCGGGTATGATACCTTGTTGGGGCAGGTATGGGAGGCAATCAATCAATGTTTCTCTCTCACACCAATGTTTCTCTCTCTCTCTCTTTCTCTCTCTTTTTTTTTAAAAAAAATATATATATGAAGCATCATTATATTAAAAAAATCAGGAAGGTACTATAATAAAATGTATTTACTGTGATTTTACACATGTATTTACCTTAATTGTTTTTAACATTTGATATTTTTCACTTTCCTCCAATAAATTTAATTGACATACAATGATTTTGCTTTGATTAAATCATAATATTGCATAATTGGGAGCTGATATTACTGCAAAAGACTCACTGCAATAAATTTTTAGCATTTTCTACTTTTGGGAGATAAATGAAAAGAGAATATCGGGTCAGAAAAAAAAAATTGTTTCCCCCTGAAAAACAGCAAGGACATATCTTCATACTATAGATGATATGAAAGGAAAAAGAATGTACTATGCATGAAATGATTTGAGTCCTGGTTCTGGTTTATTTCATCAGTAAAAAGAAAGTGCCTACTGATATTCCATTATGAGCAGTTCTTCAGTGAGGACTACACATGAAAGACTGTGAGATTAGACCCTGAGGCTGATCGTCTCCAAACCATGCAAGGACACCTGGAGTGTCACACATAATTTAACTGCCAAAGTTTTGAGTTTTTCTGCTAATACTGCAGTATATCATTTCCATGATTCCTATTACCAGTGGAAGGACTGTCATAGCAGGAAGAGGGTCAGAATTAAGATGGAGACAATGTGAGAAGCCTGACCTGGCAAACATATCTTTCAACAATGATGTTCAAATAAAAAAGGTGAGTTCAAACCCTTCCCAACCCACTTACTCGACCCACCCCCAAATTCTAACCATCTGTGTCTTCTTTTGGCAACTGGACTATGACATATTACACTATTGACAGTGTCCTTCGAAGTAAAGGTCTAGAAATAAAGATAAAATATCTAGAAGATGTATAATCAGAGTTACTTCCCCCCTTCTCCTTTTTGTGACCTTTTAGATCAAGTTGTTTTACATTGGTTTTTTATTTACACAAATTAGAATGCAATGAATAAACAGTGAAGAGAAGAATTTTGTGAAAGGGTCCTGACCCCTATATCACTCAGAGTCATGGGTAGGAAAATAGAATTCCCATGTTGCTTTTGGGATCAGAAAACAGAGGGGAGCCTACATTCTTTCCAAAGTTTCTAGTAATGCAGAAAATCTTCCAATTTCCTAGAGCCATTTACCACAATAAAAGGTATATTGTGGGATGTGGTTCTGTGTAAGCATACAAGTTCTCCATTTGAGTTAGTAGAACTAAAATTTTTCCCCCCTATGGGGTGAAAAAAACTTTTTTTTTAAATATATTTTATTGATTTTTTACAGAGAGGAAGGGAGAGGGATAGAGAGCTAGAAACATTGATGAGAGAGAAACATCGACCAGCTGCCTCCTGCACACCCCCCACCGGGGATGTGCCCGCAACCAATGTACATGCCCTTAACCAGAATCGAACCTGGCACCCTTCAGTCCGCAGACCATCGCTCTATCCACTGAGCCAAACCGGTTTCGGCTGCAAAAAACTTTTTTAAAAAAAATTTTAAAACCATTAAGGCAAAACAGTACTCTGAAATTAATTCTTTACATTCATCACCCTTACTGTAAGACATTACAAATATGTAAGATCCCACAAATTCAGGATATAAATCAATATATATGACCAGTTCAATTTCCTATTGGGAAAATGAATAAGACCAAGATTTTGAATCCTAATTGCCTGGCACCACGATCATTTGAAGGGACGAGCAAGATCCTCGATGTCCTGTGCTGTTCTCTGCACACCCTGCTTCCCAGCCCTGGACCTCATCAGGACCCAGAGAGCACACGTCTAAGTGGGGCGGACACGGGAGCCTTCTGAGAGACCTGATGTGGAACATCTCCCGTGTAATGTAAAACAAGGGTCTGTCAGCCCTAAATGCTTTGAGAGAATAAGGCACCCAGGAATAGTGACGACAAACACACGCCAGGAAACCAAGAGCAGGCCTTGCTTTGGAAATCTACAAGGCCCTGACCTGGATGGGGGGCGGGACAGGTACACACTCAGAGAGAACTTTGCCAAGATCTGGGAAACAATGGGTGAGGGACTCAGGGCCTGCGGTTTCTGTTTTCTGCTTCTGGTTGGGCCACCTAGAGGCTGCCAGACAGCAGCCGGGACAAATATTCCATCAGAATACTTCAGAGTGCAGAGTTCTTTGGGAATAACCCACAGATCCGAATTCCACGTAGAGCAGACTTACACTCGACTCTCCTTTCTCCAATCCAAGTTTCACCAGCCCCTAGTGAATCCTCCTGTGCCCAATCAGGTCTAACCTTACCTTTCCTATTGCCATCAGTCATTATGCCACCATGCAATTATGAATAGGTGCCTCTTGCTCTCTACTGAATGTCTGTGTCCACCCCAAATTCCAATGTTGATACCTTAATCCCCAAAGTAATGGCATTAGAAGGTGGGGCCTTTGGGAGGTGATGGGGTCCTAAGGATGGAGCCCTCATGAATGAGATTAGGGCTTACAAAAGAGACCCGAGAGAGTTCCCACCTCTTCCACCCTGTGAAGACGCAGTGTTTGGGAATCAGGAAGTGGGCCCGCACTGGACACTGAATATACTACTGTCTTGATCTTGGATTTCCAGCCCCCAGAACTATGAGAAATAAAGGTTTGCTGTTTAAGCTACCACTGCTATGGTGTTCTGTTATAGTATCTCAAGTAGACTAGCATACCTCTTTTATCCCTATGGCTGATAATGGTGTCTTGTATATCCAAGCCTCTCCTCATCGTCATAAATACTGCTCATTATTTTTATTATTAACTAGGGGCCCGTTTTGCAGGAAGATTCCTGCAAGACTTCCGGAGGGCTTCCCTCCTGCCACCACCACCTCTCCCGCCCCCCCACCTCTCCCACTGCGGCGGGTGGGGCAGGGCAGGCGGGGCGCACCCCACCCCACCCGCCCACCCCGCCATGCCTGCGGCCACTGCCGCTGCACGCCCCGCCCACCTGCCCCACCGCGCCTGCCACCGCCGCCCGCCACTGCACACCTCTGCGGCTGCAGGCACCACCCGCGCTTTCCCTCCAGCAGCCACCTTGCTTTCCACTTTCCCTCCCTCTTCCTTCTATGCTGCCTTCAGTCTTCACTCCTCCCTCCCTCAGTGTATGCAAATTAACCACCATCTTGGTTGGGTTAATTTGCATACTCACCCTGATTGGCTGGTGGGCGTGGCTTGGGCATAGTGAAGGTGCAGTCAATTTGCATATTACTCTTTTATTAGGTAGGACTAGTAGCCCTGCGCATGAATCTGTGCACCAGTAGGTCACTGCTGCCCTCCAGTAGCTCTCCGCCTGCTGCCCTGCCCTCCTGTAGCTCCCCCGCCCCCCTTCCCCCTACCCCCCCATAGCTTGCTGCCCTGCCCACTCCTGTAGCTCTCCGCCACCCACTTGTAGTTCACTGCCCCACCCTCCTGTAGATCCAGGATCTGGTCATTATGTGGTCAGTCATTATGCCTCAGGACATAATGGATAATTAGCATATTCCTCTCTTACTGTATAGGATATTTCTGAAGTACTGATCATGTCTGCTTAGTACTACTTACCCTACAGAAAAACTCATACATTCTGAATGAAATCCATGCCCCTTGGTATTGTGATAGATACCTTTTGTAATCTGGTTTCTACTTAACTCTTCAGTCCTATCCTCCAACAATATTTTTTCTATCAACCTAGATTTTGATTAGGTTTCATATAACCTCTACAAAGCCACCTTCATTCTCTTTCATTGGCCAAGCATTCTATGCTTCACTTTCACTGAAATCTAGTTATCCTTCCAGATCTAGATTATATTCTCCTTGCTTCACAAAACATTTTCCTTTGCTCTGGCTGGTGCTTCTCAGTGATTAGAGTGTGGGCCACCAAAGCATCACGGGTTTGATTCCCATTCAAGGCAAGGGCACATACCTGGGTTGCAGGTTCACTCTGGGGCACCTGCGGAAGGCAACCAATAGATGTGTCTCTCTCACATTGATATTTCTCTCTCTTCCCCCACCCCCTTCCACTCTCAAAAAAAAAAAAAAAAAAGAAAAATCAATGAAAAAAATATCTTCCAGTGAGGATTAACGAAAACAAACAAAAAAACCATTTTCCTTAAACACTATCTTGGAATTGATTTCCTTTTTCCTTGAGCTCCTAAATATATTGTTGCACAAACTCTTTTAGCCACTCCAAGTTTCTAACCTAGTGCATTGCATGAAGAAAGCATTCAATGTGTGTGTTAAAGGGAAAACAATTACTTTAAAATTTTTCATAACAGTTTACTAAGACTTGCAGCACTCTGAAACTGTTGGAGAAATCGTCTCTTTATGTGTCTCTTAAATAAATAGGCATATCTCTGCCTGGCCTTTCTCCTCCTGAGGTGCATCGCAGCCTCCAGAGTTAACAGAGCAAAAGCAGCAGCAGCAGCAGGCTTCCTGTGTCTGACATCGCAGCAGCGGGTCTGAGCCTCGGACACAAGCGGATTCCAGTAGAGCTTTGGGGGGTGCTGCTGGGCTGCTGAAGCCGATTACCCATCAAAGTTCCCTCCTCTTGGCTTCCATTTGGCTTTTGTCAGAACTGGCAAAGCTCCGCACAGTCAGAACATGCTAACCGAAGAAGGAAAGTAATGGGAAATAATTAGAGGTGGCCTTTTGCCAACACATGTCTGTATCTGAGGAGAGGAGAAGCTGTTGGGCAGTATTAGGGAAGTCACTCCTTGCCCAAAACCTAAATGACTATTGCCAAGGAGGGTCGATAAGATAATACAGTGAAAACATAAACGTTCTCTAAATCTCCATTTACTAATAACTGGAGCATATTTTCTAGAAGCCACGATACAGTGGGTTGGCCGCTGAAGAATTGACATATGGAATTGAGAGCCATGAGCTCACTCCTTTTTCCCTCTGACGATTCCTCATTAATGCACAGCCAGGAAACCTGGAAAATGTATGCTTCCACGGAGTTGGAGAGAGATGACAGCGCTGTCAGCGGCTGAGCTTTGGTGCCTTTGTTCAGCCATGCTAAAATGCTAGAAGGGAAATGAGAATGAGGCTTCTTTTTCCCCCAAGCCCAGTGGTGGGAAGGATTTATTGGACATCTGCTTACCCATTGTTGCTTTTTTGAAAGATGTCTCCTCGTGTTTGAAAGCAGAAACACATTAGACTATCACATCAGGTATCAAGGATATTAGATGATTAGCCAGTTGCTTCTGTGGGTGAAAGATACCTGGAAGTTAATGAGACATCGGGAAGAAAAACCTTCAAATGCTTCTTTCACAGTAGTATTTTGGTTTAATAAATAAGGTTTTTCAACTCTCCAGTTTTCCCTTCAGCGACTGTGTTTTGGGGACTTGAGTGGAAAACTCAGATCTGTGTTAGGAATTTTGTGAGTAAATATTACATTAACAATGGGAGCCTCAAAACATGGAGAGACATGGCGTGACTCCCACTGCATGCCTTTTACCCTCTTGCTCTGAAAATAAAAGAGTCCTTTTAAGGACATCTTCAAATGGCTTTGCTAAGCAAGGTATTTGTAATCTATGAAAGTCTATTTAAGGAGTCATAAAAGTGAAATAACTGTAAGCTTTATATATACACTTTTTTATGTTTAAGTACTAAGCAAACAAAGAAAAGCAGACTGTGCACTGCTCTATTTACCCCTTGCTCTGGGTCCCTGAGTGGGTAACCTTCATTAGAGCAGAGGTATATCCGAATGGTGATTTCTTTCCACCGTGTCACTACCTGGGTCATAAGCACAATAAAAAACAATTTGTAATTAGCATCTCAAATGGTCTGAGAAATAAGGTACCAGGTAAATGAGATCAACTCCTAATGGACTTTCTCCCCCTCCAGTGAATTGCCTTTCTTATCAATTCCCAAATATTTAAAGAGATAAATTGAATTCATAACTTACCTCCAATATATCATTTGTGTCATTTATGGAAGAGGAGGGCAGGTGTAGCAAACAATGTGAGCTCTAAAAACTCACACACACACACACACACACACACACACACACACACTATACTATCTTCTATATCAATCAACCTTTGGATCTAGATTGGAAAGTAAAAGAATAGATGTGGAAAAGATTTAAAATTCTTTTTTAACTTAAGTTTTAATAGTATCAAGCAATGAAGCATGGAATGCTCCCTGATGAGGTTATAATGAGGGAGATAAAAAATTAAAAGATAAAAACAGCAGGTGAGAAGATAGATAAATTATATAAGTAAAATTTTAATCTTTTTATCTTTTATTCCTTTTTTTTCCCCATTTAACTCCTTCTACCCCAACACACCTCTTTAAAAAAAATGTATTCTTATTGAATACTAGAGAGGCCCGGTGCACGAAATTCATGCACTGGTGGGGGTCCCCCAGCCTGGCCTGTGCCCTCTCACAGTGCGGGAGCACTGCGATCGATCCCTGAAAGAGGCTGGCCCCACCCACCCATCTGGGGATCCTCGATGGATTGCCCCAAAGAAGTAAGCCGGAGCTGTAGGACCTGCCTCCACGCTGAGCATGCAGCATCAAGGCCCTGCCCACCCGTGCCTGCCCGCTGCACACACAGCCTCCTGGCAATCACTCATTAAGGCATGAGGGCATCATGGCGTGAAGGTGTCATGACCACATAGGCTTTTATTAATAGGATGGCCATTTCCAAGGTTGATTAACTAAATCAGGGTTACCCTGGAAAACATTGTCCATTTGTTTTTATTTCACCAAATACTGGTGAAATCTTCAGTCCAAAGGTTGCTGTGTTATAAGGAAAACAATCAAAGGCTGGTCAGGGTGACTAAATCATGACAGAAATCAAGATCTTAATTCCAAAATATAATTGGATATTAAGTAATTCCTCACAAATTTCCTGAGATTGATTGCCTTCTCATACTGGAATTAAACAAATATATGAAAGCACAGAGGTCATTTATTGTACACATTATGCTCTGAGTAAGCTTTAAAATTCCATTTTACACCAATGTATCATTTATTTTGCTTTTTTGACTGTAATTCTTTTTGTTTTCTATTATGCTTATGTGTGACAGGTGTTGTGTGAAGTCTTTTACATTTATTATCTCATTTTTTTCTATAAAACAAACATGCCATAGCTATTACTATAATCACCATTTAACAGATGAAAGTTATTAAGGCTGAAAGAAGTTATGTGTCTTAGTCAAAGTTAACTAACTGATAAGGTTGTTTAATTTTTTTTTAATTTGTGATAAAACACAAACAACATAAAATTTACCAGATTAACCATTTTTAAGTGTACAGTTCAGTAGTGTTAAGTGTATTTACACTGTGAAACAGATCTCCAGAATTTTTTTCATTTTGCAGAACTGAAAATCTATACACATTTAACAACTCTTTCTCTCCCCCTCTTTAGTCTCTCATAACTGCCATTCAACTTTCTGTTTCTGTGAATTTGACTTTAGATACCTTGTATAAGTAGAATCATATTTGTTTTTCTGTGACTGGCTTATTTCACGTAGTTTGTGCTCAAGATTCATCTATGTTGATCAGATGATAGGATTGCCTTCTTTTTTAAGGCTGAATAATATTCCACTGTATTGAAGTGGTCCAGAAGACACAACTGTGGCCTAAAAATTATTTGGAGCTGTAAGGATTTGAGAATAGGACTCTTTTAAAACTCCCTTATTGGCCTAATAACAGAGCCTCCCAAAAGAAGGCAGTGGTCATAAATCTCCTCCCCAGAGGTTTCCCTAGCAAAGATCACTCATCACCAAAGATAAGTCATCATCAAACCTAAACAAATATTGCCACAAATTGGATTTCCCATCTGTGCTCCAGTCAGCTTTTCTAAAAGTCACTTGTTTATCTGTAAGTGCCTTTCTCCAACTCTGTTACCGCTATTCAGATGGAGTATGAGCCTCAGATTTCAACCACCATCTTGAGTAAAATGTTTCTGTGAATTCCCGAGTATGTACATGAAAACTAAATTGTATTTTCTCTTACTAATCTGTTATTTGTTGCCTTAATGTATATAGGCCCCAAATCACAGATCGTTAAGAGGATGAAGGAAAAGTTTTTTCCTCCCCAACGCGTTGTTTTCATCTTTTAGCTATTATTGTGCTATGAACATGTTTTATAGGTATAGTTTATAAAGGAAAAGACATCCTAGGACTTCAATTTGTGACTTAACATAAAAGGAAAACACTTGGACCTATATCAATAGATTATCAAATGAAGATTACTTATGTGTTAATTTAAAAAAATGAGGCAGATTTGAATCACGTCTTTTGATGGCTTATGTTTACTTGATCTTTCATTTAATAACTAAATACTTTAATTGCTTGCTTTGGCTAAAAATCACTTTTACATCAGCAGCTCAAAAATTGATAGCTCTATTGGTCTTTTTGGACCTCTGTCTCTGTTTTTGTCTGTTTCTTTCCATCTTTCTGTTTCTTTCTCTAGGTCTAGATAGATAGATATAAATATTAATATATATCCCATAAATATAAAAATCTACTCAGTCCTTCCATATATCAGAATTTGTTTGACTATTTTCCTTAGGAAAAATTTGGCAAAAGTGACTGTTTCTTATTATAATTAATGTATAAATTACAAAATATATATTAATGCAAAATTTAATTTAAGAGTCAAGCTGGCACTAGCAATGATGTATTCAAAATTGTATATATTGTAGATGAGTCAATTCCACTATTAAATTAATTAGTTATAAAATATTCAGAACAACTTGGAGCTTGCAGGGAGCTCTAACACAAGCAAAGATCAATTGACTTGGTTTTATAGTGAACCTTGGAAACCATTTTTCAAAAATAATGTTTCTTATTCAGATAAACATTCAGTTTTCTCATTCATAAAATGACATAATCATACTTCATAGGGCTACTTTGAAGATTAAATAAATTTATATAAAGGGCTTAGAATAGACTTTGGTGCATAACAAGCACTATATGTGCTAGATTTATTAATATCACTCTTACTATTATTTGATTGTAAGAACATGAGTATACAAGACCTACCTTCGCAGGCATCCACATCAAACTGTCAGTAGAGATAAAATTTTAATTGAAAAAAATGTGATCAAGATCCAGCCTCATAGGCATGTGTGTAAAACAAAAATGATGCATAGAAATGTAAATTTTTATAGAGAACCAAATACATTAAAAAAAGAGAGTCCCAAGTTGTATTTGTGGTTTGTTTTCTTTAAAGACCTCATTTCTTATACAGACCTCATTTTTATTCCTCTTACGATGTAAGTTTGGATAAGACAAGTTTTTATAGTATTCCTCTAGGGATTCTAAAAAGATAATAACAATTTGCATTTTGAAGTGTCTTTTGTAACACTTCAAAAGATTGAAAGGCATATGAAAATACCAGGAACAGCTAGATTTCTGTGAACTCTTGTCTATGTTTATGGTGGGAACATCAGAAATGTGCTTCTTTGCCTCCAATCAGTTCCTGGTACTTTGGATCTGAGTTGAATCTGAATTAATGTTTATAAAATATTCTGCCAGGTTAGCACCGCTGATGTTAGATCTACATAATTTCCCTCCATAAACTCCTGGAGCTGCAATCATTACCCTACGGAGTTGCAGACTTTACTTTCTTCTTGTGTTTCTCTCCAGCAAAGCTGTAGTTTCCCGGTAACAAAGCTCTGGGGATTCCGCAGTGTGATTGTACATATCCCCCTGTCACTGTCTTTGTTCACTGCTGAGATGTCTGTGCCAAATTACCTGCTGGAATTCAGGCAAAAAACAGAAAGAGTAGCAATTACTTAAAAAGTTAATAACAGTTTTATACAAGTCTGAGTGCTAGAGAAACACTTTCTGTGAACCTTTGACAGATGTAGGAAAGAATATTATTATGAACTGTTTATAAATTAAAAGTCTGTGGGGGGGAGGGAATCAATTGCCAAAGCTTTTCAACCTGATTTTTTATGGTTTCTGAGAATATTTTCCTTCCAGGAATCATGTAATAATTACATTTTCTCATTTGCCTGAACCTAGTATTTCACAATGCTTACTTTTCTGCCCAACTATGTAAAATTATTATTTTTATTTGAGTCTCATTTAACAAACATTATTTGAAGATGTCTTCCCCCTTATTATTGGATAATGCACACATATGTGAATACACTTGACACACCAGTTGCCTGTCCCCTGGAAGATTTGGGTCTCAGGAAGAGGACCGTCATTTGAACGAGTCTTGTGCTCCTCCCACTTTCTACCCTACTTCCCAAGGAAATTGTACCTAAATTATGATATCGAGTTCCAAATATTTTTCCAGCAGTCCTGTACCTCTACCATATTGTTCAATCAAAAGAATGCAGTAGGTGGCAAAAAAGATATAGTGGAGGTGTTATTCTAATCATCCTGACCACCTGTCTATTTGTTATTTGGTTACTATAGTGGACCGAATGATGTTCTCCTAAAAGACATATCCACATCCTCATCCTGGAACCTATGAATACTGCCTTATATAGCAAAAGATGTAATTAAATTAAGGTTCCTGAAAAAGAAATGGAGTTTATTTTATATCATCCCAGTGAGTCTTACATGCCATTACATGTGTCTTATCAGAGAGACACAAAAGGGCGATACAGAACTGAAGACAGAGGCAGCCACCAGAAGCTTGAAAGAGGCAAGGAACAGATCCTCTCCTACAGTCCCTGGAGGGAATGTGGCCCTGCCAACACTTTGAACTTGGCTAGTCTGATGATGGATTTGGACTTATTGTCTCCAGGACTGTGAGGAAATAAACTTCCTTTGTTTTAAGGTACCAACTTCATGGTGATTTGCTATGGCAGTCACAGGGAACTAGTACACTTACTAATAAATTAGGGGGAAGCAACCAGAAGCAAAGGAAGCCAGAACAATGTGCAAGGAGAGAGAGCAGACAGCACAAGTCTCTGCCGCGTTCTCACCATTGTAGGAGCAGCCTTGCCTTTCCTTCACATCCTCAGTGTGCTGCGTGTTATCACTGCTGCTCCGCCTCAAATAATTCACCTCAAAATCTTCACTTTTGGGTGTAGTATCCTTCTGCCCCCTCCCCCATGTTTTCTGGAGCATCTGGTTAAGCCCCTGCTTGCTCCCCATTAAAAGAAATGATGAACATCCAGGCACAAGTTTTACAGAGATTTCTCTAAGGTTGGATCAAAGGATTTTACAGGGTCAGCATTCCTGATGTTTCATAGCCCCAGCAGGGGCAGGATTAGACCTGGATTAAAATCTATTTCTTCACCTGGGTTCAAATCCAAGTCCTGCTAATTACTCAATATGTGACCTCCAGCAACTTAATTAACCTCCAGACTTATGGTTTGCTATCCATAAATCCAAGATACTATCGACCCTGCCAGTTAGTTATGAGCATTATAGATAATGTAAGTAAAATGTCAGGCAAATATTTAGCGCTTAGAAAAATAAAAAGGTTTATTCTTATTCTTCACGTTTTTCCCAGTCTTGCTATGCACTCACTCAAGACAAACCAAGGAGTATTCTTGTCCATTTTGCTTAGGTGAAGGGGTATAATAGGTGAAGGCTTGGTCAGGAGATGTCTTATTAATGTCCAGATTCTAAATGTATCCTTATGAATTCACTAGAGGCGGTGGGCGGGGGCGGGGGCGGTTAGTGAGGGGACTAGAGTACCCATATGCTCTATAGGGAGCATATGGGAAGTTCAAGCTTTATGAGAAAGACAGTTGTCAGAATCATTTTGAAAACCCCTTGATTATTTTCTACTTCAAGTAATAAACACATGGCTTGCACTGTTTCCCAGCTTCTGCCTGTTAACTTCCTGCCCTTGAATCATTTTGAGATTGGGTTCTATGTGAAACTGAAGAATTAAACCTCATTTCCACCTCCACCCTGGTTTGAGTAAGGGATAACAGAACAAAATTAAACAACAACAACAACAACAACAACAACTAATGGAAACGTTGATAAACAGGTTCCATGGACAAAATCTTGTCCCTGTCTATTTTATTTTCTCACTTAAGAACTGGGAGGCTGACTTCTTCTGTCCTCTAACAGATATTACCAAGTAACAAATAGGCAGTCCCATAGGATTAAAGGCTAGTTTATGCCCTTGTTAAAACTTCAGTGATATCTTGAAGATGAAACAGCTCCAGTGCTGTGCTCTCCCAAGGACTGTATCAAGTTCTTCCTCCCAACCCCAATCCCTGTCCCCCTACCCCTACCCCTTCTTTGAAGGCAGAATTTTTACATGGCTAATGGCTAAGAGCTCTGGTTCCTGAGGCAAGATTTCCAATATCGTCATGGCTAGGACTTCGTGTAGTCTTACCCTGATTCTTCCCACCTCAGAGAAACATCTTTGGAAGGACAGTAAGTCTGAGCCTTCTGCTACCTTTCTCTGAATTTATTTCCTTGCAATCTGGCTCATCTGCACAGTTTCCCTGAAGCCTTGAATATGAGCCACAGACTGCATTTCTGATTAAACATCCTCTGGAGTGTCACACTCACATCTGAGGTTGTTTGCTGACATCTTTTTCACCTGATGGCATACACACATTTTAAGCAAACATGTCCAAAACAGAACTCGCACACACAAAGATAACTAACAATTCCAAGGGGAGTAAGAAAAAAATGTTCCAGATAGAGGGCAGGAAGGGACAGCTGAAATTTTCAAGGAGGTGAATTTCTGCTGACTGGAGTGGTTGGCCCTGGCTTGATGTGAATGACAATTTTGGAGTAAAATTTAAAGAACAGAGCTTGAGTAAACTGACAGAAGGTTATTTGCTTCTTACCAAGAACGGAGTGGTTAGAGAGTTAAGATTCAGAGGTAGCGATGCAGACGATTCAGAGGTCCAGGCACCCGGTGGTCTGCTTCCCACTGTGGGTTCTTGGCTTCATGCAGGAAAGAATTCAAAGAGGATGCCGGCAGAGAGTTTAAAGTGAAAGCCAGTTTATTAGTGAAGTAGTGAGAGAGGGGGCCACTCCACAGACACCAGCCCTTCCTGATGAGATTTACTTCTTTCATGGAGAGGAGTGTTCCAGATTTTTCTGGGGAAAGGGGTGGAGATTTCACAGAAAAGCCCTTGGCCATTTGAAACAAAAAATTTTAAATAGGCTTTTAGAGAGAGAGAGAAAGAAAGATAGAAACATGCCCTACTAGGGATTGAGCCTGCAATCTGCGCATGTGCCCAGACCTGGAATCCAACGGTGACTTTTTGGTTCATGGTTCGATCACTGAGACACACAGGCTGGGCCCGGTGGCCATTTTTTGTCCTTACATGGTCTTACCATTTCTGATCAGTGCATCACAGGTGTGTTTAGTACACTAATGTATTAGAATGAGCAATGAGCGCGTAATGAGGCTAGCTGTTCCTGGAAGGTGCAATTTCTTGCCATGTTGGATGAACTGGTCTCTGCTAGTTTTCAGTCATAAATCTATTGTGGGTTTGTCTTATTATTTTCTTGATAGTGCCCTGATAGGCTCTTATCAGTTAAGGCCATTTGGCCACATACCCTATGTCAGGGAGATTTGATGGATGTTGGGAGAACAGAGAACCTAATTTGGATGGGTCTCAGAGAGTTCATTTATGCAGGAATAAAGTCCCACATGATTTTAACATTCAAAGTTCTCCATAATTTTTGCACATAATTCTTTGATATCAAAAAACATTTGTAATATTCTCTTATTTATTTTCTGCTCTCCTTGCCTGCTAAATCTCAGTAAATTCTCTCACAATATTTCTCATAATATTTTGTTAAATTATATCTATTTCCAATTTATGTTCAATCACTATAATTTTTTGATCTAGCATTCACCATTTTGTTTGTTTGCATAATAACCTCAAGTTCAAAGAGTCTGACTTATTCCTGACCTCCTCTTTAGCACTGAATCTGATGGCATCTTCACCTCCATCCCCTAGGGCCTTCAGGTGGCACCTCTGTAATCCATATTTATTTTTACTTTTGTTAATCCTCACCCGACCATATTTTTCCATTGATTTTTAGACAGAGTGGACGGGAGGAGGAGAGAAACATCAATGTGAGACTTATCGATCGGTTGCCTTCTGCACACACCCCGACCAGGGCCAGGGACTGAGCCTGAAATCGAGGTGCATATCCTTGACCATAATGGACTCCGAGACCCTTCAGTCCATGGACCGATTTTCTATCCACTGAGCCAAGCCAAGTAGGGCTGTAATCCATATTTAAAGGGCTATGGTAAGCCATCTCCATCTCACCCATCTACCTATTCTGCAAAAGTATAGAATTAGAAAAACCTAAATGTGTTTTCAAATGCAATGAGCTTCTTTTTCTCAGAAAAGGACAAACACCAAATTAGTTCTCTTGCTAAGCATGCCGTCTCCTTGGAGAAGTGAGGTCAGGTCTCTGGCTATCCAATCACTCAGCAATCTCACCACTTGACATGACCTTATCATTCAAGCTTCAGTTAGGTTCTCTGTCACTCAGGCTGAATACAGCTATGTACTTGAGGCTTGATGGCTCTTCCTCAGTTGTCCCATGCATTTGAAGACCACTTAGCTTTTGCATCCAGCCAAGAAGCAGTGCATACAAAATTAAGGTTCATAGTTAAGTGAAATAGACAGACTCTGCATGTCACAATATATCATACTTTTCCAAAACTCAATTTGAACTAAATATAGACAATTATATTAATGTTTTCAAATGAGGGGTAAACAAAAGCAACATGATACTTATATAAATAAACCCCAAATTGAACATACAAAACTATATGGCTATATCTATAGCCATAGATTTCATATTGATGGTGTTAAAAGTTGCATGATATTTTATTATGCTAGTGTGAATATGCCTTGTTCTTGTATTAAAGAAATTAATGACTTTAGGAATATTTTGATAAGGTTTTAAAATTCCACAATGTTAAAATATAAACAGAAAAATTGTAGTGGGAAAGTTGATTTCAAGTGAAAAATTATGTATCTATCAAAAGATATAAATTTTCAGAGATATTGTGACAATATCTTTATCTTTATTATTCAATTATTATTCTTTTATCTTTATTATTCAATTCATGTTTCTAGAATTTTTCCTCCTTTTGATAATGAGTGTTTCCGATATATATGTATATTTTACAGTATTTTAGGCCATATTCTTCTATAGGCATGAATTTTCAAATCTTATTATAAAAGAATGACTTCTCAAAAGTCTTATTTTCTGGTTTTGAAATATTTGATAGAGATTTAAAATTTTTCATTGAAAACCAAAGCTCTGTTGAAATGAAAAAGTATGGGGTAATGATTCCAAAATTTCATATGTGGGCCAATTAAAAAGAATGTAAATGCACAATCACTACCATTTAAGATTATATTATATTATATTATATTATATTATATTATATTATATTATATTATATTATACTAGAGGCCCGGTGCACGAAATTCGTGCACGGGGTGTGGGGTGTGTGTGGGGGGGTATTGTCCCTCAGCCCAGCCTGCAGTCTCTTCAATCTGGGACCCCTCAAGGGACCTTCGTTTTTTTCTCCAGGAGTGTGCTGGAAAAACCCTAGATCACCTTCTTGGATTCTTATAACCCAAATTACCAAGAACACTGCAAGTGGCGTCCTACAGGGAGCTTAGCCAATGAGTTGTCAGAAAAGGTATTTACTCTCAAACTGGTTTGGCTCAGTGGATAGACTGTGGGCCTGCAGACTGAAGGGTCCCAGGTTTGATTCCTGTTAAGGGCATGTATCTTGGTTGGAGGCACATCCCCAATGGGGAGTGTGCAGGAGGCAGCTAATCGATGTTTCTCATTGATATTTCCTACTGTCTATCCTTCTCCCCTCTTCTCTGTAAAAAAAAAAAAATCAATAAAAAATTTTTTTAGAAAGGTGTATCCTCTGCAGCTCATGCAGCCCCTGGGTTGTGACCACTGGGCTAGAGGCGTGTCCCTGCCACCTGGTGGTGGCTGCCGGGGTCTCTGCACACCCCAGAGGCCAGCAGCCCTCCCCCTGTGGAGGGCGCTGGGCTGGAGGTGTGGAAACGAACCGCCACTTGGTGCTGGAGCTTGGAAAGCCTCTGGGGCAGGGCAGGAACATCCCCATCTCCAAATGCCTCGAGGCCAGCAGCCAGCCCCACCATGGGCCCCAGGCTCGGGGCATGCAGGGACCCTGGGCAGCACGCAGTGGTGGCCACCAGGGTCTCAGCACACCCCAGAGGCCAGTAGCCAGCCCCACCATGGGCCCCATGCTCGGGGCATGCAGGGACCCTGGGCAGCATGCAGTGGTGGCCACCAGGGTCTCGGCACACCCCAGAGGCCAGCAGCCAGCCCCCAGTCCTGGGCGCCTGGCTGGGGGCGTGGCCCCAAACCGCCACTTGGTGCGCGAGCCTTTGCAAACCACTGGGGATGTTCCCGCCTGCCAGGCGGCTTGGGGCCTGCACCCATAGGCTTCGAGTGACCAGGGGGCGTTCTGGGACCCCTGCTGCTCAAGACCTAAGTGCAGGCCTACAGGCTAGGTGAGGCCTGGGTCCGGAGGATGTTTCCTGGACCCAGGCTGCTCAGCGCCCGCATATGCAAATTAACCGCCATCTTGTTCGCTCTGATTGGCTGTGGGCATAGCGAAGGTACGGTCAATTTGCATGTTTCTCTTTTATTAGGTAGGATTATATTATATTATATTATAGAACAACCTAAAGATACTGTTAAAATGTAGGTATTAAGCCGAAACCGGTTTGGCTCAGTGGATAGAGCATCAGCCTGCGGACTGAAAGGTCCCAGGTTCGATTCCGGTCAAGGGCATGTACCTTGGTTGCGGGCACATCCCCAATGGGGGGTGTGCAAGAGGCAGCTGATCGATGTTTCTCAGTCATCGATGTTTCTAACTCTCTATCCCTCTCCCTTCCTCTCTGTGAAAATTCAATAAAATATATTAAAAAAAAATTAAAAATGTAGGTATTAAAACTGTATAAACAAAAATCACATGGTAGATAAATAGGGAGTTTAGATTAAACATTAATTTAGTGGCTTAATGCCTCATTTTTGCCCAATGACACTCATTGTCAAAGACTTTTATTCAATTGAGAAGTGAAGATGGATATAAACTACAGTTATTATTGACTAGTGTAAATACAACCTAATTTACTATACTCCTGTTTTCATTAAAAAGTATTGATGTGCCCCTTTCTATATACCATATATGTTGTAAAAGTATATTCTATTTGATTCCAAATATTAACTATGAGGCTTATCATATATTTTCCATGCCCAAGGAGGAAAATATATATAAATTATTCAATAAGATAGTCATTTTTAGAAAATTCAGTGGAATTTTTGTTTTATTATATACATGTAAGACATGCAGGAGCCCTTTCTTTATGAAGTTTTGGCAATGTAAAAAGTCATTTTTTGTTGTTTGCTTTGACTTTTGGTTTTTGAGTTTCCACCTAAATAAATTGATGTTCTATTTCGATTGATTCATTTGGCAAGAATAAGTCAGCCTGTTAATTAAACTATGGAAGAAAAGCAGTTTTGTAGCAATATGATTGAAAGTGGTAAATATTTTTTATAGTATCAATATCTGAGTGTTATTATCTGGATGAGCAGCGTAAGACTTTATTTCTTCCCTTACATGACAATTATCTTGCATTGATTTGTATTTTATTTTAATTTATTGTTTCTTTTTCTAAAAAAATACAGTTTGTTTTGTGCTCCCCTTTTGCTTCATCTTTCTATAGCAACCAGGAAGAAAACATGCCATAAGTATCCCTGCTGTTCCTTTTGCAAATGTCCTTTGTTCATCATGTGTGATTTCTAGCTTTACAGGCTGTGAAGGTAGATGAATGTGGATAATGCTTATTATGGCTCTTCGCTTCATGTTGCTTACCTAACTTGCAAATGTATTGTGAGGATTAATGCCTATTTAAAGTACCTTACTATATTGCACTTTCCATTAGAGAGCATGGCTCATACGCATTACAAAAATCGCCCACTGGAAATAAAATTATACATATACTTACAATCCTCTGAACTTGCAGTAGGGTATATTTTAATGAGACAAACATTTTCTATAGCTCTGCTACAGTATTCTCAGTGATCAAAAGAGGCTGTTGAAATGCCGTGAAAAGAAGAATTTAAGAGAAAATGTAGGAAGCTTTTCACTTATCAGCATTAGTCAAGTAACATTTAAAGAACACTAAGTTGTTGGCATTTGGACTGTATAGTCATTCAACCTTGTAAAAACAAATATTTATTTTAACAAAAAACAAGCCCATATAACTAATTTCCCCAGATAATGCTACCTTTCCATTTGGAACAAAAATTTTAATAGATCATAAAACTACACTCCTAGTCAGATACTGTGCCTTTTGGCCTCAGAATTGCCACCCAGTGACTATTAAAAATAAACAAATCTCATTTGTAAGGAAGTGAATCTCCTAGCAAACCCAGCTTTCAAAATACATGCATATTTTATAATATGTATGTACATATATATTCATTGCTGCTTGCTATTCAGGTATCCAATAAAATACATTTTCTCAATCCATTACTTTCTACTACCCCAGGATTAATGTTATTTTATTAATACCAATTTCTGAAATATGGTTACTTTTATGGAATGAAATACTGAAGTTCAATGCTTCCACAGTTTTCTACTTAGTTCCTGGCTGATATGACCATTCTCACAAATCCCATGGACAACCAGGAACAAGCAACTCATGCAAAGTTGTGACAAGGCAGGGCCACTCCAGACACTTCTCCATTGCTCTCTGCATCCATTCTGTTTTACCAGTGAGCCTGCCTGGAGCAAGGTGATTAATCTGTGATGGTCAAGTTGTGACAATATCCCTTTCCCAAGAACTGTGGACTTTAACAAAAGACAAAAGGATGCTGCCCATCAGTCTCTTTTCAGTTGCTTCAACTGTGAAATGTAGACCTCATTACCCTCAACAGTCACGTTTCCTAATGTGTGGAGTAAGCCAGATGCAGTCAGAAAGGACACCAAAATATGCCATGAACATCAGCTGTAAAATGTTCCATTTTAATGTCCCATTACATGTTCTTGCATTTATATATACACACACGTGTATGTATAGGGAAAGAATATGAATACATTAGTAATCTGAAAACTACTGATAAAGTATACAGAAAATCAGAATATTTTCAATTCACTTTTTAGTATAAGACACAATCATATTAGAAAGAAAAAAGCGTTAAGTTAATTATGAAGATATAACTAGTGTTTCCTTAGATCAGTCCAAAAATAACAAAAGAAACCAGATAGCTGTCAAATATAGGGTGTCTGCATTACTTGAAAGTACCTGTGATCAGGAAGTAAAAGAAAAATGCTTTCATTAAAATTCCCAAACCACTATAATTTCTACCATAACCTATTATTCTATTTTTTATCTCTCTTTCTTCATCTGCCTACCTATCTATTGTCTATCCATCATCTTTTCCAACACCATGCTAGAAGCCATTCAGAAAAATAGATAGGACCCACCCACAGGGATAAATACTGATTTTATAGCACAATTTAAAGGCTTCTAGTGCTTTATACATATTACCTCATTAATTTTCACAATATCCTGTGAGGAGTGTAGGTGGAAATTATTTCACATTTTATGGATGAATAAAGTAAGCTATTGTAAACTTACCAAAGGGACTTATGTAAGAATAAAATACAGGAAGTCAAATGAGATATACTTTATTCTTGAAGTAAATTTTATGTGTTGCAGTCTATTTAGAAGTTCTTGAAAGGTAGATAAAATAAAATCCATTCTCTTAATACTCCTGGAATATGCTAATAAATGGAAAAATCTCATTAAATATAATAAATGTTAATAAAAATAAATGGATAATGTAGGTTAAGCCCTTATGCTGTGCCAGAGGCTTCCTACATTACCTAATTTTACACTCACAACAACCCCACAGTTCTGATTCTCTTATAACAGTTCTGATTTTCCTAAAAATCTGCAGCTTTAAACAATAGGCATTTACTACTCACACATCATCTGAGTTCAGCTGGTGGTTCTACTTCAGGCTGTCTTAAGAGGTGGCAGTACAAGTTGTTGACTGGGGCTGCAGTGTCATCTGAAGGCTCTACAGGAGGAGGACCCATTTCTAAATGAACTCAGTTTATTGGCATGATTTAGTTCCTGGAAGGTTGTTGAACTGAGAGTCTTAAGTGTTTGTTTGCTGAAGTGAGGGAGATTGGGACCCCAGAGTTTTCAGCTTGTCCTACTTGGGCTATATTTATATACTGTGTGTTGGATTGGGTAAAGAAAGGGACTACTCAACTATTCATCACATACTTCTTCATCTTTGAATTGGAAAGAATTATAAATGCTTGCATCTCTCACCAGTGTAAGGCAGTGTATTCTTTGATTGGGAGCTGAAGAGAGAGGGCACCTCATCTTCTTGGTCACAACCACACAGAGTGAAGCTTTCTTTATGCTGAGTTGTGAGTGAGGTGGTGGGGAAAGAGCAGATCATGGCAAGAAATTCACAGACTCTAAATATTCTCATCACTTGGTAAGCTTTCTTGAATAAATGTTCTTTATTTGCTCAATATCCTTAGGGCAGCTTCTAGAGACTTTGAGTGGATGATTCTTTATATTTTTCAGTAGTTATATTAGGTTTATTGGGGTTGAATCCATGGAGCTCATCCCAGAAATAAAACCAAAACCATGGTTCTTAACCATGATAAGGAAGGAAAACTTCAATCATTGCAGATATGTTCTTTTATATGAAAGGAGATGCTTTAGCACAGCATTCTCTCAGGGGAAGCAATGTGAATGGGAGTAAAATCCAAGTGATTAAATTTAAATGTTGGATATACTTTAAGAATACTACAAACTCAGGTCATGTCCTGGTTTATCTTTATTTTATTTTTTATTTTATTTTTTATTGATGTTGTGGTTTACAGATAAATTGTGTAACCTCGTGACCTTAAGTAACAATAAAGGACAGAATGGGCTAAGCAGAAACACTGGTTTCAAGGAGTGTTAGTCAGGGTGGCTTGGGCTGTTCAAATTTAAGCTTAACCTTAAACTGTGCAGTTGTACTTGAGTTCTACAAGCACTACAGAACATAAGTGAGGGTCTAGGTTCAAAATTTTGGTAGCAAAAATTGATTGACAGTGCAAAGTGAAAATAGTTATTAACAGATTATGAATTTATAGACAGAAAAGAAGGGATTTAAATATCATCTGATGCCCCAGGCTAAAATCACTGTGATATGGCAGGGATATCACAAAAGCCACTGACTGAGGAAAGAGAAAAAAGATTAGGAAGAGATGTTTTCCCCTTTCTAGCTATGATAGTCCATCATGTCAAATCATATTTGATTTTATATTCATTATTAACATGACAAAGAGCTTGTATATACCAGGGCTTAAACAAAAGAGAGACAAAAAGAATGACAGAGAATATCAGAGCCTTAAGATAGCCATACAATTAATAAAAATAAAATAATCAAATATAATAAAATTTATCATTATAATGGAAAGTGAAAAATGAAGCTGATAATTTAATTTTTAAAATATATTTTTATTGATTTCAGAGAGGAGGGGGAGGGAGAGAGAGAATCAAACTGTGACTGCCTGGTTCATAGATTGATGCTCAATCGCTGAGCCATGCCAGCTGGGCTAATTTTTAATTGTGACTGTAATGTGTAAGAAGGTTGATCAGCATCAAATTAGGAAAGAAAGGTATGACTTCAGATATTTTCTCTGATGGATCAATTTGATAATAAAAAATGTTATCTTTTCCAATTTTCTAGGGCAATGCTTCTTAGCCAAACTTGGCTTTAGAATTTTTGTGGGGTTTTGAAGAATACAGCCTGAGTCTCACCTTAACCTGGTGAATCAGGTTATTCTGGGTGATTACCTGCATTTTTAACATTCAAAAATCATATCTACCACTTCCCTGTTGGTTAGGGCTGGTTTAAAAACCAGTACTCTAAGGATTCCTTTTCTTATATTCAAAGAAGCTACAAAGATATCTAAACAATAAACTGATTCTCAATTTTTAAAAATATATATGTGATTGATATGTTAATGATATTGACAGTATTGATGAGCAATATATTTCCATTATTTTTCCTTTATATACTTGCATGATTCCTTCAAACATAGCTTACTTATCATTTACATAATCATTCAAAATTATTGCAATCACTCCAAATTAAGATAATTTAGATTGAAAAATTTAGATTATTGCATTCTATAAATTTTGAAAAATTATGTATTTCTTTGTTTAAAAATAGTTTTTTATTTCCCCAATTAGACTAATTTAATCAAACTCTCTTATATGCAGATAACCATATATATTGTGCCATAATCCTTTGTTGCCAATTATAGAAAGTGCTTCTTGGTAGTCTTTGCTGAACTTCAAAAGTTTTCTTAATACAGTACACTATGCAACCATTGTGTACTGAATCAACATATTGGCATTTAAACACCTGAGATGAAAGTAATATGCCATCTTAATTCTATATTTTCATCTTATCAACAGAAGAAATGTGGTAGCTGTATGTTAGTCTCTGTACTAAGCTATCGGAGAAATATACAATAAAATAATATCCATTATAGATTTTCCAGGATCTCTTTAAATATTTTACCTTCATTTTCTGAATTCATCTTCATAGCAACACTGCAAGCCACTTATTATCATAATCATTATAGAGATCAGTAAAATCACAAAGCACAGAGATATAAAATAAACAGCTCAAGGTCATTCAATTAGTAACTGGCATCGATGTGTTTCAAACCAAAGTCCTTTCTTAAAGTCAATGATATCCTTCATACAGTTCTAACATCATGACACAATATTGATTACAAAATATGGGATTGGCATTTTTAAAGATGACTGTGAAAAAAAATCTCCAAGGAACACTGAATTTACAAAAACACTATTCTACTAAAATGAATGTCCTCCTTGAATGGGAAGAAATAGAACAGCTGAAACACCTGAGATATATTGAGAGCTTGTCAGTTACTATCACAAGATATCTCGATCCTCTCTATAAAATTGTTAAAAATGTATTTTGGTTGGTTTTATGGAGTAGAATCACAGAGCTCTGGTCTTGTCTTTGTCACATGAGTTTCCTAGAAACTGATGGATTGATTTTAATTTGACCTTGGCAGCTTTTGTTACCCTCTGAGGTCTTAGCCTTGCTCTGTTCCAGACCTTTTCTTTGAACTCTGCCTTTGGACACTACCTTTCTTCTAAAAATTTGTCCCTGGGCCCTAGGCGGTCTGTCAGTCATAACTGTTGGCCATGACCAATATGGTATGTCAAACTTATTAGTAATTTTGCCAGTTCTACTTTTTTCAGAAAAGGTATCTTAGTTGTCTAAAACAATAATCTGTGTTTTAAGAACCTAATTTCAAAAAAGAAACTCACTGAATGCAAACATTCAGTGCTTGAAATAATTACTGTATTAATTATAGTGTTTTTTATTGAAAAACTAGATTTCTGCATATGTGATTCCATATTCTACATGTAACAACACAATAAGTATTGTTACATGAACATGTACTCAAAAATTCATCAATTCAATTGTCAATGAATTAGGAGAGATATTCTCAATTTCATGGTGTCTGATGCTATATTTGTCTAATTATTCTTGCCATTATTTCGATCAATGGTACCATTACATATCTATATACTATACTTGATCAGATATAACAATAAAGCTCCCAATTTACTTTTATTTTTGATGTTTCTACTGCTAGGCCTCTTACTCATTTTTTCAATTGCCTTAAGTCAACAAACACCATTCACCTTCATAATCCAATAAAAAAATGATTATTCTGAATAACTATACCATGAAAAAATGAAAATATATATTTTTCAATAATAAATGTATATATTATGACATTTTGACTGCTGTTCAGACACATAATATTATCTATATTGGAAATATTTGAGATTAAAATAATTTTGGATGTTTTTGTTTCTTGTTATTTAGTTATTATTTTTTTTCTTTTTAATCATTTCTTAATATTTCAAGGTGGTGTATTTTTGTATTACTTAACATTTTATCACATATGCAATGCTTTTAAACAATTACTGGACACAAAATTATAAAGTGAATGTTGATTTTAGATGATGAATTGATACCATTATAATAGTAACTAGAGGCCCGGTGCACGAAATTCATGCATGGGGGTGTGTGTCCCTCAGCCCAGCCTGCACCCTCTCCAATCTGGGACCCCTCGAGGGATGTCCGAGGATCGGGCCTAAACAGGCAGTCGGACATCCCTCTCACAATCCAGGACTGCTGGCTCCCAACTGCTCGCCTGCCTGCCTTCCTGATTGCCCCTAACCACTTCTGCCTGCGAGCCTGATCACCCCCTAACTACTCACCTGTCAGCCTGTTTGCCCCTAACTGCGCTTCCCTGCAGGCCTGGTCACCCCTAACTGCCCTCTTCTGCAGGCCTGGTCACCCCTAACTGCCCTCTCCTGCAGGCAGGTCCCCCCCAACTGCCCTTCCCTACAGGCCTGGTCATCCCCAACTTCCCTCCTCTGACGGCCTGGTCACCCCTAACTGCCCTCCCCTTCAGGCTTGATTGCCCCCAACTGCCCTCCCTTGCAGGCCTGGTCCCTCCCAACTACCCTCCCCTGCTGGCCTGATCACCCAAAACTGCCCTTCCTTGAAGGCCTGGTCCCTTCCAACTGCCCTCCCCTGCTGGCCTAATCACCCACAATTGCCCTCCCCTGCAGGCCTGATCCCTCCCAACTTCCCTCCCCTTCTGGCCATCTTGTGGCAGCCATCTTGTGTCCACATAGGGGCAGCCATCTTTGACCACATGGGGGAAGCCATCTTGTGTGTTGTAGTGATGGTCAATTTGCATATTACTCTTTTATTAGATAGGATAGAGGCCTGGTACACGGGTGTGGGCAAGCTGGTTTGCCCTGAAGGGTGTCCTGGATCAGGGTGGGGGTTCCCTTGGGGCATGGGGTGACCTGGGCGAGGGGCCTATGGTGGTTTGCAGTCTGGCCATGCACCCCGGTGACCCAAGCAGAGGCCCTGGTATCTGGTATTTATTTATCTTCTATAATTGAAACTTTGTAGCCTTGAGCGGAGGCCAAGGCAGGCCAGGGCTGCAGAAGCTTGGCTTCCTCCATCGCCGGGGGCAACTCAAGCCTCCTGCTCTCTCCAGCTCTGTGGCTGCCACCATTTTTGTTGGGATTTATTTCTCTTCTATAATTGAAACTTTGTAGCCTTGAGTGGAGTCCTGGGCCAGCCAGGGTGTGTGGAAAGCTTGGCTTCATCCATTGCCAGGGAAATCTAAGCCTTCTGCTCACTCCATGGCCAAAGCCATCTTGGCTGGGTTAATTTGCATACTTGCTTATGATTGGTTGGTGGGCATGCCTTGTGGGTGTATCAGAGTTATGGTTAATTTGCATATTACTCTTTTATTAGATAGGATTGTATGACTACAGCAGTTGTTTTATTCTTCATAAATAAAAAAGTTAAAATATTATGGTAGATTAGTTTTCATGTTAATTTCCAGTAACTCAGAAAAAAAAAAATTAACTCTCTATTTTACTTTATTCAAAGTATATAATCCCAGTCAAATTCTGGGAAATACAATGTCACTGACAAGTGTGTCCCTAATAAATTGATAATTAGTATTCAAGATTTCACAGATGCAGTGATTTGTTCCTGTAATTTAACATTAATATAATTTTAACTATTAACATAGTTATTCATTCACAAAATTGGAGAGATTAAACTAATATTAGAAACAGTATGACCTACACTCCCTCACTTGACAGATTTACTTTCATATACCTCTTATTTAAAGTTAACATCAAAACAGAAAACTTTTTTAACATTAAAAAAGAAGTTATAATATTTCTCTTTATCAGGTGTGTATATATGCACATCTAGAAAACCAGAAGTTTATATATCTACTGTTCCTAGTGAAATGGACTTGTATTTCTAACAAGCTTTGACATTCACACAATGAAATAATAAGTTCATCCTTAGAAAAGAATATTTAGAACAGTGAACATGAGGCTGTAGTGTTGCATATTTCACTTTAGTTCATTTGTACATGTGCAGAAGCATATTTATTCACAGTGAATAAAACATGGGATATAAAATATCTTATTTTTTTAAATGGTTTTACATAAACATGTCATCCTTACCTGAGATTAAAAAGAAAGTTTTTTAATTAGAATCATTTAAGTTAAAAATAAATATTTTTTACATGTTTAATAACAAAAATTCTTAAACATTCAAGAAATACTCATTTACTATGTACATTTTACAAGCCATCTCTCCAGACTCTGGCTATATAGTAGTGAATAAAACAACATTATTTCCTGAAAGAGGTTCTATCTTAAGGATTGGCATGTACTGAGAAAACTATTTAATAAATTAAAATATAAATAAGAAAACGTGATAGCCCTGACTGGTTTGGCTCAGTGGATGGAGTGTTGGCCTGTGAACTGAAGTATCCCGGGTTCGATTCCGGTCAGGGGCATGTACCTTGGTTGTGGGCACATCCCCAGTAGGGGGTGTGCAGGAGGCAGCTGATCGGTGTTTCTCTCTCATCAATGTTTCTAACTCTCTATCCCTCTCCCTTCCTCTCTGTGAAAAATCAATAAAATATATTTAAAAAAAGAAAATGTGATAATTCAAGTGGCAATGCGTAAATGATGGCAAGTAAATGTGGAGGAGAACACAAATAGTGTAGAGGGAATGCTATTTTATATAACTTTGTCCAAGAAGGCCTCTTTAAATACAGACAGATGGAGGTGAAGGAGCCAACTACATGACTTTCTGGGACAAAAGATGTTTTAAGCCATGAAAAGAACTCACACAAATGCATTGAGGGCGATGGAAGCATGCTTGGGGCCTTGGATCCGAAGCTGGAGGAATTCCTGAGCCAGACTTCCCAGCCATGCGTGGGGAAGGAGGTTCTTGCAATATCTTCAGAAAATGAATTTTCTAAGACTCACATGGGAGAATGGGATGTGGAAAACGGTTTCATTTGTGTGAAGTTACATCTCTTGGGTGCCAAAGTCCCCTGCCCCTCAAACTGGTTCTGAAAAAGGTGCAGCTGGGAGCTCAGCAGAGCCAGACGTAAGGCCCGTGTCCAGAGCTTTTGTTCCATGTTGTAGCTGGGTGTGGTTCAGCATTCGGGTCAGATTAAAGTCTATTAGTCCGTATGTGGAGCTCCCTGTGGCTCGGAGCCATGTGGCCCCATGGGAGCGTGTCCCTTCAACAGGAGTCCAGAGAGAGCCCAGTGCCTGTGTGTGTGTGTGAGAGAGAGAGCTTCCTTTGTTTGGAAGTTTAAATATTCAGGTTTTGGGATTACAGTGGCCATGCCCATCCTGGCCACTGCCTTGCTTTCAGGTGTGATTGTAGGTAAGCAGGTTACTCGGACCTTATTGGCATGTGCCTAAACTATATTTGTCTAGTCTTTTCCCCTAACAATCAGCAGGGAATATATTTTGAAAGTGTTAAGCAGCCTTTTTGCAAGGCTGTATTAATAGCATGCCTATATTAACTGGTCTCCCCTTTTACTTCTTTCCTGTTAAATAATAACCAGGAATACAAGGCATCCGATTCATATTGAGGAGAACAGTACAGTTGGGACCAGCGGAGGAGTGATCACAGATGGCTTTAGGGATACTGTAGGGATGTAGATTTTATTCTGAATGACATGAGAAGCAATGCAGGGATTACAGTAGCAGGGCTCATCATGATTTCTGCAAAGAACACCTGCAAGTGTGGAAGCAAGAGACATGTTAAGAGACTAGTATATACATACCGATATTTTACATGTAAGATTCTCAAAAATCTTGTGAAAATTAAACATGTCATATCTATAATAATAAAAGTATAATATGCTAATTAAATCAGACACCCAAACGACCTTCTGGGCATCATTCCAGATGTCCTTCCGCACAAAGCCACCATGGCAGGGGCTGAAGCAGAGTAGTTAGGGGCAATCAGGCAGGCAGGTGAGCAGTTAGGGGCATCAGGCAGGCAGGCAGGCAGAGAGGTTAGAGGCAATCACGCAGGCAGACAGGCGAGCAGTTAGGAGCCAGCAGTCCTGGATTGCGAGAAGGTGCAGACCAGGCTGAGGGACCCCCTCTGCCCCTGCATGAATTTCATGCACCGGGCCTCTAGTATCAAGTGCACTTTCAAAAAATGTGTTCAATATGATGCCCAATGCAGCCTTCCTTTCTGGGAAGGAAGCTTACATTTCACTACCCCCAGTTTATAGGTGAGGTAATTAAAGCTCGTTGGAAAAGTTCCTTGACAGTGTCAGAGGCTGAAAGCGGCACAGGCCTAACTATACAGAGCATTTCTTCACTTCCAATTTTGCTGTTATCCACTGAACCATGATCTTCGCATGCAAGGGGAACACTGAGCCAGACAATACTCTGAAATTTTACTTATTCTGAAAGGCATTTATTTAGCCTGCAAATCCCCAAATAACAAAAGGAAAGTGGAATAACAGCCTGGAAGACTGGACTTGCCTGACATTTCTGGCATGGACAGTGATTTGGTTGGCTTTCTGCAGACATTTCTCTTTAAGTGTTACTTCTCCCAACAAGACAATGTATGATAATGCCGTTTCACTGGCCCTAACCTGCTTCCTGCCATGGGCTTAAATTAGCCAGGATTTTTGTCAAAACAGTGCAAATCTCTTCTGTATAAGAGCTGAAAAGAAATATCTCTTAACAAAAATGATAACCTGAGCAAAGTTGGTTAAGAAAAAAGCCCCATGTTTTCAATTTCAGTACTTAAATAGAAGAACAGAGGTGTTTGGAGGAATACTTTGTTCCAATCTGAATGAAGACCTCAATTTAACATTTACATTTTAATCGGTAAATGGTTATACCAGTATAAGTCCTGTTCAACATGTTTTTATACCAAAAATTCAATGTAAGTGTCATGTAGCAATGTTTCAGCAATGGTGATCTAAAATTTACCTTTCAATCACTGGCTTTTATTGGATTTAAAAGATGGCCTGTAGTTCTTCATTTGCAGTCATGAGACAGTCTATGTTGGTGAGGAAGGCTTAAAGTTCAGTTTTTCTCTCTGAATATTATTACCATGGTAATATCTCCCTTTCCGTCTGTCTCCCTGTCTCTTTCAGTGTCTCCCTCTCATCTCTAATTCATTATCCCTGTTAATTGTGAAGTACCTACAAACAGGTATTCCTTCTAGGAACACATCTTTAAATACAACTTATTTGTTGTATAAAGAAATACAACATTTTTAAAGGAATACGGTATAATACTATTGTGATATATAATTCTAGGGGGGATATGCAGACCATTTTTCTTAATTTAAAATTAGAGCCATTTTCAGAATTAGAATTCAAACATATAGATTGTACAAATTCAAAGAAACAGCACTCATCCATTTAAAATGAAACTTTTTTTTTTTTTTTTTTGGATTCTTGCTATGAGGTTTTCTGTCTGTTGAGATATCATGTGTACCTAGCCTGATGATCTAATTAGCCTCATAATGAGAAGTGAGAACATTTAAACCCAATGCATATGTGCACATTTTGAAACAAGGACTTGCATTTAAATTGCCTGGTGTGCATTTCTTTGCATGTGGGCCGAAGCCACAAGGCACATCCTGTGTTCACTGCCACAGGATAGTTTCTTTAGCTACTTATTGTAGCAAATGGATGTCCTCCAAGCACGACAGTTAGTACTGAGATCCCGTTGATGCTAATGTACATAACCAGGCCCTAAATATCAGTCACTCACCACCTCCATATCTTAAAGACTGTGACAGTACACTGGGATATATTTTGACTCAGGATTAGAATGCATGGCCCCCAGGTGTGCTATGGAGATTTCAGAGTGCAGATTAACCCAATGTGGGTAACATTGTTAAAGAGGCTTTCATTCATCTTGTTAGTGTTTAAAATTTCTATAAAATAAAAACAAACTTTTAAAATATTAAATATATTGAAATAACAGAAGTCTATGAATAGTCATAAGAATTTACTTTAATTGTACATGTAATTTGAAGGGAAAAATCTGAATTAAGCTAATTTGTGTCTTCCTCAATTCTCAACTCAGTTAAAAGGGTACAATTAATGGCTCATTGTTGTTTGTTAATTAAGTGATTATGGTCCAGTTTCTCATTGAGATTAATTTCAAATGAGGTCAAATTTCAAACTAAAACTACTTTAGAAAATTCCTGCTTGATTTTAATCTTAAACCCTGTGGTCAGTATTTCCTAGACTTACAAAACCAGTAATATTCTTTGGCTATATAGGTAGAGATATCACATATGTGTTATAATTCAAATTTTAACTTTTTTTTGTATTTGTTTATTATACAAATTCACGGGATTCATATTTAAATATATAAATAGAAAAACAGTATGCTATACAAAGCGTGTCCTTAAAAAATGTCATTCTTCTTTGTAATTTTATCAAATTATCAATTGAATACCTAAAATGCTAGGCTTTTACAACAACAACTTTCATATAAAGCTCGTATGTGATGTACTGTTGCCTTATATTTATATTGTATTTTATTCATACAGTATGTCTATCTTAACAAATAGTCACTAATCCCTATTACTAAAATGCAATGCCCTTTACCAACCCTAGGAGGTGATCAGTAAATACAAAGTCTGAGTATTGATTGAAAGTAGCAAAAACCCACTTTTGCTACCTTTGCACCATCTACCGTATTCTCTCACTCTCACCCATTAAGATTCATTACTACAACCGGAGCCATTCAGGCTTTTCCATTTAGAATGCAACATATGCAATGTTTATTTGACTATACTTATCAGAATGTTCTCATGCAATGCTTCTCATGAGCAAAAGAGTGGTAGGTAGACATGAGCAAGGCAAGGATGATGGGCCAAATACAGAAGGTCACCAGGGTAAAAGCCTCCGGTATCTAATAAGGGACAGTTGTAGGGGGGACTTTTCCTCCGTTACCATATCCATGGTCATGTGGTTTGGAACCTCCCCCTCCTCCTGGCCTTTCATGTAACTGATCATGACCCCCTGACCTTTTCTTCCTAGAGATAACATCTAGGTCTCAGTTGTGTTTCAGCTCCAGGCCCAGAAAATCAGCAAAATCAGATAAGCAACCCCCATGGCTGACCTCAAGACCAGCTGTATTGGGTAATGAACCTCTTCCATGGCACTGACCAATCCATCAGTCCAGAGACCTGGACCCAGAAAAGACACACCTGGACAGCTGCTGAACATTCTATTGAGGTCTTGCTTTAGAACCTCCCCTAAAATCTCTACTCTTAAAACCCTTAGGACAGAGGACCCAGCTCTTCGGATGGAGGACCCCATTTGCTCTCCCTCCCAGGAGCACACAGGGCCTTTCCTCTCTCCCTCTTCCTCCCCCCAGGCTCATCACCATTGCCTTCCTCACTCCCAAGCTCCAAAGGCCCTTACTTTGCCTCTATAACTTTTTTCCTAAGCCCACTTCTTCTATGAATTCCTTCTTCTATCTCTGTGATTTTTTCTAAATAAATGTTCTCTTACAGTTTGAGCCTTAGCCCTGAATTCTTTCCTAGCCAGAACTCAAGTACCCCGGCTGCTGAACCCAGGTCTGATCTGACCCCACTGCCTAACCCTGGTGCTATTGCCAGCACCCCCATTAAAGGAACCAGGATGCTTTTGATAAGGTGTAAAAGTAAAGGGTGATGGGATTTTTCACAAGGTGAGAGAGGCTATAGAAGGCAACAGGAAGGGGAAGAGGGAAGAATTTTCTCTTTGTAGACCACAGGCCTCTTCAATAAAATCTAATCTTATTTTGTGTCAGCAGGCCTTGGTAATAATCTTGCATCTAACCTTTCATCCATATGGCCTTTCAACTTTATTTTGCACCCAGCTTATTTTTAATTCCAACTGAATGCCATTATTGAAAGTCCCATGCCTTTTAATGTATCCTTGACATTTCCAAAGACCCTCCTCTTTCTGTTATATTCTTTCCCTCTCCAGCTAGTGAATTTCCATCATTCTTTAAGATCTAATTCAAATGCTGACTCTGTGACACCTTTCTGTATTCCTCCTAGCAGAATTAAGTTGCTCCTCCCTCAGACCTCTCAGTATGGAATAGAGTAAAACACTTCATCCCAATGAATTCTAACTACTGTCTTCCTGTCTTACCAACCAAAACAATAGCAATTTGGGAGGGTGAAATTTAAATAATTCCAATAACAGCCACAAGACAAAGACCCTGGGCATTGTACAATCTTACTATTAACCCATGAGAAACAAAGCATATTTGTAAAAAAAATTATATAAAATCTGATAAAACTTTATTTTAATATTATTTTTTATTTTATGATTTTTACAACATTTTGATGAAAGGAGCATTGTATATAAATTGCATTTATTATGACTTGTCCTTTTGATGTAGCAGCATGCTATCTGGCTAGCAAATGGTTCATAAGTTCAGGAAAAATTTCAAGACGGAGTCTGAAATTTAGCTTCACAAACAATTTGGATTGGAATGCTACATTAAATGCATTATAATTTTGTATTGAGTTGCGAAGAGAAACGTGAAAAGGAAAAGGTTTGGAGACCATATATTGATATTTTCTTGATGTGTTAAAAAGGATGCCGGTTTTGTTTCCTACTCCTTTTTAAACATTTTAGCAGTTGCCCTTTACACTAGTTGACAAAAGCTTGCGATGTTGATGTGTAAGGGCTGCTGATTGCTGGTGGCAAAGAATTCTAACTGCCTGCTGGCTCCCAAGATCACATCTCCACATTTTCTTCCAGGATCATCACCTTTATTCTTTTTTTTTTTTTTTTTTTTTTTACCTTCATTCTCAATAGCTCCCTCATAGTGTGAACAGAAGTCATATGTTTTAGATTTCTGCGTTGGCACCCAAGTAATCAGTATGATTGAGTAAACATATTAAGCTTCCACTGCATTTCCAGCCTGAACAGATGTTAAGTACAAGCTGATCCACCTACATTCAACCCCAGAGACTCTACATCCACAGACTGTTTCATTTTCTTTATTCCGTTTATGTAGAAGCATAGATTCTTGCTGGCGTAGATAAATGTGCCATTTAAGGCAATCAAAAATGGCTCCACATCTCACTTGATTTCCACAATTGTTGCTGTAGCGATGGGCTACTGATGGAAACTTAATTTCCCTGGCAGATCTCCCCACATTGAGGAAACATGTTTTTAGAGAGCCAATATTCAGTAATTACAGCACAATTCCTCACAATTTCACCATTCACTAACAGTATGCATTTTTACAATGTAAAGCTGATTTTCGTTTAGCCAAATAAAACATGAAAAGAGAGCTGGAGGCAATGGGCAATCTAGATCATTAGATGATTGATGTAAAATTTGAGAACATTTAAGCTGAAAAAGGTTGCAAACCGCAGGGAGCTTAGGAAACTTGTGAGCTCTGTATTTTGAGGAAATAGTCTGTGGATGGTCTTGCAGCTCTTGGTCGCAGCCTACCGATATAAAAAAAGGCTCAAAACAGTTTGTCTACTAGTCACTTTACATTATTATTTGTAATTATTGTATATAACACAGGCTTTCAGGTAAGTTCTCAACTTGTTAGCAAGAAAAGAATTTTCAGTTCTAATTCCATTCCTCTGTTCTTACTATGTCCCTCACCTAGTAGACCAATTATCGAAATCAAGTCATTACAAGTCTAAACTTTTGTATTTGTTATGTCTAATATTTTAACGTTGTAAGAATTGTCTACTCAAATGAGTTACAGTATTTAAAATATAGTCCTGTGAATAAGTAAAAATATACAGAAATGACATGCCAAGTTTATACCATTGTAAGTTAGAATATGTTCTATACTCAAATATTATTTTCTTATAATAGTACTGAAAACTGACATTTAATGAGCACTAAAATGTGCGTAAACTATGCTAAACTCTTTAGTTATCACAACATTTAATTGTGTCTTCTCCGAAGCACAGGTAGTCATAGCAGGTAATTTACATTTTATGTTCTTCATCCCAGGGGAAGTTTAAAGCAAGAGGTAGGGAGAGAGAGCGTGAAAGAAACATCAAAATGAAATGGGGCAGCATAGTATTCCATTGTGTAGATGTACCACAGTTTTCTGATCCAGTCATCTGCTGACGGGCACCTAGGCTGTTTCCAAAAGAAGGAATTCTCATCATTTGCAGCAACCTGGATGGAATTGGAGAACATTATGTTAAGTGAAATAAGCCAGTCAATGAAAGAAAAATACCACATGATCTCACTCATTTATGGATAATAAAGAACATTATGAACTTTAACAAAAAGATAGATACAGAGACAGTAAAGCATCAAACAGACTGTCAAATTACAGGGGGCAAGTTAGGGAGAGGTGGGGGAGATAAGAGATCAATCAAAGGACTTGTATACATGCATATAAGCATAACCAACGGATGCAAAACTCTGGGGGGGTGAGGGCATATATGGGAGTGGGGAGGGGGGTGGCAATGGTAAGATATGTACACATATAATACCTTAATAAAAAAAATTGAAGAAGAAAAAAAAAATGAAATGGGGAATAATGCAATCTGATATATTATGTAATAAAGATTGTCAAAGCACGTGGTATCATGACAGCACAGACAAGGAACTGGTGGACAAGGAAAGCATTTCTATTTAAGTGGAACTGAAACATTGACTGCAGCCTTCAGCCCACCTCCCCACGCTGGACAGTGCCCACACATCTGGGGAGCCAGTTGGAGTCCACAGGACCCCCCTGGATCCCGGGCCCCAGTATCCTCTCACTGACTGTCAACAGTAACACAGTTGCAAAGTCTATCTTGAGTTGATTAAAACAGTTTATCAGGAAATATGAGAAACTGGCAAATGAAATAGATCTTGCACCATAGTAAATTATTATAAAACATAACATTGTCTATCACATTCCATCCAATTGTTGAGAATGTGTTCTATTCGCCAATGTTTATAGCCACAGTCATGTGTTTATGTGGATTCATTGGATTAACCAGTGCATATTCATTTTCTTTAGATATATTTAATTTAAGTAACAAACCTACCAATGTCATTAAATAAATGGACAAAATGAGCAATGGCACATTTTTATGCTTCCTATTGAAAAAAAAAAGTGAACATATATTATTTCAGTAATGAAAACAGCTTAGCATAATACAATGTTAAGACTGAAATGTTTCTCTCCTGCCACTTAAAGGACAGGTTTTAGAAAATACAAGTTCTGTAAATAAAACAGTGCTGCCATGGCAACATGTACTTCAGCTTTTAACCTTTCCTCAGACAGAAAGGGTTTTAAACATTTTTACATTTTCATTGTAATAACAGTGCTGGTCTCTGAAGCTGGCATTTTCTGGGAGCTAGTAATTGGCAGAGCCTCAGGCCCTCAACTTGGAGAGTTGACCAGTCTACTTGGAGAGGTTTATTCAGGTTTCTCATTACTTACAAAAATTCAATTCATCTTTTGAGTGCAGAAACTTAAAGATAAAATTTGTTCAACCGTGCATTATCTGGACAATGAATATTTTAAATACAAGTATTTTTACTTAAGTGTCAGATATACCTTTCTCTGAGTCCAACACTTTTATATGGACATATGTTGTGTGTTTGTGTGGATGTGTGCAGACACATGTATCGTATATGATTGCTTATGTGTGTATGTAAGGCAGTTTATTTTTTTCATCCTCATTCAAGGATATGTTTTATTGTTTTTATAGAGACAGGAAGGGAGAGAGGGGAGAGAGAGAGAGAGAGACATCGATGTGAGAGAGAAACATACCTGCCCTGACTTGGGGATCAAACTCACAACCTAGGTATGTGCCCTGACCAGTATCGAACCTGCAATCCTTCAGTGCACAGGATGACACTCCACCCAACTGAGCCACACCGGCCGGGGCAAGGCAGTTATTCATTTTGTTTTAAATACATTTTTATTGATTTCAGAGAGGAAGGAAGAGGGAGAGAGAGCTAGAAACAGCAATGATGAGAGAGAATCATTGATCAGCTGCCTTCTGCACACCCCACACTGGGGATCAAGTCTGCAACCGGGGCCGTGACTTCCTGGTTCATAGGTCGATGCTCAACCGCTGAGCCAAACTGGTCCGGCAGGCAGTTATTTTTTAATTAAAATTTCTAGTAAATCAGAAAGCAAATGATAAGGTATACTATTAAATACAATAAATGAGGTTATAGTACTTATCTATTGATATAACAATAAAACCACAAATTCTGCAACTTAAGGCAAATTTATCATTTCCCATTTTCTGTGGGTCTGGATAAGATTAAGTTGAGCCGTCGGCTTCAGAGCCTTACAAGCTGCAATCCAGGTGTTGGCCAGGACTGGGATCTCATCTGAGGCTGAACTGGGGAAGTACCTCTCCACAAACTCATGTGGTTCCTGAGAGTATTTATTTAGTAAGTAACTAAAAGGCTACTGGACTCAGGGCCTCAGTTCCTTGCTGTGTGGCCTTCTGCATATGGCACTTTATAACATGGAAGTCTGTGCCTTCAAAACCAGAAAGAGAGAGTCTCCTAGCAAGATGAGTTCAAATCTCAGCAACATAATCATGTGCACATATTCACATAGTCCTATATTCATCATATAAGGGCGCATGAGCCACACTAGAGTCTTATACAAATAAGTTTTGTTATTATTAATTTTTACCTTAGCCTATTGGCGGTGTTGCATAGGGAAAGGACTATAAAAACAATGACAAATAATAATAATCTTAATGATAATAATAATAATAATAACCTAGATTCTGGCATGGCACAATCATTTCACAGATAATTAAAACATTGTGTAAATATTTAATATGCCTGATTATCAATTTTACTATATATAAAATGGATATAGTAGCACCTAATTGATATAATTATTATGGATATTAAATATGATAAGGTTTGGAAAGGGCCTGATATATAGTATTATTTGCTTAAGTGACTAATATAATTGTCAAAACCATACTTAATCCTTTATACATGAAAGAATATTTAAATCTACATAGTATTATATTTTCATGGATTCATTTGAAATGCCAGATCATACATGTATGCATTTAATTATTCAATTAATTTAAAAATATAGATTGCCTTTCTATGTGCTTGGCATTATTCCAAGTATGGCTAAGTTGTAACAAAACAGACACAAGTCCATACCTCACAGAGCTTATATTCTAGAATGGGGCACAGTGGTTAAAGAGATCATGACAAAACTGTACAGAGTTTCAGAGGCACTGAGTGCTGTGGAGCCAAATAAAGCAAAGAAGAATATGTGCAATTATTTTCACTTATTGGTCATTTACCAGCACTGGGCATCAGAGGGGCACAAGAAAAATAGTATTTAGCATTTCCCTGAAGCTATCCTGTCCTTGGTGAGACTGCCATGGGAAGGGATGGTGTCAATATCTATTAAATATGACTTTTAGTGTGCCAGGTGCAATAAACATTAAAAAAAAATCTATGGCACAGTTCTAGTACATATTAGGAGTTAAATAAATGTACCAAGATATGTGTATAGCAAAATTTAACAACTTGAAATGATTCATTATTTGACTAATGATCCTCTGAACTTTTGTTGTTGTTAATCCTCACCCAAGATTATTTTTTCCACTGATGTTTAGGGATAATGGAAGGTAGGGATGGGGGAGAGAGAGAAACATCGGTGTGACAGGGACGCATTGATTGCTTGCCTTCTGCATGGAGGCCAGCGATGGAACCAGTGACCCTTCGGTGCACAGGCTGAGGCTCTAACACAACCCAACTGGCCAGGGCAATCATTTGCACTTTTTATACTACCTTAAAGCCGTGCTCAGTCTACTAGAAGCCCACTAATTTCTGTGAAGGAAAAATGAAAAGCAATATCATTAGAATTATATTTATTTCTGCAAGCTATGCTCAAAAGGATCACAGCTCCTGGGAAAGGCAGAAAGATTCTGCCACAGATACAAAATTATATGCAATGCATCTCATGTAGTTGATTTTCTCATACACATCAAGTAAGAATTTACAGAAAAAAATTAATTAAATATTAAGTGTAAAGAAGAGAATGTCATGTTTTGACATCATTCTACTTCTGGGTAGGAGCCTTCATTCTCTGGAGTAGGTGTGGATTCTGCTTCGAAATGTGGACTCTGTTTTACTTAAAAACCACACTTTGGCTCCTTTTAATAAATTGCAAAACCCAAAGGTTGGAAGTTTAGCTCATCTGGATTACAATTTACTACCAGCTCTGTAAACCATATGCTAGTTCCAAAACCAGGGGGAGTGTCATTTAAGATTTTTTTGTACTTTCTTTTGGGGGATTTAGATCATTACCACCCTATAAGATGCAACTACATAGTTCTGTGCTTCACTACACTAGGGGTGGCAAATAAGATGCTTCTCCTGGTTCGCCTTCATTAAGTTGGAAGTGGCCAATGAAAACGACAGTTAAACTGAATTGGAGCTCAGAAGGGGGTCACACCCTTAATAAAGTCACTCTATCTGTGCTAGGAACCGTTGTGGCCTACATCCTAAGGATCTAACAAATGGGCTCCACATGTGTAGATAACCATTGGGTAGACCGTGGAATAACAAATTACAACCTGCTTATACTTTATCTTAACCTGGCATCTGATGTGTGCTATGGACCAATGTGTATCTCCCCCAAATTCATATGTTGAAACCCTATCCCCCAATGAAACTGTATTTGGAGATGGAATCCTTTGGAGATGATTGAGGTTAAATGAGGTTACAACGTGGTGCCCCAATCAATGGGATGAGTGTTCTTATAAAAAGAGACACCAGAAAGCTCTTTCTCCAGGTGCATACAAAGAAGAACCCCTGTGAGCACACAGTGAGATGGCAGCTGCCTATAAGCCAAGGAAAGAGGCCTCAGAATGAAGCCAACCTTGCCAATACCTTGATCTTTGGACATTCCGGCCTCCAGAAATGTGAGAAATAAACTTACTTTGTTTTAGAAACTAGGTCTATTGTATTTTGTAGGGTAGCTTGAGCTGACTAAAACAATGTGAGTCATGTTTAAAAATAGAAATTCCAAATTAGATGTTCTTTGCTTAGAATTCAAAATTCAAGTTCTTTCATAACTGATGATCCTTTTTAAAAAAGTTTATTTTTTGTAGATCTTACACACTTCCTCCTATTTGCCTTTCCTCACATTCAAACTATCACTCTGGGTGACATCATCTCTACTTGGAAGTTCAGATAAAGCTCTTAGTGCAAGCTGTGTGTGAAATTTTGTATCACATGCAATACAAAATTGTGAATATGCAGGATATCTTACAAGTCTAGTTAAATCCTCTTTGACAATATCATTATATGTTTATCTTTCCACAGGCCCTCTAGTGAAGAGTCATTAACTCATCTTATATTAAAAAGCTGTATTTAGAAGGTTTAGGGTATTTGGTACATTTTCTTCAAAATTTTCAAAGCAAATATTTATTATTATAATGCCAGAATTTCTGACACCCTTTGTAAGTTTTCTTTAAAAATAGATTTAGCCCTGGCTAGTGTTTCTCAATGGTTAGAGTGTCAGGTGACTCTAACCAAAGGGTCTCAGGTTCAATTCCCAGTCAAAGGGCATGCACCCTGAGTTGCAGGTTTGACCCCTGGGGGGCAGGCAACCAATCAGTGTGTCTCTCTCAGATGGATGTCTCTGCCCCCAGGCTCCCTTCCCCTGCTCCCTCTCTCACTTCCACTCTCTCTGAAAATCAATGTAAAAAATATCCTTGGGTGAGGATTAACAACAACAAAAATATATACTTTTTTATATCTGGAGCTACCTATATATCTTCATAACGTCAAATAAATAGTTGATTTTGCCACATATTTGATTTCGATCAAAACAAAATGCCTAAGTTCTATAAACTAAGAACCTCAAAATATGAAGGAAATATGGTTAGTTTTTTAAAAAAAACGCACACTTTATCAACTTGCAAATAATTGAAAATAAGAAACTGCACTTTTAAAGTTTCCCTTAATATTAACAAAATTGAAAACTAGAAACAAATGGGCTAATAGAACATGTGAGACACCTGAGCTGTCATTGTGAAACACTAAATGCTTTAGTAAAGTTTATTATTTAGGAAAAATTGCTATTGATATTTTTCTCCTATATAACTTGCATGAAAGAAAGAGAAGGTGAGTCAGAGAGGGAGATAGATAGTAGAGAAAGAGAGAAAGAGAGAGAGAGAGAGAGAGAAAGAGAGAGAGAGAGAGAGAGAGAGAGAGAGAGAGAAAGAGAGAGAGAGAGAGAGAGAGAGAGAGAGAGAGAGAGAGAGAGACCTAGAATTCCATATCTGGCCAAGATTTTATAAACATATTTATATAATAAAAGTGTAATAAAGCATATAAAAGTATAAACAGTGTAAATTATTCTGTGTACAGTTGTGTCCAATATAGAAATATCTATCAGTAAAGAAAACAGAAGAGATTTGGAAGGAAATACAAAATGATGCAGCCACTTTGGAAGACAGTTTGGAAGTTTTCCACATAATTTAATATACTATTACTATATGGTCTAGCAATTGTGCACCTTGGTATTTACCCAAATAAACTGAAAACTGATATCCACACAAACCTGCATGTGAATGGTTATAGCAGCTTTATATAAATTGTTCAAAAATAAAAGCAACCAAGATGTCCTTCAATAGATGAAAGGATAAACAAATTAGGGTACATACATCCAATGGAATGTTATCTATAATAATAAAAGCATAATATGCTAATTAGACTGGACATCCTTCCGGATGACCTTCCAGATGAAGCCAGGGCTGTGAGGGAAGCCCAGGTCCCAGGTGCCTGCTGGCAGCCAGAGCGAAGCCCGGGTCCCAGGTGCCAGAGGGAAGCCGGTGCCGGCAGCTGGGGGAAGGAAGGCCTACTCTTGCACGGATTTCATGCATCAGGCCTCTAGTTTAGCAATAAAGAGAAGTGAACCACCAAGCCACAACAAGCAAACAAAAACAAAACAAACAAACACAACAAAAAACACACCCGGATTAAACTTAAATGCATATTGGTAAGAGAAAGAAGTTAATCTGAAAAAACTACATACTTTATGATTCCAACTGTATGACTTTTGGGAAAAGGGGAAACTATGAAGATCATAAAAAGATGAATGGTTGCCAGGGTTTGGGATGGAGTGAGGTAAAGGTAATAAGGGTTTATAAGACAGTGAATCTAGTCTGTATAATACTGTAATGGAAGATAATATGCTGTTATACATTAAAAAAACTCATAGGATGGACAACACTAAGAGTGATCCCTAATGTAAACTGTGAACTTTAGTTAATACATCAGTATTGGCTGGTCAATTCTAACATAAGTACCACACTAAAACAATCCTAATATATAAAACCCTGGGTCGTAATGATCAGTAATGACCAGAGGCTGATCAACCAGAAGTCAGTGCTGGCCCTGCCCCCAAGCAAGCAGTAAGGGGCAATCAGGCAGGCAGGCAGAGGGGTTAGGGGTGATCAGGTAGGCAGACCAGCAGTTAGGGGAGATCAGGTAGGCAGGCAGCCTCTGGCAGGGCTGGCCCCACCCCCAAACAATTGGTTAGGGGCAATCAGGCAGGCAAGCAGAGTGGTTAGGGTTGATCAGTTAGGCAGACCAGCAGTTAGGGGAGATCAGGTAGGCAGGCCAGAGGTTAGGGGTGATCAGGTAGGCACCCAATGGTTAGGGGTGATCAGTTAGGCAAACAGCCCCTCGCAGGGCTGGCCCCGCCCCCCAGCAAAGAAAGAGGGAGGCTCAGGCCAGCCAAGCCATTGCACCCCAGCCTGTCGCCTGCAGAGGGAGGCCACTGGTGGCAGGGGATGGGGTGGGGGGGGGCAGCACTGCACAGATGGCAAGCAGTGGCAGTGGCGGGGGTGGGGCCAGCTGCCTGCAGCCCTGGGAAGGAAAAGCCCCAATAGGCCCTAATCTCAGGCCATGCCTATGGACCCTAACCGAGGGGTCCCGGATTGTGAGAGGGTGCAGGCAGGCCTAAGGGACCACCCCGAGTGCATGAATTTTCGTGCACCGGGCCTCTAGTATATTAATAATAAGGAAAATGGGGGTGGCCAATAGGTGGGAACTTTCTATACTTTCTGCTCAATTCTTCTATAAACAAAAACACTCAAAAACAAAGTTTATTAATTTTTTAAAAAGTAAGTTCATATCACAAATGCAAGAAATTTTTACTGAATCCCTACTTTGTTTTAGGCACTGTGAAAAAGTGCAGGGAAAACAAAATTAACTCCCTGGATATTGTATAAATTATCCAATGGAGAATAAAAGCAAACTACATACTTCTAAAAAAGTTATTACTTGCTCAAAATTTCATATTTCAAATTAAATAGTATTTTTCATTTTTAATCAGGTTCTATTTTTTGTCAAAGCTAAGCTTATGTTGCAAATTATTGTTCTTTGAAAATATTTTCTAAGTGGTTTCTTGGATTTATATTTAATTTGGATAGCAGAAAAAAAAGTTTAAGGCTAAATTTCCAAAATGATTGAGCTATCTATGCCCCTTTATGTTCTGTATATTTTTTATGTTGTTACCCTAATCAAAGAAAAAATAAATCAGGAATGTGTAAATTATTTAATTAAATCAGAAAGGTCACATGTGTGGACTGGAACCCAAGAAAGTCTATACTTTAATAATACTTAAATGAGTACTTTACAAAAATGGACTTTTGTCATAATATTTAGTCGAAGTATTTTAAGTCATTTATAAAGAAAGCAGAACAGATATAGCTAAAACAAGAGAAAAACTTTTGATTATTTCATTTTCATTTGTCAAGAAGCAGCAGAAACCTAACATGTTCAAATAGAATGACTTTTTTACTCAACCTCAGAAGAAAATGCTATGTTTTGTATAAGAGAAAGTTAAAAGGCTGACTTTAAAGAGAAAAATTTTTCAGCAGTTGTTTAGCTTAAGAAATTTTCACAACCCGCCAAAACCGGTTTGGCTCAGTGGATAGAGCGTTGGCCTGCGGACTGAAAGGTCCCAGGTTCGATTCCGGTCAAGGGCATGTACCTTGGTTGCGGGCACATCCCCAGTGGGAGGTGTGCAGGAGGCAGCTGATCGATGTTTCTCTCTCATCGATGTTTCTAGCTTTCTATCCCTCTCCCTTCCTCTCTGTAAAAAATCAATAAAATATATATTAAAAAAAAAAAAGAAATTTTCACAACCCACGTTAAAACATTTCCCAGTGAAAACTGAAAAGGGTAATTACGTCCTACAGACTCTAAAGTAATACACAAGACATGTTATTAAGCTAAGAATTTAGTTTATAATGCTCTGACTACATAAATAAAATTATCACTAGAAAGTGATTCTTTGCTAGCAAATTATACACTATATGAAATCAGCTTCCAAATCATTGAATATTGTCCAATCCCATGGTTAATAGTGAAGTGAGTGTGAGTGCATATGTGAGTATGTGTGTGTGTATGTGTGTGTGTATGGTTTATTGATTATTGGGGCTGTGATTAAACAGTTACCTTAAAATCCTGGGGTATTCCTTATATATTTGAATTGATAGAGAGGAGTCACTATTGATACTTTTATAATAATGATCAAACCTCAAGTTAAAGAACTGGAAAATATTGCTCCTATTATTTGCAACAAAGAAGTCATAAATCTGTCTCAATTTATTTGGATTTGAGAATGTTTTACATCTGTTATCCATTTATACATACTCATTAATAAGATGAGTTTTTCTAAATCCTTTAAAATACAGAAAATAAAGAACCTAACTTCAAATGGAATCTTTACAGAATAGCCTTTCTGAGTTTTCTCACCCAGATCTTAGCTTGTTTTTTGAGGTTACCATGTTGATTAAACACAGAACAATTTTGTAAATCACCAAGTATCTGTATTTATGTATGTATGCATACATCTTTCTTTCTCTAAATAAATTGTGTGTCCCTGTATTACACATTCATTTATTTTGATTCTTATGTCTAACAAACAGCAGGCACTATGACATGCTACTTGAAAAATAATAATTAAAATATTAATTGTACTGAGAGAGAATTGTGACATGTTAGATGATTTGAGTTATTTGCACTGTGGAGTTACTGTGTATCTGTTAAGTGTGTTATGTATTGTACTATCTTTTCCCAATTATCCTATATAATAAAAGGCTAATATGCAAATTGTCCCCTCGACCCGGAGTTCAACCAGGAGTTCGACTAGGAGGTGGGGCCAGCCAGCCCACAGCCCGCGTCCCCTCCCCCTGGCCAGCCCAGCCTGATTGGCCCTGATCTGGGTGGGACAGCCAGACCCCACCTGTGCATGAATTTGTCCACCAGGCCTCTAGTATCTCTATAAAATTGATAAAATTTAAATGATAGCCCAGTCAGTGTGGCTCAGTGGTTGGATGTTGACTTAAGGACCAGGAGGTTGCAGTTTGATTCCCGATTGAAACACATGGCCAGGGTGGGGCTCCATCCTCCGTGTGGGGCATGCAAGAGGCAACTGATCGATGATTCTCTCTCATCGTTTATGTTTCTATCTCTCTCTCCCTCTCCCTTCCTCTCTAAAATCAATACAAATAAAAAAAATAGCATAAAAAGTGTTTGAATGATAGGTTCAAGATGAAAAACCAAAATATTTCAGAATATTAGAGGAAGGAAAAGAAGAAACAGACAATTTACATTTTCCTCCTCCTGCACAATACAGGAAGGTTAGAACGAGTTCTAGCCTCATCAGAATGACATAATCCAGCCTAAGCAAAGCTCAGCATACTTTGCCAAGAATCACTGTCAACTACATGGGGTACTCCGATGGTTATTTGTGAGATTATTTGGTAATATTTTAATTTGGCTTGCTCTTCTTTCTTGGATTTAGAAACGAGAATGGTTTGAGTAGAAAATAGCAGAAGAACATGATGGTTTGTTCATGCTTTTTATGGTTGTGTTATTTTCTCTGTGAAATTTAAAGATGACATCAAATTCAATGAACATGGAGGTGCATACATCTTTATGAAAAAATGTTTTCAAATTGTACAGGTGGATACGCAAAAGTGGGGTTGCTGGATTATATGGTAACTCTATTCTTAATTTTTTGGGAAAGCTTCATACTGTTTTCTATGGTGGCTATATCAATTTACATCCCCACCAATAGTGAATGAGGTTTTCTTTCATTCATAGTGGCCAAGACTCAGAAACAACCCAAGTGTCTTTACATAGATGACGGGATAAAGGATGTGGTACATATAGACAATGGAATATTACTCAGCCACAAGAAAAGATGAAATACTGCCATTTGTGACAACATGAATAGATCCTGATAATACCATACTAAATGAAATTAGTCAGGCAGAAGAAGTTAAGAACCATATCACTTTACTCATATGTGGGATATAAAACTGAAAGCAACAAATGAACAAATAAGACAAAGAAACAAACGAAAACTCATAGACATAGACAGTAGTATGGTGATTACCAGAGAGTAAGGGGATGAGGGGATAATAAAGGTTAAAGGGGGTCAAACATATGGTGACAGAAGAAAATCTGACTTTGCATTGTGGGCACACAATACAATACAGAGATGATGTATCAAAAAATTGTACACTGGAAACCTGTATAACCTTATTAACCAAAGTCACCACAATAAATTTAATTTGAAAAGAAAGAGGAAATTTACAAAAGGAATAAAAAGTAAATCAAATTTAATGGGAATTGTCAGCATTTCTAAAGTGTACTAGGAAGGGGAAAGGATGGGTCACTTTGTGGGTTTTATTTAAACAGGGTGGAGACTGCTTTCAAGAGCTCGCTTCATATAGCATAGAGCTGATTGCTCCACTTTTTTCCCTGTTACAATTCCCATTCCTTCCGTCTGCATTGTTACCTTGGCCAGATATAAAAGTTTGTACTAATTTATTGCCATTTTCTCCACACTTCAAAATTTTACATGCATGTTTGTTATGATCATTATTGTAAAATTTCTATAAATGTATGGCAAATTTAAAACAAAATTAAGAAATATACATACACCTTAAGTATTGCATGTATCCCAAAGAATCACACTAAGCCTTCCTTTCTCACAGAGTTAAAGTGCATTTCATTTGTTGGTAATTCTTGATTACTAAATGATTCTTTGGAGAGATAATATCTGGGCTGTTTTACTATCTAATGTGATTGTCTGGCACTGCAATAAGTTGCTTTCATTGCTATTGCACAGAGATGAGAGACAAATTTTAAATAAGAAATAAATCACTGAAGTATGTTATTGCCTTAATACTATTACTAAGCACTTCTTACTAGTATATAGAATATAACCTATATTAGCTTTAAACTTTTGACTTTGAATATTTAAATTAGTATTTTAAACAACAGTAAGAGTCTTATGTAAGTAAAACTAATTATAATATAAACGATATTTCATTTTTCATTTTTAGAGAGAGAGTAGAAAGAAGGGGAAGAGACACAGAGAGAGAAATATCAGTGTACATGGCCTTGACCTGAATTGAACTCAAGACCCTTCAGTCCATGGGCCAACACTCTATCCACTGAGCCAAACCAGCTAGGACTAAGCAGTATTTCTTGAAAGTAATCCCAAGCAATGGACTTCAGGAGTATTCACTGAATAGTTTATGCCAAAGTTATCAGTAGTCATTCACAATGAATTGTGGGTTAAGATAATGACTTATCATGGAAAATAAACATTTCACAAGAATCACACAAACACACACATCCACATATTCACACCAGCCACAGGCCCCCAGAGACACATGGTGTTCAAGGATTATTTATTAATTTGTCACTGAAAGAATGAAAAGGGGAACAGATGAATACATGACATATTTATATACTAAGAGTTACTGTTTAATACAGCTCAGACTTTGAAGTACAAAAATTAAAACAATGAGCAATATTTTGTATCTGGGTTAATTCATTATTCTCTCAGGAATTAAAACCATTAGATGTCTTCCCACATAAGACATATAAGCACATTTCAATAATAGCACTGTATACTTGACAAATGCAATTAAATTTTATTGGTATGTCTTGTTTTTTCACTACCAGTTTATATTAGCTATGTGAAATAATGATATCTTTATATTAAAAAGTTTAGTATTCAGAATGTGCTTTAAATCGCACAAACCTTATTTGAGTTTTGGTAGCAGCGTTGTTCATATTTTAACTGTTAAAATAGCATTATATTATTCTTATTAAAAACCCAACTCATTCTATAAATGCATAATCATCAGTGAATGGCTTTTTAAGGAACGCAAATGCAATTATATGCAATTAAAGGGAAATTGAATATTAAGGAGAGAGTGTACAATCTGCCTGTAGCCGTTTCTATTGCTATTGTACTGAGATTGGTTAAGATGCTGGATTGAGGTCATTTTCTTAGTCATCTTCATGCTCCACTGACAAAAATCTGTGCTTTCAGCTTTTCTCTGTAGTCGCCCTATCTCAAGGACTTTCAGGATAGATTTCCTAAATGGTATAGGTTTTTAAATTTTTATTTAACTCGATACACACACTAGCAAAAAGAAAAATCTTTAAACAATATCAATTTCTCAAACGAACCAGCATTTCACATACAGAACAATTTGGCAACACTGAAAGATGGACATGCAGATTATAAAGATGCACTGTCAAGACCAATTTTGATTGAAAAGAATGAATGAGAAGAGAAAGAATTAGTCTGTTCTACAGCTGCAGACCAAAGCAGCTGGCCAGGGTAATGCACGGCCAATAGTGCCTGTCACACATGAACTGGGAGGAAAGGAGACACAGTCAAGGTTATGCCAGCGCTGCGACGGGAAGCCGCTTACCAGTGAGCTTGATTGAGAGAGCAGCAGGCGCACTGCACATGAGTTGCAGCTCCCATCTGGCTATTATTAACACTTGTTCAGCATATTCGTCCAAGCATTTACATTTAGCCTACCTTGTCATCGTTCAGTGTCCTCAAAGAGCAGAAATTTAATTACCCAGCCCAGAGAAGAGAGAAAATGAGTTTAAATAACTGCCTGACACAAGATGGAGCTATAGAATGCAGAATTGTGCTGCAATTTTGAAGTGAGGAAAAACGGATGTAAACTCTGGGGAAAGAGAAGACCCTTAACATGTGGAAGAGATTTGTGTCTATTTCCAAACGAGTTTGTTTGGCTCTGGTTTCATTTGAGAGATATCTGGTTGATCTAAGTCCATTATGTAGATAAAATATGAATTAGGAAAGAAAAAAAAAAAACATGTTGCCGGATAGATGACATATACTCAAATACTGTAAATAAAGTGGTCAGGCAGCTAAAAGTATGAATTTAGTGTTTAATAAATTCATACCACAGTGATGAAGACAGCTTGCTTTCCCTCAAATTGGTAACAATGTGATCAAACTTTGATCATTGTTTGTGTCTTCTTGGATGCCACTTTGTGGAAAAGCCCAATGTTTGATTTTTAACTTTTAACTCTCCTGATTTGGAAATGGTTCTAGCTGTTTAAAATGGAAATAAGAGGGTAAAGATTTTGCTTCTTCTGGTAAAAACCAAATGATTCCATTCAATTATTAGTGTTCCTAAATTTCTGTTAATTTTCTTTTTTTTTTTTTTTTTTAGTTATTTGCACTGAACTCTATTAAAATAGTTTATGTAGTCAGATGTACCTTTTTATGAAATTTATTTAGTCAATTCTGAAGCCCCTTCTAGACGTTTTGCCTCATCAGAATCACTATCATAATTTGTAGTACTGAAAATAATAAACAAAGTAGAATGATTTCCTAAATAGATCATGTGAGAATTTGAATTCAAATAAAATTATATTTTACACTCTTATTTACTAATGATTTATCAAGTTGCTACACATTTGTTAGAAGCAGAATATCAGCCAGCAAAATAATCATTTAACCTGCAATTGCATATGCTGCTGTCAGCAGAAATATCATTATATTAGAAAAAAAACTATCTTTGCAGAGTTAGAAAAATATTAACAGAGAAGTTGCCAGTACATTTTCTAATTGGAAAACACATCAGCAATTCTATTTTTTTTATTTTATAAAGGATATTATTAAAGACAAGAATATGATAGATAGAAAAAACAAATTTTTCACCAAAACATTTAAAAGCAGTATTTTCTTTTTTACTGACGTTCATGCATGTGAACTAAATGTGCTTGTGAAATCTCATTACTAGCAGGTTACATAATATATTTTCTATTTTGTGGGTAATGGTGCCTGCTATATTGATTGATTCTACAACCTAATAAAAGGGAGATAAATTGTAAGGCATTTATGAATAGAAATTGACTGTATATATATTTGTATATATATTCAATAACAAATACTTTACTAATGAAATAATCTTAACCTTTCATCAGAAACTTATAAGTATATGCAAAATAAAATATAGCTTTTCTCTGTTGCATATATTATATTTTACACCTTTTAAGGTATAATTTTAAGTATAATTAATAAAACTGTAAAAACAACTAATAAAAATAATGTAAAATAAACTGCATATATTTAAAATTACTATTAGGCCGAAACCGGTTTGGCTCAGTGGATAGAGCGTCGGCCTGCGGACTGAAAGGTCCCAGGTTCGATTCCGGTCAAGGGCATGTACCTTGGTTGCGGGCACATCCCCAGTAGGGGTTGTGCAAGAGGCAGCTAATCGATGTTTCTCTATCATCGATGTTTCTAACTCTCTATCCCTCTCTCTTCCTCTCTGTAAAAAATCAATAAAATATATTTTTAAAAAAATAAAAAATAATAAAAAAATAAAATTACTATTAGGATGAATATTAATGCATATATACAATCTAAACACATCAAAAAATTAGCATAGCCCTAGCCAGTTTGGCTCAGTGGATAGAGCATTGGCCTGTGGACCGAAAGGTCCCTGGTTCCATTCCGGTCAAGGACACGTGCCCAGATTGCGGACTCGATCCCCAGTATGGGGTGTGCAGTAAGCAGCCGATCAATGAGTTTCCCTCATCACTGATGTTTCTATCTCTCCCTCTTCCTTCCTCTCTGAAGTCAATAAAAATATATTAAAAAAGAATTAGGATAATGATCAATTTCATCAATTCCTAAATTTTCTAATGAACTTTTATAATCCTTCCTTGAAAACCCATCTTTTAGACAACCAATGATTGTTTTCTGTCACTGTAGATTATTTTGCATTTTCTGGAACTTCTTATAATGAAATTTTAAATTATGTGCTTTTTCTGTCTGGCTTCTTACACTCAAGATAATGACTTTAAGTTGCATCAATGTTGTAGTGTGTATCAACATTTTGTTCATTTTTATGGCTGAGTAGTATTCCAATGTATGGATCCATTGCAATTTTTTATCTATTCACCTATTGATGGGCATTGGGTTATTTACTGGTTGGAGCTTTCAGGAAAAAATAGCTGCTGTCAGCATTTGAGTACAATTCTTTATGTGGGCATATACTTTCATTTTTCTTGGGGTGTCTTTCCAATGTGGCTGCTGGAACCACCAACTATTCCAGGATTTAGGTGAACTCGAAGGATTGTTGCACTGTCTCCTCTGGTCATTCTTTCCCTGTCCTTGGTAGTTGTTAATGGAATTCAATAAAATTCTCTCTACCTCCTCCAACTCTGTCTCCTCAATTTAGGCATACTTTGGGGCTCTGTTTGGTTTTACCTTCTTGTGCTGCATCCTGGAAATTCTCTCTCAAGGGGATAAGCTGGTGCAATCATAGGGCTCACCTTGTTTATTTCTTTTCTTTCAAGGATCACTCTCCTGTGCTGAAATGTCTAAGTACTATCTAAATAAATTCATATATTGTATATATATTTATATTTTTGATTGTTTAAGGAGAGAGAGGGATAGGTTTGGTCCCTGTTACTCTGAGATAGCCAGAAGGATGTGTTGCAGTCTTAATAGTCAGAACTGGAAAGTGGCATTCTTTCCAGCTTTCATTCCACCTACCTTAGGAACTTGGTGAGGTAGAGTTGGATTAATTTCCGCTAATTAATCAGTCTTTGCTTGGTTGCCATTCAAATATTTTCAACAGTTTCTCATTCCATTAGCGCTCTATAGGATATTTCAGCATCCTGAATCCCACCAAAATCTGTGGTCTGGTTTCTACTGACTTAATTGTCAAAGAGTCAGGTTGTAATTCTCACATGAAAATCTGGAAAGTATGAACAGAATTTATAAATTTCCTCCAATGCATTACCATTGCCACCATCTATTCTGTCTACATTTGCTAAGTTACTGTCTACTCTCAGTCTCCCTAAGGATTTCTCATAATTTGTTCTAATTTTTTTTTTTCTGGACAAGGATAGATTTTGGAAAAGAAAGCAGGAACAATGATACTTTACCATCCTGCCAGTAAACAAGGGTAGTCCTGTAATTGGTACCAAGGTTTGGCTACCAGTTGCCATGAAAACCAAACTCTTGAGACAGGTGCTGGTAAGAAAAAGGAAATAGTTTTATTCAAGTGCCCATTACCTGAGAAGTGGGGAACTCTTGTCCAAACCCTTCTTAGAATCTCAGTGCAGTCAGGAGTTTTCATGGTGAGGGGAGAAGGAAAGCAGAACAAAGTAATCAGGAGGAAGGACTGTGGATGTGCAAGCAATGTCCTTGCTGGTCCCGATATAGATCATTAATGTTAGCATACTGGAACCAGTCAGTTATAGACAAACTAGAGGTCTGGTGAACCAGTGGGGTCCCTCAGCCTGGCCTACACCCTCTTGCAATCTGGGACCCCTAGAGGGATGTTGGAGAGCCGGTTTCAGCCTGATCCCCACAGGCCAGGCTGAGGGACCCCACCAGTGTATGAATCTGTGCATCGGGCCTCTAGTATGCATATATGATCTTTGGTTAATCTCTTCCTACCCTCCCCTCTCTCCCCTTCCCTCTGAGATTCATCAGTCTAGTCCATGTTTCCATGCCTGTGCATTGAGCATCTGCCCCCAGGTGGTCAGTGTGTGTCATAGCTACTGGTTGAATGGTCAAATGGTCGAATGGTCACTTAGATTCCTGCAGTTGGCGATCTGCATCAACTGAAGTTGTGGTCAAGGCATTTCTTGTACAAGCAAGAATTGGAGCTGCTGATGCCTACAACATGCTTATAAGGAAACTGTCAACATGTGAATTCCTTTTATCAATTTGTTAGTATATTTTATTCTAATTCTATTTCATGGTTATCAGAATAATATATAGTTTTATTCCCTACTACAGTCTTTTACTTTTTATTATACACATTTATTATTTTTTGAAGCAGTCTCTTACCCAGGAACTTACCCTAAAACCTTTAACTTATTTTAACAAGTATTTATATAAATTGTTTTATTGAGTGCATGCAATCTATATGCTCTCACTGTGAGAGAATATTATTATAAAGATGAGAGTGAGATGTTTCTAAATCTCATGTCTCATATGCTCATTTGGGAGACTAGCATTGATGATAAAAGGCCAAGTTAAAAATGAGAAATGTTAAGAAGTCATCAGAGCAGAGAGGCACAATCTGTAAGGTGTGTGTATCTTTATGTACTTGATGCAATATAACTTCAGCCCAAATGCATCTGCTGAATGGCAATGCAATTTTAATATAATAACCATATTTTCATCATTCACAAATCACTTTTGTTCTGTTTCGTTCTCACAGATAATACATTCAACCTCACCTAGCTTTTGCCAGTTAATAATACATTTCATAAGTAGCAATAATGTTTTGAGGAAATGGGAAGAGTGAGAAATCAATATTATGATAAACTTTAGCATTGAATTTTAATATTTTGAAATTTAGGTTGAATTAACTGAATTAATTGAAAAAATAAATGAGTTTTTTTTAAAGAAATAGAGAAAGACAAAGATTTAAGATATCATTTATTATTATAAACCCAATGTCAGATATTTTCTCAGTTTTAGGATAAATATTATCATAGAAATCCATGATAGGTTTTGTGTTGAAATATCAATTGAAAGTTATCTCATTTTAATTGACCTTTTAAATTAATTATTAATCTTAAAATATTAACAATAAAATATCTTGATGATATTCAAGAATTATAAACTACTTTGAAACTTATTTAAAATTATTTTTACTTTAATATCAATTGAATTGTGGGTGTGAGTATGTGATCTGGATTTGAATGTTTATAAATGAGACTATACTGTAAGATGTGAGAAAATTGGTATCATTAGAAAAAATTCTCTAGCCTTTATCATTCATATAGCTCTAACTTATTCAAATACATATGCTTTATTGCTAACAAAAGAGAATGATCATATGGTAATCAAAGAGATGAAGTGGAAATGGCACAAAATAGCTGGAAAAGTAAGTCAAATAGACATCATACTGAGAAATTGAACAGTTTTATTATTAGGATTCCATCCAATGAAAAAATTTTAATGGATAAAATATTTAGTAATTTAATAAAATCAAATATATATAAATAAAAATTTTAAAAATACTTCAGTTACATATAATTTGATCTTAATATAAAGTCATCTGGAAAACAGAAAAATAATGTAAGTTTTCTGATATCTTAGTTATTAATTCATAGTGAAATATCTCATGTTCTCTCAAATTATTGAAATAAGAATTTTAGGGGAATATAGGTGATATAAGGAAGTTTTAGAATTGGGGGTTCATGGAAAAAACACAGGGCTACAGACTGGGAGAAGTTTCATTTCCATAAGACAAGGGAGCAGCAACAGTTGCATTTCCATAAGACAAGGGAGAGGCAACAGTTACATTTACATAAGACAAGGGAACTGGAAATAGCCAAAAGGTCTATATTTACAAAATAAAGAAGGAGGAAGAAAGCCCAGAGGGATAGGAGAACAATGAGGGAGGAGGGCATCACTTGTCCCATGGGACGTTTGACCTTTGCACTCAGGAGTTACTATAGTAACCAATTCAAAAGGGAATATTGACCAATCAGAAGGGTTATCAGGATACAGGGACTTGCAGCCTTTATAAACCTTGGAAACAGGAAGTCAGCGGTACTCTTCCCCCTCCCCACTTGGGAGTCTGTGCTGTGAGATTCTTTCCCCCTCCCCACGTGGGAGTCTGTACTTGTTCTTCAATAAATCTCCACCTTTGCTATACCATCTTCTGTCCTTGGATTCATTCTTCGACTCCAGCCAGCAAAGAATCCAGGGAACCATCCTGCCCAGGGGAACACCACATGTTCCAATCCAAAAATCACGTGTCATTATTAAATAGCCAATAGAATTCTTTAATATACTTAAATTTGTGAGCTACATTGCAACAAGTAAATAATTAATGCCCAGCATTTTAATTTCAAATGTTTACATTTTTTAAATTTGAATACAAAAATAGTAAATTTTAGAATATTTAGTCATTATGGTTTTTTTAAAAATGTATTTGATTGATTTTTTTTACAGAGAGGAAGGGAGAGGGATAGAGAGTTAGAAACATCAATGAGAGAGAAACATCGATCTACTGCCTCCTGCACACCCCCTACTCGGGATGCGCCTGCAACCAAGGTACATGCCCTTGACCGGAATCGAACCTGGGACCCTTCAGTCCACAGGCCGACACTCTAGCCACTGAGCCAAACCAGTCAGGGCTAGTCATTATGTTTTTATTTACCCAGAGGAATTATTAATTCTGTTAAAAATATTAGGTAATTAACAGTTCTTATTAACAAAATAATAAGACAGTGATGTATTACTCAGTATTTGATTACTAAAATATTTTATATAGTTTAAATTTACTTTAGTACATTTATGTAATTTCTCTGACAATTTGACAGCAAATAAACTCATTTTCTTATATCAAAATGGTTACAGCATTGACCCAGAAGAAGCCTTGTGCAAGCATCTTGAGACCCCAAAGAATAATAAAATCTGATTGCAAAAGGCTTTTAGGACCTATAAGGTGTGAACTATTTTTTTGCAGTCCCAAAATAAAATCTCCCTGCAAAGGTGGAGAAGACGGGAGAAAAGTATAACTTCTGCTATTTAAATGCACTGTCGTTTTAGACTCCAGTTTCAGCAGCTCAGTGGCAGTCCCTCAAACCTGACATGATTCATTTCCTTTTTGATCAGGCCCACACGGATCCTGTGTATGGGGACTTCAAGCTGGTGTTCACCTTCCTTGAATTTCTTCCTTCAAAGTGGGTCATGGTGCAGTTAAACGGGCAGTGCCCGCAGTAGTGGATTGGGGCGGCAGGCTTCAAAAACCGCCAAAGTAATGCCCAATCTCTCAGCATTTCTCCAGGGACCGGCTGGGCTGGTTCTTTTCTGGAACTTGACAGACCTCTGTTCTTTTTTTCACTGCCACTCTTGGAAGATAGAGTCAAAAGTTCCCCAGGGAGCTTTGCTGTATTTGTAGTCATTGCATTTCATCTCTTGGGATTCCTCCACAAGCTTGTGATTTCCTTTCTGGAGAACAGAATGAATAACTGCTCGTTGTGTGTATCATCTGTGGGTATATTTTAGTGAAAAGAGATGTAAAAGCAAAATATAAACATGATAAGAAACTCTCTGTGATATTACATAATATATAGGACTCGTATTTCAATAATTCAGTCAACAAATATTTGTTAAATACCTAGTTTGAGATAAAGTGTTAGAATTCTGAGTGCTAGAGGTAGAGCAATGAATAAAACCTGGTCCTGTTCTCAGAATTCATCTCATAATTATCTTCAGCACTACTGTTATTGACATTTCATGTTATACCAATAGATTAAGTGTGTGTGTGTGTGTGTGTGTGTGTGTGTGTGTGTGTGTGTGTGTTTAAATAAGTCCACGTGAAGAATTCAACTGCACAAGCAATATGAGAGCATAATAAAAATCAGATTAACCAGTATAGAATTTTATGAAATAAAAAAGGACATTTCCCACTTTCACACCTTCGATATCTTTACACAATCTGTAATAATAAAAGCGCAATATGCTAATTAGACTGGATGGCCCAACCATCTTCTGGACGACCTTCTAGATCAGTGGTTCTCAACCTTTCGAATTCCACAACCCTTTAATACAGTTCCTCATGTTGTGGTGACCCCCACCCATACAATTATTTTTGTTGCTACTTCATAACTGTAATTTTGCTACTGTTAATGAATCTTAATGTAAATATCTGTGTTTTCCAATGGTCTTAGGCTCTACAGCAGCAATTCTCAACCTGTGGATCACAACCCACAGGTTAAGAACTGCTAGCAGGGTCACCTAAGACCATCAGAAAACACATATCAGGGCTAAACCGGTAGTAGGACAGCCCCTGAGGGGTCCTGGATTGGAGAGGGTGCAGGCTGGGCTGTGGAGACACTGCCCCCCCCCCCCCCCGTGCATGAATTTCATGCACTGGGCCTCTAGTTTTATATAAATGACTCTCTTTACTGAGTGAAATAGGAAGGATAATTAAACAACCTCTTCAATTCCATCATTGATGGACCAGGTGCACAATAGATCATTGATGAGTATTTAGTATTTTTCTTTTAATTATGCTATCACAAAATGTGCTTCAGTTACATCTGTGTATGTATAATATCTTAGGTCAAAGTCATACAAGCAAAATTATACCCTCAAAAATGTCCTTATTTATAGTTTTGATTCATAGTCATTCATTTACTGATTTATTTATTCAATAAAATAATAATTAAATATTTACCATATATTATATACTGCTATAGCCACTGGTGATACAAACACAAACAATAACAATATCCATATTTTCATTCTAGTTAGACAAAAAAAATAAGTAAACAAATAGAAATAATGTATAAAACAGAGATAAATGCTATGGAGAAAAATGAAATGATGCCAAAGTTGCTATTTTACACAGGTGGTCAGTAAATTTCTCCCAGATAGATGACATTTCAGCTGTCACTTCAAGGAAGGGAGAGAGGCAGTCATAAGAATGGATCTCTGGAAGAACTGTATTCCAGAGATAAGGAGGCGTCAAATGTAAAGGCTCTGAGCCAGGGGGCTATGTTATATTTGAAGAAATGAAGGAGCTCAATAAAACTGGCAATGACTGAGCCTAGGGAAGGGTTGTAGGAGGTGAGGTGAGATGGGTAGTGGGGAATCAGATCCTGTAGGTCACTTTAAGAACTTGTACTCTGAGTAGAAAAGAACAATGGAACAATGTAATCTGACATTTTTAAAAAGTGTACTAATTAAATTTCCTGTTAACATTGTGCTATAAGTCCCATATATTTGAACCATTTCTAGTGTTGGTTTGTTGATTGTATCATTTGAGGTACAATCAGAGAAGTAAAGCCAGAAGAATGTGTGTGTGAGTGTGTGTGTGTGTGTGTGTGTGTGTGTGTGTGTGTGTGTGTGTGTATGTAATAGATAAATAATATTAAAAGGAAGAAAGGTCAGTGGCATGATGGAACCCTTCATTACACCCTGAGATCCTGAGAGGATGGGTTTCAATTCATATATGTTCTTGTAGCCCCTAACCTTGGTGAAGGTTTTTCTGCAGAAGCAGGAAAATAATTAAGAAAGTAAGTATATTTGTCAAAGAAAAATGTTTTAAATATTATTATTTTAGATAAATGTCTTAAAACTGAGAATGGGTAAAATCTCTTACCCAATTCTTCTGATGTAAGAACAAGGAAAGATAAACTTAAAATCAAGGAAGCATAATTTTGGCATATTTTAACTAGCAATATTCCATAGTACTTTTTTGATGTTTACTGATAAAATGTATTATACTAGTTCATTTTTTTCTCCAATAATGTTTCAAAGTTAACATATACACAAAAAAATGAATTTTTAAAAATCTAGCAATTCCTAGTAAGAGAAACTTAGTGCATAATTAATTGTCCTTCATATATTGAATTCATACCTAGAAAAAGTCACATTGCTCTTTTCATTTGTAAATGTTTAATTAAAATGAATTCAATAGGTGAATTCATTTTGAAGCTACCTAACAAGAAACAAGAACTCTAAAGATGAAAAGATCCCCTCAAGCTCTAATTTTAGGGTTTTTAATTCAATACAAATGAATTTTAATTAAGTTAAAAATAAAAATTCACAATGGATTTTGATTTATTAATAGCAAAATGCTAAAAATGCATTAACAATTACATAGGATTTATATTACATCACTAGAAGCCCGGTGCATGAAATTCGTGCACGGGGGTCCCTCAGCCCAACCTGCACCCTCTACAATCCAGGAGCTCTCAGGAGATGTCCTACTGATGGCTTAGGCCCACCCCGTGGTTCTCTGCTCTCTGCGGGCCTGGAGGTTTCGCTGCAGCCATGGAGATGAAGCCCCCATGCCCTGCTGTCCACTCTCTGCCTGCTGCTGCCATGCACCATGCAAAGGAAGCCCCAGTGCCCTGCAGTGTGCTCTGTCTGCCAGGCCTTGGGACCTCACCAACACGGACACACTAAGGAAGCCCCCATACCCTGTTGTCCGGGCTCTGTCTGCGGGGCCTGGGGGTGTTACCACTGCCACCTTGCTAAGGAAGCCCCCAAGCCTTGCTGTCTGGGCTCTGTCTGCCATGTCTGGGGACTTCGCCGCCAGTGCCGCACTAAGGGAGCCCCCAAGCCCTGCTGTCTGGGCTCTGTCTGCTAGGCCTGGGGGTGTTCCCGCCGCCTCTGCTCTAAGGAAGCCTCCAAGCCCTGCTGTCTGAGCTCTGTCTGCCAGGCCTGGGGACTTCCCCGCAGCCGCACTAAGGAAGCCCCCAAGCCTTGCTGTCCGGGCTCTGTCTGCTGGGCCTAGGGGTGTTCAAGCCACCTCTGCACTAAGGAAGCCTCCAAGCCCTGCTTTCTGGGCTCTGTCTGCCAGGCCTGGGGCTTCCTCGCTGCCTCAGTGCTAAGGAAGCTGCCATGCCCTGCTCTCCGGGCTCTGTTTGCTGGTCGGACAGGCCAGACACTCCAGCAGCGGGGCTGAGGGGACTGGGCACCGCCATCTTGTGGCTATGGGGGCCGCCATTTTGTCATGGAGTGATGGTTAATTTGCATATTACTCTATTATTAGATAGGATTGTGTTGCTTCAATATTAATCTTACTTAAAAAATTAAGAGTATGTGGTAAATTACTGTATAGTTTCAACATCCCATTGATGGGTCTTTAGAAGACTAAAGCTCACTGATTATATCCCAGTTCCTTGAACATTTCCAAAACAGTTAGCTAACTCAAGTGTGTATAAATTACATATCATATTGAAACATAAACCAACCACAAAGCTAACAAACGTGCATGTTTGGTGGGGGAAGATCAATTTAACCAAGGATATTTGTTTCTTTTTATTACTGTTGTTTTAACCCTTTGCACTCACTTGTTTTTTTCTCAATTCCTTTATTCTACTCGGGATTTAATTTTTTAAATACCCCAGATTTTACAAAGCGCGGCAGTAGAATAAAAAACTGGAGTTTCTTTTCATACAAACTTATTTATTTGGATTTTTTTATATTTCAAATTATTGATACATTCAATACAATTCGACATACGAGCTGCTACTGATGCTGACCGTGTCGAGTCACACTCGACATCCGAGTGCAAAAGGTTAAGGCTGTCTGCGGGGCCTGATGTGGCGGGGGCCAAACATGGCGGGGATCTCCCTTTTCCGCGTCCCATGCGGAAAGAGAGATGAACGAACCGGTCCTAAATGGAGGCGGCCAGGGATTGAGAAATAATAGGAATAAAGAAAACAAGACGCAGAAATAGATTCATGAAGCTGGGGCTGGGTGGGGTGCCATCTTTCCTCTCTCATGGAGAAGCAGCATGACGATGAAGCTGAGCCACCAGCAGGTTTATCTTATATCCCCAAAATCCAGGAAGTAACACTAAAACTTAGGATCAAAGGAGCTTATTTGCATTCTTAAGTAGGCCCTAGCATTACTGGATTTACATATCTAGACCCGCCCCTGCTGACACCTGGGCTGATATGAAGTCAGAACTGATTAACATGTCCAGCCTTATTGGGGAAGCATGTTCCCAGGGCGTGGTTCTGCCTACACCCTGAGTTCAGTTGACGATAATTAAAAGAAATGCCCAGGTGCCTCCCAGGCGGCCCTCTACAGCTGTCCTTTGTGGAAGTTTAGAACTTGATTTGGGTTAAATCAAGAATTTTGTATGTACACTAGAGGCCCGGTGCACAAAATTCATGCACGAGGGAAGGTGTCTCTCAGCCCAGGCTGCACCCTCTCCAATCTGGGATATCCCTCTCACAATCCAGGACTGCTGGCTCCCAACCACTCACCTGCCTGCTTGCCTGATTGCCCCTAACCACTTCTGCCTGCCAGCCTGATCACCTCCTAACCACTCCCCTGCCAGCCTGATTGACACTTAACTGCTCCCCTGCAGGCCCAATTGCCCCTAACTGCCCTCTCCTGTTGGCCTGGTTGCCCCCAACTGCCATCCTCTGCCAGCCTAGTCACCTCCAACTTCCTCCCCCTGCAGGCCTAGTAACCCCTAACTGTCTTCCCCTAAAGGCCCGGTCACCCCTAACTGCCCTCCCTTGCCAGCCTGGTTGCCCCTAACTGCCCTCCTCTGCCAGCCTGGTCACCCCTAACTGTCTTCCCCTGCAGACCTGGTCGCCCCCAACTTCCCTCCCCTGCTGGCCTGGTCACCACTAACTTCCCTCCCTTGCCGGCCTGGTCTCCCCCAACTGCCCTCCCCTGCAGGCCTGGTCCCCCCCAACTGCCCTCCCCTGCAGACCTGGGTCCCCCTCTAACTGCCCTCCCCTGCCGACCATCTTGTGGCAGCCATCTTGTGTCTCTCAACCCACAAAGATGTGGGCGGCCATCTTTGACCACATGGGGTGGCCATCTTGTGTGTTGGAGTGATGGTCAATTTGCATATTACCTCTTTATTATATAGGATACTTTAATCTTCATTAAACTCCTTTGATGTTAATAAGATTTGCACCCCTATGCACATATACAATACACAGGAATTTAAAACCTAATGCAATTATATTTACAAATAATGAAAAGAAGAAGAAAAGAAATAGCAAACTTTTACTAAAGATGATACTAATGATAATTAAAATACCAAAATTAGATTCCTGTAGCTTATATCCTCCCTTGACATGGTAGCCATGCTATTGCTGTTAGAAACAAAAATTATATATATTTACTGAATTAGAGCAGAAAAAATAATTCAGTTAAACCTTACCTGAGAAGGAAATTTCCATTTCATTGAATCTATGCTAATTTTATGTGCAAGTGAACATGTGGCAGAGCCTGGTGCCTGATTATATAGACAAAAGCAAATCAGACAAAATGGATGTGGATATTGATTTGGCCTCCATTTATAAGCTCATATTATATAACCAGCCATTCTATTTTGTTCTCTTATCTCTTAGACATTTCACTGTAAACACTAATTTTGCCAGTGTTCATATAACCAAACATGTTTTCAAGCTGTAACTCTGACTAAATAATAAAAATCAAAGATATCAGTAAGTCGAAATATATTTTATGCTGAAACAAAAGTGCATACACATTTTAGATTATGAAGTCTTTGGGGAAAGAGGTTAATTAGATCTCTGTTGAACATTTTGTTTGGGATACATGTACACAGGGGTATCTGTGTATGTTTGTGTGTATAGCATAAACTTAACCTAGCTTAGGCAAATAAATAAAATAAGAGAGGGTAATAAGAAGGATCCCGAGGGAGTCAATGACAAATGTCTACAAAGGTTTTACAGATACATGCTAGAAATACTGAGTCTATATTACTTTTAATGTGTAGAGTTGGTAAGCAAAAAAGCTACCCAAAAGGAGCTCAGTAGAGTGAAAAATGTTAGGAGTCAATTTTTGGCTTATATTTCAATCTTTTCTTTTTCTGTGAGATCCTGAACAAATTACAGATCTTCATCATATCTTATATTACTTACCTGTACAGACTTCTGATAATGTATGTCTGACAGTGCAAATGTGAGAAGAAGAAATAGAATAAATTTCACAATGGTACAGTAAACCTGAGGGGAAAATGAATGACAAATAAAAAATTTTAGGATGGATAGGTAAAGAAACTATTTGGTTTCCTAAAGAAAGTTTCAGATAACAAGAAATGAAATAAATGTTTGCTGAAGTTGAAACTAAAATTTTAATAAGGAATTCTTTTCTGTAAAAAAAAAAAAAAAAATCTCTGCTTTCATAGGTACTAGTATGTATGTATGCCCAAATCAAATGGTCAAAACTTATGGCCTCTATATACCTGGTATAGCCCTCTCCCCAACTCACCTAAATAAAAATAGCCTGTGAAATGCAAAAACCTGTGGATTCTGTAAAATAAAGAACAATATTTTGGACATGGAGGCAAGAAGAAGTCTTATGAAATATATGAATATAAGAAACTGTTTAACTATGTAATTCAAAATTCTAATTATTAATCAATGTTATTTGCTTTCATTTTATGCTGTTGAAACACAGTTAAATAACTTGCTACAATTGGGGGCTATTTATCATAGATTTAAATGCATTTATTAATATTTTTTTTCTTAATGTAGCAGTATATTATATGAATAATTAAATATTTTCAGTTATTGAAGATCTAGTATATTAACACCAAGTGGCTGTAGTGATAGGCATGAAGAAGCTGTCACTAATTTGTTTAATGTATAAATTATATTAAACTTAGATCAGTTAAATTGTGGCATATATCTTATACACTGAGTGGCCAGATTATTATGATCTCTGAATGCATAATAATCTGGCCACTCAGTGTATATCCTATATAATAAAAGGCTAATATTCAAATTGTCCCCTTGACCAGGAATTCGATCAGCAGGCAGGCTGGCCAACAGCCCATGTCCCCTCCCCCTGGCCAGGCTGGCTGGACCCCACCCATGCACGAATTCATGCACCCAGCCCATACATATATACTGAGTGGCCAGATTATTATGCGTTCAGAGATCATAATAATCTGATAATCTGGCCACTCAGTGTAGATCACTGACTTTCTATTACCAAGAGTAGGATCTTCATTGTTGTCACAGTGCAAGGGTTGGGATCCTCTGACCTCTCTAATCTATCTGTTCAACCCTCTTTAGTCAATGATAACACTTTCATGTATGTAATTTTTGCTCAAGGAAGAACAGTAACATTCACAAAATCCAGGCAAGACATTCTTAACTACTGAGATTTATTTTTACATGACTGCTTCCATATATAAATCAAAGTAAATGTTCATCTTTGTTTCAATCCTAGATATGTGCATAATTTGTGAAAAAAAAAAAAGGAGTTGTTTGCTCACCTTCCTTTCCTTGGCTCAACTGATATTTTTAAAACACAATAATTTGCTACCACATGTGTGTGCCTTCTCCTGTGAGGATTAGTGTTCCCAGATAAATCTGCTTACTAGGCAGGCTAGCAAGGCACATTCATGAGCGTTCCAAAGATTGGACCACTGCCACAGCGTTTATCCTCATACCTGGAAAGTATTTATCCTTAAAGCTGTTTACATTATAAATGTAAAATATTATCATACTCCTTTGCCAATTAGATTAACGGTGAAATGATTTTCTGAAGTGTACCTATGGAAATTCTTTCTAAGTCAGCAAGAGCATCAATGCTCTGTTTAGAAAGCATCTAAAACGAGTGTGCTTGCCATCATCCTTTCAGAAACATGTAGAAATACTGGAATGAATTTCAATGACTTAGTACTTAAAATTTCAATAATATGTTCAAAATCTGGGAAAGCAAACAAAAAGGAGATTAATTGTCATAGAAGAATCTCACTTGTCAAATATTGACATTCCCACAACAGTAAGGGGTTGGACATTTACGTGCACAGGTCACACATGAGAATAGGGATTACAAGCATCGTTTGTGCAATGATTTGTGTGCAATACACAATTTTGGGCATATGTGATCTGAGACATAAATTTTATTCATTGTTCAAAAAAGAGAGCCTTGAGCTCATTATGCTTTAACATCTCTTCATTAGCAATGGCATCTCTAGACCTTAGGGAAATGTCAGATGCACTGATGTTATGAAAATAAATGTGCCTTTTATTTTCATTCATATTTTGCATGAGGAGGTGACTTTGACAATATCTCTAATGGCTTAGCTTTTGTAATTTATGGGACGCCATAAAAGATCCCTCCATATAGCATTTTAGAAATTTTAATGCTTCCTTTGTCTGTGAATTATGTGGGCTGAAAAGAGCATTGTAATTGTAATTAAGATCAGAGTAATTATTATCACTGTACTTGACTGGAAAGGGGCAAGGAGACACCCCATTCTACTTTTCTTTATTTCATGTATTATTAAATTGCAGCCTGCTACCCTTTCCCTAAGATGAGGGTGGTGGAGACCAATAAAATTGTTTCATAGTCATTACTATCATTCAAGTGTATCATAAATATATTTGACCAACCTATAATGAAAAAGCATTTCATGCATCAGAAATGTGAGTGGAAACTATGAGTGTCTTTTTATAAATAATGTTCTATGAAAACAGTATGTTTGATAGATTGCTTTTTGTTTGGGCTATGTATACAGAATTGAAGTTTTTATATAGTAAATATTTAATAAACACATACTAGATTTATATCTATTTTTATTCACAAGAAAAATATTGTCTTTTTTCTTCTGCTCTGGTGAGAAAGCATTGTGCTCAGTTTGGGGGCATCCTGTTTTAAAAAGGAACAATTAACCCCCATTTACCATGAGCTTGTAATGACTTTTATTATGTGAACAGGATATATCTTGAATAGATTGTGAGAGAATCTGCGAAAGAGCATATTATAAAGTTTGCCTAAATACTAGATGTAAAGAACCCTGGAAATCTAACACTCAGAAATAAACCAAAAAAATGGCCACACTTATGAAAGACTAAATAAATTACAAATGCATTTATTTATTTACTTTAAAATATTTGCTACTCTCCTTTTAAGGAAGGTTTAATCCAGCTTCCCTAATTTATAAGAAATCATTTTTTCAGGCCTCTTCTAAAATTTGTGTTCTCAACAGTTCTATACGAAAGAATATATTATTAGTTCTCAGTAATGCCTGGATGTCCAGTTGATTGGCCTTACTGAAGTGGTAAGCACTCTTTCCTTCTAAATGCACCATCACACTGTTTATTCTCAACTAACCAACCAGTTTACATAACGCTTCTCTGCTCAAAATTCCTCAACCCTCCTATTTTACTTAACATACAACAAAGTTAATGCTCTAGCCTCTGGGGCCACCATGATTTTCATCCTCTCCTCACCACTCTGGTCTCATCTTCTCCACCTGTCCCTGCCTCTCTCACTTCTACCCTTTGCTCCTTATGGGATCCCCCTTTCATCTTGGAGTTTATTTCCACCTTTTAGCCTGACTAACTCATCTACCTCTAAGACATTGCTTAATCATTTCCTTTTTAATACATCCTGCCATGATCATTATGTTAACATTACTATCTCTACTGGTAAAACCCTTTTCCTAGAAAATAACTCCTGTTTTATTTTGTCCTTGTCATACTATTTGTTTTCTATAGAATTCATCATCTTTAATATTCTATATAACAACTAGAGGCCCGGTGCACGAATTCGTGCACGGGTGGGGTCTGGCCGGCCCATCCTGATGGGGCTGATCAGGCCAGGCCAGCCGGGAGGAGGGGCCGTGGGAGGTTGGCCAGTCGGCCCCGCCCCCGATCAAGCCGGGACTCAGAATGCGAAGGAGTTGGACCCGCAGGTGGCCAGGCTACACCCCCTACCCTGCTACTCAGTCTTGCTCGTGTGGATAGAGCCAAAGGCTGCTGCCCAAGACTGGTGCCATGTGGGGAGGGTTGCAGTGGGGAGAGGGGCACCCTGACATGCCAGCTTTGGTGACGATCATCTCAGTGCCCAACTGATTGAATTCGTCCCACAGAGCCTTCATCTCAAGCTGCACACTCACACTGGTCACCTTCGTGTTCTGCTTTACTGGTGCCTGGGCGGCGGCCGTGCAACTGGCCCCGGGGCCCTCGGGATCAGCAGCAGTGCTGTTGGCAGACCCTGTGGCCAGTGCATCATAGCAATCAGTTGTTCTGGTCGTTCTGCCATAAAGGTAGCTGGGCTTTTATTATATAGACTAGCATTCCCATTGCAGGAAAAATCCTGCAATAGGGTTTCCTGCTGCACTCTACCCCGCCCCGCCTTCTCCACCAGCCCGCCTGCTTTTCTCCCTTCTCCCCCAGCCCTGCCTGGGCTCCTCCCTTCTCCCCTGGCCCTGCCTGGGCTCCTCCCTTCTCCCCCACCCCGCCTTCTCCACCAGCCCGCCTGCTCTCCTTCCTTCTACCCCGGCCCCGCCTCCACTCCTCCCTTCTCCTCCCCCTGGCTTGCTTGCTTCTCTGCAGCTTTGCTCCCTTATGCAGCTCTTGGCTTCTTTCTACGCTGTCTTTATATGCAAATCAGCCGCCATTTTGGTTGGGGTAATTTGCATACCCGTCCTGATTGGTTGGTGGGTGTGGCTTGGCTGGTGGGTGTGGCTTGGGCATAGCGAAGGTGCGGTCAATTTGCATATTTGTGTATTATTAGGTAGGACTAGAGGCCTAGTGCACGAAATTCATGCATGGGGGGTTGTCCCTCAGCCCAGCCTGTACCCTCTCCAATCTGGGACCCCTCAAGGGATGTCTGACTGACCATTTAGGCCTGATCCCAGCAGGATCGGGCCAAGACGGTCAGTCAGACATCCCTCTCACAATCCAGGACTACTGGTTCCCAACTGCTTGCCTGCCTGCCTTCCTGATTGCCCCTAAATGCTTCTGCCTGCCAGCCTGATTACCCTCTAACCACTCCCCTGCCATATTGATTGCCCCTAACTGTCCTCCCCGGCTGGCCTGGTAACCCCTAACTGCCCTCCCCTGCCAGCCTGTTCACCCCTAACTGCTCTCCCCTGCTGGTCTGGTCCCCCCACCCAACTGCCCTTCCCTGCAGGCCTGGTCCCCCCCAACTTCCCTCCTCTGCCAGCCTGGTCACCCATAACTGCCCTCCCCTGCAGGCTTGATTGCCCCCAACTGCTCTCCCTTGCAGGCCTGGTCCCTCCCAACTATCCTCCCCTGCTGGCCATCTTGTGGCAGCCATCTTGTGTCCACATGGGGGCAGCCGTCTTTGATCACATGGGGGCAGCCATCTTGTATGTTGGAGTGACAGTCAATCTGCATATTACTCTTTTTTAAAAAAATACATATTTTATTGATTTTTTACAGAGAAGAAGAGAGAGGAATAGAGAGTCAGAAACATCGATGAGAGAGAAACATCGATCAGCTGCCTCTTGCACACCCCCTACTGGGGATGTGCCTGCAACCAAGGTACATGCCCTTGACCGGAATCGAACCTGGGACCCTTGAGTCCGCAGGCCGATGCTCTATCCACTGAGCCAAACCAGTCTCAGCTGCATATTACTCTTTTATTAGATAGGATTTGTATGACTATTGTTCATTGGCTATGTGGCTTTCTCCACACCATAGATTGTAAGTTCTACAGGACTTCTTCTTCTTCCTTTTTTGTTTTTTACAGATACATGTCAAGAACCTAGAACAGTGCCTGGCATATAGTTGGTACTTCATTAGTCCATTCATTCAGCAAATGGTATTGAGCTATAGCCAAGTGCTATGCACTTACATATGTATACTAGAGGCCTGATGCATGAAATTCGTACAAGAGCTCAGCCCTTGCAGCCCGGGCTTCGTCTGGTCTAATTAATATATTATGCTTTTATTATTATAGATGAATTATATCAGTGAGCAAAACAGGACAAAACTCTGCCCTGATAAACTTTTTATTCCATCCAGGGAGAGACAACAATAAAAATAATTAGCAATAGAGCAAAGTATGTATATGTTTACTGATAGAGAGGTAGATATGATGGCAATTTGTAGACTTAATAAATAGTTTCTGAATAGTGAATAAATAAGTAATGATAAAATAGTCAGAACTAATTCCTTAATAATAACCTTTGGTAATACACTCACACATATACATTTCTAAGTAAGTTTAATAAAAAAAAGAAAATAAATATAAACTATAAGAGAGTATGTTGAAAAAACAAAAAATTATCAATTTTTTGAAATAATTTGATGTTATACTTTAAATCAGGTCCTGTTTTCTGATAAAAATTAAATAAAAGTAGACATTCACATTATTTGGACATAGCAGAAATATTAAATAAAAGATAATTTTAATTATTTTTATGATATTAGAAAAGGCATACTAAATTATTGATATACCTCTTATAAGGAAACAGAAAAACATGCCAAAATGAATGTATTAAACTTAAAAAGACCAAATCAATATTAAAATTGAAACTAACTGAGTCGTGGATTTTGACAAGAGGACTCTCCTTCTTATGGGTTCTTGTTCTACGAAGTTTGAATAAAATTCACTGACAAAAAGATTTTTTTTAGGAAAAAGTGTAGAAATTTATTGTAAGCATGTACAAACTCCCCCTGGGGAGGGGTTCCAAAATGGGAAAAACCTGCTCTCTCTCTCTTTAATGGGAAAAACCAGTCCAGTCCTCTGATTTTCTTTGTCTATGGGTTTATAAAGGCTGGCAGCTCTTTGTCTCTTTAAGACCCTTTCTAATTGTATTCTTCCTTAATTTATGCCCCCTGTGCTCTCCTAATTGGTCACTCTCCCCCTCATTCCTTATAGGGAGGGTATCAGTTTCAAAGTTCCAAGCTCACCCCATGCCCATCTCTCTTCTTCTTCCCCTTATCTTGTAACATTCCTCAGTCCTCTGTAAATGTAAGATAAGCATTCTGGTGGCTGTCTCTGCCCATCACATATGCATTTCTCTCCCATGAAACCCCTTTCCCTAAAACTTCCTTTTCTGTCTCTAAAATTCCTTTCAGAATGAAATAGTCTTCTCTGGAATCCTAGTTGCAAATAAGTCTAGGAAATGTGATTCTTAGGCTTTCCATCCTTTGAAGAAAAAGGAAGGGAAAATGGAAAGCCGCTGATTATTGCTTCATTATATCTATTCAATTTTCTGGTGGGAAGAAGTTCTGTATAATGACGAGTGAAATGTAAAGTAGCATAAAGAAGAGTGAATATTTATATGAAAAATAGAACCATTTATATGAAAAATAAAGATGTGTCATGGCATCCTCTTTTGCATAATTAAGAAAACAACGTGAGGCAAAATAATGGCTCCCAAACATGTTCACATTCTAATGTATGGAACCTGGGGATATTTTACCTCACATGCCAAAAGGCATTTTACAAGTGTGCTAAGGTTAAGGACTCTATGATGGGGAAATTATCCTGGATCATACATGTGGGCTCAACCTTATCACATGACTCCTTAAAACAGAAAGACCTGCCCTAACCAGTTTGGCTCAGTGGATAGAGTGTAGGCCTGTGGACTGAAGTGTCCCAGGTTTGATTCTTGTCAAGGGCACATACCCTGGTTGTGGGCTCAATCCTCAGTAGGGGGTGTGCAGGAGGCAACCCATTAATGATTCTCTCCCATCATTGATGTTTCTATCTCTCTCTCCCTCTCCCCTCCTTTTTGAAATCAATTAAAAATAAAATATATATATATATAATAATCTGGCCACTCAGTGTGTGTGTGTGTGTGTGTGTGTGTGTGTGTATGTGTATGTGTATATATATATATATATATATATATATAAATATAAACAAAAAAAAAACAAACAAACAAACAAACAAACAAAAACACGAAGAGCTTTTCTGACTAAATCCACAGATAGATTCAATATAGCTGGTTTGGTAATTCTGGAAACATCTCTGATATATGGGTCTACATCAATCTTGCTTGCTTAGGATTAGCAGGGTCCCTTTGCTGATATTGATCATATAGAGAGAGGAAAGTGTGGTTTTAGTCATAATAACTTGGGATCTGATGTCTATGGTACATAACCTATATTAACCTGACTGACATAGAATTTTTTGCCTAGAATTGGTGTGCTGCCATCACCTACATAAATGTGTGACCTAAAATATAAGACATTGGCAAAATGGCCAGTTGATAACCAAAGAGAAATTTAGCATAGACTGAAAAGGGGGTTATCATTTTAGTAAGTGACAAAATATTTGGTGAAATGGAGCTTTTAGGCATTTGAACCAATAGATTTCCAGCTCTAGAGGCAGAGGTCAGAAAACAATGATGATTTTGTGCGCTGAATGCAGTTGGATGTCTTTGTAATAACAGGAAAAGTATAAGCTCAGAAAATAACTGACCAATTTGAATCAGGAAGCAAAAGGAATAAAACACGTGCACAACTTCAGGGACCTGTAAGGTTGAAGGAGAGTTACAAGGTCTTTGTAATGTGTGTTACTACATATGCTATAAAACTTAAAGAAATTAGGGGGAGATAAATTAATAAAATTACTACTTTGTCAACAAATATAGTTCATGTATAGTAAATTGCTAATATTTTACTGTTAACATAAAAATCTCTGCAGTATCCTGTTTAAATGCTGAAAGAGATATTAATAAAGATATTCCCTTCATTAAGAATTTAAAATCTTTTGGTTATGCCTTAACCAGTTTGACTCAGTGTATAGAGCATCCACCCAGGGACTGAAGGGTCCTGGGTTTGATTCTGGTCAAGGGCACATTTCAGTCAAAGAAACATTCCTTGGTTGCAGGCTCTATCTCCTGCCCCAGATAAGGGTGCATACAGAAGGCAACCAATCAATGTGTCTCTCTCACATTGATGTTTCTCTCTCTCTCTGTCTCTCCTCCTCCCTTCCATTCCACCTAAAAATCAATGGAAAAATATCCTTGGTTGAGGATTAAAAAGTCCTATATAATAAAACCCTAATGTACAAATTGAGCAAACAGTGGAATGAATGGTCGCTATGAACTGACCACCAGGGAGCAGATGCTCAATGTAGGAGCTGCCCCCTGGTGGTCAGTGTGCTCCCACAGGGGGAGTGCCACTCAGCCAGAAGCTGGGCTCAAGGCTGGTGAGTGCAGTGGAGGTGGCGGGAACCTCTGCGGCAGCAAGCAGGCGGGTGGTAAGGAGCGAGGAGTCCCAGACTGTAAAAGGGCACAGGCCGGGTTGAGGGACCCCGAATTTCGTGCACTGGGCCTCTAGTATAAAATAAAATCTTAGGGTTAAAATTAAAATGTGCTTTCCTCATGTACTTACATTTTTTATAGAGGGATTCAGTCAACATCAGCTAAAGCGAGTATCTAGATCAATCATAGGTCTGTCAGTTGACAGATTCCAAGAATTCTTAGTAAAATGTATATTGTTACTTTTTAAACTTTGAAGTTATTGTAATTTATTTCATCAATATTTTATTGACCTTTTTCACTTATTTAATTACTTCACTATTGTTTTTTATGAAATTTTAGAATGCCAAATATCAGTACTGTAGATATATTTTGAAATGCAAATTCAAAGTTAATTTGACCTTTTAAATAGTCATAGAAAATCAGAAGTCTTTAAACTAGATTGAATACTGAAATTGTGATTTTGAGTTTGCATTAAACATTTATACATTTATGAAGTAGGGTTGCTGTTGCATGCAAGACTATGAATAAAATCAATGGTAAGAAGCAAATGCTATTAGATTATAAGCTTACAAATGAAAATATCCTGTATAGTTATAAATGCTTCTTGTAAATGAAACACAAGAACAACAAAGGGCTTGAAAAGTCATAAAAATCATCAGAGTTTCAATGTTGAATTTTCCTTTATAAGAAAAAATATATTTGTTTTCAATGCTTCTGATAGAAACAAAACACACACAGTGCTTTTACATACAGTGAGTTTAAATAAAATGTAAATTATATATTCACAGGGATGTTTAATAACAAAGTTAGGAGAGAAAAATATTTTTATTTTACTATCACTCTTGTTTCTTTTCATACTTTTTACAAGACATTAAAGGATTTTTTATTTTTTTACCTTAGTGATTTTGTTCAGATGCAGATATGGTAACTTCTACTAGAAATGGGTATGAAATTATTTAGTAACAACTATTTGAATCAACATGGGCATCCTCAAGTGAACTGATTTATCTGTGTGTTTAAGAAAAATTATTTTTCTAACTACTACAGATTTTCTAGGTTTTGAGGAATTTAATAATCCTCCAAGAGATCATAATGTCCAGAAGCAGAAGATAATTTCTAGCCAATGCAGATAGAAAGCTTTGGCTGAGAAGACAGCATTTTCCATATATATGCATAATGTTGAGAATACAGAGGGACTGGGTATATCTAAATTCTGTGACCAAGTATATAAAATCAGAAAAATATAAGCAGAACCAAATCTACACTTGTAATGTCCTAATATGTAGACCAACATTGGTGCAGATAGTATAAATTAAGACTCTATAGATTCTCAATGAAGCTTATGATTCTGTACATCAGCCTAAAAATATTTAAATAAATAAGATTTCCTTGGAATAATTTTCTACCATAAAGAATTGATATGCAAATAATTTTATAAATGTAATTACTTCAAATACATTAAAACATACTAAGTATTTATAGAGCATGATACTTAAAATTATTTTTTAAAAAGAATTCTACATTTGAACCATGTCCTTAGAAATCCTATTTACAATCTAATATCTTTAAATCCCAAATCATGATCTTCCTTAATGTGAAAGACACAGGCCCCCAAAATCAAATTTGACTCTGGCGCAATTAACAAAGATATTAGCTCTAGCACTGAGGACAAGCCAGCGGGTAACTATCAGTCAAATTGAAGTTTTGTGAAATATGCCCATTTAAATGAAAGCCTTCATACTTAGAACCAGAAATCTAAAAAAATAAACATTTAAATAAATGAAATTAATATATCCATATATTTAAAATGAGACAAAACAGGCAGGCTGATTAAAATCCCTATATTGCAATCCTCAGTTCTGTGAGCTCAGAAATGATTTACATTTTTACCCAGATATGTCTCTGGTAGCAATTCAGAAAAACAAATTCACAAATGTTTAAAATATATGCAAGAATGTTGATTTAATCATTTGCAAGAAGATCTTTTTTTAATCAGACTTAATCCAAGACACGTTTGTCCCAGACATTAAGATTTCTGAAAAATCAAAATAGTAGAAAAATAAATAAATAAATAAATAAATGCAAATGATTTTAAAGGATGAAAGAATCAGGGCATAGGAAGGAATTGTTTTTGTAAAGACTGGAAATGAGAGTTTAAGTAGCCAAAGTCTGAGTGTGTTTTTCTAGGAACTGAAATAAGAGTACCTTCCAAATGTAATGTGACTTGGAACTGTAGAAAATAGAATAAATAATTGCAAATGTTAATTTTTTGGCTTTTTAGAAAAATCCAAGGTAAAATATAATTTTAGTATCAGAAAAAGAGCACTTTAAGGGATATTCAAATACAAAAATGTAGTTTAGAATTGATTTGCCATATTACCTCCAGTGAAATCTCGCTAAGAATATACTTTACCTTTTTTTTTTTAATTTTAAAAATAGTTGGAAAGTGTGTTTGCTTCATTAACATTCGTTTCTTTACAAATAACACTATAGATATACTATCTCATCTGTTATTCAAATTCTCTGAGGTTACTATTTCTGAAAATATTTCTACTCATGCAGCTTGGCTTACATTGCCCAGTTATGTACTAACTGTATTATTTATAGATGCAGCAATATTAATAAATTAGACCAGTTATTAGAAGAAATTTATTATATTGTGTGCCAGAAATCACTTTCTGATGTTAATAGAAATGAAGTGTATACCTACCAGCAAATCAATTCCTTAGCCATCTTCTCCAAATTTCTCATTTTCAGGTACAGAAATTTAGCCTTAATTTTGCCTAAGGAAACATAGCACAGATTTGGCATTGTGGGGTTGCCCATTCATCCAGGTCCTAGGACATTAAGCTCCACCATTATTTGAAGTATAATCAGGAAGAGGTCTTTCTACTTGGTGCTGCTATACCAGGGACATCACCTGAAGAGTCAATCAAGCCTTGGACTCTTCTAAAATATACTTAACTGCCTAACAGTTCTTCCTGTTCTCTCAGGAGCACAGACTGACCTATCTAGACAATTCTGATACTACCTGTTGTTCAATTGTTGAATTTCTATTATGCTCTTTTCCTTAATTTTCTTGCCTTTGCTGAGGTGTTTAGGCTCTCATTTTCTTTCCTGTTAATATGTTCCCTCAGCCTCTCACTAGGCCAGTCTCTCATACAAGACCATTTTTCTTCTTTCCACCATCCACATATATTTTTAGAAGTTCATTTGCAGGAATTTTATTCCAAGGGCTTTATATAAGTTTGGATTTGTAGGTCACTAACATAACTTTAAAGTTCTACTGTATCTTTCACTGACATGCTTTTGCAAGATAACTTACTATTTCATAATCATTTAATACATGATTTGAAATTTACCACATCCTATATACGAATCGACCAAACAGCAGAATGACCAGTCACTATGACATGCACTGACCACCAGGGGGCAGATGCTCAAAGCAGGAGCTGCCCCCTGGGTCAGTGCTCTCCCACAGGGGGAGCACCGCTCAGCCAGAAGCCAGGCTCACGGTGGTGATTGCAGAGGTGGTGGCATGGCTTCCAGACTGCGAGAGGCTGCAGGCCAAGCTGAGGGACATCCTCGCTCCTGAGTGCATGAATTTCATGCACTGGGCCTCTAGTTAAAAATAATCTTTTAATCTTATAGTATGGCTGATATTGTACTTCCCTGACAAAACACTATATAGTCACTGAAAGCCTTCCTAAGGAGTTATGTATCGATTGCATTCAGTATCTGGAAAGGTTGGGAAATAGGCAAACGTAAGTAGTTAGATTCTCTAGGCATTTTTGCCCCCACTGTTGCCTCAGGTTTTCATTATCACAGGTAAATGAACAAAGTAGAATTCTCAATGTAAGGGATTTCAATATTGTCATATTTATTTAGTATGTTCAATGCTTCACATGAGAAGCCCTATTAAGGTTTTTCATTGTGCAAAACATTTTCATTTATCCACATACTAGTATTTATTCCTACAAATGTTATCGGTGGGGAGAGCTCCTCATCCCCACCTGTTGCTGCTCGGAGTGGGCTTCTTGTGATATCCTGAAAAAAAAAAAGGATTTTCTGAGACTCCCATGGGAGGAGGAGATACTATAGGAAGCTTTATGTCTGTGGAATTACAACCCTAAGTTTGCCAGGTCCCATTTTCCTTTGTCCTGCCAAGGAAGGCGTCCTATTCTGCCTTCAGCAGGGCTAAAATCAAAGCCAGTGTTCAGTCCAGCATCAGGCTAGATTAGCTTGTGTTCCCCACTGCAATCCATCAGCCCATTGCATGTGGGTCCACATGATCACATGGCCACGGAGGGAACACGGGTGAATGCAAGGAAGCACCCTCAAAACCGAAAGAACCAGAGAGCCAAGAGCACCAAGAGAGATCAAACTCCTTTATTTAGGAGATTATATATTCCCAAATTTTCATGGGCTTGCAAAGGCCCTGCCAACCCTAGCCAATCCATCCCTCCCCAGGTTTGACTGACAGGCAATTTCCCTGTGTAACCCTACCCCATTGCCCATGCATTCATCTCCCCTTTGTTGGATCCCTTTCCCCAGTGATCTGCAAGGAATGGGCCAGTGGTTCCCAGAGGAGTGTGAAATTGCAGCTTCCTGGTGAAGCTGCCCAAATGGCTATGCTTATAATGTCTGGCCTTCCTTTTGCTCCTTTCCTGTTATTAATAACCACCTGATTACAATGGTATCACAAGAATCATGTTAAAACTTACCGATTCTCGTGTACAAATTTGTGCATGGGTGGGGTCCCTTGGCCTGGCCAGTGATCAAGGCCTATCGGGGGGCTAGCTGGGGGAAGGGAATCCGGGAGGTTGGCTGTGGGATCACACTGACCACCAGAGGGCAGCTCCTGCATTGAGCATCTGCCCTCTGATGGTCAGTGTGCATCATAGCAATTGGTTGACCTGTTGTTCCAATCATTCTGGTCATTTGGTCATAACAGTCACTTAGGCTTTTATATATATAGAAGCTTCAGAAAAATGTGGGCTAGTATGATTTTTTGAACAACCTGTTACAAAGGATGTAACATAGATCGGTTATTATTGTTGGTTTCTTTCTTTCATTTTTTTTGGGCAGTTAATATGCAATTGTGCTTTGGCTACCTTTATATGTTACACAAAAAGTTGGGAGTTGCACCCTGGTCAGGTGACTCTGTTGGTTAGAGCATAGTCCCATACACCAAAAGGATGCAGGTTTGATTCCTGGTAAGGGCACATAGCTAGATTATGTCTTTGGTTCCTGGTCAGGGAGACAACCTATTGATGTTTCACTCTCACATGGAAGTCTCTCTATATATCTATCTCTCTCTCCCTTCTCTTTCTTACTCTCTCTAACACTCTAAACTTATCCTTGGGTGAGGATTAAAAAAAAAAGATGGGGGTTGCTTTTATTGAGGGTACCTTAATTCTGAGATTTATGTCTTTAAAATTAATCTTAATAACATAACTGTAGCAATCATACATATAGATAAATTAAGAAATGCAAAATATAAAAACCATAGATATTCATTTCCTGAAATCACTGAAAATAAAATATTTTGAAAGCAAAAAAACACCAAAACAAAAACAACAACAACAACAAAAAAAAAACAACTTACCGATTCTCCAGTAAACTTACCTTGTGAATTACTACTTTATCATTCTGTTAAAACACTTTTGTGGGTTGATTCCTTAATTTCCACTCTTTGATTCATTGACCCCAAAATGATTCTCTGCTCCCTCAGTGATTTAGATTGTGCATAACTGTTTCAATAGTTCAAAAAAGAACTCTCATTTCAATGGGGCTCTTATATTTCCCCTTTGTTGTTGTTTGTTTAGCCAGGCACTGATTTCCTAGGGAAAAAAAAAAAAAAAGTTTTTTCTTGTGAAGTTTGCATATTTTAACAGCAGTGGAACAGCTGTCTTAGGAAGTAATATTTCTATGTTTCACAGCTTGTAGCCACGCCATTAATACCATTTTACTTGTCTAATGGAGTTAATTCTTAAACACCACAAATCCTAATTATTTGAACAGCAGTGGGCCTTAATTCATAACTGCTGCGTCTGAAAACAAAAGAACTTTGTAGCTTGGAATGGAATGCTTGTGAGAGGTCCTCCCCTTTTATCTCATGATGAACATCATTTACAGAAATACTGCTCCCTCCGAGGTGATCGTTATCCCCGAAAGCAGCCCGGGAGCCACCCTGCTGTTTCATGGTGGTGCAGTTAACAAACTCAAACTGTCTGGAGTTGCTCCCCTACCTCCATGCTCAAAGATTCTCAGAAGATCTAATCATTGCTTTATTTAGGGAGGGGGGATTAAGTGTGTATGAGTAGTGCTTATCCTTTTCAACTTTCTGTTTTAAGTGGAAATATCCCAGCTATTACAATTAGGAAACAGAAGTGATAATATTGATCTAATTATTGAAATGGTTATACTATCCATGAGTTCTAAAAATCTGTAAATAGGAAAAAAAATACTATTAAAATGTGACGTTTAATATCTCTATTTAACAGTATATATTTCTCTATGCATCTCATTTTAAGTAGTTTAGTACCTTAATATTTAGTGCATATCTTTACGTAGCCTTCACAACACCATATGTGTGTGTGTGTTTGTGTGTGTATGCGTGGTAACTTGCCTCAATAAATGTTGAAGGCCTTAAAAGAAGAGATTTTATTATAAACTAGAGGCCCAGAGCATGAAAATTTGTGCACTTGGGGAGGTCTCTCAGCTCAGCCTTGGCCCTCTCACAGTCCGGGACCCCTCAGGGATGTCTGCCTGCTGGCTTCCCATGGGGAGTGGGCCTAAGCCGGCAGGCAGACATCCCTCTAGCAGTCTGGGAGCCCTCACTCCTTACCACCTGCCTGCTCACTGCTCCTTACCGTTCGACTCACTGCTCCTTACCATTCGACTCACTGCTCCTTAGCGCTGCCTTGGAGTTGGGAGAGGCTCCTGCCACCATGGTTGCACTCTCCCGGCTTCTGGCTGAGCAATGCTCCCCCTGAGGGAGCATACTGACCATCAGGGAACAGCTCCTGCATTGAGTGTCTGCCCCATGGTGGTCAGTGCGCGTCATAGCTACCGGTCCTTCTGCGGTTCGGTCAATTTGCATATTACCCTTTTATTATGTAGGATTGCTGGTGGCATACATAATAATAACACATAAAATATAAAAAATATATGATAGGCAATATTACCAAGCATGATAATGCTAATATTATCTGTCATTTATTTTTCTATCTATATATCTATTTATGTTTAATGTATGTGTATATATATATGTACAGCTAGTTCCCAATTTATAATGGTGCAAAAGGGATATGTGCTAAGTAGAAACAATACTTCAAATTTTGAATTTTGATCTTTTTGTGTGTGCTAGCAAAATTGATACTACTCTCATAATGCTGGGCAGGGGAGTGAGCCATGGGTCCCACTCAGGAACTTGACCATGTGGGTAAACAACTCCACAAAGTAATATGTTGGCAGCATTTTTTGGATATTATGTTTTGTGTTCTTACATCCCATCTTACAAAATTTCCCTCTATGTCTCCTGCTTCTGATGAAACTCAAGAAAATTGCCCAACTGTAGGCTAATGTAAGTGTTTTGAGAATGTTTTAGGTTGGCTGGGCTAAGCTATGATGTTCAGTAGGGTAGGAATATTAAATTCATTTTGGACTTATAATGTCTGCAACTTTTTGTAAACTATTTATCAGGATGTAACTCCACCATAAGTCAAAAAACATCTATATATGTGACAAAACATGTGTTCCCTGAACATATATTTGCTATAATTTCTGTAGTAAATTGAAAAGGACACATGAGAACTAAGAGACACAGTGATATTTAAATATTGTATACTGAATAAACAAATATTGAATTAATGGATATTGGATTGGAGGATCCATAGTTTAAGTGCCATCACAAAAAACAAATAACAAAGACCCGTGATCTTGGACTCAGAAAGTGCTCTTTTTATTTTGGACTCCGCCATGATTAACTAACTGTGTGATAATGTGAAATTCACTTAGCTTCTCTTGTCTTTATCTTCCCTATCTTTATAGTAAAGGAAATTTTCTAAATTACCAAGTGTGGTCTAAGAATTTTATAAATTCACACAATGCAAGCTGCAAGGTGAGTTTTACTAGATGCAATCGTGAGCTGATTGCTCCTCTCTTGTTCAGTCCAAAACTGATAAAAAGTTATATTTCTGGATCCTTGAGGAGTCCTTGCTCTCTTTGTTCCTTTTTTTTTTTTTTAAATATATATTTTATTGATTTTTTTTTACAGAGAGGAAGGGAGAGGGATAGAGAGTTAGAAACATGGATGAGAAAGAAACATCGATCAGCTGCCTCCTGTACACCCCCTACTGGGGATGTGCTGCAACCAAGGTACATGCCCTTGACCAGAATCGAACCTGGGACCCTTCAGTCCACAGGCCGACGCTCTATCCACTGAGCCAAACCGGTCAGGGCTCTTTGTTCCTTTAATATGAGTAGCATCGCAGTTGCATCACAGCTGCTAATAATTAGCTTCTTGATTTATTTGAGGCATGGTTTAATAAAAGGATTTATAGATGGGGAAAAGAAGATGTTCCACAATTAATGATTTGTTAAAGCTCGCACTGTGCCCATTATAGCTAATAACATGTCCCTTTAAGAGAGGTGTGAATGCAACAGTACAGTCAGTGATAATTTGCTAAAAAAGTAAAATTGCAATGACTTTTCAAATTCTTCATATAATTTACATTCTCTTAGCACATTTTCATATTTATATTCCTTGAGATCTAGCATGCATTTGACTGCCTTTAAATACTTTCTCTAACTGCAAGACCTCAAAGAATATCCAGTGCAGATTTCTGAGATATACAAAGTCTGAATTTATTATCAGTCTTTCGAAGAATGCTTCATTCACTGTTAGTGCAAGTGATCATTTGAGCATTTCAACATATGTTCCTTGAATATGTTCTTTTATAATGTTTTTAAAAATTAGCACCGAAAATATGATTTTAGAATAATCTCTTTCATTATTAAGTGCATTTTATTTAATGTTTTTGCTATTATAATATACTAGCATTCCCGTTGCAGGAAAATTCCTGCAATGGGATTTCCTGCTGCACTCTACCCCACCTCCGTTCCTCCCTTGCCGCCCGCCTCGCCTTCTCCTCCAGCCCACCCGCGTTTCCCTTCGCCCCCGGCCCCGCCTCCGGCCCGCCCTTGCCGCCCGCCTCGCCTTCTCCTCCAGCCCGCCCTCATTTCCCTTCGGCCCCGGCCCCGCCTCCGCCCCGCCCTTGTCACCGGCCCCGCCTTCTCCTCCAGCCCGCCCGCGTTTCCCTTCTGCCCCGGCCCCGCCTCCGCTCCGCCCTTGCCGCCGGCCCCGCCTTCTCCTCCAGCCCGCCTTCGTTTCCCTTCGCCTACGGCCCTGACTTCGCTCCTCCCTTCTCCTCCCCCCGCCCCCCTGGCTTGCTTGCTTCTTCGAAGCTTTACTCCCCTTCTGCAGCTCTTGGCTTCTTTCAACGCTGTCTTGATATGCAAATTAGCCACCATCTTTGTTGGGGCAATTTGCATACTCGTCCTGATTGGTTGGTGGGCGTGGTTTTGGCTGGTGGGCGTGGCTTAGGTGTAGCGAAGGTGCGGTCAATTTGCATATTTGTCTATTATTAGATTAGATGGTGATAACTATTCAGTAAAGGATGTGACTTTTCAAATTAATAGAAATTATTTAATGAAAGATAAAGATATATCTATAACTATATGTATATATCTTATAAATCTGATAATTAAAAGATAAAATATCTATAATAATGAAAGCATAATATGTAAATCGACCAAACACCAAACAGCAGAGTGACCATCCAGATGACCTTCCAGACAACCTTCCGGATGACCACACTATGACACGCACTGGCACCAGGCCAGACAAGGCAGTTGGGATGTGATTGGTAGGGGCCACCAATGCCCCATGATGCCAGGCAGAGGGAGGCCCAGGCCACCCTCTGCGCAGTGATGGATCAGGGAGCCCTGGGATGGATCGCCTCAAAGAGGGAGGCCCAGGCCTCCGCCACAGCCTTCAGGAGGGATGCTCCGCAGGGCGCGACTGGAGGTACTTGCAGCGGCGGATGCTGCAGTGGTGGCGGGGCTGGCACTGCAGTGGCTCCTGGGCCCGGATGGGCCTGGGCCTCGGGTACACCACCACCGCCCACAGCTTCTGCACGGCTGGACTGCCACTCCTCCTGCTATGATGCCTGGGCAGATCCTGGACCCTCCCGTGACTGCAGGCTCTCTGCCAGGTCTCAACCCCCTGACCGGACTTCCCAGCTTGGCCCTGACTGCAGAGGAGCTGAAATACGCTGACATCCAACATTGGGGCCAGGATCGCCCTCTTGCACTTCCTGGAGGTGAAACTGGGCAAAAGACATCAACCTGTGAAAAGTGACCTAGAAGAGTTAGAGGAGCTGAGGAAAAGGCACCAGGAAAAGAACAAAGTGGCGGCAGCCCGATGCTGGAACAAGAAGAAGGAGCAGAGGGAATCTGAGTGGCTGGAGCTCATGAATGCAGAGCTGAAATCCCAGATCTAGAAGCTGAAGCAGGAGTGGCAGCAGCTCATCCTGATGCTCAATGGGCAGAGCTCCACCTGCATCCTTAGGACCGACAGCCTTAAGACCCCTGACTCAGAAGGCAACCCATTGCTGGAGCAGCTAGAGAAGAAGTGACCATGGGCTGGGAGGAGGAAGAGGAGGAGGAGGGTCCCAGAGGGCTCTTCCTTGCTGCATGAAAAACTCTTCAATGAGGCTCAGCACAGCCAGCATCCGCCAGGTTTTTTGTGAAACTCAGATCAGCCACACCAGGGGAAGAAACCCATGCTGATGAAACCCAGGACCAAGCACTGAGACCAAAGTAGTCCTGAGGGGGCCCTTTTCTCCCTGGGGTCAGGCTTGCAGGAGGCAGAACAGAGGCTCTGGGCCAGAGAGATGCCCAACCAGGCAGCTGTGGGCACTTCTCTGGCCTCTCTGCCAGGGAACCTACCCAAAGGACCTCTGAGCAGCCAGGAAAAGCCATGAGTTGCAACCAAAATTAGGCTGAGGATGGAACTCAGAGTGAAACTGCAATCTGCCTGCCCCTGCCCCTGACCTGATCCTGATGCAAGGCTGGAGAATGGCACAGTGCCAGGCCCTGCTGTACCCACCCACCGTGGTCCAGCTTGGTCTTGCCTGGAGTGGCAGCCAGAGCGCACCCTTGCCGGCCCTGCTGGAGTTGCTGTGGGCATGAGGCACCCTTCCAAAGCACATACTCACTGGATGTTCACAGACTGGCTGTCCTGGCAGGGCTTTCAACTGCATATGTATTTTATACTTTCTTTTTTAAAATAGTTTTTACAAAAAAAAAAAAAAAGATTTTATACAAGCAATATGTAAATGGATTTCTATAATCACTTGATGTGATACAGTATAAATATGCTATGATTCGTTTGTTACAAATAGATATTCAGCAGTTATGGCCATTGCATGTAACTTCTAAGTACTGTAGTCTCTGGGTGTTGGGGGTGGGAGGGATGGGGGTGGGGTGCATTGCCATCCTGGTAAACCCTTCATAGTATTCAATCTTGTATTGCTCAGTGAAATTAATCTTACTTAAAAAAAAAAAAAAAAAAAAAAGAGGGAGGCCCAGGCTGCCCAGCTGGCAGTGCTGCGGTGGGTAGGTGGATCCTTCCTCTGCGGGGCAATCTATCTGGGGGCCCCACAATCGATCTCCCCACAGAGGGAGGCCCAGGCCACTGGCCAGCAATGTTGTGGCAGGTGTGCAGGGCCAGCCAGTGACCGCCCCGCAGAAGGAGGCCCAGGCCAGCCACACAATCGCATCTCACACCTTTTTTTTTGTATACATGCTTGTTAGTTCTTGGTTGGTTAGCCTCTGCCCTAACCCTTCCTTCCCCGCCCAGTGGGGGTGCCTTCGTAACTCTGCCTAGCTGGGTTCCCGGTTTCACTTCCCCTCCCAGAGTCCTGCCCCTATCTACCTAACTTTTTTTCTGTCTCAGTACCAGATTGTTGCATTTATGGTATTTAAGATGATTAGATATGTCTCAAAGTGCAGTAAGTTAAGACCCCCCCCAAAAAAAAACAACAACACATTTCAGAAGCTGACAAGGATTCAAATAGCAGTTTTGTGTGTAGCAGCTGATGACTGAATCCTCAGGCAAATCACACATACTCTCTAACCTCTGATTCTCTGTGTGTAGAGTGAGAAATAATGCCCTAACAGCCTCTAAGTAGAAATCGTGAAGGTGCATTAAAAAACAACAACAACAACAACAACAAAAACAAAAACAAAACCACACCTCAATGACTCAAACCCAGAAAGCTAAGTTCTCACACAGGATGGGGTAATCAGAGACTGTCATGAAATATGCTCTACTTAATTATTTACTTAGAGAGGCAAATTGATAGAACTATGCTGAGTGCTTAGCACTGTGTCAGAAGGAAAGGAAGATTTGAAAAGTCTTGATCTACCAGTTAAATGATGTCTTCTAGAGTTTACACCTGACATTTTCCTTCTCACAACACATTGGGAAGAATTTGTCTCTCTGTTTCCCTCAACAAATGGACCTGGAAGCATAACACCACCTACTCCCAGATTGGAGTCTATTGATATATGTACAGACTAATGATTTCTGTACACCGCCTCCAGTCACCCAATATTTGGTTCTCCTTTCATTTTACACACTAACAGTGAAAGGAATTTTAGGGACAAAATAGGCAGGTTTGGGGAGTTTTGGAAACCAAGAGGGCCCATGGAGGAGGAATGCATAGGTGAAGAGTTTGGAGCCACCAGAAGGTACACATACCAGAAGGTACACATACACAGAGGATAAGGGGAGAGGAAGACATCATTCCCAGAAGATAGGGAAAAGCCACAGAGTACGGGGGGAAAAAGGAAACACACTTTCACAGAGAATAGAGGAATGTTGCAAGATAAGGGGAAAGAAAGAGGCGGGCACAATGTGGGCATTGGCCTTTGAAACTGATACTATGTAACAGAATAACCAATGAGGGAAGCACGGAGCTCCTACATTAATGAAAGGTCCAATTAGAAAGGTTCAGGTTAAAACAAAGAACTGCAGCATATATAAACTGGAGACAAAGGGACATGAGACAATATTTTTTTTTTATTTTTAGAGAGAGTGAGACAGAGAGAGAGAGAGAGAGAGAGAGAGAGAAAGCAGGCTTTTCCCATTTGGGGTCCCCTCTCGAGGGGGTCCGCTTTGGGAACACCTCTGCCCAGATGGACTTTGTATATGCTTCCAATAAACTTCTACATTTTTATTAAAGAAATCTGTTAGTCCATGAATTTATTCTTCATCTTCATTGGACAAGAACCCACAAGAAGTCTGTACCCCGAACCCCACGTTCCAACAGGACTTTTCCCCTTCCAAGGGGATTACTAAATTGCCATTGGCTTCTGACATCAAGTTTGACGTTCAATATCTATGTGTGTTTTTTTATATCGTATCAACAAAAATCGATATCTCATTGTTTATATCATTCCTACAATATTGTGATTTATAATCAAAAAATATTTGGTCATTCAAATCACCAAAATATATACTGAGTGGCCAGATTATTATGATCTCTGAACGCATAATAATCTGGCCACTCAGTGTATATCCTATTTAATAAAAGGCTAATAAGCTAATATGCAAATTGTCCCCTAGACCAGGAATTTGACTAGCAGGCAGGCCTGCCAACTGCCCATGTCCCCTCCCCCTGTCGAGGCTGGCCGGACCCACCCATGCATCAATTCATGCACCGGGCCTCTAATTATATATATATATATATATATATATATATATATATATATATAGTGAGTGGCCAGATTATTATGCATTCAGAGATCATAATAATCTGGCCACTCAGTGTATTTCTCCTATATATTTGATCTCCTTCCCAGTTGCTGGCTCACAGCTCCCCAAACCCTTGGAATTCCTAAGTGACAAGAGCCATAAATTCGTCTTTTGTTATGTTAACTAGGTGACTTTTGCAGAGCATCTAAGGATGGGGGCTGGTTGCCAGGAGAATCAACCAGGTGATGAGAGTGTTAGAACTTTCAATCCCACCCCTGACCTATGAGGAGGAGAGAAGGGCTGGAGGTTGAACCAGGTGCTAATGGCCAGTGATTTAATCAATAATGCCTATGCAATGAGTCTCCATGGAAACATACAAGGATGGGGTCCAGAGAGCTTCTGAGTTGGTGGATGCTTGAAGATTTGGGGAGAGTGACACACTTTGAGAGGTCATGGAAGCTCAATGCCCTTTCCCCCTGAGTTGCCCTATGCATTTTTTCCACCTGGCTGTTCCTGATTAATATCCTGATGTAATAAAAATTTGGTCTAGAAAGTAAAATGTTTCTCTGAGTTTTGTTAACCATTCTATCAAAGTAATTGAACCCAAGAAGGAGGTCATAGGAACCTGTGATGTATATAGCCAGTTTGTCAGAAGTGCATGTAGCAATCTAGGTTTGCAATTGTCATCTGAAGTGTATGGGTGTGCGTGGGTGGCTTTCTTGTGCGACTGAGCCCTTAACCTGTGGCATCAAATGTTATCCTCAGATAGATAGTGTCAGAATTGAGAATTAGTTTTTAGATACTCAACTGCTATTGGAGAAATGCTTGGTGGTGTGGGGAACCCCATTCCCTTAACAAGTTGAAATTGTGTGCTTAGAACACAAAGAGTGCATTTATCAACTATCAACTACATGTTTTTTCTTGATCCAGACATTTATAAACTAAATAGATAAGTTACACTGTATATCTAGGGAACTGGCTATATCAGCAAACACCCTCATTCAGAAAGAGAACAAAAATTTAAAGGTTTATACGTCCATTTTGAAATCTACCTGGACAGTTACTATGAGGGATGTTCAGTCCATTGTTCTCTGTGCTTCTTGGTTCCATTCTCTGTGCTACTTGGGTAATGTTCTGCTCTCTGTTTTTCTACTAAGCCTCATATGAAATGAAGAGTGGAAAATATACCCTCCTTGGACATCTAGCAGCTTCTCTCAGACTACTTCCTTTAGACTGTTGGGGGTTTTGAACAGTCACATTCTGGTTCTTCTGGTCTTGGTATTTCTGGTATATTCTGGTCTTGAACAATCACAGATATTCTTTGGTGTAAGCCATACATCCATTGATAGTACAAACTTTTAAAAACATGGTGTACTTTCTAGTAATTTGACTTAGTCAGCAAAGTGTTTTGATAACCTTATTCACATTTCTTTTCTATGCTCGGTTCTTAGATTTGTGACAAATCTCTGCTTTTTTTTTAACTCTGCTCTCCTTCTTTAATAACTAGTACCTTAAATATATCATGTTTCTTGGTAGAAACATATTTTTACTCTACTTTTTCTTAGCCAATATGTCTCATAGAGAGAATTTAATGGGAGTGAAACGTGGATTGAATCTTTGATGTGAGACACCTAAATCATGTCAGAAATTCTAAGAATGAATATGACAGCCTTGCCATGACTTAATTCTGGCTGCAAGATTAATCTAATCTACCTTTATTGCTCAAAGGACTCCTCAATTTTATTTATTTTTCCTGACTAAAGATGAGAAGCAGTTACGTCTTACAAACTTACAAGTCTGTACATTTATCGACAATTTTACTGTTTTTATTGTTTTATTCTTCCTTATTATAAAACAACTAGAGGCCCAGTGCAGGAATTCATGCATGGGTGGGGTCCGGCCAGCCCAGTCCCAATCAGGGAGGATTGGGGCTGGGCCTGTCAGGAGGAGGAGATTGGCTGGCCGGCCCATCCCGATCAGGGCTGGGCCGGCTGGGGGAAGGGGCTGCAGGTGATTGGCTGGTGGACCCAGCCCCTGATTGGGGTTGTGGGGCTGATTTGGGGTGAGGCCTGCCATGAGGAGGGACTGTGGGTGGTGGGCCAGCCAGCCCTGCCCCTGAATGGGGTGGGGGGTGCCAATCAGGGGCCAGCAGCCTGGAGAAGGGGCCATGGGTAGTTAGCAGGCCAGCCCTGATTGGGGTGGGGGGACAATCTGGGGTGGGGCCAGGTTGGAGGAGGGACTGCAGGATGTTGGCTGACCAGCCCTGCCCCCTATTGGGGTGCAGGGTGCGATCAGGAGCAGGCTGGCTGGCGGGGAGCAGCTGCGAGCCTATCGTGATGGGGTGGGCTGATCAGGGGCAGGGCAGGAAATGGGGGAAGAAAAGGGGCATTTGGCCAGCCGGCCCGCTCTTGTTTGGGGTAGAAGAGTCCGATCAGGGGCAGGCTGGCAGGGGGGAGGAGCTGAGAGTTTGGCTGGCCGGCCCCACGCCCTGATTAGGCCGGTTCATTGGCCACAGTGGGTGTCATATGACTGGTCATTATGGTCGTTATAGCTGTTACAGTTGCTGGCTTTTTATATACGTAGATTATCCTGGTAACTTAACATATGTTACCAGGATACAATCAACTATATTTTGTTCAGTTTCATCATCTGGACATATAAACTCATTTGATATTGAAAGTCAACCATTCTCAATATACCTCTCACTGTTAGGTCAGCTACAGCATCATATGGTTCTACTTTTGTTCTAGCTGCCTCAAGCTCATGTCTACTACCTATACTGGCAAGGGGTAGAGCAAGCATGTCAAACTCAAAGGTTAACATGGGCCAAATAAATGAGGCATGCAGCCCACGACCTAGAGTTTGTCATGCTTGGGGTAGAGTTTTACATTGGAAGCATCTAGTAAAAAATGTTATTACTGGGGAAGTTGTGGTATCCCTTTCCACACTGAGTGCTGTGGGTGGAGTCCTTATGATAGTTCAAGAAAAAGAATTTTCTGAGACTCACATGGGAGACTGAGCGATTTTTATTTCAGGTTAAATTACATCTCTGCATTTCCAAAGTCCCATTTCCCTTAATCTAGGTATAGAAGAAGTGTAGCTGGGGATTCAGTAGAGCTAAAAGCAAAGCCAGTGTCCAGAGTTTCCATTCCAGATTGCAGCTGGGTCCAGTCTTGCATTAGGTTAGTTGTAGTCCATTAGTCCATTGCTTGAGGGATCTTCATGGCTGTCTGCCATATGGCCAAATGCCTGGAAGCAAGAGCAAGAGAGCTCTGCAAACCAGGAATCAAGTGCAATATATGGAGACCCTAGAGCATAAGAGCAACCAACAGCCCAAGAGAGGGAACACCTTTGTTTAGGGGATTAAATATCCCAAATTTTGTCCTCTAGCAGTGCTATGCCTATTCTGACCAATGATCTGCTGCCAGGTGTAAGTGACATACAAATACCTTTGCTTTACTGGGCTTGAGTCTATCTTCCTTTTGTTAGATTTCTTGGAAGTATAAAGTTGTAGCTTCCTGGTGAAGCTGTCTAAATTACATGCCTGTAATATTTGGCCTTGCCTTTGCTCTTTTTCTGTTATTAATAAGTAGGTTAATTGTGAATTAACAATGAATTTGTAATTGCAAAGGTATCATTGTAAATGCCCCCCCACACAATAATGTCTAATAAATAGAAGCCATAAGTATGCATACTAAAAACCTGTTCCATGGCATATCCCTTATTTATTTACTAGAGGCCTGGTGCAAGAAATTCGTGCACAGGAGTGTGTGTCCCTCAGCCCAGCCTGCACCCTCTCCAATCTAGGACCCCTCAAGGGATGTCCGACTGCCCATTTAGGCCCGATCCTACCAGTAGGATCGGGCCTAAATGGGCAGTCGGACATCCCTCTCACAATCCATGACTGCTGGCTCCCAACTGCTCGCTTGCCTGCCTTCCTGATTGCCCCTAACCACTTCTGCTTGCCAGCCTGATCACCCCCTAACCACTCCCTTGCCATCCTGATTGATGCCTAACTGCCATCCCTTGCCAGCCTGGTCACCCCTAACTGCCCTCCCCTGCAGGCATGGTCACCCCTAACTGCCATTCCCTGCAGGCCTGGTCACCCCCTAACTGCCCTCCCCTGCAGGCTTGATCGCCCCCAACTGCCCTCCCTTGCAGGCCTTGTCCCTCCCAACTGCCCTCCCCTGCTGGCCATCTTGTAGCGGCCATCTTGTGTCCACATGGGGGCAGTCATCTTTGACCACATGGGGGCAGCCATCCTGTGTGTTGGAGTGATGGTCAATTTGCATATTATTATTTTATTATGATTTATTTATTTATTTATTTATTTATTTATTTATCTATGGAGAGAGTGAGAGGAAAAAGAAGGAGAGACAGAGACAGAGAGAATATTATGAAAAGTTAAAGCTGTGTTTACACCTACTTAAAATGTAATTTAAAAGGGTTGACAATGTTAATAAAGATTAAATTATATAGGAAAATAAAGGCTACAGCTTTATTTCAAGGTATGATTTAGGTCTGCCTCTAGCGTAAGAACAGACTAGAATATTTTGATAACTAAAATTTTATTTGGCTATTGGTCCAGGAAATTTTTCTTCAAAGGATTTTTTGTGTGATGAACATTTCTTCAGGCATTAAGTTCTAGTCTGAAGGTCAATTACACTCTTGTGTTATTCTCAGCACATGAGCTGCTGATGGAAATCTAATCATGCTTTATACTCTGTCAAAGTCTGTGGATATTTTAAAGTAACTGCTCAATATCACACATGCACAACAAAGGGAAAGTTTTCCTATCTTGTAATTTACCAATTCTTTATATTTATCCTGTATAACCTTGCCAAATAATACATGATCATAATAGAAACCTTAGAGAGTAATTAAGAAAAAGTTGATACAAATTTTAATTGCCCTAAATTCCATGATAGAAAACTGCTGATAGAATTGTGGTGTATCTCTTTTCAGCATGGTCTCTATTAGTATTACTATTGCAGAAAAGGTATCACAATTTGGCTTTTTTTTTTTTTCCTTTGCATTCAATTATCAGTAATACTAGAGGCCTGGTGCACGACATTTGTGCACTGGGGAGGGGGGAATCCCTCAGCCCGGCCTGCACCCTCTCCTAGTCCTGGAGCCCTTAGGGGATGTCTGACTGCCTGCGTAGGTCCGCTTGGAGTGGACCTAAGCAGGCAGTCAGACTTCCCCCAAGACATCCTTAGCACTGCTGTGGAGGCAGGAGAGGCTCCCACCACTACCGCTGCACTCAGGAGCCGTGAGCCCAGCTTCTGGCTGAGTGGTGTGCCCCCTGTGAAACTGCACTGACCACCAGGGGGCAGCTCCTGCATTGAGCGTCTGCCCCCTGGTGGTCAGTGTGTGTCATAGCAACTGGTCATTCCGACATTCGGTCGATTTGCGTATTAGGATTTTATTATATACTAGCTTTCCCGTTGCAGGAAAAATCCTGCAATAGGATTTCCTGCTGCACTCTACTCCGCCTCCATTCCTCCCTTGTCGTCTGCCTCACCTTCTCCTCCAGCCCACCCGCGTTTCCCTTCTCCCCCGGCCCCGCCTCTGCCCCGCCCTTGTCACCCGGCTCACCTTCTCCTCCAGCCCGCCCGCGTTTCCCTTCGCCCCCCTGGCCCCGCCTCCGCTCTGCCCTTGTCCCCCGCCCCGCCTTCTCCAGCCCGCCCGCGTTTCCCTTCGCCCCCCGGCCCCGCCTCCGCTCCGCCCTTGTCCCCCGCCCCGCCTTCTCCTCCAGCCCGCCCGCGTTTCCCTTTGGCCCCGCCTCCGCCCCGCCCTTGTCACCCGGCTCACCTTCTCCTCCAGCCCGCCCGCGTTTCCCTTTGGCCCCGCCTCCGCCCCGCCCTTGTCACCCGGCTCACCTTCTCCTCCAGCCCGCACTCGTTTCCCTTCGGCCCCGCCTCCGCCCCGCCCTTGTCACCCGGCTCACCTTCTCCTACAGCCCACCCACGTTTCCCTTCGCCCCTGGCCCCGCCTCCGCCCCGCCCTTCTCCTCCCGCCCCCCCTCGGCTTGCTTGTTTCTTGGAAGCTTTACTCCCTTCTGCAGCTCTTGGCTTCTTTGGCCGCTGTCTTGATATGCAAATTAGCCGCCATCTTTGTTGGGGTAATTTGCATACTCGTCCTGATTGGTTGGTGGGCGTGGCTTGGCTGGTGGGCGTGGTTTAGGTGTAGCGAAGGTGCGGTCAATTTGCATATTTGTCTATTATTAGATTAGAGGATATTGTAAACAACACATTCTTTCCTATCCCTTTCCAGTTAATCCCAAATTCTCTACCTGTAGTGGCAACCTCTGTTCTAATTTCTTCCACTATGGATAAATTTTCTTCACCAGTATCCAATAAAATATCTTAGACTTCAAAATAGCCTAATCTACTTTTGGGGCAAAATCAATTCATATTTATAACTAAAGGTATAGTTTTGATTTTCTCTTGTGTAATTACAACCTTGCTAACATTTAAGGTAGTTAGTTGGTGGGCAATTCTTGTGAGTATGTGGACCTAATAGATCAGTGATGGGCAACCTTTTGAGCTTGGTGTGTCAAACTTCGCCAAAAAACTAAGCATAACTCGGGTAGTGTGTCACTTTGAGGAAAAAACATTATTTCACAAATGTTTCATCCTCAGGAGCAGCAAATGTTTCATCCTTGGCATGCGGCCACCTCAGCGGCCACGTGTCATTAGAAATGGCTATGCGTGTCAGTGCTGACACGCGTGTCATAGGTTCGCCATCACTGTAATAGATGATGATTTGATATAAACATTTATTGGTATTTCCTTTGATATTTCTCAAACTGTCTACAATGTTATAAGCAACAAATAGAATAATCATGTTTTTAGGCCAAAGAGTAATGAATATTTCACTCTACACTATGATAACCAAATTTGTTCTAAATAAAAATGTGATTCATGTAGAAAAATGTATCACTGGCCATAATCCTATATATTAAAATGGTAATATGCAAAATGACCAAACGGCAAAACGACCAGTCACTATGATGCACACTGACCACCAGGGGGCAGACGCTCAATGCAGGAGCTGCCCCTGGTAGTCAGTGCACTCCCACAGAGGGAGCGCTGCTCAGCCAGAAGCTGGGTTCACGGCTGGCAAGTGCAGTGGCGGTGGCAGGATCTTCTCCCGCCTCTGCGGCAGCATTAAGGATGTCTGACTGCAGGCTTAGGCATGCTCCCCATGGGAGCCCAACATTCAGACATCCCCCAAAGGCTCCTGAACTGTGGGAGGGCACAGGCCGGACTTAGGGACCTCCTGCCTCCCCGAGTGTATGAATTTCATGCACTGGGCCTCTAGTTATTTTATAAATGGGAAACTAAATATTTTGCAGTAATTCAATTAATTAATGAAAAGCACAATTTCTATAAAATTCCTATCAGACCATAACACATTTTAGTATATATATTAACCTGTCTAAAGCACTATTATGATATACTTAGATATAGAAAAGGATGTAATGATAAGGGCATTTTCTATTCCAGCTGTATTTCACAAGTAAAATTTATTTTTTCTTTTCCTACATTTGAGTGTTTCAAAAGCAAGAAATCAGATCTCAGGAGACCTGTGTCATTCTCCTGTTATAAGGAAACTTTATGACTTTGAGTCAATAATCCCATTTTCTGTGAGTATTAGGTACCATATATAAAAAAATGAGAGGTGGACCACAGTTTTCTAATGTCTCTTCCAACTTTATGGTATTGTGCAATCTATGATTTGCCAGAATAGTTACATAGCAATTACTTTTAAAAATAAATTGGTTGAGGACAAACTACAGCTTTCAATTTGTCGAAAGATTGTACCAGGTTAGTTATATAGATAGTTAAGTAGATATATATAGAGATAGATAAATCTTAATGCGTGTTTGTATATTTATTTGGTGAAGATTAGTTATTGATCTAGTGATGTATTCATTGGTTTAATGGTCTAATAAAATGTTAATTTTATGATGATTAATTTCTTTCTAATATTTTGAGGAAACATTTCATTTAGTGTGATAAATCATCATCAGATTAACCAAGATATAATGTATAACGTAGACATTTTGAAGAATATTATTACAAATTAGTGTCCATTTTTAGATGATAATTTAAATTCAATTAATCACTTTTCATACATTACCCAAATTGAAAAATTAACTATTTTAAAATATCTTGTTTTTACATTAATTGCTGCATTATGCGTCAATAAATACAAGAGAAATTATTTTATGTATATAAGATAATTTTAACCTCTTCAATCAGTGTTTCTTTTGTGAAGTCACATAAAATTAATAAAACCTATCAAAGGAAAAACTATTACCTTACGTTTCTTTAAATAACTATAACTTGGTCTCCCTTAGCAAAATACAATCTCAGATGCTTACATAAAGACAATCACACACTGGATTTTAGGGCCTATCTTATGTATTGGATCCCTGATAAGGCAATTTAGGGAGAAACTGACCCAAAATCAGTCCATGTAAAAGATTTGTCTGAGTCAAAAAAATAAATAAATAAAATAAAATTTCCATGTAAGAGGCAGCTGAAAGCTACTGTGTAGCTATTGATCCTAAATATAAAGAAAAACAAACAGAAAGAGGGTCCTATAGAAATCTGCTGAACAAGGAGTGGGAACATAAGCTTTTAAGGTGTTTGTCTTGTGGCAACCTGTTAAAAAATGAGGAATTTAAAAGTAGAAAGCTGCCCTGGCCCGTTTGGCTCAGTGGATAGAGTGTTGGCCTGCAGACTGAAGGGTCCCAGGTTCGATTTTGGTCAAGGGCAAGTACCTCAGTCTCAGGCTCTTCCCGCCAGGGCCATGTAGGAAGCAACCAATCGATGTGTTTTCTCTCACATTGATATTTCTCTCTGTCTTTCCCTCTCTCTTCTACTTTCTCCAAAAATCAATGGAAATATATCTGTGAGTGAGGATTAAAGAAAGGAAGAGAGCAAGAAAGAAAAAAGTAAAAGTAGAAAGCTATAGATGAGTGGCTGAAAAAGCTATGGTACATATATACAATGGAATATTTCTCAGACATAAAAAAGAATGAAATCTTACTATTTCTGACAACATGAATGGACATAAAGGGTGTTATGCTAAATGAACTGTCATACAGAGAAAGACAAATAGAATATGATTTCACTTATATGTGGAATCTGATGAACAAGATAAACAAATATGAAACAGGCTTATAGGTACAGAGAACAGACTGATGGTTGCCAAAGGGAAGGGGGTTTGAGGGACTGGATGAAAAAGGTGAAGGGATTACGAAGTATAAATTGGTAATTACATATAAAGTACAGCATAGGGATCATAGTAAAAAAATCCTATATAATAAAAGGCTAATATGCAAATTATCCCCTTGGGAGTTTGACCCACTGGGAATTCTATTGACCCGGAGTTTGACCACTTGCTATGATGTGCGCTGCCCACAAGGAGGCAGCGCAGAATGAAGGAAGGTCCTGCTGGCAGCCAGCTGCTGGGGGAAGAAAGGCCCCGATCGGCTCTGATCACCAGCCAGGCCTAGGGATCCTACCCATGCACAAATTTCGTGCACCAGGCCTCTAGTATCATAATAACTATGTATGGTGCCAGGTGGGTACTGGAAATATCAGTGGAAACACTTTGTAAATTACTGTATATGACAAAAAAAAATTAAATGGTAAAATATAAGATAAAGTAAATGTAGAAGCTGGGCTCTTAATTTATCAACAGAGTTTTCATGCTTACTATTAGTTCTCCTATCATGAGTAAATTTACAATGAAATTACCTCGTTCTGGTTTCCCTAATCTATATTACCTCAGCCTTTCTAGTGGTTGTATAAACACCAAGTTCTGGGAATTAAGTAATTTCCTGCTTGAACTATGTAGAGTGGCTTCTATCTGACTAAAATAGACATCAAATAGTAGCTGGTAGAGGCAGAATTGAAAAACCAAATCTAAACTTAATATCCATCCTCATTACATCAAATGGGGAAAATCCAGGAACTGCAATGTAGCCTCCTTGTCTTGTCTTTAGGTCCAATGATCTTTTTACTGGACCACATTACCATAAGGAATCTGCAGGCTTTTTGTACAGAATTTCCTATAGAAATGACCATATCTGTGCAAATTTAATTTGAGGAATTTACATTATTGTTTTGGAGGAGGATATATGATACATAGTTCTAGGATTTAAAGTACAGCTGCTAATTTCTTTATAGTAAAAATTTATCTACCATATTATCTTTTAATATAATAATTCTACATTTACTATAATATTTCTGCATTTATATAATACTTCTGCATTTAAGTTTTGTTTTTTTTTCTCAAATGTTCACAGATGTCATTTATCACTTATAACTATGTTTGTCAACCAGCATTTCCTTAGGAGAGCAGAGAACAGTTGAAAGAGAGATAGCAGCTTTGGGCATGGATGCATCTCATTAATCTAGCCTGTCCCCTCTGGCCGAGGTTGCAGTATCATCTCTGCCCTCCCTCCCGATTGCCATCAATCATTTGCTTTTTGGAAGTCTCACCTAATTCTTGCTTCTCTCTCATATCTGTTGACTTATTTTTCTCAACTTAAAAATACTAGAGCACAAATCAACAACAGCATAATTTTAATATAGCTGAAAGAAGTTTTTAGTAGGTAAAACTATTGATAAATATTAAAAATTCTATACATTTTTAGATGTTTTTTCAGTCAATAATCATGTAATTCCCACATTTTACAAGGTCAGCCATATATGGGTGAGGATGTGTGAACTAAGACAAAGCATATCAGCTGTCCCCAAATGCACACTTATTGCACATACAACTCCTTTGATAATTTGTTGATTTTAACTTATAGACTTATTCAATGTTAATAGGCAATCTATCTATATATATATATAAGGCTAATATGCAAATTGTCTGCTCAGGAGTTCAACCGGGAGAGGGGGAGTTCAATTGCTTGCTATGACATGTGCTGACCACCAGGGGGTGGCGCAGAACATGGTGGGCAACCAGCGGTGGTGGTGGGTGCTGAGGGAGTGAGGGAGGGAAGGAAGAGGCAGGGAGGCAGGGAGGCCAGGCCTAGGCACCCTACCCAGCATGAATTTCATGCACCAGGCCTCTAGTATATAGATATTTAGAGTAAAAAATTTAAAAGACACAAAAGGGAACAAAGTAAAAACTTAGTCTCTCTCCCACTTGTTTTCCTATCCAACCAGTTTCCTTTCTCAGAGGCAATTATCATTGTTATTTGTGTGTTCTTTCAATCTGTGAATATATAATCATCTTTATGTATAATTCTTTTATATAAATAGTAGCATACTCAATAATCTGGTCTGAATTTTTCTTTCCTTTTCACGTTTTAACTTTTTACCTAGGGTTTACATTGGTTTTTCGGTGTATGTTCTCTTAAAAAATCACTGTATTTTTGTTCTAATGGTTACTTCACATCTATGTTTTTAGATAATATTTGTAATCAGCTATTTCTCCCATGTCTACTGACTTCCTACTATGAACAATGAGAAAAACGTTTTTCTACCTTTCCACTTCTCCTTCCCACTTTTTCATTGGTTCTATTATTTTAATACTGGTTAGCTTTATAACTTTAAATTGCTTATAGTTTTCTTAATTTATTATTTTTAAATATATTAAACTATGCATAAAAGAAAACCACCATGGCTTCCACCTTTTCTGTCTTCTCTTCAAATTTCCATATAATGTATTATTCCTCTATTGTCATAGTTCATAACATTACATTCTCCTCCATATTTATAATGCTCACATTTTTTAGTTTAAACCATATAAATAACTGGATTTGTTGCTCAATAATAATTATTTTACCATTTCTCCATTAATCTCTTAATTAACAGAAACTAGTCCTCTGATAGTTCTTTAATAATGGCTCATATATACCTTGTCTTTATTTTTCTTAATAAAATTAGCTTTCATGTTCAAAGCTGATTTGAGTATTATTAGCTTGTCTGGATGTAGAATTTTGGAGTCATTATTGATTTTCATGAAAAAAAGTTATGTTCATTGTTCCACTGATGTGAAGGAGATGTGGGAAGGTAGGTTGATTTTTATTTTTCCTTTTAAACTTGACTTGATATTTTTGTCTAGATAACCAATGGGAATTCTTTCTTTGTCTTTGTGACTTTTTGTCTTTACTAGAATATCTACCTGACATATATTTTATAATTTTGTGTCAATTCTTTATGGACTATTTTATATTCTTTAAAGCTGTTGATTCAAGTTTCTTTTATTCTTGTCAATTTTTTCTAAATTTTCTCATTCTTTTTTTCTGTTCTTTTATATTGCTGCTCTTCTTCAGGGAAATCAGTTTCATATTTATTGTCTCTCTATTGTCATTAGAAGGTATATTTTATCCCTGATAATTTTTTTCAGTAAACTTTATATTTGGAACAATTTTAAGCTTACAGAAATGTTGTATGATCCCATTTCAAATGTGTGGATTGGATAGCCCACATTAAATATAGGTGCAGTCACTAAAAGGATGTAGAACTGAAACAGGGCAAGGAAAATGTGATGGAAATATGAAATGGTAGAAATATGAATTGTAAACTATAACAGTCTGTTTTAAACAAGGTTTGGAAAAAGAGAGAGTGCCCAGTTCACCATTTAGTCTTGATGAAGTAGGCATGTTTAAGCAAGAGAAATTTTGTGCAATAGTTTTAAAAATTCTCTCTGTTTTAGCTGAAACTGACATATTTTTTACTTTGCCACTATCCTCTCACTCTGCTGGCTTGTATCACTGCCCAACAAAAATAACAGTATTTTGCTGTTTGGCGGATGATGGAATCAAAGCCACATTGTGAGAAATTATTTTATAAATAGTAAAATGAAGCTAACAGTGCAAATTTAGAGGATAAATAGCAAAAGAGTAAGCAAAGTGATTACAGAAATATCAAGTATATATGTAGTAAGCTAATAATGGCCCTCAAATATATCATTTCTAATCTCCGGAACATGAAACTGTTACCTTATTTGGAAAAAGTCTTTGTAATTGAGATTAAATGCAGGATTTTAAGATAAAGAGATTGTTCTAGATTATCTGGGTAGGCTCAATATGACATCGCCTGAATCCTTATCAGTAGGAGGCAGAGGGAGATTCAACACATAGCCCCCCACCCCCCCCACACACACACAAACACTAAACACATATATAAACACACACATGCATACATACACATTCAACTGTAGAAGAGAAGGTGACATGAAGCCAGAGGCAGAGAGTACACCGATATGGCCCCAAACCAAAGACATCATTAGCCACCAGAGGCTGAAGAAACAAGGAACAGATTCTCCTTAGAGCCCCCTGAGGTAGCCAGGCCTTGCCAATACCTTGAGTTTAGCCTCGTGACATGGATTTGGATTCTGGCCCGCAGAACTATGAGAGAATAAACTTCTGTTGTTTTAAGTCACTGAGCTTATGGGAATTTGTTACAGCTATCTAATAAAAGTAATGTAAAGTATCTGTTTATTAAGAAAGAATCTTGGCATTTCAATGCATATGCTAAAAATTAGAAGGTTTTGGTAAAATGCATTTTTTCCCTAAAATGATTAACAAATATATTATGTTTTTTTATTTTTCATCATTGAAGATGTATAAACTCTCCACTCATTTTGAAGCTATATCAACTCCCTGCATGCAATCTCAACTAAATGTATGTGTGTGTAATATAGACATGTGTGTATATGATATTTTTATTGAAAATGTGTGTTCCTATGGAAAAATGGTTTGGTGATTTCATTAAGACACAATTCAATATACAGATTCTTTATTATAGAATTGTACACTTGAAAACTATATAATTTTAGTAACAAATGTCACCCCAATAAATCCCAATAAAATTTAAGGAAAAGATTGTTATTTTGGCAGTAGAGTCATGTGATCTGAGTTGAAGGCCATATAGTAGTTGTGTGAATTTGGGAAACTACCCTTTCTGAGGAGTCTGTCTCTGCAGGAGTAACATGGGGACAGCACCATCTAACTCATTGGTTATTGCGGGGAGCATACCAGAAAGTAAAATTAAAAAGCACAGCACATGATGTTCACAGCAGCACAATTTACCATATCTAAGATTTGGAAACAGCTTAAGTGCCCATCAACAGATGAGTAGATTAAAAAAACTGTGGTACATCTACACAGTGGAATACTCGGCTGCTACTAGTATGAAAAAGAAGCAACTTTTACCATTTGCAACAGCTTGGATGGACATGGAGAGCATTATGCTAAGCGAAATAAGCCAGTAGGAGAAAGATAAATATCACATGATCTCACTCACTTGTGGAATATAATGAACGACATAAACTGATGAACAAAAATAAATCCAGAGACAGAGGAACACCGAAGGGACCATCAAACCTCAGAGGGAAGGCAGGGGAGGGTGGGGGGGGGATCAACCAAAGGACTTGTATGTATGTATATGAGCATAACCAAGGGACACAGACACTGGGGCGGTGGAGGCTTGTCCTGGGGGTGGGAGTGGCGGGGAGGGGTGGATGTGGAGAAAAGGAGACATATGTAATACTTTAAACAACAACAACAACAACAAAAAAAAAACATTTAAAAATGCACAGCACAGTGTGGCACAGTATTTAAAACATAGTAGGCACTCGATAAATTCTACAGTGATACATTCCCTTTTCCCACAAACAAACAATATATTCCTAAGAGAATTACTCTGGCAGGAGACCAGAATTGTGAAGATTGCTATTTTGAGAAGTAAGATTGCTTCGGTATCCATTTTCCTTATAAATGGTTATGTTTGGATATTTTGGAGGTTGGATCTAATTTATTATTGCTTTGAAGATGTCATGTAATACTGTATAGAAAGCTGGCTTTTGTGAGTGAAATAATATTATAGTTTCCAATAAAATTACAAAATATTTACTGCATCAAGGCCAGAAACTGTGTCTGATTTCAATAGCAGGTAAATAAAGACCTGTTCCCACAGCCTTAAATCACTGTCATCTCTACACAGGTATGTTATTCATTTCCAGGGGAAAAAGGCTCAACACTGGCCAGTTCTACTGAACATAAATTTTCTTCTTACTGAATTTTAAATCCAAAGCAAAAAGCAATGGCTCAAAAAGAACAGTAATGGAATGACTAAAACTCAAGTCAAATTTATTTAACAATGCATAATAGTAATAATGTATTTTAAAAGCTCTGAAGTCAAAGTATTAATTAATTTTCTAAAATTTAATTAATCATACCATACATGTTTTGAAAACAATCTTTGCCTAAGGGATGAAATCAAATTAATCATGGAAAAGTTTGCTTACAAATAGGTGTTAAATGTACCTTGTAAACGCATGAGGAGGATTTCATTTTCTGCTCTAAATGATGTGACTGCCAATTTTAAGGTTGTAAAAAGAAATGGTCCCTCCAGTAAATCAAGAGTTAAGTCTGCGTGGTTTTTATAAAATATATTTTTATTGATTTCAGAGAAGAGGGGACAGGAAGAAAGGTAGAAACATCAATAATGAGAGAGAATCATTGATCAGCTGCCTCCTGCACGCCCCACAGTGGGGACTGAGCCAGCAACTGGGCATGTGTCCTGACTTGGAATCCAATCCTTACCTCCTGGTTCATAGGTCTATGCTCAACCACTGAGCCATGCCAGCAAGACTAAATATGCATGTTTTGTATCCAGCTCCTGATTAAGATTCTAGCTTTATATTCTAGAAGAGCAATCATGGACCAAGGGTACAAGCCATGGTTAACAATGACAAGTTCACCTGTATGTGGCATATTGACTGTGTTAAAATAAAATCTAATGACTGAATGGGTTAGGCTGATACAGTGATAGATAGCTCTTTCACAGATGTAATCACGCAATACTGCTCCCAGAATTGTAGATTACCATAATCAATGCTATTCTGCAACAGTTCTCATGAGTCTGTCATTTACACTGCATACCAGGATACTCCAAATAGATCAAATATTTTTAAGTGGACAAAAAACTATTTGAGGAAAACTTAAATTTCTGTATGCGTTGGCATGGGAAAGACCATTCTAACTATAGTACAACTCCACATTCAGAAGTGATAAAGGGAACAACGGATAACATTGCCCACACTAGCAAACAGATCAAAAACCTATTTGGACAGTAGTGGCAAAATATTTTGTTCCTACTCAGTTATTTCTCATTGATTACCACTTTCTTTAACACAAAGCAAAAAAAGAAGCTATATCATTCAAAAATCTCTAAACTCCAACGTGGGCTTTTCTCATGATATTCTAACCAGACCTAGTTCCTATAAAGCATTTCTAAAAATTATTCTCCTAAAACAGCATAGCCATCATTCTGCTTCGTGTGTGTGTGTGTGTGTGTGTGTGTGTGTGTGTGTGTGTGTGTGTGTTTCTGTTTTTATATGAATCCATTTTTTAATATAACTTCATTTTGTGAGCATGGTTGGGCAAGATATTTACCCTTTATCATTCAACCCCAAGTTCACTCTTCTGTATGCTCTGTGTGATCTGGGCCTGGGAGACTACACCCTGAATTTCCCAAAGTCTCTTGACAGATGGTTTTCTCTTAATGGAAATCAATGGGAGGCACCTGTGGGAGATTGCAAAGAGGGAGAAGGAAGATTCTCTTCTGGCTTTCAGAGTTGGCCTGCATTTCCCTAACTCCAAGAGGGCGTAATGGCCCAGTCTCGGTGTTTTCCATCACTCCTAGCACAGCCATCTGTACTACATCAGAGATGTCAGCATGGCTACACTGCCTGGTGACATAACTCACCCCTACTATGAATAGCACCTTCTCTGACTCAAGAGCCTCAGGGAACCCTCTTCCTGATCTACAGAGATGAAGTGATGATGCTTTAATCCCAACCCCAAGCTCCTAAATTTTGTGACATCATCTCTTTCATTAGGCTCCCAAGCCCAAGGAGTGCCAGCTTTTCAAAAGGTAAATGACTAAATTGCCTATTTTAATGATCTCTGGTGCCGAACCATGTATAATTTCTATTTTTTTGTTATGACCCTAACTGATGCTATAAGTAGTACCAAGAATGGTCACAGGAACCATACCTATAATATAGAATCCTAGAATTAGTTTTGATAATGAGTTGTTATTAGAAACTGATAATCTGTAGCATGGAGTGGTATCAGACTACTTAGATTAACACTTGTAATTTCTTTGGATTAAACGGTCTGTGGTAGACCAGAATATCAAGTGATTATAGTAATTGAACATTATCATATTAACAATGATATTAAAAATGAAGAGTGGGAGGCTGGCTTTTGATAATCTTTAAAGTCTTCCAAAGAGAAAATGACAAGCTTGGGGTTATAAACTCTTTGACCAATCGTAGTCAAATGACCAAAGAAATACTATTGTGGTCCTGAAATAATCAAATATCTCTCTATATAAAAGCCTAAGCGACCAGTTGACTGGTAACTATAATGTTCACTGACCATCAGGGGACAGACACTCAATGCAGGAGCTGCCCCCTGGTGGTCAGTGTGCTCCCACAGCGGGAGCACCACTCAGCTGACTAAAGTGCGCCAGATGCTGGGCTCATAGCTGGTGAGCACAACTGAAGAGGCGCGAACCTCTCCCACAGACACTCCCCCGGTGTGCCCCTCCCCTATTGGAACTGGATCAGGATTGACTGAGTGTGAGCCCATGGCCCCTTCTTGGTCATGGGTGCACCAGTATCACCCTAGGATGGGCACGCAGAGATCACAGCAGAGTGGCAGCGAGCCTACTGAGCAGTGGAGGTGGCAGGTGCAGCAGAACCAGGGTGAGCGGGAGCGGCACGGTGCCCAGGGTGGGCTCAGGCTCCTTCCAGGCCTCCTGACACTTGGCGCACTACTACATCCCTTGGGGGATGTAGGACTGCTGGTTTCAGCTGATCCCCACAGGCCAGGCTGAGGGACTCCACTGGTGCACGAATCCATGCACTGGGCCTCTAGTATCTTATAAAGGCTGAGTAGATAGCAATAAAAAGTATATCCCCAATTTAATTATGTTCAATATAAATTAATCATGCAAGTAGAATTCCTACTTTCCTTATCACTTATGTTGATATAAAAGAGTAGAATGAGGGATGAGTGTGTGATACTGGAATATAAAAATTTGCATGTTCTTGATTGAAGTTGAAACCCTTTAATATTTAAGACTCTTTGACTTTCTCTGACCAGTGGAGGCAGCATCTCCACTTGTGGGTGAGGGGAGGAATTTCCCTTTTCTTGTTTGGAAAATGAGTTCATATGAAATCTCTAAGTTGTGCATCAAATATTCTTTCTTTAATAACTTTTGGACTCCTGCAGACAGCACAGGTTGTTATATCCCATCATCTACAAATACCAAGACATCATATTACTGCATTTTTTAGACATAATCTCCTATTACATGGCTTTAATATTCTTCAGAGCCTGGACTGAATCTTAATCATCTTTTCATATTCAGTTTTTGCATTGCACTATATCTTCTTATTAAGGTTTTCTGGAGAAAAAGTAGCTTTTATGGCAAATGGTTAAGTAATGGTGTAAATAATTGAGATTAAGAATCTGAGAAGAGGAGAAGGCTAATGAAGAGCACAGGAAAATAATATGTTGAATTTAAGACATTCTGAGAGTGAAGTATCTGAGAGAGAGGCTGACAGAGAGATATAAATAGTTATTTATGAGATAATGAATGAAAGGCTAAACAAATGAAAAAATGGATGAATGTGAAATATTCCAGTGGAAAATGTTCTTAGACTTCTGAGGCTACAGGAAACATAAAGATATTTTTTTAGTATGATAAACATATTCTGTGGATGTTTTACCTTTGCACTGCAGAGAATGACATACCACAGCCTCTTTGAAAATTTTAAAGTTACCCCATGAGTAAAGGATCCTATCATTGTTTTTTCAACAGAATTATTAAGGTATAATTGATACTCAATGAACTATACATATTTAACACATAATGAAACTGTACATTTTGACACATATATACTGAATAGAAATATTGCAATCAAGAGGTAATATATATAAATAAATCCACATATATTAGTCACCTCTAGAAGTTTTTTTATGCCACTGATAATCCCTCTCACACACTTCTCTCTACCTGAATCTCTAACAAACTACTGATTCAAATTCTTTCACTATATTTTAGTATTTATTTTCTTAATATTTATGTAAAATGAATTAATACAGTATATATTCTTTTTGTCTGGCTTACTTCATAAAACACAATTGTTTTGAGAATTGCTAGAAACTAAAACCAACAGTAGTTAGTATATTAATGCAAAAAGACCCATTGGAAGGCCAATGGACTTTGATATTCAGCAGGGCTGAAAATCAGCATAATATTGCCCTGCTGTGGGCTCAGTGGCTCAAGGCAATTCCCTAACCTGATAACCCTTTTATTGTTTACCAAACTTTAACTTTGATATGCCTGTATACCTTGTTAAAGGAAAAAATGTATATTCAAGTAAATAAAAAGCAGACCAGCCAGAAGTTGGTGCGCCTCTCTAAGAGAGAGGTTCCCACCTGGCCCCCCATGCCTTCTAAATTCATATTTCTTATATAGTATTCACATTTGTGCATTGGCCCCTTCTTCAGATCCTGAACCCTAGCCATGCAGGTTGCAGCATCTGGCTCCCAAATAGGAGTCTAGAGGAGAAGATTCGCTTGAGTGAAAAATGAAGTGAAAAAGGAAAAGTGCAAATTTACCAGAAAGGTGGGAAGTTTATCGGAAAGGTGGGAAGTTCACTGGCCACAAAGCCCATGCCAACTTCAGAGTCTTGGACCGCGAGTGGATGAGGACATTTTTAATCAGCTAGGTTATAATGGGGAAGAATTTGAGTAAAAGGCAAAAACATCATTGTAAATTTTTAGCTTGTATGCTCAAGGATAAAGAAATTAAGGTGTCAAAAGGTACTCCCTTAAATTAGGCTCAAGTAAAACAAGTGCCCTTGTCATCTTTAACTATGTGGGCTCTTGTTCGAACTGCATTATGCCCACTTCGTATTGGGGATCAAAAGTATGTAACACCTAAGACCCCTGGATCCTCTGCCTCTAGTGTGGAAAGGCTCAGTAGCTAGAGAAAATGGGGCTAACAGTCCCTTTACAAAAGGACTCTAATGCTTTGTCTGAAAATTACCATATGATGCCTTGGAATAGGCATATTTTAGCTAAAACTACTTTAGATGCCAGTCAATGCTATGGAGAGAAGGATAGGATAAGATCTGTGAACAACAGGCTGAGAACTAGGCTGCATTCTGGCTCTAAGTCCCAGGCAATGTAAAACATCTGAAAGATCCATGAAAAGAACTCTGATTTAGTAAGTCTTGTCTATGTGTTATGTGGGCTTGTCTGTTGATTGTTGTTTTATCTATCTTTGTTGTTTTGTTTAATTTATTTATTGTTAGTCTATTAAGCATGCCTTTAATTTAATTTAATAGAAAAGAAACAGTAGATGGCCAGGCCATTACTGAATTTCCCCAGAGCAAACAGAATGTGGGGGTGGGAGAAAAAATATGAGCAGTACATATGGCCTATAATACAGGTTCTAGGAAAATTCCCTAGACAAAGGGAGGTAACTAAAAAAGGCCCCAGCCCATTAATTACTAGGTCTTTTGGTGATCCTATAAAATGGATGCCCACTCTTGAGAGTGTTATTAAAAGTCTCATTATCACCATGTTTTTATTTCTGAGTCCATCATTTGAAATTTGGATAGATGAGACATTCTCACAATTTAGGGATGTGTCTGGGATTTCTATACCCATGAAGAGAAAAAGGCTAGCTTAAGAGAAGACTTGCCCCGCCTGATTTGGGGTGGCCTCTTGGCCTAAGCCCCAACTCTTAGTGGTTGCTATGGAATAAACCCAAGACTGTTTTCCTTTAGAGGATGGTGAAAATGGCACAAAGAAAATATACAGGCTGGGTTTGGGCAACAAGATTAGTGTTTCCATAATAATGGGTAGTTTTTGAATAATAATGGACCACATTCCAAGGTTACTTCACAGGTCCAGGGGGCACTCCTGTTTTTATAAAGGAAAATAAAATAAAATAATACTTTAACATTAAAGCTACTGAAATCCAGTAAGTTATCTCTGTTACAGAATTTGCCAAAAGAAAATGCCTTGGATAATAATAATTGGCTTTAAAAATCTCAAAGTTGTAAAGACAAAATATACATAACTAAAATGAAAGTTATATGGTAAATCTTTTTTAGTGGTAATTATATATGAGTAAACATAGTTTTCCAAAGTCTTTGGTAATTTAAAACTTTGGAGTTTGCTGAATTAAATAATAAAAATTATTAAATATCTAAGTATTTTAAAATGATAAAATACTAAAATATTAATCTGAGTTTGCCTCACATGAAAAATCTAGAGGATAGATTTGAATCTATTAATTAAATATGCCTTGTATTTTATTTGAAATATATCCTTAAAAATATAAATATATTACTAATCTGAGAAATGCTAAGTATTTAACTTGCCACCAAAAATTTGAGGCTTCTAAAAGTTAAAAATTCACATTAAACTGGGAGAAATTATATGGTTGTAATTATAGAATGCATACAGTATAGACATTCATTTTTAAGAAAGATAATTCTTATATTTTCTCTGGAGAAATTAGTAGTTCAAAATATATTGTAGTCCCTATGTGTACTACATGTGGTAAAATTTCAATCTAAGATATAATATTTTATTGGCCTGATTAAAAAAGAGGATTAATTCTATGGTCTGAACCAAATTTTTAATATTAAAACCAGTTTAAATTTAATTGATATCTTTTAAAATAATTACAAAAAGTGTATAATATAATCTTTGGGTTATGCATATTTGATAGTCTTTCCAACTTAAATTTCAAGACTTTAATTGAGAGATAGCTTTGGGACATTTCAAGGGTCCTGGAATAATTCAAGGATTTATTCTCTCTACTTAAAATAAATATTTTTCAACTAAATTAGGCCGATCTAACATACTTGAAATCACGTGGGAAGTTTTATCAAATAGAAATTAATAACTGTGCTCTATTTATATACATATATTTTAAATTTTATAAAGGTTTCAACCTCAAAGCTTGGCAGGACAAGGTTACTGAATACTTCATTAGCTTTTCACAATATAATAAAGCTCTCATATAAAATCAGTTATATGAGAAGCCAATATTTTCTAAACAATTGATTCTAACAAAGTCCAAAGTAAAATTTGCAGACTTATGCAAATAAGCAATAGCCAAAAAGAATGCTGTTTAAAATTAATTTAAGCTTAAAAAGGAGAAAATTTAAAATATCTTCTTCTACTATTTACAAAGTAAACTAGAAGTTATTATTCAAGCATTAAATCTCACCATTAATGAGACACCATAAGTAAAAAGAAAGTTGCTTTTACTTGAGATGTATGCATTGCAGTATTGGCCAGAATGTTTCTCTCCTACCTGTTTTTCAGAAAAGCAACCAAGTTGATTGTTCTGTTTGAAAGAAAGCAAAAGTCTTTAATGTAGTGATTTATGGTAAGCCCACAGGAAAAGCTGACTTCAGCAATGCTTACCCAATTAGGAAAGAAACTCCCTAAATGGGGATTAGAGATTGCTTTGAACCCTAGTAGATGCTGAGAAAGACCCTGGCACAGGAGAAATGACAAATTTATTCAATATACTTAGGGATCCTAAGAAAGCTTTTATTAAGTTCATGCAAAGACCAACAGAATCATTTTCTAATTTTGTGGCTCACCTCACTTGAGCAGTAAAATGACAAATACAGCATGTAACAGCAGTTTGCAACCATCTAAAAAAATATATAAAATGCCACGAAGTTTGGGGCCACCTGGTAAATCCTATCTTCCCTAAACAAAGGACACTTATAAGTAAATAATTTGAATTTTGCTTCCCTAAACAAAGCTTATGTCAATATACTCAAAAAGACTGATAGCAGAAATCAAATTAGTATCATTTACTGTCCACATACAAGGACAAATAAAGTTAGAAAATAAACCTTATTTCAGACTGATTTAAATTGGCAAATTGAAATAAGTGAATATTCAGGGGAACTTAGTTGTCACCTACTAAAAAACAAATTACTGCAGTTTTTATATCACACCCCTATTATTATACCAAAGAATACTAGGCAGGGGCCTATTCCCAGAGCATTAACTGTTTTTATTGATAGTTCATCTAATGGTAAAGCTGGTTATCATGCAATGAATTCAGACCGAGTCATCCAGACCAATCATACTTCTGTGCAAAGAATTGAACTGGAAGCTATCAAGGCTGCATTGCAGAATTTGCAAGAGCCTCCTAATATTATTTCTGATTCTGCCTATGCTGCTGGCCTGGTAAACAGAATTGAGATTACTCAATTAGAATGGCTCAGTGACCAAAGTCTATTTATACTATTTAAACAGGTACAGCAAATGATACAGCAAAGACAATACCCTTTTATATTATTCATATTAGGACTCATGAGTCCAGGTCCTTTAGCAAAAGGAAATACATATGTGAATAAGTTAATTGTTTTATTACAGCAGGCTAAACAAATTATCAAAGAATGTCCTGCTTATATGTTAGATCTGCCTCTAAGGCCTAAAACAGGAATTAACCCTCAAGAATTGATAAGGGACCATATCTGGCAAATGGATGTAACACATTATACTCCTTTTGGACACCTTAGGGCATTGCATGTCTCTGTAGATACCTTTTCAAAGGTCCTATGGGCCATCGCATATACAGAGGAAATGGCAAAACAGGTCATTAATCATTGCCTAACTACTTTCACCATGATAGGAATTCCAAAAATTATTAAAACTGACAATAAACCTACATACACAAACTCATTTCCAGCAATTTTATAAAAATTTAACACATTACAGGAATACCATACAATTCCCAAGAACAGGTAATTATAGAAAGCAATCATCAGCGGCTAAAATCCAAACTTGAAAAACAAAAAGGGGGGATAGTGATGAAATCTGTAAGTAGACTACACCAAGCCTTAATTACTTTAAATTTTTCACTTGTAATGGTGATGGCAAGACACCTATAGAATTACACTGGTGTCAGAATAAGCCAAAGCAAAATGGTTTGGTAAAGTGGAAAGATCCTGAGTCTGGTTTATGGAAGGGTCCCGACCCCTTGTTAACTTTTGGTCGAGTATATGCTTGTATATTTCCACAAAACTCCTCCAAGCCCATGTGGATTCCTGCAAGGAACATTAAACTTCAACATGGATTCAAGAGAGGAACTGACCAGACTAATGAGGACCTTGCACCTGGAGCCTCACCCTGTACCTGTGGCTGCAGACAATTGATTACTCCAGCCACAGATAGCAGTAGCCCCAAGCAACACGCTGAAGATAAGAAATGGGAGGAGAACGAGACCAAGGAGAAACAGTCCAGAGATGACCCAGGGGATGGTAAAGAAGCCTTTCCATGCTAGCAGTCATCAGTTGTGAGATGGTGCAGGCTGCCCTGGACAAAGCCAGAGAAGGTTGGACCTGCATTGTCATTGCCCACCATTTTCCCACCATGCAGAACTCGAATATTATTGCTGCCATGTCACAGGGGATAGTGATTGGGAAGGAGACCCATAAAGAACCAATGGCCCAGAAAGAAGCCTGATACAAACTAGTTCCTTAGATGCCTGGCTAGCAATTAAAAAAGGACATGAAAGAACTCAATCCTTTTCATTGGATCTCCCTACATTTGACTCTTAGCATAACCACTATTGTCTGTCTCATTCTTGTTCTTATATGTTTAATTCTAGTCTGCAGATGCGGAATGAAAAGTCTTAAAAAAGGACTCGAGCCCTGTAGATGGCATACACCTTTCTAGATTTATTACAAAAAGAAAAAGGGGGAAATGCCAGAGGCTAAAACCAACAGTAGTTAGCATATTAATGCAAAAAGACCCATTGGAAGGCCAATGGACTTTGATATTCAGCAGGGCTGAAAATCAGCATAATATTGCCCTGCTATGGGCTCAATGGCTCAAGGCAATTCCCTAACCTGATAATCCTTTTACTGTTTACCAAACTTTACCTTTGATATGCCTATATGCCTTGCTAAAGGGCAAATGTATATTCAAGTAAATAATGTATATTCAAGCACACTGGCCAGAAGTTGGTGTGTTTCTCCAAGAGAGAGGTTTCAACCTGGCCCCCCATGCCTTCTAAATTCATATTTCTTGTATAGTATTTTCATTTGTGCATCGGCCCCTTCTTCAGATTCTGAACCCCAGCCATTCAGGTTGTGGCAGAGAATCATTCATTTTTTTTTGCATGTATCAATATTTATTTATTTTTCATTAATTAATAGCATTCTATTTTATAGATATACTCCAATTATTTATCCATTGATAAACACTTGTCTATCATTGGATATTTTGGATATTATGGTTATAATTTGGATAACCATCATTTAGGTATCCTTTGGATAACCAATGAAAAATTTGGATATTAATTATCTTGAGATACACATTTGGACTACTTCCATTTTTGGCTATTACAAATAAAGTTATAACAAACATTTGTGCACAAGTCTTTAAATGGACATATACTTTCCTTTTCTTTTTTTGTAAAAATCTAGAAGTGAAATGGTTAGGTCATATGATAAGTCTATGTTTAATTTTTAAGAAACTGACAAACATTTCCTGAAGGTTGTACTATTTTACATTTATACCAGTAGTGTATAAGTCACATGGTACAAATTTTCCAAAACTCTTAGATTAACCACATGAAGAAAAAGCCACATAGGTATTATATATTCAGCATTGCAATTTTTTTCTCCCATTTGTGATATTTTTTACATTTGTATCCAAAGCCATTCCATGAATTCATTCCTTTTCATTGCACATCTTACAATTCCTTGCTCACTTTTCTTAGCTTTTTCTTTTTTCTATTTAGGATCCATCTATCCTGTTTTCTAAACTGGTGTATAGAGTTGTTCTTTTGTAAGTCTTTTGTCTTTCTGAGGCATAGAAAGCAGTACATTTGAGCTTCACAGAAAAATACTACTTATTCCTGTCGGTCAATCAAGGAAAATCTTTGGAACAGAATCTTCTATTGCCAAATATTTTTTATTACAGATGGGATTTCTGTCCTTGGTGATTTCTTAGAGCAGCTACCTTGGATATCTGCCTGTTTCTATTTAGCCTTCTTATGCAACTTTCTTCCTATGATCTCACATTTTTCTCCACTACTTACTATGGAAAATTTCCTTAGTGACAATCCCAACTAATTACCAATACATTTTAATTAACAATAACTGATGATAATTAGCAACTGAAAAGTAGCCAGCAATTTTAGAACATCCCAATTATGTTGCCAAATTCTGATTTTTTACTCTTTTCGCCAATAGTCAACATTACCATGAACATGAACGCTTATATTTTACTTCTCAGCTTTGCTCAATAAAATCTTTAATGAGAAAAATATTGCACTATCCTATTTCTTTACCCTAAGAAACTTTCTGTGATCTGTCTCTTTTTGAACTCCTTGTATGGAGTTCTATTATAGTACCTCTTATATTATGAATTTAAATCTTTTTAAGTTTGTTTCCATTATTATGATAAGCCTCATAATGGCAGATCAAATCTTATTATACTTTTTATTTTCATAATAGAGACTCAGTTCACATATAATCTTTTAAGATGTTACAGGTATAATTTCAGCTTTTCTGATTCCAGTTCTTATAAGATGTAGGCATCTGACAGACAATATTTAAAAATTTATAGATTCATGGATCGAAAAGGAGATATTTCAAAACCATTAAGCAATATCTTTATTGATTCTCAGCTAACATGTGCTCATGCTGAATGAGCCCTTTTAAATGATTTCTTGACAGATAATCTGAACATGGCAATCTTTTCTTTTTTCATTAGACAAAAATATTTATAACATTCAAGTAGCCTATGAGTATGGAGGCAAGTCACAATTTTTGTTACCATTTATGAATTTCAAGTGTCTGTTTCACCTTGAAAACAAATAATGCGAATAAGTTAAAATTTAGTTTTATATTTCACTTTATAATTATTGAGATATTCCACATGCCATATTCTGTTTGATTCATACCAGCCTTCTGAGACAGATAAGGCAAGTTGGAAGAATGACCTACAGTTATAACCATTCATGCTACAACTTATGCAAAAGTTGCCAGAGAGAAAAACATACCCATTAATCATAAAAATCAACAGGGAGGCTCTAAAAGTAAGGGCCTATCTGTGAGCCCTTACAAAAAATACTAAATAAGGGCATGGTAATTGCCTCCCCTCACAATCAACACCTACTTGTGAAAACCAAAGCTATCTCAGTAAAATAGATCAGATCTTTTAAGTAAATTCAGAGTGGATTTAATACAAGAACATTCAGAAATGAAGAGCTGGATTTGAATGTCAGTGATTATTATTTTTTTAATCATAGCTTATCTCCTTTAAAAAGAGGCAGTACATTGGCAAAGAGCATAGGAAAGGTATTATTTTCTAATATACATTTCTCCTCCTCCAACAGACTCTATCAGTTCATTATAGATGTGTTTGCTTTAAAGTTCCTCTTTTATATTGCTTGTGTTCCCTTGAGAGTTAATTCTCATTGTTCTTTACTACTAGGAGTGACTTAATCAGTGGGTGAAAGTCCATTTAGGTTAATTCACGTTAGTGAGGATAAACAGTGAAATGAGGTGATGGTGTGTATAATGAGTGCCTAGTGTCCTGGGAAAGAGAGAGCTGCCTGGAGGTGGGAGCACAGAAAAGTCAAACTTTACAAACTTTGTTAAGAAACTGACAAAATACTAACCCAAATCTATCTAGTGCTCTAGGCATCTTGCTCTGTAACCTTAAGGACTTTATCAGTTTCCTTTAGACCTCTGGTCAGATTCAATCACTGCGAGAAAAAGGGTAGGTGATTCAAGAGCAGAAGGAAACAGAGAATTGTTCCCTTCTTCCTCCCTGATTTACTTCTGTGATCATGAAAAAAGCTACATTTCTCCACAAGTGAACCCTTTTCAATAACCCCAGCTGTCATTGGCCCGAGGGGGTGTTTGTTCTGCTGTTGTTAGTCCTTGAGTATTTCAACATCCCTTACTGGTTCTCCTTTTGGTTTCCTTAATTCTGGTCACACTTCAGTAAAGAGTCACATCATCACAATCTTGGTTCTTCCATATTACTGCAGAACCTCAGCCTCTCGTCATTATGGCCCATTTGATTTCTGCCAAATGCCATTTCTTAGTAAGGGGCATAAGTAGAGTTGATGGATGCATACAGGTTGGAAGAATGTGAAATGATTATCCCAGTTCCCCTATTTTCTAGAATGCTTGTGGGTCCCTTCAGACCACAACATTTCTTACTCACCGTTCCTTCAACCATCTCTATTCACTTTCTTTCTCATTTTTATTTGTACTCCCCCTCATCTTTTATCCTTTACCATCATCAGTCATAGATTGCTCATTTCATTATAGTCTATTGTCACTGTCTCCAGGGTGTGATGAACATACTATTCTCTGTTTGAGGACAGCCTGCTGTGTTGGGATTGGCATTCAGAAGACACACCTTCAAAAGTTGGCTTGTCCATTTATTCATTGGCTTGTGACCTCAATACCTTGATTTGTCTTGTGAAACTGCCCTGTTCTGTACCCCAGCAGTACTGAAAATAGCACTGCTTGCCTCAGAGTTGGTTTAAAAACCAAGGGAGGTAATATCACTAAAAGTGCTTTGAAAACTCCAAGGCAAGAACTACACATAAGGTATTATTATTTTATTTGATCATTTAGTGGTCTAAAATAAACCCCTTTATCACCATTTGTGATGTATTACACTTACAAGAATTGGCAAAGAGTGCTTGCAAGTTGTAATAACATTTTATGCATAGTCATTTGAAATTTAAATAGAAAAACATTTTCTCCTAGAAAAAGGAACAAAGAGAGGTTGCTGAAATTATGAACAATTCTTTGCATACTTAAATCCTATTACAATATGGTGAATGGAAAGGAATTTCACCAGAATAAAGTAAAAATCTAATGTGAATAGTAACATTAAACTCATCTCCACCTAAATTTTATTATCTTATATTTCATATTTAGTCAGCATTTGATTGATCTCTGTATGTTTTTATATATATTTCCCCCCATACTTTAGCCAGTGTTGGGACAGAGCAGATTTCAACAATTTTTTAAAGAGAAAGAATGCTAATGATATTTGCCAATATTTTCTAGTTTTACTTGTAATAAAATATGTACTTTATACTTATTTTATTTAGAACAGGTCACGTTAGTTCACTATGTCTTTTTGTTGTTGTTGTTAATCCTCACCAGAGGATATTGGTTTTTTAGAGAGAGTGGAAGGGAAGAGGGAGAGACAGAGAGAGAAAAATTGATGTGAGAGACACATCTATTGGTTGCCTCCTGCACAAACCCCGACTATGGCTGGGGATGGAGGCTGCAACCGAGGTATGAGGTACAAGCACTTGACAGGAAACAAATCTATCACCCTTCAGTATGTGAGCCTACACTCTATCCACTGACCAAACCAGCTATGGCCCACAGTGAATTTATTAACTTCAATTTTAATATGTGGATTATAAGACAATAAGAAAAGGATATACATTGCTTATTGCTGAATGTGCTAGTCTGCCATGTATAAAGGTATTCCCTTTATATATCTTTGAATAAAAATCACACACACTAGTGGCCTGGTGCATGAATTTATGCACATTGAAAGGGAATTAATTAGAAGAAATATTTTAATATCACTATTTGCCTTTTCTCTCACAATGTCAAGCCCCCGCTGGTGCTGTGCGGGATTCCCCCGAGTCCCAGAGTCCAGCCTTGTGGGGTCGACACTACGCTGGACTCCCCTCAGTCCTGCCCCACGGCCAGTGCCACGGGACTGCCCTGATGCATCTTCTGGTCAAGTCCCCACTGGTACTCACGGGGATGCAGCATCAAGTCCCTGCCCACCCGCATGCACCTGGTCATGCACAGCCCTGCCCACCTGGCCACATTTGCTGCGCACGCAGCCTCCTAGTGATATAGGTCATTATGGCATGACGGTGTGAGGACCACAGACTTTTTATGATATAGGATATATATATATATGTATGTATATCATGCAAGACCTACATAAAACCCTCTTGATGAAAATAATGGCCTCAGAACTTTCATTCAGTATACTTTCATTGAAGTGACATTGTAATTCCCATTTATTAAGCTATCTTTATTTTCCACAAGAAATTATTCTATCCTCTTTCTTTTCTAAGTGGTATTAAATAGTTTTCCCCATCATGTCTTGTCCACTCTTTGTCCTTATTTTAACATAGAATGATAAATAATCAAATAGAAAACATCTTATTTTGCAATGGCTTTAACAAAGAAGAAAGAGAACTTTCAGTAGGTAGCATTTAAACTGCTATATCTCAGTAAGTCACAAAACAATCACTTTGAAAGTTGCCTTGTTAAAATGACAGCATCAATTTTAAAATTATACTCATGTCTTCTTGGATGATTAATAGTATGGCCACAATTAATTTAAAAAAATAAAACAGTTAAAAATACCTAAGAATTTTTCAGGCAGGCATTAGCAGAGCATAAATATGACACTTCATTGTACTTTTAGCAGTATGTTTTTCATATCAAAAGCATAGTTTCTGACCTCATAAAAGACCAAGTATTTTATTTAGTATTCATCATCTGAAAGAAATAGTGATAATTAACTGTATCCACTGAGACAGCAGCTAATGATATGTGCCAAGACCAGGCAGCTGATGTTAAAATATATCCAACCAAAGACAGATATTTCTAAATCTTATTGTGAGCTTTTTTCTATCTTAGAAAAATGTTGATAAGACCTGCGATATAATAGGAATTAATAATTACTTGATGGGGAATTGTATCTTATGATGATTTATTGTTTAAGAAATGGCATTTTT